>NC_139042.1:109184581-110608096 GCF_965140915.1 Aythya marila
TTTATTTTTATTTTTTTTTAAAAAAAGGAGACATACCTAGTCATTTTTAAGAGGATTCATGAGTTAAAATATAAGGGCTTTAGTTAGGAAATAATTGCACACTTCTGACCTGAGGCAACACTCAGAGTTTGCTGAAAAAAAAATGGCACATGCCATTAAATTTAATAATACTTAATTATAGAATCATAAATATTTGAGATTGGAAAGGCCCAGCAAGTCATTTAAGTCTCCCTTCTTATCAGTGCAGGACTGTTCCCTATTGCACATATGCTGGTGTGTTTTCCACAGACTATTAGAATTCATTGTCAGGAGGATTTGCCTTAAATTCTGCCTCAATTTTCCATTTCTTAATTTTATCCCATTACTCCCTGATATACCTGCTTGTTTCATGCTAAGTAATTCCTTTCCCTCCCTAGTGTTTATGCCAGTCAAATATTTGTAGATGGTTAGCATGCCTCTCCTTAGTTATCGCTTAGCCAAACTATACATATTTATTTAGTTCTTTTAATCTTCCTCATAGGTAAATCCCTCCAGCCTCTTAATTATTTTGTTGCTCTTTTCTGAACTCTCTCTGTTTTCAAATCTTTCATGTGGTCATATTGAACACAGTTTCCCAGTTCTTTTCAGCCAGAGCCACAGAAAAATCAGGGGGAATACTGCATCTCTGCTACAATGTGATGTGTTTTTGTGTCTAACCCAGTATAATTTTATTTTTTTTTCCTGCCCTACCATGCTGAGGACCATGCAAGGCTGGAGAGAGGTCACGGCAATCTTTGTTTTTAAAATTCTGCCCTGAAGCTATCCCTCACAGTGCTGTCAGCAGGGAAGACATTTCTTCTTCTAAAACCTTACCTCTGATAGTTTTCCCATCTAAAGATGTAACTTGAGCCTTCTTCTGCATTGGGCAATGACTTCACTTCTCTCTCTTTCTGTTCTTCTTTACTGTCCTCTGCCCTGTGTGTTTCAGAGGAGATCAGTGAGGCTGGAAGAACTGACAGAGCAAGAACAAAAAATGTAACTGACTGCCACAGCAGGAAAAAACTTCATCTCCTGGGTTTATCATCTCAGAGATTAGTAGCCCAGGATGAGGAAAAGGCTTCAGGGAGACACTGTGAAGAAAAATACAAGAAGAGTAAAGTGGGGAGACAAAGCAGGATGAAGATAGCTTTACAGGGCAAGCTGATAGTGGAGATAAAAACTGGGAAGAAGTTCCATGTGTTTTCTCAGCCAGACAGAGTCAACAGAGTCTGTCTTGAATAATTGGTAGTATAGTGATTGCAGTGACAGTTTGTCCTGACATCTCCATTTACAGTGAAACACTTTCTTCTTCCTCAGCCCTTAGTTCAATGGGGTTGAAGGATGGGCACCTCAAGCAGACTAACTTTGTTTTCCTGGCAGGGTTACTGCCCTCACCACAACATCCCCTAGAGGGCAAGTTCAGTCTCTTAAGTATCTCGGGTGATCACCATGTTAGAAGTCATTCTAAAAACACATTGCAGAAAAGCTGGGAGGTTTATGAAAATCTAGTTAATGCCCTGGGTTAGGAAGAGAGAAGTCAACAGCAACCTGTTCACTTGTGACTTTACCTGATTAAATGGAACAAAAATATTGCCCAGGAAATACTAGATTCAAATAATATCTATCAGTTGTATCAGTGTCCAAACTAAGGGGACCAAACTAAGACTTCATAATGTTTGCTTTATCCTTAGCATTTCTCACATTTTGTTTCCTCTTCTATAACATTTCAATTGACCAAGCTGTACAGGAATGCAAAAAATAAATGTAAAAATCTGTAAGTATAGTTATATATGTAAATATTCCATTACAGGCCTTAGTGTCTACTTAAAATCAGGGCAACCTAATTTCTTCTACCTTTCTCAAAGTCCTTAGCTGCTTTTTTTTGTTTGTTTGTTTGGTTGTTGTTTTTTTTTTTTTTTTTGCTTGTTTTTGTTGGTAGTGGTGTTCTTTTTGGTGGTGGTGGTAAGTTTGTGGGTTTTTTTTTTGTTTGTTTGATTGATTTATTAGTTTTGATATGCTTGATTAGTTATTTTTTATTTCTGAAAATAAAATAAGGGTAGCTTGGAGAGGGAAGTCAAATTTTAGCACTATAGTGTTCCAGTTTTGTAAGGGTATTTAGATACCTAATTGCTAACTTGGCAGACATTAGGTTGTGTTTTAATTCATTTTTAACATGTATTTATTTATATGACAGTTGCCACAATATTTATTAAAAGTAATAGACAAAATATTTTTTTTTCATATTCATATACCTACCAAGTATCTTTCTTGCATAATCACATCTGATTGTTAAGTCATATTATCAGAGCTACTGTTTGAAATCTATCTGTTGGAAGAAATTGACCCTGTGAAATCTATTTCAAACAATGAGATGACAAACATGAATAAGAAATGTTTCCTTGTTTAATACAAGCCAATATTTTCCAGTCTAGCCATCAACTTTGTGCACTTCCAGCCATACACAAAAGAGTGCCTGTGTGCATGGTTGGATGAATAAGTAGTACCTGAAGCTGACAGGACTCATGGAAGCCATCACCTATATGTGAAAGTCATGGTGCTTAAGGAACTCTCAGAAAGAACCTTCTGCACTTGCAGATGTGCAAGAACATAACAGTCACTAAGGCAGGAACAAAGGTACGGAGGGCAGGGAGCTAAGATGACAGTCTTGCAGTGTGGGTTTGGCACTGGTTATCTGATGTCCTAGGAGTATTCTCCTTGTTTGTTTTTGTTTGTTTGTTTTTTTTGGGGGGTAGTTTTTTTGGTTTTGGTTGGTTGGTTGGTTTTGTTTTTTTTTTTGGGAGGAGGAGGATGTGGGAAGGGAAGTGTTCCAGGAACTGAGAAATTGAGATAAAGTTGAAAACTGAAGTCCTTGGGTAAATTCAGATGACAGAATCTGAAAGCTTTTGCCTTTTAGTAACTTATCTAACATGTCAGGCAGCCAACATAATACGGAAGGAAGGGTGTTTATGCAGCATTTTTCCCAACCTACACCATTTTTTTCAGCCTATGTAGGAAAAGCTACAACAATCTTAGTTGTGCCCTCCTCCCCCCCGCCCTCCACCCCATCCCCTTAAAAAAAGAGACTTTTTTTTTGAAAAATTATGCAAAATATGTGGATACTACATTCCAGCTTTGGAATCTCCTTATTTTATATTTTCGTTTTGGTGGCTCAGAAAATGAAGGCTATCAGCTCTTGGATTATGTAAACTGACATGGTACATTTTATTTCATTTTCTTCAGAGTGCATGCATCAACTTCTCCATAAAGTATTGATTCAGGGGGCTGAAGCTGTCTACACAGTGCTGGTTGATTTTATAAGAGATTTTAGTCTCAATTCTGCCACAAAAGCAAGGTGTAGCTCTTATTTATAATAGAAAGCATGTGGTGCCAAAGACATGCAGGTGTCTGTGTGAGAGTGGCTTGCACACTAATGACCAAGTTTATATTTTTAAGCACAGTATAGCATATGTAAAAATGTGATGAAGTCATTGCACTTGAGTCATTTCTCTAGGGCAAATCCTTCTTTTCCCTGCTACAAAACAAACACATTTTACTCCCTCTTTTCCACACATCTATACCTACAAGGGCTTCCCAGGCAGAAGCATGTATGTATGTGCCAAGAACTTGTTTGATACAGTAGCAGTCAAGATAGTGTTTTGTGAATGTATCACACACCAAGTTAATTCTCAGTCTGGCAAACACATCCTGAAAGTATTAAAGCTGTGCTTTCTCTGAGCATGGCTACCTGGCACAGCTACTGAAACTCTTGAACATCTCAGTGAACACCTGGGTCATGGCCAAAGCCAAGATGTGATGTGTCTGAGAGGCACTGTCAAGTGGCAGAGCCTTCATGCAACTAAACATCTCTGAGGTCTGGCAAAACTTGTAATGTGTTCCACACAAGTTTGGCATAACTTCCTCCCACAAAGGACTGTCTCAAGGAAATCTACAAAATACTTGTATTTTTGACATGGGAGCAGCCAATGGGTTGCATGTTCTCCCAGAGCGATGCTACTGCTGCATCTCCTCCCTTCTTCCTCTTAGTCATGTCCTCAGGGAGAGAGCAGTGCCTGGCAGGCATTACTGGCTCTGTCTCTTTGCTTAGAGTCCCTGACTGTGTCTGTTTCTTGTGTATAAATATATAGGAGTATGCTCTTACTTTGGGGCATTTCTCCATGCTAGTGATGGTAGGGTGCCTGTGGGCTGTTCTCACATCACTCCCTGCACAAGGGATGTGCACACTACAGCCTGGAAATACTTCAGTTGGAAAGCTTGCCAATTCCTCCAATAATTTTTTTAGCCTTCTCTGGACATCATCACAACCTGTGTGCATTCAGGACAGGTCAGAGATTTTACTACCACGCCATCACACGGTCTTGCTTGACCTACAGAAGTTTTAAGCATTTGCCAAGTTTCATAATGCTTAAAGAGATAAATGCTTAAAGAGATACAAAACGGACATCATTGCTGGTTGGATTTTATTTTCTTTATCCAGCAGTTGCTGCAGTCTTGCCTTTCTGAGCTGACTGTATTGACAATGCCTCCCTCTACTGGACAAACCCGACTGTTACGAGACACACCAAGAATATTTACTTGACTGACCCAGATTTGAAGCACTGCAGAATAAAAATGTAGTTTATGTTAGTCCTGACTGATGACTTGGATTAATAAACTGGTTATGTAGCAAGGTATCTACAGATTTCTCTGTATCTATGTGGTGTTTTTCTGTCCTTTATGTCTTGCACTTTAATTATGCAAAGCATACAAAAATTTTCTGCCTCTTTTTATTACCCATTTGCTACATTTTTATCAAAGAACATTTCAAAACTATAGGGGTGTAGGTGATAAATACAACTCAAATATTCATTATTAAGCATATATTTTAAGACGTTAGTAATACTATGTTGCATCAGCTTCTTGTGCTCTTATTTTCAGGAAATAACATTTGGACCAAGGAAGACCAAATCAGTCACTTTTCTCAGACTTTGTAGCCCATCTGCCCTACACTGTAGATCCCTGGAGATGTCATTACTGAAGTGATGAAACATGTTGGTTTAAGAGCTCCTGGTCTCTGCAGAGAGCAAGGGGATGAGAATTAACTATGCATCTTATGCATGATAGTGCATAACAGCATCAATAACAGCTCTTCTCCTTAATTTTTGCTTTTAGATGCATGAGGTCTAGAGGAATATGTGCCAGGCAAGAACTCAGGATTTTTTTTCTTATATATATATATATATTTTTTTTTTTTTTTCCTGCTTTGTCCTGACTGGTATTGCTGAAATTCATTGTACTTCTGGATGGAAAACAGACATAAAACTTGTTCTTACCTTTGAGCTGTTTTTCTGATTGACTACCACCCAGGTATTTATTTGATTATGAAAGTGCTATATGGGAAGGAATATCTACGTTTATAATGGGACAGGGCTTCAATAATGATCCTTGGCTAAGATGAGCTGTCTAGAGAGACTTAACCTCTCCAGTAAAGTCATGGGTGGTTTGGCAGTGATCTTGGTGTGAAAATTATTTTATTATTTATGTTACTTCTTCCCTACAAAAGTTTATATTTTTTGTTTTAATGTATGTGCTGTGGTACATCAAACATGCCCATGCTAACTCTCAATGTGTTCTATGATTTGTGTTTTTTTTGTTTGGATAACACATTAAAAAACTGAACAATCCTCTGATAGCAAGGTAAGCTTTGTATTAAGGTTTGCAGTAATATACAGCAGCTCTCCTTATGCTTAAAACACAGCTACAGTAGGTTGAATTATTGTCCCTGTGCAGTTTTCATAGTTATTACTTGGTAGGTTGCCTCTTCAGTGTCAAATTAGAAGTCATTCGGCTAGAACTGTTTCAGTGATACCTCTTGAGGTTTGTAGGTCCACATACTTGAAGTATATTACATACTTTTCTGAACAGTTGTGCTTTCACAGGGGTCTGTACTAGAACAGCATGAAATCTGCTGCTGTTTACCTAGGTTTCATCTAAACCTCGATGGTGGGTTCACTTTATGCAATGTCAGCAGCACTGAGAGTCAAACTGTTTCAGGCAAACTTGAAATTCAAAAGAAAACTTGAACTCAACCTCCTGAATTCCTTCCAGTGTCTTTTTCCTTTCCCTTCCTTTATTCAAGGGCAAATTTGCATTTAGCATTCTGATATTTTGTGAACAACACAGTGCCTTTTTCTGCTTTTGAAGAACTATTTTATATCTCAGTTTTTCTTTCCCTTGTGCTCTACCTTGCATACATTCATGTTGCAAACTGGCTGTGGTATGCAGAAAGCAGGATGTGAAGCAAGTATAGATTTTCTTCACTTTTTTGTTTTGTTTTGTTTTGTTTTGTTTTGTTTAGGGACCTGGAGGATGAACTTCCTGTGTTGAGGTGCTTGCTTAAATACTGCTTTCAGAGATCATTAAAAAAAAATGGGCAGAGGAAGCAGAGGAACACATTTAAGAATCCAAGTGAAGGTGAAGAGAATCTTAGGAAATAAATGAAGAAATGCTTACAGGTTAAAAATTAAATAAAAATGAGCCTTACACTGGTTGTAAATATATTGTGATATATTTCTTTAATCAAAATTTGGTCTGGTTGGTGAAGCAGTGAAGTACTGTGGTTATCACTTCACTGTTAAGGAACATATAGCTCAAATACTTGAAATGAAGATGGGGAGGAGTATCTAACCAGCTTAAGTTTGTGTAGAAACATGGTAAAAGGGCTGGACACCAAATTAAAAAAAAAAAAAAAAAAAAGTGAAATTCAGCAAAATAATATTGAGTTTTCTTTTCTTTAAATGCTCCCCCTCACCTGTTTTCTTTTTGTTTAGTCTCACACCTTTTCTTTAAAGAGCTGCTCTTTTAATAAATAATACCAGCAGATATTAATGTGCCATAGATATTAATGCCAAAGTTCCAGTATTCCCACAGTATTATTATTCTTAGAAATAAAAGAACAGATGATATTAAACTGACACTAAAAAAAAAAAACAAAACAAAAAAAACAAACAAACAAAAAAAAAAAAACAAAAAAAAAACAGGAAGGTAACATTTAAAACACAGACTGATTTTTAAGTAATACTAATAAATATAAGTATTTTATATATATTCTAGATTCTACAGTGAATGTTAACATGGAATCTCCAGGGAACCTCTTGAAATTTAAGATTTAAAATAAAAAGCTGTGATTGAAATTCTGTGTATAAAAGAATAAGTTTTGATTACAGTTATTAAAACAAATGTCATAAATCTGAATTGGTCCTTGTACAGTTTAATTCCTTGGTCTTTGTGTAAGAAGATAAACCACAATAAAATTTAGTTTGAGCCTTCTTTTTCTGTCCTGGAGAAAAGATGAAAAAGAAAATTTCCCTCCATTACAGCTTGTATTTGCAAAGCATGACAGAGTAAGTTGGTTTAAAGTGACTAAAATATTTTCCGCTAAAATATTTTCAATATATTTTCATCCACTAAATATTTTCATTATGTTTCATATAACTCTTTACATGAAAGCAGGGCATAGTGCAATAATCAGCAGAATCTCTTTATAACCCCTTTTCTATTAACAGGACAGATGGGCATATGACACATTCCCTTAATTTGTCAGATGTGAGAGTACATAAAAGCAGAACCTTCTCTAATTCCTTTCCCTACACATCCATATCCATATGTATATGTGCTTGTATTTTACTTTTAGAAGGTTTTTCTGTGGCTCTGCCCACCTTTTTCCTTGCATAAATGACAGTGCATTGTTTCATTTTCCTGCTAGGTATATTACATCTGGATTAGAAGCATCTGGCCATGGTAGGGATGGAGTTGTGCTGTCTAGATGGCAGCTGTAATGAGTAAGCCTGCTTAATGGTGATGGAAAATCATGGACCCATTCTTTGAGAGACTCCTTTCAGAGTCACCACACACCAGTGCATCACATCTAGAACACAGCAGATCTGTGGAGCTGTGGAGCAGCACTGATGACAACATTGTTCAATGAGCTGGGCATGGAAAGCTCTTGGTTTCCTCAACTCCAGGTGAAAACTAAACAAGGATAACAAGAGTCTGTGGACTCTCTCAGAAAGGTTCTCCCAGAGACTTACTGGGAGAATGTGACTGGGGCTACAGCTCTGAAAGTTGTCTAGAAAAAAAATCGTACATCATGTGCGGTGCATTAGCACAATTGTTGGATGCTATACCACACATCTCATGCAGGCTTCCTAAGAGGGGGATCTTGCTTGCATGGGAAGATGCTGGGCAGAGTCTGTTGTAAGATTAACGAGGGTAAATGATGGCTCAACAGAAATGACAATGAGAAATATGAAATCCTCTCCAGGCCTTTACTGTCTGCAGAATGCAACACAAAACCCTCAGCTATATAAGAAACCAAATAAATTCTTTCGAGGTCATTTTATTTTTAAAGATTAACTTGAGATCAGAGACTTGCATCATGCTGTGCTGATTCTTCTGCGTTTGCAATATAGTTACTGGTACAGATTTTTAAGGGCTAAATTGTCAAAATAGTTCAGTACTTGTGTGAAATCTAATCATTTTGTACAGATTACAGTACCTCTGTATTTGAAATGGATTTTTAAATTTCAATTGCTGAAACTGCATCTTTAGTTTTTCCTTGGTTGTTTGTAGATGTTACAAATGCCTTTGGATCCAGACAGAACGATAATAACTTTGAGCGCAGAAATGGACTTGCAGCTGGATTCTCAGGAGAGCTTTCTACACTGGATAATAGCTCACATATTGAAATGTGCTCATCTAAGAGATATTATGGTGACAGTAAAGGGAACTGAGATTTGCCTGCAAAGTGGAGATGAGAAACAGGAACAGGTAGGAAGAATCTAATTTCTCATGGAAGCAGTGGTAAAAATCAAAACCCATTATTTTCATCACTAATTTTAGGCCAGGCTCTGCAACCATTGCTGAAGGTACCCATTATATTGTTTTCAGTGCAATTCTTTTTATTACAGTAGGTGTTAAAGAAACATGGAAAATTGTCCTTTCTAGGGTAAGCTGCTGCTTAACACAAGTGTCAGATGTGTCTAACCTTTATTGATTCAAACTCTGAGTTCTTTATATGATGTAACTATCCTAACCAGAAATAGCTAATGTGCTGAAAAGCAGTATATTGTATTTGCAAAAAGAACAGCATGAAAGGATCTGTGCTCTGGTGGTGTCTTGTTTTCTTTACTGTTGCTACGGAGCTGAAAGCCCATCTGTCCTCCTTATTATGTTAAATTCGTTCAGGAGTCACTTAACTGAAGTACCCTTAACCTAGTGCTTCCGCAAACTAGTACATCTACAGAGAGAATAGTTATTAAAATAAACATCTCGTTATCAGTATCCTAATGCAGTACCATTGTGAGTAATCAATGAGGTCTCTGGCAATCATGGGAATTATACAATATAATTGAGCTATTTGTAATAAAATCACTAAAGAGTTGCTGACCTTCCCAGTTAAACATTTTTCTTTCCTTTTTTTTTTTTCATACCGCTTGCTGTTTCACTCTGAATTTTTAACACACTATGTTTTTCTATTTGTCCTAACACAACTTTAGAATATAAATCTATTAAGCTGAGCTCAGGTTTTCAAAAGAAGAAAATTATCAGGGAGTTGCATTACAGAATCATGTTGCATTTCTTAAGCTTTAAAACCGTTGCTCACTCTGGGTAAGAATTTTACGCTATCCTCCAAAAGGAAATAGAACCTGAAAAGATATGACTTTTTTTTTTTTCTTTCTCTGTTGCTTCTACCTCATACTAACACTCTATACTGTGCCCCTTTTGCCTTAGTGTCTTAGCCAGCCATGCAGTAAAGTGGGTTTGAGTCCCCTGCACACCCATTACAGAGAACATGTAAGAATCAAACTAATGTTGAAGCCTCAGCTCTGAGAAAATAAGTATGGGAATAAGAAGCTTCCAGCAGATACAATGAAGGCATACAAATGCCTTTGCTTTGCAAGTATCTGCACCCCTCTCCTTTAGTCCTTGTTTCATGTGCATAAGAAGGCCTGGGAGAAAGCTACTAGTACCTAGCAGAAAGCTCTAGATGACTACCTCATCTGCCTCAGTGCCAAGGCTTCCAGCCTGCCTGAAACTGCAGATGAAGATGGCATTAGAGAACCCTGCTGATGTAATGCTAAAATGAATGAAAGAACACCCATGTTCTGCTGAGAAGTTTCAAGTATGAGGGTAATGATCTCTAGCAGGTGAATGTTGACAATCATCTGGAGCTAGTAAAGTTATTAATCACATCCAAAACAAAGTGTCTACCCACTACCTAACTGGAAAGGGAGGGGATATTTATGCAGCTGTGATTTTGTCCCCAAGACTGGCTGTCAGTATGGAATATGGATGCACTAAGTATCTTTGAATTTATCAGAAATATTTTTGTCTCTCCATAAGATTATTTGGACCCTCAGAGTTAAATTGCTATTAGCAGTAGTGTTCAGGTGTGTACTGGGACAACTGTGTTGCTAGTCCATTAGTATATGAGGGTTTGGATGAGTGCTAAAGAGATTGTGGTAGGTGTTGTAGTTTTAATTATATACCTTACTTTTTCATCTTGTTTTCAAGAGTGCGATAGGCTGGTCCCATTTTCTATGTGGACAAACAGGTTAGGACCCACACATTTCACTAGCATGAAAATTCAAAAAACCTTGTTTAGAAAGCCTGTTCTGTGTCAAGAAAAAAAAAAATATCCCTCTAGAGAGTAACAGTTAAAACTTGTTTATTTAACAAGCAGAAGCTGTTCTGTTGACTGACAGTGCTGAGCTGAGAAAGGTAACTGATAATTCAGGTGGGAAGTGGTTGATCTCTGCAGGCTCCATAGTCTTTCCAAACAGAGGATGGAGCGACACAGTGTGTCTGTGGGAGGAGGGTGGGAGAGAGAAAATATAACCATGACTGGTATAAAATTAAAGCGAGACTTAGATTTAGGTCCCTAAACTTGGAACTTCTTCACCCTGGCCTTAGAGATAGAAGGGGATAAACCACATAAAGCAAGAGATGCTATTGCATGTTTGTTATGGAGTTATGATGGAGGAAGGTTCTTGCCAGCTCTTTTTCCTCATTTTAAAAGCTGTACTGCTGAGTTTCATCTTACTTAAGCATGAAACAATGACAGAAGGAAAGCACCTACATCAGACAGAACGGGAGATGGGGGGGGGGGGGGGCGGAGGGGGGCGACACAGTAAAGTGGGGTGGTGGTATTTTCTGGATTTTGACCACTCTGTGCCTTCCAAATGGTACAGAAGGCTAAAAACAAGCTTGAGCGTCCATGTTACTGTCTGCACCACAGTGATAATGGAAATCCAAAAATGCTTAGAGGAATAAACAACACTTAAGTTTCCTGAGGTTATATAAAGGAAATATTTATTCTATTAAAGAAAGAGTATGCAGAGAAATATTAGAGCTAAAAAAAGCATAATGTGTTTTCAATGTGAGGGAGCAGAGCAACACAGTGAGCAACCTTAACAAGGCTGTTTCCAAACTTTTGACTGTCTACCCATGCAGCCTTAACACTCTGTTACCATATTTGTTATGCACACAGTATTATATAGATATATATAATACTGAGTGTCTGGCTAGATATAGATATCTTATTTTTATTGGAATTTTATCCTCAGTCTTCCCTCCGCTTCTCTTTTCACGGTTTTTCTTAGGTAGAATGTGAAACTAATACTTCAAAATTTCAGCTGCACTTTTGAACCCATGATATTTGAAAGCAATTTTTTCTCATCACAACCTGAAACTGATATGTTGTAACACAGGAAACGTTGCACATCTCAAAACTCTCCACTTATGGAAGATGCCGTACATATCCTGTCAAAGATGTGGGATGCATGTGAAAAAAGGTATCCAGATTTTTTTTTTTCCATTAGAAATTATCACTGAAGCTCTTTTCTCTATTATTTTTTACATAAATGCCAAAATTCTCTCCTAACATTATTTTAAATTCATATTCTGTCCTGTATATCCTGCAGTTTATTTTGAAATGCAGGTTTGCCTCTGTATGCTATATTCTGAATTTTGCCATTTATTCTATACAATAAAAAAATAAAGAAAGAAAGAAAATCCAAGCTCTGTTGCATAATTAAATCTAAGTCTTCTGACAGTAATACTTGAATGATCTCCCAGCCCAAATCTTGCTTGCCCAAGGAAGCCAGTGATACTGGGCTCCTGTTACTCTTAGATTCTCAAAGAATCTTAGCACCCAAGCAGTCTCACAGATTTAGATGCCCAAATCTACCCTCTGAGAAAGGACAATTACTGTCTTACAAAGACATATGTCTTTGAGGAAGAAGTGGAAGGACAGAAAATGGAACTCAGTCTTGCAGACCAGTGAGGACAGCATCCTGAATTCATGGGCATTACAGGAAATAAGAAAACAGTTTTAGAAGCAAGAAGCATAAGCCTTGGCTCCTCCATGTAGAGAACTGGATGTCAGGATAGAGATGCTGCTTCTGTTACTTCAGAACAGATCAGGTGTGAGGCAATCTGCACCGAGTAACTTTCTGGTGAAATTCCAAGAATCCTTAGCCTTTGAGATGCCAAGAAGGTTAAGCACAGGTTTAGTGAGTTGTGTTCTTGGATTTAAACATCTAAATTTCACAGAAAACCTACTGCAGATGTCTAGCTGCCATGACAGAATTTTGTTTACCAGATTTTTTTCTTGATTACTTATATATGTATTTCTTACATATGTATACATTTTAACTCTACAATTGCTGCCATGCTGTGTATCAGATAAAATTTTGGCAGAAGCAAGAACAAGCTCCTCTGCACTTTCTCTTCATTCCTGCAGTACAGAAAGTTCTGGATAGGAATTATTTGGCATTCAGGAAAAGCTCCAATGTTGACTCTGTCTCCAGTAATCACCCATCCATCTAATCCATCATACTTGGCCAGATCATATGTAAATTAAATTAGTTCATATAAGAATGTAAAGGGATTTCTTGCTCCTTTTGGTAAGCACATAAGTCTAAGAACTCAGATGTCAAGAAAAACAGGCTTTACAGTTTACAGAGGAGAATGGATAATCCTAAGGATACACAAATTATGGGTCTATAGAACTACTAGGAAGATTGTGGGCAGCTGAAAAAAGAAATCCTTCATCTTTTAAGTTGGTCAGAAATGTTTGGTTAGCTGATCAGGCTTTCTTTGATAAGACCTATGTGCTTAATGCAACAGCTCAATATGCAACATTAATTTTAATTAACAAATTGCTTGTGGACCTATAGTTCTATCATATTGTTACTCTAGATGAGGTTAGGAAATTGTCTGAAGGAAATAAATTTGAAGCAATTCAGGCACAGGTAAATAGCCTGTTATTATCTATGAAGCATTATCATTATGGTCACTTCTGAAAAATCATGTGTCTCCCATGGTTCATTAAATCTGTTTTACTCCCCAAATAAATAGGCTACTTTGAGATGTCAGCTGTGAAGACTGAAACAACCCCAGGCAGAAGGATTCATTCCGCTAAGAAAGCTGGCAATCAGCAACATGAAAGACCTTCCAGAAAATGTCTTATACAAAATTCATGGTTTTATTAATTCATAATGTGAAATGTACTTAGCAACTAACTAGTTGCAGGATTTCATCAAGATTTGTATTCATAAACAAAACGAAGACATTAGCTTTTCTTTAACAACTTTGCTCTAACACCTTTGTTCTTTCAGAAAAAAAAAATAAATGTTAATATTCTCAACATGGACATTTTCTATTTCAGCAGATCTGTCTAGCAAGTTGGCAGAAAATGTTACCAAAATGGCCAGCACAATGCTTTTACCAAGACTTATCAACAACCCAGAAACAACAACAAAATAATGTTATGGAATCAGAAAAAGAAAGGAGCAGGGGAACCCCCTTCAGCTTGCAAGGAACAGATTTTAGACACCCCAGGCTAGCTAATGTGATTGTAGTTCCTGGTAAGACACTTACATAATGGTGTTTATGTGATGATATGTCATTCCAGGAATGCTGTGAAGAAGAGCAACAGAGAGACAAGCTGATCCTGGTGACTACTCTGGTTTGAAGGGGAACACCTTCAAACCAGAAGGGAGGTGGAGAAACCCCACCTTCTCTAAGAATATCTAAGCAAGCCAGATTACTGATCCATCTGGAAGACAGGGTGGAGCAAGTGGTGGGAAAAGCCTGAAGGAGTGGGGACTGAAGGGCTCCTGAAGGGAGCAAGAGGATACCTGCAGAAGAGGGCAGACCTATGCCATGTTTCAAAAACAATAGAAAGAAAGCGACCTTCTTAAGGACACCAAAGAGAAATCAGGGGAGAAGACACTTTCTCTCAAGCACAGAAATACTGAAAATTGCTAAATATGAAAGAAAGACTGGAGAAAAGGGCCTGTTCTTCTCAAGACATATATTGTTTTTCCAGCATTTAATGTTTTATTCTTCACTTTGTAGCTTCTGAGATTCCTTACTTAGAGAGTTATCTTGTTTCACTGTGTGTGAGATTTTGGGATATTTTTCCCTAATATGTCTTTGTTTAAGAAGTGGCAAAACCATTAACTTGGAGTGGACAAGTTGGATTATCTTTCTATTCTATGTCTGTTCTGGTGCAGGGATTGTGAGCAGATACCCCTACACCACCTGTCAGTACTGTTAAATCCTATAAGAGTACAGGGTAGCTAAGGAATGAAGTTGAAACACCAGAGGACAGCTGCACAAGGACAAAGAAGGGGTAACCTGTCCTCCTTTGCTCTCTGTCCACGACACCAAAATCTGGGAGTATATAGCTTAGATATTTGAGGTCCCATGAAACTAAGTGACACCACATAACTTTCCAAAGGCAAAATCTAGCTGGCCTTGGATGTGAACATCCAGTAGGAAAGTGGTAGAGAGATAAGGGGAAGGAAATGGTAGTTAGAAATCATCAAAACTGAAAGCTTTCTGCGACCTACATGTACCTGAGAGTATAATGGTCAAAGATTCATGTTGATGTGTATTCTCATTATGGCCTACATGATGGCCCTTATGCACACTTGTCAGCAAAGCACAAACCTGTACATTACCAAACATTGCCTGTAGTGTAGCCTGTGCTTCAAACTGGCCAGTCAGGATATTGAAAATGCTTTTTCTTTTTTTTTTTTTTTTTTTTCCTCAATGCAATAGGGTGTCTGTGGGATATGTACAATATATTAGATTGGTTTCCAGCCACCTGCCAGAATTTGATGGCAGGAAATTTGCACAGCTCTTGTTGCAACCAAGTGACAGATAATAAGAGAAAGGTGCCATTGTTGGAACTATCAGTATCAGATTTTCTAATACAGCCGTGTTGTAATGAGATCATACACATTGCTCAAGCTGCAATCAGAACTTCCACTGAAGGAATGAGCCTGGATGATAATAAAAGCAGAAAACATTTTAAGTAAATAGAATTTCCCAGATACTGCATAATGTTGTTTGTTATTGCTGTCTTTTATGAGCCTTAAGAAATACATTGTATAAGAATGATTTCCTTCAATATAAGCTGTTATCATGGAGGTCTCCTATGTCAATTCTTATTTAAAATATATTTCCTTACAGCCTCAATATTATGAAAGCATAAATTAATGCGACCTCTTTGCTTCCATTCCATGTTCTTATAAAGCCTTGCTGTAGCTCTCCAAAGAACAGTTACTTGCTGCTTTGTAGCCTAAAACACTCTAAATAATAAGATCCATTTTGGCAGTAAAAATTCATTTTATGTACAGCTTTTGCAGCCCCTGAAAAGCCAAGGTCTTTCAATGAGCATTGCACAGAGCCATTTTTCTGAACACAAGTGAGAGTGAAGAAGAATGTAGATGATCTCCCCCTCCACTCTCCTAATGGAAAACCTCCATGAGCCCAAGCAAGTGCTGCTTCTTTTGAAGAGCTTGTGGGAGCATAAACAGGGAGCCTGACAGTGCTACCAGCTAGTGTAGCAACAACGCCCTGGCAAAAGCAGGAGTAAAGAAGGGCAGACTATTTCCATGAAATATAGTACATTATTTCCCTCTTGCCTAAAGGTTGCCATTGGCAAAAAGACAAAGCCAAAACAAACTCCTACAGTGAAATGCTGAATTCCTGATTAACATTCCCCCTTTTAAGACCATTTTCCTGTTTTGCACAGTCTGCTTTTTATTTTTTATATGTGTTTATTATTGCTGGCAGCATATAACAAATATCATTTAATTGTTTCATCCACATCAATTTCTGACCACAGGGTCTTATTATGCTGTTTTCTCCTAGGATAAAAGAGCTGCATGCTTTCAAAATTTCTTCCTTAGGTAGTTCAAAATCTTGTTTATGGGCAAAGAGGAAACATGACATATATAAAAGTCAAAAATTTATCATTAGCATAATTGAAATCCTAACAGATTAATCCAAGGATCATTAATAATCCAGATATAATTATTACAGAAAAAGAAATAAGACATCTATACAGAATATGCTTCAGTATTAATAATAGTAATACAGCTACATTTTCTTACACAGAAACTTACTTTCAACTCCTTTTCCTTATGTTAACCTCACCCTTTTGCTACTTCTCTTAATCCTGAGGGCAGGGATTTCATCCTGGTGTTATTGTCAATGGTGAGTTGTCGGCATCTGAAGTCATTTTCTGGAAGGAATATAATGTTCATGTTGATGATGGCCTCTTCTGTCTCTTTAGGACTCACTTGGGGTCACTTTCATATGTCTCCTAACATGCTTTTAAATCCTTTTTTTTGTTTTGTTTTGTTTTTGAGTAGTCTGTACTTCCACATTATAGCTAAATTCTCTGCATAAAGTGTATTTACATATGTAAAACACTATTTATTTATTTTTGCCTTGCAATCCTTAAACCCTTTTCTCCATCTCTAGGTCTGCATTTCTTTAACTCATCACTGGTGAGTTGTTTAAAGTTATGGGGTCTCCAGTGCCAAGCCTGTACCCTATATTTTATCAACCCATGTCTGTGTCTCCCCTACTCCAGGCTACTATTATCCTATTAAGGCCTGTGTTTTTGTGCACTAGATAGCTCTGCTAGAGTCATAAAACCAGGGTGGTACCACACAGAGAGAAACAAAAGCTAAGCAAATCAGCCATGAAGTCCTAATCAGTAAGAGAAATTGCTGGCATTAGTAACCCAACTAAAACAAAGCTCTAGGCAGGTCAAGAAAAGTTCAGATGGAGCAAGCCCTGACATCTTGCAAGCTCACTGCAAAGCTTATGGCCTGTTACCAGCAGTGGCAATACCACATTACAGATCAACACGATCACAGCAGATTCTTGTATAATAATTTTTCACTTTTCTTAGACATTTTTAAACAGATTTATCTTCTTTAGGCTTTTACTGTAAAACATGAATTTCAGCAGTTTAAGTAATTTTGTAGCTAAGTACCTTGCTTTCTTTTGTGATCTACAGTAAAATTTTATAATACGATGATAACAAAACACTTATGTAACGTCACATGTGTAGGTTAATGAAATTCCTCATACTGGGCAAGGTATTAATTTTTTTTGGTCTCTCACTTGTCCAGGCAGTGTTTCATGTTCATTTAGTCTCTAGCATTTTTAATTCTATCATCTAACATAGATCAAAATAAACCTAGAAGCTGTAATACACAGAGAAAAAGAAAAAGCTCATAGGTGCAGAACCTTGTGTAAGCAAAAGTAACCACCGTTTTTACTGTTACATATGATTTATTTAAAAAAATAAAAATAATCACATGTCCAAACCCTATTACTGGATTACCCACCACACATTCACCACTAGATTTAAAGAAATGTTATAGCTTTATTTCCTAATGAATGGCTTTTGAGATCATGGTATCTCTGTGAATATTTTATTTTTTCCTCATTCCTCATCCTTCCAAAAAACTTTTTGCACCATTCCTAGCATTTTGTCTAATTCTACACAGGGACATGACATCTCAGAAAATAATGATTTCTTACTGAAGGAATCATAAGTTCAAGCATTATTGGATACAAGAAAATCCAATAGACAACCAAGGTGCAAGTTTACATCTCACTTGTTTTCTTTGAGCTGCTGCTCATGGAATGGTTTGTTTCAGTGGCTAGTTAGCAGCTTGCTGGACAGTGTTCAGCATTAACAGTTGAAACCATTTTGTACAGGTAAAAACTAAACTAAACTAAAAGAAAATAAAATGAAAATTACTATATAAATAAGAATAAATAGGGATAAGATAAGGGGGTTTTAAGACCCTTATGAATTGCTATCTTCATTCTTCTTGCCACAGCATTCCCAATACAGGAATACAATTTTTTTTTTCCTGATCCTTCATGTATCATCTAAGGAGGTGCAGAAGAGCTGCTGTATAACAGCTGTATAACAGCTCAGGGCAGAACACCTGGAATGGTCCCTTCTGTACAAGTGGTTCTGTGCTACAAGTCTATCACTGTGTCACACAGAAAATGTAGCAGTGATGAGGGGAAAGAAGAGTCAAAGTAGAGCCACCTAGATCAATGCAATGTCAACTCTAGCATTCATAGTGGGAGCTTTCTTCTAATTTTCTATTTGTTGCTACCATTAGTACATAGCAAAAGCACAGAGAGAGTTGCAAACCATAAATGGAAATGTAAATTTATGCCACTTAACCATCAGGTAAGATCACAGATGAATAGTGCCAGAAAAGATGGTATTACCAAGAACACAGTCTACAGTAGAGATATCGGGCTTTACTGGTGTTACAAAAATTAAGACATTCTTGAAAATTCCCTTAGCAAGTCTTGTGAAAGACAGAAGTTGTCTCATTGAAACATTAAAAAAAAAAAAAAAAGTCTTAAATTCTTAAATGCTAGAGGCTAGGGGCTAGGAAAGACAGGCATGAAGTATTTGGTAGATTCAGTGGCTCTAAGTAACTCTTCTGTTTACTTTTTTTGTTTGCTTGTTTGTTTTCTTCTACCTAATTTCTGTTAAAACATTCCTTTTCTCTATGATAAATGCATTATGTGCATCATGCTATCTAATTCCTTGGAAGAATGTAGTTATATAAGTGCAAATAATAAGAGTTAGGAAAATTGAAACTGCTGAATGGATCAGAGTGAGAAATACCAGATATTATTCTGTTGCTGCTATTTTACTTCAACAAGATGTAGATAACACAGCCAGTGAGGAGGGATAATAATACAAGGTGCTGTCTACATAAACTGTGAGCAGCAGCTTCTGTCCTGATAAATTTATGATTATCCACTCCATTTATCTCAATGAGATGTGAACTTTTAAGTTTGCATGGTCCATTAGGGCCTCAAGTGAGCAAGGCATTTAAGCATGTGCTTAAATCCATCTATATTCCTAAAAACAATTAAGCATATGCTTAATTTTATTGATGGATGCTGTGCTAAGGCCAATAAAGCTGAACTGCCATTAAACTCAGAAAATGCCCTCTTTCTTTTTCCCTTAAAAAAAAAAAAAAAAAAAGAAAAAAAAAGAAAAAAAAATACAAATAAGCACACACACACAAATGGAAGTTAAGAAGTTATATACAAGAGCTCATGTTAGTGCGAAATAAAGCCTTTCAGTTTCCATGTCCAAATATCAAGAACTGAAATAGTGAGGATTAGTTGTAATAACATTAACCTGTCCAGTAAAATAATACATGGGAAAGCAGAAGGGTTAACTCACAAAAGCTAACTTTTCTCTAGTGAGAGAGGGCAAACTGGAGTGGCAAAATAAAGTTTCTACCTCTTCAAAGACAACAGAGGAAGCTGAGGAAGATTGACATGCCTAGTGGTCATTCACTAGTGTAACTAGATCTAGATTTCAACAGTCTTACAGTAGACAGTATAAAAGTACAAAGTAAATTAGCTAATGTTGCATTTCTTATCCTGACTTCTGTGCATTTTCATCTGCAGTTTTAATTGTTCCATTAATAGTGCCATAGATGCCTTTATTTTGTTTTTTAAGCCTTGCTATCATAAGACCAACCAAAGCTATAAAGCTATTTCACGCTCATGCCTATTGATGTCAAAATTAAAGGTTTCTGAAGAAACAGTGCTGCAACCTTATTATTAGTTCACTAATTGTTCATCCAATTTGGACTTTGTGTGACATTTCATAATGTATTCCATTTCACCCTCTTTACAACCCTACACAGGGCCACTAAGTACTTTGAAAGCTTGAAGGAGGTCTTTCTATTTAAGAGAGCAAAGGTGATGTGCAGGCATTCCTTAGTAACAGTTCTGAATCAGTGTAATGTAGTTAGAAATGAAGGAGGGGTGCTTTTAAAAGAAGATTCATAGAGAGTTGATTTTAGCAAAGCTAACTCTGATATTTGAAAACACTGAAAAGAACCTCACAACACTATAGAATTTAAACAAGGAAATAAACACTGAAGCTTAACCCAGCAAGTCACGGGAATGATGGGTAGAGTTTGGCCCTTCCCGAAGGACTCATTTTGACCCATATTAAATACTTCATCTAGGGAGGTCAGTACAACACTCTTAGAAAAACAGTACATACTTAGTAAGTGAACAGACATAAAAATACCTCCAAGCTTGTACTAAGCTTGTACTACTCTATATGGCTGTTAGAGCAACATTGGCCTGGGGCACATGACAGGTGGTAGAACAAGAAGATAAAGAGGCAGGCAATATATTCACAGATACTAAAATTATACTTCTGGAAAGAATTATGTGTTCCCTTCATAAATGTACACACTGGCAAAAAGGTAATGATTTCTTTTAAAGCAGTAAATTGATGGGATGTTTTTTTCAGGAGACAACTATAATAAAAGGGATGTTTTTAGTAGCGTTTGTGCCTGAAATTCAGCACATTTATTAGAGATGAGGGGAACATGCTTCCTTACATCTTTCCTTGCCCTGCCTCATTGCTAACTTTCACTGTCATATACAGTCTCCTTCTCCCAACCACAAAGTATATTGATCCAGATATGCACGTGTACTTGATTCTCTTTACAAATGCTGCATGTCCTTGGCAGCAGAAGTTAGTGCTGGCAGCCCATGGAAGCACACCTGTACTTTGTGGTGGAAAATTCCTCTCTGGGAACTGGGAGAGTTCTCACAATTCCCCATACGCAGCATGCAAGATTTTGCAGTTCTGCAGTTTGCAATGTGGCATTGGGGAACAGGGACAGATCACGTTTCCATTTACAAGAATGAGTTAAATATCTGCTAGATCACAGAGAAAGTAAGCATGCTGTAGAAGACGCACTGGGCCAAAAAGTAAAAAGAAGGTCCCTAACTTTTGAGATTGTTTATCTGCTTATTGTAAAATGTATAAAGCATTGAAGCGGTCCTGGGAGCAACACTTGTTTTCTTCTCTATTGGGAGACTGCCCAGAGAACAAAGGTGCTGTGTGAGAAGTGTGTCCTCCTTTGTCTTTGGCCGTATTTCAGAAGAAAATAACCACCGCCATTGTGTCCTCCTCTGTATGTCCTTCAAAAGCCCTAAGGATCAGATATCTTGCAAGGGCTGTTTAGGTGTTTTTTGTTTTTTTTTTTTTTTTTCCTCCCGTGTCCCAGTTGATGTAAGCATTGCTGTGAGCCATTGAGGAATGAAGCAGTCCTTCATAAACCTCCAGAGATGTGAGAAGGTTGCACATGGTGTTTGGGGAACTCCAGAATTAGGGCACTAACCAGTGGGGATGTTCCAGGGTTTCAGCTGTGGCTTTGGATCCTGTCCCTGAACCTGCAGGTAGGCAGAAGTTCTCCAACTGAGCTCTCCTCACTATGTCTTACTGCAGGAAGCTTCAGCCTTTGCCACAGACTCTCAGCTTTCTTCTTTTCTCTTTTATATGTATCTGAAAGCTTCCTAAAATCATATACCTTCAATCTCTTTTGAGTCATCAAAGAGTCTAAAACAACACTCCTGAGAGCCTGGGGACAGAATTGATTCTGTGCCACCACGAAATTTGACATTTTGCTAAGGTACCACATGAGTCAGTGTTTTACTGCAGATTTAATTATTTTGCTACTATCAGAAGTCCACATGTGTTTTAATTTTGTAAGTCCTGTTCCTTAGAGAGACTGCATGTAGCTGCCTCTTGCTCTGCAGTTTTCCTCACAAAAGGGGGATTCATTGATTGCAGTGGGGGGAGGAGAACCAAAGCTGTATCATGTAGTCTAGAAAAAGAGTTGAAAGCACAGAAAGAAGAAATGGCTTTCCATAAACCGTATTTGCCTATTGGTGAGAGAGATGATGTGATAGCACAAAGTAAGATGGTTAAATTCTTTGAATAGGGATGCAAGACCTGGCAAGCAGAAGAAAAATGCAGCTTCACATCTGCTATGCCTGCAGGAAAGTGAGAACAAAGAAAAAACCTACATAACCTTTCCCATTACCTTGTATGCCCATAGCCTTATAACACTTAGATTCTATTACTGCTATTTCTCCAATGCATACAGACTTTGTTCCTTTGATCTTAGTGGACTTCTGTTCTTCGGATGAATTTTCCCCTTAGTGATAAAAGGTCCATGTGTTACTAAGAGTATGATTTCATGCATGCCCCTTGAAAACAGGTGCTAAATAATATTTATGACCTGAAATGGTAAGTTTGATTCTGATAAAGGCGTGAATTGGAAAACTGACCTTAAAGATATCCCCAGTAACATTAAGGGCTAGATCTGCAGACACTTAAGAAGTGTTTAGGAGCAGGAGCTTCTATTAAACTGCACCTGTGTTCACCACTTGTGGATCTGGTCCAAGGTCAGGAAGGGAGAATCAGAGCAATAATTAGACATTCTGTTTTGCAATTAGAAACCACAGATGAAATAATGAAAAGCTTTCCAGACCATCACTTACTATATGATTAGGATTTTTTTAATTAGTTCTTAAAATCAATTCTATTTAAGTGACTAACTAGACAGTCACTATTGAGCTTGGGAAGCGCAGACAGGCTGGGGTAACTGAAATAAACAGGATTGAATTGATTTTCATATTAATAGGAGAGTTCATACTGGAGAGAAAAGGTTAATTTGCTTTTCAGTGAGTTTATGAAGGGAGTGCTAGTGGCTAGGGTGATAATTTATAGCTACATCATACGTTTAAAGGCAAAAGTGATTACACAAAAGCTAGGAACAGCATTTGCAGTATTATGTAACAAAACTGTCGACAATATTCTGTGTGCTTTCCTTTTCCCCCCGAGCACAAGGATTTGAGAAACAAGCCAGCATGATAGCACCGTCAGCTGTAGTATTTTTTTTTCTACCCAGTAGAGAGCTTAACAAATGCAGAACCAGAGACAACTTTGTCCCACCCAGCTCTAATGCTGCTCGTTCTGGTAGTCGGAACGTACTCCTCACTTGGCTTTTGTTTGTTTTCACTTCCCTGCAAGAGTGCTGTCTGCAAGTACTGAATTTTCACCTGATTCAAATACTAAGTCTTGAGATTGGAGGCCTTTCAGAAATGTAAGAAAACCAATCTGTGCATGAGACGATAACTTGATAATGTGCAAAAATACATTGTGATTATAGGCTGATTTTTTTTTTTTTTAAATCTTTTATTTTAACCTAAAATAGACTGCGATTATTTTGGCAACAGCATATAAGATGTGCTAACTTGTTTCTTTCATCTAGGTTTAGTAATTGAAATTTTGGCTAGGTATGTGCAGGCTTAAGTTCCAATAACAGTGGTAACTGTGCTATTGGGTTAATAAGTGTTGAGATTAATTTGACTTGATGAAAGTGTGTGAATGTCCTAGCTACCTTGAGCTACCTAGCTACCATTAATATAGTTAGCAAATGTTTGCAATGGATTTGTACTGATGTGGGAGAGAAGTAGTGACAACAGCTTGCCCATCCTATTTTTAATGCTATGTTAAAGGCCTAAACAAACATGCAAACAGACAAGCTCAAACAAATACCTAGCAAAGTCTGTCCATCAGAATTTTTGAAATAAAAAATGTTAACTCAACCTACATAATGATGATTTCTGCTACATCTGCCGTAATTTGGATGATGATGAAGTGAGCAGCCAGAACCAGGCTCACACCTGAAAGACCATGCTTTAAAATTCTATTCCTTTATTTTTGTGTGAGTGTCTGAAACTGTGGATTTCTGAGGGAAAATCCCTAAGAAAACAAGAAATTCACTCAAAATATATCACTTAGCAGTACCCAAAATAATTAGCCATGCTATAATATTAACCCTGTTTTCCTTGTTCCACCAAATTCTCTTTAAAAACCTCAAAACTCCTATTTGTCTTTTAAAGTCCTGAAGGATTCAGATAAATAACTACAATTGTCACTGAAAGTTACCCATGCACTCCAAGGCCTCAGTCCTATAAACATGAGCTGTCCCCTCAGACTGGACAAGTTTTTTTAACACAGAGGAAGTTTCTCAGGCAGATTGGTACTGGAAAGATCAAGACCTGAAATGTCTCATTCATTCAAAGGAAACTATATATCTACATTTCTTAACTTAACCAAAAGAAAAATGATGTGCAATGCACCTGTGCCATTAGTGGGTTTTATTTTGCTTTGTTGTTAGTGGAGAGGTATTTTTGCAAAACAGAAGTGGGTCAGAAGAATATTGTGCAGCAATGAATGTCTCAATCTGAACAGTGATGACAACATATCATATGAAGAGCAATAGGCAGTACAACAAAGACACACTGGATTTGTCCAGCTTTAGTAGGACATGATTGACATTTAATCAGAAGGGAAACCACGGCAGATCAATAACAAGTGTTTGAACATCAGGTTTCACTCACAGCTCATAGCTAAATCAATTGCTGGCAACCTGCATGATTGATACACTATTTGTGACCCTAGTACTTTTTTGTTACTACCAAATTATCACTATTTTCACTATGAAGGAGATGGTAAAACTATGCCTGATATAACAGAAGAATTTGAAACAGCTAATAAGAAAACCAACAACCTCTACTTAGCATCACAGCAGGACTGAAAGTTATTTAAGGAAGCAGAAATAGTTGAGCCAACATACAACGCTGCAGAAGCAGGTTTTTCAAGGATGTTTTTACACTTATTAGCTTAGTTTTAGTGCAGCAATGCCCATGAGCTTCAGGTATGGAGCAGGATAACAAAGAACAAAAACAAACAAAAAATCATACTTCCAAGTAGTTTTAAATTGCACCAGACAATCCTATTTGTGTGCAGATCTACACAAAACAGGGTTCAGTTTTCAATACTGAGAGCAATGTATTTATTTATTTATTTTTTACTGCAAAGAAACTAGTGGCATTCCTGAAGAACATTTTACAAAACTTGATAATAAAGACTAACTGCCTTTTGAGTAGTTGATGCTATCCCACAGAAGAACCTTCACTTTTCTTTATACCAATAGCCAAGTTTTGAAGTTTGAGGCTGAACTTTGCAAACTCTCACAGCTCAGTTCCAGGATGTCTGAACTTCACAAAGCTGGAGGAGACAATGAAACCATTCTAAATCCTAATCAGCTCTTGACACTTCCATAGAGAGAAGACATGTTTCAGGAGATGATCTGAGACTGTTTAATACAGGGATGCTTGAGACTAGCACCCTTTTAGAAAGGTTCCTGATGTTCCTGAAGCAATAGGACACACATGCACACACACACAAAAACAAACAAACAAACAAAAAAAAACACATTATAAATATCCTCAGCTGACGTACAAAAGTGCATATAGGTATTTTCACAGGCTATAAAATAGGAGTTCAAATTGACCAAGAAATACATAAAACCTGTAATCTTCAGGATGCTATCTGTAGTAAAGATTATGTATTACAGATCGCAAACTATGTTAAAAAAATATCTTTGCTGTGGCAAAAGAATTGTTGCACCTTCCATAATTTCAAGCTCACATGCAGGCATGATAAAATCTTAACAACATGCCATTAAATACGCCTTTACAACATCCCTTCTGCCTCAGCTAGATATATCTGTGAATCCTCCCTTTGTGGTGGAGATTAAATAAACTCCCTGGACAACTGAAAAGAATTAAAGTATGACCTGATATTTTCTCTGCTTTACAACAATATTGTCTGTTGGTTTGTGCTGTATCCAAGATACTGTTCTCTGATCCATGCTCAGAAAACAGATATTGATGGTTTTAGCTGATTAGCATCTGTATACCATTTGGCATTTTAGTCTCAAAACATATTTTACAAAATGTTGCAGCAGGTGGTTCCTAGACTTCTGCATACTGATGCTCAGTGCAAATATCTCTTTGAATCAGCCAGCTAATGCCTAGAGTTTTTCTTCTATTTCAAACTAACTACCATACTGTTGACTTTTGCCAGTGGAGTCCAAACTTTTGACTGATACATGGCTTGCACCCTGTATGGAGGTATGGAGGTATTGTGTGGTCATCCCCACCCATCCTCCATTACAGGACAGGACATAACTATTAGCTGTTGAAAATGCAGGTAGTCCAAACACATCCAGTAATGCTGGGTAAACATCTGGACAGGCAACAAGACAGGGAAGCCTGCTTAAGTTATACACTGTAATGTATACAGCTGCTCCATATACATGCTCACACTTGCACCCGTCACACAACCAGAATACTCACATTTTAGTCAAGCACCAGACACACTTCAGGTTATGTGAGAAGAGAGAGGCTGTGAGGGTCCCTCAGGAAAAAGGGCAGAGGAGAGCAGGACACAGAGTAATTTACATGGTCAGTAGCCTGCTGACCAATAAAACAGTATTTCAGAACTTTCACTCATCTAACCTTTCCATTAAAATTCCCTGGAATTTCTTTAAACAATATTTTATTTCCCAAACCAGAGTATATTGGCATTAAGTGAAAAAAACAGGTAACTGTGAGGCATCTCACAAGATCAGTCACCGATGTTGAAGGCTTGTGGCTTGAAAGAGAAGACAAAGCCAGGGAAGTCAAGCAGCTTCCAAGAAAACAAAATTTTTTCTTGAATTTAACATCTATTGCATTTCTTATAGTAAAGACACAGCTCAATCCCCCAAATGAGGAAATGCAGCAGTTTTCAGAATTAGGAATGGGATCTCTATGAAAAAAAAATAAAATCCAGTCTTCCTTTCAAAAGCTGTGGAGAAGAAAACCAGTCAAATCATTCTCAGAGACACCTCCTCAACCCATCCATGGAAAATGGAGAGAAATTTCAGGAAATAACAGTCAGTCAACAGCAATTCTTCAGGGTCCTCCAGACCCCTGAATGGAATGGAATTGAAGCTGCAATCACTCACTGACATGTCTCCAGGCATGTCCTCCTCTGTAGGAGCCAAGAGCCATCAGGACAAGGATGGACGTCACGGTCTTGAGTGACCCAGGTTCAATACTGACCACAGGGCAGCTGTGGAGTGATTTGGAAACTGCTAACCCCCCACAACTTGCCACCACTTAGCCACAGAGAGTGAGAGCCTCCAGAGAGACCCAGGACTAAGAGTTATAGAAAAAACAACTGTGAAGTTTGTTTTAAGTTTATGACCAAGATGTCCTGTTCCAGCTTCAGGTCACACAGTACGAGCCTGCCATGCTATGCAGATGGCATCTGTGTGGAAAGCAGCAAAAGTAGGATAAGTTAACCAGAAAGTGTGTAGTGTCATAATAAGGATGATGAAGTACAATCATGTTCATATAAGAATAGTATTAATTAAGACTGCTGTGAAAATACAGAATTTTTCCTAATTCTCCTCTTCTTTCTTTTCCTCTCCTCTCCTCTCCTCTCCTCTCCATCCCTTCCCTTCCTTCCTTTCTTTCCTATTACTATATTTTTTTCATTTTCATTAACTTGTGCTGGCTTAGGAGACATTCCTTTTTACACTTCCAAATTCTATAAAGTGATTTATGGACCACTGGAAATGATTTTACATATTCAGGCCCATGTTGCAACAAACTTCAAGCTGATGGCTGAACTATAACTTTTGAATCCAATTTAAATTGGCCATTTTAGCACAAAGCTACACACTTCTTTTTTTTTTTTTTTATTGCAAATTGATAGAGGAGACATTCTCTGTTGTAAAACAAATTGTATTTTGTTTATTTAGCATTTAAATGTCCATTTCTAAAGCAATACATACCAAAAATAAAATAAAATAATAATAATAATAAAAAAAGAGCTGTAGTAATGAATCAGACAAATTCCAAATCAGTTTGATGCTTTCCTCCAGCATGGTGATTTTTAGCCTTTTCTCCATTTTCAGATGCCTCCTAACCTTTCATTGCAAACTGTTCCCATTTTAATTCTTCTTTCTTAGATCTGGCTGATTAAAATAGGAGAGAGTATTGCAGATGGGGTCTCAGCAGTACCTTGTAAAATGGTATGAACTCTCCCTCATTCCTACTGAAAATAACCTGTCAGAGACATTTTTGGATTGCCATTGCCTTTTCACAGCAATGGTGGCTCTCAGTTGTCCCATGGCCAATACACCCAGATCCTTCTCAACATCAGTCATCCCTAGCTAATGAGCTCCCAGTGTAAAGCAAAAAAGTGATAATAGTCCCCAAGCCTAAGACCATTTATGCTCTGTGCTATAAAATTTAATTCCATTTCTATTACTCTTTTCCCTGAGGTCATGCAGTTCTCTCCACCATGATAGCCTTATCCTCTTTATGCTGGTGCCTCCTCACAGTGTCATCAGCAAATTTCATTTGCATCCTTCATGTTACTTTGCATCATTTGTTTTACTTTTCAAGCCAACACAACTAAAATAAATATTAACTAAAACCAGTCATGATGTATGTGGCATTACTCTGAAAATATCCATGAAGCTACAGTGAGCACAGCCTTAGATGTACAGCTGAAAACGTGCTCAGCCAAGCATGGATATTCCCGCAAGACTACCCACCGTCCCTCACCATTACAGCTCCACCCACATCAAGGACTATGCCACAAAGCTCTGTTGGAGGCACACTCCTACCAGATATACCAAGATATACGCACTCCTACCAAGATATACACACTCCTACCAAGTATAGACTTGCCAGGCAGAAGCCAAATATTCATAACAGCTGTATGGCCACTACCACTGGGGCAACAGCGGGCCTCCCTGCTGCACCAGAGCTGCAGTATCAGACCAGGGACCAGGATGTGCCCTCATGTGCAGCAGCTACCCAGGTCAACCTCACTGCTGCTGGGTCCGCCGGGGCAGCATGAGCGCCACCAGGAGCTGGGCCAACACACAACAGTCACAGGGTGCATGTAAGCAATCAGAGAAAGAAATAAAGGCATAGTGTAGGCCTTCCGGGTGGTGAACGCTACAGACGTCTCAAAATTTCATTTTGATAATCTTCAACTTGTCTTGCCATCGACTTTTAATGCCAGCTTGCAGGTGTCACATCTTTGTCCTCCAACTCTCTCCCTGGTCATGTAATACACACACTTTTATTTGAAGGAAGCCCAAATAAGTGAAACTCTATGGCCTTGACTTTTATTCTCAGCACCCCATGCAGGTTTTCTGAAAAGAACTGTTATAAAGATTTTTCAAAGAAATTGGGGTCACCTGCTGCAGTGAACTGAACATAATTGGGAAGTACTGTAGATATCCTCTGTTTGGAAATGCATTGCGTGTGGATGATGGCTAGTTCAGTTTTGTATGAGTTTCTGGCTTCGGATGCTATTTTTAAGAGCTGTAAATGGAGCAGGTCCTGCCCCCCCCCTCCACCCTCTCCTCCTACTCACTGATTTTTCATCTTAAATTAAATTGGCTACAAATACTGTAACAAATAATTTTCTATCTCTACACTATAAGAAGATAGGCACAGACAGAAGTTCAGGAACATACAGCATGCAGCATCTTTACAAGATAAGATCAGCAGTATGGCTTTCTGTCACAGGGTTTGCCTTTAAAAATTGTAATCGGCAGCTTAGCATGTTTATCATACACTAAGAAGGATACACTTACCACAGCTTGTGAAGAGAGATGTCTGTGATAAAAGATCACCTTCATGTTTATCAGAACCTTTTAATTGCCCACAGCGTGTGGCACTTGAAGATCTAAACTGTGGCCCTTACAGGCATTCACATTGAGAAAGAAAGGTGTTGCTATCCTTTGAAAAGATATTCTCAGAGTCACATGTTATAAAGGAAGCATCTTCCTCAGCCCAAATTTAAAAGGGGAACAGAGAGATATCTGGTTTTGCCAGCTTCCTTCACCCACACAGGTGAGAGGAGTTAGAAAGCAAATATCCCTTTCCTGCTGGCAGCTGCTGGTCTTTGCTTTTGCACTACAGAAATTAATAGAACAGCCCTGTCTGCTTCATTTGCTGTGCTTGAATCAGGAGACTGTATGCAGCAGACAAAATTTCCTCTCCAATCTTCGCCAGCCTTTCATAGCTGCCTACCCCAGAACTGGCCACAGAAGCTGAGAACTAACAACTATTTACGACTTGCTGATTCATCCAAGGGGAAGGCTGTTTTGACTTGCACCAGATAATGACTTTTATAGGGTCAGACACCAGCTGGAAATGGGATGCTTCAAACTCCACAAGTAAATGTGATCTTTGTGCTGCTTCATGCAGCAAAAAGAAGAACATGAGAGAACCTTCTCTGAACTCATGACCTCTTTAGAGCAACATGCTCAACACACAGGTTGAGAAGACTGAGTATTATTGCTATAAATCAGACCTTTCAAACAGTGGTCAGTCTTTTATAGATCTTCCCTGAATTCCTGTCACTTTATCTTCCTTCTATTGCAGATTTTAGGACTGTTTCCCCATTTGGCCCAGTCAAGCAAAACCAGCAGGACCTTACTGACTGTTTAAGCCAGGAGAACTCGATGAGAATGTCAGATAACTTGTAGCAAACTGTGCTCCTTCACAAGAAAGTGCAAGGCCTCCCTTCTTACCACTTTAAGAGGAATTCAAAAACATGCACTCATCCCATTGCATTCAGCTTTTGTCTTTCCAGAAGAATCTCCCATGGACTTTTCTTAGGCTGGACTTACCAGGACCATGCTACCTGACACACTTGGGTTGTATGAGAGCTATCATCACAGGATGTGCTTGCACGTCCCCTACACGCTCTCACTCAGTATGGTATTGAAATGAAAGTCCATTGTTCTGACTAGCTGGGTTCCAACTGATGGCAACTGAGTATCAGACAGAGAAAAGGGTTATTTTCTGAGGTTCAGACATGACATCTGCTTTCAGAAGCTCTAGAACTTCCTTAAACTGATGTTTTTTTTTTCCCAACAATTTGACCCAGTCTACAACGTGTCAGTAGCATCTAGTCAAAGCCACATAGCAAAGGAAAAGTAATCCCTGAATCTACATCGTAACTCTCCTCCACACTGCAGCCAGCTTGAAAGACACACTCTTAGCAATTTTTCTACTTTGCTTCTTCCAGAATGTAGACTGATTCTGGGTAACAAGAAGATAATTCTGTATCTAATCCACTTATTTGCTATTTTTCTGGGGAGTAACTGGACAATTCAATATAAAGGCTCTTACTGAAATCCCATGCCAATCATAGTAAAAGTGTTCTCAGGAAAAAGCTATTCCTTTGCTTCTTCTGACACAAAGTTTTTATGTACTCACCATCTATCTGTTCTTCAGTTGTTGGCATCCTCCATTATATTAGCCTGGCAATATACAGGTGGAACTACAGCAGATGGCAACTTATACCTGCAAGCTTAATCTAAATAAAAGAAGTAACATAAGAACACCTTCTTCAGGAAGAACAGATTTTTCCTTATGGTGTAGAATATGAAAATGTCTGGATACCAAATGTTATGAATCCAGTAATAACATAAATCCCCTGATAATGACAATGGTTTGAATATTTTTTATTTGAATAGTTCTGCCTGCATTACCGATATCTATGTTGTTGCTTGGTAACTATTTTCTGATACTGGGAGACTGAAAAATATTTTTTCAAAACTAAATTCCAATTCTGATGCTATTAAGTCTTACATTTTAGTGGTTTCAGTCTGTCTTCTGTATTGCTGTCCATCTACAGCAATACTCTTGTAAATGTTCCTATGTGGCATGAACAGTTTTTTTCCTTCTTTCATTGATTACATTAGAGAAGATTCCAAGTCAGTTTACAAGTAAATATTTTACACTCCCTCCTCAGAAATAGATTGATGCAGTAAGAAGAGTCAGTGAAACAGTAAAGCGAGAATGCAGGTGAACTCAGACACCAACTGCATAATTCAGGATAAGTTTAATGACATAAGTAGAAACCAATTTTAAATTACCAGTGTGCAGAAATAAAATTACAACATAAAGTAGAAAAACAAATGAGTAGCATGGTACAGAGATTAAGATGTTTAGGTATTAGTCACATTTCCATGTATAAATTTTGTTGGTGGTGCAGTGCCTGCATTCATGTATTTTCCAGAAGCTATATTGTGTGGTCATGAAGATAAAGGAATATAATAATAGTAATTTTAATAACAACAATAATAAATGTAACACTAGTGATAGGATCATAACACAGTAATGAATAAAATACCGATGCTCTACTAAATTACTTGTTAAAATTTAACTCAGACAATAAAAATGATAATTAAAAAGAGGAAGGAACAAAATCCCACTGTACTATAGTTTTAAAAGTATATCAGCTTACTCCTTCACATGTTGCAAATTTCTTTTACAAAGCCATTTGTTTCCAATTTTATGGGTATTAACAAGTCCACTTCTGTTTCCTATGCTAGCATCTACAGCACTATGAAAGGTGGTAGGAAGCTTGTAAATCCCATGGTTTTGTTGACTTTTGTGTACTTCTATGACTAAAGAAATGGAGCAATTGTTTGAGACAGACCCTAAAACCACTTTTTAATCTCTGATAAAGCCAGATTGTACAGGAAACTGTCTAGGGAGCTATGTTTGAAAACAAAAATCCCACTAACCTCAAATATATGCGTGGTGACTTCCTGAAACATGACTGGTTTTCATAAGTATCCACTGTTTGTTTTTTTCTAAGTTTTTTTTTTTTTTTTTTTTTTTTTTCTGAAGGCATGAAATGAACAGTTCAGAACCATAAGGTTAGAAGATCAGAAGAAAGCATAAAGTGTTTATTTAACATTTACCTGTAGTAGTAAAATTTTAGCTGATAAGTGGGTAAATGATTACATCATTTCTATTCCAGTTAACTCTTGTAAAAGAAGATAGACTTAAAATTACATTAGAACTCCTTTTTTCTGACTTTGAGAGGAACAACAAAGTCTTCATGGTAGATAATGGAGTAGTTCTGATTCCTATGAGAATCCACAGCCTCTGGACTTTCTGAATAAGTTCTCTTGCATTTATGAACAATCAGACAATTTGATGGAACCTGGGAGATGCAATAGTGGCAAGGTTGTGTAAGGTAGAAATTGGATGATGTCCATTGCAAAAGCAACTGTCTAAAACTTCCTGTCACTCTTGAGGTAAAAGCTGTTTTCTCAAGGATTCAAAAAGAAAATTAAAAGCTTGTTTTCTAGTACTGGTCTTAATACAGTCCCAGCACTAGGAGTCTTTACCTAAATAAATAAATAAATAAATAAATAAATAAAAGCTAGAAAGATCGTAGCATCATAGAATCATCTGGGTTGGAAAGATCTTCAAGATCATCAAGTCTAACTATCAACCTGACCTACTGAGTCTCATCACTAAACTGTGCCCCTTAGTGTGATGTCCACATATCTACTGAATACCTCAAGGTATAGGGACTTCACCACTTTTCTGGGCAGCCTATTCCAATGCTTGGCCACCCTCTCTGTGAAGAAATTCTTCCTCATATCTAATCTAAACCTCCCCTGTTGCAACTTGAGATCTGTCTGTAGGTTAATTCCATCATTAGATTTCTAGTATTATTAGTTAACATTCAGTAAAAAACATACTAGCGGTCTTATTCTTTTTGTTCAAACACCCAGTATTTACATTAAGACCAAGACCAGACATCTTTCAAAAACTATGCTGTGTTTCAGATATGCTGTGCTTCAAGAACAAACAAGCAGATAGATTTTTCTCTGTGTTACAGACCAAAAATATCAAACCGAAACCCTTCAAGCCTCTATTCATGGAATCTTTCACATTTGTTTCATCATTAAATAACAACATATGTACTTAATATTGTACAAGACATAATGGGGGAGCAAATTCCCCACTCCACCCCCCTCTCACCCAGAAATACAGCATCTCTGATAGCTTACTGTGGTGTTGATTTATTCAATCACATTGCAAACTGCTAGACAAAAAGAGCAGGATGTGGTCTTCGTGGTCCTATCATCCCAATATATTCAAAAAATATGGACTCCACACCAAGAAAAATGGTGGTGTGGCCTAGGAATACAGCATTTTGAAAGTAAATTGTTCTATTTATTTATTTATTGTGTGTGTGTGCATGTGCTTGTGTGGATGTTGAATTTCTAGGGGACATTTTTTTTTTTTTCAAAACCATGAAAATCTCCTGAGATCATATGACTCAGTTTAGTAGAGCTTTTCAAATAGCAGTATCCTAGAACTAGAGTAGGTAATGCTGCTGACAAATTCAAAAATACGTTCTTTTCCTGCTGAGGGGAAAAAGAGCAGGTTGTTGGGGAGTTTGGCATTTCATGACTGTGATACACTAAGAACTCCATACTCCTCCTGAGCTATGGGAATTTAGCATGACTGTGATGCACTAAGAACTCCATACTCCTCCTGAGCTATGGGAATTTAGCATTCCAACACATCGAGCCCATGCCAAACCAGAAATTACTATTGCTGTTACTTTGGTGATCTTTTACAATTAGACATTTTCCTCATGTGTTTTGATGCCTTTGATCACTAATACTGCACTGTTTATTTCTCTCCTTTTATTACTGTCAAGGCTAAAATAATATGTGGGGTAAAAAAGCACTCAGAAAAGACAGATTCTAGTTTTATTCCCACACCCACACTGAAAAATACAGCATACAATAAATCTGCAAGTGAATCTGAATTTGTGACTTATATGGGCCATTAATATTTAATATATGCAGCACCTAGACTTTTGCAGGTTTGTCCAGTTCCTATCCTAATGTCCTATAAACAAGCTCCAGATAATTTCTGACATCTGTGGAACAGGAAACTGCTATGCATACAAAACTCAAACTGTGCTGAAGATGAGAAATGATCACAGAAATAAGTGTTAGAGCCCTTTGATCCCCCCTTCCTCTCTGCAGCAGTAAATATATTCAGAAAGGCAGCACTGTAGATTTATAAATGTTAGCACTCTGAGTGAAGTCAAACTAATTTACTCTATAAACTTCTCTGACATTATGAAAACTTTACAAAGAGATCATTGCATGTGAAGTATTAAAATACTATAATTTTAACTTAAAAAATACTCACCAGACATTTAAATGTCTGTATATCTTCTGTGTTTAGAACTGTTTTAAGAATAAGTGGGAAAACCATAAAGATGGCCAAATAAATTATGCCTTCTGAAGTTTAAGAGTAACACTAACATAAAATAAAATGGCATGAGTCCATTTTTCATAGATTTAGGCTCAAACGGTAGTCCCAGGCATCTAGGGAGAACTGCAGGAGAAGGAGCTTGCTCTGAATGAATTGATAGTGATAAGGGAGCCAATGATGCCAGCGGAAATGTCTAATATGGTTTAGAAGGGTTTTGCACAGATCTTTTGTGAGGCTGGCCTTGTCTCTTGGGTGATAAGCTAATGCACCATTTGTCCTGGGGGAAACCTATTTTATTGACGTCAGTTCAGAACTCAACTGGTTACAAATCTGAGAGTGTCTGAATAGGATGTATGGACATCTCATAGGAAGTACTAGAATGGACTATTTACAGGATAGATGACTCAAAGCTGTAAGTTACGGCACTTTGCCACACTGCTCATCTGAAAAGCATACACTCAACACCACTGCCTGTAGAATCAGATCAGCCTATATGGTAGGACAAACTGCAGTTGCACTTTCAGACCTTTCTCCCTGCTTATGCTCCATGCTGAGAGCTGGAAAAAAATGAAAGATCCCAAAAGGAGACAAAGCCTGGAGGCCAGCAAGTTCCTCATCACATCCGATCAGATAATGAGGTCTGTCAAGAATGCAGGTAAATAATGGGTGGAGGAGTACTTTTCCTCCTGATGTGAAGCTCACTTTCAGGAACAATTGCAGGTACCACTTTATATATAAAAGATATAGATGCTATAGCATCTATAACAAGCTAGGAAAAGCTTGACACCTTAATTAGTTCAAAACAGTGCTGTGAATCTCTTCAGCTGAAACAGACCTTTGCTCCACTCTCTGCAGTAGTTTTCTGTAGATTTTTAAATCCAGTCCTACCTCCTGGTTTTCATCTGAGCCTCAGTGGCTATCTATGACTCTGAGGTAAAGGTCACGCATGACATCCACATTTTCTGATGTTTGACTGAGGGACCTGACATCTCCTGGGTACTGGTCAGTTGATGGTTCTCACCACTTCTCAATCCTAAAGGAGGAAAAACAGTGCAATCCTAAACAGCAATGTCTATCTACTTCATATAGCAGTTTATGAATGTGGCTATACGGATCTCAGCACTCAAGTTAGACTGCTGAGAGCTAGCTGAGATAATTTTCTTCACAGCACCATCTAGTGCTTCTTATGCAAGCCAGAATTTTCTTTGACCTTGTCTTCTCTCACATAAATATACAAACATATATATATGTGTTTTAAAACAAATGCAAAATAAACTTAAAATAAACTTTCAAAAATAAGGTACTTGATGAATACTGGTTTTGTTTGTTTGTTGTTGTTTGTTTGTTTGTTTTCCACAGGGGAAATGAGAGGAAAAAAATCACAGCAATAGATGTGTAGCAACTTACTGTACTCTAGAAATAACTCTGATGAAGACATTACAAGAACCTGAACAAAGAAGGATGAAATGAAATAGAAAACTGTTTTGTCTGGACTAAGAGAGTGCTTGTGGTTAAGTGTGGGTTTGCTAAGACAGGCTCCCCTGCCCTCAATATGCCTTGCTCACTTTTTCTGACCCCAGAGAAACCTCATTGCTTGACATTGCTAAAACCTGTTTAACTTCACTGAATAATAAATGAAGAAGATAAATAGCTCAAAAAACACCAATTACAGTGTAAGATCTCAAAGTAAACATTCTCTGAGACTCCATGATAGTCATTACTAGAAGAAGCAAAAAAAGACCCCACAACTAGGTTTGTCTTTTGCTGTGTTAACAGCAATAATAGCAATAACAATTATAATACCAACAACAATAAAATAGAAAAGGAAAAAGGAACAAAAAAGGGGAAGCCAAGAGAAGGCAAAGGAAACATAATCAAGCAATATGCTTCTTTGATTTTATTTTTTAAAATGCTGGTCATGAAAATTAGCAACATACAGGGGAGGAAGCTATGCTAGTAGCCAGAGGTTGCCTAGGGATTTTTCATATGATCATCTTATATTGCAGTAAATTATTCTAACACAACTTTATGGACCTCACAGTGGGAACTAAGTGCCATCTAGACCTTGCAGCATCTATTTTTTAAATAGCTAAATACACTTATGTGGTTTGCCAGTAAGTCACATGGTTTTTAAAGATAAGTATACATGAAGACAGTTTAAGCAGTGAAAAGTGGTTTTCTATGCCCATAAGTCATAGTGTTAGGTATTCTTAGAACCATCTATACATTAACTCTATGTTGATATATGCTTATATGTTTTTTAAACTTTTCTAGGATGTTAAGTGGACAAACCAGGTAGGATAATGAACCTTTTGGCAATAAGCTGAACAAAACAGAGACACAGATAGTAGGAATGGACACCAGAATACTGTATATTGTACAAAAAAAAAAAAAAAAAAAAAAAAAAAATATTTAGATGTACAAGTATACTACATCCACAAAATAATGTGTAGTCTAGTCTCATATCCATTGATAATAACTCTTTAATTTGACCTTGACAGCTTGCAAAATTCCAGGACTATTCTTAAAAGCAATTTTAGCAGGCTGTGCTTTCAAAACACTGATTTAGTGGTTTAACTTTATAGGGAAAAGTACATGTTTTAAATAGCTTTTTTTGTGTAAAATTTCCAAAGGGTATAGCAAAGGCAAACTAATGACTCCTGATGAAGCCATAAATGGAATTAGATAATACATTGGTATGAGCAGAAAACAATATTTGATTTTAACACCAGCTAGGTAACGTCTAATTTAAATTATGAACTTAATTTAAAAGTTGGAGAGACTTGAGACAGTAATACATGTTCTTGTGTTGTTTTTGTATTTTTATTTGCTGCCCATCAAAAAATGAGGACATTATAGTGCTTGATGTTAAATTGTTCATCTGCTTATGCTGTTGGTATTTCTTCCCTGCTTGTGGCATTTCTGCAAGTAATTCTAGTTATTCTTAATCCTGATTCAAAGAAACAATTGATTTTCTTGTTATGATTTATTATTATTGATCAGTCTGCAAATAACACATTTTTGCTTTTGGCACACTGTACAGCCACAGCTAAGGTTACCAACCTTATTCTATTTCCCCCCTGTAGGGAAGTTAAACTATGGCTCCAGATGTGCAAACGTTTTTTCTGTGAGCAGATTTGCTCATGTGAATAAATCCTGCTGAAGTCACTGGGATAACTCACGTGAACAATACTGTTCTGCTTGGGATTGTGACACTTGGGCTTAGCTCAGCTGGAAATCCTCTTACTTTTCCTGTCTTTATGACACACATTTTTAAAGGCTTCTAAACTGTTTATATTAATAACCATGAATGTTGAGAGTCTGAGCCTACTTGATTTGTAGTTCTAGCATAACACTGAGGGACAGCAGAGATTCTTTACATTGAACAAACAAACAAACAAAATTTTTTTTTTAAATGTTGGCGTTATGAGGTATGCTGAAATGAAAGAAATAAACTTGCCAGTAAGTTCCCTGCACAACATAAAATAAGCATTGTTAACTTTTAGCTCTGTCTCATCTTCAGGTTTCATCAGCCTGTCTTGTTTCACTCTTACTTTCACTAAATAAAAATCATCATTATATTGCTGTAAAACATAGCTAAAGGGAAAGATTTCATTCTGTCTACAGCTGAAAGATAAAATGTACCATAAAACATATTTATGTTATGTCCTAGAAGATACTCTTTAGTAAGTACTAAGCAAAAATATTTCTGACCTTCACAAGGAGAATTATATATGTTTTTAAATATTCCCTTGTGCTGGTGAATAGCGTGGCTTTCACTTGATTTTGGTATCAAAGTTCTGCAAGTACTCTCTACCCTGTACAAGATCAGACTTTGCCACCAGCAATTGAGGATGAAATGAAGGAAGAATTTGACCTTCTGTGCTCCCCTAAACAGCATATTAGTCGTGTTTTCTACTTTTCAGTAGTGGCCCCTTCCTCTTAGACAAGCAATGGATGACTTGTTGGAATCACAGATGTGGGTCAAGATGATGATAATAAACAAAGTGCCACTAGGACACAGTCTTAACATTGCATCATCTACCCCTCTTGCATTTTTGCTTTGAAGCATTTCTCTTAATATGTCTTTTTGTGTGTTTGTGGCTGGATATCTACAAAACAAATCATGTGCCACAGTACTTCAGAGCTTCAGTAAAGTTGGATTTAACAGGACATTCTCAGCAAAAGGTAGATTTGCTGAAATCATCAATGGATAACCAACATCTTGATGAATATTTGGCTTTAAACATAGCAAGATCTAGCACAGCAAGGGGAATTGGAGAAATGATTTTTATAGCTCATCTGGCTTTGTTTTCCAAACTATATTTAAAAGACAAACAAACAGAAAAGCAACCACTAAGTTATTGGTTATTCAACCTCCAAAAATGGATACTTTTGATATTGAGAGGCTTTTACTTTCACAAATTTCCAGTCTGTGAATGAATATCCAACTAATGTGTACAATATGAGACACTTAAAACCACAGGTATTGAAGGCTCAGCAGCAATAAAAAAAAAAAAATCAATTCTTTAATTTTTCTCTGAATCATCAATACCTAAATAGATGAAAGTAGAAATTCTTTATGTGTATGCAGAAGAAAAATAGATTTGGAGTGGAAACATTGTTTGGCAAGTATGAGTCTAATAGTATTTGAATTAGATGAGATATTGATCCCTAAAATAAATAAATAAATACAAATGCCCAAACCTTTTAGACTTCAAGTATCTACACAGTTAACCACCCCACTTTCAGTAAACTGTTAAAAAAAAGAACAACAAACAAACAAACAAACAAAAAACACAAAACAACAACAACAAACAAAAACAAAACAAAAAAAAAATTTCTATGCAGTCACCATGAAGCAAAACTTCTCTTGCCTTTTCATTCAGAGGACAACAGCATGCCTGTATTTGCATGTGGCAGGTGGAAAAGTGCACAAATCCAATAGTGAAAAACTTTACAGTCCAGGCCAATCCAATTTGATAAACAGAGACTTTTAAAAATTACAGCTAGTTTCCAGACTGGTTATTAAAATAGCAACAGCAGCACAGAATACCAGCTTTCCAGCAAGGCTTACTCAGGTTTGGAGTTCCATCTTTTTCCTTGAGCTGTTCCTGGAAAGTGAATGTTGTTAATTTGGTAGCGTATACTTAACCAGAACCAGAAAGACAGATCTTCAGACTAACAGTAGGTCTAAACAGTGCCACACACTCCCAGCTCTCCAGATGTGAGCAAGCTCCGGTCTGTGAGACATACAAACATCATTCCAAGTCCTAAACAATGTACCTTGCATTTCAGCTGCACTTTTTATCTTATATCAAGTTCCACATTCTCAGGTTATGAGGCTCAAAGGAAGCTGTTAGTACTCTACACCACCCTGGCTCATGGCGATAGCATTTTTATTGGCATTATTCCCCACAAAACTCCTACTGTTCACACACAGGCCACTCTCTCTGTGTGCAGCCCTGCTTACAGCTGACAGCACCAGCACTGATTTGAAACCTGTGATCTGACAGTACTGTAGGTCATGGCTGAGCCACCCTTGCAGGTGCACCCCAGTTCTGTGAGGCACAGCATCACTTGCTACTAACCCGAAGGGCTCAGCATGCTCCAAACACAACCACAGAAATGTCTGTGTCAAATATGTGCCACTTTTCAGATCAGAGATGAGGGCTGGGATGAAAAAAGAGAGAAAGTGCATGTGATGCTAATTAATCTGAGAGGGTCATATTATGCAGCTGAGTAAAAGGGGTAAATTAATTCTCCCAAACTTATTTTGTCACTAAAAGACTTCAAGGTGATTTCAGCTGCAACAGCAGCAAGCACAGTGTGAGAGCTCAGCTCTGTAAATCCTCTCCCTTAAAGCCCTCTGCTGTCCAGCACTAGCAGTGCACTTTTTGTGTGTGTGTGTGTGTGTGTGTGTGCGCGCAAAGCACCTCAAAACTCAGGATTCACATATGCTGTCTGCCTGTCTCTCCCCAGGCTGGACTAGAAACATGGGCCTTGTTTATTATCCTCATTTAGGACCATCAGGAGGCTCACTCCTTTTTTCAATTTTTTTCCCACTGAAATGGCCACAAATTTCCACTTATTGAAAATGAAAAAAATGTTATCTTTACAAGAAGCAGATTGAATATAAACAAAAGGCATCACAAAACAGGTGTTAAAATCTTTAGAGGTGGAAGCACTGTAATGTGATTTTGGTACATGACTTAAATAAGATAGACTATGTCAATAACTTATCTCGCAACAGGAAAGCGGATCACCTTTGTGTCATAAATCCTCCTTAAAGCTTGACAATGCAAGTATGAGGGAAAAAAAATAATAATAAAAAAATAAATCTAATAAAAACCGTTTTAAAGATAGGCCATCACTATTTTCCAGTTTGGGGAAGGGAGAGTGGATGCTAGTTTTAAAATCTAAGTAAGTTCTAAATTCTTTCTTGCAGCCTGCTCCTCCAACTCTTACGGATATCTGGTATCTATTTCCCAGTCTTAATAGACCATTATGGATGAAGCACTGTCGTGCTATGACATGCTCATTGGTAGGAATGTGCAGTGACTTGTGAACATTTATTTGAGATTTTGCTACCAGATGGCTGCAGCTTTGCAAACCAGCTGCCACGAAACTGAGCCATTCTGGCTCCAGTTTGAGCAGGAGCAGTGACTGCTCCAGCTTCCCATTTATGACTTCCCCAAGAGAGCATGAGATTGCAGATAAAGATGAGAGGGTGCAGAATGTGGAGCAGCACCTGCACTATGGACGTATCTTGGAATATCTTCAGTCTCTGCAACTAGCATTTTACTGGACTTGAGGAGGGGAAGAGGGAAGGGGAAGAAAAGAAAAAAAAAACAAAACAAAACAAAAAAAAAAAAGAAGATCAGCCAGTGGGTACAGATGAAGTTATAGCTGTGCCAAACCTCAAAATGACAGATACATAAAAGCAGCATCCATCTCTAAAATCTAATTTATTACAAAGAAACGGCCAAGGAAAAAAAAATCAGTATAAAGTCACTGGCTGCACTTCACTCTATCCTCTACATTCAGTCTATTATTTACTCTCTCTCTAATTTTCATTCATCTTACCTATGCAATACATTAAATATTTTATCTCAAGATTCTTACTACATATTTTCCTTTATAAGAATCCAGGAGTAATCAAAACATATTATACTCTACCACTTGCCGTGGAAACCCATGTTAGCAACTTCTGAATTTAGTTTACCAATGGAATAGTGTTTTGTCATATCCAGAGACTTATTTAAAATGTGTATGATACATAGAATATTGAATACACATATAAAAACTTGGGTAAAATAAAATTAAAAAGTGGGAGTTTTAAAGGTGGTTAAGGGTTGCTATGAAGCCTGTCAGGAGTCTGAGGGAAAAGTGAAAATCCCATTGAGGATGAAATTACTTGCTTAATAATCAGTAAAGTCAAACAAATGGTAAGGTACCTGATGATTCATGGCCTTAGAATATAAGGGCTTTCAAACTGAATTTTTTTTTTTTTTTTTAATTGTGGTCTTCTACACATCAGAAGACCCTCTTCAGCTTATGAGAGCTTTGTGATATATTGTAATTCACAATAAGTAGGCCAGCAAATGGTACACATACATAGAATAAAATATAAATTACAAGGAAGTACAGTAGGTGATCCAAAACATGCAGCAAGTAGTGTGATTCTTCCATACAAGAACAAGGACTCTAAAAAAAGGTGAAGTAGTACAGTCTTAATTTTGAGTTAGAACCTTAATCTGACATATTTAGAGTTGCTAAAGTTTCAGTTTTCTTGAAGAGCTGGGTTGTCCCTCCCTTGATATTAGCTACATATTGCTACATTATAATATTTTAGTTCTGTGGTTATTTTTACCAATGCAACTCTGATATATTTCAAAAGGTTTCAAAGCCTTTGAAATGTTGGAATTTAGCAACATATCCACTAGATGTCACTCCATAGTCATAATACTTTCTGAATACACAGCATAAAAGGGACAACCAACTCTGCACTGATTTTTTTTTTCTTTAGACTCACAATTTTGTTCTTTCAAATATTCTGATAGTCACTGTTCAAAGTTCAGATGTGATGTCTGAAAGGTTGTCATTATCACTTCAAAAATTATAACTTGAAGCTAGTATGTTAACTCCATTTAGAAGGCCTGGTTGCCATCTGGAAGTTATGTATTTCTTTTTAAACTCTCTAAAAAAAACATTTGTAGGCTGATGGACCTGATGCTAATGGGTAATTGTGCCTCTGGACCGTGAACACACTGTTCAACGTTTTGATCTGCATGATGCCTAATGACATCAATCTTTAGTGAAGTTGTTTTCTAGCTTATATATTCATGCCCTCTGGGTTTTTGTCATTCCAAGCTGCTTTGAATTCAGATCCTGCAAAAAAAAATCATGCATTTACTAGGATGGATGAAGTCTGTTACACTAATTGCAATGGTATGTTTCTACCCGGAAGTTCTCTAGCTCCCACTTCCAAGCATTTTTTTTTTTATTTTTTATTTTTTAAACTAAACAAACTAAACAAATTTTGTCCAGCCTTCAACTGATTTCATTGGCTTTCCCCTCTGGCTTCCAAATAGCCTTTCAAATTATGTGTGGTAAAACCATTCCCAATGTTCTAACACTGGCACCATTGCTTTAACACTGGCACTGTTGCATTAGGCTGTATTGGGATTATATAGTAAGATTTTGGTAGCATGGGGGACTGTGTGGGTGGCCTCTGTGAGCAGAGCCAAGCAGCTGTCCCATAGCAGATCAGAGCCAGCTCCAGCCAGTTCCAAAAGGGATCCACCACTGGCCAAAGCCAAGACAATGAGTGACATTTTGGTTGTGCCTCTAGGAGAGCAGATTTAAGAATGGACTGAAAGGTTCATAAGAAAACAACATCTTCCAGCTTTTACAGAAAAGCCCCCTCTCACTTTTGGAAAGCGTCTGGAAAGACAGTCACCAGTTAACAACCCATTCCCTGAGGAACTGCACCTCAAAGGCAGTTATTGCATCTAAGGGTCATGCCTAAAGGCCTGAAGCCTGGTAGGCTTCACTGTGCTAGGACTCTTCAAACATAAAATAAATGGCACTTTCGGGCCATTTCACATTATCTTTTTGCAAGTGTATAGTGATGCTGGTTTGCTCACAAGCATTAGAGCATCTTTTGAATGAATATCTTTGTTCATTATAAAACTTGCAGTAGCTATAAGGCCCACAGTCTCCTTTTTTTTTTTTTTTTCTTTCCAATGCACTTAGAGAAACAGAAGACATATTAATCTCAATACATTTCTATTGAAAACATTTTTAAAATGCATTTAGAGGCCTAAATACATCTAGACCCATGCAAGGGGATGGAGTCTAAAAATTATTAAATGCTCTGCATCATTGTAATGGGCCCCTGAATTACCTGTTCTTTCCCAAACTCATTTCCAAAAGCCCAACTATACATATATATTTTATTTTTACATTATTTTTATGACAATCCTGCCAAGGGAAGGTGGGCGGTATGTTCTGTAGTGAAAAATAACCCCTGTATATAATGGGAATTTCATTTTGATGCTTGTTTTCTATCATTTATCTAATGCTGGGTTGGAGATTTATTTATTTATTTATTTTTAATGAAACCTATATCTAACCTCTGCTTTGTTATGTTCAGCTATAGAAATGGCTCAAGAGAGTCAAAGATCTTATTATTGTTTTGTGATCTTGTTGTTGGACAATATTAAACTCTTTCATTGGTCTGGGATTCTAAAAGCATAGACTTTAGCCTTCTTAATCATAAGGCAAACAATCATGGAATAACAACCTTCACAACTGATTAGTATCAAGTATCACTAGTATCAAGGGCATAAAAAAAAAAAAAAAGGAAAAGCAGGTGAAAGTTACAGAATTAAACTTTTTTGTTTATTTGCTTGGGTTTTTTTGTTTGTTTGTTTTTGTTTTTGTTTTTGTTTTTTTGTTTTGTTTTGTTTTGTTTTGTTTTATTTGTCAGTCTCTGTTACTCCTTTCCCTCTTTGGCCACCAGAGTTTTAACACACAAAGCATGCTGTTTCACAAATCTACCAAAGGGTGCTAACAAGGGAAATAACAGGCCTTTTGATGGCAAAGAAAAACAGATGTTGAAGTGAGCTGGAATTATTATTGCTACTGCTGTTTCTGTTGTAGCTTGATCCTGTTTCCTCAAAGACAAAACAAGCTGCAAAAGGGCAGAAAACAAAAAGAACCATAAAGATAAAAAAATGCAGCCTCTGTTTCTGAGGCTGTTTCTCACTTGCAAGAGAGAGTGTCAAGTCCCCAGCACAAAGTCTTTACCTGTCAAGCTGAGATGTGACAAACCTCAACAAGTCAGGCTATTTAAAACATTTCATGTGCTGCCTTTGTAATAACAGACTCTCTGACGCACCGCAAAACAATCATAGTTACCAAAGCCCGACTCTTGAACAAAAGCTAATGGAAGGAAAGAAATGCACTAAGCATGGGGAAATAGGAAAAAAAGTATGTTAGAGGAAGGTGATATCAGAACTTAATGCATCATTTTCTGGCACTGATTAGGATTTTATTGGAGCCAATGGAGAAAGTGATGACATGAGTTTGTTTCAGACATGGAGCAGTGAGGTCATGGTTTGAGATAAGGATGCTATCACCAGTGTTTTCGTGTTTCTGATGCAAGACTGTTGCATCTTAAGACTACGCAGCCTGGAGAAGAGAAGACTCAGGAAAGATCTTATCCGTGTTTGCAAATACCTGAAGGAAGGGTGTAAAGAAGATGAAGCCAGGCTCTTTTCAACTGTGCCAAGCGCCAGGATGAGAGACAATGGACGTAAACTAGAACACAAAAGTTTTCATCTTGAACATTGGGAAGCACTTTTCTATGCAGGTGACAGAGCACTGGAACATGTTGCCCAGAGATGTTCTGGAGTCCCTCTCCTTTGCAGACCTTCAAAAGTTACCTGAACAAGGTCCTGGGCAACCTGCTAGGTGTAGGTGTCTCTGCTTAAACATGGGGATTGGACCAGATGATTTATAGAGGTCCTTTCCAACCTTAACCATTCTCTGATTCTGCCAAGACCTCACTCTCCCATTGTACTCTCCAGAAACTGTTGTTTTGGGATGATGGACAGAATAGCTTAAACTTTCATTACTGATTACTAACCTAAGTGAACAGATGGAAGCCACGCTGTTCTACAGCTTTGTTTTTAAATGAGGAATATTTTAAGTTACCTGGAGACTCCAAGCAAAGCAAAGCATTCAAAAACACAGAAATAGTTTCTCCTCCACAGAGCTGATATTGTACAGAGGCAGGCACACAGTTAAGAAGAAGGAGAAGAAACAACCCAAGTTGTCCAAAGTCAGCCAACAGTTTGACAAATTTCTGACTTCAATGCTTTAGCCATCCCATACTGATAGGAAATATAGTGAGGGCAATCTTGGAAATAATAGAGAGATGCTTTCTAGTAGTTAATTCAATGCAGTAGCTGTTTTCTCAACAGCAGTAAATCTATCATCTGGCTTCCCTGGTTGATGTATTTGATCAGATACATGCATACTAATTTGTACTAAGAAAGATGTAGTATACAGCTCAGCATGGCAGCTAAAATTACTGCACTTGTAAGAAAAGTAAGTATTTGGCAAGGAAAGAGTAAAAAAAAAAAAAAAAAAAAAAAAGGCTTAAGCTTACTATAATGTCTTTGTTACTACTGTGCAAGGATGGGAATAATGGTCGATGATGTGAAAGTCAGCATATAAAAATAATTATCAAATGAGTACATGTCTGAGATGAAGGAAATAACAGAGTGCAAACTCTTCCCAGTGAAGCAGCTGTTAATTGTGCTCATCAGTCTAGTGAATGAAGAGGAAAATAAAATGAACTACTGACTGACTGCTCTTTGGAGAATTTTTTCTTCCACTCTTATTCACTGCACCCCTTCAGGGAGTTTGCACTGAAATGACATGCTTGTTGCAGGCTCTGAGCCATCAATACTGTCACTACTTCTGGATCTGCATAAGCTTTTGAACACATCTTCTCCACAGGATTTGGAATAACGGAAAATTCCCACAGCAAGACATGTCTCCTGTCTTCCAGAAATAATGTCTTGTGCCACCCCTGAGAGCACTGGGAGATCTTCAAGGGCTGAGACCAACAACTGAGGGAATCTCTGGGCTTGTGCAGAAGGAAATAACTCAGCCTCCTCCTCTCTCCTGTCTCTATTCCAAATGGAGAAGGTAGAGAGAGAGAGATGATTTAAGCAGCACTCCTAGGAAGTTATGGTTTGGTGTGTTACTCATATAATTTTTTTCCCCTACTTATTCTTCTTTAATCTTACTGTAATAAGGACTATACAAGCCTTCTCTAAACATACCTAGATTGGCCATGCTTCCTTTATAAACAACACAGATATGAAGATTTCCAGACTGAGAATAGGCAAAGCTGAGGCCAACAGTTATGTCTTCAATGATTGCTAAAAGGCTTCCCTCTAGGCAAGATTCAATCACCAGCACCAGGGGGCACTGAAAACTTACACCTGGATTCAACCAGGATACTTCTCATGCAGCATATGAGACGCCTATGTCCCAGCTCTCCTGGCTTGGTACCAGGCACACTCAAGTATGCTATCTATAGATATAACCTGTACAAGGGGACCAAAAGTGAAGGAAGGAACCACATGGGATGCTTGCAGGTGCAGCTGTTTTGGAAACCTTTTTTTTTTTTTTTTAACCTCCCCACCTTCAGAACAATATGGGACAGCCAGTCCATGTGAAATAAATATTTTACAATGGAAAATATATTGTGGAAAGACATGGAAAGACAGCTTAAATTGTTTTGCAGAAAGGAACCTATTGCTAGTCTTAAGAGCTATACAAGTGAAACATTGAATTTCCATGTTTTCACTGTAGTCAGAGACCATTAGAGGAATAAGTGAGAGAAAAACAAAACAAAACAAAACAAAACAAAAAGTCTCTTAAACATAAATTACTTTCAAGAGCTTTACAAACATGTACAGAAGAGGAGTAAGCTTCTAAATAAACTCAAAGCCCTGCAATACTTAGATGAAAGGGAGTAGAGTGTTTTGAACAGGAGAGTGTTTTGAAGTCTTAAGAACTGCAAAACTGATTATAAAGGAGACCATGTCAAAATAACAAATGTATTCAAGTTAAGCATTTCTGTGGCTTTACATGCAACAGGTGACTACAAAAACAAAGGAACTTTTAATGAACACTGAAATCCTTATGCCACTGAACTTTGTACAAAAGCAATACAAATACACGCAATAGGGTACTAACTAAAGTATTCAAATTACAGGTTTGAAGTTTAGATTTACAGATGATTTTATTAGTTACTCACTGAGCAAGGTATGGAGAGGATTTTTAAATATACTGTAATAGAGCTACAAAATAAAATCTCTTAATGCTTCTTGTGGTTAGGAAGATCTGCTTCTTCACCATACTCTGCAGCAATACATGGTAAGGGTAATTAAGGAGCAGTTAGGAATCTGCTGAATGTTGCATGTCCTTAATGTGCTTTAAGGAAATTCTAGCATTAGAAATGCATGACATTCCTATTACTTGGTAATTGCATTTTAAATTTTGGCATTTTAATTATACTAATACACACGGGATCATATTTTAAATTTAGTACCTTATTTGATGTAGCAAATGTTATAAGTTCTTGCTCCTAGATTAGCAAAATTTCATGGAAATCTGGACAATAACATCCCATCACTTTATCCTCGTATTCTAATTAAATGCTGACATTATTTAAACGAGTGAAATTGAGTATGTTTTGTGTGTGTGTTCTTTCAATTCAAAACAAATTTACATTGGGAGCCTTCATGAGATTTTCGTCCTCCTTCTAGTAATATTATATCACAATGGATATAATTTTGAAGATTATGTCACTCCGTAATTCATTCTCCTGATTATTTAAGTTTGGGCTTACCAATACAAGTTTAATATTTTGTCACTATGTAAGTACTCAACTATCTCTTAATGAATCACTTCTGAAATATGAACAAAGACAATTGCATAATGTTGTGGTGGGGCCTGTATTTTTTTTAATAAGGGACTAGTGATCCAAATACCATAACATTTTTGAAATATCTGTCTTAAGACATATTTTCAACAAGACTCATTTTCAGAATTCAGGTTTTTCACACTTTCTGGAAAAGCAGAGTTCTGATAAGTTTCTCAAGTCTGGCAAGCAAAATAATCAGCTGTTTTGAAAACATAGGCTAAAAGGTAATTGAAACAAAATCTCAGAACTAATTGTCCTTCATAAAATGGCTTACATACTTACAAGCGCTGGCACTTGGCTGTACTCTACTCTCTCTATATGAAGTCTTTCTATAATCTATAGCTGTAAAAATAAATAGGAGTAATCAGTTCTGTCCTATTTTAAGTTTATAATTGCATCAAACAGATGAATGACTGTGTGTTAAACATGATTTAGCTACAAGACTATAGCACCATACCAGTAACTCAGGAAACTTCAAAGGGGAGAAGTGCAAGAGAAGGGGGACTTGCCCTTCAAACATGAGATATGCAAAATTATGTAAATGAGAGGTAGTTTTAATAACACTCAAAAATAGATTAAGACATTATATCTATCAAATCTATCTAATCTATCAAAAATAGATTAAGGCAGGAAGTTGTTGAGAGAAATTAAATGAAAGTACAAGGGAGATGTGACTAGAAGGGGAGGATAGTGAAAAACAAAGCAAAACAACAAAACAAAACAAAAAAAAAACACAGAAAATATTCTGAACTGCAAGAATAGCATCAACCAAACTGGCAGATGATTGGAATATGATGCTGTATTAGAACAACAATAACAAAAAAGCAACAACAAAAAAACAAAAACAAAACAAAACAAAAAAAAAACAACAAAACTAGCCTAAGCCAAAATAGATTTTGAAGTTTCAGGTATATTTTTGAAAGATCTCAAGACAACTTAATGCCTAAAAGCTGTACTGCACTTGAGATTTCATTAGAATCATGAAGAGGTTACACTGTTACTTAACGGAGTCTGTATTTATTGACCTGAGACTTTCATTTGTCCAAACATTTACTCTTGCTTTATGTTCTATTAATAAGGTTATCTAGTAGTAGGAGAACACAAAAGAATAAAGGTAAAACTGACAGAATACAGCACCACCAGGTAGACCTGAGATAAACATGCAGGCCAGCACAACCATAGATAGCTTCCAGTCCCACACAGACCTTAGAAGCTGGGAAACATAAAAGACAATCTAAAAAGTGCAGCTGTGAGGATTTTTCATTTGTGGTGATGGAAGGACACAGGAAAGGATGGGGGGGGTGGGTGGAGGAGGGAAAGGAAGAGAGGGAGAGAGGGAGGGAGACAGGAGACACCTGATGGTTATTGGTTATAAGTAAATCAAAGTGAAGTTCCTAAGGGGAGATGCTGGCATGTATACAAATAGGCTAGAAAGCACCTGCTTCATGAATAAATTTGAAAGGTATTGCACCTGATAACCCACTGTGCTTCCTCTCTGGTAATCAAAAGATAATCACTATGCTCCTGGGGTGATTAAGATTATTTTTAAATTCTATTTGCAATTGCTTGTCTTCAGCAGGAATGTTTAAGCAAATTAAGGCAAATGAACTGCTGGCACAAAGTCAATGTCTGCACTCCCCTATCATCTCCTAAATTCTGATCCTTTTTACTGACCTGCTTTACTGAAATTAAAGGAACCAAGGGAATAAATTTTCATTCCCACACTGACAGGGTCTCATCCATGCCTTGCTCAGGAATTTGCCTTTTCTTCAGCAACAGAGAAGAAGAAAAAAACAAACAAACAAACAAATAAACTTATAACCTCCCCCAAAGCAAAAAAAAAAAAAAAAAAAAAAAAAAGTAATAATTGTTCTTTAACCATATATATATATATAATATGTATATATTATTTTTTTTAATAATTACAAGTTTACATTTGTGTTTAGGTTGTGTTTCCTGTTCTCCACAGTGACAAAACCCTTCAACACCTCTAGGCATGACTTTAAGCAGTTTTCTCTTATCATCTCAGCATTTAATAGTGGTGGGGAGAATGCAGAACCAGAAATAGCTCTGCTCCTTCCTCAAAGGATTTCTCAAAAAAAATCTTACAAAGTAGTACTAAGAATGTGAATATTTAGGAGCATTAAGTCATACTACTTTCCATGTCCAAAATGAGGAAACTGCAACCAAAGTTGTGATGATTTTATAGAGACAGAAACTGAGTTTGCCTTCCACCTGGCACCGAGGTATGCTAAAAGATGGTCATTTTTCTAGAACAGAACAGAACCCTTCACATCCTGACTGGTCTGAACAAGAAGGTAAGAGCATCTGATTTCTACAAAGAAGTATCAGCTCTACTCATCAACAGCAAGTCAGTCTGGACAAACAAGAGAGACTCACAGTATCTGGATTCAAAAGCAATTAGTCCTAGTGATTGGTTTTTATCTGTTATCTTTGGAAATTGTAAGAGGTCTTATCCTTACTGCTCTTTAGCACTTGGTCATTACCCACTAGACAGACAGTTCAAACTAAGATCATCCTGTGTGTTTGTGGAAAAGATCATGTGTACTCATGTAATTAATACAGACTAAATAGAGACAAAGAGGAACAAATGAATATGCCCAAAGCAAACATAAACCTAGAATTTTCTAGTTTTTGAATATTTGGCAAACGTCTTTTACCCAGTATGTAATGACATACATTACTAATAGTATGTTAGAAATACCTACGTCCTAATCTCCTGGGAGAATGAAGTCTGGACTCCACTGATGGACACAGTCTCTACACAAGCTCCCAGTCCCTTTGGGGTTCATTTTTTCCCTGAGGATACAAAGTATGTCTTTACACTTTAACTTTGGAAAGAGGTGCAGTACTTGTTTCACAGCCCTACTGGGAATAAGAAAATCTTTTCATGCTTTCCCTCTCTTATACAGCCACAACAGGGCCAGCCATCCTGTGGCCTTCTACTTGTCAAATTTAAATTGTATTCTATTTCAGACTCCATAAGCAGTGAAACTGTCTAGTTTTCTATGTCTGTGAGTACCAACATTCATGCATCTTGCCTAATGCAGCTATTACATTAAAAGATCCTACTGGTTCTAATTGGTCTTCCTGAGTCAAAGTGTTTTATCCGTTCCACTTTAGGTAAAGCTCCGTAGAGAGTCTATTTATAAATGTTGCCAACATGTGGTTAATGCTTTTGACCTTTGATGGTAAACGATTCTAATGGTTATATAACACAGCAGCAACATTTTTTTGTTACCATTCTGGATGTTCTTGTTTGGGAACAGTCTGATAGCCTCTATTTCCCTCTCTCTCTTTTTCTTTCTCTATTTTTTTAAAGCCTGCCAAATAAAAGGAATTATTTGCTCAAAGTGCAGACCAACTGAGTTTTGCAGCAGCTCATGAGCAAAAAACCACAGAACAGTGCACATGTCAGCTTCTGAGAAAGATATCGACATCTACCCCATCAAAAGTCTCAGCCCTTGTGCCAAGATTTTTATGGTGTCAGAGACAAAATGATCATGAGGGGAGGTGGTACCTGCACTTGTGTTCATAGGATAAAGTATCTGCAATAGCATCTTCCTCATATGAGCAATGCAATTACTTCCTGGATTCTGAGTTAGGGCATCTGAGGAGAAATTAAGGAGGAATGGAAATTAAATTAGAGTATTTAAATTAAGCAATTTCATAATTATAAAGGAGGAGAAGGCCTATTTTAGAGAAATGACAAGTCAGACTTTGAAAAACTTATGAAACCATTCTTCTGTGTTTTCAACTTTTCTGTGTTTCATCAACTCTACTATTTATTTTAATTCACTTTAAAGGTATTTTACAATCCTATGCTAGCTCTGCTTCTTTAATATTTGATGGACAGACTGGTGAACACATAGTTTTGGAGTAACAAGTAGTAATGGCAGCAGATCCTAATCCTGACTACTTGGACATCCTTACTTAAACAATAGCTGTTGATGTTATTGGGAGGTATTTGTCTTTAAGTTCTTACCTCCACAACTCAGCAGCATGCTTCCACCCAAATGGTTTGTAGGTAGCATCTCCAAACAAACTACTTCTACCTATGTTTGTGCATTGCTGAGAGTTCCTTATTCCCCATGTTTTTCCAGTAAATAGAAAGCTGGAGGAATGTTTCCAATGTTGACTAACAATATCCAATTGGATAAGGCACAAGGAAACATAGGGCTGGTAAAAAGCAGGTACTGCAACTGAACAGAAAAGCAAGGAGAAATCCCACTTTGTGGGGAGGGTAAGTAAGCAGATGGGGCATAACGATAGAGCTGTAGTACTTATACGGGCAGAGGAAGCCTTGGACTCTGGAGGTGAAAAGTTTGGCTTAATGAAGTTCTAGAGTTTGGATCCCACTCAGGTAGGTAAGCACAGGTGGGATGTGCTTAAACATAGCTGTAGACAGGGGCATAGAAGGATTTCTCCTCCATGTGTGCAGGAAGCATGGCACAGAGCCACTGCTTTCAGTGCCCTCTGGAGTAACAAGAAAACTGAGTTTGCAATCTCCCGCTTTCCTGAACTGCTGTTTAAATTTTCCTGGTTTAACAGTGTAGAAATTAGATTTTAAACCTTTGGTTTACAATGCTGGAGAGGAAGTCTGTTATGAAGGAAATACTGGCAGTGTTTCTTCATCCTTTTTTGAGCTGTTGGAGTGGAACAGAATATACCCCCCTAATTGTTGAGTTCTCAGCACAGAAACAGGATTCTCAGCATGCATACAAGTCTGGGAAAAGGCCAGGGCCAGTAGTACCATGCCAACATAGTGTCATCACTTACTGGTAATCTGCCACAACAGAAACTGCACGACCAAAAGCAGTTTGGTTACACCAGTGGTTTAGATTTTCTTTCTAGAAGGATGTTCATATTAAACCTTAAGAAAACTATAACAACTCTGAACACTAGCAATTTTCCAAAGGTGTCTGGGGTGGGGTGGTAGGGTGGGGATCAGTTACTCTATATAATCTTGATATCCTCCCTCCTGAGACAGCTCCTAGGATCCTGAAGAAAAGAACAAAAGAATGTCTTTGTGTGTGCTCTCTATAGAGGAGTGAACCAAAGCATGAAGCTTGTAAGGACCACATCCCAGAAAATCATTGATGTACTGAAAATGCCACTTATTCCAAAAGATTCCAGTGCAAAATCCAGGCACAGATTAAATGCATAAGAACCTAAGGGACTGTAAGCATCTATTTGCACTGGTGAAGTCATGCATCTGTCTTATCTCCTACCTAGGGCACTGTCTGATGGGCACACTTTGTTTCTAACCATGTCATCACTAACATTTTAGTCCAGACCAGGAATGACTTTTTAATGATCCCTATTTATGGTACTTTAGTTCACACTGTGGACTGGTCACAGCACATACACACACACTCACTGGATGGCTTTCTGGTGAATCTGTCTCAAAAGATGAGGACCAGGTGTGCATCTGATGGTCTCCAGTTACTAATGAGCCCTCTGAACACAGGCCCAGACTGGTGCTAGTTCAGAGTAAAAACCACAAACACCTGCTGTGTGACTAGTGGCTCCTCAACCCCAACTGTTTTGCTACATAAATCTGCTCTGCTTGGGCTACACTTTGCTAGGAGCCACTGAAACACAACTTCACAACAGCGACAGGCATGCCTTTGTTAAAAAGAAGTGTTGGAGGCCTCACCTCTTGTAATCCTGAATTTTCTGCCTTCCACAGCCCAGGACAAGTTCACAGCTGGCTGCTGGCTCTATAAGGAAGATATCTCTGTAACCAACTATTGCACAAGGGCCATATTTCCTGAAGTCACAAGCTACACAGTCCTCTGCTCCTGTGCTTACTGAAGCATGTCCTCTGGTTAGAGGGCTGGCTACCATAAGTAGTTTTTGGGACAAGTACCTCTCCCCATTAACCATGCAGACAGTTTCACTGCCTGGCTGAGGTTTGCAAATTCCTCTCCTGGAAGCAGCTGTCTGAAAATTAAATGTAGCAATGTTCAGCACAACTACTCTTACATTCACTGGTGGATCTGAGCCAAATTGTCAGGTCCAGGGCTAGTGCCAAAACTAGGAATGGAACTCAGGTATTTCTTTTGTGTATTTTGAGTATCTAAACTGCATTCACGGGTACACAAACAAAAGAACATGGTAAGTGTAATGGATACTTTCTACGACCTTTTCATTAGCACACAAAAATAGAATTTTAAAGAAGTTAGCTACTTCAGACTATTAATTGTTTATTCTTGCTGCTTATTGCCACTACAGTGACATCCTTCAGTTCTGTGCTAATTGGAGCTAGTAAGAGATTACTGATGCTGGCAGAGCAGTATACAGATTGTGATATTCTTGACATTGTGCTTGCAATAGATAGCCTCCAAGAACACTTCTAGACAAAGTCCTTTAACCTTCTTTAATTGTGAATTACTGTCTTGGAATTTCATTACATGTTCATCTGTAAGGTTGCATACAGCAGAATGACTTACTCCACTTGCACCAGTAATGGGTCTGTGAGAATAATTAGGGTAATGTATTAAAGTATGGCTCTTGGAAGACTTGTCTGACAAAAGAAAAAAAAAAAAAAAAAAAAAAAAAAAAAGACAGAGAGACTCATGGAAAAATGAGTAATTGACAGCATTTTTTCACACCCCTAGCCAGACAACATCTGTTCAAATTAGACTTTGGGAATTTGATACTATCTGAACAGCAGGTCTGGTCCAAAAGCAACCAATAATTCTTTTTCCTTCCTTCTCCCTTTTCTACAGAAATAATCAGCTCTAAAAACAGATTCCTTGGAAAGGGATTTGTGCAAACAGGTTTTCTTATGCCAAACACGGCTTTATTAACGTCAGTGAAATCAGCATAGGTATAAGGGATTGCTCATTAAAAGGTGGAATCTCTGTATTCTGCACTTCCAAGAGCTGAAATATCTTAAAGACAAACATATTTCTTATTCATCTTTTCTCCCTGGTGACAACTTTCTATTGGACACCTTATTAATAGATACACACACAGTGTCTCTGACGAAGAGTGAGAAAATTTATGAAAATGGATTTGTGTTGAGTGGGAAAATCCACTGATCCAGCTCACTTGGCATGAGGATTACCATTCTGAGACAAGCTTAAACTGTCACATCCATCCACACTTTTTTTTTTTTTTTTTTTTTTTTTTTGGCTAGAATGTTTAGAAATGGAAAAGGGGAAGGAAGGGGAACCCTATAGTTAAAGCCTCCCTAAAAACTGTAATTCTTCTGCCAAGTGTATTGGATCCAGCTATTATAATAGAGGAAATTTAAAGAAAGAAAAAAATCTCCCTATGTAATTTTACTACAGAATTATTTACAGAATGCAACTTTCAATGCTCCATGCAGAAAAATTCCTGCAGACCAAACTGTAAAACCTTATGCATGAGTATTTGAATCAAAAATACAGGCACATTCATCTAGCCACTATACAATGCACAGTGTTCCCAGCCATCCAAGAATAGAAGAACAGTCATACCAGGCCAGACCAAAGATCAGTCAGCTTAGTATACGGTCTCTGATAGCGACAAGTAGTGGATATCTAGGAAAAATGCACAGAGTAACACTTCCCCTGGATTGTCTTTGAAAATCAGCAAACTAAGGGCAGTTATAATTATTTATGAACTTTACTGGATGCTGCTAACAACAAAATTAAATTAAGCTGTGATCTGGCCATTTGCATTCCACAAGCAGAAAAATAAAAGCCATGATCAGTCATTACTCACATTAAATTATTTGGTCACATCTAAAACAATTTCAACATATGAAATTATTTATAGATGTTTTTCTTTAGTTAATAATTACATTTCACACAAAGTAAATTATTTGCTTAATGTTTAGCTACAAGTTAGAAAACTTCTGGAACATCTATAATCTTAGATCAACTTTTAAAGACAAGGATAGATACTTTTAACAGCTTTCACAGGAATTATTTTCCCTTCCAGCCTGCATTCAGAACAGCAAATCAATACCACAAAGGTTATGTTATGCCTTCTTTTGCTGCAGAACAGCAAGCTGTTGGTGATTTGCTTTTTGTAAATGGTTCATTATATTAGTAGAGAAGGAATGCATTGTCTGTTTCTGAATTACTATGCCTTTAGGATTTTTCTCCCTTAATGAAGTATAGTGGCTGTTGAAGCTAGTGCTTAGAAGAGAGTTTGCTTATGGAAAAAAATCTGAAAATTTACACATGATTTCATATACATGGCATCTTTGTCATGTTAGGATCAAAAATACTCCCCCACAGCTACTGATGATAGTTCTCAGCTTTTTTTAATGCTGCTCAGTTATTCACTTTTTATGCTAAGCAAGGAATGTAATATAACAATAAAATTAAGCTGCTTACTGGAAATGTGCAATAATCCATCCTCACTCAAGATAGCTAATGAAAACTGGGATTCATCAAATTCTGCTGATATATGAGAATAACTGCATCCAGAACACATTTATATAACATTCTGGCAACAGATAAATATATAGTCTCTCTTTTAATTAGAAAATCCGTCTCTCTCAGTTTGATTGTGAGGCATAAGCATGAATAAAATGATGCTACATGCTGCATGTACTGACTTACTGAACCAAAATATATTCCCAAGATTGTTTTAGCTGGTGATAGAGAAATTTGTGCTACAACCCATCCAAATGAAAGATTCATAACAAGCACAGACTTAAAAGGACAAAGCAATCAGACTTCTTTTTCTGCTGGTCACTACACAGACCACCCCCATAGGAAGAGAAGCATTTACTTTAAAAGTACCTCAGAAGCGTAGGCATAAAGCTAACCAGCTGCTGCTGTGCAAAAGAGAATGAAAGAATTGAAGATGCAGGTGAAGGGCTTGAAAGGGAGAAATCATCTGAAAACATCCGGGAGAGAGGAAGACTTCCTCCCTTCTAACACTGCTGCAGTCCTGTAATGTTACCTGATGCTCCAAGGCCGCAACAAGATCACTAGTTGAGGGCACACAAAAGCCCCTTGACCAAACCACCAGTTTTACCACTAGAACAAAACAGTCACAACTACTCAGCACAGAACAACCAGATAAACACCTCTGTCAATGTAAAATTTGTCAGTGAGTTAGCCTGGATAGAAGTTTGGGTTGTCAGTGAGCCTGCAATCATCCCCAGAGCATTTGCAATGGCTGGGGACAGCCTGGAGCTTTCACTCCACCCTGCCCTTCCAAACATAGAATGGCTCAGGTTGGAAGGGACCTTAAAGATCATCTAGTTCCAACACCCCTGCCATGGGCAGGGATGCCACCCATTAGATCAGGTTGCTCAGGGCCTTGTCCAACCTCATCTTGAACAACTCCAGGGAAGGGGCATCCACAACTTCTCTGGGCAACCTGCTCCAGTGCCTCAACACCCTTTGAATGAAGGATTTCAAGTCCAAAGCTCAGATGGATGCCATTGATGGCACACTCTGCCCAGGCAAAGCAGATGGGCTGCCCAAGCATGCCCTGTTGTGTTCTGACCTGTGGCAGCCAGGCCATGCCCCAGATGGGGGCAGGATGTTCAAACTGTAGCTCATAAGGGGCAGGCACCATGTTGCTTTCTCTACACCCTGGCAAGCTACACCACTTTCTCCTGCAATCAGGAAGGAGCAATGGGAGTCAGGTGAAGGTGGCTCTTATCCACTGGCTCTTCTCTTTCTCTTTTTTTTTGCTTCTCAGTATTTATCTATCTTTTCCTCCCTCTTCTGCTCCTGTTAGTCTTAGTTCTTGTCTCTATCCATAGTACAGCGAGATTATTTTTCATTAAACTATACTGAAAAGGCAGGATATTTATATTGCTCAGGCTCAGGTGGGGATGAAAGAATGAATGAGGTTCAAGGCTGTGTGCTCAACAACTTGATAATTTCTATTATAGACCTTATTGTTAGGAACAATATAGAGAATCTTTTTGGCCTTAATAAAGAAGAAGGAAAGAGGAATCAAAAAAAAAAAAAAAAAAAAGGAAGTCAGAAGCATATTACACTTTAAATTTGCAGCAAGTAGACTAGGAAAAAGGAACATTTAAACAAATGATGAAAATACAATCAAAAATGGATTTTGCTCTTTCATCCATGACAAACCAATTCCTGCTCTTTCTTATTTATTTATTCTACTTGCATACTCTGGAGAAAAAGCACTTTTATTAACAGATAAGTTATCACGCAAGAATTGACAAAATGTCCATCAAAGCACAGGCAGAGGATGTGGTGGAGGGCTGTAGGGCATTGCGGCGCATCCCCCTGAAACCAGACCCATCCCATGGCCCCAGTGAAGTGAGCTGGGCTGGGGACAGTGACCAGGGTTAGTCACAGCCTGACCATCCCCAGGTGAGACTGCTGGGCCCAGCTGGGCCCAGGCTGGAAGGCAGTCACCAGGACAGAAAAGATGGGGCCAGGCAGGTGGGCTGCACAGGCCCCGAGGGTGAAGGCCCACCTTAACAGCAGTTTAACCTCTGTTAACAGTCACCCTAATGCATCTCACTCTCCTCACATGTTGATTTTGAAAGCAGGGTTTGAGATAGTTCAGTCTGGTGATCTCTCAAACACTAGCTGCATACAAATAAACAATCTACTAGCTCTTTCCTTCTCCACCTGCATTGCTACACCTGCAGTAACAGACAGCTTGGCTGCCCTCCATAGCTTCGGTCTCTTCCACAAGACCAGCAGGCGTGGGCCTGATGGCTGAAGAGCAGCTGCATGGATTGCAGCATTTCAGCACACACTACGCAAGATCAGCATTTTAAAGACAGATTTTACTCTGTACATGTAAACAGCCTCTCATTCAACATTGCTTTTTTATTTCCTTCAGAAGATCCCCCAGTGGCTTATGTTTATAGCGAGGCTTGCAAGCCACCTTTGCCAGACTTTTGCAAGGATAAAGGCAGTTGCTCTGACATGGCTGGCAATGACAGGGAGGTAAAGCCCATAGCACAGAAGGGAAAAGTGAAAAAGTCTGGTGCCACACACCTGGATGCAGAGTGCTACACCAAGACAATGCCTAGGCCATGGCAAGTAGCTGACCATTTTGGTGGTGCCCAGATCAGTTACGTTTGAGAACACTTGCTCTGGATGACTTAGAGATAAGCAACAGTAAAATATGTATGTAAAGTAAATGCAAAAAAAAATATGTAAAGAATGATAGGATGGACATACCACTTCTGGCTTTTAAGAGACTTTTCCTTCTATATGTACCTGAATCCTCAGAGTGCAGAGTTCCTATGCACCCACAAATGCACAGAGAGGCAGTGGCTTCCTAGAGCCTGCATCTTTCCAGGCACTCTCCTCAACAGGTGCTTGTACTTGTACCGATACAGAGGGAGAAAAGGTGTGGTGCAGTTTAGACTTGTACTTTAAAAAAAAAAAAAAAAAAAAAAAAAAAAAAAAAAAAAAAAACACTTTCAATTGAGATGCTTTTTCTCTTTCCTTTCCACTGATCCTCTTTGAAAAGAAAACATCCAGCTTCATTGTAGATACTTTTTAATGCTAGTTATACAAAGGTATGCTAAGGAACATAATAATTTTTTGTATTTCACTTGCAATCCAGCGGGTTTTGACAGCCAAGATATCTCAGAGTGTGTTCTCAAATCAAAATTATACAATTTTAACTACAATACATTAAAGCAATACAGACCCTATAGTGTTATTATTCTGATATGAATGTATCTATTGATACACACACAGAGAAGAGTCCTGTAACCAACTGACAGTGCCTGTACACATGTAAATATGGAACAGCTCCAATCCAGACTCAAATTCCTTTGCGATTCTTCTAAACAAAGCTGTATACTTTTGTAACCAATGCAACACATCACTTTGGCATTAAGCTCTACAGAAGATGTGCAAATATCCTAGTGTTCACCTAGTATTCACAAAGTAAGTCCTAATCTGGACTGCTGTCTCATTTGAACATTAAGTGCTGTTTGTTGATTTGCATATCAGAGTGTTTTTAGAGAAATATGTCTTGTGTTTTATGCTTTTAATAACAATGAAGAGCTGCAAATCACACTTTTCATATTATAATATTGATTTCAAACAGCTCTTGCTAAGACATAGAGCCAAATAAAATATTTGAAATACTCAAGTGCACATAACATTTTCCCTATTTCCCACTTTACTGGCTAACTTTACATAGTGATAGGATAATGCCACAAATACCATGGCACTATGCCACATGTTAGAAGAGTGCACATGCTCTCTAGTGACGGTTTAGCTCTGCACCTGTAGGCTTTTGGGATGCAAATCACCAAAGCAATACATTACATATAAGGTGAGAAAACTTAAATTCTAGAAGATGGGAGTAAGGACACTGGCCTCAATGGAAACTGGAATGAGTTCTCAAGTCCCAGTTTCTTAGATGCAGCTCAACAACTTAAGTTTTAAGCATGAAGTCTCCAGATATGTGGAACTCAGATTCAGAGGGAGAGAAACAGGCACAGTGGTGCTGTGTGGTATTTTCACATCACATCTTCAAAGATTGGCAGGGAGCTAGCACAAAAGTATTTTTTACCAAAGAAAAAAGAGACGTTCACTTGATAAAAAATGTAATGTCCCTCAAATTGAAACTCTTTTATTTCTTCCTTATCCCAAATTTTCTTCACCCAAAACATCAAACATATTTCAAACATCTAGTTTATTCTGCATTACAACTACATTACAACTACAAAAGGATTAACAAAGAGAATGTTAAACAAAATAACTCCACACAATGAAAAACCACTTTTTATAGAAACAAAATTATTCTAAATTATTCTATCTTACAGAGAAAACAAAACAAACAATCAAACAACAACAAAACAAAACAAAACAAAAAAAGCATTTTTAAGAACTGCAAAGATTTCAAGGTGTCTCTCAGCCCCTCAGGTGCAGTTTTGCCCATCTAACTCCATGGTCTGACAAGGGCTCCTAAAATCAGCCTTGATTAAGCATACTGTTAAATTCTTCAATTCATTTGGTATTAATCACTTAAAAAATATATTAGAACTCTTAACCTCAGTGTACCCATGTATTGTAGATATTGAACATACAATTTGAATTTTGAATTATAGAAGTGAAGATTTCTCAGCACAGTACTTCCCAGGTAAAAGCCTGGGCAAAGGCAAAATAGGACATTTTCTGTGTTGAGGCTTCTGTGTCTGTGTTGAGGCTTGCTTCACTTGAATACTAACGCTAGGAAGAAGAAAAGCTCGTTAAAGAATGCCGTGCCAACATCACATTGTAACACTGTATTTGAGCTTTCCCATGTTTCTCAGGGAAGATAGTTTTATAGATGGTCACTAGTTTTTTTTGTTTGTTTGTTTGTTTTAACAGATTTAATACTTTTTTTTTGTTTGTTTGTTTGCTTGGTTGCTTTTGTTTTGTTTTGTTTGTTTGTTTGCTTCCAAGTTGGTTTTCTTTTAGAAGTGCTATATTAAAGACAGCAGTCTCTATTTAACATGACTCCTCACACGTATGTTTCCCTGGCGTGTTTTCATTACCTGTGCTATAAAATTGTGGGTCAAACTCCCTATTCTAAGAGGGTGCTTGACGCCAAAGCTTGTTAATCAATCCATTGAGGTATAAGAAGTGGAAAGTTACCTAACACAGTATTTCTGAAATTGTAGAATACCTCCCAGCTGGTTGATCAGGTGGCATTTTGTCCACATGTACCACTGTTACATGTTATAGAAACTGGAAAACTGTGAAGTCACATCCCTAAAGAGGAATAAGAAGAATACGGGGGGGAGGAAGGGGAAAAAAGTCTAAAAAAGTAAGGCTTTTTCCGTCCTATACTTAGTGAAAGAGAAATTGAAATTTTAGGTTAGCTCAAAACCAGACACGGTTTTGTTCTAGCTCTTTAGAAACCTTTGGGAATATGAGTTGTAATATTTCACTTTAGCAATATCACATAATTTCTACCTTTTCTTTAGCAGTGAACTGTTGGTCAACATTAATCTGAATTAATACCGTATTTAATTCCTCCAAGAACTGCAATTCTAGGATATAAATCTACCACTTCTATGTACCCCAGTTTCCACCACTCCTTTTCCATGTCAAAACAATGATAGAATTGACACATTCAGAGGCATATGGTATAGTGCCTTGTTTATTTACTGCCATTAAATCCACACAGCCATTTACCCCTCCTCAGTACTTTCTGTTTACTTTAGGGCAATTTACCATAACACTTAGCCATTAAAAACAGCTGTACCTAATGTTAGGGCAAGGATGGCCTATGACATGTTTCAAAATCTAAGCAGGCAAATGTTCAAAATTTTTGTTACAAAGGCTGCTCAAAGTCTTTATGATTGCTCTCTATGGTATCAGCAAAAGGTAGCACTACCTTGGCTAGATAATTTGCTATTTAGGACTCAAAATGTTTGTGCTGAGAGATTTTACTCTCAAATGGGTAAAAGCATTTCATTTTACTTTTTGCTGTTTAATTGATTCGAGAGAAGCTTTATGAGGAAGAAATTTAATTGATGGAATCCCACTTACTAGTGTATGTTGAAAAGTTGTTAACAGGGAGATCGTTTCACACCTAAACGATGGATACATATGGATGCTGCACTACCGGTTTTGGTTTTGAGTGGAAAAAGTTATTTACAATCTTGTCCACGAGGTGGCAGGACAAGGTAACTAAAGCTGCCTTGATCCCTTCGTGTCAAGTTGGAAAGCAGGGACAAGAACAGCTTTCAATAATTAATAGACCCGTTACGAGCCGGTAAGTACAAGAGTTACTGTAAGTAAAGATGAAAAAGTCTGGATCACGAATGAATGGGTTACTGAAAAATAGGACGTCCTCTCTCAGAACACTTTTTTTTTTTTTTTTTTAAACTACTGGTTATGCATGTGTAATATCTGCAGTTATATGCACAGTCTGTGTTTAAGGAAACCCAATCTGCAACAGCATTCCAGTACTGTAATTAGTAGCTAGTGGTTAATTTCACTTTTTCTTCCAACTTTGTTTCAGCTTCACTTCATATAAAGTAGTTTTACAATAATCAAATTATCCGAAGGCAACAATTAAAAAAAAATCCAGTAGCAAATATATATATATATATATATATATATATATATATATATATATATATAAATCAGCCACCCAAATGAAAACTGTCACTAATGTTCACACTTTGTAACTGGTATACTGGAATACCAAAGATTTTTACTGAGAAATTGCATTACTATTTTAAACTTATCCATATTGCAACAACAAGAGAACTCAGGCTACAATACCAGATTTTGTACAAAAAGAGTTGGTCCTTAATTTGAGTTAAAAATAAAAAGAATGAGTAATGAAAAAAACAGCCTCTGCCCATGTTTCCTAGAATTGGTGCTTTGTTCTTCCCCTTTTAATTATTTCAAACTCTATTTGTCACTCAGTACGTTTTTCTTTCTTTCACAACCACTGTTCAGAGCAAAAAGGATCAGTCTCTCAGGAATTACAGATTGATTAGACACCAACCATTAATCAAAATTAATAAAAGTTGTCTGTTACAATGATTATTAAATGGTATTCTCTTAATTTTGCCTCAGTAGAACACAAAATAAATTTAGATACATTATTCAAATTTCTCAAGCCTGATATCTTGGCCAAAAAATATCCAGAAATAATGTTTTCAATAAGTCTGTAGTTCAAGTAAATGGAAAGCCAGGCTGCCTAATACTATTAGTTATTCAGATGTTTAAATGATAATTTTTTGTTTCTAGAAGCACAACTACCACATTTTTGAGTTACATCTGGAGAAAAGGCATGAAGTAAACAAGCTCTTTTTTGTTATACACAGTATAGAATATAGATACCCTAAACGTGCATTAAGCACTATATAAAACCAAAAACCTTTGCAAGTACCGCTTTCTGCAACAGAAGACCAAGCCATCCCATGGGCAGCCAATGACAGAGCTCTGCTGCAGATCCCTGATTGTTCTGCTCATGGGAGAGCTGTGAGACAGTGGACTGCTAGTAATAAGGAACTTTTTCCCAAGTTAAATGACTATGATAAGTGCAATGGAGAATTAGTAGAGACTAAGGTTTCTTCATACTCCATCCTCAATTATTAAGCTTGGAAAAAGAGCAAGCAAACAAAAGCAGAACTTTTCTACAGAAAAACAAGATTTGGTGTGGAAGACCTCATGACTTTTCTGGCTGACCTGATTTCTCTCTAGTGTAATATCTCAACCTTGCCCAATTCTCTAGCCTGTTAAATGAACAGTCTTATTCATTGCAGAAAATCTATACCATGGAGTGTTAGAGACCTTACTCAATATAAGTGACTGCAGAAAGTCAGTTTTCTCCATATAACAACAGAAAGCCAACAGGCAAGATGCAACTTGAACAAAATCAAGGCAGCTGTGGGCACAACAGCCCTGAAATCAGACTTTATCACATTAAACATTGACACTTTGTACCAGAAGCAGGAGGAAAACACCTGTTGCATACATGGGCAGAGGCACTGAGTGTAACAAGGTTGTGAAGGCAGGAAACACAAATCTAACTGAAGCAGAACACTGACATCTTCCCTGTTCCTCAACTCTGTGAATGTTTCACAGCCAGAGAGAAAACCCAGCTTTTGTGAGAGCAAAAAAAAACAAAAAAAAAACAGAGGCAGGGAAGCCAAAGATGGTGGCAAGTCTGACAAGATGTGACAGTTTCCTTCCCTAGTCCATTCCTGTCTCCAGATCATCAGATGTTCACCAGAACTTTTATTACATCATTCATATTTTGCTTCTAATCAGATGGACTTAATTCTCTCATTAGCACTACTTCAATGAGTGCTGCTATGAAGCACTGGAAGTGCCAAATTTGCAGTTACCGAGCAATGCATGAAGATGTGTTTGCCATTTACTGATTGCTTGCAGTTTGGGCCTTTAAACCTAACTGAACACAAGCCAATCACTTCTGTAAATCTAAGGAAATTGAGATATTACATTTCACAGATTTACTGAGGAACCTTAGCAAGGTGAAAGCTCAGTCGCACACTGTACTGCTTTGGTCTCCCTAAGGGGACCAATAGGATACATGCAGTTCCAAAGAGAAAGAAGGTCATGAAATATTAACTTATTTTTCAAAAATAGAATGAAAATGCTGCCTTTAAAAGATCTTCTTCACTTGCATCAGAATTGAGTACTATAGGGTAAACTGTTTTTCTTTGCCATTAACTTTAAAAGCATGCAATTTTAGTACTCCACTGCAGCAGAGAGGATCTAAATTAGCCTGTGTTCAGCGGAAGAGTGGTGGCCTTATCTGAAGGTCTCTTGGCTCCCACATTCATTAGCTACCTCTCTGCAGGTGCTCCTTGGATACAGAACAAACTATCAACCTCATCTAATTTCCCACTCTGACAGGGTAACAAACCTTGGGAATAAGAGAGAAGTAAACTTGGTAGCTTGATGACTGTGTCCTGGGTGACATTCCTATTAGGAAGGAGGGCTGCAAGGCAAGTTCAAAATTGTATATATATTAAAAAATAATAATAATAACAAAAAGTTGCAGGAATTATTAGTGATTTGTTTTCTAAGTGGAAGGAATGGAGGCAGTGTTGTAGGGGAAAGTGTCCTTAGTCAGTCTAGCAATAGGAGAGCCAGTGTCCTTAGTCAGTTTGGAAAAAGGACCATGCTGACAAGGAATTCAAATGCAAAAAACATACAAGTATCACTCAGAAGGATTATGCAAACTGCAGAAAGCCATCTGAGAAAAGATCCTTTGAGATACAGTGCAAAAATTCCTTTGAAGGAAAAGCATGGGGCTTTGCGTTTGGGCAAGGATAAGCAAGTGCAAAAGACAGGATAGGAAACTGGTCAGGAAGCAACTTTGCTGAAGATGATTTGGGATTAGAACAGATTACACGATGAAGACAAACAGAATTAAAAACAAAACTGGGGTATGTAAACAGGAAGCTTAATCCTGTCATTTTTTTTACTGAACTGGTAAAGTCTGCATTGGAATACACAGTTTTCAGCATCACAGTACAAGAAATAATGTGATAAAGCATCATAAACAATAGGTCTGAAAAATATTGCTGGTACAGAATACATAATTTATGAAGAAAGACTTTCTCTTTTCCTTACCTCTCCCCCTTATGAGCAGTCAATTAAGTCTTCAGATACAGAAGGGACTTAGCAATGCCATTTTGCCACACTGAGGCATTCTAGGAAAAAGGAATCATAGAAGTATGGATCCCTTATGCCAGGTCAGAAATGCTTTAGACATCTAAGAGTATATTACGGATAATAGCCTGTTGCAAACTTCCTACAAAATTAGAGAGATGAATAAAAAACTTCAGAGACAAATGTTAAAATTCTGTGATTAAAAGACATTGGCTTCCTCTGTGTAGGATGGAGAACAAATGTAGGTAATAAAGTGCACAAAAGAACTTAAATATAATAGAGTTATCTTTGGAGATTCACTAAGGCAAGAATTATTTAGGTTAAGATACTGCTATTTTAGCCAAAATTTTGAGAGGTAGATTTTTGAAATTCTTCAAAATTTTAAAGACCTTAGAGAAAAACTGATCATTAAATGGTACCAAATAGAGCTATCATAAGTTAATAACATGAGATAGGCAAATAAAGCTTATATTTTAAAAAGAAAAATCTAGAAAGTAAGTTAGTTCAACTGGAGTAAAAACTCAAACATCTGAATATGAATTTAATCATGGTAGGGAGAGTACAGCCTGAGGGAGGGGATCAGTGATGTTGCCACATCCTTGTATGAAGAGGATACAGGACCAACATTATTTACCTTCAAGAAGAAAATAAGAGCTAAGATGGCAGAAATAAAGGGTTAGTTACAAAGTCTAGCAAAGGGACTAATCCTAAGGAAAGCTTCATGTTATTGATCATCAAGTGATAGATAAATCATAGTGATTGGTCATCAAAATAGAAGCGCTGCTATAAGTGTAGTCAGAACTTATGAAGCAAATTAATAGAAATAACACTTCTATTTCACAGCACACACTGGGAGAGCTGGGGGGAGGGAATGTGTGTGTGTAGGGGGAAGCAATATAAAAAGAAATTTGTTTATAGAGCAGAAGAGGGGAATTTAAGGTAAAAATTAATCCAGTCAAATTCTCAGGCTATACAAACATTTGTCTTCATTTTTAAGAAAGTAATTCTGAATGGGGAACATAGGATCAGTAGCTACTGAAATGAGGAGTCATTACATGTAGTATAGAAACACATTTCCAAAAATTTGCACCCAGTACATTCAAATCAGAACTGTGTCATTTTTTTCACAGAATACTGACAGATTTATATTTGAAATTACAGGTCCTCTTGGGTTTGAAAGTGTTTAAAAGATATCAAAATAAGGTAGCTGAAAATAGCAAGATCCTACACTATTTATAAATAAAAAGAAAAGAGAGACCTGTTAATCGGCGTTCTGTAATGACCAAGGGATATGACCAAGTTTGGAGGAGGTAATTAGAAACAGACATAAATAGGAAAAAGGGAGAAAATGCAGCATGCATTCACTGAAGATATCTTAGATAAGCAAATTCTTTTTCCTTAAGATAGCAGTTTTCCCAGCAAAGGAGTTGATTTAATCCAGAATATGCTTAGCACATTTGATCTGATCTAATATGCACAAAATTTATTTACTATCTGTAACATTTATTAACATGGCAATTAGGAGAAAAATTGTAAAAGGGGTTAAGAACTGGCTAAGAGAAAAATGACAATGGCATCTGCTGAAAGGGAAACTACTTGCATGGAGGCAAATTATGAGTGAAGCTCTGCAAAAATGGGTGCTAAATATTTATTTAAAGGTGGTAATAAAAAAAATCTACAATGTATTGCATAATTGCTATGGATGATACTATAATTCACTGGGAAACAGAAAGTGATTGAAGAGCCGTGGTGCATGGAGTTAAATCCAGTTGGAGGCCGGTCACTAGTGGAGTCCCCTAGGGCTCAGTACTATGGCCAGTTCTCTTTAATATCTTTATTGATGATCTGGATTAGGGGATCGAGTGCACACTCAGAAAGTTTGTAGATGACACCAAGTTAGGTGCGTGTGTTGATCTGCTCGAGGGTAGGAAGACTCTGCAGGAGGATCTGGATAGGCTGGACCGATGGGCTGAGGTCAACTGTATGAAGTTCAACAAGGCCAAGTGCTGGGTCCTGCACCTGGGGCGCAATAACCCCAAGCAGAGCTACAGGCTGGGAGATGAGTGGTTGGAAAGCTGCCTGGCGGAGAAGGACCTGGGAGTATTGGTGGATAGTCGGCTGAATATGAGCCAGCAGTGTGCTCAGGTAGCCAACAACATCCTGGCTTGCATAAGAAACAGTGTGGCCAGAAGGGCTAGGGAAGTGATTGTCCCTCTGTACCCAGCTCTGGTGAGGCTGCACCTCAACTACTGTGTTCAGCTTTGGGCCCCTCGCTACAAGAAGGACATCAAGGTGCTCAAGCAAGTCCGGAGAAGGGCAACGAAGCTGGTGAGGGGTCTGGAGAACAAGTCTTAAGTGGCTGAGGGAGCTGGGATTGTTCAGCCTGGAAAAGAGAAGGCTCAGGGGCAACCTTATCACACTCTGCAGGTACCTTAAAGGAGGCTGTAGCGAGGTGGGGGTTGGTCTATTCTCCCAGATGCCTGGTGACAGGATGAAGGGGAATGGGCTAAAGTTGCACCAGGGGAAGTTTAGGTTGGATATTAGGAAGAACTTCTTTACTGAAAGGGTTGTTAGGCATTGGAATGGGCTGCCCAGGGAAGTGGTTGAGTCACCATCCCTGTCTGTCTTTAAAAAACGTTTAGATGTAGAGCTTAGTGATAGGGTTTAGTGGAGGACTTGTTAGTGTTAGGTCAGAGGTTGTACTTGGTGATCTTGGAGGTCTCTTCCAACCTAGATGGTTCTGTAATTCTGTGAAATATGCAAAAAGGTCTGGATGAACCTGAGGAATGGAGTAAAAAGTAATAAGAAATAAAATATGGAATTAAAGATCATTCACTTAGCAGGTAATAACAACGTTTCCTACAAATCCATGCTCAAGTATCAAAAGAAGAAGGAAGGTCAGTTGTCCCACAGAATGGTGAATCCACCGATAATGCATCTGTGAAAGGACAAATCTGATAAATCAGGGTATATTTTCTATAGAAATAGGAAAGTACAAAATACTAATCAACTCTTCACTACAGATACAAGACATTTGAACTGTAAGGAAATTCATCCAAAACCACAAACAGGTGTAAACCACTGAGACCACTGGTATGAAAATTAAAAACTGTCCAAGAAAGAATGATTCACTAGGCCTACTAAGATGAAGTGGTTGCTGTCTACCCAGATGAAATAAAAACATCAAGGAAGCAGAAGACACGTTTAAACTAAGGGGCATCACCTAATGGGCTTAAGCAGATCATAAATTAAGTTTGACCAGAAATTTGAAGGTCATACACTAGAAAAATAATATTCTAGAGCAAGTACTTATCAAAAGTAGCCAGGAGAAGAAATCTTTTCAGAAAAGAGATAAGTGACATAAATGTTCATGACACCCAAAATTGTGACTTTATCTAAATGGTCATTTAGGGTCCAAAATCCAGATTGGAATATGAATTTATGCACTTTTGTATTAAGAGCAGCCAACATAGTTGTGAAAGGTTTTCTAAACGAGTCCAAGTTCTGTAGGTTAATTTTGATTTGGGAGTTGGGTCAATCTTCTGGTCAGAGTTGTTTTTCTTCTCTTCTCCATCTTAAATATGATTCAGTTATTGCTAACATGTGCTGTGTCTGAGTAGCAGGAGGAAACTGTTCTGCCTCTGAAGCACAGGATTAAAAAAAAATACAGCTGGCTTGTGTATACACTTGAAAAAAAATGATTTTGCCGGTATTATTCCCTTAGAAGTGTTGGGCAGCTTGTACTATTAATGCCATATCATTCTTTGAAGGCAGATTCTGATATCTGGGCCAGGAGAAAAAATAACTTTCATCTTTTAGAAGAATTAGTTGCTGGTGCAAGAGGTCATTACAACATTTTCCTGTGAATCATGGTCTGGATAATAAAGCCAGTAGTATAACAAGACTTTGCATCCCACTATTGCCCTGGGATTCTAAAGAATGCACATCAAAAAAAAAACTTAAATGCAAATTATCTGTGACTGCACTCCACACCATTGCTATTGTTAAAACAATCAGTAAAATTCCAGAGATAGAAACACTTATCACATGAGTGATACACACACACAAAAAAAAAAAAGGATCTGACAGAATGCCATAAACATATTTTTATTTGGTTTTGTTTGTTTAATTCAGCTTTATATAACTGGATATGATCAAAAATGTTTATATCACATAATTTTCATAGGCTGAAAAGTCACAGTGGAGGATCTTGGACCTTACAAACAGTATGTCAGAAGGCTCACCTATTCATGCAACCACACATCATCAAGTTTACTCTACAGTCTGCCCTCTAGTCAAAAATTCTGAGGTATCTCCACATATTTCAAATGATAACTCACAGAAGAAAACAGAGTGCAGCTCAGGGCTGAAGCTTTAGTATGTTTGTGAGGCACAATGTCAAGACTTAATTGTTTCATTTTTGGGAAGTGGCATAACTAAGATAAAAGAATCAAATCTAGACCCAAACAAGTCAGCAGGCTATCTGAAGCCATACCCAGGGATCTACTAGGCTCACTCAGTGCTGCCACTTGAGGAATGTCCCTGTCATGGGGTTTGCTAGGAGTGCACCCCACTCTGCCACACAGTGGGACACAACTGCCTCTCTCGGTAAGTGCAAGGACTGCTTTCCTTGACTTGAACAGGAACTTTCTCTCACCACTGCTTCACAAGATGCCACTGCCAGATGCTGGCCCCTGCTCATGCACAGGTGACCCTCCAAGGCACCTGAGGGCAGGACATCCCTGCACTACTGCCATTACGGCCTGGGCTGAGAGCCAGAACAAAGCCCCGAGCTTTCAGTAGGCAGAAATCCTCCCTTTTTGTCTTTTTTTTTTTTTTTTTTTTTTTTTTAACCTTTGTTTGTGAATTTAGTGTTTGTGAATTTGTGAATTTAGGCACCAAAATCCCTTAACTCAAAATGTCAAGCAAGTGACTAAGGCCACCAAATTTACCTTGCAAGAAGCTCACAAATGTGAGCCACAGGTATGCTGTTCGAGTATCCTGGACAGCAGTCACCTGCAAGATCAGCCTGAATTCTCTTTCACTTTCCAAGCTGTTGGGGAAGCAGGACTTCACCAGACATACAGACCCACTGAGACACTTGCCTTAGCAACATTCCTATGTCAGTTTTGGGGTTGAATGCTGCAAACTTTTTTACTGATCAGCCAAATAGCTCAGGTCCAAGCTTGCCTATGAAGCATGAGTATAAATATGTTGACTTCTCATTTCATGCCTCAGCATCGTCCGATTAAGAAAACAAATGTAGACCTCCTCAGGTACTTTAAACTATAGTCATATTCACTACATCAATTATAATCCTGATTATAATTCTGTATTTTACCAAAAACAAACAAACAAACAAACAAAAAAAAAAAAACAGCCTTGCAGCCTTGTAATGTTCTTGGTTATGTTGTATCAAGAGTCCTTCTACACTACATTACTCAGTATTTTTTCAAGGTGTAAAATACTGGGAAAAACACATGCATGTGAGCCATTAGAAACTGGACTGCCATAGAGAAAAACAAGATCTTCGGTTGGTCTTCCTCTGTGGTTAAAAAGAAAATAATAATAATAATTTAAATTCAACCTCTGCTTCTCCTTTCTGAATGACTTTCTAATGTTGATAATATTTCCATCACTTCATCTTTTTTTTTTCTTCCCCATCATTTCTTTACTTACAAGAAAAATTATCAAATTACTAGACAACCTACCATATCAAGGCAAAACTTTTTAACAATTCTTAGAAATTAACTGGGATTTTTTTAAAAATACAATATCCCAAACAGCAAAAATTCTTACACAAATGTCACTTGTTTAATAAAGCGCATGCTGTATCACAGGGCAAAGAGATATTTCTGTATTTTCTTTAAACATACTTATCAAAAACAATTTTCAATAAGCTAGGGCCCAAAACACCCAAATGGACAAAAGTCAGTTTACAGGGCATCCCACAGTAAAATCAAGGTTTACTTTTATATACATTACGTGTATATATTTACACGCACAAATATATATACACTAATAAAGCCATGCATATGTAAAACATCTTTCTTTACACATGTGAGATACCAGTCTTTCACCAGTGAGCATTCCTCACAATACAGGTCTGCAGGTTGCAGATAAAGATTTACAGTATCATCTTCATTTCCCATAGGGCCTTCTGAGTCCTTAAAGACAACGCCAACAGAATTTTCTATCCATAAAAACTGTAATTTTAGCCATATTTTCCTGCAGTTATTCCCTTTCCTAAATTCTGTCACTCAACTTTCACCTCTTAGTTCATAAGTGCCTGGTGAGTGGTGCCTCACCATTACTTCATAAACACGGTAGTAGCAGAAAAAGGCTATCTTTTCTCAAATCAAAGAGAGAGAGCAAGTGTACCTTGTTAAGTCGGACTGCCCTGAGTGATAATGGACTCCTTTCCTATTCAAGATCAGAATACAATCCAGAGCATCACATTCTCAGGACATTTTCCTGCAGTTGCTGTCCAAATGAGTACAGTGTACTGTGGCACACAGTCACCTTAGAGAAGATGCTGTCCCATATATGCAAGCAATTATTTCTCCTAATAAACCTCTTTTTAGGGAATTTGATCAGATCTCAAAAGAAAAAATCTTTCAAAGACTAATGCATAAATTATGAAGCACTGACTTTTCTTTATGTTTCTTCTCAGGTAGCCAAGTAGATGAAAACACAGTGATTCTAGCCCAAGACATGCTTTATCTTGAGGAAAATTAAATCTGAAAAATGGAATTCTTCCTTATATGGAATTAAAAATCCATGGCCAGCTCTCAGAGTTTCATCTTCGCAAGCACCATTCTTGCAATGGTGCAAAGTACTGAGAAACAGCTCCTTCTAGACAGAACATCACAAGTTTTGCTGACTGATATTTCCATTGCTTCTCCCTTTGATGCAGATGCCTTGCTGAATTACGTTTTCATTTTGTCTAGAACTATGGCAACCAGGGCAGCTGCCAGAAGGCAGCTTTGGTTGACAACTCAAAAGACTGATTCTCAGGCAAAACAATTAGTGGTAACTGCTCTTTTCCAGGGAGGCAGACTTTTTGGCAAATTGCACGACTAAGTCAGAGAATTCAGACGAGAAATCCAGCCTGCTTTGCCCAAAGGAAGGAATGCAGGCTTTTATAGCATAGAAGAAGGAATTCTATTGGTCTCTCACTGTAGCTCCAAATACCAAAGCTGCCTGTGGCAAGGGTCTGCCCTGAAGAGTGCTCCACATTAGCAAGGTAGGCATGGTGCTGACAGAGCTACTCAGGGTGCCGCACCATCACAAGCTACCCACAGAAGAAGCAACACTGAAGCTTTTCTGTGGGTGCATTGCAGTAACAGACTTGTGACATCCTAGACCCAGTGCTGCCCACCCAAGCACATCTGCTTGCTTTACTGGTTCATGCACCCCTCCACTATCCTACAGAGAAATATAAGTTTTATAATGGGGTCCCATGCTGCAAAGGTCAAATTCAGGGGGTTGGTTTTGAGGTAGAGCCAAACAACATTTATCATCATTCCCACCCAGCATAACCTGCTCCTTCAAGGGTACTACAAACTCTGAACCACTTTGGACTCCCACTCAAAGTCTTTCCAACATCCAACACCCCACCCCCACCCCCTCTTTCTTCTCTCAGTCTATATTATTAAATACCCTTTCTAGGCACCGACCCCATATTCCTCCAGCACAGACAGGTAGCATCAGCCACACCTAGGAAAATTGTACTTTACTCATTATCAGCACAGTAGCAATTGCACAGTGAAGTCCTCCCACAGAATTTACTTAGATCACTCCCAGAGAGTGGCTGAAATTGGTTGTGAATTACTGAGCTTAAGCTGCATTTTTCCTTCCCTGCTCTTCAATTTCAATTTGATTTTTAGTCTGACTTTCCCCTCCTCACATGTCCCATGTAGATACAGTGGCCATTTGTAGCTTTTTACATTAATAAGCACTGAGAGTTGGTGCCCATTTGTAAGAACCCTCTTATCTGATATGTAATCCTGTAGACTTGTTGAAGATACCTGTGTTAAATTATTATTATTATTTTTTTACATTTGTTGCTTTTTGAAATATTTCAGATCTATACTATGCTATTGGTATGTTTTATTAGAAATCTATTAGATAGATGTTCTGTATCTACTCTCTCTGCCAACAGTTTACAAGTACAGTCCAAACATACAGGCCAGTTTAAACAAGATGTAAAGCAAAACAATTAAGAGGATTCTATCCCCAGGAAACTTGCAGACTAAATCATATACAAACTGTGTTGGTTTATTTCTAACTAAGTCAGAAGTCTAATGGAGTTTAAGAAGATGTGCACACACAGAGAAACTTTTTGCCGACAAAATATTCATTCAAATTATCTGTTATAATCAAGAGGGGGAATTTTATTTTCCTTCCTATATTTTTATTTTAATGGTTTGCATAGTTTTCCTTCCATAATTCCCAGTTCAGCTAATACTGTTATTTGCTTTCCATTTGTTTTTGCTTCCTGCTGTTGAATGAACAATCAGCGTTTACAGATTAGCAGCCGTTGTAAAGTGCCCTGACTTTCTCTCCCATTTCAAAGTTACAAGTAAGAAGCACATTATATTGGTTGCTCTGGCATTTTTGGAGTAGCTTAGGCATTCACAGTGCAAACCACTGTTATTCATACTGTTATAATTCCTCTGCAGTTAAGTCATTACTAGCAATCAGAGCAGGCTTGTAGTACAATTCCTTTTTTGGGAATGTCATGTGAGATGCCCAGAGCAATATGAAAAAATAAAGGCCAACTTGTCTGGCTGTGGAGGGATTTATAGCAGGCCCACTGGCAGAGATCTGCTGGGAAGTATTAAGAGCTCCTGCTTAGCTGATCATATAAACACCCAAGCCAGCAGGTGCATTACATTTGTACACTATCTTTTTCCTTCAGGTGCAGTATTAAAAATCCTGTCATCGCAGCATGTTTATAGAAACTTGAATTATAATAGCCTTTTCCCACAGATGGCTGAGCTGAAGTTTTTCTTTAGGTAAATGTGAAATTCATTTAAAATCACTTAAATGTTTTATTTTTGCTTTTTAACAAATGGCTATATCACTAAGAAAAAATGTACTTCAGACAACAATTTATTTATTTTTTTTAAGTGAGAAAGAACATTCTCATATAGTAGAAACTGCTGTTTATTAGTTTCTAAAGAGTGTTTATTTCCAAACAGCTGGACTCAAAGCAGATTCCCTCCTTTCAAAATACAAAAATCTCACTCCAAGTGAAACTTTTGATAAGCAGTTCTAAAATGGACTCAAACCCATAACTTTTAGTATTTATAAAAGCCAACATTTTTAATGTAAAGAACATTTAATTAGATTAAAATATGATCATTTTATTAATGTAGTAATTGAGTAATAACAATACCCTAGTAAAAATCAAGACTGAAGTTAACAAGTGAAATGTTATCTGGCTAAGGGTACAGTAATAACTAAATTAGCACAAACAAGCTGCAAGTTGGCTTTTTACATTTGAGAAGAAAAAAATAAAAAGAAAAAAAGCCTGCATTAACACAACTGTTTACTTAGATGATCAAGGAATTAAAATCAGGAATGGATAAATTTTTGTTTTACATGAAATTTTAACTTAGTTCCATCTCAAGTTCTTTAATACACAGACTTTAACTGCACAGCCACATTCTTTCCTGCTTTCTATAGCAGCCCTGTGTGTTACATGACTATTTTCTACTGTAATGCTTGGTGAGTCATTACTGTAGAAGAAACTGAGCATGTTTGTGAGCATGTGTATTTAATGGCACTATAATCAAGATGAGAAAATTCTCTCTTCCTGTGGTCTCCTTTTATGGCATTGAGGACAACAAAACTGAGTGAAAACTTAGGACAGGAAGAAAGAATGACCCAAAGGTCCACAGTTGCTCTTGAGGACTCGAATTCCATCTGAAATCCAGTCTATTCAACCACCAGTGCCCTGCTGTAGTCTGACTTAAGGCACCTAAGGTGAATTTTCACCATATGTTTGCTTTTTCACATTTCATCAAGTGACAGTGTTCCTAAGAAAAGTTGAGCTTCAGAAAATGGTTTTCTATTATTAAATAAACAGCCTCCTTTGGTAATAGAAATAGTCCTACTTCATGCATGTATTTTACTTCAATGTGCCACCTCCTCTCTTGACCCCATCCTGGCTATTTCTTCAACTCTTTACATCAGCAGAAAATCAATCAGGAAGAACAGTTTTCTATCAGTTTAGAGTGAAGAACCACCTGTACTCATCATGGAGTGAGATGAACACGAATGTCAACCCAAAGGAAACAAGGAGAGGGCCTTTTGGTAGCAGTAAGCCATACGTTTAGCTTTGGTGCCCCCGTTTGACACTAAAAACCTCATATAACCCCTTGTCAACATCACTAATGACAGCATTCATTACTTTGCAGGGATGTAAGCATACTAAGGGTTATAAGGCACTCATTGAGAAGGCTTTGTATAAGTAGCTGGCAAATCTATTTTCTGAAATGATTTAAAAAAAAAAAAAAAAAAAAAAGACTTTACAGATACAGAGGGGGAATTTTTACACCAGTGTCTTAAAATAGAAAGTCACTGCTTTTGTAAAATACTTCAGTGTGACATGGCTGGTTTTCTATCTCCATGCAGTTTTGCTAGGCTGGTCCAGAAGAGTTAGGATTCATAACAAGGGAGAGGTCTGAGAGGTCTGTTCTAGTAGAACTGCTCACGGTCAGAGATGATGAGTACCCCTGGCTAAGAAATCTGTTGCAATGAAAATCTCTGTCATATCATGCACATTGTGTTGGAAACTTCCTTAGCTAGCACCACCTTAAGTGTATCCTCCCTCCTCCCCTCAAAAGTCATCCTGGCATTTAGGATTTGCAGCGCAGCAAAGCAGACGCTCTCCTGCTCTGTAACCTCATATGTTATGCTGATTGCTCTCATCCGTGATCTGCTCGCCAGCTGCTCCTCATGCAGGAGGGTCCTAGTGAGGAGGCACAGGATTCCTCAGCATGTCCATGGCAAGGTCTGCACAGGGGCTAGGCCTTCTTCATATCAAGCATGACCTCTAACTCTAGTGCAGTTGTAACTACTCCCAGTGTACTCTAGTGCCTTGAGTATCAAATACAGAGGAGCAAAAACAGTGGAGCACTCTGCAAATACTATGGAAAACCAGGCAAAACTAACTCAATACATGCTAGTGCTTGTTCCAGTGCTAGTGCCAGACTACAAGCAGCGAGTCTGATGACAGTAGGAGCCCCGCACATGGTAATTACTAGCTGCCAACAGGACCCTGTGACTGCAAATGTTTAAACGCCTTAATCTGAGGGATTTGAACGGTATGAATGGATCTCTTGAGTGGGAGTACGGGCTTGGTGGATGTTTACAAATTTGAGAAGCCCTTACCTAAGCTTCTTGCTGGTATGAAGATAGTTTTGTGTGACCCCAAGCAGTTCCTCTCTCACAGACCTGGTATGAGAAGTCAGGCCAAAAGTGTTTAGTGATCTGGCAGGCATGCCAGACCTTTAACCAATTATTTCTTTCTCACATCTACTAAAAATTGTCAGACTGGAACTGAGTTATCAGCAAGAGAATAAGATATGAAGTATACGGGAGAGTAGAAGGAGGATGTGAGGGGTTTTATAACAGAATCTGCACAAAAAAAAGAATACATTTTGTAAGGTTAAGAACAACTGAATTTAGATTGGCCTTGAAAATTAAAGAATTGAGCATGGCATTACTCAAAGCAAAGGGAATGCAGAATAAAGACAGTAAATGTCTCTTTGGGGTAAAATAATAATAATAATAATAATAATAATAATAATAATAATAATAATAATAATAATAATAATAATAATAAATATTTTCATCTCAAAGATAAATTGATGACTGACTCCAGTCAACACGAGTGATTCCCAGTTCTTGTTGCTGGGAAAGGAGGACTAAGATTGGATGGATTAGGGATAGTACCTTTTCTACTAGTCAGTGACTATATTTACCATTCTCCTGTGGGCTATTTTGTTTACTGTGCTGGTTCAGGTGGGTTTGTCTCCTGTTTTCCATCCACTTTCAACCATCATCATCAGACCCTGTGCCTGCAAAATGTATTATACTTATCCTAACTGTTAGCTTACAGAAATCTCTCTTTGTTTGAAAAGGATTCAATTTTTTCCCTTTCATTCAATATACAGAATTTGTGCCATAAAGTGACAACCACTAACATTTTGACCATATATGATTTTAAATTACTTTAAAAGAATTTTTGCTCTTCAGCAAAAGCTGTGATTGTACTCTAGAGAGTTTAAAGGATAGTGGTAATGATAAAGTAAGATTAAATAAATACTCAAGAAATAGGAATATGAAAGCATTTTTTACTCTGAAAAAAGCTTTTTTTCTCCCTGTAGGTAAAATATGCAAAATTAATTCTGTGAATTGGGATGTTCTGCGCTTTAATCTGTAGTGCCTTTAGTGGTACTTCTAGAGGGCTTTATAAATGCACAGCCCCTCTACTATGCTTGTTGTCGTATCGTTGCCAATTAGCAGTTGTTAGTCCAGCAACCATCTCATCACAGAGCAAATGGGAGGTGGGGGAACAGTGGGGGAAACAGCTATACCCTGGAAGCTTTTCACAGTTCGTTTGGAGTTCAGCCTTCACGAGGCACCACAAATGTTGCATAGTGTGTTCTGTTTCAATGAAATTAAACTACAATCTCTAGGCTTTTATTAGTTTTTCTTTCATTTAGCAGTGAAAATATGAGACTGATGATGGTGGCTGAGTGTCAACGGAGTCTATATAAACTTCCCTTGGGAACTCAGCTGAGGTTCCTCTCCTGACCCATATTATCCTCAGTGTTGCACAACGTGGGGTCTCCTGAGGAGAAATCGTGGATCATGCCAAACTGCAGACTGTATAATGGCAAGGTGGAGAAATACTAATTAGGTGTCATGTTGAGACCACCAGTCTAATTTAACAGTGAGGTCGAGCTGACTGAAACCTTGTCTCCAGGCTAGATATGGACAAACTGTTTTGGGAGAAGCATTTTTTTATTATTATTATTATAAAGTCTCGTTTTTTTCTTCTGTTTGCACACAGGAAGCAGCCTAAAACAATCAGAAATATGTTCTTAGTTGTTAGTTGAACCATTTTTTTTTTTTGTGAGTATATAAGCATGAGTAAGGGCTCTACTGTCTGTGATTCTTTGACCTGTCAGTCCCCCAAAAGTGATCAGATACAAAAGATAAAAAAAAAAAAAAAAAAAAAAAAAAAAAAACATAAAAGCATTTGGTGAGCATTTGTATCCATCCACACAGTACAGGGCATTTTGATCTTAAAAATCAAGAGTAGATTGCAGTACATGCACATTATAAAACATACTGTATACCAACTTTTATGGCCTAGGAAAAAACTGTCAAAGGCCTGTCATTTCCTGGTAGCATTTTGATTTTTTCCTTCTTAGGTGCAACCCTGAAATATCTAATACTTTGCTTATCCACTCTGGCTACTGTCTTTGAAAAAGAAATTTTTTTTTAGAGAAATTTTTCCCCCAGCAAGAGAACCTCTCCTGCAATGACTCTTGGGATGGGTTTCTCATTAAGTACTACACAACAACCTCATGTAATATAGCCCATAAAGACGGTGCTAGAGCCAACATCAGGTTAGAAGCCCTCAATAACTAAAGAAACATACTTCTTTGCATAAAGGAAATGACGGGGGACTGCACAGGGCCATACATTTTAAGAGTCAAACTAGAAGAATATTGTTTTCTTTTCCTCCTTTCTCTCTATCTAATGAGTTTCTCTCAAGGGGACAGGAAACCAGTTTAATTCCAATGATATAATGCTGCCTAAACTGGCCATGGTTCAGCTCTTAGTAGTGACAGCACTGTATTGCTATGTCTTTTTTTTCTTAACTAAGCTTGTCTGACTTAAGCTTTCACTTCAAAGATACTGAATGTTTAACAGGGAAACAAATGATGGAAGTTACATTTGACAAATGTACAAACATTGTAATTTTAAACTATAATAAATGAAAGAATCAGAAAAAGAAAAACATTAATGTTAACATCTGAGAACCAGGTAATAGATTTTTTCTTTTTCATAATACATGAATCCTTGATAGGAGAATGAAGAGAGACTGCACCTATTACTAACTTGAGCTACGACAGAGGCCTTGAAAGATTTCTTTCTTACAGAAGACTGTTGAAATCCTTAAGCAATTATTTTTATGGTTTAAGACCAAGTGTTACGTAATTCAAAATTGAAATAGTTAAAAAACAGTCTGATTTAGAGTATGTATGTCTGGCATTTGAGAAATGGGGCTATCTCATAACAGAGAATAGTAGTTGTTTTTCTCGTGAAATAGCCACAGAAGGAAAACTCACAGATATTTTGCTGTTCTTGCCAACAAATGAATTTTCATTCAAAATACAAATGATTTCAGGATTAACATATTGCTTTTTCTGAACTCATCAAAGGAAATAAAAAATTGGTTGCTTAGCTTTGTCCTAAGGGGTTTCGACATTGATGTACTTTCTTTGACTTTGCTTCTTTTCAATTTCAAACTATTTCATCTATGAAACAGGACCAGTTTTACTAATGTGACAAATGACAAGGAAATGTGTTTTCTTCCTTGTCTAGTTATATATTTACCGTTTATTTGTCAGCATATATTAGAAAATTGTTACAGGTAAATTAGTTAAAACTATGTGGTTTGCTGTCTGCTCAGATTTCCAAGAAAATAAACTGTACGAATTTACAAACAAAAATGAATTAAAAAGACCATTTCCATGGAAAACAAAAAGTAAATTATGCTTCAAGGCATCATCTATGTAGATGTCTACTTACAGTACACTGTAACTTGCTATCATCATCGTTTATATGCCCTTTAGAGTAGATTGTCTGCTCTAGTAGCATAACTACTGGATTATTGCCATAAAATGATGATCCGTGTTCTCTTTGTTTCTCTCTCTCTATATATATACATGTATACACACATATTTAATGTTTGTGATGTTTCCTACTTCCTTTTGGAGATCCTACTTAGTTAGATTATTCATTTTATTTTTAGCCTTGGTATAAAAGTCTATCATTAAAATGAACGATCTAATATATGATCAAGCATATTCCTTTGAAAAAGGAGTAAAAGCCCCTTTCCAACATATCTTTTGTCTACTAGAATGAGTCCATTCTTCATAAGATGAAAAATTGCTTTGTTGACACCTAAACAAAGGTGTGGTATCTATTTGTGATTTTAGAATTGTAATAAGAAAAATCTTGAAGTTTGTGGCTTAGAATTGCAAACAGATTATGAAATATGCCTTGCCCTCTGCTAAGGTAATTTATGTCAAATCCTACATTGAAAAGAACACATTAAAAAGGAGACATCTCTAATTTATTCTTGTGTTTGCAGCTTGTAGAGGAGTGATATTATTCCCCAGACTATATGCCTTGCTTTCTAAAACAGCTGTACTCATGATCACAAAAGCAGAGAGCTAGTTACAATTTCTTCCCAGATACAGAGAAATCAGGAGAAAAATCATGTCTTTTTTTTTTTCCTTTCACTTTTCTGTTGAAAAATAGAAAAAGTATGGATCTCTAGTTTTTCTCTAGATGACAGTTTTTCTATGGTCAGCAAGTGGAAGCTTTCTCTGAATAACTGTTGAAAGAAAATTGAAAAATTTGAAAATTTATGACCACTTCCTTTAGCAATATTTATCATGACACATGCATTATTATATTTATTTAGAAACTCCTTCTTGACAGACTGGTAACTCAGCATCTTTTTAGCTATAGTGCATTTCCCTACTACTGTACACCATATTTCACATTGTTTAAGTTCACCAGGTCTCCATACACCACTACCCTTAGTCAATGTAGAAGGATTCTTGGGGCTAGTCTTATGGCAATGGCATTTGAGGGAATCTCAATTATGCAGAGCATTCGCAAATGTATGTTGCACCACTCACTGACTGCTACAAAGGACCTATTTTTTAAACTGTCAAAGAAACACTTGTGGCATTGCGGAAACCAGAGAAAAGCTGACAATTCTATTATTAAATTGACATTCCACACATGCTACTTTCTGATGACAGTCCATAATAAAGTTGCCCTATTTCTTTGCCCTCTATTCATGTCACTACCTAAAGTTTTCTTTTTTGCATCTCCCTCAAACAGACACTGACTGATAGAGCATCAGACATGTAAGCACAACAAGAGGTCGTCATTGTGGTGTATTGACAGACATTTATAACACCTGAAAAAAAAAAAAAAAAAAAAAGAGGAACGAAGGTCCTAAAGCACCCTTGGTACACTAGTCTATTTCAATGCATGAAGCAAGGACAGTGACATCTCCCAGGGTATTGTCAATCAAGGAGTACTTCGACAAAGCCAGACAACAGAGACCATTGTAATCCCATTGGAGAGGAAAGAAAAAAAAAAAAAAGAAAAGAAAAAAAAAAGCATAACAAGGCTTTGTCTTGGCCTTCAGAACAGGCACATCTGTGTGTTTCTCTGACTGCTGCAAGCTAAGGGGATGACATGGGTTGATCTAACCCTAATGGGAACTGATACAAATTGGATGCTAATTCCATTGGCCCCTCTTCATCAGTGAAGTCATACATGCCAAGTGGCCCTTCTCAGGAAAAGAAGCTCCTACTTTCCATGCTCATCTAAAAGATATAGGTTGCAGAAGCCTGGGTTTCCCAGGTAAGCTGTCTAACCATGCTTCCTGCTGGGAAGCTTCTGTGAAGATAACAAGACAACACAGTAGCTAGCTCTCACCCTCAGGGGTGTCTTATTTAGTAAGAGCCTGTGATTGACAGATGTTAAGAAGAATGACAGGACATTTTACATCTGTTTAGTGTTTTGACTCTCACCCATTCCTTCTCACACTGGCTATTGTCATTCTCCTATATCCAGGAATCCTACTGCTGCCAATGCAAATGTCAGACCACTGTGGAGCTATAGTGCAATGCAGCATACATTATACAAGAAATGAAAAGTGGATCAGGGTAGTTGCATAGGGAAATGCAATGTTTCCAAGGTATGTTCATTATTGCAAAGCTAAGAGTTTGGACCAATAATTGGACCACAGACTCTTCTGTTGCACATACGAAATTTCAGAGTAAATCAAATACATACATTTTTCCACTAATTTTCTTGTTTTTGTTGCAATTTACTTATACATTTATTTTGCAACAAACCTCCATCCTTCCTCCAGTGATGGTGCATAAATAATGCAGCACATCTACAGTACTAGTTATGTATAGAGAGCTCACATTTCTCCATTCCCATGGCATCCATAGAAGAACCATTAGGGGTTTGGATTTTCATGATCTCTCCATTCACATCAAATTTGCTGACTATTAAAGCAGTTCTTTTTCTGTAGCCTGAGAAAAACAGCGTATAAAATGGAGCATATAGAAAATCATACATATATTTTGAAGAAAATAGATAATTTCATTGTATGACTTCAAATACCAATTACAACCAAACAAAATTTAAGTACATACTACAAGAATGCTTTGTCCAACTAATAAGAACAGAGCTTTTTGCTGTAAGTCTGATTCAACAACTGTAAGTAAAGAAAAGGAATAAAGATCACAATATGAAACCAGAAATTACCTGCCCAATAATGACTATCTAAACTACAAGAGAAGTACAACTGCTTAAAATAAACAACAAATATAATAAACCCATTCAATCTTCATCACTCTTCAACCCACTCCAAGTCAAAAGACTGTGTAAACTATGAGCTCTGCAGCATGCATGGAATGTTAACAAATCTGGGCTCTGGAGCAGAGGTGGCAAGTGAACTTCAGAGAGAAGGATCCTTCAAAGGATTTCAGTCAGCTACAGAAGTATCATCACCCCTCAGCTAAAAACCTTTCAAGCCATCTTAAGCAAACCTAAATTCAACTCATCACTTTTCCACAGGCAGAGCAAACTACCAAGCATTGGTGTTTTACATTCTTGGTGCAAAATTCTAATGCTTAAGAGGAGCAAAGGACTTCTGAATTGTCCTTGTATTGCATGCATTCAAGCTCAAGATGAGAATGTCATATAATAACATATCCATGATCTTCCTGGTACGTTTTTAAATGCAAGGATACATGTCAATATTGTTTACTTCAGGAACTAATAACAGAATTACATGTGACAAAACCACATGTCATGAAATTTTACATCCATGTTAGTCTACAGAAACAAACAAGACTAGTCTAGTTTCCTAAGCTGCAGATCTGAAGAATGTGTAGTGTACCTGGCATTTAAAAGGGATGTAAATGTCACATAAACATAGCTGAAATACAGCATCATCAGAAAATAAATTCAACTCAGATGATGAATCTTACATATCAGACATTAAGTACACGTCAGCAGAGAAAGAGACTTTTCTGCTTTATTCTTCGCAAAAGAAAATAAAATATGAAGAAAATACTGTGACTGGTAACACCTGCTCTCTCATGTTTTCTTATCTACCCTGTGACACTGGCACAGCTGGTGAAAATAAAGCCAGTACACGTGCAAAGGTCACTCAATATGTTACTCAGATCACATACTTTTAGAAGTACTGCTGAAGACCCATTTCAGATAAGCCACTAAGAAACAATCATCAGCACTCCAATTGCCAGTTTAAACTCTATGCAATAATTAAAATCCATCCTAAGGAAATCCACTGATTTGATACTGCAAGTTTAATGTAACTGTTACCAGAACTCTAGCCTGGTCAGAGTTCAACATAAATGATGTTACACAGCCTAACCATCCCAACATATTTTCATTGCTGCACACCTTAAGCTGAAGGAGAAGATGAGTTCAGCATATACTTTTAAAACATAGTGATAGTGATAGAAGATCAGAGAGAAGAGGCAGGTTTTGCATTTTTATCTTTAACCTCCAAGGCCCGCACAGAAACTTTGACTCTGATTTTATTTGTCAGGCAGAAACCTTTATTTTTCCTGTAGAACATAGCTGTTGGCATAACAGAGGAGCAGGAGGCTGGCAAAATGGCATGAAATAAGTCCTATAGATCTTTTCCAAGCTGTTCCTGCTGCCACTACATAACTAAGAGATTAATAAAATGTGCTACCAACATGCAAACATCTTGCATGCATTCAAGCATTTTTTTTATTAACTTCAGTGATAAACCTGCCCATTCAATGCACATGTTCAGATACTAGCAATCTTGACCATCTGAGCCAAAATCCAATATAAAAAACAAAGTGATTTTCAGATGATGATGATAACATCCAACATATTCTTTCCCCAGTCCAAAAAATGAGATGGAACAAGATTCTTACAATCTGCTGGTTCACAAGAGAGAAGAAACTATTGTGTGGGTTTGAACTGTGGTGTGTTGCCTTTAAGCATTTGGTGGTACTCACTACTGCTTAAGAAGATATTTAGAATTCCAACATGAAAGGTCTGTTTCATATTTTAAGCCCAATAAATCTCGATCACAGCTCTCAATTGAGACAGCAGTCTGGCAAAACTACATGGACAGCAGACACTTTACTGTGGCTCTTTCTCCCCACTCAGCCTCTCCCTCCCCCACCTCCCCCAAACTGAAGTTTATTGTTGCCAGAAAAAACAAGAAACAGCATATCTGAAATTTAATCTTCCCTAAATTTGAAGAGCAAGCCTACAGAGAAGATTAACCATATAAACTGGGCATATTTTATTATCCCTCTCAGGATATGCGTCGTGCCTTTCCCCCACCCAATGTTTTCTGTTGTTATTGATTATCAAGTTTTACCCCCCAGTAAAATCAGTCTTAGAAAAAATAGTACTGTTTTGGGGTGTTTTTTTGTTGTTGCTTTTTGTGTTGTGTTTTGTTTTTCCTTCCTTCTCTCTCTCTCTCTCCTATGGGTAGATGCAGATGTTGTTGCGGAGATATTGTTGACAGATGAATACAGTAGTAGCAAACAGCAAACTATCTGATGTCTAATTAACACATAAGTTACAGTGCAGTCAACAAGGATGTTAAGAAACATATCTTTTCCGTGTACTTCAGAAAATTGTCTTACTGTGGCTTGGGACGTTGGTCCAAGAAGCAGGCAACAGCTATGTGCTTCTCATTGCTCACCAACAGTTATCTGAAAACAATATTGCAATAGCCAGCTGAAGAATGGCTGGGTGGTACATTACAGTTCTTACTGGTATTAATATTTTTAAGACCAAAATCTTCTTAGGCTTGACCTAAGCCTGTTGAAACCTATGGAAATCCTCTGGTAGCTTCTGTGGGCTTTGGGTAATGGGCAGATCTATGACATTCTTCAGTAAATATCACTTAGGACTTAAACAGAGAGGATATCAGTGCACTCTGAGAGGTACTGATGTCCCCTTGCTTCCAATGAAGGAGTCTTCCTCAGAAGAGCTATCAGTGTGATTACAAATAAAATGTCTATGAAGAGTAAACCAGCAGATTGAAGATGTTTCGTTTCTAACAACAGAATGTCAGCTTTTAGTTATGCAGATGTATACAGCTCTTATGGAAAAGGCATAGAGTGACACTTCTATAGCCTAAGTATAAACAAGTTTGCTTGCAGCAAACGTTAGAAGTGCAACTGAAGCCAGATTAAATACTTAATATTATTACTGTTCACAGATTCACTGCTTCTTAAGTCAGAAAGGAAAAATGTCAGCAATTCATCACCTGCTTTAAATAACAGAGGATATAGATTTGCATCATCTAATTCATAGATCTAACCTAAAACTTTTTGTTGACTGATACTGGTAGGCAAGCCTTAGATTCAATACCTTAAGGGATGCACTGTCTATCAGAGATAAGGTATTTCTACAACTGGGGCTAAAGTAAAAGCAGTAACATCTTGTGTAAGCATGTGTATGACTGAACAGTTTTAATTTTGGCAGAAAAAAATGGCAGAATAACTACCACTTTAATTTTTGGCTCTGCTTTCAGTACTCATATGGCATACGTGAGAACATGTGTGAGTCCAAAAGAATAAAAAGAAAAGAAAGCTCAAATCCAAGTAAGTTTGATTTGGTTTTTACCCCAAATTTCCCACAGATCTGGATACAGAACTTCAGTTTTACTTTCATGACTGATTTAACAGCATAGTAGGTGACAAAACCTCAAAATATCCATGACTTCGGCAATTTTACAAAGCTATCTACTTGCACTAAGAGAATGATTACAGAGGTCAGTTAGGAAGCCTGTTCTGAATGTTAATGGAAGGCCCTTATTCTTGAAAAGGGCCCTATTCATAGTAGCTCTTTAATTCATGTTTATGTCACACTGAAGCTAATGCAGCTAAGTGCGGTTCTAATAGTGAAAGACGTGAGCACTAGACCTCACAGAAATTATACCTGAGACATTCATACAGATGCAGAACCAGGAATGCTGGAAAAATCTTAAGTTAGAACTAGTTAATGCCAAGATCTTGGCCCCTACACAGCTCCATCTGGACAATTCCTGTGCCATGAAGGGATTACGGTGATAGCTCAGTTCACCAGCTGAAGATTAATTTTCTAATATATAAAGGAGTTACACAAAGGATTAACTCTGTAGTCTGTGTGAAGAAATGATCTGATTTCCACCTGGCCTGATTCTTCATATTTTCAAGCATCTTGAACACAGAGACTTGTAGGAGGTATAGAGGGGAGAAATTATGCATAAATTAGCTAAAATCCCCAAATAGATTATGCCACTCAGCTTTCTTACCATCAATAACTGAAAGGACCCTTATAGTTTGTTTTGGGTTATTGCTTTCATTTGTTCTTATGAAAATATGTTTTTATTGGTTTTGTTGTACCACAAAGAAGACCTTTCAGTTCAGACTTTCCACTACATGGCAAATGTCTCTACAGGCTAATGCAAGGGTAAAGTCTGCTGAAATCAATGTCTCTCCTCCATCCTCCCCATGATTCCATACAATTTCATATTAAAAGTAATGTGGGTAAACATTTTCTACAGAAGCTTTTTCCTTCCTAGATAATTGCTTTGGTCATGCTGTGTTACTGTGATTTTCTCCTTATTTTGAAGGCAGAAAAGGAAAATTATGGAACTGATAGTCTTTCTATGAATTTATAATTTTAATAGAAATAGTCTATTCCAACAGACTTCAGTTTGCAACAGTTTTTCTTTGAAGCCATCTGATAAAAAGATGGTGGACACTCCTCTCAGCAAGAAAAAGAAACCCCAAAGAACTTCATTTTCTGAGCAGCAGCATTAAGAAGTCCTTCAAATGATATTCTTTCTAAATCTGTTACTGTATCACAGGTCAGATTAAAGTGAATTTACTAAATTGTAGCTCTTCTCAGATCTAAATATGTCTTTAGATGACCTTCCTGATCTAATCCAGATCATGAGCATGCTTAACATCTTTTCCTATATATTTGGTAGAAGTGACTGAAATGCAATACAATATCAGCACTACCCATATTTGTAATTTATCTAGGAGGTGTTCCTATAAATGATAAGCACGGTTCACCTTTTACTGTTGTACTCTTATGAAAAGCTCATCTAACCCTCTGATATCCTGAATAGGTGTTCCATTATAAAGGACATGGTGTTTTTGCTATTGTAATACTTTTGGGTTTTCTTTCTGCAAAAGGTATTAAGTTTTTGAGCTGAAAACCACTAAGGAAAAAAAAAAAAAAAAAAGAAAAAAAAAGTCAAGAGAAAACTAAAAGAACTAAAAAAAAGAGAAACAGTAGGATTCCTTGTTTCTTTTTTGTTTGTTTTTTAAATGGAATCTCTATATTTAGATTTCATTGGTCAAAATGCACTCTTTATTCCTAGACGTCACCTATCTTTAATGTCATTAGTACATTGTCCTCCAAATCTGAAGGTGAAGTAAAGACCTAATAAAATATAATTTCAAGACAAGAAAAAACTGTATTGTTATGTTACTTCACTATTTCCATTATCTGAAAGAGATTTTTTAGGTCTACTTCCAATGTCAAGATATTGCCAGCTGAATATCCTTCATTTAAATAATAATAATAATAATAATTTCTTTGTATCCCTTAATTCAGTATTGCATCACATTTATGACTCTAAGATAATAAAGTGGGAATTTCAAAAGATGTGGATGAAATAAAACTTGAAAGGAACAGTCTGAACTCAAAGGCGATATTGCCAGAAACAGAATCATGCATGTGATGTCCTTAAAGTTCAGCCTTTGAGAAATACACTGCTTGCATAACAGTAAATTACCAGTGCTACTTGCTTTTCCCCAGACTATCATAGAATTAAACTTTCCCAAATGAAAAGAAGGAATGACCCACCTCCCAGAAGGTGCTGAAAAGTTTTGTACCAAACACAACCCAAATTAGAGAGAATCTATAACAACTGACAGATGAATATGACTTAGCAGACTAGTTTGAATGTTGTGTCCATTAATGCATTTAAATATGTTTTCTAATCAAGGATGATAATCATGGTTTTCCCAGACTGCATATAATTTCCTATCATTATGATAACGTCCTGGAAGCCTCGCTATCAGACTAAAATAATATCTTTATATAAAGAATATCTTTATTTAAGCTTATGTTTAAATGACTTGGAAGTATAATCCTCAGCAGGCTACAGCACCAAAGCGAGCGTTTGCTGAGGAGTGTATTTGGAATCTGTTATGAACTGTTTGAGCAAAAGTTTCTAATATGCAGTTTAGCATGGATGGTTTGCAAGAAGGCAGTCCTTTTTCTTGCTGAATTAAGAAGGCAAACTGAACTTTTCTACCAGGCCCATTGTGTGACCAGAGAGATGCAGCACCCTCCTGATTCTGAGTGCCCAGGAATGCCTGGGTATGGTTTATAGAAAAAGATTTATTGCTTCCATCTGGGAAAACCAACAAGGTAGGTATTCCTAATATAATTTTCTATATTGTGTGCAGCACGGATATTAAGCATATCCATGATACGCAGACACAAAATATAAGAATAAATGTCCCCATTTACAATGAGATGTAATATTTCCACTTATATCCAGTGCTGACGTAAATTGAAATAAGGATATATCTTCAATCTATTGTTCATGAAGAAGAATAAGCTGCACATAGTACAAGAGAAAAACAACTGCATTACCGATGGCAAGAGCTCTGTGACCCGACCTTCAGATTTGAACATACAGCCTACCTTGACACCATAAGCATGCTTGGAGAAGGCAGCAGCTGTGCCTAAATAACTGCAATTTAATACAACACTGGAAGACAGAAAATGTGAAAAGCTCTTCAGAAAATATCCCTAGTACCATGTCATTAAAATTGTTTATCAGTTAGTGAGTCAAGAAATTAGGGCACTAAAAAGATGGCTGTGGTGAAGGACCAAAGAACACAAGTCTATTACTGAAGCGCAGAGACCAGCAAGCACATGTTTTCCTTTAAACACGTGACCTTGTTTTCTCTCTCTCCTTTCTACCTGTAATTTACTTCTGAACTGAAGAAGAATCTTCTTTCTTGGCAGATCTAACCTTGTTGTTTCTTCTGCTCCTTACACACCTGACTCAGTTCTTTCTCTTGAGCTTAAAGCATATCTACTTCTGGCTCTGCAGCACACCAAAAGCTACATTCACTGGGTGGTTACACTACTAAGTGGGGGACAGAACAAAGCAATTTGTTAGGAGTGCTCATGGCAGAGCCAAGATGTCCTGTATTAACTTCTTTACTTAGCCCAATAAACTTCGAAGGTCACATTTTTTCAATCAGAACATTTTTCAGAAAGGCCTCTCCTGAAATGGATACTTTTGGAGACTTTGTGTTTTGTTCAAGTTATTCTTTTGTCTATGGCTAAGTGATCCCAAAAATATTTCATCTGTGTTTCTGAAAGCCAAGATTTTATCAAAACATTTCAAAAAAATTGGAAAATAAAATTGGACTTCTGGGTGTTCAGCTGTTTTAGTTGAACGTTTCTGTTAATATTTTTAAACAAAACATTTCTTGAGTTTGTCTGTTTTATGGAAAATGCTTACCATTTTCTAATCAACTCCAGTTACAATAGCTATGGCTTTGGGCCGAGGAGTCTACGTATCTTCTGGAGGCAGAGAGCTAGAAAGGGCCTGGCTGTCTCATTTTAGCTAGTCAAAACCTTTGCTTTCTCATAGGCACCTTGTTACCTCAAGTTTACTGTTCTTCAAAACCTAGCATTTACTACTATTACTTCACAACAAGCATGCAGACAACATATTAAAAAAGAGCTTTCAGCAGGCCAGTTTTAAACTTGGTTTCCATGAAGATGAAAAGACATACAGATCTTTATTTTACACTACTGAGAGCCCCAGAGCAGATTTTCTTGAAGTGCTGCTTTAGTGCTGAGACTTGTTGAAATTATCCAAGACTTTCTAGTTGCTAAATGATTCCTTTCCATATGCTGAGTGTCCACTTTGAAACCCTTGCTCATTCTTTCCTGCATCTGGCATGAATTTCCAGGGGGGTGGGGTGGGCTCTGCGGTCTGCATAAGAGCGCAACTTCACAGCTGCCGTTTCCTTCCTCTGACAACGCAAAAATATCTTCAAGGGGGGAATCCCATTTAACATGCAAGTGGTAATACCAAAGATGTTTCAGCTTCTCATCCTCTTTGTGACAGTGTCCTGAAACAAAACAGTGCTGCTAATATTAGCCTGTAGGCTCCCCCCTCTCAAATCTTCAACCTTTTTCTTAACTCTTATGATGACAGAGCTCAGCTTAAATACTATAAATTCAAAATGCAGCTTGGCTATACACAGCAAACAACTTTGAGGTTCTTCATTCTCTTTCAGATTTCTTTCTCAGCCAGCTTTTATTTTTACACATCAGATTATATTCAGTTATGTGCCAACTAGAAGAGTAATCACAGACTTTTTTTCCTTATTTTTTAATAGAATTTCTGTATCCTGACAAAACTGGTTATGTGGGATGTTTTGCAATGGGATAAAGAAATCATACTAAAGATAGGGTAATGTCCATAAGCATAATGTAAACACCAAATGTTATGATCTAATTGGAAAAAGCAGAGGCACTCACAGGTGTAAAGGTTTCATCAGAATGAAATAGTGAGCTTACATAGACAAAACTTACCTACAAGTCACTGTTGTCAAGGTCCAAGAAGTTATTATTTTTTATATATATATATACATATATTTATTTATTTATTTTTTGGTGGGGTGAATAGAAAGGGAAGAGAGAAAATATGAACCACGCTGATGACATTTGCTGTAACAGCTGAAACCAGGAGATACCTCAGCCTTGTTTCCTATGTGGCATAGGATTCTTTATTTAACTTAAATATTCATAGAATCATAGAATCATAGAATATCCTGAGTTGGAAGGGACCCTTAAGGATCATCAAGTCCAACTCTTGACACCGCACAGGTCTACCCAAAAGTTCAGACCATGTGCCTAAGTTCACAGTCCAATCTTTTCTTAAATTCAGACAGGCTCGGTGCAGTGACCACTTCCCTGGGGAGCCTGTTCCAGTGTGCAACCACCCTCTCTGTGAAGAACCCCCTCCTGACGTCCAGCCTAAATTTCCCCTGCCTCAGCTTAACCCCGTTCCCGCGGGTCCTGTCACTAGTGTTAATGGAGAAAAGGTCTCCTGACTCTTGACAACCCCTTGCGAGGAAGTTGTAGACTGTGATGAGGTCTCCCCTCAGCCTCCTCTTCTCCAGGCTGAACAGGCCCAGTGACCTCAGCCGTTCCTCGTACGTCTTCCCCTCCAGGCCTTTCACCACCTTCGTAGCCCTCCTCTGGACACTCTCCAACAGTTTCATGTCCTTTTTATACTGTGGTGCCCAGAACTGCACACAGTACTCGAGGTGAGGCCGCACCAGCGCAGAGTAGAGCGGGACAATCACCTCCCTTGACCTACTAGCGATGCCGTGCTTGATGCACCCCAGGACACGGTTGGCCCTCCTGGCTGCCAGGGCACACTGCTGGCTCATATTCAACTTGCTGTCTATCACGACTCCCAGATCCCTCTCTTCTAGGCTGCTCTCCAGCGTCTCATCGCCCAGTCTGTACATGCAGCCAGGGTTTCCCCGTCCCAGGTGCAGGACCCGGCACTTGCTCTTATTGAACTTCATGCGGTTGGTGATCGCCCAGCTCTCCAACCTGTCCAGATCCCTCTGCAAGGCCTTTACGCCCTCATTTGAGTCCACAACTCCTCCAAGTTTGGTGTCATCAGCAAACTTGCTCAAAATACCCTCTATTCCTACATCCAGATCGTTTATAAAAATATTGAAAAGTACCGGCCCTAAAATGGAGCCTTGAGGGACCCCACTGGTGACCGCCCGCCAGCCTGACACAGCCCCATTTACCATAACCCTTTGGGCCCTGCCCTTTAGCCAATTGCTCACCCATCGTATGATGTTTTTATTTAGCTGTATGGTGGACATTTTGTCCAGTAGGATCCTATGGGAAACCGTGTCAAAAGCCTTGCTGAAGTCCAAAAAAATCACATCAGCTGGTTTCCCTTGGTCCACCATACGGGTGATCTTATCATAAAAGGAAATCAGGTTAGTTAGGCAGGACCTACCCTTCACAAACCCATGCTGGCTGGGACCAATGACTGCTTTGTCCCCCAGGTGCGCCTCAATAAGTCCGAGAACCAACTTCTCCATGATTTTACCAGGCACTGACGTGAGACTGACAGGCCTGTAATTGCTAGGGTCTTCTTTCTGACCCTTCTTGAAAATCGGCACAACATTTGCCAGCTTCCAGTCTACCGGGACCTCTCCAAATTCCCAGGACCGTTGAAAAATAATTGATAGAGGTTCCGCGATGACATCCGCCAGCTCTTTCAGCACCCGGGGATGAATCCCATCTGGACCCATGGACTTGTAGGGATCCAGGTGGAGTAGCAAATCCCGCACACGTTCAGGGTCAGTTGGGAGTTTGTCATCCCCACCGTCCCGGCCCTCCAGCTCAGGGCACCCTGGGTCCCGAAGCCCATCATCGGCATTGAAGACAGAGGCAAAGAAGGCGTTAAGCGTCTCTGCTTTGCCTACGTCATCGTCTGTGAGGAGACCTTCCCTATCAAGGAGCGGCCCTATGTATTCTTTAGTTCTCCTTTTTCCATTTACATATCTAAAAAAACCCTTTTTATTTTCTCTCACAGACACAGCCAGCTTCAACTCTAGCTGTGCTTTGGCCACTCGAACTTTCTCCCTACAAACACGAACAGCATCCCTGTATTCTTTCCATGACGCCTGGCCCTCCTTCCAGTAGCGAAACACTCTCTGTTTCCGCCTAATCTCCATTAGAACATTCCTGGTTAGCCACGCCGGCCTCCTGCCCCGCCTGCCTGACTTGCGATATTTTGGAATTGCCTTATCTTGTGCTTCTAGGAGGCATAGCTTAAAGAGTGACCAGCACTGGTGGACATCGAGGCCTTCAAGAGCAGTTTCCCAGGGGACCTTACTGACTAGTTCCCTGAGCAGCCTGAAGTCCGCTTTCCCCATATCTAGGGATGAGGTTTTGGTGGCACTTTTCCTTCTGTCACCATAAATTTTGAACTCAACCACTTCATGGTCGCTCTGACCGAGGCGGCCACCAATAACCACATCTCCCACCAGACCCTCTCTGTTTTCTAGCAACAGGTCTAGGAGGGCACCTTTCCTAGTTGGCTCCGTTAGCACCTGCACCAAGAAGTTATCATCTAGGTGCTTCATGAACCTCCTGGACTTGCTCGTGTCAGCCGTGTGGCACTCCCAGTTAACGTCCGGCAAGTTGAAGTCCCCCCATAAGGACAAGGGGAGTTAATCTCGAGGCCTCTCTTAGTTCTGTAAAGAATAATTTATCGGCGCTATCATCCTGGCCAGGGGGTCTGTAATAGACTCCCACAACGACATCCCCTTTATTCGTTCGTCCCTTGATCCTTATCCAGAGGCTCTCAACTTTGCCATCGCCGACCTGAAGTTCCACACAGTCCAGCCCCTGCTTCACATACATCGCCACCCCACCACCTCGCCTACCCTGCCTGTCCCTCCTGAAGAGCCTGTAACCATCTATCGCAACACCCCAGTCACAGGACTCATCCCACCAGGTTTCGCTTATGCCGATGATGTCGTAGTTGCGGGACTGGGCCAGGACTTCTAGCTCATCTATTTTATTCCTCATACTGCATGCGTTTGTGTAAAAGCACTTCAGGTGCGTCTCCTTACACTCAGCACCTTGTGGATCTGATCAAAGGACCCCACTGGCACACAGCCCCTCTGATTCTAGCGTACCATCCCTTAGGTCTTCACCGGCGCGCCTGGTTTTAGCCCCTTCCCCCTTTGACTCTAGTTTAAAGCCCTATCTATCAGCCCTGCCAACTCCTGACCTAAGATCCTTACCCCTCTCCGAGAGAGGCGCATCCCATCCGGTGCCATCAGGCCCGGTGTAGCGTAGACCTTCCCATGATCAAAGAAACCGAAATTCTGCTGGTCACACCAGCCTCGAAGCCACGAGTTTATGCGAACAGTACGTCTTTCAGCTTCGATCCCCCCTATCGGAAGGACAGAGGCAAACACTACCTGCGCCCCTGATCCTCTAAGTAGTTGCCCCAAATCCCTAAAGTCTCTTTTGATCACCTTCGGACTTCTCGTTGCTACTTCATCGCTACCAGCCTGAAAGACCAGTAGCGGGTAGTAGTCAGTGGGCCGTGCCAGGCGCTTGACTTTCTTGGCAAAGTCTCTCACCCGAGCCCCAGGGAGGCAACAGACTTCTCTGCGGGTTGGGTCCGGTCGGCATATCGGTCCCTCTGTCCCTTTCAGAAGGGAGCCCCCCATAACAATAGCCCTTCTTTCTTTTTTGAAGGATGATGTGGCAATGCGACGTGTAGGTCGCATTGTCTTAGGCGCCCCCTCCAACTGGGACGGGTGTTTTACATGCAACTATCACCTACTCAAAAGTAAGTATTTTTATTAACTTTTACCACAATATTGTCCCTAAAGAGGGGTTTTCCCTACACCCGAGCCTAGCTCTTACTTAGACAATTATACTATTGGGTGGTAACAATTCATGACTCTCCAGAACATTTGAAGGAGATACATGGGCTCTGTTGCCATGTAGGCAGAGATAGTTTGAAACCCCATAGATCAATAGCATGATTACAAGCACCCTATGGATACCATAGTACCCTGTTAGAACAAACCCCACGTGGTGGCTGTGTTGGAGCTACACAGTCCCAAGCCCCTAGCAGTTGGTGACAAAACACAGTGGCCCCTGTGCACTGTTGATTACCACCATGTTGTAATCACATGTTGTAATCAAATCACATCCGTGTTGTAAAGACAACTTGTGATTTATCCTCTCAAAAATTTCACTGAGGTATTGCTGAGCTTAGCTAGAATAGACTACTGAAGCCTTGGGGGTGGGGGGGGGGGGTAAGTAACTCATAATATAGACATGAGCTAAAAGCCAGTGGTTCAGTTTCCCCAGTCCATAGACAGTGTGGCTAATCCTAGGCTTAATAAAGAAAACTGGGTACTCCAGAGAAGGCTCAGAGACCAGCCAGAAGCAGCCAGCACACTGCAATTGCTCACACTGCTCATCTCAGAACATCATATCACTACAGCATCATAGTTCATCAAGCTAGAGGTGTCCTCAGCTCTGGTTTGGCCTACTTCCTTCTCTTCTCTGTCTATTACCCTGGGCAGCAGAGAAAGCAGATGCTACAGCCAGGTGCCACGTCTGTCCCAACAGGCAGGAGAGTGCGGTATCACTTTTCTGTCTTCACACACCCACAGCCCAGCTGAGCCCAGCTGGCCATGCCTGCCCACCGGACAGGGAACACTTGTGATTTACAACCACTTAGACTACCTGAATTAAGCATTGATAGCCTAAGTGCTTTAGAAGAGCTTTGTCCTTAGAGGAGTTTTCTTCACATGCTGAGTTTCTCAGAAAGAACAAAGATTTTTGATCCAGCTGCTAGCCTGGCATATCTTCCAGGAAGCTGTGATTTTCAGTACCTTTTCACAGTGCCATGCTTGTTATGAGTTTATATGGGAATGCCCATTCCTCTTCTTCAAATAATGTAAGCTATACAAGGTGTGTTCAAAACCAGAAAGCAAGTACAAGAGATGTGTAAAACCTTAATTCGTCTATATGCATTTTAGTAGTCAACATTCATCACACGTATGCATTCTTTACATCTGAATTTTGGCCAGTGGAAGAGTTACTATAGCAGACTATTTTTTGAATGATGAAATAAAATAACACCTTAATAGGGCAATGATCAAACTCATTCTGCGAAGGAGATTAGCATCTGTTTGGGAATTGTTCAGGCTGGAGGGATCTCACTGGGTCCTGAGCGACTTAAGATAAATATATAACTCCCATTTGTTTTTTCTCTAGTAAATTGCTAATAGATAATTTCTACAAAATTCTTTCCACTTCATCTCTTCCCAGGTTGTGCGCTTAGTCCTTTGGAATCTACCTCCTGCTATTATAAACCTTGAGTGCTTTGATTTAAAACTTGATTAGCATAAGTAGTTTCCTTAAGCCAGTGTCTGAGTAAAATCAAAATACTGTCTCCCTTCTCTACAATAGTGTTTTCATGGTCAACCCTTGTTTAATAACTGAGATTTACTCTAAGCACCATGAAACTGGAGCAAAAATGAGTTTTCACACAGTGACATATATCTTGAGAGTATTAAGGATGACTGGAGTTTTGTGGGTTTGTCTTATTTGTTTTATTGTTTGTCATTATTATAGTCTTTTGGTTTTGGGTTCTGGGTGGTTGGTTGTTGTTGTTTGTTTTTAGATAACCAGGAATTGAAATCTAAAGCAAAAAAAAAAAAAAAAAAAAAATCCTCCTTTTCATCCTCTTCTTCCAAACAACAGTCAGACTATTTCAAGGGGTAGAAGAAATAGTAAACAAAGAATATTTTTTGTTGATGGGTCAGTTGCAGTTTTATGTAGGCTGAAAAGTAGATTGTAATCCTGTGAAATGGCAGCATAGTTTTGTTCCTCCCTCCCTGCCCCCATCCTGAAAACACACATGGCTTGACAAAATGCCACTAGAACGTGCTTGAAAACAGTGATCTCATTGTGAAGGCTGAAAACTTAGGGCTCGGTATAGTTGGATGATTGAGAAGCACAACATGCTCAACAGATGTAAAAACTGTATAATTCATGACTTTCTCAAGTGGGGAATGAGCTTCCACAGCCAGTTACTAAACCGCTGCAAGAGGTGTAAAATATCCAGCGATTTCCTATGCGAGCACACCAACTATTTCAGATATGCACATACTACTTGTGAGTTTTGGCTAGTGGTCACTGGGGTTATTTCTCTCTTCTCTGTTCTGTACTTGTTTCGGGGTATTTTAATAAGAGAGGAGAGACTTAACATTTTATCCTCGGTTTTCCTGTTAAATGGCTGGGAGGTGTGTGGGGGGGAAGAGAACAAGCAAACAAACTCTATGCAACTTAAGTCCAGAGAATACTTAAAAGGAGATTACAAACCTTGGACTTCTCACTTGTCTTAGTGAGCTGGCAGGAAAGCCAGTTTAAGCCAACTGGGTTTGTTGTTCCCTTGGGTCTGCAATCCTGCATAGACCTCCCTGGCAGATGATGAAATTTTGGAAAACTAAACTAAGGCCCACACTATTCCTTTTCCTTTTTTCAAAGGGTTTCCATGTCTTGCTCTCTTCTGAACCTCAAAAACCAAAGCAATTAATTTATGAAACCTTTCTAAAAAAATGCCTAGGCTTTGTTCCTTTAAAATTAAGCAGCTCTCTCTGCTACTGCACATAGTTTCTGCAGGGCCTCGCAGGGAAAGGCTGCTGATGTTTCTTGCTTCCAGATCCAGCAGGCAGCTGGAAGACATTTTATCTCCCTATACTATAGGTTAGAATAGTGTCAAGGCTGTCTAAATTATGCCCAAAGGACTTCTTGCTCACTGAAGACTGTCATTCCTACCCTGGCTGCATCTTCTGTCTTCAGACATTCTTCAAAATGAGAGTATAGTTATCCCTGCCTTTGTAAAACTATGTACCAACACTGTTAATGGACTCTCATGTCTGAAAAATAACAACATAAAGATCAAAGTTTGATACATTTGTGAGTGCCATGGTGTCAGCATCTGATCAGAGACCTCCCTGAAAAGTTAACCCAGGAAAACAAACAAACAAACAAAAAAAAAATCAACCCTGGAAAATCAGGTATATCTCAGTACATACATGTTTGGAAAGTTTTGAAAGAGGATCTCTTCCCAGGAAGAGCATGGATGAGTCAAAATTATGGCATGCTCTCAACCTGCAAGAGGTAGAAAGAAGGCTTCCCAAATTAACACTACCCTTTAATTTAAAATTTGCAGAACCTTCTAGGCAGCTTGCCAGCCTTCACAGCTGTTGGCAGGTAGAAGATGGAGCAGGAGACAGAGGGAATATTTCTTCTGGGAATGCACAGACTCTGAAGGTAGATGTTGAGTTAGAAATTTCATTTGGCACCTGTCAGAGGTTATTGTGATGTTCGTAACTGCTGTCCCTTAGCATTAGTTTATCACTGCTGCCATGTGGTAGCTATTTGTGACAGTATTTTCATGATAAACCTCATTTTAAAAGACTTGCAGCTTCCCCTCTTGCTTTACTGTTCTGGGTAGAATTTCTTATACTCATTGCTTGCCTAAGCTCCTGGACATTTCTGAGACTGTCCACATGTAAAAAATAATAGGTTGTCCAGCTGTTATATACAGTCAAATTCTTTATTGAGCTGGAATAAATCACCTCCCCTTCTCTCCCCCTTTTTCTTTTTTAAGGGTTCAATTTTGGCAGGTGCCTTCTCCTGAACGCTGAACTCATGCTTTGAGCTGATTGAAAATTTTTGATTTCATAGATCACAGCTCAGGAATAGCGAGAATTAGATTAGAGTTAGTTTTAATTTCTCCTAGACCTTATGGAAAAAGAAGGTGCATGTCTTCAAGTAGGCATAGGCTCACAACACAAGAATGACCTCACTGTTTGAAAAAGAAAGCCTTTCTATCCCTTTTCTTGGGGATATTTTTTTTTCCTCCCTCTCTACCAGTTCATCTTCCCGATGTAGTTAAGGAAGCCCTTTCCATTCTTCTGTTTTGATCTCTTCCTTCCACCTCAATAAAAAGTCCCACTTTCGTGCACAGAATGAATAAAGAAAAATAAATTCTGTGAAGGTGCTTAACACTAAGTTAATATTGAAAAACTACAAAACAGACAACCTGCCCTCAACAGCTTTCTGCAGGCATGAACATGCCACATTGCTATAGATGGTGATGGTGTGAGAAATTTGAAGAGGTAAATGATAATTTTGCAGAGCCTTGGCTTTCCTCTAGACTTCACAGCTCAAACTGATTTGTCATTTGGAGGAACTTTAGCAAAAACTGATGACATTTTTTCTCATGTTTAGTTGTACTCTGGTTTATAAAGGAAAGTCTCATTTTAGCTTTACCTTTTCAGCTGAATTCAGCCTGTTAACCAGTTTTCTGCATAACTAATTCCTGTATTCTTACCCCAGGGACAAGCATCTTTAATGGTAAAGATGATAAACCACCATCTTTAATGAAAATGACTTACATTGTACACTCATCCTTGTCCAAAATGATGCCTACTCCAAGTGCAGTGATAAAAAGAAATCTTTACAGCTTGTCTGGTTGAGAAAGTGGAGGACAGCTGGACACTTACTAAGAAGGAAGAAATCCAGACTGAAGAGTCCACCTATAATGCACAACTTCATTTCATTCAGCCCACAATCATAAAGGACATTTTTTGCTATGCGTTAGTGCTGAATAGCAACAAAGTGTAGCAAGTCAACTGACTGAGGAAATCAGTGATAGACTTTCTATGATTTCAGTGTTTCTACATCTGAGAGCTTTCACAGTTCACCCACAGCTTATCCATCTTAAACAGTTTTTATTATTCACTTGCAATCTAAGACATACTACAGTGACATATATGTTCATCCTCTGGTTCATTGCATGGGATCCCCTTGGTCACAGTTTGGGCAAAACATGGTTGTTCTGATGTCAGTGGAGTTTACTCACTCCATCAGGGGCAATGCCACTGGCTTCAGTGGAACCAAACATGTAATTTTACTATTTTTCTTTCATGAAATAAAGTTAGTCCTTCACTATAACTTCAAAATTATGGAAAACAGACATTGCCAGAATTGGTTTATCATCAACATGATCTTGACTTCATCCCAAGAACAGGGAATATCTCTTTAATCCAAGATATTTTTGCTTAATAAAAGTTATTGTGCATTTTCATTCATGTTCTTCCCTCTCTATAAGATTTGTTGTTAAAAGTATCTCCCAGTCTTCATGGAGACTGGGACAAAATGTCAGTGGTGAAGGATATGTTTCATATGACTTGCATCAAGTAATTTACACCAGAGTTGATGCTTCATTCTGAAGACTGCCATTGCACCTAGCTTTGTTACCTGAGCACATGCTCTCTCCAATACAATAGTGAGAAGTAACCTCCTAGGATAGATGCTTTGCATTACAGCTGAGTAACTCTTTTCTACCCTAAACACAGGAAGGCTGGGATGAAATAGGCAGCTACTCCAGGGTACAAAAACATACTCTGAACATTGGTTGGTTCTGCTTTCCATGACCTGTGTGGTCTAAACCTTAGTAATATGTGAAACTACCTTTCAGTTACTGCCACAGTTCAAACCAGCAGAACTGCTCATGTTATTAGTAGCAGAGCAGGAACTGGTGGCAGTGATATTTCTATTCAAAGTAACCCACCACTCATGTCCTTCCCAGGCTCACATAGAACATGTTAACTTTCAAGAAACCCTGCAAAACATTGTTACCTAATGTTACTTTTGGTAAGGGGAAAATTGCATGGAAACTGGGCAAGTCACACAACTGCTGGAAGACATTCGTATTCTTGCTAGTTACTTACATTTTGGAATCTGGCTTAGTCTGAAAGGCTTTGTCATTATCTATATTTTTACTATATTTATAATTATCTGTGTAAGTATCTGGTTGAGGACAGGTACTTTTAAAGTTGAAAGTAAATATTGGCTCAACCCATATTCCAAAATATTCTACATAGCAAAGTCCCTCTGAAAGCATTTTGGTGACCTTGCTTAGCATTGCTGCAGCATGATTACCCTCCATTCTCTCACAGAGAGGAAAGTTGGATACTTCAGTCAAAATAAGCAGACTTGCTTGCTTAAAGTCCTACTTACGAAAGAAAACCCAAAATAATGAGCTAACTTTGATTCTTAAATAAACACTTTTGAGATTGTTATTTTAACACATCTGGTAACATGAAATGGCTTATTCTGAGTCTCACGAGCATCCATATCTACCAGTCCCAAATCCTCATAAGCAGAAAAGAACCCACTACAAATTCTTGTTTTCCAATTTGTCTTCTGGTATGAATAATTTTAACTAAATGAGCCTACTGTATTTTTAAGCAGGTGATTGAAGAGGTAATAAGTATAAAAGAGAACTGAATAATCCCTTAGAAATTATGAATGAGAAAATAATTGCAGGAATCTGTAAGATCACTTCACTTACACTGTATGTGGGGGAAAAAAAGGAACAATATTTTTTTCTACTCTGAGAGTCATTCCAATCCACAGCTCCTATTTGTTGCATTAGATTATTGGGAAGTTTCACTGCTGATGTCCAGATCTGGCAAGAAGATAAGAGATGTTAATAAGAAACTCTTGTACGCTGGGAATCTCTTGTGATTTCTGAAGATGTTCAAAAACAAAATCATTGCATGATGTGGGCCAACTAGTTAAAGAAAAAAGAAAGGGCCTCTTGAACACTACAAGGATGCAAAATGCAAATTTCTTGAAGTGTCTCAGTTGAGTAAACATATGTGCTATTTTAATAGTTCTTCTGATCAGAGTAGATTAGACAGATACATGAATATTGAAATTTATCTTAAAACATTCTAAAAGTTAATATTGTTGAATGTAAGATAATTTAAGAATAGTTCATATAAAACTTAGATGAATAACACATACAGAATTCCCAGTGTATGTCAAGAAATAATAGATCAAATTATGGTGAATTAGATTTTTTTCAAGAGGGTCCTGGCATACAATGGCACTATATACTATGCTATTGTTTTAAGTCTAACTTCCTTGACATGTGATTTGATGACATTACAGAACTACTCATATATCTGTTTTTCATAAAAGTTTCCACAACTTCTGGCTTCTGTAACTCTCAGCAATGATGTAATCAAAACTAATTCTGAAGTAACAAAATCCATTGTTAATAGGTCAGTGTGATTCAAAAATGCCTTTCCATATGATGTGCTAATATTTTCATTCTCCTTTTTTTTTTTTTTTAATATACACACACACCACATTAATCTTAAATATGCATTTACTGACTAAACTCCAAACACTAGTTTCTCCACTTTTTTTGATGTATACCTACAGGCATTTTATAAACAGAAGCCATCTTTAACTTTTAGTCTCCTGTAAATCTTAGTATTATGCTAACAAAATGTTAAATTGAGAGTAAATTCTTTATAATTCCATGAAGTTTTTTTTCTTCCTCAGAAAAATTTCACATGACACAAATGACATTAAGTCTTATATGAAGAGTTTCCAGATAAACCCTTTATTTTTATTAATTGTATAATGAGTTTTACTAACCATAAAATTTAGTCACCTTTTTAATTTTAATTTTACTCAGTATAATTTCTCTACAGCTGAGGAAAACACCTGTTATTAAAGAAAATATAAATTTATATTTTACCCTGAAGTCTTTCAGAAACTCTTTCCAATATTAACAAACATTAGCTGGAGAGTACTTATTTTAGTTATCTTAAATCATTCAAAAATGAAGAGGCATTGCAAAACTCTTTTCCACTTAGCCAGTGGAATCAATACACAAATTCCATAGTCCATTCACACAGATGCCTTGTTTGCTGGCAAATGTATCAAACTTTAGATCTAGTTAAAGCAGTTTTTGGTCCATGGTGGTGGACCAAACACCATACTCTTTTCCTATGAAGTAGGGAAAGGTCCATAATTTGTTCAAGACAGTACTGTGAGACCCTGAAACCATCTTTCTGCCTATGTGGTTACAGTAAATCTGAGAAGAAAAAAAGTTATTCTTTGATGAACCTACTGCTGTTTGGCTGCTAGTAAAGCAAGTTTTTTTATTAAGCAGAATTTGTGAGTTGTACCAGAGGTTCAGCCTGTAAGTCTCATAAATGGCAGGGGATTCATTATCATAAAAAAATATAACAATTTTACTGGACGTTGGTGTTATGGCCATGAATAAGGGAAGCAATGTCATGGAATAATATCAGTATGAAAATCACCATCAAGGAGCTAACCTAGTAAAGGCAGAATTACCTCTTGCTTTTTGCTTCCTCCTCTGTGGGTGCAATTCCCAACAAAACAGCACAGGGAAAGCTGCTGGTCCTCTGCAATCCCAGGCAAAGTCCAAGTAAGTAGGGACCTATTTTCAACTTCCAGGGACTTATTTTAAACTGCAGTAATTGATGAACAAGCTTTTTGTTTTAATGACAGCTAGTACTTCCTTCACTCTTCCATGACATAGAGAATGCCAGAAACCAAATCTCTTATGTAGATTACTGCAGCCAGACTTGTTTCTAATGACTTTTCCTGAGTCATTCCTAGATATTATAAAATATGAGTCAACATGAGGGAAGGTCACAGAGACTTGCTCCTAGGACTGGCTTCATCTCTGCAGCAGCAGGGATGCCATCCAAATTTAGACTAGAATCTGGACAACCAGAAGAGTAGTTAATCACTGGAACAAACTGCCAAGGGTGATGATAATGATGGCCACCAAAACACTTAAAACGGCAGTTTAATGCTGTTCTGCTGTCTCTATGATAAACTACACCTAGGCCATTGAGATATAAAAGGTGAGTATCATGGACGATATTACTCTCTTGTCAGGATGAGGAAATTGTCATTTGTATCCCCACTGTACTCTGAATCAGCTTCCCAAAGAGCCATGGAATGAAACCTCAGCCCATTCTTGGTTTTCTAACCTTTTAGCTCTCACTGTGGAAAATGTAGAAGAGGTTGAATAGTGATTCAAGGCTATTACTGGAATTCTTCTGTAACTTGGGTCACAGTTTAATCACCATTACCCATGGGTGCCAGGTTGAGCTCATCACACAGCACAGAAACTGTTGGCCAGAGTTAAACCCATGCAAGAAGAGTTATGTTTCCAGGCAAAAGAAAGTGTCATTTTTGGGAGGCAGTTTCTACAGAGCTGTCTCCAATGGTTAAGGGTGTGCACAAGGAGAGGTTAAGGGTGTTCCTCAAGGAGACAACGAGTTTGAGACCTGCATTCCTTATTGACTCATGCTATGTTGCCTGTAACAGATCATGGTAGTTCAGAGATTCCATCAGCTCCTCACTGCTGATTGTCTGACTCCAATTATAACAGTTTTTGTTGTTTCCTTGCAAGATTGTGGATCTGGAATTAATCTGAATTGGAAATAAGCAACCTACAAAACTGAAAAACTTGAAATTCTAACAATTCTTTCTTTCTCCAGGATTCCAGCAGTTTAAGTCTGCCCCCTCTGTAACAGCCTTTAAGGTTAGGCTCAGGTCTATCTATACATATAATTCTTACATTGTGTTCTCATTTGCTATCAACAGCTCTATTTGGAACTCATCTCTCTTGAATATAGGTGCTTCACCTTTCTCAGGTTCAGGCCCAAACCCATGCAATTCAGTAACAGCTGAACCCAGAAGGACAACCAGCTTAGTCACTCAAATTTTCTGTGTTCTGTACAGACATGTGCTAAACTCTTTAAAAACAAGCAGTCAGGTAAATGACTGTCTCAATAATTTTACTCTGGAAATAAATGGCAACAAAAAGTTTACACAGTCAGAATTATCTCAACTAATAGGAGTCTTATGGCTCATTTCTAGTGGCAGAGAGCAGTCATGCTGCCATGCTAAAGACAAGACACTGCACAGAACAGAATTTTTAGCAACTTTGGGTGCTTGGCTGGCAGATTGAATTACAGTTATTGTTAAACACCGTAGTGTTGTTCTGAAGAAGTTAAAGACGATAACAAGTGAAGGAATGAACAGCTACCTAGAACTGTCATGTTTAACCTGATGCATACTTACTTCATGAGTGATTTACAAGCACAAAGGAACTGTTAAGGAAAGCCAGACTTGCCAGACAAAGTGATAAATGCTGTATTCAGTAAAGGTGTATGTGTACTTCATAAAGTGTGCAAAATAAGAACATAATGCCTAGCCTTGACACAGGTTTTTCCTCCCACCTTAAAGCGTGGGTCTCAGGAAGAAAATTCATGTTACCCATATACTCTGGATGCTTACAGAAGAGTTTTCATGTGATCCCAAGAGCGTGCACTTATTAAATTTGAAAGATGAATATCCCATTCCCAATAGACTTCTTTAGTAAATATGATCACTAAGGAATGAACAACTACTACAAATGATTAGTGCCAAGCCTACATTTTAAGAAATCCGTGAATTTGAAAAATTCAATAAGAAAAATTATATTCATAATGGATAGGAAGCAATGAATTATGCACCACTTCCTGTAAAAGCTTAGGCTGATGAAAAGGCACGTAGGCAGAAAACTGATGTAAAAACAAGCCATTCTTGCTATACCTAAATAGAGTTTTGAGGTGCCTGTGCATTTGTACATAGCACAGCTCATATCTGAGCTGTCACTTCAGATAGGGCAGTTTCTTAAGCATTTTTCCCTATTGCTTTCTGGAATCAGTGGGACAGCAGAACAGTCTATTTGTGAGGAAAACACGGAGGAGCACGAGGTGCAGAGGCTTCCTGGTGGGGTGTACATGAACTCCTTCTGTTCCAAAAAATAAAAAAATAAAAAAAAAACTTGCTGTGGTACTTCTTAGTACGTGACCTCTCAGAGGAAGATGTGTTTTGGACACTTAGTGCTCAGTTCTATACCCTGTTACTTTCCTATGTTTGCAAAGCAATGAGTGCAGGAAAGGGAGATGGACTGAATAACTTGTTTCTCATTCAGAGGGCAGCATGAGGGCCTGCAAACTGTTTACACAGTTAGTGATAACTGATACTTCAAGTTTAAGGTGTATGAGAAAGGATGTAGTTACATCCTGGCTAGAGAACACTACCACGATGTCTTCCCTTTCCTAGAGGGTTGTGCCTGGAGTCAGTTTAAACTAGAGATAATGTCATCTTCCCTCATTTTTGGGCTTCATCTTACTTCTCAAATAGAATGGTGCAAGGTAAACCCCAGAGCCAGTAACAGAGGCAGACCTGGGCATTGGGGATGATTCCACATGCCAGAAAGGCTGGTTCTCAGGCATCACACAAGAGCCAGGACCACAGTGATCTGAGGTACAGCCTGGGATAGGACAGACCCAGTTTTAAGTACTGTAATGGGCTATTGCTCAGCAGAAAGCTGTGACCCAGTTGTAGCTTTACCACAGAACACCATGTTTTTGTAGCTGGAAATTGCACTGCATTGACACTGCAGCTTTGCAGCACAGCCTTGACAAGCAAGGTGCAGGAGATCAGAAAGTAGTGCAGCAGTTGTTGCAGAATGGCCTGAAACATCACCTTTCCAGAACTGTGGCCATCCTTAAAGTTCACCTGTGCTCCAGGTCAGACAGGAGTGCATCATTTGAGTGATCTTTTCAAAGCTGTGGGAGCCTACTATTGTCATAGCAACACCTGTATGTGGAGAGTAGTATTTACCTCAAATGCTGGGCTCTGCATAATCTCATTTAGACTGTTACCTCAGTTAAAGTTATATCACCATGGCAACAGACAAATGACTTTCAGAGAAAAGTGTCTAGAAGTTGACATGTGTGTTAATTCCATTTTGACATTGGACATTTCTGTCGATTTAGAATGAAAGAACACTGATTTCTCATGAAGATAAATTCAGAAAATACTTCCTCTGGTGTCAAACATCTGGCTGAAAGAAACAAGGCAGAGTTTTACCTGAGTTCCACTTTTTTTTTTTTTTTTTTTTAAATAGAAACAAATTTGTAAAAGGTACAGGTAAAGAAACCATTAAAATATATTTAGGGCAAATGCATATTATAGCATATTTCAGTTAAAAATGTGATTAAAAAATCAGCAAGAAAAGCCTCACTCATCTCCACTGCATACATTTACATTGACAAATGGCCACTTTCCAGGGAAAGGTCACCCATCAGCAGTGCAGGGATGAGGCAGAACCATGTCCACTGAACCCAAAACAATAGCTACACCTGTACCTAGCAAAAACACAGGCAGAGAACAGGAAATCAAAAGTGGCACATAAGTGAAGAAAACACCAAGTCAAGTAAATCTGCTATAAACACACAGGTTCAAACACTCAGTGTCTTGGATCAGGCAACTTTTAAATCCAAAAATGTATAGAGATTCACACAATCAAGCCTCTATGGCTTTGGAAAATTACATTGATTTCTGACTGGAACAATGCTTTTATTTGTACTGGAATGGTTTGAAACGGAAAACAGTGTGGAGGAAAAACACATGGAATATGCTGCACTAGCAGCAGTGTCATATGTTTCCACTGGCACAAAACAAAAGAATGATGTTCCCAAAGGTGCACACAAGCAACACCGAACACTACATTTAGGCAGGCTCCACAGATGTCTTTGAAAAACTGCAGGACTGTCAAAGATAAGAATGACTTTTCTTCTCAAGGAAAGCCAGAAATTCTGCCAGCATTTGTTAATCAGTCACAAAGTTGCTGCCATCTTCATACAACATACATCTAACAGTATGGAATGCTCATGCCAACACATACGTGGGCTTAGACCCACAGACTCTAGAAGTTAACACAAAGCATGCTTTCAGCAGCAACAGACATTTTTGTGATCTTGAAGAAAAGTTGCCTTCCTTCTGTTCTGAAAATAAATGAGATTGCTCTATATTTCCAGAATATCAGATATTTCATAACAATGGTGTGTTACAGTGATGTATGTTTACAATAAAAATGCTGAAGTGATGTATTTCCTAATTACATTCTCAAAGAACTCGCATCCAATACCAGAGCCTAAGCCACCTCCCAAAAGTAATAAAAGGGGTCCTCTCCACTAGCCTGGGAGGGAAAATAAGCTCAAGAGTCATAGAATATTTTATATATATACTTATATATATATAAAGTATATGTGTGTGTGTATAAGTAGATATATATACACTTTTTTTTTTCTAGAGGGTAAAGTGGCCTCTTAGGTGGCTCTTGAATAAATGGAAAGCAGCCCACAGGAATCTTGCCATTAATTTTGACAGTCTTTGGATCTGTCCCTATTGTTTCATTAAGAACTGGAAATAAGTCTTCTCTACTCGCATAATTTGAACCATACTGTAGCTGTGCAAGTATAATTCACTGCAGCCCGATTCTCCTGTGGGGATAGAGGCATAAATTCATATTATGTGAAGGGGGCATAATCCATAACTGCATCCACAAGGTTGCTCAGACCAGTATAACAGTATTGATCAGAAAACCACCTGCCTTCCCCCTCCCCAACACATACACATGGCACAACAGCTGTACATCAGGGGGGTCCTTTCCCACAGCCCTTCTAATTTGTGCCTATCACCCATGAGCATGCACACAGAGCTCTTTGGCTTCCATTTGCTAGGTCTCTCTGCTAATCCAGAAAGCCAGGACATTAAGAAAGCTATTAAATACATGAGAAAAAAAAATGGCAAACATCCAAAACATTTCACATAGAGTTGAACTGCTGATGCTGCCTCTGCCTCCTAAACATGCACTGCACCCTTTGCAATGGGCATCTCACATTCCCTTAAGGAAGTGTTTGAATGCATAACAAAAGGACACTTTAAAAAAAAAAAATCCAACGAACAACCCCCCTAAAATTAATAAGTAAATTTGACTTCTGATCAAAGCTTGATTCCTAGTTGTCTTCCACTTCCAGCCCCATTCTAACACTAAGAGCATGTCACTCTTTTTAGTTGCATAAGGAGACTTAAGGCTGTTATAAATAATGAAGTTACCCACTCTTACAAGTGTTATCCTTTTTTAACACTGAACACATTTTAATAAAGATTGTTAACACATTTAACTCTTTATACCTGTGAAACTAGAGCGTAAATCACTTTTCCCACCCTGCTTCTGTACAGTTGGAGATAGATGTGCTGGGTACAAGCAGGAGAGACACTTGTCACTCTGTTCTCTACATGCAGAGGCAAGCACACATGCCATTCCTCTTGCATCACACAACTAGTGTGAAATTTGTTTTCAAACCAAGGGAAGAATTTTGGAAATGGATAATAACCATTAGACATACACAATGGCTAGGCAAGGTGGATGACTATATTCATGTGCAGAAGTGTCAGCACTGCCTATTTGTAACAGGAACGAAAGACAGGTGGGGAGCCAGGATTGCCAAAGCAGCCTTGCTCATCAAGAGGGTCACTGCAGGCTCTCAGTCCATGCAGCAGCCTAAGGAACTGGGTCAGCAGTGTTGGGCATGCACCCTCAGCAGCCTTGGGCTTCAGGGGCTTCACTGCCTTACTCCTATCATCCACACATTAAAATGCCATTAGATGCCATTAAAAGCAATCCAAAATTTATTTATTTGTTTTACTGATATCTCATGGAAGAATTCACAAGCCAAAAAGGATGTGAAAGAATGAAATAACCATGCTCCATACCTTTTCTCCAAGCCTCTGTGGGTCTTTATTGCTGAAACTAGCCAACTGATATTCTGAGCAGAAACCTTAACTATATGTATACTATGATTATTTCCAAGTCTCTCTCTCCCCCCACTAAAATTCAGAATTGCCTTCCATAAGCTTTAAAGATTGTTTTGAAATAACTAGCCAAAAACATACACATGTTGTGCAGAGTCTTATGGAGCCTGCAGCAAAGCAAATTATAGTCTGGGATGGATGAAGGGAGCTGAATCAAAACATATCTCTGTACAAAATGCTTGTGGCTTAGGAGAAGTGGTCTTTTCCTTTCCTCTCATGGTTAAAATATATTATGTTATGAGACCATCTCATGCTAAGAAGTACAGAGAAGAAACCATACCAATCTTTTAAATAGACAGTTGTGGGACCAAAGCTAATCCACAGAAAATTCCAAATACCTTTGAAATAGAAGAGCTACATTACTGTCTATTCAGAAGACTGATAATAGCCTCATGCTAGATTTTTGTCATCAAGAACATAACAGCATTTCAACAGCATTCAGAGAAATGGAGATGAGAAAACATCTCCAAATTTTGTCCAGAGCACATTCCAGGCAAAATTGAAAGTTCAGGTTTTGCTCTCAAGCTAACTGTTGCCCACCAATAAACAGGTGCACCTTCAGGTTACATTGGTACCAAACTCAACCAGGTAGTTTCAAGCATACATGTAAATAGCTAAACAGTAGAGAGCTCAACACAGACCAAAGCCCCCTTGTAATTTCCACTTGGCACTAGCAGAACTAATGCATGCAGACCTCCAGTGCCCTGGCTACATCAGCTTCCAGACAAGGCCATTTTCACATAATCAGTGCCATCTACATGTAGACAAGTATTTTCATAAAGTATGAGCAACCTCTGTATCATACACCAAGCTAGAAGACATTTATTCCCCATGAGTATCAGGCATGACACTCAATAAGCCACTTTATCATTGCCATACATATGGGCCCTTGTTTTGTAAACTTACTCACAAGGAGCCACTGGGCATCTTAATCAAAACAGTTGCACAAATCATACAGCCTTATGCTTCTGTCTTGGCAACTCACCTCCTTGCATTCATGGTGTTGAATAGCTGGTTATAGTTTTCACTCCACTTCACACTAAAAGGTGCCAGAATGCAACTCTAGAAGCAGCACTAGGGAGAATACATAGTCTGTTTATTTTTAATAAGTTGATATTACACATTCCAAATACTGTCCTTCATGAACTTGTACAGTCTATTTTCATATTCTCAAAATAAGAGCGTGTTTTGTTTTGTTTTTCTTTAAAGTGGATAAAATCTTGAACAATCTTGTGCTTCTCTGGCACCATCATCCTTCTAATCTACTTGGGGGGGGGGGGGGGGGGGAGGGCAGAAACAGCCTCTCAGCAATGTAAAGTTTCTCCTTTATATGTTTATATGTTTAATCCTTAACAACAAAACTCCATGCATAGTGGGTATATTTTAGCACAATTAAAAGAACCTAAACCAAAATGGACACAGCTCAGCTCTAAGACAGATGTAAAAATAGCTTGAGTGCTTCAATATTGAAAATTATTTCTGGATTTCTCAAGACAAACAGTTGTGGAAAGGAAGATCCTTTTTTTTTTTTTTCTTTTGGTCTGGTTTGTTGGGTTTTAATTACTGCAATAGCAGAACAGATAGTACAAGAAAATCTTCCTCAGAGCATCTCATCTTGTGCTATACTATGTAGTGTGCTGACTTCAGAGTCAGCCAACTGGTTTTAATCATCCCAGTAGGACACCATCTTATTCTGAGTAAGGAAGCTGAAGTAAAAATAAATAAATAAGAGAAACATTGAGCTGCCTAGGCACCAGTATTCAGATAAAATTTTACACTAACTTGAAGCTATCAATCTCTGAACAGTGTCTTGAGGGAGTCAGTTTGTGTAGAGAATGGGCCACTCAACATCCTTCCCAGCAACTCAGGAAAATCTTTTCCCCCTGCTTAGGGCTGTTCATGAACAACTGCTAAGCATTAAAAAAAAAAAAAAAAAAAAAAGGGCTTTGTCTGTATGGTCTTACTGTAGTACCAGCATTAAAGAGACTGCTGTGGGGCAAACTGCAGATTAAAGGCATTTAGTTCACAGCTAAATACCAATGGCACATATAGGTATAATATACATTTTCAATTATCAGTCTCACAGAGTTCTCACATCCACCGTCTTGGGGAAGTTCATACTCTGACTACAGTTAATCCTTTTTCCTCCCCCATACCTGCCACAGTGGAGTAAGAGTAGGGAATTTTCATCCCAAAACAGCACTAAGATCACTGTGTCACCCTCTTCTGAGGATAAGAGAGGGTCAGGCCAGAACAAAGAAGTGTCACCAACATTAAGCACAGAACTCCATAAGGTTCTCTGATTTTTGACAGAGACTTTGTAGGCCATGCAGACAAAATAATATTACCTTAAAGTTCCCTTTAGCATCCTTCAGGAACTTAAAAAAAAAAAAAAAAAAAAAAAAAAAAAGCAGAGAGAACAGAAGGTTTTTTCTTGTTGTTCTTTAAAGCAGATTGATTTCTTTAACATTGTTCATTGAAGGTGAAGTGATTTCCCATCCTGGAAAGTATTATCTTGCTAGCATACCTACACAAGCTTGAGTGTAAATTTCTACACCCTGTGCCTGCAGTAATCTTGTCTCTGTTGAAACATCTGAGGCCCAAATTTAGGCTTGAACATGTGCAATAGGAGACAAAATTTGGCTCTCCAAGTGTGAAATAGCTCAGTTGTCCACTGACTCAACATCAAAAAAGGATCAGCCTGTTGGAAAGGATTCATTTTCAAAACTGAAAGTAGTAAGAGAGTGAGGAAAGGAAAAGATATAAAAAGGAAGAAAAAAGGAAAAGCACTTCATCTTTTATGCAGCCAAGTATCCATTCATAATGTTCTGTTGAAAATGCTCTTGATAAAACATGATACTTTTTTTTTTCCCCAAAAAGAAATTGACTGGCATATATTTTTCTGCTATCTTAATATCTCCTTAGCTTTCCTTTGTTACTAAAGTTCATAAACCTTTTATTTACACTATCATCCTTAAATCAGATTTTACAGGAAATCGCCCCCATTATATAGCATGAATTCAGGCACCTCTGAGAGCAAGTATGTGGTACTTTCTGCAAATGGCTAGGGTAGCAGCAATTATGCTGATTTTCATTCCATATTTAAAAGGAGACTGGTCCCAACCTCACAATCTTTTAAAAGAAACCAAAACACAGAGCTCATTCAAGAAGATTTTAATCTCCAGCTGAAGCAAAAGCCATTTTGGAGACCCCACAGGACACCTGTCTGATAAGGAACCACCACACCTGCTGCCTGTTTCCAGCACAGAGCTGCGCTGCACTGCCTGCAGCCCTACACCACAATGCCACTGGGACAGAGGCAGCTTCCCCAGGGTCCCAGCCAAACCCATCTGACAAAGCTCCCACTAAGCACCCAGAGTATTCAGTCCCAAACATGGAGATATTTTGCTGCCTTGTGAAACAGTATGACTTCCACCTGACCAGAGCTAAGTATGCCACTTGTTGAACATTGTACACCAGTGCCAGGCAAGGTGGAAAAACCCAGTTATACTGCATTAGAGAATCCACTATTGTCCTTGGCTTCCCTCTTCCTTCAAGCCTCCTGCTGCACATTCCTCCCACCCGTTATAAACGCTGAAAGCAAAGCCCAGGGATTTTGCTGAACAGAGCTCTGAGTGGAGGGGATAAAGCTACGGGACCCGAACCCTGGTTACATGAAAGCAAAAGATGCCAAAGTCTTAAAGTACTTTGGCAGAAAGCTAGCTCTGAACAACCAGGAATGCAAGCTCTGTGGTCAGTTTAATCCCTGGAATAACTCAGCAGCTTTCTCAGTAATATTGCACAGGGTGAGTTTGGCTATATTTTTTTGATATCCTTAAACTACTTTACTACTTACTTTCCTTTCTTGTGCTTTTGGTCTTCTATATAAGCTTTCCTTTTAAAACTATACAGGAGAAGTGAGAAAGTAAGTGTCTATCTGAAAACAGACATTTTTTTCTGCAGAAAATCTGAATCCTGGGAGAGAAATTAGTTCCAGTAGCCGCCGAGCAGTGATGTAGCCCCAACTAGAAAGGACACATCTGCTGCCTCAAGGAGTTTTTTGAGTAAAAGAGCAGTCCAAAAAAATCTTTATTACTGTTATTAGTCTTTTTATTGCCATTAACTGAGCTTCAGGCTGGAAAAGCGGCACCAATCTATTTACACATTGTTGTCACTTTTCTGTGCCCAGGGAAGTAATGTCAGTGAAGAACTGGGGAAAGAAGGAGAATTGGACTTTCATGAATGGGACAGATGAGCTGGAGTTATTATAGGTTATTTTAGAATTATTTCTTTTCCTCCTTTCTTCAAACACAGGTTTGGCAAGTGAATACAAACATGTAGCTTAGCAGAGTAAGGAGAGAGAGAGAGAGAGAGAGAGAGAGAGAGAGAGAGAAATGGGTTATGATTCCCATATGTTTCAGTACCTTAAAAATAAAGGGATGGTAACACTTAAATATTATTAAGCTTCAAACAGCTGGTACTGTGTTTGTTACTGTAATCATCTGTCTAATTATATCGGAATGTGACAAAAAAATAAAAAAAAGAGGTTGTTTTGACAGCTCAACATTCAGGGCTCCCAACAGGCCACCAATTAGACCTTGGAAAAAGGAAGTAACTTGTAAAAGCTAATGACTGCTCAGCAATGGGACATAGACTTATTTCTGTCTTCCCCCCTACCCCCCATAGGAAATCTAGACCCCTTTAGTTACAGCAACTTTCTTTAGGCTACTTTCATGGTATGTAAACAAAATTAAAGATCTGTTTCTCAGCCAACATTTCCATTCTGGTTATTCAGTTATACCCCTCAGCTTTTACATACATGCAGAAGAAATCTTAGTGTGAATTCCTGATGATAAATGAAGACATTCCAATTTCCAGAAGTTCAGGATCAGTGCAAAGGCTTTAAGTCAGTAGCTGTATGTACGTTTGCACAAACAGACCTGACTAATTCCCACAGCATTCCAAGAAGAGGTTTTCAAGGCACTGATCCAAGCTCTATCCACTGTTGATAAATTTATTCTTCCTTGGATTCAGTGACATCTCCCAAAATTAAAAAAATAAATAAATAAATCTGAGCACTATCAATGTTCTTTAAAACAGCATGCAGCTGAAAAAGCTTAACATACAAGAGGAGATCTAGAACATGATCCACTAGAAAGTCAGCGATACCAGTTGAAGGCTTCATTCAGATGCACAAAGGTTGAGGGATTTTCTCTCATTTCCATGCATTTGGATTTGGCTAAAAAAAATTCCTGCAGTAAAGATAAATTAGCTTTTTGGCTGTAGTGCAATTAACAAGTTAGAGTAAACTAAGGTTGGTAAACAAAGAAAGGAAAACCTACAACAGCCAAGAGGCAAACTTATATAAGACCAGGAGGAGATCTGGGTAGAGACATATCATCACTGAGATGCAGCTTGACAACATATTGCTTGTTACTGCCCAGCTGTCACCAGAGATGCCTGGTATGCATCAGCCTGCCATACCAAGGAGCCATTCACAACAGTATAGCTGTGTTTGTTTTCTAACTAATATTACCATATACCATAATACATCTTTGCATGATATACAACCCAGCTTTTTTTTTAAGCTTCAGATCTAACCTTTGTCTAAGAGGTTACACTCCAAGATGAGAAAAATACTAACAGGCAAGAAGAAACAAATATGCAAAAAGTGCTTTTACATGCCTTCATACACATGTAGACTATCATCCTACTGCATTTCCTGAATACGGACCAGAGACTTACATGCAATTGGTTTAATCATGTTTTCTACCTGTTATGTACATAAAGTGATGCGCGCACACACAAAAAACAGCATCAGAGCAAATCTGATTTGCTTTTTTTTTTTTTTTTTTAAATGGATACAGCACTGTTAGAGAAAATGGTTTACACCTATCCAGCACAAAAGAAGTTTTTTACTGGTAGCCTTCCCCTACCAGTAGGGCTGGGAGGTTCTTGTGGGACAGCTGGGGACAGGCTCATTACAGATAGGCACATCCCTTCCTGACATTACACTTGTAGCATAAAGAAGCTCTCCCACATCATGGGCTCTTTCCTCCGTTCAAAAGCTACACAGTTTCCATTCCTTGTCCTGTTGCAGTCTCCTTCCCACCCAGGTGCTTTTTTTTTTTTTTTTTTTTAAAGTAGTTACTTGTTTTAACCAAAGCATATCAAGGTGGTTATAATAGCATTGATGCATTCTACAGCTGCAAAGTGATCATGTTAAAAAAAAAAAAAAAAAAAAAAGCAAACCAAACAGTATCAGAAAAGGTGGCATAGGTAAAATGCACAGCTTTCTGAATGACCAGTTTCATAGTAAGTTACACCATTACCCATTTCACCTCCTGCTCAACAGCATTCCCCCCATTTCCCAGCTTGAGTTCTTTAGAAGAGATCAGCTGTTCATGCCCAGTCCATAAACAGCTGGAGAAATTTACCCTGCTGTGAATGAGACTTTGTTTGTGTAACTGGGGAAGATTAGCTCAATTTTAGCTTCTCTGTTAAGAGAGAAAAGCAGCCTACTGTAATAGTGCACCATGAAAGCTAAGTACACATACAGGTGTCTTCAAAGTAGTTTATAAATATGACAATTTGTGTATTGTCTTTAAGGGTAGGCTTACAGTTTAAGTTTGTCACTTAAAGAAAATTTAGACAAAAGCTCTCTAGATATATTCTCTCCAAAGCCATGTACTTTCAATGTGGCTCATACAGCTACTCTTAACATTAACAATTCAGCATCACTGCAAATGTTTCCACCTCTAATACTAATTAGAGATATACCAGTAATAGCTCTCTAATTAAAGCTGATTTGAGTTTTGTATGTTAATTAGTTTCAGCTAATATCAATTAAATAAAGGAATAATGGGGTCATTTCACATTTAAATCACAGAAGCTTCAAGCATAAGCTGCTTTAGAGGAAATTAGCTTGTAATTAAACAGTGTTGTTAATAATTGCCTGTAAATGGAAGCAGTCAAGCTGTTGCACAGGCCATGCCTAGCAGTTACAATTATAGCCATCTACACAAAAAAAAAAAATTGACATAGGTAAATTCTGAATAATCCATCTCAGGATTTCAATTTATTTGTTTGGTTTAAATCTCCTCTCTTCATAATTAATGTTATCCATCGTTGCCTTTCACATTAAAGCCTTTTGCAGGGAGGCATTTGTTTCACAGGAGCACAGTAATGCACTGCTCCACAATAACGTCCTTGTCTGCAGTCACCTGTCTCCCAACAGCAGGGGGACCTCCCTGTTCTCCCAGTTCCTCACAGCTACATTTACAGGCAGAAAGCAATTTTTTTGCATGCAGCAGTTAACACCGGGTGAGCTTCTGGTGAAATTCTAATCCTTAACTGTAGTGTGAGCACTAATGTTAATAATGTCCAGTGACGTATTCATACCTTCTTTTGCCTGCATGATCTCCATGTTAGCAGTTTAAATATACAGTTAAACAACTTATACATGTTGTCATCAAAAAAGTAAACATTTTTCCTCATAATGTCTTAAATAATATGCATTATTTATGAAGTGGAACAGAACGTACACATTTTTCACAATTTGGTTTGAACAGCTCAGGTAAGCAAATAATAATAATGAAAAGAAGGACCTTAGTGAAATCAATAGTAAAACACCACCTAGCTTCAGCTGTGCTACAATTTTACTTAAGGACTCTGACTTCAGGAAACTTTGTGCTTTCAGACCCATTCTCAGAAGCACACCTATTATTATGCATTCAACCCAATAAAAGACTGTACCCATTACAGAGTTCAGTTCGAACACAAGCTTCTCCAGAAATTTCCCAGAGAAGATGAAAAAAGGTACAGAAAAAAAGTACAGAAAAAGGTACGTGACTTCCTCTGTAAGGAAACTAAAACCAAATAGGTATGTAATAACCATACCTCAAAACAGAAAATGCATCGATAATGTCTTATTATACCTCTTCACTTCTTCCTACTTAAAGATTTCAGACACCTTCTGTAAGTTCTATTAAATGAATAGTTGCAAGGTACTAATTAAGCAAACAACTTCCTCAACTCTAGGAACAGAAAGGAGGGAAAACAAATTAAAAAAAAAAAAAAAAATATGATGCAAAGTTAGTTTAATGGTAAAACACAAAAGGCTTACCTGAGCTTTCATCTTTGTTAGCAAGGGGTGGATGAATTGCAGCAAAGCCCTTTATCGCTTTCTTCAGCCCAGCCAGCTGTGTACTCAGCTGAAAATTTCTACCTTATTACCCTGACCTTTAATTAGTTAATCAAAATATTTTACTTTTTAGTGGAATATACTGATCACAAAAGATAATGTTCATCACATTTCTGGAAGTGGAATCTGCTTTAATAATGACCATTCAGTGCACCTACAACTGCAGAAATGGAGAAGGACCCATCTGAGACCTTACATCACTACTGCTATGAAGGCAGATCATATTCAGCTGTGTCTGAGAAAGGGCAACAAATGTTACAGGACTCTGATGCACACAAAACAGCCAGAATAAATGCTGGATAATGTCTTCAAAATCCAGTGGCTTTTGGATCATGTCTAGGTATTAAAACACTTCTTTAAGAGGAAAGAAATAACAAATTGGAGGATCAGTTTTGTTAAACATAAGTCAGGTTGCAGACAGTGGGAAAAGCTATCATTACAAAACTGTTTTCTTGTTCTCATTCAAACTATAAGACACCACTGGTAGGGCTGCAGTACGGAACTAAATATCCATGGTTAAGAAGCAGAGCTGCACCAGCGACAGAACTGCACAACTCTGCAGCTGGCCATTTGCAGGAGTTATGTAAATCTCCATTTTTCCTGAGAGACAGAGGCTGAGCTATTTTGCAACATCTACAAGTCATATTTATAACCCAGAATGCTTTCTCTACAAACTCCTTTTGTATGGTCCCAGGTTTTTCCTTCCGTAAACATACCTCAGGTTAATTCAAAGCTCTGTAATACATTTGTCATCTCTTATGACACTCTCTTTCTTAGTTTTATTTCAGATTCTCTTGTTACTTGAGCCTGTTATCATCCTCCTCTCAAGGAGGTACAGGGATTGGTACAGATGCACCTTCTGAGAGATTCCAATGAGTGATGGACTTACAGCTGGATCTGCCACATGGGAACAGATCTCTTAAACCTACAGATAGTAGGAAACTGCATGCAAATGGATGGTTCAGGGAGAGCAGAGCAGCCTTACCTCATTGACAACAGTTAGTATCCTCTCTTTCCCATTTACAAAGACAGTTATAAGCAGCAAAGGAATAAGTGTACAAGTGATTTTAATTTATTATTATTGTTGTTATTATCATTGATAATAATAATAATAATTTTCCCCTCAGAACTGCTCATGGAGATAGGGCACAGAGCGGAGGCACTCCCGGCTTGTCCAGGAGGCTGGTTGCCAGATAAACCAGCATGAGCTGGGGACGCTATTGAGGCCAGCAAGATGCTGGGTCTGGTTTTCCCTTGTCTGGCCACTTCCATGGTCCTTACATCCCCGTTAAGTAGACGAGAATGAACATCTCCCGTTCTGAATGGGAACATTTCGCACCTACTTTATGCAGGTGTAAATGACTGCAGAGTACCTCGTTGGGAGCAGTCTGTTACATCCTCCCCCTAAGGCTTTATGTAGTATATGTCCAGGCACTGTATATCAAGTACAGAAGTGGTAGAGAATATTCCCTTTGTGCAAGTCAGTTTTGGTGCACTAGATCTTCTTACTATTTCCATTAGGACTATACCTGCTGGATTAATGATAGTGATATGAATAGGATTCAGCCTCTACGTGATCTACCTTTTTTGAGGTCTCTGTGTGGTGATACTGCCAATATCTCTCTGATTTCTTGGTTTTCTTGTTGAAGTTAAAATTCTGGTCCCCCAGAACGAGTGAAAAAATAATGGAAACATCTTTGGGGCTTTTCCTTCCTGCCAGGCTAGCCAAATTACAACTGTAGCAGCACGATCCCATCATACCTTGATCCAAAATCAGTGTGAAACTGGGTCTTCTGAACTAGATGATGAACTGTTTCCAAAGTTCTTTCGATTTGAGCTGTCGTACAACATATTCAGTAACCACAGAATAACAGCAGTGCAACTCCAAACTTGTGCACCACAAGGGTCCAGATGACTTAATGACAGATAATAGTTCACAGTTCCTGAATGACTTTTTCTTAGTTTTAGCTCAGCTCAAGCACATTTTGTCTACAGATGTATACAGAGAAACTATCTGGGGAAGAAATGCAACATGAGTAAATACCAACACAACAGTGTCAGTCCTGGGAGATCAAGATAATACATGGTTGTCACTTTAGAGCAGAAAAATAGTCCTCCCAATGACTTCATAAGATAATCACTCTCAAAACTCATGATGAAAAGGACAAAAATGTTATTGTTAACTATCCTAGGTTATATTGCTGATGTTAATATTCAAGTAGTTAAAACAACAACAACAACAAATAAAATTAAAAAAATAAAAAAAATAATACAGCAAAAGTCTGTCATCAAATGGAAAAAACAAAACAAAACAAAACAAAACAAAACAAAAAAACTAGGAAGGCCTTGCAGTTTTAAACACTACATTACCAATGAAGAATCTTGCTTCTACATATAACACAACAAGTGCATAAGAAGATTAGTGCTTTAGTCCCGGTGGAAACTAATCTATGTTTCTTGAAGATGCCTAGCTTGCTGCAAGCAGGAGGAACAGTTACTCTTAATGAAGACTGAAAAAACCTCCAGAAGAAACATGCTTGAAGTGTTAGATTGGTTTTCAGGCAGACTATACTCCTGTGGAAAGGCCTGCTCTCAGAATAAGTACTGCTGGTATGACCTAGGAGCCACTAGTGTTTGGATATGAAGTGGTGAAATAATCTTCTAGTCTGCTTTGGGAGGGCTTAAGCCATACCTCCTGGTGTCCCTCCTAGAAAGCTCTGCTTTAAACCCTTTTTCATTGTCTGCAGTTGTTAATGACAGGGCCATAAATTGTCTGAATTATAGAAGCAATACGTAATGACAGGTACTGGAATCGATGGCTGCAGCCTCTGCCACGTGGTATGTCAGTCACAAAACTGTGGTCTCTATGATGTATTGTGACTATCACTTAGAGAGTCACCCCTTCATGCCAAAACCGATAGGGTCTCACTGAGGCCCAGCAAAAGCAGTACATAATTCAGTGAAGAGATCTCTCTGGAAAGCCCTAGAGTATGGCAAAGTAATGATTTTGTTTACCTCATTTAGCCCCAAGATGTCCAAGAGCTGGCCATGAAGAGTTCTTATGCTCTCTGATATCCAGCCGGGACAATGTGTCCTGTCTTTGTTTTCAGCCATCAGGCTTGTGTCAAACACACCCTGACAGCTGCAAAATTTTTTGGTGAAAACAATAATTCCACTTTTCCTTTCCATCTGCCTGCAGATGGTTTAAATCTGACCCATCAAAGGGGCGGGGGTGGGGGGGGGAGTAATATTCCAACTGAGATGAAATTATAATGTTTGCCGATTTCATATAGAGAAAATAACAGGTTTGAGATATGCAGAAGAGAGTTTACAATGATGAATGAAACTGTGCATGGGGGAACTAGAGGTTTTGACACTGGTTGATCTGAGTTCTCTATACTTCTCAGACTTCTTCAAGTCAGCAAAAAGCCACAGGAAAAGTAATCAACAATGTTTTTCATGGATAACAGCTACTTTTTGTCCTTTACCAAAGAGAAACTTTATTAAGAAACATCAAAATACAGTTTGAAATACTAGAAGTAACTAATTTCTGAAGGGACAGATTTGCAGCTTAACAAACACATCTTATTATTTAGTTTCAGTGTTCCTCTAACCTTCTCCATATTTGAAATCCAAATAACAAGGTTGACATCATTCTGTTTGTTACCAGACCCTCACATTGCAAACACTGCTTTAGAAGTGCATACTTTGAATGATGAGTTTGTTCATGGAAAACAGCAGAACTGCAGCTATTGCAGCTAAACCACTAGCCAAATGTTTTTGGTGCTTCTTGTCCACGTTTGATGAGACCAGCACATACTGCATAGCATCATAAACAGAAAGCAACTGAAAAAATGCTTTCTAGCTAGTAATCTTGGAGTGAGGAATGAAAGGCCATCTCCTGTGTTGGTCTCTTCAGGACAACATAGAGGCACTGTGGTGGTGGGAACAGGAAAAAGTTCAGCATCCTGCTCTTGAATTGTTTCTGCTTCTGCCTATGTAATATTCTGATCATTTCACATGTAGCTTTATACAAAAAGCAACTACTTTTCCATCAGATAAAACAAGAGAAAATTAACCACGCAACCCATGAGCCATACAACGGTCACATTTTTTCAGGCCACAGGCTTTAACGGTTGCCTCAGAGACTTTGCTGTATCATCCAGGCTGGCAGCAATTTCCAGTCGCTGCAAGGGGAAAATGGTGGTAGAATACATGTATATGCAGTTTCTAGAGGTCACATGAGACAGGAGCTGAGGAAACAAGATGGAAGGAATCTGTCACTTTTAAAACTAGGAAAATATAGCACAAAGGCATTGCTATAGATTGCTAATGTCCTGACCCACCATGGTGTTGATTTTTATTGTTGCACTAGGTCACAAGTAAGGTTGGGAAGAGCTTTCTAACAATACTAGATCTCATAAAGATATATACATATATTGATTAGGACAACTGGTAATGGTAGGAAAATCCAGGGAGGTGCCAGTCACATAATGAACTCCATGCAAAAGAACATTTCCAAAATGTTTAAAGCCACATCTATAAAGGTTAGCTCCATTGAGAGCAAACAAATCATTACACTTATCACTGTGTTTTTTTTCCTAGGAAGCAAAAAGCCCTCAAGACCCTTATAGGATGACTGAGACTTTGGCAAGTCTACTCATCATATAAAGGTTTGAATGGGTATGCTGCATCTGCTGCATGGTGTGATAAAGTTCTGAAAGCAAGAAAATGCTTTCAAGCCTATTCACACAAAAGGCCTGGAAGTGAGTAGAAACATACTTAGGCTCTCCTGAGTCATATACTTACAGCAGCTAATCTATCTGGGAGAAAGGAGAATAAGAAGCAATACATCTCTGGAGAATGCACTATCTCCTTGCTAGAGTAAGTGCATTTTTTTATTTTTTTTTCCTGAGGTAGCCAGGATACCTGCTGAGCTACTGCTTAACAGTGTTCTACTTCCACGTTGCCTTTTACCCAGGGCTGCTGTTCATACCAAGCACTTCCATTTGCTGTGAGTGGAACCACCAAACCAGGAAATGGAGCTTGTATTTGTTTTGCACCTTCTGACACCCATGAGCCCAAGCTTTTGGACAGGCTAAACTGTGCACACTGTGTGACATGGAGTTACTCTGCCGTGAGCCTAGATATCCACATTGCCAGGCAGCCAGGAGTTTGGAAGCCTGCCATTAAAGCAATGGAAATGGAAAACAAAAGCAAGGATAAGGGTGGAGAAATCATTAAAAACAACAGGTAGCTAAGTCATACAAAGCATCCTGTGATGTGCTCTGGAGCTGATGCATTCAGAAGCAATGCAGAGACTTGATGTGCATGGAGGATGCATTACCCTCTCTGAAAAGATGCCTTAAAAGAAGCACACTGTTTACCAACAATAAAAGTGTAGTCTAATAGTGCTATGTTATGAGCTTGTTCTGTGCTACTTTCTTCTTACTGAAGTACTCTTGAAGTCTGCGGCAGGGTCTCATGTGTACCTAGGCTTCAGCTCCCTCTGGCTAAATAGAGGACTTGAGGATGCAAAACTGTCACCCCTTCCTAAGAAAAAGACTAAATTCAGGAAACTAAGACTCATACGCTGGTGACTATTATTTTGTTTTTTTGCTGTGTTGTGCCTTGCATTACCGCTCTTGGGTGGCCAAGATCAATTGGACCCACACCGTGTCCCATCTCTACTGTAAAGCGGTTGTTGTGCATTGCCTTCAGGGCACATGCTGCTGTGATTTGTAGAAAGTATGTTTCATGATGAAGTATGAGGTTCTTCATGGAAGTTTGGGCACCCTTTAGGGCAACACATAGGCCCAGCCAGCTTCTGCCCTCCTAGTCCAAAGTGAATCACAGAGAAGTGATTATCTTGGAACAGATGCAAAGGCTTAAAAAAGAGGGGATGATGGAAACAAACATTGCACAAAGCCTCCTCACGTGAGCAATGAGTACACCCCACAGCTGTTAAGTTTGTTTTGCATATTTTACATATTTACATACACAAAATATTTCCAAACATCTCTGTGTTTATTTAAAACTCCATCAGTAAGACATCTTGCAGAACAAATCCAGTGCAAGTAGATTCACTGTGTGATGCTTCCCCGCATTGGTTTTAAGATGCATTAGGTGTCCAAACCTGTTTCTACTGAAGTCAACAACAGCAGAAAATCCCAGAATCCCAAAGGAGGAAGATTGAAATCTATAATCCTGAACTGTTCACCTTACAGCAAAGACCTTCAGCCAACCAGTCTGAAAACAAATGAGGCAATGCTTCTAAAACAAGGACAGCTGGTGCATTAGAGAATGGGATTTTTTGTTCACATGTTACAGATGCCAGTTTCTTGTGGGTGGGTGGTGGGGGTGGGTTGGAATGGGAATAAAACCTTCAAAGAAAGGGCTAAATAGCCTTCCTCAGATAGCGTAGAGAAGTCATAAAAATTGCTCAAGATCAGAAAGGGTTGGTTACCTTCTTGTATAGGAAAATTTCAGTGTAAAAAATGTAGAGTGACACCCATGTCCACATTCATTTTGATGATCAGTTCAGGAAAGATCAACTAATCAGTGGTGGAAGCATTTGGCCTTGAAGAATTCTGTTTTTAGTTTGCAATGCCTCCTTTTTCTTCCAGCCCAGCCAGACAGGCAGGGAACTGGGCAGCCCACCAACTCTAGACACCTTTCTGTGGGCACTACACAACCTGAAAATGGAAAAAAGTCATGAAAAAGAGCACAGGGATGGCTTCCCACATACTCCCCCTTGATGAAAAAGCCAAGAAGGAAGGGAGAATGTAGGCAATGCTGCTGCACGCTGCCTCCTCAAGCTTACTTGTCAGGTTGAGCAGGAGTCAATCTGTCAGAACCAAGGAATTACTTCCCCACAAAAGAAAACCTGAAAGAAAAGGGTAAAGAAAAAGCAGGGGTAGTGCAGCTTGTAGAGTTTCCATTCAGTATTGGCTCTGTTGCTCAGAAGACAAAGCAGGGCTGAAACAATACACCAGCAATTGAGGAATATTTATACAGACTGCCACCACAAAACTGCTTTACCGATGAGCCTTTACAGAAATCATCCCCATTGACATAGATGACAAAAAATAACCTCATACTCTTAAAAAGGACATTCAAGAGAGACTAGGGAGTTTCCCACTGAGAAAGTTCCTTAAAGTTGAATTTTCTCTTTATCTATCCCCACCAGTAAAGAACAGAGTGCTATTCTTAAAAGGGAACAGATTTCTTGGTTTTGGCCAGATATAGAAATCTTTGTTGCTATATTTGGCTTCCAGTGTAGAACTCTCTGCTTGCTGGTGGGAGGAGGAAATTAGAGCTGGTGTTATTCATAACTAAATGGGCATGAAAAACAAACCACCTCTCTTTGAACTTTGGTGCTACTATGGGCATTCACATAACAAATCATTTTCAATGACTGCAATACCTCTGTACGTACAATGACCAACATCAAAACTTTATTACCCACTCATTTTACCACAGTGATAAACCATTGCAGATGTACAGTTATTGTGAAGGCAAAGACATTAGTGTGTGGTTATTTATTTATTTATTTAAATATCATTTCTCACTTCTCTTGAAATAAAGCAAAAGTGATGTTCTGAAGGAGAGACAATTACTGGAAGGTTGCAGCATCCAGCCCCCCTCCTCTTCCCAACAACCCCAAAAAAGAAATCAGCTAAATTAATTGGCATCCCAGCCCAATGCACAGCTCAGCCGTGAGGAATTCTCACCAGATGTCTCGGTCCCCACCCAGCCTCCCACGTCATGCAGGCAGCATAATCCCTCGGAGCCCAAGGTCCTGCTGAGACGACCGGCCCTGCTGCACCAGGGGTCCCCATGGAGGGCTGAAGGAACTGCTGGACCAGCAGACCCTACCCCAGCAGCTGGCCCCTGGCCATGCTTGCCTCCCCAGCAGTGCAGCGGATGACAGTCTTGCTCCTCACATTTTCCATGGCATTTCCCTCATGCCCTCATAGCAGTCTAAGCATTGCTGAGGTCCTTCCTGGCACCAAGGAAAGCACCTCCCCCTGGCACCAGGCTGGAACTAGTTTCCAACTAATAAAACTCTGAATTAGATTTATTAGGATGTAAATGATGAGATTCTTGATGGATGTAAGATCACTTAAGTCAACTGAGTGGCACCAATATAAATGAACAGAGGCTGTAGTTTGGCATGAACAAAATCAGTGACAAAATAATGCTCCCTCTTGAGCATCCCTTCCCCTCCTCTTGCTTTACAATACAATTAGATCATATAGAAATAACATCCATGAGCACCTGGAAACCAAGACGTGAGGAAAGGCCACTGGAGCCCTGCTCTAGTAGAAGATGTTACAGGGAGAAGAAAAAGCACTTCAGCTAGCTCATCCTCCACATTAACGTACTGTTGCTGCTTAAAATGCATTTGCTTCACTGAGGATATATGTGATTGTCTTAAACCAACTGGGCTCCCTCATCTTTCCCCACAGACTAAACCACAGTGTACACAGCTCACTTCAAAGAAAGAAGTTTCCTGCAATGTTTATCCTAACTTTTTCTTGACACATAGTTTGTCCCAAATTTCTAAGTCCCCACACTATTCTTGTATTTTTTGATGGCTGTCACATCCCCCTCTACTTCTTTCATGTATAAGCCAAACAATCGTTAGGCATTATTTGCTTGTTTTGAAGTGGTCCCCATCCCATCTTCATCTCTACTGTGCATGCAGACTGTTTATCTCCCAATAGCTCCCAACCCCATTCTCTCCTACAGGAAGATTTGAACCCAAACTCCTCCTTCCCTGGCCTTCCTCTCCTTATATTTCTGGCAGCTCCTCTACCTTTTGCTGATGGCCCAAGAAAGAAAAGGGTGATTTTGAGCAGAGACAAAGCACTCTGCTTGTTGTCCAGTCCTGGAAATGGTGCCTGGAGCAGGACATATGGGAAATTCCTGCTCATCTACTGATGCTCTGAAACAGAGTACAGCCCATATGGTCAGGATCTTTACAGAATTTTGCAACTAAACTCTTAACAGCTCCCTGCTGATCGCATGCAAGTGGCAATTTTTCAAAAGCTCATTGCTTGGCCAAGGTTTGGAGGTTTCCCCTCCCCTCCTCTGCTGGAACAGTAAATGATATATCTGTGACCGAAACACCAAACCTTCAGACCTCGATCCAGAACATAGACATGCAAGCATTTCATAATTAAACAGCTGTAAAATAATTTTAGCAAGGGCAAAGTTACTTCCTGAATGGGAATCACAGAACTTTGCCATTAAAAAAATAATAATAAATCAATTTGAGTAAATAACTTTCATGGAAAATTTCTACTTGATGACCAACAAAGTAACAACAAAATTCAAAAATTAAAAGGTTCATACAACCAAGAAGCATCACGTAGTGATTCTACTAGGTGTGATTTTAAAGTAGCCTCTAGTACAAAGGCAACTTAAAAAGATATAAACAAAGAAACAACTAAGACATCACAGAGGAAGCAATTGACAATATCTGAACTGGAATCCTTATATCCTTATATGCTAGGATTTCACTCTGTCCAATTTCAGTAGAGGGCCATCTTAGAACACTTGTTTTATAGTGTTTTCAACAGGAAACAAAGCCTTAGCTGTAAAAAATTAATCTCTTGAAAAGAATAGATACTCAGGATGCTGTAATTTCCAAAGAGATTTATGAGTTCTTCACTTGCATAAGAATAAAAAAAAAAAAAAAGCATTAGCTAACTGTTGAGAAATACAGACCAAACCAAAAAAGCTACATTAAAAATATAACAATAAAATTCACATTAAGTTATTTATTCAGTAATTAAAACAGTGACATTTTTCTTTATACAAAGTCCCCCACCAATTTTGATGAGAGGGATGAAATGTTCAATGGAGTTTTGAGGGAAGCAGGGTTGGAAATCAAGTGGGGAAGGAGAGGAACCCTGATTTGACAGATGGTTTTAAAAGACAGCTACTAACAGCAAGCAGAGAAAGTGCAGCATACTTCTGCAGATACTTTACTAGATTGCTGTAAACCTCAACTGCTATAAATATAAGTTTTATAATAGGTACTAGTTACCTGAGCCCAAGCCCACTGGAATCAAGGAGGATTCCAATTTGTGTTAACTAATGTTGGCCCAGACTCTGGGCCTCCACTTTGTGCCAGCCAACGCTGGACTGCAGTTCAGGCATTCACGGCTGGTCCCAATGATCTCAATGCCATCAAAGACTTACACAGACACTGAGGGAGGGAAACAAGAATAGGGCTTCTGTAACGACCATCATCAATGATGCACAGCTGATCAATCTTGAAGGCTTGTGCCTTTGAGTGGGTGCATAAGAACTGTGATGTTTTAATTATCACTGTCTCTAAACAACCTCTACTAGGTGCTAAAAATACCCTGCAAGTTCACAGAGAACTCCAGGCACTGGAGGATGGAGATGGTCCCATCATGGAGACCACAAGAGCAAGAATAGCCACAGGGTTACATGCACTCTGCAGACCAAGAGCAGCTAAAATACAAGTTTCCAGGGGTATCTTTAATTCCCCTTGGCATGCAGTTCACCATGTAAGAGGGGACAAGTGTAAACCTGCTAGTACAGTCTAATTTTAATGTTGTGTAGTGGCTGCCCAACCATCAGCATACAATGCTGGAGAAGATCATTATCTTTGCTAACAGCATTACCAACCAGCTCAACCTTTGCAAGAAGACCCCTCCTGCCTTTCCTATTTCAGGGACTGGGATTTTGACCTCACCCCAGCATGAGTCCCTTAGGCTTTAAGGGAACTCTTCTTGCATCATAACTGTCTGATTGTGCCCATAGGGCTAACATGTAAAAGCAGTATTTATTTTTAAATACTATCCTGCTTTACATGAGATTTCAGTTCCAAACAACATGCATCAACTTTAAAAAAAAAAAAATCTACACACACAATTAATATTTGTCATTCAAATAACCTTTAAAAGCACCAGGGCAAATGTATTAAAGCCAAGAAATCAATTTAATATATATATATATTTCTAAACTGTTTAAAAGAAACATATGGTCCATTGATATGGAGAAAAACATTGTACCTGAAATTATTTAAAAAAATTGTATTCAACATGATATGTTTTTCTCTTGAAAGGCAACATATTGCACCTCTCTACATAACTCTGCTGACTCCATGGTCATCTTTAAATGTAAAACAAATCAGGGCTTTTGAAAGGTTGGGCTTAGAGGTATGGGGTTGCTTTTTTCACTTTTTTTTTTTTTTTTTTTTTTTTTACAAGAATGGAAAAAATCCATTCACACCTGAGGTTACGGAGAATGCAATAAAATATTTTTTTTGTTGTTTGTTTCAGTCAGATGAGATTTAGTGATGTCATTCATTTCAATTAATTTGAAGTATGAGGGTGGAATAGAGGGAACTAGGTATAACCGTGTGTGTAAATATATACACATACATAAGTAAAAGGGAGTGAAGAGCTAGGTATACACAATAGACTGGAAGCAGAAAGGTTGGGTATGTGCAAGGCAATTGATCATAAGTACAGGTGGGGAGACACAACATTCCCTTCCATCCCACCACCTCTGTTCTCGAGAGATGTGCAATCAGTCTCTCTCTCTGAAAGCTGCAAAGAGATTCATCCCCAAAAGCATGTTTCAAGGCAGGAAAGCAGAAGGTTGAGAAAACCCTAAGATTCACTGAGGACTTTCACACTGTGAAAGAGGCATCAGAAAAACCAATAACTGAATTTGTGTTACTAGTGAGGAGAGGAATTAGAACAAAGTGCATTTTACTGCTGTCAAGTGTAGCCTATTCAGCTCACCAGAAATCAGATCTGCTGGGTGTTCAATAGCTGCAGTATTGCATCATCTTGTTAGGATGGGAAAATGCAGCTGAAACAAGATGGATATCTGCTTTTTAAAAACTGGCGATCAGGTAGAACACTCCCAGTCTTCAAGCAAACAAGAAAAAAAATTGACAGCAGATTTCTCAAATTAATAGGAATGAAATAAAATCTTGAACAATTTTAAGAGGTTAGTATTTAGATTTTCTTGAAATAAAACAATAGTTTCCCTATGTTCTCCCAGAAATAGTGTCAGAGTACATCATGTTTTTATAAGACCTCAAAAAATGAATCATTCGCTTTCTTAGTACATCACTGGAATTCACCACACACAAAAAGAATGAAACAAGTCCTTTAGTAATACATTAAGACATAACTTGCCTGTGACCTGATTTTAAGGGCCCTTTGGTAGCATGAGTGGCCTTATCATCCTTTTTTTTATTATTATTATTTTTTTATTATTATTATTTTTCACTGCCATCAATAAGCTGTAACCGCAACAGCATGAGCGAGCACTCCCCTCTTCCTTTAAGAGCAATACCAACATAGCATCTGCTTCTCATAAGAACATTTGTGCATGTGTATTAGTGTGCATGTATATGTGTGCGCATGACAGAGAAGCAAATCTGCTGAATTTAACTTAAAAATTTGTCATAAGACATTTTTCTTTCCTGTCATTCAAATCACAGGTCATATAAGAAGGGCTACTGCTTGTGCTTTTACTTTCATCTCATTTGTTAGTACAGGGGACAGTTAGTTACTGAGGAAATTTGGAAATTTGTCTTTCAAAGTCAGTTGACTGGTGTGTGTGAACAGCTGTAGAAAATAGCAGTTTTTTTACTGGCACTTGTCTCCCAAAACCTTACATACTTATACTAGTACTTTAAGCACAATCACAAGTTCAGCAGTGGAAGCTGCTGAGCAAAACAGTGCATGACAGTAGTCCTTGAAGAAAGAAGCAACAGAATCATCACATATCCACTCCCTTTAGCCATCAACTCAATAAAACAGTCCAGAAAGGAATTCCAGTGCAAACTTCAGGCTTGATTGTTCCTGTCTCATTCTGCTTTGACACTACAGGGAACAGGAGGAGATCCTTCACAATCTGAGCTTGCAAAAACAAAGACAATGAACAGACTGCTCTTGCTAGACATTAACTATTTCAGGAAGTCAAATATATTACATATTAAAAGAAACACTGCCTTTTGTTTTGCTCACTCTGCCCCAAAATCTCCAATGTTCAAAGAGTTAAATTACAAATTTTCTCATTGATTCTCTTGTGACATATTACCTCTTTGCCCTCCAGCTTTGCCAAGTTCAGGGGAAAATAATAACAATAATAAAAAATCTTTTCCTTTTTTTTTCTTTTCCAGTATTTCTAATACTGTAATAATTCCCAATTTTTAATCTATCTCAGCTCATATTCCTGAGATGTTTCCTGATACTGTCCTGATAAATAAATAAGCCATGAAGGCTTTTGTTACCTTCCTTCCCATGCACTTTTCCCGTTCCATTACTAATTCATTGACAAACCAAGAAGCTAGCTCCACCAGAGCAGCAACAATATATAGAACTGTCATGAGAGTGAAACTCCTTAAGGAAGAAATGCTGATAGACTATAAGGACAAAAGGTGGGGATGGGGGAGAATAATATTTAATTCAGCATCCCAACAAACTAACAACAACCCTATTATTTTTAAGTAATATTTAAGAATAGTCCCTTCAACAGTTTTACACTGTCTCAAACATCATATCAGCAAGATACATGATTAAGGGTCTTACCAAACTGTGATATAATCCTACTTCCCACAGTGCCAGCATATCAAGCCCTCTAACGTCAAGGGAGAACTCAGCACCTCATAGGATCAAGTTCAAAAGCTTGGAGAGAAGCAGTGCAGGGAGGAAGGCCTGAATTTCAGACTGGCAGACACATCCCAACACTCCCCCTCCCTTTTCACACAAACCCATGTGGTGTCCACCTGACAAGCCTACATTCACAATGTTCACTGCCTTAAAAGTATTTTTTTTTTTTTAATCTGTCTTGATGTCTATGGTCTTGATCTCCATGTAGCTGGTTTGCCTTTTAGACAGTTACGCCTGAAAACAATGATAACAGAAATAATATGTTATGAGAGCCTTGGGAAATACTACAGGAGGATCCCAAAAATATTAATTCACTGAAGGTAAACAGAATAGAAAGGCAACATTTCCAAGCAATAGCCAGGATTTGGCAACCCAGGCCCTGATCCTGTACTCAGTCCCACCTAAGCATGTGCTGTCATGTTGCTGGAGTTACCACCACGTTGCTGGGCCTGGAGGCTGATCCACCAGCAGCCCATTGCAGGACTCGGGCTGTTGATGGCAATCTTGTAGCCCTTATTCAGGGCTGGATCCTCCTCCCACTTGGCTTCAACTAAAGTCATTATTAATCAGGTCAGACTCAAGGCCCAGGACAGAAATGGGGTTTCCCAAACACCTTGCAGTGTGCTGTGGCTAAATATGGCCATATAATTTCCCAGTTCATTCTTACCCTGACAGCAGCAAAGCCTAGCTTTTGTGCATGCTGAGCACATACAACTTCCTATGACATTCAAGAGCTGTAGCTGGGGTCCCACAAGGCCCCCAAAAAATCTTAGGTTAGGCAACCAGATTTTGAAATCAACAGGTGTTTGTTGAAAGTTTCAACTCTTCCCATGCGGTGCTCAGCAGACTGATCAGGCCATTTGAAAACATTTTGTTTCTGCAAGTCACACATTTTTATAGAATTTACATTTCTATCCTAAACATTCATGTTACAGGTTAAAACCCTTGAAATAACTTAGTGGAAAGTCTTGCCTCGTGACTTAAAATATGAGTATGCTAGTAGTTACAATCACTATGAGCATCTGAAACACAACTCATAGGCGACTGCATTCATCAGCTTCTGTGGATCATGGATGAGGTCCAAACTCAGGTCAGATAAAAAATCCATAGAAGTATTTGGTCCATTTTGAAAGAATGGATGGGTTGGAAATGCAGTTTCTGTAACCCCAGGCTTTGCTCCATGCTAAAGGTGTTTACAAATTTCTGACAATCAGTACAGCACAAAGCTGTCTTTAGAAACAAGAAAAAATACACCCTTACTAGAATCTAACACCAGCAGGAAAAATATTTGGCTGAAACTTAAGGTGTGAATTATACTTGCTTAAGCTAGAACTAGAGGACGAAAACATCAAGATCTAGTAATATGGAAAGAAGGAAGGTTTAGCTCTTTAAAAAGAAGGGAAAGATAGATATTTGAGGTAACAAAACAAAAAACAAACCCAAAATGCACAAACACATCACAGACATCTAAAAATAGCATTTTATACATTTTTTTGCCAGTGCTTCTCTGAGAGCAAGTTCTTTAAACAGAACTTAACAATTTTACAATTTTTTTTTTTAAAAAAATATGTCATCCTAAAATTGCCCATCAATCCTTACCCAAACTTTCTGTATTTCTACAAAAATAGATGCACAAAGAGCTACAAAATAATGTATTCCTGAAAGGAGGCGCACTGTAGTCAAGGGAGAGTCTTTTTTCCTGACAATTAAAACTGTTCATAAAAATATCAAGCTCAACAAAACAAAACACTGTTAAAGTAGCAGAAAGGAGTTAGGTTGCCCAGCTGCAGCAGGCTCAGATGAGGAAAGAAAGAAAAGCGAGTTTGTCTGTTTGTTTGTTTTCCAACTCTGTGGGACCCATAAGTGGCCTTAAAAATAAAAGGCTCAATAGCAAAACCAGAATGGTTGACTCTTCATCTTCATGTGTGTCCTTTGCCCCGTGCAGAAGGAGTCAACGACGGTTATATTGCCTGCCCAGCTGCGCTGACTCCAGCTCTAGATGGAGTTAAGTTATATCTAAACTTCAGAACCAGGAAGTTTCCTTGCTCTTGTCCTGATGCTGTAGACCTGGATTTTGAAAAAGAAAAGTAACATTTAAAATCTGATACAGCTGCTTCCTCCCCCTCCCCAAACAAAAACAAACACAACTTACCATCCTAGTGGATTTATTAGTAACATTGCTATTGCTTCAATTTTTATAGTTTATTTGGGACAAACTTAAACCCCACTGAAGTTTTAGATTGGCTCAAGCAGTTCAGGAATGCTGGTAAAATTATGTGTGCTTCCTTTTTTTGGCCTCATTTGAAGAGGAGCATGGCGTGATAAAATCGTCCTGCAAGGTCTGTGCAGGCTATCCACTATGGAACAACATCATTTTTCCTGATAGTCAATAGCTGGCCCCTATCTCTTTTCAAAAAGATCTGTAACACTTTAGAATCTCACAGTTTCTATGGTATTTCACCTTACAGAGGAGAGAGGTAAAATGTTCCTGCAGCAAGTAAAAAACCCAAATAATTTCACCTACGGAGTGTCAGATTTTTAGCCAAGAACGGCTAGTGCTTCCACATGGGAAAAATTGATGATTTTCAGCTTGCATTTGTTATGAGTTCTTCTAACATTTTCCTTTATAAAAAGTGAGGACTATCTAATAAATGTGGTGCTATGTTGTGGCTTTAGCATTATGGACTTGGAACCTGTGTTATAATCTGGGATTTCTCTACTCCAGAGGGATTCAATCTTCACTAGATTTACACCCAACAGGGTGGATACCTAAAATCCAGACAATAGAGGGGGAGGTGGAGATGAAACTTCCCAAAGATATTTATAGGGAAAGTAAAAAGGAGAGGTACAGGCGCATACTTTAAGAGGTAGCAAGGAACTTAAGCCTTACTGATTTAAAACCTGTCCCTTGATGTTTTGAGCCAAGAAAATTAAATTTCATGAAATGAAGGTTCACTTCCCAATATAAACCACTGCTATGTAGACAGCAATTCTGTTCTGTATCATGCTATATATTGTCCTGCTGTACCAAGACCAATGCACCAATTACCTAATCTTAATTTTAAGGCCAAATACACCACTAATATAAATAGGTGCAACTGTAACAGACTACAGTGGTGTTACGACTGCTGAAATTGCCTGTTTAGTAACCTGTGAGACTTAAAGACGTGCTGAGAATGGCTCACCCATTTCTATATCTGATCACACAGCATAACCCAAAGGAAGACTCATGTTTTTAGAAAGCCTTCCAACAGGCCTGATGGATTCAGATCCATCCACCAAATCTTTGACGCAGAAGTACAGTTATATCACTATTGATGACCAACATGTGAGAGCTGAGCTACAAAGCTATTAATAGTCATGTGAAAGATCACACCACATTGCTCCATCTGTGTGAGGACTCTCAAGCGGTGCCCAAACACTTGCATGTCCAGCTGCAACAAGGGAAAGCAGAGCACACCTCTTGGGTGGCTCTCTGCTCCTTTTCACATGTGCTTCCACCTATTTCTTTAAATTGAAAACAAAACAAACGAACAAACAAAAAAACACAGGACATCTGTCAACAAAAGCATGCCACACTTGCAGACTTTTTACTCAATGAGGATGCTTCCTTTTTATTTATGAGTTATGTGTTTTCCTGGCAGTATCACTCACAAGCAGAGACATAATAAACTACTGTTAGTTTCCTTCAAAGCTTCCTCAGAGTTAGTGATGACAATTTTTTGTTATTTTCCCCCTTCTATTTATTTTTTTAAAGCAAAGAAAAAATATATAATTAAGATAATAATAATAATAATAATAATAATAATAATAATAATAATAATAATAATAATAAAAAGGGGAGCCAGACAGTCAGACAGCAGAAACTTTTCAGAGTGCAAGGAAGCCATTTAAGTCTACCAGTGGAGCACTACAGGACACCAGATGCAACACAAGCTGATATAGATTCTCCCAATGCAAGAGAAATAGATTGAATGGTTCATACCAGTTTTAAAAAAAATATATTACACACACACCTGCTTAAGAGGATGTACACCTGACAGTAATGACCGGTAGAAGGTGAATAACCAGCTGACTAGACACCTTCCTACTTAAGTGTCTTTGCAAGAAACAGAAAAAAATGTAACAAGGAGGTTTAAGGTATAGCTATTAAGTTCAAACAGCCACAGAAAATAATCCAAAGAAATGAAAGTTGCCTTAGCTACAGAACTGAATGTGAAACACTTTCCATGCCTTTTCCTCATTATATTCCCATATCCTTTATGGCAAGACTATCTGCAGTTCTAACATGTAATCCAAGTGCAGCCCGGCTACTAACCAAGAGCAGTAGCTTGCAGTCTGCCGCTAGAACAAACATTTTCCCATTTGCAAAGACACCCTCGCTTGTGTTGTACAAGCCAGTAATTCCACAGCAGAGCTCTCCATCTCTGAGATGCCGATGTAGCTAACTGCCACACACACGGTATGCGGGTTATGTGGGAACATCTAAACCAGCCTGATGAAGTGTGACCGACTTGTAGCGTGTGTGAATGGAGACAACTCTACACAAGGCAGCAGACTGACCACTCAAATTCTGTATTCAATATGACCCCTTGATTTACAAGCATTTCCGAAGTAGACTTTCCATAGTTAGCCAGGACTAGAGAATATTGATTAATTCTCCTAAATATAAGGACAGACAGATGTGCACCTCAATTTTAAAACAAAATTACAGCCCTCAGATACACCAAAATCCTACTCTGCTTTTATTGTGCTGGGGTTACAGGAAACCTCTTCCAGGACATCTGTCCAACAGCAGACTACTAGCAGACTCCTACTAGCAGACTCCGCAGTAGCAGGGCAAGTTGCTCTGCTCTTCTACCCACAGGGCTGCCAGCTGGATCTGATTGACCACCTGAAGAGTGTCTGTGCCCACTGCTCTGCTCCCGAGGGCCCACGGGCAAGCTTGGATGGCTGGAACCACCAGCTCCAGTGGCAACAAGACAGCAGTTTCTCCCCGGTTTTAAGTGCTCAACTCAGCTGTCTCACCTTTAACATGAACGTGAGGATTTAGTCCCAACATTGTACAACTGTGGTTGCAGCAATGATCTACATATATGTGCTGTGAACTGCAGTCAGTGCTGTTAGAGGCTGACCTTGCTTTTTTTGGCATCAGTAGGACAAAGAATTAAAGCTCAATGCACAAACATGTTGTGCTTGGTGCTTGATATCAAACATATTGAGCTGGTCCATAGCTTGGGCATTTTGGCTTTGGAAAGGCACCATATAACAGCAGCCACAAATGTAACAAGTTGCAAGAGATTTTGATTTAGGCTTGCATTTTCTTTAATCCCACTTGTACTGACACAGAAGCATCTAAAAGGGTTAATTTGCAGCATACAGCATGAGGATTAAGCCACATTTAATGGGAATCAGGTAGCTAAATCCCTACTCATCCTACTAAAACAGCACCATGTAAGTTCAAACAGATGTGCATGACAGATTGATACTTTGTTAGCTCTGCAAACAGTGAGATGCTAATGTCCCATACAATCTGCTCTGAAACAAATTCACAAACTACACCCTGCATGCAAGGGGAGCCCTCTCTTAACCTTTGAAGTGGTTCAGCGTCATCCATTCAGAAGATGGAGTATTTGGCTTTGCATGGCTGAGATGCAACAATGTAGCTGGACGAGAGTAAGATTACCGCCAGCCTGCCCTGATCCCAACACTATCACTCCATCTAATTCAGCGTGAGGAATTTTGCAAATGTTTCTATAATTGCATGTGACAGTAGCACAAGAAATGTGACTCACAGTAAGAGGGGAAAAAAAAATCATCTGCATATCTGAAGGACTCTGAAAAGCATCCTCTATATGTGTTAGCTTTTTTCAAATAAATTAACTGAAGCTTATGTAATCTAATATATTGACAGCTCCAGATGCTGATGTCTTTTATTCTTCAGGGAGATGTGGTCAAAAATTTCCAGAACTGAAGATTTCTTGCCACTATGGCCTTACCCAACTCAGAGGAATCCTCTTACAAGAAGGTATGTTCTTCTCCAGGCCCTCTAGTTTTTATCCTCTCTGTTGAGATTGCCATCTTGCGCTAGCATTAAATGCAATAAAATTCTGTGTGTTGTGGAGACTTAAACAGTGAAAACCCTACCTCAGAGTGGACAGGGAACAAGAAAAGCTCTGACAGTGATGGTAAATGCTGGATATGATTCAGTGTGGTGCTTCAGCAGCTCCCTCCTCTACCCTGCAACACAACACACATTCCCTGGATGACTCCATTTGACATACATGCAAAACACTGGAGCAATTAACCTCCCTCTTTCCACTTAGGTCACACCTTGAATACCTGTAACCAAAGCATTTGTCTCAAATCCACCAGATGTGGAAAGGGAATCTCTCTGAATGAGATTTGCTGTCCTTCCCAGCAAGTCTCTGCTTGGAGATCATAAAAGAGGAGTGTGCAGGGTAAGCAAACTGATAATTGTAATGTCACAGGTTACCACTATGTGCTGTGACATTCATTGTTTGGTCCATTGTTTCCAAAGCCTTAGGTATCAAGCTGGGGCTGCCCAATAAGGTTGTGCTATTGTGTTTCAGAGCATGGCCATTTTCAATAGTCATAAACAAGAGAGATATTGGTCTGCTGAGATCTTCTGTTTCTATAAACTGGTCACACATAATTTTTCATCTTTCTTTTCAAACCCAGAGGAACTCACAGACTATAATCTATACATCAAGCACGTACCTGAAACAGTATACAAAACAGCTTGCTCAGTACAGAAACAACTTGCAGCCTAGGTGAGACTCGTACTGAAGCCATGTAGTGGTTCTTCCTGACAAACAATCCCTTATACAGTTTGCTGCTCTTTTGTCCCCCAAAAGGTAAGTCAAGTACAGAGTTCTGGAGCTGCACTGCTGGGGCTACTGTCAGACCAGTGGGCTCGTCCCCTCCATCACTTGCAATGACCATTTGCTCATGATTCAGAGAAAGCAACTTCCATTATGGAATTTGTCAGAAAGATAGAACTTACTATTGTGATTTTGTTAGGTTATTTCCTCATACATAAAAGCATAAAATGTAGTAATACATCTCATATCATCTGGTTGGCTGGAAGTGTTATTAATAAATATAAAATCATTCAGTATTAAAAATCCTATTCTTTTTCTTAATTTCTTGAAGGAGTATGTGGCATAGTACTTAGAAGAGGTTATAGGTTCCAAGTTGCTACTATGGGAAGAAAGAAATTTGCATTACGTTCACTATAATTGGGTTCTGGTTTCTATTATTCCATATTTAAGAAACAGCATTTTTTCCTCCACCAATTCTTTCTTCCCATACACACTAACCAAAGCAAGAAAGCAGTTCTTACACATGTAATCAGTTAGCTAGAGCTATCAGGAAGACATCCTCAAAAAAAACAGAGAAAAAGATACCTCAAGGAAAAGGGAAGAGAGATGCAAACCCAGTATTTCCTGAATAAAGTAACAAAAGGTGTTTCAGAAGTACTAACCTGCTGGTCAGATACACATCATGCAGAAAACAGAGACCATAACAGAGCACACGAGCACAGATGGACATTCTGGAAATAAGTCACCCATCACTTTGATATCAAATGGCTATAAACAGGGGGGGCTACCAGACTGCTCCTAATGCTGAGATGAGAGCCTTCAAGTCAAACCTTGCCTGTGATGCAACAGATGTAGTTTATGGAGGTTGTTCCATAGCTACAGATGGAGTAAAATGAATCTGATTCAGAGACCTCTGCCTAGCCCCTACAGCAATGGAGTATGATGGTGAGCACAGCTTAAACAGCATCTCTTCTTTATGTGACACCTGGATGCTACACAGGAAGGAAATGCTGCGCTTTTCCAGTTTACATGAGTAAGATGCAATCCTCATATACTGACAAGTTATTAGTTCAGTCCTCATTGGAGCTATATTTTGGTGAATGAAAACATGAATTGGCTGAATAAGCTGGAAGCTTCCACGTGAAAGTTTAATTAGCCATTTCCCACAAGATTTAAACCAAAAAACCGTGTATCATGTCACAACTCATTTGTCTTGAGTGGGACCAAGGGAGACAAGGGTCTTTCAGCAAAAGGCAGAGGGAGATGGATATTTCACAGCTCATCTGCTCTGAGAGCAATTTCAGGAGGGATTCCTACCTGGAAATTTATTTGGAGAAGGCTCTGAGAACAAACCCTACTTGAGCTGCAGGGAGTCCACTTCATTGCTTCAATTCTTTCTGCTAAAACAAGTCACAGACACAACTGAACCATCTTACCTGCGTCAAACCCAAAACTTGGCACAATGTCCACCGTTCCATGAAAGGCTCCAGCCCATGCTGAGGTAGCGCTGGTGACAGCAGCAGGATCCGTCTTAGTCACGTCACGCTGGGGAGCAGGAATCCTGGCTGCACGTACTGAAGGCATTAGCAGGGACCCGTACCGGGGGTCGCGGTGCGAACTGGGATGGTGATGGTGCATGTGTGGATGAGGGTGATGGCGATGCATGTATACGTCATGCATGTGTGCATACGAAGGGCTCACCTGAGATGCTAAAGGATAATGCCAGGATTCAGATGCAGCATGGGGAGGAGTTGGGGCAGTCTGATGAAGGCTGTGTCCTGGCCAGCTGCTGGGATCTGGTGTTGGGAAGGTGCCTGGTGCAGTAACAGGGAAATCAGGGTGTACTCCACTTAAGCATGGTGGTGGGGGAGGCTGATAAGAGCTGGTCCAAAATGAAGTTGGAAAACTGCTCCTTTGGCCTGAAATTGTTGAGTTTTCTGGAAGAGAAAAGAGAAATTAATTATGACTGAAGCTGAAAAACAACTTTAATGACAGAAATCCTAAAATGAATTTCTACTGTCAAATTTGTAATGCTGAACTCAAACTTCAAGTTACAAAATCATAGAATGGTTGAGGTTGGAGAGGAGTTTTTCAGACCAGCTAGTCCAACCTCAGGACTCAAAGCAGTGTCATCCAGGGCAGATTGTCTGGTACCACATTCAGTCAGATTTTAGCCAAAATCCAAACTTCATGACCTCCCTGGGCAACCTGTTCCAGTGTTTGATCACCCTCACAATAGAAAAAAAAAAAAATGTTTTCTTGCATTCAGATGGAATTTCCTGATTTCTAATTTGTGCTTATTACATCTTGTCCTGTCAACAAACACTGCTGACAAAACTCTGGCTCCCATATCTTCATTTTCTCACATCAGGTATTTACACACATTGATAAGACCCTGTGAGGAGACTTGTCTTTTTCAGGCTGAAGGATCACAGATCTCTCAGGATATTGACACAGAATAATGAGACATTAACTTCTGCTCCTGATCAGACCTGAACATATCATTTAGAAAATTCTCTTCAAATTAATTGCATGTTTTGATGGGATCATCTCTAATGCATCTTATGTTAGTTTATTATATCATGTTGCTCAGTATCCAATAGCATCAAGCAGATAAAGTCTCCTATGTAACTGAAAGAAGTTTTTGTCAGAAAAAAAGACTTGTTGCTTCTTACAGCTAGGGCTTGACTTATATTTAAATACATTCCAATACCTCTACATTATGAAATGACGTTCTAAAAATTCCTCTTTTGAAGAAGCGGTTAATGTTTTTGATGTGTAGGAAAGTATTGGCATCTTCTCTCGCATGTCCCCCTTGCCAACTCATGTTTGAAAGCACTGCCTCATGCAATATGCCTCTGCTTAAACATTTTTTTTTTTGGTCAAAGATGGAAAGAAAAATACAGGACTTTACCACTGATGAAAGACCAAAGTCATAAAAATAGCCTACAGAGTAATAAAGGCAAGGTAATTTAATATTTGACAAGGTGAGGAAACCTCTGTCCTTCATATAGCATTTATAAAAAATGTTTATATTATTTTTTCCTAAATGACTTTTTGTTTTGCTCTGTTTAGCAAGCAACTGGAATGAGACTTGGGTGAAGACATCCTTGAGAATGAACAGATTCTTCAGACACTCCTGCCTCTGAACTGTGCTTACACAAAAATATTTTGGAAACAAAAACTAAGAGAGTTTTCTGACTGCATCACTAAGACACTAATGTATCTATTTTAAAATCCTTTAAAATAACAGCATTTTTTCCACTCATCAGTTAGCTTTGGTTTAGGCAGTTCATTGAGCCTGAATGACTTCTGGTATTGGAAATAACTTCATAAATATTCTATGGACAAATGTAAAGAACTTATCTTTGTGCCAAACATTCTCAGAGGCTGCAAAAAACCTCCAACATGGCTTCCTTCAAAAGGCTGCTTCTTTTTTTAGCTTTGTATTTCTATTGTAATTCATACTAGAAGAGAGCTTCGAGTGCATAACAGAAGCTTCAGCACCCCTCTGAAATTGTTATTGTTCATTGTTTGTAAACTGTTCCTTGTTACAGGGGATTAGGCTGAGACACAGAGTGCACATGGCTTAGTGTTGGCAGCAGGGCTGTCAAAAAAAAACAACAAACTAAGCTTCTTCATGTCCAGTCTGTTATTTTCCTCACTGCCTAACAGAGAAACGCAGCTTGACAATGCATTGCCAGTATTCTGGAAAATTAATCACTGTAATGGAGAGTTTTTGAGAACTGTCTGGCTGTTATCAGCGTGGAAAAGCCCTAAATGCAAGCCATTTCACTTCACAAAAGTGCCGAAAACCACAGAGTATCTGCAGGACAAAATTAGTATCAGGAGAGAGTACTTAAAACCACTGGATCTGGCAATGTGAATTCAGTCCAGATTGCATATCAGTTTGCCTTTACCAATCATGCAATAGGTATAGGCCACAGAAAACACGTTTAGTCATCTCAATTTGTCAAACCTGTGCCCATTTCGCAAAAGCCATAACCACTGTCAGAAGCTGTCGTGGTTCAGCCACCACTGAGACATCAGTGAGCATAACTGCAGATGACAACCTCTTTGGCCAAGGTGAAATCATGTCACTGTTGATATAATGTCCATCCAGGTTACATGACCTTGCAAAAAAAACATCATCCAGTCTGAACGCTCACAGAGGATGCTACTAAATGTTGCGTGCAGCAACATCTTCAACAAGTACCATCTATGCTGAACCACAACCCACAACTACCACACATTTTCATTGTGTTTGAAGATTGTTCTTTCCCTTCTACCTTTACAACAGTGAGCACAGACAATTATTTTTACAAATATTGTCATGTTGGATGCCTGGCCTCTGTGAAACATGGCAATGGAGAAACAGCGATTTCAGCACTGTCCTTGAGAAAGAAAAGTATCTGAATAGCTTCCACAGGCTTTTGGGAGGGGGAAAGGGGTATTTAACTAAAATTGTCTGCCAAAAAAGATACTCAGTTACCACAATTTCCTACTTTAAGTACAGTGAGGCAGGGAGATGGCAACATCTCAGATACCACAAAGTGGTGACTAATGCAAATGTTAATGGTGGTTGGCCAACATGCACTGAAAACCTGCCAAAGCCCACATGCTATAAAGAAGACAATGTATGGAATTCTCTGTAGCGCAACATTACTTTACAGTTAAGGCAGGAGGGAAAAAAAAAATCCCTTTCAGTTGGGAAAAAACATGTTGATAAAAACTCCATAAAGGTAACATTAGTTTCAAGTGTAGGCCCTGCAAAAGATTTCATTTAGCATCCCTGTTACTCAAATTTGTTGTAGGAATCTATATTATATAAAAAGACAGTTTTTAAGTTCATTTCAACCTAAACTGATCAGACTGATCTGTATTTTCAATATACAGCAGATGATAAGTTTTATTTTCTGTACACAAGCAAAATCCCTCCTTCAAACAAACAAACAAAAAACCCCACAATATTAATGTAATGATGAAATTGCAATTTGTTTTTCCATCACAACACTAAAAAAAAGCAACTTAGATGAAAACAAAGCAAAACAAACAAACAAAACAACAACAACAACAACAAAAAACCTTGTCCTATCAGGAAAAGAAGAAATAATGCAATGAGCTAAATAGCCAGTACATTCCCGTAGAATTTATCACTTAAATCTATACTTTCTAAAACAGCTATTTGCAAATGCAAGATCTTTTTTTTTTCTAATTTATCTTTTAATAATTTATTGTCATTTTATTATTATTTTTTCAAAATATATCTTTCTATGAAATGTATTCTTAAAAGATATTCAAGCTAATTATATTTTACTTTAGACAACAGGATATAAATTCATTAACATTTGCTACAATAAAGCTCTTGTCAGGTTATCTTCTTTGGAGAAACAAACATGGTCATCTTTTGTAGTCTCCTATGCAGAAGCAAGCAGCTCTTCCCAGTAGCCTTCCTGAGTATTTTCATACTGCTCCAGCAGGTGCAGCAACAGCAGAGGGCATATCCCCTTACTTTATTCCTGGAACACTTTCAGAACACGCAGACCTCCATGTCCCACCGATGGCATGGGGCACCCCGGGTCAGGAAGCAGCCTGTTTGAAGAGCCCGTGTGCCAGGTCACCCTGGCCTGTCTACTACAGAGCCCTCTACAGAGAGTTGTGCAACTGGGGGGAGTCAGGGCAAAAGAGCTGGGAATTTCTGAGGCCAAAGAGAAGGACACAACCCTTACTTCATGATATGTCTCAAGCTCAGTGAAGAGGGTCTGCTGTAGGCACGTGTCTCTAGTGACTGCCTTGATCCCATCTCTAAAACATTTGCAGCATGTCTGGGCCGTTTATAAATGTTCCAGTCTTCTTTTTTTTGTAAGCATAGATTCAATCCTGCTCTCAGTCAAGTCAATGGAAAATTTCCCATTAACATTAATGGTCCCAGCTCAAGCCATAAATTCCTCTAGCTCCCTAGCCATTTGTGCTGACCTTTGCTTAAACTTCCTCAGATTTGTCATCATCCTTCTGGAAAGCAAGACCTTCTGCGCTATTTTTCTCTTCACAGTGGTTTCCAAAAATCCTCTTTTTATTATCTGTGACTTTCATTAATATACTCTCACCGTAGCATCACTGATTATGAATACCACCAGTCCTACAAGGATCCTCATAGTATCTCTCCCACTAAACCTGATGCAAGATCATTAATCACTGTTCTTAGTTCACTGTCCCTTTGACAGTCCACGTAAAGAAAAGATCAGAAGCAATGCATTTGTGAATCTGAAAAACTACATAGACTCTCACATTCAACAAAACAGAAATAATGTCTTAAAGGCAGGCTTTCTACAGCCACCAGTTTAAAAATCTGACCCATAAAATCTACCTAGTTCGTCTGGCAAGATCTGTCCTTCATTACATTGATAATCCTTACGCCCATTATGAGGCAAGAGTGTATGCTGCCGTTCAAACACTTTACAGCATTGACCACTGAACTTTCTACTTCCTGCTTCAGAGCACAGCCACCCCCATTTTACATGCAGGAAGTCAGTAACGATGTCTGTCTCTCTCCTGTGAGCTCTCCTTACAGGCAGGCTCCAGCCACGTGGGCCAGGGCCAGGACCCATTCCAGCTTGTGTTGGCTCCTCCCTACCTGGAAAGCAGCCGTATACAAATCTTAATCACCTGGCAAAGTCACCCAAGAAGGCTGCGTGGGTCTTCTCACTTCCAAGACCAGCATCCCAAACAGCTTTGCTCTTGCCTTACAGGCCAAGTTTCACACTTAGAGCTTAAAAATAAGCCTCAAATCTTGCAGCAGACTTTTTTGAAGCCACATGAGCTCTGCCCTGCTCCTTCCAGGCCTTGGCGGAGCTGCAGCTATGGGAAGAGTGGGAGATGACTGTTTTTTCCACGCCTTTGGCACCTTTTTTCCCCATTAGTACACCAGACCACTCAACCCCAAGCCGCTCCTCATTTCTTTCATATTTGGGGTGATTTTTCCACCTTCACAAGGGAGCAAAATTTCAGCTGCAATGCAATATTTGTTACAATGACATAGACCAAGTAAGCTACACCACAGACAGCAGGTTACCTCCCTTCTTACCTCTCCACAATGGACTTAGCCCTGCCTTGCTCTTGGTGAGGGCAGTTTCTGGGTTGAAGCTACTGGCTTGGCTCAAAGCTCTTGAGAAGTGTTCATCCACTACTGAACCAATGTCTCCCTGGAAGTAAGTGAAAAGGACGCAGCGAGAGTTAAGGTACTCCATCTCGGCAGGCTGGTCTTTCTCATCCTCCTCTTGCTTGCTGGGAAGGGTCACTTCCAGAGACTCCTGCATCTTGTTGTATACAGCTAATTTCTTCTGGGATTAAAAACAAAACAAACAAGAGATGTATCACTAAAAGCATTCAGTGCAAGCTCAACATCTGGTTTCCTTAAAGAAAAATAACTGAATGCATTGAATATTCATTTCTGTTCATTGCACTTGGAAGACAGAGGTATTTTGCACCGACATTTTACAGAAAAGAGATTACCAAAACTCTGCTTAGAGTTTTGTTTCCCCCCACACAGATGGACCTGCTCCTCAAACACATTTCACATCCGCAGGTAATTTAACAGCAACGGTTTGCACCCAATACCTTCAAAAAGAACACAGGTAGACTGACAATTTACTGCTGACTCCCACCTGGAAAGGATATTCCCATCAGTGAGGGCTGCAGCTCCAGCTTGTACAGCCCTGCAGAAGGGTGGCCACTTACTAAACTTCTGTATTTCACCCTTTTGGCTGAACATCCACCCAGCTTTGCTCTCCTGGGTGAGAGGACAGGAACAGTTAGAGAACTTGATTCTTGAAAAGTCTTCCACCACATTCCCAAAGTCCACAAAATGCATAAATTCTCATTTAGGGCAAGGAAAGGTGTTTTTTGTTTGTTTTTATCATGAAGATCTACACATTCGGGTGGTGAAAGGGTTCTTTTGGGGGTAGGTTTTATTTTGTTGTTGTTTTGTTTTATTATTTGTTATTAAATGCCAGCTTCTGGAGTAAAGAATAAAAATTCAAGTCTTCAGAAATTAAGCATGTGATCTGGGGGAAGAGGGGAATTGACAAGTCTGCAAACACATGCAAAAAAAAAAAAAAAAAAAAAAAAAAAAACACACAGAGAAGCATTAAAAAAATAAAGCCAGCAAAGCCATCTGTGAACAGCTATTTCAGAATCTTCTCTCTCTCTCAAATCAAACCTAAATGTCAAAATAAATGTGTGTGAAGATCCATTTTGCATGGAACATATTTTTCAGATGTTCCACTTTACAACTGTTTTCACAGAAAAAAGCTCCCCACAACAGTCAAGCTGCAGGAATCATAGCTTTTAGCCATTTCCACAGCTGACTTTACACACAAGCAGCTTTAGGAACCCAAAAACAACTACAGCACATATGCAGAAGTATTTCATAGCTTTTCTATAGAATTACAGCTTGACTTGTCTTTTATGGTTTGCTTGGCAACACTTTAGCGCCATCAGAATCTCTTTAAGTTTACGGCTTTTTTCTCTTTTTCCAAAGTTGTTCTATAGAGCAAGTTAAACAACTACACAGTCTATAAAGTTCCAGTTATACAATAAATACGCTTGTCAGATTTAGAAATAATTGGAAGTCGTTCTCCAATCTTGTACACCAAAAATGTACTTACATTCTATGCTTTCTAAAATCCCATAAGCAGATACAAATTGTCTTATTGTAACACAACATAGAAACTCCAGAACTAATTCTTAATTATGAGTGATTACTAAAAAAATTAATTGTAAGAAAGAGATACTTACAAATGAAATTAAAACCTACAATAAATACTACAAGCTCAGAGCAATTAAGTGATGCATCAGACATTCTGGTAGCTTAACTGAAGAACATACACCAGCTCAGTAATACCTTTAATTCTGACACTGTTGCACAAACTGTAACAAGGGATGCAAGGAATTTTATTTTGCAGTTTGGGAGATCTAAACAAGTCAAAGTTAAATTCTAGTAAGTCTGTGCTTCACAAAGCACGTGGCTCTGCTTAGTACAGTGTCACTTATTTAGACATACAGCTTTATTTCACAAGATGTTAAAAACAAACAAACAAACAAACAAAACAAAAAAAAAAAAACAGCAAGTTAAAACAATAAATAGTTTTTCTAGAACCTAAGTGCTAAAATGAAAGGTAGTCTGAAGCTATCAAAGTAACTTTTGCAAGTGTTGAATTTGAGGTGACCCATACTTTTTTGTAAATGCTTTGTGCTTTCTCTAAACAAACTAAAAATCTCTTTAACATTTGTTCCTGAAAAATTAAGATATAACTCTCAGTGAGCTTCATGGTTTTGTCTAAATAATCTCTGAAGGATGAGATGTCAATAGGACAGAAATAGTTTTAACAATATCACATATATAGTAGAAGTGCATATGAAAAATATATAACATATCTACTTAAATGACTTAATGATGTTCAAAAATGCACCACAATCCAGATCCTCTTAAAAAAAAAATGCAAGACAAGAGGCTGGGAACCACTTTTTAATTACATTATGCATTTATTTAAGTATATAGAAAGCATAAAAGAGGTACTTTAAAGGTGTCTAAATAGATATTGATATATTACAACATCTCAGATACTGTATATAAGCTAGACCCTTAATATATACAACACACTTTAAAAGTTGATTTCTGTGATTATAGGTACACTATTTGTATTTATGCTGCAAGTATACAAATACATACACAAGCATGCAATTATATACAGAAACACATAATTTAATATAGCCCCTGGCTTGACTTGGTTATCAGGAAGGAAGTCTTTCAATGTTCCTATATAGAGACTAGAGCTCAGGAAATTAAAACTTATCTCCAGAGTCGCTTCTCTGTGCAGGAATGTTCCCCCTTCTACAGCTTAAGAATCTAATTCATTTTCCATTTCAACTCTCTTTCCTCCCCTCCAGTCCATGGGTAGTCATTACAAGACATTCCAAGTACTTGCTCTGTTTTTGAAAACAATGAATCTAATTTATTTATTTTTTTTAATGTCAAAAAAGATGGCAGTACTGATGGACAGGTACAACAGCTTGTGTAAAGTTATTTATAGTGAAAAATTATATTTTGTGGTGAACTTTTTGCAAAGAATGAGAATTCTTAATTAAAAGATATTTCAAAACCACATCAAGCCTGCAATCAGATACAGATCTACTTAGTTTGTATTTCAGGCTGAAATTATCAGCCAATTTTTTGCCTGTGATTACAGGGCCCTTTAAATATGAAGTTACAGTGAGATAAAGTGAATTTTCCTTGCATGCAGCTTACATACATCCTTAATTTTTATTATAGGATATATAATATGTAAAAGTTTTTTTTCTCTCCCTAACTCTCTTGTGATACCTCTGCCTACATGCAAATTCTGCATCACCCATTCTGACCTTAATAGCAATCTTTTCACAGCATTTCTATCTCCACTTGTGTGACAGGAAAAGTACCAACTTTTTCCATCAACTGCTAAGTGAATTTGTCCCACTCTCATGAGAGAAGAAAAATAATACAAAAGGGGGGAAAAAAAAAAAAAAAAAAAAAAAAAAACACATCAGGTTAGGTTTCTGATAACTAGTCTGGGCTAGCCCACTTTCCCTTGTACTTCTTTCATGCAAACAGTTCTGGCATATATTTAAGCAGTCAACAGTATCTGTAACGTCTTTATAAAATGTTAATGCCGAACAAACTCTGCATATGTCTTGCCTTTTTTCAGTTCTATAATGCTTTCATGTATTCATTAATTATACCTCTCTCTTCACTAAAACCTAGAGACTGAGATTAAGCAGCATCTGAAAATAAAAAACAAAACAAGCACAGAAAATCTCATTTTGGCCAAGACTCAGAATATAGAATCTAAGCCATCTTAGTATTTTGGAAAATAGATAAAGAAATGGGAAATCCAGTGCCTATATCATCTGATCCCATCTTCAATAACAGACACAAGTCTATGGCACAAGAAGGAATGGTAGGACCTCTGGGTAAATAATGCTGTACAGCGTGGGCTGTATTCAGCTTAAACCGACACTAATTTTGTTGTTTTATATATTTACAAAGAGGTTCTTTCAAAGAAAATTTCAACTCTTACTAAAAGTATCCCTTAAAAAAAAAAAAAAAAAAAAAAAAAAAAAAAAAAAAAAGCTAAAGGTCAAAAGTAGATTGGGAATACAGAAATATTAAAGAGAGGGTTCACGCTGAATAAGCATCCTCCACTCTTTTGGAGGAAAACAGACCACTTGGGTCTTTTACACCAAGAAAGCACGTGGTCCAAAATCTCACACAAAACCCCTGTCTCGATGATTCCTGTTATTTTCCAACATACCCTACCCAGAACCAAGGAAAACTGTTCTCATGCAGTGAAACTGGCCACATGAAAGCCAATGGCAAAAGTCCAATTGACTTCAAGGGTCCCGGATCTCAGCCGGGGTGTCTGGTAAAAATGTCACAGCATTCCTTTTCACAAACTGAAAAAAAATTCACTTCCAGCTGAAAGTAGCCACGAGGCAGCAAAACATAGAAACTAACAAACACAGCTGAGGCTGGAAAAATTTTAGTGTAGCCGAGTTTGAATTGAAAATTTAAACCGGCTCTTATTTTACATATAAGCTGGTTGTCTGATCCTACAACTTATTATCTCCGTACATGCCATCATGCAGCATATGGTCCTGTATGCTCCCAAGCATGAAAGTCTGGTGTGCCTGTGGCCACCTGTTACAGATTTTCCATTATGAGAGAAAGAACAGGAACCAAAAATAAAGAATAACTACACTGAGGAAACACTATATGACCCTATCCTGAGAAAAAAGCTGTCATTCGACATAAGCTTCTGAGAAGGAATTTCAGTAACAAACCCTAGGCAAATCACGGACAGTCCTGCATTTGTGGAGCTGCCTGCCAAGCAGGCTCCTATTGATAACACTGAAAGTATTCAAGGAAGAAGACAATTTCAAGCAATCATGACATGGAATGCTGGGCCTGAAAGCAACATTTACTGCATGCCTTGAAAATAGGAAATGGTAACTTCTCCCCTTGCAAAGAGCAAGCCGATAGCAAAGCCACACTTTCTTTCAGGTGATCCATTGGGTTTGCAGCAGTAGAGCCTGGTGGCCGTGCAGTGTTCAGTTGATGGAGACAAGTAGTGGAAGACTAGATTTATACATCTTCTGCAGTACATCTGAACAAGGCTGTGCCATTAAAGCTCTATTTTCATGTGTATAAAGGAAGGTCAAATTGTTTGGTCCCATCAGAACAAGACAGTAAAGCAAGCCATATTTTTGAAATCAGTAGGGTTTCATGGGGTTAAAAAACAGACAAACAAAAACAAATATGCCCGTACACAGAGCAAGACTTAATCCAGGTTTTACATCCCATAATTTTGAAAGTAGCCTTTGAAGCTGTTTAGTGTTTTGTGAAGTCAGCAGCGGGGGACCTATCAGACTTCAGAAAAAAACTTGAGGAACCATCCAAACTACAAAAATGAAATGTGAAGCTACCTTCTGCTACTATCTGGTGTGTCAGGTTCCACGGACTGTCACGCACATCCAGCATCAGTAATATACGCCCATACTCAAGGGTGCAAACAGGCGATACAAATAACTTTACCGGAAAACTGATTTACAGCCTGTGAACGAGGGTTTAGCTACGGCCAGCTGACACAACGGTACACACGGCTTGTCCTTGTCTGCAACGCTGTTCGTCTGGAAGGAAGAGTTGAGTTAGTGACCTAATTTGCTAATGGAGACAAGCCCTTATCTGGAAAAAGTCTGTCTACAGTCCTGCCAGCAGAAAGTCTAACTTGAGCATATCACAACTCTTTATGCAAGACTGATTTAGCAAGGACGGTGTTTGGCTTAGCTCTCTACATCTACATACCATGGAGATGTTCCAAAACTACCATTTACTGTAACTTCCCATTTAAAAGGTCTTAAACTCAGCTGTTAGTGAGCCAGGGTGAATCCTACCTTAGCCTCAGCCCTGCAGCTTGCTGTCCCTAGACAACAGGGTATGGCAAGCTGTCACTGCGTGTCTTGTATGCCAAGAATAAAACAGGATTCTTCACCGATTATGTTTCCAGTCTCTTTGAATGAGCAGCTCTGTTACACCCATTCCTCACCCAATACATAAGAAATCCAAAACTTACTACAGCAGCTTCAGAGCTCCTTAGAAAAGTGTATGGTGAAGAGAGTTTTTATTGCACCATTCCAGAGAGCTTTACACTCGGGCCAGCACAGCTCCTTACCATACACAAGAATGTACTTATTGTAACACCATCACACATTCGTTCTGTATTTTGGCAAAGGAACATGGAAACCCCAATTTATCTATAGAAAAAGGGCTGCATCCACTTTTCATTAGTTCCTTCTGGCATCACGTAAGCATCTATATATCCATACTTCTCTTACTTCCTGCCAGCAATGTCCCTGGACTTCAGCAATCTCAAAGATCTAAGGTGCTAAGCCTCCACTCCCATTAACATTCAATAGGAATTCAGGCTTCAATCCATTAAGCACTTAAAAAAAAAAAAAAAAATCTAAATTAATTTGCCAGCAAGTCCTTTCTTGGCTGTGAATTGTTTAAAGCTGAGGTTCCAAAAACTCTGTATCGCTGTGCAAGGAAAAATCATCTTCGTGCTTATTTAGTGGAGCAACAACTACATTTACAGAAATGTGGGAATAACTTTTGAGTGGGGTAACTTTAAGAAGGCACAATGGAGCACCCTCTAAGGAGAAAACAAACAACAAAAAAGCTCAGTTCTGCACACTCCGGCTGCATGCTAATCCATCCTTTAAAGCAATCCAAGACCTGCTGTGTAAAAAGGAGACCATCGTTCAGACCCCACTGAGCGTAGAGCAGTGACACAGTACCAGCTGCTTGTCGGAAACACTTCTCCTGACTTGCGTATGCAGCATGCAACCTACAGAAAGGTGAGAAGATGACCTCTCCAGAGAAATGCTGTAGTGTAGAACTTGAGCCTAAATAGCTGCAACAGCAGTTCCACTGCTGAAGAGCTTGCTTTGCTCTTCAAGAGATAAAAAACTGATACCAAAATCTGGCATAACCAATTACATCTCTGACAGGTTTATTACAAGTACCTGCAAGGATGCACAAGCTTTAGTTAGAATAATGCACCTCAAGCTCCCTGAAATTAAAAGGAAAGGCTGAGGTGCTCTTTCTTTCAGGAGACAAACCATTTTACTGGGTACTAGAAGACAACAGTATTGTACGATGGCACAGAAAAACACCTCAAGGGAGTCCTTGGATATTTTAAGGGTGAGCTCCACTTTGTCAGCTCCAATTCAGAGCTTTATTTTAAAGATGCCCCACTAACACATCTTCCCTCACTGTTATTTTTAAACCACAGTTTTAATTCCGGCAAAGGAGAACATTCTTTAAAATGGTCATCATCCTTATGAAGAGCGCAGGAGCATTTTACATGTTGAACACATGTGTAAGAAGAAACAAAAACCTGGCAACAGACTCTTCTTCCTTCTTTCTTAGGCTCTTTACTACTTGATTAAATGTTCTTGACAGGATGATTTTGAAGAAACAGAGACTTGCAAAATGTCATGTGTTACCCGAGCGCTAAATCATTCCACTCCAACTAGAGATACATCAAGAGTTCATCCTGTGTTTATTTCTTTTTTTTTCCTTTTTTTTTTTTTAATAAAAAGTGTTGGATTAAAAGAGAATACCTAAACACCTCTGAAGCCCGCAGCTGCTAGAGGCAGTGGGCACAACACTTAGTTCAGCACGAACAGCTCGGTTTTGCAGCCTGACACTTGACTAGTTTGTGAAGACCCTTCAGCTCCAAACATTTCAGGAAAACTGGCGCAAGCAGGATTAACTAAAACAAACTGTCAATAATGTGTAGGATAGCAAGGTTGAGAATGCTTTTTTGGTGGTAACAGGATATATTGTACTGGCCATGACTCATATGCTGTATTGGCTCAACAGAGCTATGTTTCTTGCCTTGAATATCTACCTCCACATTTCATAAATAGCATAAGCCACAGGAACTCAGTTTATTTAAAATGAAATTTTAAGAAACTTTGGCTTTCATTAGGGTGCCTCTGGGACATTTCAGATGTGGTGCTGCTTACAGCTGATGGAGAAACTTCTTGAGTCTCTTTAAAAACAAAAAGCAACTGCACGGGAGTGTGACACAGCCGTTAGTGATCACTAGATAGATTTTCACATACTAGGTGCTCCACACTCCAGTGCTGGAAAAGAAATACAGCCAACTGCCTACAAAGTTAAGTGCTAAAAAGTCCACCTAAGTTTCAATCTAAGTTTTCTACTTCTGGGTCTCTTAGTCAAGTTGTTTGAGATTATTTATTTATTTTCCCTCCAACTCAGGCAGGCTAGTAAGTGGAGCTCCGGATACTAAAATATAAAGTTCATGACTAACAACCACTGAATAAGGTGAGGGTTCTGCGAGCCATGACCTAGATTGGAGAAGAAATAACAATGCAGGCACGCTGCAGCAGACTAAACTCATGAGTTTTCCAGAGCCCATGTTTACAGTGAACAACATGAGTGACCTGGAAAAGTCAGCTTCGGTATCATTTCTGCAAAAGCTCTTTTCCCAACAATAAAGAAAAAAACAATAACAAGTGATAGGAATTTTAATGTTTTAGCCCATATTCGTGTCTCCAAGGCAAGTTGATATTAGGGGTCACTTCCCATGTACAGAGAAAACAATCTTCGTGGATAATAATGATAAAACCTTATGGAATGCAGCAACAACCAAAAAATGTATTCTCAGATGACTACATTAGGGCCAAGTCAATATTAGTCCCACTTCACCCACGCACTGCATAGTCTAAAAATGCTGTCAGCCTGATAAGAATTTCCTGATTCACTTTTTTTTTTTTTTCCCCTCTCTTCCAAATACATCTGATCACCAAATTCAGTTGGAAACTCGCCGGAGCCGCTCTTCCAGGAGAGCCGGGCTGTGCGGCTGGCGAGGCGCGCCCGCTCCGCGGGGAGAAGCACAGGGAGCAGCGCGGGTCCCCTCCCGTGTGCGCTCCTGCGGAGCGCACCGCACCGCACCGCACGGGCGAGCGGGGAGGATGAGGGGGGAGAAGAAGGCAAGAAGCAACTTTTTCCCCCGTCTCGCCCCACTCCAGCCGAGCAAGTCAAATATAAGAATTTGGATTATTTATTTATTTATTTATTTATTTATTTTTAAAGTCTTACCAGGCTCCGTTGCTCTGGGACACCCTCACCAACTCCCCGCATCTCCGAATCAACCCGGGGGCTGCACGGCGCATCGCTGGCTGGCCGGGACGGAGGTCTCCGCCCCGGCCAGTCAGCGATGCGCCGTGCAGCCCGCCGAGGGGGGTCCCTCCGCAAGGCTCCCCCCCTTCCCCTCCATCACCCAACCCCACCGCTCACCTGCGGACAGCCCGCTGCGGCTCCGGGCAGATAGCGGGGCGCCCCGCACGCCGCCGGGGGGGCGGGCTGCTGCATGGCCACGTCCGAGCAGCTCATGGCCGCGGCCGCGGCCGCCCCGCGCCGCCGCCGCCACCGCCTTCTTCCCCCTCCTCCTCCTCCTCCTCCTCCTCTTCCTCCTCCGCGCAGGGCGGCCGCGGCGGGGCGCCGCGCAGCGCCGGCTGCCAGCGCATCTTCGGCGCCCGCCGCGCTCCGCGCCCGCACTTATAGCGCGGCGGCTCCGCGGAGCGGCCGCGGAGGGCGGGGGAAGGAGGCCGCGCCCCCGGCCCCCCTTCTTCACTCTCCCCCCCCCCTCCGCCCCCCATACAGCTCCGCGGGCGCGGAAGCACCTGCGCATCCTTTATAAGCCCTCCCTCCCCCAAACCTGGCGCTGTGCAGAGGGTGGGTGGTAATTAATAACTGATGAATAGATGCTCATTACTACTTTATTATTAATAATTACAAACTTTTATTTTACTTTTTTTTTTTTTTCTTTTTTTGGGCGGGCGGGTGAGGCGGGGTGCAGGTCCCTTTCCCTTCTCATTGCTCAATGGGGATAAGGAGCATCTCACTGCCCAATTTCTCTCCCATGATCCCCAGGTGCACGAGAAGCATGGCCAAGCTGGAGAAGAGGGGACCGTCCCCCAGTCAAGTCACACGCATAGGCCACACACCACTTCCCAAAGGATTTGCAGCACTGCCTGGAATTTTGTCCAGGAGGAAGGAGGAATCCACTTGCCCCATTAGCTGGAAGGTTGCACACATCACTTGACTGCCCAAAAGGTCTCTCCTCACTCCCCACTTTTGGTTCACAGTCTTAAAAATAAATAAATAAAAGAAAAATCACATAACTGCACTGCTTGACTTAAAATATGTGTAGCAAACCAGGATCTGGCTGTAATGGCTCTAATCCTACTCAGATATATTTGTGGCCTACCTCTGCACACATTCTTGCCTGTGAGCCGCCCCACTGCAGTCCCATACTTGAAGGCTTTTGATACCATTCCTCACATGGAAACGAGTCAGCATACAGCTCGGTAGCATTATCCCAGCTTATAAGCCTGGACATGACCACACTTGCTTGCTCTTGTTTTCTTCTTCTTTGGCCTAAAATGAATTATTTCAAATTTCTTTTTAAAAAAATTCCTTTGAAGTGTGCCTATACTTAATAGTTTCTGAAATTGAAGCCTTCAATCAAATATTCTAAATTTATACCTTCTCTCTCTCTGTATATATACACACACAAACACACATGCATCTCCTCTGCCAGAACAGTGAGATGAATACACGAGGTTAAAATAGCTCTGTCTGACCCCAGTAGGATTCCCTGTTTATAGAAAGCATTTCTCTGAAGCATTCAACTGCAATACTTTGAAAAAAAGATTCAATTTCCTGCAGGTACATTTATTTTATTTTTGGGTATACAGCTCTTAAGGTAGCTACATACCCCTTTAATAAAGCCCTGGTAATTTGTTCCTGATAGTTGTTGCATTTTGTATATCTGCCTAAATGGAGTCAATCTCTACATCAAACTTTGCAGCCAGTCAGAAGTGTCAATGCATGGCTAGCACTCATACAACATGGACTTTGCTGTGCTGCATGTATGGGCTTATGAATGGCTTCTTTGGGGAAACAGAAAATTCCAGAGACAATTGCTATCCACCGATCTCCAGTCAGCACGGGCACTGTTACTTTCAGAAATCCTTTCCCCTCATTTCCTATTGCCACAAGGTGACCCTGACAGCAAAGCAGGCAGGTGCTGGAGGCTGGTGCCGGGAACAGCTCCCAGAGGCGCCCACACTCAGGTGCTCCTGTGGCCACTCCATCCCCTGGCTCCCATGCTCGAGTGCTGGGCATAATCCTGCCAAGCAGAGCTGTTCAGGGCAGGGAATAATCTTCCCGGTCTAGGGGAGATGTCACTTAGATCCATCCCTGGCTGAGGGAAAACCCTTCCAGGCACAGTGATTAGAAGGCCAGATGCTACTTTATCAAAAAATAAGAAGTGAAACAAAACATGCTTCTACACTTAATGAACAGTAACAGAAGGCTGTAAAATCACAAGCAGGAGCAAGCTCTTTTCATACTGATTGATTGCTTTGTGGAGAAAATCCAGTACTGGTCCTTAAAGCAGAACCAGGCCAAAATAGAAATGTATTTGTCATTTACTGTGCCAACACAATGTGTTGAGGTGGGAGTACATTAGTGATCGCTTTACACCCAAGTACACGAGGAGTTTGCAAGAAGCTTACAGATAGTCTGACATACAGAGCGCTGTTTCCCACAGGATGCCAAAAATGCTCAGATATTCAATTAGTGCGCATTCCTCATTATTTCAGATCCTGCTGCAATTCCTATCGGATGCCTTCAGGCACGACACAGTGGCACGATACATCAAGTCGAGAAGCAGAACGGGACCATTACTAGGCAGATGTTTGACATGATACATTGTGTCAGTCAGCTAGTGGCACTAAGCCATGGTCGAAAATGATTTTGACACGACACAGTGTGTCAGTGCTGTAGCACAAAAACTAATGTGTTCCAAAAATAGGGACAAATTCACCTCTGGCATAAGCAGAAGCAACTGCAGTGACTTCATTAGATTTGCATCTGCTTATGTCAACAGTGAATCTGGCCCGTAATCTGGAATTTATATGAAAGTGTGGTAAGTGGCTGCATTTTCAGATTTTTTTATGTTACTTTCTGCCTCCCAGCATTCAAGCATCATGAGACAGTTGGGGTAAAACTGCCACCTTTCTCAACTCTTTCCCCTCCACTCCATGAGAAAGCATCAAGTTTCTGTTTTTAGCAGTGTAACAGTGCTCTGGGGTATACAGAGGGTCCTTTTTCAGAGGCAGTTTTGAATTTGCAGATTTCACAAGGAATAAGAATGTTAAAAACAAACAAACAAACAAACAAACAAAACCCACTGCTTTCTGCCTCCATATCATTTCACAACAATAACTTCAAGCACAAGGAGCCCAAAGATTATAGCAAACCATGAAATTGCAATGACAATCAGTGTGATAGTAAAATAATTTCATGAAATAATAGCCCAGGTGAAGTGTAAGATTTGGTAAGATTTTTATATATATATATATTATATATATATATATATATATATATATTATATATATATATACACACACACATATATATACACACACATATATATTTTAAAGGCATTCTAATTTATTGGTGTCCCCTTTCTCTGTTTGGGAGTGAAGAGCACAGCTTGCTGATGCATCACACTGGAACAGACCAAGTTATGACTGGTCATCTTTACAGAAGAGCAACACACCAGCTTCCTGCTCTAATCTATTTCTTTAACAAGGAATGTAACCAATTAGCTGTACTTAAAGTTCATTTGCCTTTGGTGTGTATTCTAGTTTCTTAAATCCACCAGACCATGTTACTTCTTAGGCCAGCTGAAATTCAGCAATGCCAAGGGCAACCCTAGGAAATAGAGACCAGAAAATCCTGATGGAAAACCAGATAAGCACCACAGCCAGATATGTACATCAGTACATCAGCTCTTTGGGTTGTAATGAAAAGGAAGCATGGTTTGCCAGCTGTGCTATAATTCTGACAGAGAGGAACAGTGCAAAGACATAGAAGCAGCAGCAGTTTGCACACCCTCATTGAGAAATCATGTGTTTGGGTGTTCTGAGTTGACCTTTTCCTGTTGGAGTTGCAGGTGCTCACCACTTCCACCTACCAGAAAATTTAGAGGTCTGAATAAATGCTGTAAAAGCATTGCAAGCATTTCAAACCTTTTGAACAGCAGCAACAGAAAGTAAAGGTCCTGCCCCTCCCTTTTCACCACTACACAATCATTTCTTCTTTTTTTTTTTTTTTTTTTATTTTTTTGTTTGTTTTAAAGGGGATAAATCTGTACATTAAACCATTCTATGGAGATTAAAACAAACAAGTTCTCCTTCATTTCCCCCCTTTCCTCGTTTCACCCTCTGCTGGCATCCTATAAGTATTTAAATCATCTTAAACCACACCCTAGCTAGCTGTGGCTAGCAGTTACAGGCAAAGCCCCTTGGCTTTGCTGTTACTGTCCACTCAACAGTCAAAAATGCAGTGTTTTGTTTTTCCTAAATGAAGAGCCCAGCTCTGAAGATACACACTATATCCCAAGGAAATAAACACCAGGTGCTGTCTATGTCTTGTATGTAAAGGAACAGAAAGGGTGAAAATTATGTTCACCACAACAAGCTAGAAATTCTCTGGTAAGATGGAGGGAAAAAAAAAAAAAATTTTGATGGAGCAGCAGTTTTGCACAGACAAGTCGATTTTGACAAACATCGTCTAAAGCAAATTAGGTTTCTCATGAAGCTTGCCACACACATTTCTGGTTTCACACCAATTTACACGATGACGGGTAGCCCCATTGGGGAGTTTACTTTGACCCAAGGATTCAAGGGCTCCTAGGCATGTTCCTGTAAAGCTGCAGTACCGTCATCACCATGACCTACACTTCCAGCTGACACAGTGCAAGTCCCAGAAGTGCAATAGGCACCAGAATGCTCTACAAGTACTCGGCTGAGCTCAGGCTCTCCCTGGTCCCCAGGGGAGATGCATGAAGTTGGGGCAGGCAGACACTCCATTTCATTCCTGAAAAGGCAGAATGGAAATATGCTGAGACTGCCCCAAGCATCTTGGGAGGGAGAACAGAAGTATAAGAATTATTTCATTTCCCCAGGACAAAATTTTTATAGTTCTCCAATAAAAAATAAAAAAAAACACTGAAGGGTTTTTGTTTGTTTGTTTGTTTTTTGGGGTGGAGCTAGTAGTATTTTGTTCATTCAATGTCATTTTCATTCATACAGCACCTTAGGAGTACAGGAGGCTTAATGTTTCCCTTAAATATAACCATTATACACTCACCACTGAGGTTTTGTCCTCTCTGGAATTGGAGGCAGCAGCTCATGTGCAGTAAGTATGCTACCCTGAGATTTAGGATCACTTGATTCAAAGGACAACAAAATACAGCAAGCTATTGGCCAAAGTTATGATCATCAGATACACAGCAATCTTTCTGTGTGTTGCAAGGATCTGGACACCTCTCTAGTCATCTCCTTCATATTTTGTAATAAAAGGACAGCTGCAGTGCCAATTAGAGCAAAAGTCTATCTTACTTTAAGAACAGCTTTCACATCTCATGTATGTAATCTTCAGCAATAGATCAAGGACTGTTATTCATTTTAATGCCTAAATGCATTATATTTATTTTTCTTATAATATTTTATGTTACCACAGAAAATGTCTGGCTCCCAAAGAAAGACAGGGAATTGTGTCAACAGCCCAAATTCTTCCTTGAAATGCGAACATTTTCAATGGCTTTAATGGAAGATATGCACTAGAATCCCAGGGCACAATCTGTCACTAAAATCCCCCATCTACATTGGAATTTTTCACCATGTGTCCTGGTTTCAGTTAGAACAGAATTAATTTTCTTCCTAGTAGCTGGTGGAATGCTGTGTTTTGGCTTAGGATGAGAAGAGTGCTGATAACACCCCGATGTTTTAATTGTTGCAGAGCAGTGCTTATACCAAGCCAAGGACATCTCAGCTTTTTGCTCTGTCCTGCCAACAGGCAGGCTGGGGGTGCAGTAAGAGCTGGGAGGGGACAGACCCAGGACAGGTGACCCAAACTAGCCAAAGGGGTATTCCATACCATCTGACGTCATGCTAAACAATATATAGGGGTGGCTAGCCGGGGGAGGGGGGCCGGACTGCTCGGGGTTAGGCTGGGCATCGGTCGGCGGGTGGTGAGCAATTGCATTGTGCATCACTTGTTTGTACATATTATTATTACTTTCCTATTATCACCATTGTAACATTATTATTATTATTGTTATTATTATTTTGTTATTATTATTTTCCTGTCTTATTAAACTGTCTTTATCTCAACTCACGGGCTTCACTTTCCATTTCTCTCCCCCGTCCCAGAGAGGGAGGGGGGAGGGTGAGCGAACAGCTGCGTGGTATTTAGCTGCCAGCCGGGTTAAACCACGACACCATGTCTTTTTCATAAGGCATTATTAAACATGTTTCCATTTCAGCAGTTGAATTTGGGGGCCCTGTTGCATCTGTGAGGGAAGTGCACGGAAGCTGGCCAGTAACTGTAAAAGAGAAGGAGAAAGTGGATAAAGTGGCTTGAAACTTTCAGATGCCAGCTGATGCCTTTCGCTTTCAGCCTCCTCACAACAACAGCAAGCAGCACACTAAGATCTTCCTTCCAGCTGGTGCAATAGCAGCAGCTGGCCTAGTTCAGGGCAGCTTCAGTGTTGTTCCCAGACATCCTGAGGGGTGTTTTGGTGCCTACCTGGCCGTGGATTGAGCACAGACTTGTTCCCTGCTCCCCCTGCCAAATCCTGGGGCTGCAGCAAAAGTGGTGAATATGGAGAAACTGGGGATGAAGCCCAGCAGCTCCTAATGTTCAAAATCCTTGGGACAACAGGGCTTTATTATTCTGTGGGCTGGAGACTTGTGACCTGTTCATGAACACTGACACTTTGCTCTGAAATGCCTCCTGTTGTCTTCAGCATAGCCACCCACAGAATACAACAGTAGTCCTCCTGTCATTGGTACAACACCTGTAACTGCTGAATAGCACAGATGCATTTCTGATGAGTCAGGCAGAACACAATACAGAATGCTTGTCAATTTTATGCAGCTGGGGGCAAGCTTGCAATGCCTGGCCTGACATGAAGCCCACAGTAAGCCATTAGCTCAGCAGGATATTTAGAACAAATCTGAACCAGCAAAGTGAATATGAAGCAGAGCACATTTGCACCAGCTAACTCCAAAGGTTTTGATCCAGTCCAACAAGCCCTAAGGTAGGGCTAAGGCTTTTGATGACACTTTACTGAAATTACTATCCAAAGAAACCATCCCATCTTCCTCACTTGCCTTCACTTCCAGTCATGTCAGCACAGATACGTGCACATGTAAGTTTAATAGAACAGGTCCCAGCTAGGACTAACATAGTTTTAATTATTTTAATTATTGGTATGGAGGAAAAAAAAATATCTTAAAATCTGTCTTTTCCACATCCAGATAATGCCTGGATTTTCTACAGCCACCCCTGCCAGCATAGCTAGTGCTTCTGACCTCACCTCTACCTTGTATTCTGATATCACAATCTGCAGGAGACCAGAAGGGATTTTACATAGTTGTTTCACCATCAGATCTCTATCATTATTGTACAGTTTTGCCACCAGATATTGCAAATCCATCTTTCACAGGTAGGCTGTTTTAGATAACTCTGTCACAAAAAAGAGTAATTGCAATACTGCCACCAGTTGAGCTGCATTCACTTTACTTCCTCCTCACACCCCCACTTGATATTAGTGGTTTCTATAACAATTCATCTAGAACCACTCTTTATGATTTATTGGATGCGATTAGTGACTATAGGAGCACTTGATGAACACTCCTGATTGCAGAAACATGGAAATGCAAATATTTTCTTTGGCTTAAATGACAGAAAGCATTTACTAAGAGAGATGCTGCCATGTTTTTAATACCAAGCACCGCTTCCCAACTCTAAATATGTACATTAAATGCAAGTGAAGAGTAGTTTTGTTCCTGTAACACACAATTTCATAAACGCCTATAACAATTTAACAATTGCTTGTTGTTTTTTTTTACTCCTTTTGTCAAGTGTATATTAATAATATAATTTGCTATGCTAGATTACTCTAATAATCAAGACTGTCAGCATTTTCAGTTTCTTTTCATATTTCTCTTGATCTCATTATCATAGGCTTTTCATCAGCTTTTCTTTGCTCATCAAAAGAACATGTGCAAATGGTGAAGGAAAATGGCTAGAAAAATACTTGTAGAGCATTATTAGTCTCTTGGTGAATAAAATGCATGTATTAATAACACTTAACTGGCTGTTCTCTGTTGTCTATGGCATCATTACTTTTCCCTACTCTTAGAGTAATTTGTATTAGTAGGAAAGCAAGTAGTCAAACTGTAGCACTTACGCATAAAAATACTTTCAATACATTTTACTATACATGTAAAACATATTAATTCACTAATTTCCACAATGGCTATGTGACCTATAGTTGGATACATAGAGGCTGTGGACTTAATCAGCTCAAGCTCATGGTCAGAATTTTTGCCATCCAAGCATGAGCTTAAGCCATGCAGCTAGTTTAGTCTCCTGTATGAAACAAGATTTATTACTATGTCTATTCCTTATTCCATAGGCATCTCTGTCTGAAAGGATATGACTGCCCTAATGAAAAAAGATGTCTTAAAGCAAGCAAAACAATCATCCTGAAACTGCCTGAAAAAAAGCCATCTATGGATGAAGTATACTGCTCACTGTGATATTCTCCACTATTCAGAGAGCCAGAGGATGGGGAAAAGAGTAAAATGGCTTTTGCTTCCTCCCAAGCTAAAGTAATCTACTGAATAGGGATAATATTTCCAGAGGCAAGAATAAGAGAGCTGATTAAGCTTCACCACCCACCATCTACCCCTTTTCCCCACAACAGGATTTTCTTACCTTATCCCTATATACATACACACCTAACATCTAGAAATTTTTCTGTGCTTCTGCCTTAAAAGTACATAAAACTTATGGTAGAATAGTTCAGTTGACAGGGACCTTCAAAGATCAAGCCCAACTTCCTGACCACTTCAGGGCTAACCAAGAGTTAAAGTATGTTATTGAGGCATATCCAACTGCATTTTGAACGCTGGCAGGCACGGGGCACCAACAACCTCACTAGGAAGCCTGCTCCAATTCTTGACCACCCTCATGGGAAATAATTGTTCCCAATGCCCAGTCTGATCTTCCTCAGGTCCAGCTTTGTGCCATTCTCCTGTGTCCTGTCATTGGCTACTGGGGAGCAGAGACCAGCACCTCCCTCTTTGCCTCCCCTCCTCAGGATGCAATGAGGTCACCTCTTGGCCTCCTCTTCTCCAGACCAGATGACCAGGGTGTCCTCCAGCCCTTTTACCAGCCTTGTTGTCCTCCTCTGGATGCTTTCCACTACCTTAACATCCTTTTCATGTTGTGGAGACCAGCTGGCTCTACTGTGTTTAATGCATCCCAAAAGGTGGCTCACCCTCTTGGCTGCCAGGACATGCTGCTGGCTCATGTTGAGCCTCCTGTTGATAAAAAATGTGGAACTGGACTAGTCTTAGAATTGAGCAATGGGGAACACCTGATGTATTTCAGCTTTTTTTGGAGATCAGTCCAACTTGCCAGGACTTTATATTTTCTTTGGTTTATGCCAGCTTTCCTTAAAATATTAGATATTTTCCTCTAAATTCATCTGTTTAATTCCAAAGTGAGTGAGAGTTGTTACCTCTGGGAAGGTACATTAGAGGCAGAAAAATTGCCTGAGTTAAGAACACAGGCAGAGAAGTATGAATAAACAACTTAGTTCTCTGAGTCTATCAGTACCACAATTCCCATGAGCACCATCAGTTTCAGTGAGACCTTCCCCCTTCCCCCCCCCCACCTAAAGCTTACAGTAATATTAATCCAGAGCACTTAAATAGTACACAACAGTTTATTTCAGAGGTATCTTTACAGTTTCAGCACAGCATCCTGGAGCATCTCTGAAGAAACCGTCTTGAAGCCTTTAATTTTGAGAAGTACCAATTACCTTCCAAATGAGAGAAGGTTACACCACTAGAGAATGAGCCACATTTATTTACTACAAGCAGCTTATTCTTTACAGGCCTTCCACAGAGGTGCTGAACATCAACTGTTGTGATTGCTACTGTCCTCACATCCCAGCCCAAACAGAGAAGCAGCAAAGAGAAGTCACTCACCTGTTCTTGCACTTCTTTCTGAGAAACCCCAGGAAGCACCTTGAGTGGGATACACAGGCAGCGATGGTGAAACATTTCCTCTCCTAGGCCACAGAGTACAACAACACTCCTCACTGACAGCACCTGCCTTGGAAGGAGAATAAAAGGCTGTTTGTCTCCTCTGTCCTTAGCCCTAACCTCTGGGGTCCAAGCCTGCTGCCATAACTCCAAGTTAGAGGTGGCAAAGTCCTTTCACTCGGACCAAAGGCAACTATACTACCAATGACATCTGATTATTCCCAATCAGGGAACATTTAATAAGCAGCAGCATCTGAGAAAGGAGGGTTGCAGACTCCTAATTAAGCAGCCACTGACATATCACTTTGCAAACTAAACATCCAACTGGGATGCTCGATCTAGCACATATGGTTTGTAAACAAATGAACAGAGCACTCCACAGAACAGCTCTACACACTGCTACAATGAAATATGCTGAAGGCATACCGCAGAGGCTCCCTTTGCCCTTGTAACAAATGATCTAATGATTCTCAGGAGGAGGAAACGAGGCTGATTTGTAGCTCTCTTCAAGAGGCTAACACAGTTAAATAAGACTTCTTAATTGCCTGCTCTTTATTATTTAATGCATAAGAAGGTTAAAAAAATCCTTGGGGTAGATCCCAAAAAGGTATTTAGGTACCTAAGCAGGCAGCTAGGCAGAATTTAGCTGCAATTACAAACAGTGATATTAAAAACCTCTGCTCAGCTGCTGCCTAACTCTGAAGGCTCTTAAACCTAAGTGGGTACCTATTTCAATTTTAAAGTTCTCCAGGTGCCTAGCATTCAGCTTCTGCAAGTGCCAAGAACATTTTATTCCTGATGTGCCTAAGGTGGCTCACGACAGCTCAGTGCTAAGCCAGCCAGCAGCCAGGAGTTATAGCAGCTTTCTTCTCTGAGAGGTTTTAGCCATGAGGAACATTTGTCCGGTGCACAGGAACATCTGAAAGCCTACCTGCATCTCTTGAATGGGTTATAAATAAAGTCAGCCTAATTACATATAATAAAGTGGCAACCAAGCAGGTCTGCTCAAAGGCATGTCACAGATTCAGGAGTTGCACAAGGGGAAGCAATACAGCTGAGAGGCAGTCCTAAAGCTCTTGAAAACACTTGGAGCTGCAAATTACGAAAGACAAATGAGACACAGAACCCATCCACAGCAAGGCAAGAAGTATGCTTTTTAAATCCCTGTATCTTCTCCATTCAGACCAAAGAATGAAAATGAATCCTTTAAATGAGTGGGACCCGGGTCAGGCTAATGGTGCCATCTCATCAGCTGTGGTTTCTGAAGACACAGGGGCAGCCTGTGTGGCCTTGCCCCATTCAGAGTCCTGCCAGGAACAAGGGCAGGAGCACATCCTCCACTCTACTCGCACATCCCTTCAGTGGTTTTATATGCAGTTTATTTGAAAAATCTTGTTTTTCTAAAGAATAGCATTTGCGCCATGCAATTTAGATACCACCATTTTGAAGAAGTTAGTTATTTTGTTTTGCTGCATATAATTTTATTCGCTTTGATATCTGTTTGAGAGGGATGGGGCTCTTTCACAAGAGTGTTTGGGACTGAGCAGTGTTCCTCGTACAATATCTAATAAGCTTTATTGCCATATTTCATTGCTGTGAATTCAGGTAGTGCACTAATAGAACAATGAGATAGACCCTTGAGTGGGTAAATACGGAGTCAGAAGAAAAAAAGGCTTATGTAAGAGCCTATAAAAGCAAGACAGTTTAGAAATCAGGCAGCTGCTCCATTCCAAATTCCCTCCATTGTGTCTCAGTATGGACAGACATCAGACCGCCAGATCTCTTATATGCCTTGTTGCATTTTATAAAGTATGGGCATAACAGAGAAAATGGTAAACATAAAATGGATCTGTTAACATGGATCTGTTAACTTTCCTGCTTGTCTTCTGACACTTTAGATTGTTTCATGGGACACTGCACTCCTGGGAGACTTGATTACTTTTAAAATTAAAGTCATGTAGGAAAAAAATGTCCCATAGGCATACAGCAATATTTACAAAGGTAATTGCTCTTTTCTCAGAATATTCAACCTTTGTCAAGACATTCCTTTGTTCTGAGTAGCATCTATACAGCAAAATAATAACAAAATAGGTCTTAAGGGCCAGGAGTACTTTAGTTCTATGCTTTACTTTCTGTCAGTGTCTGGAGATGACTTCAAGACATTGGGAAGATGTCTCCATACTGAAATGAGTTAATGCTCCATACTGAAAATGAGTTGGAAAAAAAGCCTCTTTGCCATGAGGATTCTGCCTCTCCAGAATGAGGGTAGAGCTCCCTGAGCTCTAGAGCAAGGGTGCCACAAGTCTCTGCAGAAGACAAAACTTTCTGAAGTAAATACTTTTCTGAAGTAAAAATGCAAAAATTGCAAATTTCAATATTTTTTTTCTGTCAGATGTAAGGAATTGTTTTCTCTGGGACACACAATGATGTGTATAGCTAGTCTAGTAACCAAACCAACTCTTTCCATTCACACCTGCACCTCTCTGAAAAGAATGTAAATATTATCATGGAAGGTTTTAAACATATTTATATGCAACAAATAGAATTGGTGTTAAATGAATACTAGTATTAATAACAAAAACTAACATCCATCATGTTCAAAAGAGAATAACGCTCTTAGACTCATCCATAATGTCCCGTCCCCCTCTCTCCTTCCCCCCCCCCCAAAAAAAAAAGCACGAAGTGAATTTAAATTAGCCAAATCAGAAAGTTAAGCCATTGTGTATAGTTAAGCAACAACATACACCAATATGTCACTTACCATTTGTCTCACTATTTATTATGCTTGTGAGTTGCCCAGATGACAACTTGAGTAGGGTTTCATTGACTGTCTGTGTCTAAAGCAGCCTTAAAAGGGTGTTAGAATTAAAACTTGTTCAGAATGTGAACATTTTTCAGACAGAATTGCTGAGCTGTTAAACCTGAAGTTTCTTCTTCCAAGGATTCTATTTCAATGGGTCTTCTTTCCTGTAACAAGCATTCAAATCTTACCAAGAGAAAATGTCTTGTCAAGCTGCAAATGTAAATTTTTAAAGAAATTAATGGTCAGGGGAAAGCTGCCCTACTCATTATGCAAAGCACTAGTGGCAACACAGCCCAATGGGCAATTAATTAGCCTGATACAGGTACATGAAGGAGAAAAAGAGCAGGCACAGCAGGTGACTCAGTGCTCAGTGGCCATCAAAGCAAGACCTGCAGCCACATTCCAGTTGCTCTGTGGTCATGGCCTTTCTGTTAAATCACTGAAGTAGACAAGATGAGTTAGGAGGGTTGATCAGTGTGTTGGCTGTGATCCAGAGACTTGGATTCATCAGTTACTCATTCACTCCAGCAGTAAAGGTAAAGAGAGGCTCCATGGAGAGTAGATGGGTACAGCAGTGCTACCTTTCCACGTTGGCATGAGCAGATGTGAAATGCAGCAGCATGTCCATTTCTGGCAGGACATCCTTTTGGTTTGATGCTGGAAAAAGCTTTACTTTTGATTAATTTTGATAAGATGGTCTCAAAATTCATATATTTTCTAAAGTGTTTTGCAATATGTTTCCTCTTCTCTGACCCATGTTTAGTTCCATAGTCAAGGATGATGAGGGACTCGGGATACTCTCAACTATTCTTTATAAAATAATTTGATATGGAAATGTTTGTTAATTATGCTAATTAAAGTTTCTACCTTTGTGTGTCGCAGGGTTCCTATTTTTAAACACAGTTTGGGTACAGTGTGCATATTAGATATGCCAGTTGTACATCTGCTACACATCAAGATCTAGTGCATACAAGCAAGAGGATCCATTTAAGTCTCCCAGGAGTTTTCCTGGTGTAATGTCTGCTGAAGGAAAAAGAGAGGGATAGCAGAACTGCATCTATAATTCATTTATATGGGTCATAACTCTCAGGCAATGATCAATCACTCTTCTCCAAAATTTCTCCTATTTCTCTGGGGACTAAGTTTATCAGCTGGGAGCAAATTTATCAGCTGGGGACCAGCCAAAGTCCAGATTTTGAACATGAAGGAAAAAGCACCAGCATCATCAGGATGTAGGTATGAACCTGAAAGAAAAATGAGAATACATCTCTGTCAAGAACAATAGACACATTTAGGAATGCAGTCTGTCAGAGAAGCTCTCTAGCAGGCTTGAAGAATTTTCAAATAAGTCTATCTCATAAAATAAATAAATAAATAAATAAATAATCACATTTATATGTATAGACAATGTACCTTTTAAGCTTTCTTGCTGATGTAATACCCAGTGGTGCCCACTAGATGGACCTCAGTTTCAAAGAGTTGAGAGGCGGTGTTCTGCACTGAGGTGCCAGGACAAGGGGAGGTGAAAGCAGGTTGGTGTTCGGCAGGGGAGGGAACGGCCGCATCCCAGCACTTCAGAAATGCAATATTTCTCAGACAGGGGCTGCAAAATGAATAGGTATAATTCCAAGACTTCCGACTTTCCAGACGTGATTTTGCATTCTGATTGATACATTTCTTCAACAATTTCTTTGGCAACCACATGGACTGCCTATTCTTTTCTATTTAGTGCTTGACACTTACATAGCGATACCTGAATAGTCATTTCCACTGATGATGTGATTTGTTCAATCCAGGTTGCTACTGTTTTAGAAAACACAAGCATTGATTGTTTATTTAAGGTTGCCTACAAGGTACAAATGGTTGATTATTTTGTCCATTTTAATAACTGATTATAAGAAGGAACTGTTGTTGGTCTATATTAATCAAAACTCATGAGTCAGTGTTTCCCTAAAATCATAATTCAAAATTGACTTTAAAAAAGACTCTGGGATTTAAGAATGAGCACATATGTATTTCTTGTTAGACTTTGGGCTTCTGAACTTTTGGGTTTGCGGTCTTTGGTCTGGTTTGTTTGAAGTACACCATTTTAGTGTTTTTTTGTTTTCTCAATAACTGTGAGAACAAAATCTGTTTTGCATTTTAAGTGAAAGGTAAAAAATGTAAAAATAAAAATTAAAAATACATGACTCAAAGAATAGGTACATAAAATGGCAAATACTGCGTGGTTTGCAATGAGAATAACAAGTGTTGGCAAAATTGGAACAAACAAATTTCTGCTTCTTACTGTTTTAGGCTCACAGTTGGCATTATACATGCAGGCACATTGGTGTTTACATGACTATGCTTGAAACTATACATGCATTTTTAAACTTAGGCATTAACTATAAAAGTCCCTTTAAAATTATCTACAAAATGAGCATAGCTTCTTCTTGATCTGGACACCTCCAGGCTTCAAACCCAGAACAATAGTCGTCATTGGATTTCTCCAAGAAATCCTAGAACATAACGAACCTCTGAAAGAATCATTTTGCAACAGCAGCATTCAAATACTGGGCAGGATTGAAGCAATAAAGAGCTAGTACAGTAACCTGTAGAAAACTGCGGGATCAAAGACACGATTAATTCAGTTTATGAGATCACCCAGCAGTTTCCTCCACACCTACTACTTCCAGGATTAGATTTAGGTTTAAGTCCTTGTTTTATCTAGAGTTACGCATGATTTTGTCAAGCAAAGATCTGACTCAAAGAAGGAGCTGTCACTGTCTGAGAGTTAAATGAAAACCCTGTTAAGTAACACTACAAAGCACTACTTAATACGAAGAGACATTGTATCTAGCAAGCCAGATGAGTTCTAACCAACCAAACAGCAGGCACATATTTTTACCTCTGGCTCAGCCAGAAAGCCAGAGAAGGAAAGCAAGGCCCATGGCATGACCTGTTGGTTTTTAGGGACAAGAGAGGGAAATAAAGAGCACAGTGAGGCGAGTGATCTGGGCATATGACATGGGAAGGAAAGATCCTAGTGGGGAACATCAAGGACACATGGCACAGACCTACATAAGCAAACTTCATTATCTTAGGGATCATGGAGCAACTTATAACTGTACCAACCCGTATTTAGCACAGTTTTCCAGAAAAGTGAGTAGATGATTTAAAAGAAAAAAAAAAAAAAAAAAAAAAAAAAGCTCTGATAAAAAGTCATTTGTGTAGCTTGCAGAGGAAATATAGATACGGTGCATGTAAATTAATATTTCTAGATCACTTCCATAGAAATAGTGTCTCAACCCAATAAGCTTCTGAAAGCTTAAAAAATGAATTAACCTCCAGGCTGCAAAATTTTACTAAAAATAGATCTAAAATTGATGAAGAGCAATGATTCTCAAACTAGTTAAATTAAATTGGTTTTATACATCCTTCTTCTTCCTATAGCTTTACCTCTGAATATTTTCATTTTAATTGCATCAACAGTTTTATATTGTTCTTCAAAGTAAATCTTTCATAACTATGGCTAGCCACAAATAATTTTGTTTCTTAAATGAAAAATCAAAACCTGGACTGTTTTAACTGCATGATATGACCACTGTTCCTCAAGGGAAATAAAAATACTGCTACTGACTGTAGTCTGGACTCATTCTGAGCAATCCCATTCCATCCTTGGCGAGAGGCAGTTGTTCATCATGGAAGAAGAAATTCAGATGGTGACCCTAACCTATGGAGTTTGGTAGAGCTGTGGAGTAACTCATATCAGCTCCTCAGGCACCACCTCAGCAGTCTTCTCAGTCACACCTGCATTTTTCTGGGAGCACAGGAACTACAAGCACTGCTGAAAGGGAAACTAGCATAGTATTCCTGTCTGAACTACTATGAGAAAGACTTGAAAACAATTTCAGTCTTAATAGGATAGTCTGAGTTGCAGAAAGAGACTGCAAGAATAAGGTTGTACCTTCTTGGATATAAGTAGATGAAGCCACTTCAAGTGAAATAGGTATAACTCACTGATAAAACCTAAATGTGATAATAAAATAGTCCCTTAAAGTATCAAAACTGTGAGTAAATTTTATTCTACTTTGCAAGAAGATAGTGTTGCTTTTTTGTTTGTTTGTTTTGTTTTTAAATGGGAGTACCTTGATTACCACACTATGCTTAAATCAGTTGTTAGTATCAATTATTTTAGTTTAAAGAAAGCCAGCATAGGGTGAGAGCAGCTGTAGAAGAAAATGGCTTATCTGATTAAAATTGAGTAATATGGGTGCACCAAGCTCCTGGGAGTATTTGCCATAGGAAAGTCAGTGATATGAAATCAATCAGGGATGCGTCAGAGAAATGTACAGTGATGACTTACTGATGGAAAGCCAGGGGAAAATACCAAGTCTCCACTAGGTACCTATAACATGAATTTATAAGGACAAAATGAAATACAAACTACCCAAGTTAGCTGAATTTTATTCAACCATGCCTTCTGTCTATTTATCTATTTTTTGTTTAAGCACATTAATTGATCATTTTCATATTCATTCTGCAACATGGGAGCAAGGCTTCTTTTGAATGATGATTTCATTAGGATTTGTTCTGCCAGATAGCAATGCCTCCAAGAGTTATGTACTACATTAATTCTGACCGATATTTTATCATATATTTATTTTTATTTCACAAGAATTATGGAAAAAAAATCTACATGCTGAGAAAAAGAGGGTGTTATTTTCAAGTATTTCTCATAATTTAGATGGGAGTTGAGCATTCAAAACAAAACACAGTTCACAAAATACGAGTGCTTACCATGTTAAGTGAATGAGATTGTAGGTTATTAGAAAATTATTACAGAAGAAAAGAGTTACATTATTTGAAGTCAAAAGGAGACTATATTATGAATTCAAAGAGCAGTGAATAAGCCAAAGATTGGAGGAGTCGTTAAAGCTAATCATATTTCATATTATTCTCTTGGATGATTAGTTGCTTTGGAAAAACAGTAATACCTTGGAGAGCTTTCTTCCTGTTGGAGTGCTAGCTTGAATCTGTCCAGGGGAAGAGCCCAAACTTTGAGTTTTCATCAAAGTTATTTTTGAAATAAAACTGTTACTCTTGCTAGTATATGTGACATCTTATGAGGTCTCCAGGTCTGAAAAAAAATAAATAAAATCAGAACAAAAGACACTAGCTACCACACTTAATATACACAACTGCAATCAAAAGGAGTTAACAACAGCTGTGTGAATATAACCAAGCTATCTTCTGTATTACTTACACTGAGTATCACCAACAGCATCACTGTAATGATATGGTGTTCATCAGGAACTGCAAAACTTGTTTATTCCTCTCCATTTCTCTCCCAACAACTTCATCCAGTGTAAGCATTCAGACAGTAGATCATACAGAGTTCTGTGCTGTTACCCTCCCAGGTGGTTTTAAGCTGCCTAACATGCATTCAGGTAAGGCTGATGACAACCTTGTCAGTTACAGAGCAGGCAGATGTATGCAGTGACCTGCATTCTGCAATCACTTAGACTGGACTCCCAACCCTCTTCTTTGATCTTCAAGTAAGCCCTGGCTTCCTTCAGGAGCTCTTGGAAAAGTCAACACTTTCAAAATTCCCTTCAGTGCAAGCTCTAGGTGCTCCATACCATAATCCAGTCATTCTTACAGTTATATTAAGTTGCTCTCTCCATAAAAGCAAGATTATTGCAGAAAATTAATGATAAATCATGTAGTCAAAAGAAAGCTAAGTAACAAAGTCAGTTTATCTGCTCTGGTGTAGGGTTCTTGCATTTGAAAGGGAGATTGATGGGGATGCACACACTATGAGGACTATGCCCTCAAAACAGGCAGGAATGTTTGTGTTGCCCCTGTGTGAAGAGACATTCACTGCACAAAACTGAAAGTGAATTTGACCCTACAATTTGACCCTACTCAAGAAAAACAAATAAATAAAACTACCAGTTCAGTTGAAGCAAGAATATCTTGTTAGTTTTAATGCAGGGACTCCTTGGACCTTATCAATAGAAAAAAAAATGTGATGAATTACCCTAGTCCTTCATACACTACAGCTTTTCCCTCAACAAAACAGTCTGGGGAAAAAAAGGCACAAGATGAGAGGGAGCAGAATAGGTATTTCATCATGTTTCTCAATCCTTTTAGGCTTTCACTGGCATCACCTGCTGTCATCAGTCTCCTCTAGACAAGAGGGCCCTGGCCACCTGGCTAAAGCAGCAGCCATCAGTATACTACAGTGCTGAGCTAGAACCATCTGTTTTAAAAAATGCTTCACACTCCTGCATCAAGGACACTGAAAAGAACTCCATACAGAAAAAGATTTGGTCTTATTATGAAGAAAAATGAGCTTGCTTTTAAATTAGTACCTGTGGTATTGCAGTTGCAATTTGAAGTAGGAACCAGAGATGATGGAATAACTAAAAGTTTGTTGAAAATAGATTTTGTGGTTTGCCTCATAGCAGCAAGGATGGTTCAGTTCAGATTTTGGGATAAATTTTGCTAAATGCTGATTAATACTTTTTCATCTCCACTAGTTCAAAGCACGGATTTTGTTCTAGGCATACAACATGCTGAGACAATAGATGCGTGGAAGTGCATTGCACTCGTAGTTTTTTTTAGGAGAAGATTTTAAGCCCACTATTCTTTCCATATACCAAAAATATGAAGCTTTGATAGGAAACAGAGGCTCATTCTGATTTTTTGTCATGAAGTCTGAAGAGTAGCTTTCACTCTGGTGCATTGCTTCTGATGCACAGGCGTACGGTAGGACCCAGTAATCTGTGAAGAACCACATATGTTGTCTCAACAACAAACACTAACACAGCAGTTCAGGATCTTGCATGCAGAATGCCTCTGAGGGAGTTACTAAGAGCACCTTCCTTGCCTAACTGCAGAACCAGACCCCAACTAGCTGCTGTTCTGATATTCTGCCACACAAGGTTTGCTGCTAGTTAGGGATAGCTGTTAGATTTTTCTTGTTCTTACCTTCCTGAGTCCAAGGCATTTAGCAGAAAACAGCGTGCTGTACAGCTGATCAAATAGGAAAGGTGAAAAGCTACCCAGGAAATTGTCATTTAATGAAGTGTTTCCTCACACCTGTGGAAGGAAATGGCATAAACAGGTAAGATATGTTTGCTGGCTTATATAAAATCAAATCAGCAAACAATGTGTCCTCTTGCTTTTTAGAATATTACACTGTTCAGTAAGTACAATAAGAAAGCAAACTGTCCATGGAACAATAAGACAACTTGTTAATAAAAAGTTTGTCAACCCTTACTGACTAAGCCTTAAGATGAAAAGAAACCTATTAAAATGCACTTATAGTGCTCCAATGGAGACCAGCCAGCAATTACAAACAGTTGCTCTTAGCAGATTTTTTTTCCTGATGGATTTTCTAGATGTTAGCATTAGTATTTATTTTAGTGAGGCAGAGGTAAGGTAAGGGACATACTGAGGTGTGAGAAGGAGAGGTGTGACACCCTGACTGACCTTTCACCGTAGTCACATGAAAACACTCAAATAAAGTCATTAGCACATACAGGTACAGATCAGTGGACTGGTGATAAGTGACAGGAGTCAAAGGGAGAGGGAAAAGGCAAAGAGAAATGCAAAGCAAAAGATGACAGTGTTCAGCTAAGTCCTGAGCATCTCACAACCTTCCAAGAAGTCTGAAGGTGGTCTAAGTAGATGGAAAATGTCAAACCTGAAGGGTCTTGTGTGTGATAATGAGACAATTTATGATGCAGTGGAGCCTTGCAATGAATACAGGTGAAGAGCTGCATCCTGTAGCCTTCAGACCAGTAGTCCCCTTTTAAGAAGGCCCAGAACTGTGAGGTTGAAGGACATAGCAGCTTAGTTTTGAAGGCATGGCAGAGCCACAGGCTGTTTCTTCCCTTGTATGAAAAGGCTGTATTATAGTAAAGATAATTATGTAGACTGATGTTGGAGACTGTGCGAGTCCATGTTAATGATAGTTCACTCCAGTTTAGATTCTTAACCAAACTAAATTTCTAGTCATACAAAATCAGAATTCACAAACCAGTGTAGATCCTTTTAAATCATTCTTCAGTATCAAAACAGCATTCTCCTATTTAAAAAGACTGGACATTTTAAATTGCTAGACTGTAAAACAAGCATCAATGCTGTTATAGCTCCATAATATCATTGAAAAAGAATACCTTGCCAAATACAAGTGCCAGGTAGAAGAATCCTGACCTAATGGTCCCCTAGAAGAATGAAATTTGAAAAGCTTTGTAGGAAAATTTTAGACATGTTAGAAAGTTAAAAACTGGTTACTAGGGTGAAATTTTTTTAAACAGCTTCAGAACCAGGGTTGATGTTTTTGCTCACTGATGGCTCCCTTCAGAGGAGGGTGAAATGGCTGCTCACGGGCTGCAGCTTACCACATCCCATGGTCGGTGGCTGAAACAAATCAGAAGTAATTGAGTACTGCTCTGATATGAAGCCAGAGGTATGAATAGAAAATACCAAACTTCTGTTAGTTTTGAAAGAACCTCCTTCTCCTTAAAGACCCCAACCTTAGTCCAGGTGGGGGAAGAAAAAAAAAAAAAAAAGAAGAAGAAAAAAAAAAAAAGAAAAGCCTCAAACTTTGCACTTAATATAGCATTTACTTCAGAACAAACAAACAAACAAAAAAAGGCACTAAATTGATGCAGGTCTACAAATTGCTTCATTAAGTCTGCTATACACGGCCCACATACAATAATATAAGGGTAATGTAAAAACAAGCATTAGGGATGAAGAAGAATATTAGATCCATCTCTCCCCCCATGAAAGGATGAGCTGAGAGCTAATGGTGGGTGAGTGCTGCTAGCAAAGCCAGCACTTCACTGTCTGTGGGTGAACATTTCAGTCCTTTGTTGCATGCTTTTTATTATAAAGCCCACTGAAAACTTAAGGCTGCTTTTCTGAAGGAGCTGTTGTGTAACTCTGACATCTGGGGTATTCAGTCGCTGCCCTGTTTGAACTGGTTATGGAACACATTAAACCCAGAAGGCTCCACTTCAGCTGTTTACAAACCTTCCCCACACTACTCCTCTATCCCAGCTTTGTCGACAGGCTCCAGTTCAGCAGGGGGGTCCAGGCTCAAGCCTGGCTCTCTCAGATAAGCACTACCATGGACTGCAGTGGGAAGGAACCCACATTTAAATTGCAGCACCTTATCAAGGGTCTGGCAGAATCAGGTCTGTTGTTTTCTGAAGTTTATCTGTTATTCCACCTTTGGATCCACCCAAACAACTGTGCCTATAAGAAGGACTTGTGATTCTACATGTATGTGAAGATAAAGGTACGCTGGCCTGTAGCTGTATAACTACTATAATTCATATATATGGTTGGAGCCACCCACAATATTCTGTTTTGTGTTTCTTTATTATATTAGTCAGGAGTTGGGCAGTAGGTCCATACAAGCCATGTCAATAACATTACTAAAAATCCATATGAATAAATCAAAACAAATAATTCATTCTGTTTTGTGCAGTTACCTGCTGCAGTAGAAAGTCAAAATATTGACAGGTGATATTTATGGTAAAAATAACCTTTAAACAAACACTCAGAAAACTTGTTTATCTTGTGTAACCGTGGTATTCCAAGAGGATTTTTTTCTCTTCCAGACTCACCAAAGGAATAGTGGAGGCAGACAGTATTGATAAGTTCAAAAAGCAATTGCATACATTCATGGACAAGAGGTCCATAAATAGATACAATGAGGAAGGTACCCACGAGCATCCCTAATCCAGTATTTCTGACTCTGGGGCAGTAGGAAGGGAATGGACAGCAGAAAGTGGACACACTTGTGCTCTTCTGAGAATGTTTAGGATATTGTAATTTTTGGCTGGCTATAAGACTTCATAAAACATAAAATGGGCAGCCACATAGGATAAAGCAAACAGCCTTAGCCACCACAGAGAAGGAACAGTATATAAAAATTGATGACATTAGTCTTTACTAGTCTTTACACAATAACAAGTTTGTTTAGTGAAGAAAGCTTTTGTATTTTTTAAAAAATAACACCTGCAAATGGCTGCCAACATACAGTCATCTCATTAACTAAGACTTACACTAGCAATAATATAGAGAGGAAATTATGCAAATAATTACATAGAAATGTATGAGGATATGGATAAAATTGTTCTTTGGATGGCAATGATAGACACTGGACCTGAGAGTTCATCTTCCCTGAACAAACTGGGTTGACTGCATCCTGAGTAATTCTACCCAAACTGACTTTAAGTAGGTCAGCTTCTGACAGTTGCATAGGTACAGCAGCATGGATCTCAGCGGAGATTAATGGGATGGATATTTACCAAGTCTCTCTGGAAGCTGTACTATATTCCATGCAATTGCAGTTATTTTCTTAGAAGGACCCAAGCAGCTAGTTTAAAGCTAATTTAGGAAAAGCTGCATGAACAGCAGTAACATCATGAAAGTAAGAGTCACCCTGTGAGTGATGCTTGTCACTGCTCTACACATTGTTCTCCTGGTGCTGGGAAAGACGATACTTGGAAAAATGCATATGGAGACAAATAAAACTGTCAGACAAAAGAGTTGAGCCCTACAAGCACTAAACCTGCAACACTGAAGATGACCAAAGGGCTGGAGCACCTTTCCTACAAAGACAGGCCGGCAGAGTTGGAGTTGTTCAGCCTGAAGAAGAGAAGGCTCTGGGGAGACCTCATTGCAGCCTTCCAGTACCTAAAGGGGGCCAATAGGAAAGCTGGGGAGGGACTCTGTCAGAGAGGGTAATAATAGGATAAGGAGGAATGGCCTTAAACTTAAAAAATAAAAATAAAAAAAATAGATTTAGATCAGATATTGTTTCTTTACTCAGGGGGTTGTGAGGCATTGGAACAGGATGCGCAGAGAAGTTGTGGGTGCCCCATCTCTGCAAGTGTTTAAGACCAGGCTGGATGGGGTTTTGAGTAACCTGATCTAGTGGGAGGTGTCCCTGCCCATGGCAGGAGGTTGGAATTGTATTTTCTTTAAGGTCCCTTCTGATCCAAACCATCCTGTGATTCTGTGAACACATTTAAGTAAAACCCTGGAAGATGTCATTCCTACCTGCAGAACTGAGGATATTTATAGCTTCCAAAAAAAAGTCCAATAGGTTCTCCTTAGCCAGCCAGCTTATCCATGTAACTCTGCTGGACCTGATTTTGGTTTCTCCTCCATTCATCTGAAGAAATGGAGTTATGCCAGTACAAAGTTAGAGCAAAGTCAGAATCAGGTGATTCTTACTGCAGTATCTACATGCTGATGGAATGTTATGAAACCTTAATACCATAATATCATCCCAAAATGGTACACAGCACATTTCCCAGTATATGAAATATGCTCTACAATAGGTTAATCATTGATAAAAGCCTCTAAGATGTTGCTGTTTTTACCTGTACAAAGATTACTAAGAAAAATAACAGCCCTGACAGCTAGATTCTTGGGTGATGTGAAGTATGTACAGGCTGTTGTGCTTTTATTACCTAAGCACTAATGGCAATTTCAGAAAAGGAATTCAGGCAAAGTGGCACATAATAGAAGACCAGTTGAAAGAGGAGAAAGTCATGTTAAAAGTCAGACAAGTGACTAACACTGTTAGAAAAATAACCAGCCTGTTGGCTATGGTTTTAAATAAATTAGCTAATACATATTTTTTTCATGAAAACACAGAAGATACCAAAGGATTTGAGGGAAGAAATAGTATTTAAATCCTCAAGATCAAAGTGTATCGTGTTATCACTCTGTCTGACAGAATCCAAGAGATGTGAATAAGCTTCTGAACAAGTCAACCAGAACATCAAAACTGCAGGTTCAAGATTAACTGAGGAATCTTTCCTTGTGGTGTGTGTATGCCTTATTTTTTTTGATGACAGCACTGTGGGTTGCCTGTTTTTGAGGAAGGGAATGCAAGAATCTGTGCCTTGTTTGACTTACGCCATATAGCAAGCTTTATTTTGATACAGCTAATCATAACCTCATCAATGACAACCTAATCATAAGAAAACATTCCTTTAAAGGAACGTTTCTCCTCAATAAGGCATTGAAGTCAGACAATAGAACTACCTGTCCAAACACAACGCTCTTGCTATTTACCTATAGCAGAAACACATGTTAGATTCAGTTTATCGTTACTAAATAAGCAAGCTTGTATTTGGAGCTTTGGGAAATTCATCTACATTTCTTAGTTATTTTGTAGCTAATTTTTCCAACCTATAAGAACTCAGATGTCCTTTGGGAGCACAATAACACAGCTGCCATTTTACATGGGAAGTATAAAGTAACCAATGCCTCTCACATATAGCCCTCTATGGACTGGCTTTTGCAAACACAGGGCTGCTTAGGGCCCTAAGAGTCTTCATTCCTGAAATATCCCTGAGTCTACCATGCAGACATAGCAACCCCTGGTTTACTGTGGATATATTCAGTTCATGTAATACATCCATGGGTCTACTGGAATATGTCTGCCTTATAACTGCAGCAATGATCTCCTTCATATGCACAGCAGTTCTGGTCTTTGTTTGCTCTCTGCCTAGGTGAAGAGCACTTGAAAAACAGCCAGGAAGGGGCTACTTTCACCAGACAGTCCTCCAGCCTGAGCCCTCCTGCAGCATGGGTCCCATGCACACTTGTCTGTCATTAGATATGTGAAGCTCCTGCCAGCCATCACAGATCTAATGCTGCCCTGCCTTACACTAGCTGTTTGGCCAACAGCACATTTTCAAACTGTTACTGTCCAAATGGCTAACTGCAACTCAGGGCTCATGATTACCCTCCCTGTAGATTCCACACACCTCAAATCTCGTCATTAATGCTGATCATCTTCAGCATCCATCAAACCATAGATCTTTTCTGCTGATTTGCTCTAGCCCTAAAGAGCACCATCGAGTTTAGTATGAATGCTCTAATAGTTGGTCCATCTGCTCACTACAGCTGTGCTTCCAGCTGCATGGACCAAAGTGCTCTAAAGTCAACTCTGTAGTGCTTCCAAGGTAGCCATGCCTCATTGCCAAGCCACCTCAGAACCACCTCATATTCCCCACATTTATTTCACTCAGATCACATAATCTCCATTATGAACTTCAGAATGAAACAAGACTGTCAGATAAAGTCCCTGGAGTCTCATTCCAAGTCTTTGGTTGTAATGATGTAACATTCATGCTGTGTTCACCAGCCTCTACACTCTGCAGTACTTGCTGAGCATCAGTCTTGTTAGGAAATCAAAATTATCTGAATAAAAAAGTGAGATGATACTCTTTAAACCATATCTGATAGTTTCCTATTCACTTTCACAAATCTAAGAATCATCATCATTGTAATTTATATAGCTTAAACAAATTCCAAGCAAAGTGACAGGCTTCAGTCAATACAAATGGTCATCGGTGAGGTTACATTGTACAGAAATGGCCTAGCTGGAATTCTAATGCTGCAGGTCATCTGGCGTCTGATTATCAAAAGGAAAAAAATCAAGAAATGGGCTACATGAAGCAGAGATTCAGAAGATAACGACGAAGCAAGAATAGACCATGCACATTTCTAAAAACACACTGTAAACCTGAAAACCTGAATTTTATTTTATATTTTTTTTGTCTGAGTTTATTTTAGGGGAAAAAATGAAAATCACCAAGCTAAGAGAGACTTTCTTCAGTGAAGCCACAGATCCCATTTCACACATCAATCTCATACAGATCATAAAAATATCTTTAAGCTATTCAGATCATTGTCTGTCACATTATTTCAAGCATTCATTTATAACACTGCTTATTTAGTAAGTATATCTTTATACTTTGCAAACAAAAAGCTTCTATTTCACCTAAATGAAAATGGAAGGGTAGGAATTACTTAAGAAATTTAAGAGAGCCAACACCAGTATGATGACCTCTAAAAACAGTTTGCGGACTATGACTGGTGATACGAGCACTCAGTCGGGGGCTCCAGGAATCGTGATGGAAGGCAGCTCTCAGAGCTCAGTGAGAGTGCAGAAACCTGCAGGATGCCAGGCTATGTCACAGGGGACAAGATGATTTTGGCAAGTGCCATCTACTATATAATACCAGTTGTGATGGTTGCAGAGATATTAATAAGAAGGTCTGTAAGTACTTACAGGAAACTATAGTTATGAATATTAACCAGTTAATAAATAATGTCAGATAATCTGACTAGGTATTTGATCAAATCATAAAAACAACTTCTGAAATGGAAATACAGCACATATTAAATGTAAATGTTATTAAAGTACCTGGTACACTGATTCATAACATTATATATATATATATATATATATAAAGAAAAAAACATGACTTTTTGTTGTTGTTGTTGTTCGGTTAATAAGAAAGGCTGAGAGGAAAGAAAGGAAATTTTACAGTTAAAATTATTATTCCTAGGTTGATCATTTTCAATTATAAATTGGTTGCCCATAGCAGACAGGCCTTATGGGAAATAAGTAAGTAAATAAATAAAAGGCAAAATGCTAAATTAAAAGATATAATTTCACTGGACAGGGATATACAGCTTTAATTTGTCCATACAAAATTGTAGGACTTCATCTAGATAGCACCACTGATATTTGACTCTTCCATAACCACTGTGATGGGAAGAGAGATCTTGGAAAACACAGTCTCTTAAGGCAAGATGATAGAATAGGTCACCATTTTTTAGGTCATAGTACATTAATTGAAATGAGTAATTCATTTATTATATAGAAATATGAAAACTTCATTATCTCCATAGGCTTGCTAGTAAAAGTAATGTCAAATGCTAACAAGAAGCCCGTGTAGTTTGCTGTCAGAACTATAACATTGACAGAGAATTCTTGACCTCAAAGGATACTGTTAATTGTGAGTTGGGTGAATGTTTCCTTGTTTTTATTGCTCCTGCTGAACCTGTGGTTTATATCCAAGCTGCCCAAGCTGGACATGTCCATAAAGGTGTGCTGAAAGGACTCGGCTTCGGCATGAGAGGGAAACAGTAGCAGAACAGGTAACTGAATCTAATGCAACTGAATTTGAAGCTGGTGACATAACCATCTGTACTATTCCTGCCTTGATATGATTTGCCCTTACAAAAGAAGTACCGTTGGAGCCTGTAGCCACAGAGATGTCCAAATTAGCTTTAAATGTAGCAGCTTCTGCGCTATATTGTCTCCATTACAACACAGACCTCAGATTCTCAGCAGGATGTTTTAATCGCTAAGGGCTCTGTGCTGCTCTCTGTGTCAAGTAGACATGCCGTAACTACTTCTCTTGAACTTAGCCTCTTTCATATTAATGGGTTTCCCTGCTTGAGGTATTTTAATTGTATTCTATTGCCAAAGGCTTTCTAATACCTTGATGATATTTTATGTAGAAACAGAAGTTGTTGGTTGCTGGAAGACTGAGATGACATCCTGAATAATTGCACAGCTTAGGAAGATGATATCTGAGCATATGCCCAGCAATTTCACATTCACAGTTGATAACCTCATAATTCCTATGAATAATCTAAAACACAATAGAAATGCCCCGGTGGCTCTGATGCATTTATTTTTAAAGTAAGGTAATTAGTATACTGGCTTCCCAACATTCCCAGCTGTCTAGCCAGCTTTTAATACAAATGAATCAGATACTGATAAAGAATAAAAGAGCTTGACAGTCTCACCCAAATTGTCCTTAGTAGGACTATTTTGTTAAGTGAGATACCTGTCAAACTATGTTCAGTCTGTGGTACTGATAGTATTTGGTGAGGTGACAATTTCAAACCATACTTTTTCAAATTATTTAGAGTAGACAGTCCCCTGATCTAGTTCATAGGATCGTCCCATAAACAGCTGTGCCAGCACAGCTTGGAAGACAGGGACAAGACCTGTGCCACAGAAGTGGGAATGAGCTAGGATAGCCAGCTAATTAATATTGCTGCCTAGTATTTTGTAATGAAAAATGATGGCTATATAATTTGCACTGTTCCTAAGAAAGGAACACATTCAATAAGATAGGTTTGGAGAACAACATCTTCTGGATTTTATTTTATTTTACCTTGGGAAGGAAAAGCTTGGTCTGCAAGATTGCTATCTTAAATCAAAGTACAAAATAGAAGACAAACCATGAAAAAAGCTATGTAGAAAACATTGCTTATAAATGAATAATGTAAGAGAGCCTTTAACTTTCCCTTCCAGCCTATACTAGCACCATTGAGTAAACTGCAGTTTTCCCCCACATGTGAACTGGTCAGAGTTGTGCAGCCGAGCAGCATTCCCATTTACATTAAGACTTCATCTGGCTCTGATGCAACTACTGTTAATTCATGTGATACAGATATTGCTCTCATTGAAATCCATCTCTCTGTCATATATTTATATGTACAAAGTGAACCACAAAAGCCAAAGGGATTCTGTATGGCAGGCCTGATTATTTATTTATTTTGCAAGCTTTGTCATGATGGAGTTTCAGTTTTCACGTTTCTTGATTGTTACTGAAAACATTTACATGGGAGCACAAGAAGAAAAATACTCAGGTAGTGGAAAACTAAAAGTCTGGCTCAAGTCAAAACTCTATCAGCTCACAACACCTCAAGATTTGATCTATGTTGTGCATTGCTCAAAAGTTTACTTATTTCTCCTTTGAAGTCAGTATTTACTGTTTGCAACATTACTGTGTGTCTTTAAAGATAAACTGGTTGCCAGAAACAACAAATTAAGTCTGCATGAAAGAAATAAGCAACATGGGCAGAGGAACCCTTAAACAACAAAAGATTGCATTCTTCATGGAAATGTAGCTAGTAATTAAAAACAAATGGAAAGATATGAGGAAAACAACATATTCGGAGAACTGTCTCTTCAGAAATAATTAAAAAAAAATCCCAATTTCCATTATTTATCAACAACTTTAAATGAAAACAATTTAATTTTAAAATTATTCAGACAAAAATTTGAGTTAATGCACATGAAAATCAGTAACGTGGCTGAGGTAAAAAGGTATGATTTGCTTAGCAAATAATAATGTCAAAAAGATACTATCAAAATTGACACAATATCATCAATATTAGAGTGTATTATTCTATATTAAGCTAAATAATACTTCGTTTTTCTATTTCTTCCAACGTTCTGACACCAATTTTAACTACTGTGTATTTCTCTTTTTTGCCCCTGCCAAAATAAATAAAGAAAAAACACCATTAAAATGCACACACGAGTCCAAGTTCCCATAGAGATTCATTTTGTCAATATATTTTTAAAGAATTTCCTTTAGATTTATATTTTAAATAATTTTTTTTTTCTGTTCTGTTTAGATATTGGGATGACTTTTCACACTACAAAACATTTTATGTCTGTTTGAAATATTCTAGCAGTATTGATCTTTCCAATCTGGTTGTTAAATATTTCAGTATTTCATTAGCAGATTTAAAATTCTGATTATTTTTAAGCAGCTGTGATAACTGTGGCATATGTTTTCCTTCATCTTTTCTAAGTTGACATGGGAGTCATTCTTTTTGAAAAAAAACTCCTGTGAAACCAGTAGATTATCCTGTACTCAGTCACACAACTATCCTGGTAAAGAGGGATTACTTATAAAAATCCAAGGCAGTAAGAACCACAATAAATATTTTTCACACTGCTTCAGTCTACTGAATGATTTTTACAACTACATTTACAATGGAAGTAGTGACACTTTAAAAATTATAATTTCTGTAAATCATGGGCTAAAATCTTTGCTGATCTAAAGGAGAAAACTTAAGTGAAGCTTCTTTAGAAGTATTGAGTTACACCAAAAGCCATTTACTACAGTCATTTGTCATCTGGTGAATTATATTCTGTTTAAAATAAGGAGTGCAATCAGGTGCAAAGCAGCAGAAAACTTTCCTGCTTGGAAAACCTCCTGCTTGACCTCTATGGAGCGGTCATCAAATGACCAACAGGTATTGACCATATTATAAAAGGCATATACATCAGCCATACATGTATATAGCCTCAAATGATTCACTCTATTATAGAGCAAGAGAAGAGGGGTAAAAAAAAAAAAAAAAAAAAAATCATCTGAAAAGAAAGAGTAGAAATCTGCTGGATATAAGCAGCAGATTGTACATACTACTAGCTACTTACCATTAAAAGCTGCAGTTATGAAAAACCTTCATAATACAAATGGAAGCTTAAATTTACAGAATTTTCCTAAAGAAAAGTATTTTTCAACATGTGACCAATCCTTTGAATTTCAATAGTCTACAAAATTATTCCTTGCCAAGGTATTAAAGAGGATAGGAAAGATGTAACACACCTCCTATTTTAATCTACTATTAGTTTATGTTACATTTTTTTGTCAGAGTAAATTGGCTTCAGCAACATACATAACAGCTAAACAGATGCTAAAAAAAATCAGATATTTATGTCATAATTCCTCAGCTCCAAGCTTTATCCTTGACTGAAAAGTTCTTCAGTGTAACTTGGAAAGCAATAGCATGATTTTATTAGCCCTGCTGTAATCATTAAACTAATTTCCTTCTATTAACTTTCTTTGTATTTAAATAGATATAATCAATACAAGAATATTTACTGAAAAATCTGTTTTAGAGAATATACAGGACCCAGTCCAGTGCTATTTGATATCTGAGGAAATACCCAAGGGCAAAACCAAGTAAATCAGTATTCAAAATGTGTAAAAATTAATTTAAAACAACAACAAAAAACCTTATGCTCACTTTCTCATAAAATATTCCTATTTAAAATTAAATTTAAAGCAAGACTGTGTACATTAAGCTCTAAATTTACCACAACTTAATTAAATCCTTAAAATATAATTTAACATTTAACGTACAGAGTAGATTGTGTTTGTGCTGAAGTTTTAAAATAGGCCAAACTACAGATCAATAGGAGAAGTCATTAAGTATGCAAACTGAAAGTTTATTGAAGCAACGTGTCAGTTCTTAGCAGCAGTTAGCTCTACTTGCAGGTGTAAAGAATATTCATTCAATGAAAGTATTTCAATAAATACTTCATACAATGCTATGAACTAATTACAAAATGAGGAGCCAGCACCTTGTCTTTTTCACCCTAACAACTGCAGTAAGACCTTGTAATTCTGAAACACTGACAAACATGTTAGCCAGGATATGCCTGCTTATTAATGCTATGTAATGTTTGCTTTTGTTTAGATGCATAGGAGGAAAAACAAATACAATTCAATAACATTTTTTATAAAGTTTTATTAACTTGATATTTTTAGATGTTTTTGTACATTTTAATTGAATCTTACTTTATATCAAAACCCAATGGGATGGGATGGAACCTGAGTTAATACTCCTTCAATGATAAATGACCTTTTTATGTGTGTTTTTTGTTGTTGTTGTTCATGTTGTTATTTGTTTGTTTGTTTTTTGTGATTGTCTAATAAAATGAGATAAAAAAAAATGAAAAAGGTAAAAAAATAAAAAATAAGAGCCAAGTAAAGTTTCAGTTACAGAACATTATTTCTTAAATAAATGTTCAGAATGTTTCCCACAGCATATTTCCATTGTGACAGAGACGCCTCAAATGAAGTTTTTACTCAGTTGCAATTGGCATCTGTAATGGCTATACAAGAGAAGGAATCAACTCTCCTTTAGAGAATTAACTAAAGCAGTGCAAATGCAAAGCAAGTGCAGAACTACTAATTGATTTCAGTCTTCCTGCTTGTTGATTAGTATCATTAATAATTTTGATTTAATCACCTGAATTAAGTTTCATCTTTGCAGTTTCATTTCAATGAAAGCATTGTTGATTGAGTCACAAGGAGATTCTTCATTATTGAAGATGTCATATTTGTAACTTATCTATCCCAAATCTGAATGCTCCAGAAACTCAAAGGGTCATAACAATGATGGACAGAAAGACATTTTGATTTTGGAGTTATACAGATGACACAATCAGCATCTGGAAACACCAAAGATGCTCAGCATTTGATATCAACTTTTCATGAGGACCAAAATGATTTGGCTTGCTTTTCCAGACAGGATTCATACAAAAAATGCCCAACAGGCCATACTGCTGTCAGTGATAAGAAAGAATATCCAGGAAGTCACCAATTTTAATACACAAATGTATCAGAGAAGAGCACTGTGGCCCGGACCTTTGTAAGGATAATCCTAGCAGATGCAGAGCTCTACACTTTAAACCAAGATTGTTCCTAGCCCTCTCCAAACTCAAGTATGCATTGGTGACATTTCCATGCCACAAACAATTTTAAAAATAAATCCAGATAGGTAATGATGTGTTTCTTGTCTACCCCTTCCCCAGCTTACCAGATCTTCTCCTTTCCCCATGGGCGGTCTGGTTCCCATGGCAATGAAACCACCTTCATCTGCTGTTTTGCAGGCCCCCTCTGCACCACCTTCTTTCTGGCATGCCCCAAACACATTCAATGGGGAAACTCTGGTGAGTTTATTCATATTGTTAAAATTAACAGTCTGGGGGCTAGAGGGATGTCAGCTCAAGCCTCCGCTCTCAGATGTATATCACTGATAGCCTCCTGGAGCTTGAACAAACAAACAAATGCAATAAATGTCAGCCATGTGTCATAAAGTTACTTCACGTAACCATGGCAAAGCGTAGGCGGCTAACTGAAACAGATCATTTTGGATGGCTCAAAATATTCTTATTGGCATTAGGGAGGCCAGTTGATGGCCAAATAGGGCTTAGACCAACTGTGTGATTTGGGACTAGAGGCCAAACTGGGGTTGGTATTTCTGTTTGTATTGGATTTTGTCAGAAAATTTCACGCTAATGAGGAAATTCAAAACGATAGTCAATTTTTCGGCATGACTCTTTTCTTTTCATCTCCCAGAATCTAAAACTTCAAGCACTGAATTGCAGCCAGGACCCAGAAATCAAAGTGGAAGGGACTGGGTACTGGTCCCTTTGACCCCTCTATAAATCCAGAGTGGTAGATAGCTGACACAGGCAGTCCTAGGTGCTTCTGTATAACTAAGCCGGTGATATGACACACTGGGGAAAATGTTCCTCGGAAGATTTTGCTTGTTAACAGCTATGACTGTTAAGAAATGTAATGGCAAGCTAACAGTTAGTGTACTTTAAGTACAAGTTTTTATGACTGCTTGGAAATCTCTTATTAGCTCATTTGAACCACGATTTTTTTCTTTAGTACTAGTATTTTAGTAACAGCTTTTCCACACAAGTAGACAATCCTCACATGAGGACATGCATTCTTTATTTTTCCCCTTTCTGTTACAACCTGGCCAAAGTAAACTGCTCTACTTTTTTATTTTTGTTTTATTATTTTTTTTAATTCATCTTATTTTACACCTGCAAAGCAACACTGGGAAAAAAAAAAAAAAAAAAAAAAAAAAAAAAAAAGGTAGAGATGTAACTTTGAAACCCAGTAGACAGAACTAAAATTGATGTACATAAGGTGGTTTTATTTTTATTTTTATTTTTTTTGACAGGAAGATGACTAAAGCAAAGGCACAGGTGCCTGATGTCACTTGAAAAATTGTGATCTTAATCTCATCTTTATTGAGTCATGCTGAATTGTAGAATGCATGGACATTTGGTTGTGTGTATCCCATTCAACTGTATTCTGAGAAGTGAAAATGGCTGAATTGCATTCATATTGTTGACAGCTTGATATGCCTAATGACAAGGTAAACCTTTTACCTGCAGCAGAGGGCAAGATACATATTTTGAGTATATTTCTTTCAACTTATTCATCTTCCAAGAGTAGGTAGCTATCACAGCACAGTCTGTCCATCTGTGAGAGAATAATTGTCAGCACAGACAATTGGTTTTAGTATGTGCAATACCTGAATAGTTTGAGACAGCTATCATCATGATAAGACTGACATCTGAAAAGCATAAGTAGCAATGTGACTTACAGTGTGTCGAGATGTTAGCAAAATAATCATTACATTGGACTTACTAAATGATGCCAATGAATTGGAGATGTTAAGTACAAAGAAGAGCCCTACAATTTTTCAACTGTTATTTCTATCAAGAGAATATTTCCGTAATGTACAGTGAAGTCTTGTAGAGGCCACATAGGCCTATATGCTGAAATAAATCAATAACAGCCTTGATGCCTCAAATTTATTCATTCAAGAAGAATCATTGAAATTCTAAGCTCACCCATGCCCTGCCTTCTCATCCATACAAACACAGTTTCATCTGAAATTTTTGAGGGCTAGAAAGGAAGACCTGGGGAACTACAGACTGGTGAATCTCACCTCTGTGCCTGGGAAGATCATGGAACGGACCCTCTTGGAAGCAATGTTGAAGTATTTGCAAGAGAATGAGGTAATTCAAGACACCAACCATGTCTTCACCAATGCTAAATCGTGCCTGATCAATCTGGTGGCTTTCTGTGATGGAGCAACTGCATCAGTCAAGAAGGGTAGACTGACTAATGTCATCTACCTGGACTTTTGCAGTCCCACACAACATCCTTATCTCTAAATTGGAGAAATGGATTTGAAGGATGGAGTATTCAGTGGATAAGGAATTGGCTGAATGACTGCAGCTGGATTGTTGTGGTCAATGGCTCTATGTCCAGGTGGAGGCTGTTGGCGAGCGGTGTCCTTAAGGGGCTCATCTTGGGACCAGTACTGTCTAATATCCTTATCAATGACATAATAGGATCGAGTATACCCACAGCAAGTTTGCAGATGACACCAAGCTGAGTGGTGTAGTAGATAAAGCAGAAGGAAGGGCTGCCATCCAAAGGGACCTAATGAGGTTCAACAAAGCCAAAATTAAGGTGCTGCATCTGGGTTGGGGCAATCCCAGACATGAATACATGTACAGAATGGGAGGAGAACTCATTGCGAGCAGCCCTGCAGAGAAGGACTCGAAGGTTCTAGTGGACAAAAAGCTTGACTTGAGCCAGCAGTGAATGCTTGCAGCCCAGCAGACCAACTGCATCCTGGGCTGCATCAATGGAGGAGTGGCCAGTAGGTCAAAAGAGGGGATTCTACCCCTCTGCTTTACCCTTGTGAGGCCCCACTTGGAGTGTTGCATCCAAGTCTGGGGTCCCCAGCACAAGAAGGATGAGGATCTGTTAGAGTATGTCCAGAGGAGGGCCACAAAGATGGTCAGAGGGCTGGAGCACTTCTCCTATGAAGGCTGAGGGAGCTGGGGATGTTCATCCTGAAGAGAAGGCTCACAGGTGATCTCATTGTGGCCTTTCAGTACTTAAAGAGAACTTACAAAAAAGACGGAGAGAGATTATTTAAATAGATGGACGGTGATAGGACAAAGGGGAATGATTTTAAACTCAAAGAGGGAAGATTCAGATCGGCTGTTAGGAGGAAATTCTTCATTCAGAGGGTGGCAAGGCACTGGAATAGGTTGTCCAGAGAGGCTGTGGATGTCCCATCCCTGGAGATGCTCAAGACCAGGTTGGATGGGGCCCTGGACAACATGATCTGGACATGTGAAGTGGAAGATGTCCCTGCCCATGGTAAGAGAGTTAGAACTAGATGATCCTTAAGGTCCCTCCCAGCCCAAACCACTCTCTGATTCTATTATACTAGAATTTTATTTATTTATTTATTTTATCTTCATTAATCATTCCTCCACATCTTTTCCTCTCAATTATGTATAGCCAAAATGGATGTATACAAAATGCTTAGACAAAATTAAAGTAACATATTAATTCCCATAGTATATAAAGCAACAGGTAATGTGTACCATACAATGTTACAGTTTTCAGATTACATTAAGCAATACGTGTTTTTTTTTTTTTAATATTATGAATTTGCACTTAAAAAATGCCAAGATCCAAACCCAGTGAAACCTGATCAGTGGATTCTCACATATTTTAGATCAAAGATGGTTTTGGCTGAATGTAATCCTTTCTGTTCAATGCCAAAATCGCACAAATGAAAGCATAAAGATATTTGCAGAAAGTATATTCCTTATTCTTGTTAATTGGAGGATTTACAAAATGCTTCTCTCTCAACAGACAGAGCAAATCTTATTGAGAAGTTTGTGCCACTTCAGTTAATATGACACCCTGATAAAAAGGGCCAATAAGTGTGACTGGGAAATGTGTCCTCAGCCAAAAGCTGAAGTCAGAATTCTAACCTTGTTTGGACTTATCAATAGTTCCATTACATCTAAAACTTGTAAACAGGAAATTGTTTTACAGACGTACTAAATGGATAATATTTAAGCCATTGGCCAACCTCGTCTCTCCACTACCTCTTTTCTTCCTCCTGTCCAAAAAGCCTGTAACTTCATCATCATTAATGAAAAAGAGATGGAATTCTCCAGTGATGTCTCCGATATACAAATAGCACCCAAGAGGATAGGATTATCTTCATTATTTTATCAGCTCTGGGCTAGTGTGTGATCAACACTGACACTCAAAAAAGATTACATGAAAAAACAAATACATTACAGAAGAACTAAAAGTGATATATTCATTCTTGTATCTTATTTGCTACAGGGAATGCTATCTTTCTATTTGTTGCTCCTATCCAAAATTACAATAAAACAGGAATCTGCAAATTAGAAAACCTGACAGAAAAAAAAATAGATTAGATTAAGATTAGAAAATCTTCCTCTTCCCCATTTTACAATTTGCATTTCAGAACTCTCATTTCTAGTGTAATGATCTTCCAAATGTTTTTTTTCTTTTTTTCTTTTTTTCTTTTTTTTTTTAAACATATGACTTTCAGCATAGATATTTTCTCATACACAGAAATTTTACATGTGAAAGTAATTGCCGGCATAGTTGTGCTCTACTTGGCAACCACTTTGAGGCCCATTTTGAACTAATTATTTGTTCTATTACTTTTTGCATTTACAATCAAATACCTAGATGATAAAGCTTCAGAGGTCTGTCCCCAAACCTGTTATTACCTAGTTAATAATATATCCAAGGGTATGCCATGAATGTCCAGGAGATGCCACAAAGAGAATGACATTGTTTTGCTGGCTTAGCTTTTAATTCCAAGCATAAATAGGGCATAAAAAGTAGGTACAGAAAAAGTATCACAGATTAGTTGGGGTAATACACATTAAACACAATAAAGAAGTGTGTAACAAAGTGTTTCCTGATATTCAGATGGAACCTTCAGTGTTTCAGCTTGTGCCCATTGCCTCTTGTCCTGGCAATATGCACAACTGAAAAGAGCTTGGCTCTGTCTTCTATGTACTCTCCCTTCAGGTATATATGTCTTCTATGTACTCTCCCTTCAGGTAAATATATACATTGATGAGATTCCCTGAGCCACCTCTTCCCCAGATTGAGCAGTCCCAGCTCTCTCATCCTCTCCTGATAGAAGATGCTCTTGTCCTTTAATCATCTCTGTGGATCTTCACTGGACCTCCCTCCAGTAGCTCTGTCTCTCTCTCTTCTACTGAGAGAGAGAGAGTACATGGAGTAGGAAATACTAGTAGGATTTAAAAAAAAAAAAAAAAGAAATTCTGATTTTGTTTAAAGAATAATAAACAATTTATGATGCTAATTTTAAATGAACAGCTTTAGAGAGATAATTATGCTTTCAAAACAGTCTCTGAATAACAAATGGAAAAATTCAGAGAGTGAGTTATCTTTACTGTCATGTCTGCTTCCTATTTATTTGGTTGGGTTCATACTTTACAACCTTCTGTGGACCATTATAATTCCAGTTTGTCACTCAGAGCTGACAAATCCTACAGGCATCCTTCGGCTACCTCCCATTTTAACAGCAAACAACTTGCCCTATCTATTTCCTTGTTATAGATAAATTAATGATGGAAACAACATTCATTTTCTAGTCCCACCGAGAGTGTCCTGGTTTCAGTTAGCACAGAATTAATTTTCTTCCTAGTAGCTGGTGGAATGCTGTGTTTTGGCTTAGGATGAGAAGAGTGCTGATAACACCCCGATGCTTTAATTGTTGCAGAGCAGTGCTTATACTAAGCCAAGGACATCTCAGCCTTTGCTCTGTCCTGCCAACGGGCAGGCTGGGGGGTGCAGTAAGAGCTGGGAGGGGACAGACCCAGGACAGGTGACCCAAACTAGCCAAAGGGGTATTCCATACCATCTGACGTCATGCTAAACAATATATAGGGGTGGCTAGCCGGGGGGGGGGGGCCGGACTGCTCGGGGTTAGGCTGGGCATCGGTCAGCGGGTGGTGAGCAATTGCATTGTGCATCACTTGTTTGTACATACTATTATTACTTTCGTATTATCACCATTGTATCATCATTATTATTATTGTTATTATTATTTTTGTTATTTTTTTTCCTGTCTTATTAAACTGTCTTTATCTCAACTCACGGGCTTCACTTTCCATTTCTCTCCCCCGTCCCAGAGAGGGAGGGGGGAGGGTGAGCGAACGGCTGCGTGGTGTTTAGCTGCCGGTCGGGTTAAACCACGACAGTCTTTTTGGCGCCCAACGTGGGGCCCGAAAGGTTGAGATAACGGCAGATCTGATCAGAGTGTGTTAAACTAAAATTGGTGGAAGGATTAGACCTGCTTAATAGTCACTTGTCATGATGCTGATTGCTTTAATCACAACTCTGCTGCGCCTGTTTTCCAAATTGAGTATTATAGTACATTATTTTCCGTATTTGCTCTCTGTAGTGTTGTTTCTCCTCTCCGGGCCCTGGTTTCAGACCATTATGGTACTAAGTGTTATAGCAATGGCTTATGAGACGATAAGATATCTGGTCATGACTCTAACTTGGTATTTATACTCAGTAACATCGTGGACTCTGTACTTTGGAAACAGCATCTTGGGAACTATTAGCAATTATACCTATTGTTTTTCTCCATTAGAGAGTCAATCTGTGGAGGGGAAAGGGGAGGATATTTTTCCTTACTTGCTTACTCTCCCTTTCTCCTTCACCACCCCTGTATCCTCCTGGGTCACTCTGCCTTCCTCCTTCACCACCCTCTTATCCCCTGAGCTTGTCACAATAGCTCTCCAAGATATTGAATATTTCTGGAATACTCAGAATACCATAGTCTTGTTGTTCTGCCTCATGAATGCACTTCAGATTCTGCTTAAAGTTAAACAACTACTTATGAAGCTCATCCGGAGATCTGCCCGGAGGCAGTATAGTTGTGGGTGGCAGGGAGTATGGGTGGATATGGGCAGGCATCTAGAGCAGTTGGCACCCCCAGTGTGTTGGAAATTCACCCCTGAACAATGGCAAAATCCTCAAAAACTGGCAGAATGCTTGAAAAAAAGGTGTAATGATTCTGGCAGTTCCAAAGTAACACAAATCATTGTAACGTGCTGGGGCCTGGCTCATGCCTATCGAGCTGCCATTGATACTGCTGTCAACTTAGTGACAGACCCTGCGGCCACTCCAAACCCTGTGACAGATCCAACGGCCACTGTGACCCCTACGGTGGATTCTGCAGCCGCTCCAGTCCCAGCTCCTGCAGCCGCTCCAGTTCCAGCTCCTGCAGCCGCTCCAGCTCCAGCTCCTGCAGCCGCTCCAGTCCCAGCTCCTGCAGCCGCTCCAGTCCCAGCTCCTGCAGCTGCTCCAGTTCCAGCTCCGGCCGCTACTCCAGTCCCAGTTCCTGCAACTGCTCCAGTCCCAGCTCCTGAAGCTGCTCCAGCTCCAGCTCCTGAAGCCGCTCCAGCTCCAGCTCCTGCAGCTGCTCCAGTCCCAGTTCCTGCAGTCGCTCCAGTTCCAGCTCCGGCCGCTACTCCAGTCCCAGTTCCTGCAACTGCTCCAGTCCCAGCTCCTGAAGCCGCTCCAGCTCCAGCTCCTGAAGCCGCTCCAGCTCCAGCTCCTACTGCTGCTCCAGTCCCAGCTCCTGCAACTGCTCCAGCTCCAGCTCCAGCTCCTGTAGCCGCTACAGCTCCGGTTCCTGCAACTGCTCCAGCTCCTGTAGCCGCTCCAGCTCCTGTGGCCGTGTCAGAGAAACGAGCTGTAGCAGTGCAAGTTGACCCTGCAGAGGGCATTCCAACCCCTGTGGCAGACCCTGTAACAAAGTCAGAGAAACGAGCAGTAGCAGTGCAAGCTGCCCCTGTAGAGAAGGTGAAAATATGGTATAGAAATTCAAGTCGTTTAGAACGCAGAGAGTCTTCTGCCAATCCAGGTAAGGCTTCTGCCAAAACTAAGTATAGAGATGACGAAGATGATGACGACGCTGGGCCGTCAAGGATTCAGGAGGAGGAAGATGAGGATGCCGAAAGAGCAACAGTAACTACCCGAAGCCTAAACGAGCGCGAGCTACGAGATGTGCGAAAAGATTTTGGTCGCTGTATAGGTGAGCAGCTTGTCACCTGGCTGCTTCGGTGCTGGGACTCTGGAGCCAATTGTGTGGAATTAGACGGCAGGGAAGCCAAGCGGCTGGGATCCCTTGCTCGAGACGCCGGCATTGACAAAGCAATTGCAGATGGAGCACGACCCACCAGCCTCTGGAGGCGTCTCCTCTCAGCGGTGAGGGAAAGGTATCCCTTCAAGGAAGATATTTTATGTCTACCAGGCAAGTGGACCACTATGGAGAAGGGAATCCAGTACCTGAGGGAATTAGCCGTACGGGAAGTGATTTATGAGGATCCAGACCTCAAACAAACATCCACAGATCCAGATGAAGTCAAGTGTACACGACCCATGTGGCGGAAGTTTGTACGGAGTGCACCATCATCATATGCCAGCTCATTGGCAATAATGGCCTGGAAAGAGGATGAGGAACCCACAGTGGGTGAAGCGGCTAAACAACTCCGGCAGTACGAAGAAAGTCTCTCCTCTTCCTTACAGGCCTGCGTCTCAGCTGTGGAGAAACTTTCTGAAAAGGTTCACCAACTTGAAGAGAATCTATTGTCCTCCCCACCTGAACCAACCAGTGCCCACCGACCAAAGGAGAACACTTGGGAGAAACTTTCTGAAAAGGTTCACCAACTTGAAGAGAGATTATTCTCCTTCGCACCTGTACAAAGCAGTGTCTCAGCTGTCAGGGGTAGGCGTTCACCCACACAAGGAAGACGATATGGTGGGTACTCACCCCGTGCCACCCTGTGGTTTTACTTACGAGACCATGGAGAGGACATGAGAAAGTGGGATGGAAAATCTACCGCGACCCTAGAGGCACGGGTACGTGAGTTGCAAAAGAAAACAATCAGGAAAAAGGGATTCTCCGAAAAGTTTGCTGCTCCAACTTCCAGCAGACAGTCCTTCAAACACAGAAACGAGGAAGATTCTGACCAGGATTAGGGGGGCCCTGCCTCCAGCCAGGGGGAGGAAAGGGACAATCGAGTTTATTGGACTGTGTGGATTCGATGGCCTGGCACATCACGCGCACAGAAGTATAAGGCTTTAGTAGACACCGGTGCACAATGTACTATAATGCCATCGAGCTATAAAGGACCAGAGCCCATCTATATTTGTGGAGTGACAGGGGGATCTCAGCAGTTGACTGTATTGGAGGCTGAAGTGAGTCTGACTGGGAATGAGTGGGAAAAGCACCGCATTGTGACTGGTCCGGATGCTCCATGTATCCTTGGCATAGACTATCTTAGAAGAGGATACTGCAAGGACCCAAAAGGGTTCCGGTGGGCTTTTGGTATTGCTGCCTTAGAGACAGAGGGCATTAAACAATTATCTACCTTGCCTGGTCTCTCAGAGGACCCCTCTGTTGTGGGGTTGCTGAGGGTCGAAGAACAGCAAGTGCCAATTGCTACCACAACTGTGCACCGGCGGCAATATCGCACCAACCGAGACTCCCTGATTCCCATCCATAAGCTAATTCGTCAATTGGAGAGCCAAGGAGTGATCAGCAAGACTCATTCACCTTTCAATAGTCCCATATGGCCAGTGCGAAAGTCTAATGGCGAGTGGAGACTAACAGTGGACTATCGCGGCCTGAACGAAGTCACGCCACCACTGAGTGCTGCAGTGCCGGACATGCTGGAACTTCAGTATGAACTTGAATCGAAGGCAGCCAAGTGGTACGCCACAATTGATATCGCTAATGCATTTTTCTCCATCCCTCTAGCAGCAGAGTGCAGGCCACAATTTGCCTTCACTTGGAGGGGAGTCCAATATACTTGGAATAGGCTGCCCCAGGGGTGGAAACACAGCCCTACCATTTGCCATGGGCTGATCCAGTCTGCACTAGAGCAGGGGGAAGCTCCTGAACACCTGCAGTACATCGATGACATTATTGTGTGGGGTGACACAGCAGAGGAAGTTTTCGAGAAAGGGAAGAAAATAGTCCAAATCCTTCTGAAAGCCGGTTTTGCCATAAAACAAAATAAAGTCAAAGGACCTGCACGGGAGATCCAGTTTTTAGGAATAAAATGGCAAGATGGACGTCGTCAAATCCCAATGGATGTGATCAACAAAATAACAGCTATGTCTCCACCAACTAACAAAAAAGAAACACAGACTTTCCTAGGCGTTGTGGGGTTTTGGAGAATGCACATCCCAAATTACAGTCTGATTGTAAACCCACTCTACCAAGTAACTCGTAAGAAGAATGAGTTTGAATGGGGCCCTGAACAACGACAAGCCTTTGAACAAATCAAGCAGGAAATAGTCCATGCAGTAGCCCTTGGGCCAGTTCGAACAGGACCAGATGTAAAGAATGTGCTCTACACTGCAGCCGGGGAGAACGGCCCCACCTGGAGCCTCTGGCAGAAAGAACCTGGGGAAACTCGAGGTCGGCCTCTGGGGTTTTGGAGTCGGGGATACAGAGGATCTGAGGCCCGCTATACTCCAACTGAAAAGGAGATATTGGCAGCATATGAAGGAGTTCGATCTGCTTCGGAGGTGGTCGGTACTGAAGCGCAGCTCCTCCTAGCACCCCGATTACCGGTACTAGGCTGGATGTTCAAGGGAAGGGTCCCCTCTACGCATCATGCAACTGATGCTACATGGAGCAAGTGGGTTGCACTGATTACTCAGCGGGCTCGAATAGGAAACCCCAGTCGCCCAGGAATATTGGAAGTGATCATGGACTGGCCAGAAGGCAAATACTTTGGGATATCATCAGAGGAGGAGGTGGGTCGTGCTGAAGAAGCCCCACTGTACAACCAGTTGCCAGAGAATGAAAAGAAATATGCCCTGTTCACTGATGGGTCCTGTCGTATTGTGGGGAAGCATCGGAGATGGAAGGCTGCTGTATGGAGTCCTACGCGACGAGTTGCAGAAGCTGCTGAGGGAGAAGGTGAATCGAGTCAGTTTGCAGAAGTGAAAGCCATTCAGCTGGCTTTAGACATTGCTGAACGAGAAAAATGGCCATTTCTCTATCTCTACACCGATTCATGGATGGTAGCAAATGCCCTGTGGGGATGGTTACAGCAATGGAAGCAAAACAACTGGCAGCGTAGGGGCAAACCTATCTGGGCTGCTGCATTGTGGCAAGATATTGCTGCTCGGGTAGAGAACCTGGCTGTGAAAGTACGCCACGTAGATGCTCATGTGCCCAAGAATCGGGCTACTGAAGAACATCAAAACAACCAGCAGGTGGATCAGGCTGCTAAGATTGAAGTAGCTCAGGTGGACCTGGATTGGCAGCATAAAGGTGAATTATTTATAGCCCGATGGGCCCATGACACCTCAGGCCATCAAGGTAGAGATGCAACATACAGATGGGCTCGTGATCGAGGGGTGGACTTGACCATGGACGCTATAGCACAGGTTATTCATGACTGTGAAACATGTGCTGCAATCAAGCAAGCCAAACGGTCAAAGCCTCTTTGGTATGGAGGACGATGGCTGAAATATAAATATGGAGAGGCCTGGCAGATTGATTACATCACACTCCCTCAAACTCGCAATGGCAAGCGCCACGTACTTACAATGGTGGAAGCAACCACCGGATGGCTGGAAACATATCCTGTGCCTCATGCTACCGCCCGGAACACCATCCTGGGCCTTGAAAAGCAAGTCCTATGGCGACATGGCACCCCAGAAAGAATAGAATCAGACAATGGGACTCACTTCCGAAACAACCTTATAGACACTTGGGCCAAAGAACATGGTATTGAATGGGTGTATCACATCCCCTATCATGCACCAGCCTCCGGGAAAGTTGAACGATACAATGGCCTGTTAAAGACTACCTTGAAAGCAATGGGCGCTGGGACGTTCAAAAACTGGGATACGCATTTGGCAAAGGCCACCTGGTTAGTCAATACTAGGGGATCTACCAACCAAGCTGGACCTGCCCAATCAAACCTGTTACGTACTGTAGATGGGGATAAAGTTCCTGTAGTGCATGTAAAAAATATGCTGGGTAAAACAGTCTGGGCTACTCCTGCCTCAGGAAAAGGCAAACCTATTCGTGGAATTGTTTTCGCTCAGGGACCTGGATATACTTGGTGGGTGATGCAAAAGAACGGAGAGGTCCGGTGTGTACCTCAAGGAGATTTAATACTGGGTGAGAATAGCCCATGAACTGAATTGCACCATGTTAAATAGTATATTATACTGTATGTTATCACTACCATGATTACTATAGGTGACTAATTAGAATGTATGGAAAAGAGTGTAACCTGAGCATGACATAAATGGTATGGAATAAGGGGTGGATAGATGTCCTGGTTTCAGTTAGCACAGAATTAATTTTCTTCCTAGTAGCTGGTGGAATGCTGTGTTTTGGCTTAGGATGAGAAGAGTGCTGATAACACCCCGATGCTTTAATTGTTGCAGAGCAGTGCTTATACTAAGCCAAGGACATCTCAGCCTTTGCTCTGTCCTGCCAACGGGCAGGCTGGGGGGTGCAGTAAGAGCTGGGAGGGGACAGACCCAGGACAGGTGACCCAAACTAGCCAAAGGGGTATTCCATACCATCTGACGTCATGCTAAACAATATATAGGGGTGGCTAGCCGGGGGGGGGGGGCCGGACTGCTCGGGGTTAGGCTGGGCATCGGTCAGCGGGTGGTGAGCAATTGCATTGTGCATCACTTGTTTGTACATACTATTATTACTTTCGTATTATCACCATTGTATCATCATTATTATTATTGTTATTATTATTTTTGTTATTTTTTTTCCTGTCTTATTAAACTGTCTTTATCTCAACTCACGGGCTTCACTTTCCATTTCTCTCCCCCGTCCCAGAGAGGGAGGGGGGAGGGTGAGCGAACGGCTGCGTGGTGTTTAGCTGCCGGTCGGGTTAAACCACGACAGAGAGTAACAGAGTAGCTCGAAAAGACAAGACCCCAGTTGCTTAAGCACTGGCAAAACAATCCTGCCCCCTAGCAGCACTTGAGAACTGTCTGTCCTTTCAGACAACAAGGCTAGCCAAAGCCAAATAAGAATGTTTACTGTAACAGACACCCCCAGAAATGTCTCTTTAAGAGCAATGAGCAAGCCTTGGAAGCAGTGGAAGCACAGTTTAAGCATATATTCCAAAGTATTAAAATTCTTGAGACATTTGCCATCATGTTATTCTTTTAAACTTCATTGTGAGTGTCCTCATTCAGCTTATTAAAGACACAATCACTCACTCCTGAACATTCCCAAGCCAAAATCCAAATCCAGTAAAGCACATAACTGCATGTCTACATCTGTCCCCTTCTAGCCCCACCCCCCCAAAAAAAAGGCTCTCCAACTTCACAAACACGCTCTTCCATCTTTTACATAAGGATCCAGCTCAGTCTGCTTTTTCTTTTTTTTTTTTTTTTTTTTTTTTCAGACATTAGGTATGCAAGAAGAGTCTCAATAAATTACTTGATGCAGCACATGATTGTTATGAAACGTCCAAGTCTTATATAGACATTATTTCATCTCCTTGTATGCTCTCTCAGCACTCAGGTTTTCACTGATTTGTGCCGTGTATTCTGTTTAGTCATTAAATCAGAGCACATGTGACTTCTAGGACACAGGGATCTCTTAATTTTTCTACAGTGCTCAGGGTTTGCATCTCAGAAAACACAGAACATATGTTACTCATCTGTAGTAGTAGAAAAGAATTTTTGAAATTCCCTTTTTTAGGCAACATATGTAAACTTTGTCTCATTTGCTTTGCTAATCAGACACATACAGACTTAGATGTGCAACAGTAAAAATGTTTTGGGAGTTAGTCAATATTTAACAAACAGCAGATATTAATTCCAAATACCTTAAGAGCACTGCATAGCCACAAATAGTTTTAAAAGCTACACACAAATTCCCAGGAGCACAATGAAAGTTTTGAACATCACTAATCATTGTGGAAATAAGAGAGCACAGGTGATTGTGACTGAGATTAAAAGACACAGGAGGAACTGTATGTGGCACTTGTTAATATAAATCAATGTCCAAACAATGAAGCAAAAACAATGTCTCTACAATGAAGCAGCTTTGTCTGGACAGTTATCAACAACACTGATAATAAGTACAGAGCTGAAGTCTCCTTGTTAAGCTGAATTTATCAAACTTGACTTCTACTACAAAAAATCAATAGAATTGAAGGAGTCTTGGAGTTTTGGGGAGATGCTCTGCACCTTCAGGCAGCTGCTGTCAGCAGGCTCAATGTTAGTTAAAAAAAACACAAAGGTATTACACACGAGGCTAATAGATCTTTGCTTGGAGACCTTCATGAAAATATATTTAAATTTCCCAAAATAACTATTAAGCCATTAGATTCAAAGGCCACATATATTATTATATTAATGGCTCAGCAGGATTCTTTTAATAGTGTTCTACATGAAAGCTAACATTTCAATATTTTGTTTGCTTAAAGAAAAAAAAAAAAAAAAAAGGAATATAAACTATTATTAAAAAAATACAACTTTCCCCTCAGGAGGTACGTTCTTCTAGGCTGGGATTTTCCACAGTTGATCAGTTTGAACTTATTTTTTCCTTGAAAGCATCTGGTAATGCTTTGAGATGACTAGTAGGTGCCTAAACATAACGAAGAGGAAGCAGTTTATTTCCCTTAAGATTCTCTCCACAGGAGTACTCAGTCAGTGCAGGTACACATTCATTCCTATGTAGGCTGCAGATCTGAAATTCTTTATACGACAAGGAAATTTAAGTAACTGAAAAGATCTCTAGATCAGGCAGGCCACTATACTTTGTAAGGCTACCCTTCTGATACCCTACTATAGTTTTGATGAAAAATTAAAAAAAAAAAAAAAAAAAAAAAAAGTAAACCTCAAATATCTCTAAAATCTTTGAGACTACAGAGACTATTCAATTTCCAGAAGTGCTTCAAATCTGCTAGAAAAGTGAACTAAAGGCTTAAACCACCAAGTGTGACAATAAATTTGTTAATATGTTTAATTAAATTAGATTGCTTTCATCCTCTTCTCTAAATGCTGATTGAAATTGAAATGTGTTCCTTCTTATTCTGCCTACAGCAATGCTAAAAGGAACTTCAGATATGTCAGAGGCATAAGTTTCATAGCTCTCCCTTCCTCATACCTCATTGCTCTTGTCCATTCTTCTTGAAACAACAGGCCACAGTTCAGAGTGATTTATACTTTTGCTATACAAGCCTCACTGAGCTGGTCCCACGTGAGAATGTGAAGATAATGGAATAAAGAACAATAACAATGAATCTCTTTATTATAATCCACAAGGGGGAAGTTTGCACTCAGAGATGCTTCCTTGGCTTTCTCTTAATCTTTGTTCCTACAATGGTGTGTAAAGGTTTGAAAAACAAGCAGATCTGTTTGTAAATCAGAACCAAAGAAACCTGATTCTCTAGATTTATGTCTCAAATAAACAATAGGCTGCTAATGAAGTAACCCCAAACTCACTGTTCTCTTCTTTGCCACTCTCCCTTAAAACCTACAATTATTTTCTTGCTGTCTCCATTTGGACACTGGTAGCAACCTTGCGGCTGTGTGGTCAGTTTGCTTATCTACATGGAAGTTGGCTTGACCTGGCAACAATTCATTTTCACCCAGATCAGGTGCACATACACATTTGAATTGCAGAGGTTGCATCAGACTGACAGTGTTATGTGCAAAAAGATATGAAAATAGAAGTTTGTTCTGCTTCATCAGGATAATGAGGAAAGCTGACTACAAACTGAAACTGCACATCACTGCTAGCTGGCATGATTTTTTAAAATCATCATAGCAATGTTGGATTTTTTTTTTCCTTAATACTTAACTGTTCAGATAAAAAAAAATCTGCAGAACTTTTGCTTTCCCACTAAAAAGTTAGTTTCAATCACTTAGAAATCCAAAGAAAATGAACTTTTAAAGAGGATAAAAAAATTTCTTAATTTTCTCAAATCCTGATATTATGACCAATGGACTGGTTACCCTGAGGAGAGAAGGCAGGAGAGAGATCTCATTTTTGAACAGCTGTAGTTAGCAATAGTGAGCACATGAAAAGCCTAAATTTGGAATACCATCAATTGCGTGAGAGATAAAGGAAAAATACACATTCATTAAAACTGAAAGAAAAGGCATGGAACGGGATGGAAAACAGGAAAAAAATGAATTCTTTGTTTTTCAAGAGTTTCTGAACTTGGACCAGTTCTTTTCTTGCTCAGTATAATTGTAACACATCTTTATTTTCAGCAGATGTTGTTCAGTTGTTCCAAATCTCGGTATTCTGAAATTCAAGGAAAAGCAGCAACCTGGCTTCCAAAACTCTTGAGATGAGTTTCAATGTCATGAAATCTGTGATTATTTAACTTTGCCTTTTCACTTGTGAATCAACAGACTGCAATCAGTTCAATATTTTAAAGCATTTTTCTGCAAAGGCAGACTTCTTATGGTATTTCATTCTAACGAAAGCCCATGTTCTCAGTTCAACTTATTGATTCCAGTAGTTAAGCCCTTTAAGGAAAACACCAAAATGACAAAATTTATGAAAGCTGTCATCAAAACTGAAAAGAATATTCATAGGGATTTTGTTTGTTTGCTTGATTGCTCTTTAATCCTCAGCTTTACAAATGTTTCCTTGATGAAAGAATGAGTGCAGTATCAAAGTTTAAACAGCATTGCAGTCAAATCACAAGTAGCAGAATGAACTGATTACAAAAGAAATAACTCTAATCCAAAGATAATGTTAAGAGCATTTAGCACTGAAATTTAAGTGTCTTTTTTTTTTGTTGTTTTGTTTTCTTCTGGAAAAGATATTCCCCACATACACACACACACAAAACAAGATGGGACAAGAAATTATATTCTAATTAAAAAGCTGTTCAGAGTCGTTCCTTTCTTTCACAACATAACATAAAACTAGTGTTTTCTTTTGCTAAGAGACCAGTAAATTTATATAAATACACTGTAGTTAGACTGGGCAAGATACTCTTTGAATTTAGCATGCTACAGCTTTCCTGAACTTCAGTGTTAGCAATCTCTGTCAAGAGAGGGCTGAACTAATTTTTCAGACGTCAAAGGTCGTGTTTGAGATGTGCAGGTAAGTTTGTAATAAGTTCAGGCACTCTTGACAGTCCTATCGGTAATGACCTTTTGTAAGTAATGACCCTTTGCTGGGTGTAAATTGAAAAACATTGCTGCATTTTCAACATAATTTGAACCAACAATTCATCTTTACCAGTATTTTATCCCCTAGACTATGGAGACCAGCTTTAAAAAATGTAAAGATGTTAAGTGATAAACTAACCACCAGAGGGAGCATCTCCAATTTCAGAAATTTAATCAAACCCAACAAAGACTAAGAAAAATACACTTGAACATTAACATATTTTAATGCAGGCAGCTTCAGAGTTCAAACTGCCATTAAGGTTTCACTATAACCTTTGGGTACATAATCTAAGGTGAGGGGCAAAAGTCAGATTTAATTCCCTTTTCTCTTTCCTGTAAAAACAGGAAGAGAACAGATCACATTGCATTTTTACCCATTACTAACACACCTCACAGAATTTTAAGAAGCAGAGCTACAATGAATGATGTGTACGTATCAAAAAGCTAAAATTTTGAGACTGAGGTGGCAATGCTTTCCAATCAACATAAATATTGGGTAAAATTCTGACAAATCCCCAAAAAGGAGAAGAAACTTTCAACGAGTGTGCTCTTTGCCAAGAGAAATCTTGGGACAGATGTGTAGAAGAAGCAGCTAGAATGATTACTACATTTTCCCATCATGCTGGGGAAGCAAGGCAGTTTAATTTCTACTAAATGTGATATTGGCTAATGTTTATGACATTGAAGCATAACTGTTAAACGCTGCAATCACATTTTACACTGTTTACAATTCTTGTGCATTGCTTTAGATTCGTGTTCTAGCTCTCATGCCTGGAGCTTCATTTTATTTTGACAGACAAGTCTATTAGTTGCATTTTCATCAGTGTTTCAGCCTTTTGAACTCTTTTCTAGAAAAGACCTATTCCAAAAAGTAATTATGAATTTATTGTTTTTCTTTGTCTTCCAGGAAAACTCTGAATGAACTTCACAATTCCACTATGGTTTTTCTGATTTTATTGCTACAACAGAATACAAACTTGATGCTTTGCTTTCCTGAATTTGTGTCTTTGTTATTGTATGTCATACAAATTCTTTTAATAGTAGCAGAATTTATGCATGCTGCCTGAGGATGTGATAGATGTCCTAAAGAATAGAAACCAATCAGGTTAAAAAATTCCATAGGAAATTGAAATGTGCCTGCATCTCACTAAAGAGAACACAACAGTATGGGCAATATGTAAAAACCTTATTAATACAAGGTTTCTCCAGTCAACAAATAAATTAGAAGGCAGAGACCTATAGAAGCTAAGTTTCTGTCAAGACCCCCAGGATGACAGTAAAAAAGAAATAATCCCTTACCTGTAATAAAAAGGTGAGCAATAGAGATACAGTTTATGAAAGCTCTCAGATCAATGATTTATCCCAGGGAATGGCAATAAAAATAGCTAGTGCAATTTAATTATGAAAGGGAAATGTCCTGGACAATAAATTTACAGTGAGGTTCCAACATACAAATTAAGATACAGTACTTTGTATCTTATCGAATTATCCCTGCTCTCCATAAATCAACAGAACACGAACCTCATGCAAAGCCCAGCAAAGCTAAATGAAAACTACCACTGCCTTCCTGAGGCCACGAAGAAAATTCTTAACACAGAACTTTTCCCTTAGATTTGCAGGAAAAGAAATAACACCTTTTTTCACCAGCTGTATTATTGAATAAACACTTTTCAAAATAAAAAACTGTTGGTTTCTTCTCTTTTTAAAAAGCCAGGTTATAGAAAATAATTATGACATGAAAGTCAAGGACTCCTAAATATATATATATATATAATATATATTATATTAATATATAATATATTAATACATAATATATTTTTATATATATATTATATAAACTATGCAACCATGCTGAAAGCTGCATACAGTTGTAGGGTTTTTATTATTATTTTTATTATTTTAGAATTTAGAAATGGCGCATCCTTTTGTGAAGCTTTCACTCCAACTCTCAGGTTTTTATTCTATGGGTAACAATTAAGAGGTGTTAGATTTTAGAATTCTGCATAAAAATTTGGATTCACGTTCATTCATTTTGGACTTCTCCATAGGTGTTCTCAGGGATTGGAAAATATAAACATGTACATGCTGAATGAAATCTAAGGCTTTCTGGAAAGCACCTTTTAAGAATGTAAAGGCCTGATCCTGTTCCCTCCAGACTTTATGAACAACAATAAAAAAAAAAAAAAATCTATTAAATTCCACTGTGTCCTTGAAATTAGACCGGAAATGGAGAATAATTTATTCACATATTACTGCTGATTTCCAGCAGCTTAAAGCCAATCAAAAAGAATATATATACACTTACAAATTAAATACTACCTAAGCAAAACTCTGATGTAAAAAGGATAACAAATCCTAGCTTAATAAAGTAGGCATTTATTAATATATTTTGATTTTGCAACATTTCATTTTACATAACACATCCTAAATAGAGTTTAAGTACTTCATGAAATCCAAATGGATTTGAGCATGTGCTTAAATAGCATGCTAACATGGGCCTTGGGGAAGTCTAAACAGAATTTATTGTGGGACATGCATTTATTTAGCATCTGCTGAAGAATGATCTCCGTCTGTTTTGGAACACTTTGTATTGTGATACAGGAGAAGCTACGGATGATGTGTTGATTATTTTCCCTCCATTTCAATCTAAGTTTTTGCTTTACACGCTTTCCTAAGCCAGTTTAAAGTTACATAGCGTGAGTGGACTGCAAACCAGTGACTTAAGGACAAAGTCAGGTGGGGCAAGTAATGTAAAGTGGCTGCTCAGGATTCAACTACGCTGCAGCTGACTCATTTTTAGCTACTTCTTATATTCTGTAATTATTCCTTACACTATCATTCTAATTATGCAGATAGATGTCCTCTGTTGACAAGCACTTATAATCATACAGCTTAATTAAAACATAATTGAAACACTTATGGTGATAAAAATACCTCCAGGAAATAAATAAATAAATAAATAAATAAATAAATAAATAAAGCCTTGAGTTAAAGGAATCTGACTTACATCTGACTAGGCTCTGTGTCTACCTTCTTACACCCTCACAGATGAATTTGTATTTTATTTGTATTCAGTCACCACAAGGGATTTGGAATAATACTGCTATTTTCTTACTAAAATAAAACCTGTTTTCACGCCTTACTGATATTTTCTTCAATCACACACAATTGTGCAAAATCAAACAACAGCTGGTAAAACCAAGTGATTCAGAGCAGTTATACTTTATAGATGCTTTGCACAAAGTAGATATTGACCATCCAAGAAGAACAACTGTAGAGAAGCTAGCCTAGAGTTTTCTGTAGTATTCTGGTTGATAAACATTTTTTTTATGCCGTTGCTGCCCTTGCAGAAAACAGGCCATATAGTACAAACAGTTAACACCTTTTAAGATAAAATGGTAAATTATATAGTGCTAAAATTCAAAAACAGCCTTTATAACTTGCTGAAGTGACATTATTTTGTCAAGGCAGCTGGGACAAGTGGCATGCTACCTGTGAACACAAGAAGGTGATTCTTGCCCTTAGTGCTGGTGAGAACACATCAGGAGTGCGATGTCCAGCTCCTTACTTCCCAGGACCAGATAGGGCCATGCAAGAGCAAGCCCAGCAAAGGGCCAGAAAGATGTTGAAGGAACTAGAGTTCTTATCAAGTAGGGGATGCAGGAAGGTAATAGGACTAGACTATTATCAGCTGTGCCTAGTGAAAAGACAAGGGACATTAGGCTCAAATTAAAACAGAGTAAATTCCATATAAACATAAGAAATAAATATTAAAATATATATATATTTATTGCAAGGGTGGCAGCACACTGTACAGCCTCAGCAGTCTCTCTCTTCCGTAGTAACTAAACAAAGATAAATGCCTGCACTACACTGGATTTCTCTCTTCAAAACCATATAACAATTCCTTTAAACTTTACTTTGCACTCTCTTTCTTTATGACTTCATCTTCTTTTTCTTTTGTGTCCAGGTAAATCTTATTCCTGAAACTTCCTCACTAACGTTTCATTTAAAAAATCTCAATAGCTATTCAGATAACTTAAGAGAACTGTAGCTGTTATAAATCATCATTTGTACCAGCTGATGGTGTTTTCTGTGGATCCTGAAGAGCCATCTGAAAGTTACAGAATATTATCAAAACTTACTATAAATTTGAGTAAAAAGAAAGGTTGGGCTTCCAGACATTAGTGCAGTCTATTTTTTTATGCAATTCAACTTGTTCCATCAGTTTTCAAACCATTTTTCAGCTCTCCACTATTGTTTTCTTCCACTGAGAAGACTACATTCAATGCCTTTTCTACTTAAATTATTCAAATTCAGACTTGAATTATAAACCCCTTGGAAAATAAGAACCATTTAACATACTAAAAGGAACATTATAGGTTAAATTTACGAATATGTATCCTTATAATTTGTTTCACTGCACATGTAGGCGTGCACAGATTTTAAGTGTTATTATGAGACATTAGGAATTTAAATGAAATATTAATTAGAAAGATATTACTGATTTTAGCAGCAGAGATCCATACAACAGTTGCTTAAGATTTGTTTTTAAGCCACAAGAGAAAAGGAGACTGATGGTGCCATCTGTTGGTCAATTTAAAATGGACATCATTTAGTGGAGGTTTATGGTCTAATTACCTGCAATGTTTGCTGTAATATCTGCGAGGTGTTACACTTGTTACCCATCTGAATTGTGGTCCTAACAGAGGACCAAACTGTATTTAGTTCACAGTAGTGCATGCAAAATGCATAACACCTTATCACAGAGCTGGGGAACTGATGTTCTGCCAGTTCTACTGAAACGTATGCAAATGCAGACAAGTGATTTTAAGAGACTTTGAATGACTTGTTTGATTACTACATCATGTGTAGTGCATACTGGAAGACGCTTGTGCAGAGTGGGGCTCCATTACTGTTTTAGTGCAGAGCATAAAAACACTGCAAGCAAAGCCCCCCGATTGTCCCTGCTAACTGCACACAAGTTCAGATAGTTGAATGGTCCACAAGAACTATGTTTGTGTTGGCAATCTGCCCTAGATGCACACAAAACACACTCCAGTGGCTAAAGGGGTAGAAAGTCTGAACAAATGAGCAGGCTGAACAACCATGAAGTCCCCCAACATGTTCCTAGCTTGCATGATGCAAAGGACAGTTCTAAATTAGAAAATCATATAAGCTCTTGGTCAAAGTACTTCTCAGGCTATGCAAGATGGCACCTAGGTCTTAAGTTATGTTGACTGCTAGCCCTCAATCAAGTCTTTGCAACACCACTTCTACCTTCAGCATTTTTTCCTGGCTGTTTTCTTTTAAGGTTTCAATGTCCTTTCCTTTTAACATGCTGTATCTCTATTCTTTAGAGCCTTTTTCTACTTGCTAAGCTCCTCACATATTCTGCAGCTTTTTCTTTGATTTCCCTCTCCTTCTCATCCATGCTCTCATCAGGAGCCATGTCTCCCTTGCCTTCCCGTTTCAGCCTGGAAGCATATGGTATGATAGCTGGTTCTGAACACCTCCCTCATCGTCCAAACAACTTGTGATAGTGTATGCTTCCATTCTTTTATGCCTTGCTGTCCTCTGATGGGCTATGGTAGCACATATGGAAAAGTTTGTCTTTTGACTGTTTGCTTCACACATTTTACTGTCTCTCCACGCACCCCATTACATCCTGTGCTCCATCTCTGTTCATCAAAAGATCCTATACAACACAGAAAACCATGAGGAATAAAGGTCAGGAAAGTCCTGTCAGCATTTCCCCTCATACTATCTGAACACAGTAGACAACACTTCTGTTTGCCCATTTACAAGACTTAGCATCAGAAGGTTGTTGAGTACTAGGCACCATGGTGCCATTTGTAAACATGCAAGATTAGAAGTAAAGTGAAGAAGTAATAAGAAGAAGGAACACGAGAAGGAGCAGAAATTAAACATGTTTTCCCTGTGAATCCCCACTTATGAATTAAAAGGTCAGATAGCTAATGAATATGCTGGCAGCAAGTAGGAGCAGTAATAGGCTTAGACAGGATGCTGGGTAACAGCATGATATGAAGACAGTGAAAGCCTTTTAAAGATTTAACATCAAGAATATCACTTTCGAAATAGATTTACATATTTATTTTATATTTATTTACATACATATTTTTAGATTTACTTTGGTATATGCTTTTTCCATTCACTGCCTTTTTTTTTTTCCAAGCTAAGCCATTGACCAAGGGGTATGGGGTGGGAGAGGAATGAACCAGACATTATAGATTATGAATTCCATATACACCCACAAATAAACAGTTTTATACTTAAAAAATTCTCAATGCCTGGCAATCCTGACTCTGCTTCTTAAAATTCCAAGAACAATAACGTTTCAGCTGCTATTAGCAGGCTTGATATAGGATGTATAATGAAGTCCTTGAAGGGTCTGGGGGCAGAGCAGGAGGAACAATCTATAAAACTTTCTCTTCACTGAAAGTATTTTATATTGAGAATTAAAACCACTGCCAAATATGGAGTATATGATCTTGAGATATGTGAGCTCTTGCACATGAAATTGTTAGTGGACTTTATTGTGACAAAGCACTAATTCCAGACAGTGTAGAGTAGGGCAGCACATTACACCCTATAACTGCTTTAGGTCAGCTCAAGGGACTTAATTGACTGTAAAAGTATTTACATGGTTTCACTGAATCCAGTTCACCCTCAAAAACGATCCAACTTTTCATACTTGCCACAAAAAGACATGCTGTGCTATAAGTATTTATTTCCTTTAACTTATTTAAATAATGAGTAGTATAACTAGGGGAAAAACAAACAAACAAAAAACTGTAGGCAACTGGATAACTGGATTTGTCAGTGTTTGCAGAGATAATTGGAAAATGTATTGAAAATACTGCCAATCATCCTAACACATGCAAAAATCTTATATACTTCTCAAGAAATGGAGATGCTCCTGAGGGACAGCAGGAAAAAGGTTCGCTGTATTTGATAAGGAGTTTTCATTGGAAAAAAATTTCAGACTATGCCATAACTTTATTAGTACTCCTTGTCTTCTTCTAATTATTCTACTATATCAGCTAATTATTACAGAACAAACCTTTTTTTCTTCTGTTATGCAGGAATATTATTTCTTCTGTTATGCAGGAATATTATACATTAAACACAAAACCCCTCTGAAAGAAAACACTTTAAGCATTTTATAGTGTGAAAACTGGCCTGAAGTAGAGACAAACAAGCATAGCAGTCAAACAAAAACAAACCATAGTAAGAGATGCCTCTATTATTTCATTGTTTCTTTACATATCTTCTCTAAGATATGCAGTGGAACACAAACTCAGAGTTTTGGTATTCACTTCTACAGTGCTTACAGGACACTCAAAATCCATATGAGGCTACCATTTCAGTAAGATCAGGTCTTGAGAAGAGTGCAGAGGAACATGAACAAATTGTTGTTGTTGTTTTGTTTTTTTGTTTGTTTTGCTCCATTTGAGACATGAAAACTCCATAAGCTCAAAATCAAGTACTAGAGATTCAAAAAATTGCCACTGACTATTGAATCACCCTAACTTTTTCCACATCTCTGCATTTAATGAAAACAGGGATACAAGACGCAAATGTTACAAATATTATTGCAGTATTTTGTGCTGACTACAAATCCAGGAAGCTTTAGGAACTTCTTTTCTTATGCACCTACCTAAAATGTTTAAGGAATGGATCCTTTACAGACCTGCTGCTTTTTTTTCACATGATTTGTTTCCATTTAACATTTAGAATTCACCAGCTGATTTTTGGATTAGTCTCCCCTTGCTAAGTTCTCAAGAAAAACAATAAACACCACAAAGAAACCCACCTTCCACCATTAACTGTATGTTTTCCAAAACAAATACAGTAGAAAAAAGAAAAAAAAAAAAAAGAAAAAAAGAAAAAAACACAGAGGGAAATGAATAATTTGCTGATAACATCCAGCTCTAACAGTAGGAGTTCAATCCAGGAATTCAGCAATGCAGACTCGTGCATGAAATAACTGTTCCTTTTCAGAAGAGCAAGCAGCTCACTAGGTATGTGGCACAGTCCCAATTTAAAAGGTAGTTTTCTCTAAGCCCTGCTGACAGCTAGCCCAAGCCACATTCGTCAGTAAAAGCAAGCTATGGCACATTTGGCTCTTTATTCAGCTTCTGTAATCCTGTCTGAAGCCTTTAGTACACATCAAGAAAATAGCACATTTATATGCCAGACTGACACAGTCAGTAAAACATTGTACTCAGCTGTCATTCTTTGTACAAAAAATGAAGCAAGATTTGCTACCACCAAGCTAAGTAAAATAGTAATCACTATGGTGGGTGGTTAGCTGTTTTTACTTCATTGTTACCTTATAAACTCATGTAAAACCCAGTTTGCTCATCTAAATCTTTGTTAAAATGACACAGAGTAAACTTACAGACCAAAACAGGACTCCAACGTTTGATAGCTGAAAATGCCTGGCCAGAGAAGTTATCAAGGATCACGCAAAACTATAGCAAATAACAGGCAATGTATTTGCTTTCCAACAGTGGCATGCCAAACAACAGCAGATTCTCACACATTTTGAGCTCATAAGGGGGCTGCTTGACTACTAATGAACAAAATGGCAAAGGTACACGTATGAAAGGGAGGAGAAAAGAAGAGACTCATAGGATACAATCCTCCCCCTCCAATTTCACTGCCATCAGTTTAGTCTACATTTTAATTAGATTTTATGTGCTATAGTACTCGAGTACAGCTGCTAAGACTGCTGATAAAATATTATGTCTAAAATTTCAATAATCACGAGTCTGCCCTTTTCTTTCAGCCAAAATCCATTCTTGAAATTCAGAATGATACATTGTTTTAGATTGATGAAATAGTTAAAATAATTGCAGAAATAGCTCTTTTCTCCCACAAACAGAAAGATGCAACAACTATCCCACAGCAACAGAATCCTATTTATTATTTCTGATGACATTTGCACAATTTTTTTTTTTTTGGAATTGAGTTTTACGATTTCTAATTTTGTTGACCATGACATATCTTTTTTCACAGTTTCAAAACATTCGCATGTTAAACAATTTTGTTCTCTACATAGAATATTTATGGAAAATTTTATCTGCCAGTCATAAGTGAAATAATAATGGTATACTATAGCACCAAGAGTCAAAAAAAGTAAAAAAAACAAACAGCCCCCACAAAACAGTCTTCTAAAAAAAAAAAAAAACGGAATGACATGACTTTTGTACATGTCACCAGCCCACCAGATATGATATCTTTATCCGAAATAAGAGACTACTTAAAATACCTGTTTGTTTGTGTTTTTTTGGTTTTTTTTTTTTTTTTAACACATTGAGCTTCTTGCTCCATATAGGATATTTGGATGAGAAGACAAAGAAAAGCATTAATTTGGATGTGTTTCCCAGCCACAGAAGTAGGCATCATGTCTCTGTTTTTAGCAAGTTTCATTTCAGATTCATATAACTGCACTGAAATAGTTTTATTTCGTATATTTTCTGAAATTCTCATTCTTCAAATGTTATACAGATCCTTTACATAATGGTAATACTTTTCAGATAGTACTGGTTACTTATGTCTCTCCTTCAAAGTACACATTGCTGTTACCTACTAGATGTACTAGTACATCTAGTATACATATATACATATATATATATATATATATAGGTGCGTGTGTGTGTGTGTATACACACATAAGCACACATTCTTCTTTCAGATAACAGTGCAAGAAAACATGACTACTTGCAACTTACATAAACATTAAGGATATTTTGTATGCTATTGAGAGGGATTTTTTTTGGTAATATCAGTTGAGAATGGAAGATGACATCATGATACAAAATACTAATATTAACTAGTTAAATATAAAACTATACTAAGTTTAAAGGCTAATATATGTTCAAACAAAGTTTTAATTTATTGAATGAACACAGCAAAACATGTTTTGTTTTTGATTCATCACATTAAAACTTTTCTGGAGCTGAATTAATGTCTCAGGTGAGGTAAAATTCTAAAGATATTTACAAGTTTTCCTTGAAAAAAGACTAAAGCAAAGGAATGAGAATGTTGAAGAATTGTGAATTTCCAACATGCTCTTGGGAGTTGCAGCCACCAGTAAAACCATCCTATGACACATTTGAGTAAAAGAAATTGATGACAGTGGTGTTTGAACTGAACCAAGTTTGAAAGAAGTGGTCTTCCATATCCTGCAAAATCTTTGGAAACTGAAGACTATACTTTCCAGTGAACATGGACATTTCTGCAACATTACTAATAATTCAGAGACAACTGTGAGATGGAGTTTCTAAAAGCACAAGACATATTTATCAGTTGTTTGTTTTGTTTTAAAACTATTTTAAGCAAATTGAAGTTCTGTTAAAATGCTAACATCTCCCAGCAACAACCAGATTGTTCAGACTATGCCTTCCTGAGAGATACAAGCAAATTGACCTTGTTAAAAGGCAAAATACAATATAATTGAATTTGAATCCAAATGCATTAATGCCAATTGTTTGCTTGCTTGACTATGAGACTCTGAGGAGCTGTTTTTAAGCAACCAAGTTTAAATACTTTTGTTAGGTTTGCAGGCTGTAATTAAGATCACCACCTTTTCCAGTAGATGCATTCTATTACTGAGGGAGGGAAGTGGATTATTTTTTTTTATTATTTTTTTTTTTGTACAAATGAACAAGAACACTTTGGCATTTGGCAGCTATGCTTTGCAAAGAAGATGAATAAATTTCATAATCACACTTGGATCTCATGGATGCGTACACAGATCTGCTTTTCTTTAGTGAGATGGGAAACACTAAGAAGTGACCTATAAAAAGCTTTGAAGCATTCGGGGGATAAAAATAGATGACCATGACCAAGGAAGAATAAGCAGACGAGAATATGATAAACCTCAAATGTCATACAAATATTTTTTGAGACTATATTTAGCAAAATTGTCAAAAATCTTTTTTTTTTTTCACCCCTGCAAGAGTTCCCATTATTCCCACCCTAATGTTAATACTCTTTCTTTTAGGGTGGTACTGATAATTTTGATAACAAAACCTAGATCAAAAAAAAAAAAAGTTCAAAAATTTGTGAGACACTCAGTTTTTCCAGTTAGCTGTGGAACTTCAATACAAGTGAAACTTGGGATTTTCCTTGTTTCCTTTGTTTCCTTGTTTATTTTAACAAATTATTCACAAAATGAGCCCCCACCACTTTCTAGATCTACTCATATACAGCGAGTTCACTAAGTAAACAGATGCCCTTCCATCTTCCACCAATCAAATTAGGACAACTGAAGTTAAGCTAGATAACAGCATTTTACAATGGCATAATGACAAAGGATGTTAATTTTATCGCCAGTTCTCAGAAAACTGTAGAGGATACAGAAAACCAGTGTGAAAAGCCTTGCATAATCCTTCATTTTTCCACCAGCTGAGGGTTTAATCTTAGCAGTGCACTGGGGAGTAAGTTGAACATTATCTATTACTCTGGCACTTTAGAAAATCCATACATCTGATGCATACAGTATTTCAGATAGTGGTTATTAAAACAGGTAACTGTTTCGTCCAAATCACCATGGGTATTGGAATGCATATGTCTGGGAAGGCTTACTCTAGGCAAATAATTATTTCAAACTGGGTTAAGGTAGCAGAAGGGTTAAGAAAAAGTTTAACAGCCATGTTATATTGGAGCAATCATTGTAATGCCAGTGCTCTGGGCAATGACAATCTGTTAGCTCTTTTCTAAACCCAGCACAGGCATTTGTAATGCAAATGTTAGCGCACTGAATATATGGCACTGTTTCTATACTCATTCATAGGAGAGAGGGAAAGAATCATGTGGCCCCATCCCCCCAGCAGCAGCAGCTCCCTGTAGAGAGGAGACTAGAAAGTAAACGACCTAATCTAGTTCTTGGTGTCACCAAACACAGAAATGGTTGTTTAGGAGTGGTTAAAACATTTGATAGCCTTGTATCTCCTTTTCAGCATAGAACAGGATGACGTATGTAGTGAACGTGCCCAGTGAAGCTGGACCATTTTACAGGAGTATATCGGATAAGTGGCAGACCCCTAAACATTCAGCTCTGACCCTTGCAAGGCATATACAATGCAAAGTATCATCTGTTCCTGTGATACACATTTCTATAAATACTTCAGGAGTTAAGATTCGATGTCTGTACAAAATATTCACAGTGAGAAATGTGACATGAGAAAAAAACTAAAAGAAGTATGAAGGAAGGGAAACCTCTCCTCCCAACACCAGCACTAGATGATTGACATTTTAACTGTTTCTCACAGCTGATTATTTGCATTGTTATTGCTATAGCTATATCTATAAATTATGTCAAGAAAAGCAGGAATCCTTAAAGCATGAATAAAACAGTCTGTGAAAAATAAACCATCGCAACATGGAAAAGCAACTACAAGCTGGGTAGATTTCAGGCATTATAAGATACATTTCTACCAAGAATTGGCACTAATAGATTCTGGTTCTCTTCACGGGGCAACAAATGCTCTAACCATCTATTGCATTTTTTTTCAGTAAAATAAGCCTGAAGTCTATGTAAAAAAAAAAAAAAAAAAAAAAAAAAAGTACACATGGAAGTCATGAAAGTAAAAGCAAAGACAAGGAAACAACACACAAAGTAATTACAGGTAACATCACTGGGGAAATATCAAAATCCTTCAAGAATATAAAATCCTTCAAGGCCAAAGAAATTACAATGTTTTTCAATAAGGAATGGTATGAACAAGAACCTAACACCAGAGAAAGCTGACCAGGGATTTGCAGCAATTAGTGATTAATTTTATCCTTTCAGAGAAAGACAAAGTCTTCCATGATATCACTGTAACTGAAGAAAAAAAAGAAAAAAAAAAAGTTATAGAATGAAGGTAGAAAAAGGCAATATCCAACTATAATCCAGAGATCATATCCAGACATGATCTTCATTCAAAGAATAACCATTGAAGATAAAATAATGACAAGAACTATCTATGAATTTCAAGAACTGAAGAAAGTATCAGAAACCAGCCACCACGATACACTCTGGAACACCCTGATGGGTAACGTTTTATTAAAATTTCATTTACACCTTACACAAATACATACAGAAGAAGACTACAGTTTTAAGGAATGTTCAAGAAGAAAGTAAAAGCAGTATGGAAGAAAATGGTTCCTTTTTGATGGTGTCATCAAGTTAAACACAGAATATACAGATAAATACTACACATACATCTTGTATACATACAACACCACCCTATAACACTGGTTTAAAACCTTTCTTTTTTGTTTATTGGAAGTCACCCTAAAATTCTTATGGTGGAAATGTGAATACCTAAAAAAAAAAAAAAAAAAAAAAAAAAAAAAAAAAAAAAGCCTACTGTATAATTTATTTCGCTGACTGATTTTTCATGGATTTATTAAGAGACAGACCTTACATTCACTGTGAGTAAAACAAGTTGGAAACTGTTACGTTGGAATACCTTTTTCTGACAAGATCACTCTAGAATTCACCACACCAGTAAGCACGGAAGATTTTCTCCCAGCCACGTAAGATCCTTGACTAAAGTAGTCACTTTAAATTTAATTAAATACATAAATAAAACTGCCAGAAATAAAAGTAGTGAACCTAGGTACTTGTCTTGGCAGAAATTAGCAGAGAAAAATGAACGACGAACTACATTAGCCATATTCCATGTCCTAAACAAGATCTGATGGCCAAAAACACAAATTAAAAATTAAATTTTCAAGTTGCTTTTCCTTCCATTAAAATGCATATGTTAAAACTAGAAATCTCACAAATGTTTAAGGAGATTGTTAAGTTCTGCCAAGACAGACACCTCTTTCACAGCAGTAGGTATGAGATGGAATTTTAGGGTGTTTTTTTTTTTTTGGCACAAGTGCTGAGATACAGTGGAGTTCACAGCTTGTCACCTCAAGATCTACAGAGAAAAGCAGATGGTGATACTTTATATGATTTAAAAATGAAACTGGAGCACCTGCCATGACACATGTTATCTAAGGTATATATGAAGAAAGCGTTAAATGGCCTGCAGAGAGGGTAGATTTCTGCGTTGTTAAGATGCCTTCAAATGACAAGCAAGGAGGGATAGGGAATACAGAACATGCAAGAAAGGTGGAGAACTGCTTAAGCCCAATTGCAATTTTCAACTGCAAAATAAATTCCCATGTCAATTTGTGTGATTCTTTCTTTGTTAAGGAGTAAGACCTTGCAATTCCACTGAATTACTACGGACTCATTGGATTGAGCACTGAAAAAAGAAAAGGCAAAACAGTCATGGAAACCATACTGTTTTACCTGATACATTAACTCATGCCACTACTGAGCTTTATTAATTTTTATTTCTGTCCCAATGTGTTTACTTACTTAAGGAATCGCTGCTTCTAAACAAAAAGTATGAAGACATAAGATTACATTTTCAACAGTATCAACCACCAGAGATATTAACAAAATTCTGAAGTATTTAACAGTGAAAACCACAGTTAACTGCTGCAATTTTCTAATATGGACATAATTAAAGCTGCAAAAAGTGGTGTCTGTTTTCCTTTCAAAACAAATATCTGTCATCATAGGATTTAACAGCTATCTGTCTTGATAAATGAACAACTTGAACACAGATATGTCTTGCATGATTGAATATCCCAATAGATCCATGCCCCTAAATCAAGAAGATTTTGAAAACCCAACACATCATGTAAAAAGCTTCAATGATTAAATGAAGCAATATTTCTCAATCTTTCTTTCACAATTAATGACCTACAGACCTTCTTGGTTTTGTTCAAACTGACCTGCAAGAAACTAAGAATCAGCATCCTTCACCTACTTGGCTATAGAAGTGAGCATCCTGAGAATAAAATCAAAATACTGAATTGCCATTCTAGAATATGGGTCAAAGCAAGACATTTAACTTTGTATTTTATAGAGTAAAACAGTTGATCTAGTGAAAAATTGCTTCAGAGGAAAAGATGCAACGTGGCAACTTCCCTTATTGTATTCCTAAATGTATGAAATAATTTAATTTGAATTGAAACATATTATTGGTACTTGAAGACAACAGCGTTTATATTTCTTCCCCAAAGAAATTATTTGAAGACATTATGATTCCTCAGGAGGAAAAAAAATATATATATATGATTCCATTTAGCATACCAATGAAATCAGAGGGGAAGTCCTACTGAAGGACTAACTCTCCTTAATGCCCTTATTCTCCCTTCATTATGCCATCGATGTCCCATGAAAACAACATTAATTTGACATGGATGAGTTATGACCCACTGTTTCCTGCACAACCAACAGGATGCCCAAGGCAGGGTTTTCTACTTTGGGTATTGGGGCCAGAAAGACATGCATAAAACCAGCACAGTAGAAGGAGCAATTAAGCTACAGGTTGTTTTGCTGTAAGCAGTTAACCAGCTGTGCCTAATAAATTATTTGATTATACAACATCCTATAGTTTTGACATCAGTGGTAACCATGCATAAAACTAACATTCGGGGATTTTGTATATTTGCACGTGTGATTATATCAGTAATTCCTCCTGGCACTCATTAACGGACCCTGCCAATCCAGCACTATTGTTTTTTTCCATGCAAATGGTCAGCTTGCTCACAACAGCTTGAAAACACTGGCTAATAAAATACCACAACCCTGAGAAGGAAATGGGAAGTGTTTGTTACTCCTATTTGCTGACAAGAAAAGAAACAGACCTGTGCAAGGACACGTGCACACAGAGCAGAACCAAATAAAAGAGTAAAACTGAAGCGTGTAGAAACATTGTATGTATATATACAATGGGCATACTTGCATGTACATACAAAAATGTACAAAAACTTCCTTCAGTAGGGTTAAAAAATATAACCAAGAAACTCTTGAACTACAAGCCTGGCATGGATATTTTTGTGGGTGGAATACCATGCTAACGTACACATACTGTTTCTGGCACCTGCACTACTTTGATCAGTGGGTTTCCATCATCTCTTCATGCTTGGGAGCTACAGACATTGCATTTCCCAGTCCTACACTGCTTCCACGCTATACTGCTTTCTCACAAAAGAAAGAGAAGTTTGAGCTGATGTAGTGGGTTTATGTGGCGAGGTTTTGGTAGCAGGGGGCCCTAGGGGTGGTTTCTGTGAGAAGGATCTAGAAGCTGCCCCATGTTTGGGAAGGGCCCCACTGCTGACCAGAGTCAAGCCAATAAGCAATGTTGTTTTGCACCTCTGTGAGAGCATATTTAAGACAGGAAAAAAAACGCTGCGCCACACACAGCAGCTGGGAGAGTGAGAGGAGTGAGGAACAGCCTTGCAGGCGCCAAGGTCAGTGAAGAAGGAGGGGGAGAGGTGCTCCAGGTGCCAGAGCAGAAGTCCCCTGTGGCCTGTGGTGAGGACCATGGTGAAGCAGGCTGCCCCCTGCAGCCCATGGAGTACCACGGTGGAGCAGGGTTCCATACTGCAGCCTGTGGAGGAGACCACGGTGGAGCAGGTGGACCTGCAGCAACGGAGGCTGCCACCTGTGGAAGACGCCTGCCAGAGCAGATTCTGGGCCGGACCTGTAGCCCGTGGAGAGGAGACCACGCAGGAGCAGTTGACCTGGCAGGAGCTGCCCGTGGGGAACCCAGGTTGGAGCAGTTTTCTCCTGAGGGATGGACCCCATTGTATGGACCCATTTCTGGAGCAGTTCTGGAAGAGCTGCTACCTGTGGGAAGCCCACGTTGAACCAAGGACTGCATCCCGTGGGAGGGACCCCACAGCACAGGAGACGAGAGTGACCAAGAAGGAGCAGCAAAGAAGTGCTGTAGATTGACCATAACCCCCATTCCCCTGTGCTGTTTGGGGGGAGGAGGTGGAAGAGGGTGGATGGGGAGGAAGGTGCTTTTGATTTCTTTCCTTTGTTTCTCACTTCTCTACCTTGTTAGTAATAAGCAGTAAATCTTACTGTCTCCCTATGCCAAGTCTGTTTTGCCCATTACAATAATTACTGAGTGATCTCCTTGTCCTTATCTCAACCTTTGAGCTCTTTTCATTGTATTTTCTCCCTGTTCCTCTTTGAGGAGGGGGAGTGAGAGAGCAGTTGTGGTGGAGCTCAGCTGCCCACTCGAGTGGAACCACCACAGCTGACAAGAAAACCAGATTTCACAGTCTTGCACAAACATGAATGCACAAACACTGCAAGTCTAAACAGCCGCCCCCCTTGACCATGTCCATTTCCTAACAAATGCTGGCAAATGAGTTCTCTTCATAGCGAGGAGGCACATTCTCATGTGGCCAAAAAGAACCACAGAAAGCAATAATTGTTCTCTATTTAAAAGTTTTAGCCTTCCAGTGAGGACCCAAAAACTGTCAAGATGACTTTGATGACCACCATACATCACATGCAACAAAACAGTGAAACGAGCACTTCTTAAAAAATTCAGACAGCAATTCATAAACTATTTAATGCGAGATTATGAATAACAAATAGATGAATGTAAATTCTTTTCTCCATGGATAATACATGTACAAAAATGCAAATTTTTCAGGATAAATTATGCACAACGAATGAGTCAATCAGCCCTATTCCCTCATAGGCCACTATTTCCGGAAGCTATTTTAAAGTGAGACAAAATTGGTGAAATTGTATCATCTATTTTTGTATACAACTGGAAAGCACACGATAAAACCCTTCTTTATTCCCTTTATTAAAGCATTCCATGAACATGAATGGCAACAATGAACATAAGCAGCAGCTGTAATTGATACTGCAGTGAAAGCTAAATTGCACATTGGTGGATTTAGCTAACATCACAAATCTCAGTAATTCTGATCAGGCAGTTAATAACAAAAGATCTCATTTATTAAGTGATATTAGCAGACATTTGAACAAAACAGCCAGTTTCAGAATTCTGTCAGCATCACGTAAAATACCTGATTGTTCAGTGACTTTTCCTAAAAGCCAAACCTCTGTAATTCCCAGGAGCATTTACAATCAGGAACTGCCATTGTGAAAAAGGTGTATCATTGAGAGCTGCTGTTCCCTGACCTCCAGGCCAGCTGCACTTCCCATGACCACAGAACCCCTCCTACTTGGAGGAGTTTAGTTCTCCTGGACAACAGGGAGAAAAATACCGCTGAGTTTCTTTCCCCTCCGCTCCATGGGCTAGGATTTCAGCCTACAGACTTACAGACTACACACTATAAAAAATAGTAAAAATAGTTGCAGCCACCAACTCTCTCTCAGCAGAATAGCCCTTTCTCTCATTCATTTCCAAAACTGGAGCAAGACCTGATAGAAGGATTTTTCTGAGGCAAGAGGGTCAGAAGAACTTAGCTAAACTGGGACATCGAACCCACCAGTGGTTCACACCCTCCACATAAAATGGTACGAAGTTTCATAATTTCCAAACATTTTTAGCAACTACAGTTATATCAGGATCAAGCAGTAAATTAGAAGGAAAAAGTATCTAGTGGTAATATTTCACAAGCAAACGCTTATTAAGCTAGTCCTTTCCATCAACTGTATACAAGTTAAGAAAAAAAGAGCCACCACAGACACGTGTTTTCTCAGATATCATTTAAAGGTTAAACCAGACAAGCCCCCTGAATAGGGATCTAACTAGATCAAAAGGCTCAGCTCTAGAGATGTGACGTTGTACAGGCAGAGAAAGACAGGAGATACTGCTCAACATTGCTTCTGTCAGTGACAGCTGAGTCTTCCAGACTGCTACAGATACTCACATGTGCATCCTGGTGACCTCATTTACCAATGAAACACCTCAGTTATCATACAAGGGGATTATCCATTGAATTCACACTGAAGTTAATATGGCCAAATAACTTTCCTGTCTTTTAGAGCTGAGTCTTCATTTACATGTAGCTGAGTTTTTTTCCCCTGCCTTCCCTTGAAATGGCATGGTTTACCTTAACAGTATGAAGTTGGTATTGAAGGGTTAAGAAAGAAACTGTGACGTAAAAGAGTTTGAACTAATCTAAAATAAATCCAATGCCTTTTTAAACAGGGAAAACAACATTAGTCCTAATTTAACTTTTTATTTTTTTTACGGTACAGATTCACATACAGACAACAAAGAGAACATAGATTCAACTAAAATGAAATGAGATTCAAAATCGCTTCCAGAGTTGGTGCTGAAAACAAAGCATGCACATGGGCGTACTAGGCTGCACTCTTGCAAGGCATAAACAGAGTCTGCAATAAATTGCTTGATGTTGTCTTGCTGGTCATAAAGCTATGAAAAAAAGGAATATGCCATTTTTTATAACACTTAAGGGCCCAATGCAATACAAACTATGGCTGGCTTTCTAGTAATATATGTTTTGGGAGTACATACCAGTGAATTTGAGTTTTATATGTGCTTTTGCGATATAGGACCTGAACATATTTTTTGTTGGATTAGACCATTAGGTAGCTATAGCTATTCTCAAAGGACAAAATAAGTGACAAGCCTTCTGAACCCCGGCAAAAATATAAATCACTAAAAAAGTTGAGAAATCCTTGATTTAACATTTCCAGTATTCAGAGATATTTTTGTATTCCTTTTCTACTTAACAGAAACATTAACGTTTTTAAAATTTTTAAAGAAATTTCTCTTCATATGGATGCAATAATACCAATAAAACTCTATTAAATAAATGTTTGTTTCTTCCCACAGCTTTCAAAACATAGAATAAAAAATGTTTTAAAGTATAGCTGAATCATCAGAAGTAAAAAGAATTGTTACCTTAAGGCATGAAGAATATCATGCACTTAGAATAAAAGAAATATTAAAATACTTCTACTTTATCTTCTAACTTCTACTTTATCTACTAACTTCTCAAAAGATATCTTCCCCATAAGAATTGTTATAAAAATGCTGAATCAAACAGCATCTATTAAGGATGCATGTTTTCATTTTCAGAAAGCCCTCTCTTTTGATTCCCTTTCTCTCTATTCTGTTTCTGAAGAGTATCATTCATTAGTACAAAACCTCTACTATCACATTTATTCTGACTACTTACACATCCATTTCTCTACTCTGGACTTCTTTATTTGAACTGTTCATCTAGCATTAACTTATAAGTATTCAGCTCTGTAGGACAGTGTTCTTAATCCTTCAACTACTCAGTGCTTCCAGCCTTCTCCCTTTTGTAATCAATGCAAGCACCACCATCTTCACTTCTGTTATTCAGGGTTTCAAGCTGAGCATCATCTCCAGATCCTCATCATTTCTGCTGTATACAAATCTTACCACTCACTCCTGCAGAGCAACCCAGCTAAACCAGCCTTTCCTATCTAGTCACCAAGCTGAAGTCCAGTCACTTGTTATTGTGATGCCAGGTGATTGCAACATCTTTACGTCCCTGATGTAGCTAATCTGGCTCCTTCAAAATGATTTGCAGAAGATAGCCTTCTTGATTCGTTGCTTTGATTACACTGCCATTTTCTTTGACTTTAGTTCCTTTGGTTACCCACCTCAGATGCATCTCTATTCAAGGCCCTCCCCCCTTCAAGACCCTCTGTACCATCCCACATTCACTGCCCACAGACTCCTTCAGTTTTCATTAATGCTAGCTGTTCACAACCAGTTCGAAAAATTGCTTCTGACAAAACAAGCACCTTTTGTCTTTGCTACTTATCACTGTTGGAAAGACTTCTTCACAAGCTGCTACAAAGATCTTTCAAATACCTTCTTAAGATCTTTTTGCATTGACACCTATGCACAGAAAGGATGTAAGGCTAAGTAAGAAAACTTCTGGTTTCCTTCCACTGTCCCATATGTTGATGTCCACATATTATTTCTTAGTGTACTGGGACAACATATTCTCTGGTGCAGGGTGTGTGTGTTTTTGTTTCACATGTATTGAATTCCTAACCCAAAGTAGCCATGTTCTTAGATAATAAAGTAACACAAATAATAAACAGTAATAATCTTAAACTGAATTCCTACATTTGTAATGCATGATTTTAGAACTACTACTTGTATTGTTCTAAACACTATATACTTGAGCAGATGCAAACACATTCTCAAATCTGGACCTATTTAACACAAGTCTTTATACATTGAATATGAATATGAACATGTGATGAATTCCAGATAAGTTAAATATAACAACTTCACTATTAATGCAGCATTCCTCCTGAGTAACATGCTAATTATTTTTACCTACGGTAAACATAGGAAGTACAAATAATAAGAACATTACCAAAAAGGGCTTCTTTTTAGGATTGACATATTTGTGTTAAAAGCAGATTATTTGAAAACAAGTTACTGAAGCAATATTCAATCAAAATGACTACTCTCAGCCATAAACATACGGGACCCTCTAAGTACCCAGGGTAATAAGTCTTGTATATTATTGCTGGGAATTCCTTCAAAGCCCAAATCATTTTTAGTTTGCAAAGCTCTCTAATTTATTTTCCATGGTTGGAAGGAATCTGCTGCTAAACTAAAAATACAGTTTTACCCCCCATTATCTCTGCACATAAAGAGTCACACAGCTTGAGGCTAGAATTAACATGAGATAGGCTATTATGACTGTAAGAACATTTAGCGGTCCCTGTTGACTTTGCAGTTTGTAATAATAAATATCCTCCCCATAATCTCTCACTTTTTTTCCCCCTAAACTTGATGCCTTGAGGAGTTCTTGAAGCTTGTGATAAAATACTAACAGTAGTTACCTATTTTGTTGATAGCATGGATTTCTGCTTCTCCTTGGGCAAAGTCATTTAAAGATATGGTATTTGCAAGTAAATGCTTTTAAAAGTATAACCCTTGATTTCATAAATGCCCTACAGAAACATGATGTCCTACTGTAGTTGATTACTGAAGCAAAACTAAATCTGCTTGTACAAAGTAATGTCACTATTTTATAACAAAGTGTTTCCTCTTTCACCAAGGAAGAACCTTGCAATCAGATGTGAAGGTTATAAAGTATTCAGCCTGCAACTCGAAAGAACCTTATCATCACCAATCAAGGTAATAATTAAAACCAGATTTCTATAAGGAGGGGCTAGACATTTAAAGGGTTTTACAAAGTATCACACTTCATGCACATGCTAAATGGTGCAGAGTACTTGTGCTATATTAAGAAGATGCCGAAAGTCTCAAACTAACATGTAAATCTTTTATACGTAAGTGTTTCTATATACTTTGATATTCTGTCTCCATACAGCACAAAACCTTATCTGCCTAAATCACATATATTTAGGATTTTTTTTTTTAACCCCATCACCACTACTATTCCTCTCCCCAACCCTAATTGTTTGCAAACAAAACATGTCCAGGAGTAAAAAATTAAGATGAAGACAACATCCTTCAAACATTCAGCATTCCAGTTCACCAACAGATCTTCAGCAGTAACTCTGCAGTAACATCTTACACTTAAGATACTACAGTTTAACTCATTCTCACTTTTTTTTTTTAACCCAGAAGCTTGTTAAGTGAATTTAGTGGATTATCAGGCAAAATATTGATATCACAAACCCCTTCTCACATAAACAGACAAATTCAGTCTCCACAGATGTCACACAGTCCTCACAAGAGGAAACTAAATCAAAACATGCTTCTATACCTACATATGTATTTCTCCTCTATCCTGCACATCTTGCATGCTATAGGTCACAGATGAATAGCAGCTCTTTGGCAATTGATTCATTTTGAACAGTGAAAGGAAGTATCAATTAAGTTATTTGTAAGATCAACAGTACACTCTCTGCTTCACATACATGCCCAATTCATCTTAAATTACTAGAAGACAGGAAGCAAAGACAGGAAGCAAGACTTTTAGATTCACTACTCTCCTCAATATTTTTTAAAATTAATGAAAAATGTTCCATGTGTTTTTGTTTTGTTTTGTTTTGGGGGGGAGGTGGGGGACAATGAAAAAATTTAAGGATATAAACTATTTCCAAATAGATAATCCACTGATTGATCTGTAGCTCACTGATGTTCTAATCATAACCTAGCTTATTCTTACATTATTCTTACCAAACAGCAACTCTTTAGTCATTTGGAAATAGTTAAATAGTTGATATTAAATCTGTCTTAGTTTCTGTTTAGTTTCAGTGTTGCTGCGTTATTTCATACCTGTGCATTTGCTAGATGCAACTCCCCCTCTCCTCCTATGAATGAAGTATTTTTCAGTTCTTGTGAGCTTTGCAGAAAAGTTGTCTAACCTGTAAGATGATGGTGAGATGCACTGTATAAAACACTTTTTTTTTTTTAATACTTGCATACATAAATAAGTGATTTCATTTTGGACAAAGTAGGGGAAATGAATTTCATAACCATGATAGCAGATCAAACTTCCAGCATCTCCAGTATTTCTCTCAGTCTTCATCCTCTCCTTTAGGTCCTCATTTATTCCTATTTTTTTCTGACTTTAATTTTCTTCACAAATTTCCACAAAAACCTTTTATGATAGTAACCTAACCTCTCTTGCACTTTTCCAGCTCACCTTCTTCCCAGAGCATCACAGCTTACTCCCACAGCGTGCGTTGCCACCACCTCCCTGCTCTGATGACACTATGATTTCCAAGTGTTACTAATGAGTGCAATTAGAGGTAGGATCATGACACACACACACACGCACGCACTTACTTACTTACTTAAAGGGATTCATACACCTAAATGCAACCATAACAATCAGCCTGACTTTTCCATTTTGTCCACCTCCTAACTCAATCTACCTTCATATTACAAGGCATAAGTCACATTAGCCTTTACACAATCATCTCACAAACTCTTAAATGCAAAGGTGCTGTGTCTGTTTTCAGTGGAGCTTCTCCGTGATAAAGTAAAGCACGTGCAAGCCTTTGTGGGACTTGGAACACGGCCAGCTGCTGAAGCCCCGGAGATGCTTCTCTTTACAAGTTTGTTTTATGCTATAAGCATTTCATACAACAATACATTTATACAGTTCTTTGATCATTTATCTTAGTCAGGCTCCTACAATTTTCAGCTTACTCACTTCATTCTTTACTACACATGGCCTCATTTAATTTTCTTATATCTGCAGATGAGAAATTAGGCCCAGAAGAGATCAAACGGTACTGAATTTGGGTCATTATCCACAAAGCATCCCAAGACAGCCTGCCTTAGATCGCCAGCTTGCAAGGTTTCACTCACCCTAGCAAGGGAGGTAAAGACTAACTTGCATTAGACCAACTGATATAGTCAGAAAGCTCGAAAAGATTTCAGGCATAACCTTGAGAGCTTCTTCAAGACTTGTATGCATGGAAGCTCACTTCCCTTCCCTCCCTCCCCCCCTTTTCTCCAAGCGTATACAAAAAGTATTTTTCCAGATCAGCTGCAACATGGACTATCCTGGAGAACAGTAAGTAGAAGTGTTGCTTTACAAAGGCATCTTCATACCAGCCATTTTTTTCTGAGCACCTGCTTTAAGTAGACTGAACCTAAGTCACCTGTTTTAAATTAACAATATGCTTAAATATTTTAATGGCCCACAGAAGAGCTTATACACACACAGATTAAATAAATAAATAAATGAATAAATCACTTTTTGCACTTTGAAGGTGTTTGGTTTCAAGCTAATACAGGATATCATACCATTCTTCTGAACCAGTGTTGTTGACTTGCTTTACTCTGTCTTCAACAAACAGAAAATAAACAGCCACTTCTTCCGTTTGCTACTGATATTTGCATATGGTCACGAAGGAAGGGTTATTTATTTCATCTGATTGATTTTTAAAGTTTGATTATAGCATAAAAGACTAAGTTTATATATTTCAAATAGACCTTGAAACAGGATATTGAGAATCTACAGGCAACACTGAAGTTTAAGCATTATCTTTTATATAATCTTTTTAAGAGATAAATTCAAGGTCTTCTCAGTGTATGGTACCATAACAGCAATCAGGTTTGGAGCACACACATACACAAAAAACAAACAAACAAACAAACAAAAACAAACAAACAAACAAAAAAAAAAAACACAAAAAAAAAAAACACTTGGCAAGCAATAGCTCAGACATACTTTATTTTATCACAGTCATGAAGTCTATTATGGACTGTTATTGTTTCTCTCATCACAAGAAAATATTCATGAAGAAATATTATGGAAAAGTGCTTTTCTGGTCTCATAGCTAATTAACTCATTTTAAGAGTGGCCTGTAGTTAAACTGCCCAGACTTTCTCTCAGGAAAGTGGGGAACTGAGCGTCAGTTACAAGGTCTCTCCTCCCCTTCATCTGTGCGTTTTTAAAGCCAGAATTTCAGTTTTGCTTACTAACTCATCCCTGACTGATTTGACTGAACAGACAGTAACAGATGCAAAGGAACAAACTTGCAAAGTGTATTTTACCTACTTCACAGTGAATTGTTAAATTCCCATAGTATTTATGTGATGAAGCATGACCTGAATTTTAGGCTAGCGCAACTAGATTAGAAGAACAACTAGCACTAAAAGGCCATGCAGAGAACAAAGAAAACTTGCTATTTGGAATTAAAATCAGTACTTCCAGAAAATTAAATAGCACTGTCACAAAATACATAGCTTATAGCTACATATGCCCACATAAATCTTTACACTGTTATTATAACATTCCAGTAGATTCACACAGGGTTATAAAAGTGTGGTTGATGAGGGTACCGCCACCATAAACTTACAGTTCTTCCCCAGGTTAGATTTATATCCAGCTATCAAAATAGATTACAGTTGCCTGTTTTTCCTTACAGATTACATTTTAAAAAGGACCAGCAGTTTCATGGGAGGGAAGGCATGCGCAGCTAGCGTTCAAACTGCCAGCTCTGTGTTTTCTTCAGTGCAGTGTTAGCTCCAGCGTGCTGTTTTTCTCCTAATTAGTTGGAGCGTACATAGCTAATCGCTAACGATAAAACCACAGCTAGGTATGAGCCACCTCATTAAACACTAAGGCTTGCAATCAGACACCGAAACCCACGAGAATTTTCACTTTCCCCCCCACACTGTCGCGCCCCGGGGCAGCCGCGGCCCCTGGCGGAGAGGGAACCGCGGCCGCCCCGGGCCTCCCTCAGTTCGGGGCCAACTCAGCCCCAGCGCCAGCCCCGAGCCAGGGCCACCTCATTCCCATTCCCATTCCCATTCCCAGTCCCGTCCCCATTCCCGGTCCCGTTCCCGGCCGGGGAGGCGTGGAAGATCCGCGGCCCGTCCCCGTCCCCGTCCCTGTCCCGCCCCTCGCCGGCGGTGAGGCGGAGCTGGGTGAGCTTGCGGGGCCCGGCCGCTTCCTGGTCACCGCAGCAGGAGGAGGCTGAGGGAGCCCGCGGAGGCCATGGCCTCGCTTTTCAAGAAGAAGACCGTGGACGGTGAGGGGGCGGCTGTCCCCGGCCCTTGTAGGGGCCCTGGGCACGGGGGAGCTGGGACCGAGCAGGGCGGCCTCGGGCCCCGAGTCCCGGCGGAGCTGGAGCTCGGGGGCTCGCCGAGCACAGGGCCCCGCATCCCGTCTGGGGGTGCCGGGAGGTAAAGGGGGGACACACGCATGTCGCTGCCCCGGGGGGTACCAAAAATGCCTGCGGGGAGCTTGCTGGAGCAAACGGGGAGGCGGCTGAGTGCTTGTGAGGTCGGGGAGGAGACGTGGGGCAAGGGTCTTGGGACAAGTTGGTCTCGTTGTTGGCGTGGCTGGGCTGTTGACAGATCTGTGTGTGGGAGTCACCTTCTGGAAAGCGAAGCCAGGAAGGATTGCTTATCTCCCGAGTAAGTCCAGGACACACCAGGCAGCCCCCCAAGGAGGTATTGTTGCCTCATGCAACACCTGGGGCAGAGGCCAGACATTGGCAAGAGCCCCAAAACTGGCTGTGTGGTGTGTTGGGTGTCCTCTGTCAAATCATGTGAGGCTTGGCTTGAGAAGTGCTCACCAAAAATGACGCTGCATGTCAGCCAATTGTTATTCACCGGGGATGAGTACGTAGTTCCCACTTGTTCCTTCCCATTTCTGGCGCACAACCTGTGAGGGGGGAGAAGGAGGAGATGACTGTGCTCCCATGGCCAAGGCGGGTGACGGCAGCCAGGTCAGGGCATCTCTGGTCCAACCAGTTCTCAGGAATGGAGGTGCGTCCTCCTTGCCCCGGTGTGCAAGAGCAGGTGCCACAGGGGGATGGCCGTCGGCAGAGGGCTGCCACAGAAATACCCCGTCATCTTCTTGCTGCCGGAGCAGAGCTAGGGCTTGGGTTCTTGTTCAGAGTGCTCATCTTGTCCCTCACTTGCAAAAATAAATGAAAGGGATTGAAGGTAATCAAAGGCAACTGTTCTAGTTGGTTTATTGCTATCTTTAGCTTAAGCCATGATGTAAGATCAGAGAGAGGGAAGCAAAAAAAGAACAAAACACAGAAATAAGCATTGTGCTAGCCCTTATTGTCTCCTGACAATTATATTCTGAGTTTCTTATTGTCTTTAAGTTCCTACTTCTCAAGTTTTCTGCGCTAAGGGGATTTTTTTAATAGTTACTTCAGTTAGAGAAGACAGTCTTGTATGTAGCTATTAAGCCTTTTCTTTCATTTTCACAAGTGCAGCTGTGCAAGTAATATACGATTGTCTACCTTCAAAATTACTTGCCTGTAGCATTTTTTTTTCAGAATAATTCTCGATGATGCTTTGCTCATGTGAAGAACATAATGTTATGTTCTGTATCATCCTTCAGCTTTTCATGAATGTCCATTGAAAAGTCTGCATTTCCCAAAGATGATTTTTATGTATTTCTGGGAACAGGGGTAGCTAGCACTATAAAAAGAAGTCTTCTTACAGAGTTCGTTTGCAATATGCGTTTATTTGCGTGAAAATGATTGTTGGGAGGGGGTAATGCATCTTCAAAATAGTACTGAAGGTTGTTTTTTTTTTTAATTTTTTTTTTTAATTTGAACCTGTTAAGTTTGAAGTTATTTCAGCCATGGATGTTTTACAGTATCTCTTAATGTGAGGAAACAGAATCTGAATGCCTCTTTGTTTCTAGAAAAATAGTGCAGGCCTTAACAACTGAAAAGGGTGGTTGTGTATCAACAATTTATCCTTCATGCCATCGTTTCTGTTAGAAACTGTGCCTGTTTGCATTGATTTTTCACGTGCCTCAGACTTTTTTAGTAAGATGGCAGAATCCCACTAGGATGTTCCTTCCATGGGTTAGACACAAAATTTACATGACAGTACACTCCTGTTAACCTTTCATCCAAAGTTTATGCATCTAATAGTAGATGCATGCATTAGGAATAAATGAATCTTCCTAACAGTGTTGTTTCCTCTATAAAGGTCAGAGGATGCTGAGTCACATGCAGACCTCTCTACCTTTGCCCAGGTGAATCACACCTAAGCACTCACTGTAAATTCTAACAAAAGTTAATTGCAACTAGTGTGACTGACACCTATATTAAAAGTAATACTTACTTTTAGTAAGTGGATGTTACCAGTAAAAAACTTTTAAATAGCAGAGTGGACAAAACATTTATGAAAGATGATATACTTCATGTGATAGCATTCAAGTTTCTGTATGCTTTGTCAGCTGTCAGAAAACTTAAATTTGCTATAAAGGCCTCCACTTTTGTACCTAAATATTCTTAGGATTCTACTAATTGAAAAAGTTTGTAAATTATTGCTTCATAGTCTAATTTGAAATTGAGCTGTATAGATGTAGATGTACATTTATGAAGAAAAATAACCTCCATTAAACCAGAATGAGGACAGAGAAGAGCAAGATTCTAAGATTCGCATTGCAAAGTAACTTCGCTGTTTTCATGGACCTAAGAACTCTAACTTCTCCGAGATCTCATATATTAGGTTTCTTCAGCTGACCTCCTTGCAGTTGGGTCTGGCTTGTTGAAAAGATGTGAGCTTACAGTGACAATGTTAATCCTGAGATATTCTTGAAACTTGCGAAAAAGTGTGCGTACCTAACCCATACCATGCGGTTAAGGCTCTTGCTGTGGTGCAAATAAATATGCTAGGTAAAATAGCCTTTTTGTTACTGCATATGGCCTATTTTGTTGAAACATACTTGTGTTGCATACATTAAATATGGGCAAAATACAATGTATTTGAGATACCAGCAGTTCTTTTGATTTCTGGCTGTTCGTTCTGAACGAGAAGAAACTGTGTCTGCAGAGCACTCAGCAAATGAGATGTTTATATAATACTGAAAACCTTTTTCTATCTGTATTTTCTTTCCAGATATAATAAAGGAGCAAAATCGAGAGTTAAGAGGTACACAGAGGACTATAACCAGAGATAGAGCAGCACTTGAAAAACAGGAAAAGCAACTGGTAAGTACAACAGGGAATTTTATTTTACTCTTTAAAGACAAACACCTTCCCAATATAACAAAAAAAATCTGCAAAGTGCTGAAGATACTACTCAGTACATAACAACTGAACACTGAAAAATTGGATTTTTGACTTCTCAGTTATTAAAATTTTGTTGGAAAACAATTTACTATCTAAAATACCTTAATTTTCATGAATACTTATGTTGAAATTCTGATTATTTGCGACATTAAATTGTTTCAGAAATACTGAATTTTTAAGGAGAAGAAAGGAAAAGTGAATCAGGTCTTCAAAAAAGTTAAAAATACACTGTTTGTGTGAGAGAGTCAATGGACAATAAATATTAATTTTTCTGAGTTAGATCAGGTGAAAAAGGACCAAGGGCTTGTCAGTCAATCCCAGAACATTTTGTTATGTTCTTTCCGCAGAAAGTATTTTTCCCCTGAACTATGAGATACTATTCTGAATACCTAGTATTGTACAGACAGTTCTATTTCAGTTCTGTAACCTCATATAACTATATGAATTTTGATTTTTTTTTTTTTTTCCAGAAGAACATAACTGACTTGGATAAGCTAACCCCCAAAATCTCAAAAGCAAATAGTGTATTGCAGCTTGCTATCCAAATTCTTCTTTGTTAAGAATAAAACAATCAATATATAGGGTTTGATTTCTGCATCTGGGTTGTCTGCAGTAATATAGCAATAGCTGCTGTTGGTTTGTATTTCACTTTTAAAATCAAGTTATATATGCTACTTAGGTATTGATCTCAGTGGGAAAATCAAATGCTTGCCATTAAAACTAGTGTGCAAACTAGAATTTGCTGGTGAACAAACTAATCTCTCCTATCCTTTGCAATTATTGAGGTGTTGAAAAAAAAGAAAAGTCTGAGCTTGCTACAGAATTCTGGTTTTGTGGTCTCCATGAGCTACCTACGAAGAGGACATCTTTGCATATATTTCTGGCCACTAATATTTGAACAGTCTTATGTTCCTTACTTGCTGATCTGTACTTTCTTGGGTTAAAAATAATATTTATGACACAGCCCTCCAGAAATTACAGACTTTTGGAGAACATCTTGTGCTGGTGCCAAGTCTATAGTAAGCTTAACCACGATCTTTCCTAGTGGTTAACCTAACACAATGGGTCAGTTTACATTTGCCTTTGAATATGACTGTTTTGCATATTCTAGTGACCAGCGTTTACTTTTTCGGTGCTACATATCCACTTAAAGTGCATTTTTCTGGACCACCAGTGTACATAAACTAAAGCATCTTTATTATCATAGCAGGTGTATTCTCCTGAAGAGTTACAGTGCTGGTCTTAAAGGTTACTTTTGCTTAATGGTAAAAATAAAAATGTATAACTGGCATCATAAAAAGAACTCAGTTACTATAGCAAACTCTCTTTAAAAAGGCTAAAGGAAAAACGTTTCAAAAGTTTACATTACCGAGTCACAAATCAAAAGGCATAGTTTTAAATAACTCTGTTAGCAAAGAGTTTTTTTGACAAACTTTTCCTTGGTACCTCTGGGCTAAATAATTCTCCCTGGATTGATAAATAGGTTTGTTTCTTGTAAGTCATTGCTGTCTACAACATGCACTGCCAGATGGACAAAATGTACCACTTTTATTATGTGCTAAGCTAAGTCCAGGTAAGTGGTGTCAGCAAACAGAGCCTATGATTGTTGCCTATCTGCCATGAAGCCACATGAGCCTCTTAAGCTGAAAAAACATTTAGCAGAGCATATGAACTTGCCATTTCTTCTATTCACAATCTGGCTTACTAGTGAATGTAAGAAAGTAAAGAAGATTAGAAATTGCACTAACAACTGGTTGGCCATAATAATTTCTTCACTTTTTTTGAAGTGTTACTCCATGACCAGATATGGAATTGAATGTTCATATATAAATTAATAGGACGTTATGCAAAAGTTGATGTGAGGGCTCTTGGGGAAACTGTGTGCTACTGTGCTATAATTCGGTTGTATTGTTTTCTTTTTTTTTCTTTTTTTTTTCCCTCTGTCAAAGCTGAACAGCATTGCACTTACTCTACTAAGTGACCTTGGAAGAAAAGCAAATAAGGCTATTTATGTAACTTTTGATGTCCTGAAAAAAAGTCAAGAGGATAGTTAACTTCTGGAATTTTATTCAAGTTAAGGCTTGAATATACAGTAGAATCTTTGAATGAAAATTCAGTAGAAATTATTATTTTTTTTAATAGGAACTGGAAATAAAGAAGATGGCTAAGACTGGTAACAAGGAAGCCTGTAAGGTGCTAGCAAAACAGCTTGTACAATTGCGGAAGCAGAAAAATCGAACATACGCTGTTAGCTCTAAAGTCACTTCTATGTCAACTCAAACAAAGGTTATGAACTCTCAGATGAAGATGGCAGGAGCTATGTCAACTACAGCAAAAGTAAGGTGCTACAAGACATTCTTTTACATTAAAATACAGTATATGCTTGCAAAAAGTTAACTTGTTTTATTTTGCTTACAGCAATTGAAGGAAAGCAATTAAGTAAAGTGTATTGCTTAATAACCTGACCAGTATTGAGGATATAATAGGGAAGTGTAATTTGATTCATATTACCATTTTTTTGAATAGTCAATTCTGCCAGTTAGCATCTAACTAAGCATATTTTCTTGGGCTAGACATCTGTCAAATGTTTACATGATAAAAATCAACTCTATACCTGTGGAAGAACTTTGTTAATAGATTAAAAAAAAATCAACAAACAAACCATGCCATTACAGTATCTTGCTTGTATGTCACGTTGCAAGCAGTTTTTATTGGGAAAAAGTGGGGCACGCTTCAAATAGAAATCAAGGCAGTGTGTCACAGTAGCTGTGTAGTTTATGTGACGAGTATGTTATTACTTCAGATCTTACATTTCTGCAGAAATTTAATCCCTGTCATTCTCACTCTCCATGTGCTAAGGATCCAGTATTACATTAAGTTTTCTCACAAATCTTAGTTCATAAAAGGCCCTGAAAAATCTCAGTTTTCTTAGTCTTGAACTTTTTCCAATTTCTACAAACTGATAAATAGGAAGCTTTCTTTTGGTAATCAGGATTGTTCAGCTCAAGGTGCAGGAAACAGAATTAGCACACATAATTGTAGACAAATACTACTTTTATAGAGTCCAAGATAAATCCAGTTATGTGGCAGTTAAACCTTAAAAAAAACAGTGCCACTTAATACAGAAAGTAAGTACGGCTTTCTGAAAAAGGTATTTAGAAGCATTATTTTGGCAGGTATCAACCTCTTAGTGAGACAAAGTTGTAGCTCTGCAACAAGCTTTCTATTTACCAGGACTAACCCACAAAAGAGTGGCTTGTCTGACTACGCAGTCAATCAAGTTAAACAGTTTACTCAATATTCCTATAAAAGTCTTACATATGAATAATTTGATCTTGCTTTTTAATTATTACATTGTTGACTTGCTCTTTATCCATAAGATATCTTGGATTTTCTCAAAACCAAGGTATCACTAAGGTAATTATTAAGATGTAATCAGTTAAAATATTTAAAAAACTATTCTAAGCAGCATCTAGAAAGGTGATGGGTTTTGAAACACAGCAGATGCTTCTATGGACAAATTTATGTAACATTATCAGAAGAAGGTATTAAATTATTTTGGTCACTTCTAAACTGAACATCTTTGCTTCATCCACACAGGAAGGCTGAAAAAGAAAGTATTTAGTAGTTCATTTTGAAGCTTATAAATTGTTCTCAGTCTCATAACCGTCAGTGAATGCAATCAGTTGCCTTAACATGCAAGACAAATACATGGAATGTGAAGCTTTCAAAATATCATGCAAATACTTTTTAGCATATATAGCACAAATTCTGGACATAGATGACTACTCACTGGACTTTAATCATGCATCTGACCTATATTTGCTGAAGAAACATAACTGTTATTTCAGTTTAGTGCAACTATTTTTTATATTCATCTATTTACTGTTTAATCATGCATCTGACCTATATTTGCTGAAAATGCATAAATATTTTAATTTAGTGCAAATATTTTTGATAATCATCTATAACTGGAGTTGAAAAATTCTAACAAACTAACACCCTCAAAGTCCATAACAAGTTTTTAAATTCATATAATATGAATATGAACATAACCTTTGAAGTTCATATAACATGTGAAGCATAGTACATTACCATTTTAAACAAAATCAGAAACGAAGGCAGAAGTGCTTGTATGAAGCCAGTAGTAGCTGTATAGGTTAATCAAAAGTGTTGCTATCAAGTCAACTCTTTTATAGTCTTAAATATAGCTAGACTTTCCATTTAAACTGCTCACTTCTATATTTATATTTAGACATCTAATGAGATGTAGTATCTTGCTTCTTAGAAAGGAAGAAAGCTGCAAAGGCAATGCTGCATACTTATAGTAAAACAGGTTCATTATGCCATCACAGAAAGTTGTCTACACAGTGCAAAGGTTTACCATAAGCTGCGTACTTCCTGAGCATTTTAATATTCACTTTTCACTTAAAAGTAAATTCTTTCCATGAAAAAGCAACATAGAGAAACAATTTCAATTTAACGTCTGTCCTCTAGTGGTGGTTGAAATAAATGTTCCATACTGAATAAAAAAACTGCAGCCATTTACCTCTGTAAAATGTATAGCCTGCACTTAAGGAAATGTTTTCCTATTCTTTTCATTAAGATCAGGCAGATTTTTTCCTAATGCACAGCTAGCTAGGAGAAGGGGTGTAGTAGGTTAGCAGACTACAGTATTTCTTACTGAGTACAGACTGCACTATTGATCTTCTGTGTATCTATACTTCTCTTGGGACATAAAAAGACTAGGAAAGTGAAACTTGGACTGAAGGGTATTTTCTATTAGAGAAGTCTTATTCCTTCCTAATGCATGTATTGGCCAGTATTAATGTTTCACTGTATAATTGATTTTTTTTTTCAATTTTATTAGACAATGCAAGCAGTTAATAAGAAAATGGATCCACAGAAGACACTACAAACTATGCAGAATTTCCAGAAGGAAAATATGAAGATGGAAATGACTGAAGAAATGAGTAAGTTTTGGGAACAGCTAGCAGCATGCCATAGTATTCTTGAAGGGGTAGAACCAGTCTAGGAACAGGGTTTGAGACCACTTCAAAACCTTGTTGGCATAACTAATAGGAGAATGAGAAAAAATGCCCTTTCCATATCTGATCTGTATGTGCCTTTTGTTCTGGGACTGGACACTTAAAAATGTTGAGTTTAACAGAGATTATTGATCATCTCAGCTTTATATACATGGTGGAATAATTTATATACATAATGGAATATGTTTGTCTCCTTTTTGATTTTAAGCCACAAACTTACTTCTGTGGTGTGATGTGGAAAAGGAGCTTCTTTCAGTGTCAATCCACTGCCAACTAAATCGTACATAACTTCCCAGTGTTGCAAGCACAGCCTGCATCCTATCCTAACCCCTGCCACTGTGTTGGCCCTAGTAGGTAGCATGGACTCAAAACAGGATTGTTGAGCAGGATGTCAACATCTCTACTGCTCAGAATTTTATTGTTGCAGTTCAGAAAACAGGTCAGTAACAATTTTGCAATTTGTTTTGAAGAAGGAAGGGCTTTTCTAATGGAACTGTAGATGATATTTCAGAGAAATGTTAAAATCTAGTGGAGGGAAATAGAGCAACTAAACTATTACTGGAGAAACCTAACATTTTTATAAAAGCAGACATGCCTTACCCTGTTGTCCCTCCAGTTGTACTCACAGGCTTTGCACAGCAGAGGTAAGAAAACCTCTCCAATATACAGGTGTTTTCTGCTGATATCTTATCCAGTGTTGTTATTATTGCATTGTGGGAGAGTTGAAAGATGACACTAGGTTATTTTTGTAATCTCATCTTTGCATAATGCAATGTGTTGTTTTTGTTTTTTTCTTTGAAGTTAATGATACTCTGGATGATATCTTTGATGCTTCTGATGAAGAGGAAGAGAGCCAGGATATTGTTAACCAGGTGCTTGATGAGATCGGAATTGAAATCTCTGGAAAGGTATGGATGGTTTTACTCAGTTCACATATTTCTTACCCTTCATTCCTTTTTTTTTTCCTCCAAAAGAGTTTATTCTAACATCCTTTATTTTAAAGTCCTGTTCTGGAAGTCAGGTTGTCATATAATTTATTCTTTTGACTAAATAAAATTTCTCTCTCCTTCTAGATGGCCAAAGCTCCATCAGCTGCCAGAGGCTTACCGTCTGCATCAACATCAAAAGCTTCTACCATATCAGATGAAGAGATCGAACGGCAGCTCAAAGCATTGGGAGTTGATTAGCTTGATGGCAATAGTCTGCCTTCTGACAGCTGCAGACAGATGTAAAAAGTGCAAATACTCTTTCAATGCAACTGATGCCTAGGAAAACTCTGAAGCTTCAGAAATGACAACTTGAAAGTGGTACTAGGGAGGGAGAAGGGGAGAATACTTTGAATCAATTGATAGCGTGAAGTACACTTGTGACCAGTGCATGCCATCTTATTGAGCATTGGATTGAATAGGGATGCAGTTCTAATGATAAATTTATACCCAATCTGAATCTGACCTCTGCTGAATTCAAAGTTTTTTTCTTCTATCTCAATTCCTTTTCTATCTTTAGAATTGGCAATTCTGTGGCTGGTGGTGGTGTCTCCTAGGACAGCACCTGTATAATATATATCCTTTTTATAAAACTGTTGCTATAGAAAAAAATTTACTCTGACATTTTGGCACAAATGAAACTTCACCTTTGCTCTTAGTTGAAAACTGTTTTTTCTGTTTTTTTTTGTTTGTTTTGTTTTGTTTTTTAAAAAAAGAGAAATAACCTTGGACATCCAGAACATTTAGGCAGAAAGAAAAAGCAGTTTATGCATTTCTTTCAAGTTTGTGTAGTAACTTTGAGTTGATTAAAAATAGCTGATTGTTCTTTTTACTGAAGGGGAAGGATACAGTCCTTGTGAAGTTAATTTTACTGGAAAAGGATTTATGTTAGTGAACTTTGTTGCATGAAAGGCACTGATTGAACTCAATTGTACTGTAACATAGCTAGTTTCAACAGAATTGCTGTGCCTTTATGTATATAAATCTTGTATTCCTGTGATTTTTTTCCAAATGAGTCTTTGAAAGGAGAGTAAACTGTAAGAAAGATAGTTTCCACAAAACACTATGGTGTGAGCTCCGTGTATACTTGATGAGACTCAGTGAAGTTTAGAAATGCACTTGTTCAGAAATGCTACTTGCGCACTTGCAAAAAGGACATTTGCCTGAAACATTTGTATATATTTTACAGTATTTCATAATGGGAGATAACTGTGCATAATGGAATTGTTTACTAAGATGCAGTTGAGCACATTGATAAGCTAAATCTAAATTTTAGTTAGAAGAACAATTTTGGATGATACATTCTAATTACTTGTCTAAACACTATAATGAAAGTGTTCTGGTTCCATGAAGGCTTTTCTATGGTCTCTGAGCTGCATCAACATGATTCCGGCTTTAGGTGGAATACATTTGGCTACCAAAATAAGAACTGTTGACATTTTTGAACAAATGACAAAAGTCTGAGAATGTAGTTCACAGTTATGACTTCCCAGATTGTATAAAGTTCCTCAGCCCTTACTCTGATGTAGATTATTTGTCCTAAGTTGTGCTGATTTACTGGGGCTGTTCATTGAACAGAAACAACAAAATCATTGTGATTTGTAAAGAAAAAAGTAAAATACCTCCTAAGATTAAAACCAGAATAACTTTGGGGTACAAATTTCATAAAAAGACTTTGCTGCTAGGAAAAGTGTAGCAAGAAACCATAATCTCTATGAATCTACTGTTGTCACATCATCTGCTTTAGGGTTAAAATCAACAGAGAAACTAAAAACAGGTGAACCTTCATCTGTTTTTTGATATAGAAATTGAGGTGTTCTTTCTCTTTGGAGGAAGTAAGGGACATACTATTAATCTGTGAGGTAGTGGGTAGGAATGTGTAAGTTTATATATTGCATATATCTCTGATACGAGGTGAAATTTTTTTTCTCAATTTATTTTGTAAAAATCTAATAAAAGGCTTTTTACTCCACAGCGATTCTGTCCTCTGTAAGGTTAGTCTTACACATCAATCTCTTGGTGGGCTTTCTTTGGACTTCTATTAGATCTTCTATTAGATCTGTTATGGGTCTTGCTGATGACCTCTTAGCTTCCATAAGAATTCTGATACCATTGCTACTTTTGGTTGTGGGGAGTTTGAAACAGTTCTGTTCTTCAGGCTGTACAGCTACAAGAGCTACTTTGATGCTGTATCAGTTCTGCTCCCTTACTCAGTATATCTCCTTTCGTTGCCTTTCAGCATTAAAATCCAAGCTTAAAGCCACAAAGGCAGAAGCTAAGTTCAGAACATTTGACCAACCTGGAATTTTAATTATTTTAATTTTAATTATTATAATATGACTTTTTTTTCCCCCTAATAGATCCATTTCCTAATTTTGACCCAAGCTATAAAGGACCATATTTACTGAAGTTGCCCGTAGGCCTTTGACTCAACATTAAGCATAGCTTTTGATTAAGTTTGCAATTCTTTTCACTTGAGAAGGATTGACTACTCTTAGGCATTGAAGAAGAAACCATAAAGTGAAATTATTTAGGTATAAAACATTACTGATTGTATTTTGGTTGAACATCAAGGCTAGTGTCCTTTCTAAGTGTGTATTTTATACTTCCAGTGGCTGTTAAAATTGGACTTAATTCTGTGATGAGCTCTTTTCTCTATCTGTAGGGTCTCTGAAGAAGAAGAATAAAGGCATTACTTTTTGGTGTCAGTAAGACTGCTCATGTAGAATCACTGATAAGATCTATCCAGTGTTTCTGGAAAGACTTATCTTAAATTCTGCAGCCCTACTCTGTGTCTTTCTGCTATCTTTCAGCAGCAGATTGAGAAGTGTTGTAAGTTTGCAGGCTTGCTTTTGTCTCAAGTATAGGTAAGTATTTTGTAGCTCTCTATAACCACATTACAAGGAAACACATTCCTTTTAAATTATTCTTAGTGGACTAAAAAACAACAACAATTAAAAGTCCTCAAACTCCTTTATCTTTGCTGACACTTTAACAGCAACTGAAAATCTATCCAAGAAGAACACCATGATTGCTTGATGCGTGTAAAAATGTCTGTTCTGAGCCAGACCAAAGTCCGTCTCACCCAGAATCCTACTCCACTAGTACCTGCAGGCAGTGCCCAGGAAAACATGAGAATAAGATAAACACAGATGACCAATAATATCTCTTAGCCTCTTTTTTTAATATCTCTTAGCCTCTAGGTACTCCTAGAACCATGCATAGTTTCACTGTATATGACAGCTTTGACTGTCTTTCTTTTCTGTGAACTTGGCCATGTAAATAAACTACTGGTACCCACACTTTGTGGTAGAGGATTTCCACAATATACATGTAGTCCCCACAATATTAAGAACCATCACTTTTTTTTTTTTTTTTTTTTAATGCCTTCAGTTTTCTTCTAGTTTAACACATTGATTCTCAGTTCTTACATTACAAAGGATGGTGAATAACCTGTCTCCATCCACCCTTTTGGAACAGCTCATAATTCAATAGACCCCTGTAAATGTACACATATCTAGAAGAGAGAGTCCTAGCTTAATTAGTTAATTCCACTTACCTTTGGTCATCAGCTTTTCCTGTACTGGGACCCTTTCTAGGCCTGTTGTATCCTTCAGACAAGAGTGACAGAGTACGTAGCACTTCGGAGACAGGTGAACCACATATTTACATATTAGTGTAATGCCTTGTTTTCTCTCTGTTCTAGTTTTAATGCTACCTAAAGTTACCATAGGAAAAGTAAGAGCAAGAAAAAAAAGAAAAGAAAAATAGTGCAGCCCATGCTTGTCAAACAACCACCTAAACTTACTTGCAGGCTTGTAAAGCTAACCCTCAGAAGTCTTATCTAGTATTTTTTTTTCTCCCAACCAAGAGTGATGATGGCAATTATCCAGTGAGTAAGTTGTTCCTAGAGAAAACACTGAATTGCTACTTTCTCTAAGTCTAAAAGCTGCAGCTGCAGCACATTAAATTGATTTCATCCTTTTTTTTTTTTTTTTAAAACAATTCTACTCTAATTTGTTAGTATTTCCATGGAAACAGATAGATGTTGTTAGATGGTGGCTGCTTCTTCCATTTAGTCTTCTTGTCATTCTTTTGCAAGAAAATGTCATTGCATGTCACCTTTCATTTTATTTTGCTATGCTTCTGCAATTAGTCTTCACTTGTGAGACTTTATGGAAAACTAGAAATCACAATTTTATGGTAAGTCTGTTCTTGAATTAACTTACAGCATGCTAAAACAAACAAGTGCATCAGCACAATACACAGCTAAAAAACTACAAACCATTATGTGGAATACCAAATATATAGGAATACTTTATTTGGGAAGGAGGGGAACATACAGGCTTATATCATTTTAGGAATTCTTTTATAATCAACAAAATAACTTACAATATAAATAAAATTCATATTTGTCTGTAGCTTCAACATACATAACACTAGGTTACATAACGTCAAAGGTACACAGATGCATGCCACCACCTTCACTGAGTGTCAGTCTTCTCAAATGCATTTATCTTTCATCCTTTTGGAAAGCTAATAATCTACACGTGGCTGATAAAGACTAAGGCTCAGTCTTTGCTGTTGTGGGTGAGCTACGCTAATGATGAGGATTATCTGAAGAGAGAACATAACATAATTTCTCCAATTTGAATTATTAGACTAGAGGCTACTTCTAAATTAAGGGGTTATAGCAGTGCAATTCACCCATAAAAATATATTTTCTTAATCCAGAGGCCTAATTTCCATAGCTGAATATGCTTATGGTCACTGTAAAAAGAGACCATTTAATATACAGCAGTATGAGAACACAACTTGTACACACTGCTTTTAAGTGATCTTGAACATTAAACCCCTTTGCTTTCTGTGGGCCTATTATCTAGACATTTTCTAAATCATCAGGTCTGTTTTATGGAAAAATAAAATTTATCCGGCCATTACTACTTGCACGTACTCACTTAATTTCAGTCCTGGGAAAAGAGTAAAATACATATATGGTAATGGACTATTTAATAACAATGAGCAGGGCTGATGAGATGGCTTGATAATCTATCCCTGGTGAGCACTAAAGTCCTTAATTTAGTTTCTTAGTGTCTGGCTTTCTGATAGGTGAAGCTCTGGCATTTTTTTTTTTTTGGTGTTTTTGTTTGTTTGTTCCTTTTTTTTTTTTTTTTTTTTTTTTTGTCGTTCGTTGTTTGTTTATGTTAGTAAAGTTTTTTTCTTCCTTTATTTTTTTTTCCTCCCCGTGATTATTTCCCTAGGCTAGGGGAGGACGAAGGATTGTTTTCAATTAGTGGAGTGTAAGAGAGTAGGAATGTACAGTGCAATAAATGCTTTGTGTGGATACTTATTTCAGAGAAAAAAAAAAAAAAAAAGTTGCTTTTTAGCTTAATACATTGTATCTGGTGCAAGCATGTCCACAAAAGATTTAATCAGAAAAAAAAATACACTGCAGAGAAAGCCCAAAGTAATAAAAATAAATAAATAAATAAATAATAATAATAATAATAAAGGTAATCCTCTAGTTTTTCCCTCAAGCCACAAAGTCATAAGGTAAGGTAAATTGTTTCCCAATTTTTATAGCTAAACCTATCCAAATCAAACTTTAAGGAACCCTATCAAATAGCAATAAATACCTTTGATAATTAGCATAAAGAAAAAGGTCATTTATAGTTGGTGTCTGCTTAAGGCAGTTAAGTGGTACATTAAGTGTTAGGGGCTGTGTGGACATGTCAGTACTGGTAAGCTTATTGTACCATGAATAAAGACCACAGTTATGGCACATCTTTCATATCTTCACTCTGAACAGACACAAGGAAGTTACCTGAAACGGTTCAGTCAGGGGCATGCAGCTTCTGTGAGTTGGTACCTGGGTTTCAGCCAGTTTTGGAAAGGCAGCTCTTCTGTCCTCACCCAGCGCTCCTCTGCCTGCCTTCCTGGCTCGCTCACAACTAGTGGCAGTCCCACAAGATCCTGTGGGTATTTTTTATCTTCGGCCATAACTAGATAGTCGACATCACCACCACCACAAGTTTAAGGTCACTTATTCACCTTTTCCTCTTCCTCGAGGTTCTAACTTATTTTTCATGTTCAATTTAGTGAACTCAGTGTTTGCTGCTGGAGACAGGACCCTGCATGTGCCTAATGGCTCACAGTCTCACAGATTTAGCTCATTTAGCTAATTACCATGGGGTGAAGGGTAAGCAATTACATCTATGTGCAGAGGCAAAATTATTTCCAAACAACAGCGGCTGATACCAAGTTTTGTAACCTTTCTTCATGTGTAACACAAAGGATTTGTTTCCTCATGCCTAGGTTACCTACACATGGCTCTCTGTTAATCATTAAATGTAGCACAGACGCAAGGAAGGCACGGTACAGGGAAACTGCATCTACCTGGGCAACTTGTAAAGCATTTCCAGTTACACGAATTCATAATAGGCTCCTTGCAGTTAAGCAGAGGCCTCCCAGTCTTTAAATATATGCTGTAACATTTAATTTGTTCCTGAATTTTTACATTAAAATCAGATCTTCCACACTACATTGCAGCTGAAGCTGGCTAGTTTGTAAGGGAATCAAGTGTTTTACTGATTTATATATATATATATATATATATATATTTTAAAAAACAACAAAGTACTTGAAATATTTACAAAAAGCAAAACAGAAATCCACAACTATGCATGAAAAAGATTTACCGGCACTCATGATGCTCCTTGATAATAGAACTAAACGCGTTCTGATGCAAACTTGTCTTCACTCTTTTTTCCCTTTGTCTTCTGTTGCAAAACCAAACTCTCACAACTTCTTTCTCAAGATTGAGCCCCTCAGCCATCCTCATAATTTCCTGAGAAGAAGGCTTACTTTGTTCTCCAAAGTGCCTCTCTAGGGCTTCTTTGGCAGCAATACTGGATAAAGGGACAAAATTTCACCTTTAGACACTTTTCTGACACATTCAGGCTTTTGCCACTAGTTAGAAGGATTGAGTCAGAGTACTGAAGTCAATGACTTGGTTTGTTTCCTCTTTTGCTGAGTAAATAAAAACCCATAGAACTTACTGCTGTAGCATGTTGTTGATGTGGACATCATAACATGCAGAATGCATGAAATTAGGGGTTAGGAAAAAGGAATGCAGAATTTCAGCACAGAGTCATTTAAAGACAAAAATACCATCAAGTTCAGTACAATTTTAGTGGTAATCATGAAATATTTGTGCTCCTTGATGTTCTCTAGAACATCTAGAACCGCTACTAACTAGACATGAATGAGACCCTGGGAATGAGAACAAACCTGACCACCCATTCTGCCCCAGCCACAGCGAATGCACATTGCTGGGGTCACCTGGTTGTGTCATATCATTCACCTTTAAAAAGGGGAAGAGCTTCATCAGTTATCATCTGGGACGTGCTGTGTCAAGTTCTATATCTCACCTTGTTATGGAGCAGACACAATATTACTTTTAGAAATCAGAGATTACAGCAGTCTCTTTTGTTGCATTTTCTAAAAATAATACAGTCTTAACCTATTCTTCACAGTCAGCAGTGACAAAGTCTAGCAGTTGAATAAAAAAGTAAGCTAAGAGTACTATCTTTCATTAATTCACTTCCTATTTGTGTTAATGTATTCTCAAAAATTTAAGAGTATCTGTAACATGCTTGCCTGTGAGCAACAGGGTGCACCCAAAACTAGCTTCAGCAGTAGCTGTAATTTCTTTGGACACAAGAGGGCACTTCATGCTTTATTCTGGAAATGAGATATGGGTATTTCCATTATACAAATGTACAAAATAGCTGCTGGAGTTCCAGTTATTTCATCTGTAATATGCTGTTGGTCTTTTATTTATAGGCATATTTTGAAAATTTCAGTAGCATTACCAAGCCTACCTATTAATAGCATAATGTTCTGCACACAGAGATGTATAGTTAATTGTTTTTGACTAGAGTTTTTTAGTTTTCCTGATGAAAATAGAAAATAAAATAACTTCCACAACTTCAAATTAAGGAGCTTTTGCCCAGGGTATAACTAACCTAATGTATTTAGTGGGACTTCTGTTTTACCTCTAGTTTGACTTCAAACATCAATTAAGAATTGCTAAGAGTAAAGCTACAGTTCATATAAGTCCCTCTCCCTGATTAGTTTGAGGTCTTCAAACTGAGGTCCTACATTCCTTCAAAGAAGTAATTAATATTTTCTTACTATATTGGATATGAACTTCCCCTCAATTATCTGTGCCCTTGAAAACTTGCCAGAATTGATGGTCTCAATGAGATGAGATTTGATATAAAAGCAGGAAGAATTATAATAAGCTTAATGTGAAGACTGATTTCCTCAGCAGTTGTTAAAAAGCAATAACAGCAAAACCCACAATATTAGAGGAATGGTCTTCAGGGGATTTCTCTTGCCAAGGGAAATTGCCTAGAACAGAGATGCTCTGAACTCACTGTTCTCAGTCAGTCAGTAATTCACAAACTGTGTAAGGGCATGGCACTGTCCCTGAAGACCTTACTCACCTGGAGAGAAGCTGGGAGAAGAAACTGGCATCCCAAGAGTAAAATTTCATCCCTTTTGAGGTGCTGTGATTAGCAAATGAGCAATGAAGTATTTCCTATCCCCAATTCACTTCTAGCTGAGAAGCATCCCCTTAGAGGAATACTTTAAAAGTCAATGAAATCGCATTTTCATTTTATTTCTCATATAAAAGGCAATATGATTCAAAAAGAAAAGCCCAAGTTGAAGGGGAGAGGAGAAGATACGAGTTGTCACTGTGGGACTCTGAGATTGCAGGGCCATGGAGCAGCCTACTTCTCTGGGAGATGACATTGCACATAGGATATGATCCCTGTTCAAAGAACAGGTGCAGTACCCTAAGAGGTAAGGCCTGACAGCACCAGGTTTGTGCCCAAAGGCAGCCAAATTTCCTTTCTGTGGAAGAGTACTACAATTCCTTGGAGGCCCCCTGAGGGAATTTTCTTCACCAACAATAAGAGTTTGGTTTATCTAAAGGAGAAGAACATACCCTATACCGTTGCTTTCATCATGTTATTGGCTTTATCTATTTAGTAATTGTTTATATAACATGTTTTTACCAGCCTACTTTATTTCTTTATGGATTTGAGGCTAGACTGATAGTAAATTTTGGTTACCCAAGATAAAAAAAAAAAAAAATAGGGAGAGAGACCTGCAAAAGATATCCTCAGACTTCCTAGACCACAATTCTGTGGAAAAATAATGCAATTTCATTTGGTATAATGTAGAACTTCCCATAAATGAAAACAAGAGTGCTCTGCTATGTTACTATATAAAGATTATAAGATTGGGGCAGAATTGTAATAAAATGTTTTTTTTTGTTTGTTTGTTTGTTTGTTTGTTTTTTTCATACTGAAGTATGTTGCAATATTTTGAAAACAAAAGTCTTTAACTGGGGAATTTAGTACATTTGGAGAAAATTGGGGGCTTGGAGGGGTATGCTGTTGTTTCTCACTAGACTATTTTCAAATAATTTATCTTTTATTAACTATTCATTAATAGCAAAAAAAATCTCGATTTCAGCCTCACTTCCTCCTCTCCTCTCCTCCCCCCCCAAAAAAAATTAAATAAAATAAAATAATCTTAGCCAAAGGGTTTTCTAACGTGTAACCCCATAAATATGTATTACCTTATGGTGGTTCTGCGCTTCCTCTTCCGCTCATTCACTCCAACTTTTTCATTGTATAAAGCTGTATTAAAAACAAAACAGCAGTTAACTTATACAGGGAATGGAAACTGAGTACAATCATCTCTAGAAAGAAAACATCCTTTTGTTTGAAGACAGATGAAAGTGTAACAAATACTGTTGCTGGCAGCACTGCAAGAAGGGCACCATGCACAGTTACACTTCTTTCTTTAAGATCTTTCGTCATTATTTTAACTACAGTTATAAATGTTTATAAGCAAAAATGGTGTGCCAATGGTAAAGCTGCAAGTAGCACTGGCTCTGCTTCTCTGCCAGTGTACCCAAGGAACCATACATCAGCCCCCTCCTTTTACATACCTTCTTCCTCCTTGCCTGCTGGGTACTGCCTGGAGAGATGCAGTCTATCTCCGTACTTTTCAGCTACCTCACCCTCTTTCTTCAGAAATAAGAAGCACTTATCCCATTTATTCATCTGCTCCACCTTCTGGTGGACAAGTCTCCCATTTTTTTCAGAGGCCACTGTCTGCGGGCATGATCTTACCCTGCAGTTCAAGCCTGCACCAATGCTCACACAGTCAGAAGCTGCTACCCACCATAAACCCCTTAGAAGTGATCTTTATGATGTGCTGACCACATTAAGAGGTTTTGGTTCCATTTGGTTCAAAGGAAAATGAACTGTGTGGCAGAATCAGCTCCTTAACAATGTTTCCTACTGTTGAATATAATGGCAAATGCAAGAAGTAGTATTAAGATCATCTCTTTCTTCCTATGGTAGGTGAGTGCCACACAGTGGTAAGTCCTGGCTTTCAATCACCTCCAGGCATACTGCTTCACATCACTGCCATTCATCCTGTTGAAAAGGTGCTTCCTTAAAACAACCCATTTCCTTTGAATCGACCAACCTGTTCTAAAGTCAGCTTAGCCCAGTGAACCTCAGAATTCTTTCTACAAGTGGAAATTAACAGGGCAAAAGGAAGGGAACCCTCAAGCAGCAAAAAGGTGGCAACAAAAACATCACATCAAAAACCTCTATGTCATGCTATTCTTCAGGGATTCAAAGAGGACTGCCTTAGCTGACTGAACTCAAATTCTTTATCCCATGGCCACATCCTGCATTCCACAGACTGGAAGGAAGAGTCTTCTGCTAGTGAAGAATGCCAGTTCAGTGCTGCACGCACTGTCCTGCAGATCCTAAAGAAGTGGTAATGACTCTGACCAATGCTACAGTAGTGGGACTAGCTCACTACAGTGGGACCGAAGGAAATGACTTCCAGAAGGAAAAACGATGTTTCTGCTGTTCTGTACCTTCTATGCCTTTCAGTTTGCCCCTCTTCTCTCACCCAAAAAAAAGATACTAAAATTCATGACATGCCATCAGCACATCTTAGTATTTAAAGCTGGTAAAACAAAAACTTTTATTTACAGAAGATGCATATTAGTCCTTCAAAGTATTTATAATATCATGGTCTAATTGTAGTCAATATTCAGAGGATTTCAGCTCTCTACCTCCCACTTGCTCTGCTTCCTCCAGCCACTTAGACAGTATTGATTTCAGTTTGCACGCATTCTTGAAACTCAGCTGCAAGTTTTCAAACCGGCAAATTGTAGTTTGGCTGAATTCAGAGCCATGTACAGCAGCCAGCGCTTCCCCAACATTGGTTTGCGTATAACCTGTCAAAAATTAAAAGGAAAATGTCACTCTAAAGCTTTCTAAAAAGTGTTACTGTCATTATTACACTTCAGCCTTCACTGCCAACTGTTATGAAACTTGTGTGCCTGTGGTGTCTTCAGGATGGTCTTTCTGCAGAGGTCTCTGAGGCTGACTTTCAGCTCACCTCAGAGCTGTGTGGAGTCTTCTGCTGATTTCAGAGTTTTACAGGCTCTGAGATTAGGGATCTGAGAAAGGTCCAGACCCCATAACCATTCTTTAGAGGATGCCATGGCAATAAGCTAATCCCTAGCAGCATTGCTGGCCTCCTGTTACTTGTTGTGATGCCTAAATTGAAGCGATCAGAGAAGTGCTGCACTTTACATGTGGGCACTGACTTGGTAAACAGCAGCTCTCCATTGAGTGCATTGAATAATTTGGCTTGTCTTCCTCCCTCTCTACCTCTGCGCCAGGATGAGTACAATCTCTTTAGATGCTGAATGTCTCACAAGGCAGCCTGTTGCTTCCCTTTTGACTGCACTAACTGTGTCTCTCAGTCCCAGACCCAAAGCCCATATTAACTCTGTCTTCTCTTGTAAAGCTCAACCTCAGATTAGTTTTCCTCTGCAAATTGCATTTTTCCCATCAGAGCATTAAGCTCAGTCTCACAGTCTCTCTGCCATTTGTTTACATCAGAGGAAGTTTCGCTCCCTCACAAATTACTGCATCAAGATGGAGTAATAATTACACTGATTAATAGCTTGGGGCCCTGATAATCTTTCCTCTGTTGTGGTTGATGTTGAATACATGATATACAGTGAAAATACCTAAGTACACAAATATTATTATAAACCATAAATTTCTGCTTTAGTCCTTATTTTTTGTACTGCAAATGGAACACAAGAGCTTTCTAGCTATTGAAATAATGCATAGACACATGTAACAATCTTGTATTCTTTTCTTTTCTTACATTTATAAAGATTTTTTTTTTGTGTTTTTTTTTTTTTTTTAATAGAAAGATGCCCTATGACTGTAATGCTACAATATAATTCTATAAGCAATACTGTCAAAATTGCATCTTTTTGTTTGGAGTACCCAATATTCAGCTCACCGGAGATCTACTGATACAATTCATCTCACATCATCCCCACTAGTTATCAGATAGGAACAAAGAAATCAATTGCTGCTGTACCTGTGCCATGCTACCAGAAAATAAAACAGGAGGAAAATCTTCCTACTGGTGTGAAAAATTTGCTATGGATGTCATCCATCTTGTATACTGAGGTGGCATTGCACCATCTTGTGAGATGGAGTGCTTCATGGGGAAGAGAATGGGTACAAGAGGTTAGAGAATGTGCTGCCCTCAGCTGCAGAAAATTTTGAGCTATTCAAAAACTAATGCACCTGCTACTGAATGCAACTTAGTGAACAACAACAACAACAACAACAAAAAAGCCTCTGCTCTTGTAAGGAAGACAAATAATTCAAAAAGCAGGAACTTTTACAGTTACTTTCTGCATACTAAGCTGCAAAAAGCTGAAGTTTATCAATTCTGTGCAAGTCTTCTAGGAATGGAAAAAAATTAGCCATACAAGGCAAGGATTAAAGTTATGTTTATATGACTGCATGGACCAGACCATAAAACACTCAGACATAATCGAGCTCTCTTTGGAAATTTTCAGCCTTTTGTTGGCTGACAAAAAGCACATACCCAGCTTAATTCTCCGCAGTTTAAATTCATTAGCAAATTTCTCCAGCTCTCTGATTTCAGGTGAATCCATATCAATAGGCTCTTCAACAGACTTGCTTTTCCTGCGGAATTCCTGCTTGAAGTCTGCAGCTGTGGGATCATCGCCGAGAAGGGACTGGTGCATGGGTGTGAAGCCGTGGCCCAGAGCACAGGAGCTGGCACTCAGGGCGTGCTCAGGGAATTTATAAAGGCAAGGAGTCAGGCTGCCTGAGCAAAACCCAAAAGAAAACTACATACAGTTATTCTGCTAAACTATGAAAAGATGCCTTTGTCATCTCATAACCAAATCTGTAATATTTTTATGTAATTTATGTGAAAGGCTACCCAGGAGCAAGGGTGAGGATCTCCCAAGAGACCCAGTCTTTCTCTTGTCTCCATATACAAAAGCAGAATAGCAACCACTTTCACAACCCATAGCCATACGTATTGCATAGTCAAACTGTGACATGTCATTATAGATTTCAGATAGGAAAACCTCACACACACACAAACACACACACACAATCCCAAAGAATAAGGAAAAGACTAGAAAAAAAGAAAAGGACTTGCTTTGCAAGGTGCTGACACTATTGACTATGTTTGGATGTGGCATGCTGCATGTCTGTAAAATGCGGCTCTGGGAGAGACTTGCTGATAGCATCTCTGGAGTTGCAGGCTTGATACCTAAGAAATAAAAGGGTACAAAAAGAAAGGAGAAGGTTGAAGATCTATTTATTTTGGAACAGAACACAATAGATTTCTGAGCAATACCTTTTTTTTTTTTTAATACCTACAGACTTTACCAGGGGATCTAAACAATGCCAGAAACATTTGCAATAGACAGGTTAGACAGATTAATGGATAATGAAATGGGAAGATTTGGACATTTGCACACAGTGAAGAAAGTCTACTGTCAGTCTGTAAGAAGTCCCTATACAGATGTACTAATCTATACCAGCTTAGTGAAATATTTCCTTCAATCTTAAGTGAAATCAAATGCTGAGTTTGATCTGGATTAGCTCTGGGAAACAATTATTTCCTGGGCTGTGTGTTAATCTGGCTCATGGAATTGTCTCAATGAGGGCAACTTGAATTTACATAGAATAATATTTCTGCTTTCTTACTTGGCCTGAAACTTTAAAACTGAGTGTGATGCTAGCATACCTGTGAGTGGAAAAATCCATGATCATCTCTGTGAAAGCACATCATACTGCTTTATGGCATTCAGAAAAAACATATGTTGACTGCAAACTTTTTTTTTTTTTTTTTTTTCTGGCCTTGAAAGCTATCCCAACATGTTTAAACTGGTAGAAATGCAAAACAACCAAACAAACAATCTTGATCATAACTCTCAAATATCGATTCTAAATCCTGTCACAGTTTCCATGCTACAAGTTTAATGCACATTTATCTTGTCTTCTTTAAGCAGTTGTCTTGAACTGATCCCTCTAAATGAAAACTGACCAAAATCAACATTCTAGTAGCCCATCCAGTTTAAGCTACATCTCTTACCTGCCATCACCCCATAGGTAGACGGTTGATTTCCGTAGTGACAAGAGGGCACAGAGTAATGAAGTCCTGCCAATGTATTTCCCAAAGTCATCATGGCAAAATGGAGATGGGAGCATTTAGGAGTTTGGATCAAAAACAAAACAGATGGGACTGGTAAGAAAATGTATAAGGACTCAAGATACATCCTTTCAGTTTAGAAGTAGAAGGTATCCTCGTATATTGTTTTTTCTCTAATCATTAACTCTGGGCCATCAGGTTGATGCTGCTGGAAGTCCAGAACACTGGGCCCAGTCACACCAGATGAGATTGCCACTACAAGTAGTGAGATACCTTTTGAGCCCAAACCAGAAATTTTCATGTCATGGTCTTGATGTATTATTTTAAACAACATCTATGGATCTAGCCACAGTTTATATATACTGCTGAGTACGCAAAGCAATGAACTCTCCAAGAAGAGGCTCCCCACCCAACTTCCACATACCATTTCATTTGTTCATATATGAAAACTTGTTTTGTGTTTCCAGAAACATCGTTGCCTTCACTATCATAAAATCCCAGAGTGAACACACACATATAGAAAGGCAATATTTTATGCATGCATAAGACCTATGTTCTTAAAAGCAGTTGTTTGGGACGTTTGCTTTGCAGCATCCAGAAGTCATTTTCACAAGTGCCAAGCCACTGAAAACATTTCATGGTGCTTTTGCCAGGTTGTCAGGAAACAGGATGATAGATTCTGGAATTATCTAAAAAGTTTGGCTTATATCAACATTTTTTATCACCAGCAGCAGCAAGCATGCAATGAATTTATCTCCAAGTCTTTTCACAGGGGTCTTCCAGGCAGCATAGCAAAAAGCATAAGTCTGAGGAAGAGATTCAGGAAGCATATTCCACTGGTTTCTTGCCTCACTAGATCAATATTCCAGCTGCTCAAGAAAATCAGCAAAGAGGTCAAACAGTATCAAACTTTCATCAGTGAAAGATGAAGCTATGCTCTATTTCCCACTTCTCCTGGAATACAGAAATCACCATTTTCTAGCTCACTCAGATGAAGAGAGGTATTTCTGTTCCGTGCTCAGTTATCTCCAATGCTCGGAGATTCAGACAACATTTTACTCAATGCAAAAGCTATGGTTCCTGACAGGTAAGCAGACAGCAGAAACATGTACACTGTCCCGTCTAACAACTGTTCTAAAGGGTAATCTTAAAAATTCATGTTTGTGAGCATTCAGATATGTAGAACTGCACTTTAGATCACACATTCCAGTTGTTCAAAACAGAATAATTAATTAGGGATTAGAATCTCTGTTTTTTACAACAGTAATAACAGTAAAATGTCATGTTTAGACACGTCTATAAACTCTACTAAAAGAAGCATGCCCGTACAAGTATAAACACACCCAAAATAGAAATTACATTAATAATACTCATGCACTTAGAGCAATACAGCTTTTCTGTTGAATTAAGAACTAGGGATCTAGGTGTTTACTTGTTGTTTTCTTTTTTTTTTTTTTCCTTTTTTTTTTTTTTTCTTAATCCATAGTCTGTACTGTTTTTATAAATAAAAATTACCATTTTCAACCTACTAATAAACAGTTGATACTAGGTAGGGAGGAAGATGCTACTTAAATAATAATAATGAAAATGTATGGGGTACTACAGAAAACTATATGATATTGTATATTATTTGAACAAAAGTACTCACATTTAATGGTGCAGCATTGTTACATGTCTTTTAATAAAATCTGACATTTAAATAAGTCATTATTCAAAATTCTTTCAAGTCTACTTTTTTCCACAAGTTTTCATTAGATGTTTTCACCAGAATGGCATTGTTTATTACAATTTCTGAATCTATGTACAAAATTTGGAAACCTTTAGTCATTGCAAACAGCACCTTCTGTAACTTTTGTTCTCACAGGATCACCTCCTAAATGTGATCCTGTGAATCAAATTCCCACTGACTAGTCATATTTGTCCTTGTGGTGTAACTAGAAAATATCAAAAAACAAATCCAAAACAGATCTGAAAATGCTTTTGATAATACTGCCTCTCACCATATATTTTTTCCTACATCAGAACCATAAGGAAAAATAAACAATCTAAAAAATACTGCTATAATACAGATATATAAATGTGGCCTCATGTAAAATTTAAATTCTCCTATATAGGTCCCTACTAACACTACTAGCAACAACTGTGTTAGGATATTTTGAGCTTCCTAGCATACCTAGCATATAAGATCACATTAGGTAACACTGATGCTTAGTTTTCATTACCTATATGCTATTTTATTTTATTAAAATATTTCATTTCCAATGCATTCAGCAAAAGAGTTGTTCCTTGTTAAGACTCCAAGTAAAATTATTACCTTTATGCAGTTTCAAACAAATCAAAACTATTTCTTTTTCAGTTCCTGAATTTTCAGTAACTGTTGTATTCTAGAATCCCATAACCGTAGATTTGAGGCTGCAAGAAATTCCTCTCTCTCTGTCTCTCTCTGAGACAGTTTAGTATTTAAATGTAATTATTTGGGTTATATACACAAACATTTGAATTTCCAAGATGTAGATGAGACTTCCATCACCAATTTTGAACATTCACTTCAATTTTCATTTTTATTCAGTATGTAATATGCTTCAAAGAGCAATGTTTCTCCTTGAAAACATTTCCATATAGTATTCAAACCTATTTTAAATACATTTCCTATTTAAAATAATTTATATAATTCAAAACTGTGGTTACATAAACAATTTTTCAATTATTTACACAACTATTATCATTAAGACTACAATGGTAAAAAAGTGTCAGCATTTGAACCTGTTCTAACCTACTCTATTTTATCTTGCAATAAATTAGGAGAAAGCTAAAGTTTGGCTGAAATGCAAAAATTGTGAGTGTTCCTTATTCACTCATGATGCTGTTTTGTGAAATTGTTTTTACTTTAAAATACTTCCAGTCCTGCACATAAATGATACCAAACACTTTAAATATTGTGAAACTTGATGCAGGCGTATCATCTAAAAACATTATAAATGAGAGTTATAGAGAGCAATATTATTTTTAAAAAAGTACCTGTAGAGACAACATTGGTCGCATGGTTAGAAACTGGCAGGCACTCTGCTGCGCTGTGATGCATTATCAGAGGCAGAGAGGGAGAAGAGTCAGAATTCAAGGGTACAAAGGTGTCAGATGAAGCAAACGCTTGGCAAGTCATACCCTCAAAGAGATGAAAGACAAAGAGCCACCTTCCCCTGTTTTCTAACAGAACAGATCCTGAGTGATTAACAGCAGCTCCAACTGTATTCCAGTCTTTGTACTTACATATACATATACAGAAGGGCTGCAGAGCACAGGGACGTCGTGTGCAGGTATTTATACCACCAGGAAATCCCTTTATCCATTTTAATGTTCTTTCCCCAGCAATATTGCTATACTGCTATAGAGCCTCCTTCCTTCCCACACAAACACAATACGCGTCCAATTACCGTGGAGAGAAGAAGAAGGAAACCAGAGACATGATTTAACAGATATTTTCAATTAGGTCTTTTGTGAAGAACAATGACCAGAAAAGAAATAAATAGAAGTGCCGTCTCCAAAGTCAGTAGCAAAGAGACAGGTATGTTTAATACTAAGTAGGTTTCCACAGTTAACACCTGCCCCCAGAATCTCATCTAGGCAATTGTCTGGAAGACAACCTGGCTGAGAGCTCAATCAAAAGTCTGCAGAAGTCAAGAATCTATAGCAAAATACTCTGAATTAACCAAATTCCTAGCAGATACACAGTCATCATTTGTCTTGTTAGGCTAGTATAAATAAGTGATGTGTAACACAGATCAACTGTATCCAAGAGGAAGCTGCTGAACAGACACTTTTACATAAGCAAGAACTGCTGAATGTTTATCTAAGATAAACTCTTGAAAGAGCCTACAGTGACACATGAAATTCACTCACAGTTACTATTATTAATTTATAGCACTGCAACATCTACAGTCTCATCCAGAAGGTCCTGGTCTTTATTGTTCTAGTGACTAAGTAAAAGCAGAATCTTTTTACAAAGAATTAGCTATCTAAATGATTTGCTGGCATGAAAACGGAATGACTTTGAAACAGTGAAAGCATACATGTTAATCTGAAAACGATGAAAAATCACTAAGTACATCATAGTCATATATTCTATGAATAGGTCATAAATTTTAAAGGAAAGAAAAAAAAAAAAAAAAAAAAAGAATCAGATGCTCCATTTCATTCATTTTACTTTTTAGGAGGTAAAACGTATTTTTTATTTTAATTTGTATCCGAAGATGTTTGGGTCAGACCATAAAAATGATGAAGATGTTCTTACTCTTGGTGTAAGTCTTCCTGGATATTCCAAAGCTGGATCAAATGCCCGAAGTAGCATATTGATGTAACAGACTTACAGACTTCCAATATGTGGTATGGGAGAGATCATATATTGCTTTTTTTTTTTTTTTTTTTTTTTTTTTCCTGTAGAATCCTAGATATTATCTGTAAATGTGATTTTGTGAAGGCTGTGTCTTTGGGTGTGCAGAAATTTCAGAATTACTGTATTTTGCAAATTGCACATGTGCTTTAGCAGTAATGAGGCTAATATTGGCTTAACTACTTTTTGTATACACAATTCTATATTGTTAAATTTACAAAAACTTAAAAATAATCATTACAATATTATGGATGATACTGCCACCAAAAGAATTGCCATCTATATTACTTTGGGCTTGGCCCTACATATCTTAAAGCCTGTGAACTCAGGACTACATTGGCTAATGAATGAGAACTGAGCCTTAAACAAACAGCATTTGTTCAGCTGAGTGTGTATTTGGAACCCTCAAAATTTTCAGATCAGGGCACTGCACTGAAGGAAACTTAGAAAGATGTCTGTAATTCTGACACTGCTTTTAAACATTGCAAACAGTTAAACAGCATATCCTTCTTATGACACAAGTAATTTTGTTAGCTTCAATAGTGGATCTTGGCACAGTTGGCCAAAGTGCTATACATAATGAAAAGTATATAAACTATCTCTCAGTTTTGTGGAAATTCAACAATTGTTTTAGGAATGTTCACTTTTGGTGACCTTTTCTCCCTCAGCAAGGAGCATGATAAGTCCACAAGTGTCTTCAGTCCACCTATATACTGAGGCTTTGAAGCCATGGGATAAAAAGAAACACTAAGGATGACTTTACAGCCCTGTTCTTAGCAATTATTTTTTCTAAAATCCCAACAGGTAAAATTTCTAATGCAAATTCATAGCTAGATGCAGAGAACTTGCAGCCTTTCCTGAATGCAAGATAGAACACACTGAAAGATTTCTTCCTGACTCTCTTAAAGCTTTGCTACAACCCTCTGTGGTTATAACTCCTAAGTCTGTCACTATTTTGTGTTCTGCCAAGAAGAGTCCCTTGGGGGTGAAGCTCTGTCATGGTAGCCATACTCAGCTATTTGGCTGGATTTCAGAGTCACTTCCCAAAAGGCACTCTATGACCTTCATTTCACAGTCAGCTTTAAACTCTGACAGCAGATAGTTTGCCTATATTTGCTCTTCTTATCCCAGCTCCTATCCAGGTCTGCAGTAATAGATATTCTTCCGCTTGTTTAGGGAGGTAATGGGGCCATATGGACCTGAAAAAGACCACCTGACCACCATGCTGACATTTCAGAAAGCTGTGCCAGGCGTTTGTCCAAGGACAGCATTCCTGGGAATGTTCAAGGACAGGTTGAATTAAGTTTTGGGCAACCTGGTCTGATGGAAGATGTCTCTGTCCATAGGAGGGGGCTTGGAATTAGATGATCTTTAAGGTCTCTTCCAACCCAGACCATTCTGTAGTTCTATGACCCTCCATTCTGGCCATAAGAATATGCTAATCATAGGAAAAAGGAATGATACAGGGCTTCTCTCCTGTGTCAGGATGGAATTAAACTTTGGGGCTGGGGAAGTCAGACTGAACTAAGAGCAGTTTCTCTCCTCTGACTACACCCACAGAAGTCTCAAGTTGTTCCAGACTGGTAGATCACAAATGGGAGAGCCAGGGACATAGATTTTAATTTGTTTTTGAATCTTAATCTCATAGGATGGTAAAGACTTCCCAAGACACTTCTTTTCTCCTCAGAAATCAACTGGATATACACCTTATCTATAGCTTTAGAACAGAAATGCCCCACCTCACTTCATTATATCACCTGTATCTGACCATTCTTCAAACTGCATTCTTTGGTGAGATCTCAAAAAGAAAGACAGGACTGTACTAATTATTATTATCCTCATAAATCCCAAGCACTATCTGAATCTCAACACTCAGCATCCCAAATTTGGTCAGTTTATAGAAACTGAATGGATGTATCCCTTTTCACCTTTAAGCCTTATGAATAAGGAAGGTTTCACTAGACTCAGTAAAGTGGATGAAGTAATATACGTGTAAATCTTTATCACCCAGAGAGGCCTCTTCATTTCTGAGTTGTCTTCCAGTACTTAAAACAAAAGGGTTGTCATTCAGCTGAGGGTTTCTGACAGCAATTTCAGACCTGCAGCCACTGACTTAAAGAGACTGTCTATACCCCACCCTTCCTTACACTTATGAGTGTCATAAAAATACATAAAAATACAGCAGAGGGGATTCTGTCCTGAGACCCACACCACAATCTCCAACTGGATTGGTACACATCACAGTAAAGCCCATCTGCTCCCTTCTGAATCCTCAGTTAAAACTGGTCTTTCAAGTGACTATTATTTTTGTAAGGAGGACTGGGGAAAATTAAGATTTTAATGTTTGAGCCTCTTTTGTGCTGTCCATGATGGGATATACTGAAATCACCTCCCTTAAGTTATCTACAATTTTTACTTCATACCAGGAGACTGAGTTTCTCTTCCTAAATCTATTCCAATTAGAACTCAAAAGACTGAAGAGAGCTTTCAAAAACCATTTAAGTTTTTGTCTAGACAGAATTAAGTTATTTGTTTTCTTGGCAGAAAGGTCCTTTCACAGTTTTCTCAGCTCTGAGATAGCATTTCTAGTGCAGGTTTTCAGGACTGGATGTGAGGCAGCTGGGAAAAACCCCATTGTTTTTCTCCACAGGAGCACAGAATCTGTGTCCAAGAGGTGATCCCATGCTGATTGACATGAAGTTTCCTCCTCACCTTCGCCAAGCACTACGTCATTACAAAGAAAATCAGGCACAACATTGGTCTTGTTAGCATCGTTCATTCTTTTCTTTTCATGGGTCTCTACGACATTCTTCTAGATAATGTTTGCATTTTGGAAACTACAATTTAGTCACCCACAGAACCTGCATAAATACAAATATTCAAAGGAGATAACACTAATGACAGATGTTTCTATGAGATGCAGCATCTACTTGCACAGCCTGCCTGCCTTAACTGTTCAAATGCCTTTGGGATCCTGTTGGGAATTTTGTGCAAAAGGCTGCAGACTTAAGGATTGTTCATATAAGTCGTTTATAGTCTTGAAAGTCTCTACAGGCATAATCACTATGATACTCCTAAGGCTGAAACATGTCCGAGTCAAACAATCACCCATATGTACATTTGCATTCTGGAGAGGTATACATGCACACACACAAACATATATACATGTAAATAGTGCAGCTCACAGAAACTCTGTTTGATTGAAAAGTAACCTTCACTTTTGTCTTTTCTGTACGTGGGGTAGAAGATCTGTTTAACTCTTTCTATTTTGATACTATTACAATTTGCATCCTGGTAATCCCAAATATTTTTGCACAATGTACTTGTATGTAAAAATACCTAACATATGTTTAAATTTTGTGCAACCTCCCAATTTTAAATTCCATAATTTCATGGTTGGTTTTCACTGAGTTGGGTAAAATCTATCAAATAATTTGAAAGGAGAAAATGAAAAATATTTTCTGACATGTTTCTATTTTGCTACAAATAGTCTTTAGCATATATGTGATAAAACAAGGGTTTTAATATTCTTCAGTTATATTCCAGATTTCTAAAGAGTTCCAGCTCTGCTTTGGCCTTCAGTTGTATCATTTCTTTGTGCAGGGTATTTTTCTTAACTCATTTTACTCCTAGCACACTCCGCACTGCTTAGCAATCATGCAAAGGTGAGGAATCTGGTGTTAACTCTTCTACGTCCAAACTTTGCTTGCTCAATGTTGTCCAACAAGAGCATCTGCACAACATAATGGAAGCCATTCCATGTGCATCTGCACTATGAAAGGTCCATCCTGGAACAGCAAGGGCACAGTTCTTCCTCTCCCCATGTCAACTTGGTAGCATTCTTGAACCTTTGGGTTTTTTGCTCACAGAGAGAGCAAAAATGTTAGGTGTTGTCAATGGAAGGTAGAAGTACTGAGCAACACCAGAAAGGCAAGGCTGTGAAGATTTGGATTACCTTGGATTCTAAGAATGATATATACCAGTATTTTTGCCCCTAACCAGTGATCTGGACACAAATAAACATCAGTGATATAACCACAGATGCTGTAGAATTTTTGCAAGATTTTTGTACTTCCAATAGTTTATAACTGTTCTATAGATCTGCACTTTTATATTGTTCTTCCCTTCAATGATACTACCCAGACTTTTTTTTTTTTTTAAAAAAAGAAAAAAAAAAAAAAGAAAAAAGTTAAAATAGATTACTGTTTACTTCCCACTTGGTAAATGAAAAAGACATCTCTAAGTAAAATACCTTGTGCACAGGCAAAAAATCTTTTTCCTTGGGTAAGACATAAATTGACTGTCAGTGTATATGCCATGGATGGTTTCATCTAGAAATTATGGGGAAGGAGGATTAACTATTTTCATGGAAGACACTTTCCCAGGGACTGGCACAATGCAACTCATTTTTAAAGACACATAGACATATAGAAGGCTTATCAGGTCTTGCTGCCAAAGTCTGGCTCACTGGAGTCTGAGTAAAAAACATGTGTAATTGCATTAGAGCAAACAATAGCCTTAAAGCCTGATTTAGACCAAGCGGGACTACTTCATAAAGAACAGAAAGAATGCAAGATTATTTGTTTCTTCAAACCACCTGTCCTTACATTAGATCACCCCTGCAGAAAAGAGCCTCTGAGCGTGCAGCACAGACATGATCTGTTACCTGTGAGGAATGGCGGTGTTCCCACGGCTCTCACACAACAACCTGAGCACTATTAGCAGCTCCCCATGCATGGAGCATCCTAAAATACATTTCAACTTGGAAGTAAGATGTACAAATTTAAGTAACACAGATATACAATTTCCACTGTTTTTCTCCATGCTCCCAGTCAGACTGGTGCTTCTCAAAACATTACATATATTACACACAAGTTGCTGCAGAGGGTGCTTCTCAAAACATTACATATATTACACACAAGTTGCTGCAGAGCGAGACCCTGACACTGCATGGCAGTGGTTCAAATTCCTTCCAGTGTAAGCCCAGTTTTCAGTGGGGCAGCGTGGGATCAGGCTGCAAACAGCTGGAATGGGGCCCAAATGTGGACCTGTACCAGGCATGAATTTAGACAAGTATGTGTAAAATAAGATACTTAACATCTTTAAAATATTAACATAACTATTACTACTAGTGATGATTTAACAATTGTTAAAGGCCAAGTTTAAGTCTCAGATGTATAATGGTTGACTCATTTTCAATTAATTGAGGACCACATCCAAGATTCTTTTCACTGGCAAAAAATCTATTTTTCCAAGTGGTTTTTCATTTGGAAAATTAGATCTTTTCCACACAGAAAAAGTGTTTCACATACCTGAGGTTATGAATTTAAATCCATACAGTGCTATTTCTAACAACCAAACTTTTAAGTGAGCACTCAATCCTCTCCAAGTGACTTTTTTTCATTTTTTCTTACATCATTTCAAAAAGGATACCTGTAACACCAGGAAACTTTTATCATGCAAACAGGGGCTTTTGCTACAGTATCAAGACCATTAGTTCTTTCCTAGTGTGCCCTTTTATATTACAAGAGTACAAACCATTTTATCCCTGTACAATATAATATAAAAAGTATTACTTTTTTTTTTTTTAGATTTATACTATTTAATACATATGCCTACACATAAATGTTTTATAAGTATTCAAATATATACAAAATAGTGCTCTCACAAAGCTTTTCTGAATATGCACATATGCTGAATACAGTGTAAATGATACTGTGAATCTTGAAAATTAAACTTTCCTGTACAGCTTCAAAGTAGTCATTTTTATTTTTTTTTAAGTTATTAAACTTCCCTTACCCCAACTAAACTGATAAAAACTGTTATTAATATTTGATTTCTATTGTAGCTGAGTTGTCAATTATAAATCACATTTCAGCACTCTGAAGTCATTTCTTGATATTTTCAGATTCTAAACCAAGTCCAACTACAAATTAATTAAAAAAAAAATAGAAACCAGAATCGCTTTCAAAAGATCATATCATTCATCTGTATGATATAGCATACCTTGACTAAAATTAGTTAAACAACAAAAAAGTCAGCAGTTTTGTAAGGATCAAACACTGTAAAATGCTGTCTTTGATTTCTTAATAGCATCTTAAAAAGATAAGAGCTTTAAACATGATATCTGGGGAAGAAAATGGTTAGACAAATATATAAGCATAGATATATTTGCCTGATGAATAGCAGCATGAGATATTCTGAAAACCCTAACATTCATATTATAGCATAGAAATGAATTACATTCATTTGTGCTTTAAGGTCCATTCACATTCCCCTAAATGGTGCAAATTTGCTTTAGTACAAATGAAACATATATATATACACCTTCTGCTTCTCGGTTTACATTTTCACTAAAAAAACAGTTTCTCTCCAAATGCACAGTTAATCAAAGAGTCAAAAGAAGAGAAAAAAAATAAAATAAAATAGGATTTGACCAGGTCGAGGTCTAAAATGACATGCCCCTTTATATCTTGAACTGACACAAAGGTGGAAAGCAACTAAGTGTAAAAGAACTAATTTAAGCACATTAGGGAAAGAAAGTATAACAAATGAATCAGAACGAACAGAGAAATCTTGCCAGAGTAAAGCTATTAGCCCAGATCCTTAAATTAGTAAAACCCTCCCCAGGAAGTGCTTTGGAACCATAGCATACTCCAGATCTACCATTCAAGTATATACTGACCTACTGCTGCAACTCATCAACTCATATCCCAAGACCGTATCATCTAACCTCTGCAGCTTCACTATGAATTGATCCATTTACCATTCGAGATGACAAGGTCCATCAGAAAAGCTACAATCTACCTGGCAGTGCAAAGCTTTCCCCTACAGAATATGCATAAACCTACTGAAGATAACTTTTTTTCAGCAGTTGGGCTTACACTATGTCTTTGAATATTAAACAATGAAAAACAAACAGCCCCCCAACTATTTTTCCTGAAAGCATCATTCACTTCACATATCTCCAAAAACAAAAAATCTTCTAAATTAGAATTTAAAGAGAATTGAAGACTCCCTATCTATTGAAAGGATTTCAGAAATTTCCATATAGAGGTCAAATATGCTAAAAAGACCCAAGTACATTTGAAGGCTCCTCCTGTGTTTTCCTGGGACGATGCATTCCATGAAATCTGTTTAGGCCCATCTCCCACTGGATCACAGCAATGTTTCTGCAATACAATCCTCATGAGCATTTTCAACCTGCTTACATCACATAGTGAAAGAACGTATTTTGTCTTTTATCTTTATGTGATTTCAGATCCAACTCCTTACAATTCATTTAATTAGACTAAATACCAAAGAAACTTCAGTAGTCTAGACACTTATTATAAGCTACCATCAATTTTACATGATTTACAGCCAGAGGCAAATGCCTCACATACCCCTGTCTCTCTAGCGAAGTCTGAGAAGACTGTAACAGGTAACAATTGAAATCGCATTCTGGGAGACTGATTAATATTTCTGCCTGTTGCTCAGCATTATTGGAAACCTGGGACAAGGATAAGTTTAAAGTCATGGGACATGTACTGAATAATGAAGAGTCTCAATTTTTCTCCTTTTCCCTCTAGCATAACTATCACTCCCTGATGTGCCTACCTGCTTCCCTCATTCACCCTGTGCTGCTAGCCCTTAATCCCCAGTCTCCCCTCATTATATGTCCCAGGAAAGAGGAATTGAGCATGATATATGCCCAATTATATTTGGATGGCAAAATGATAAACTGATGAACACTTTTCAGATATAAAGTCTTTCCAAATCTAAAACTATAATCCTAACATGTTCAAATGCAACAAATTTGGAATAAAATAACAAACTGCTTTATTTCAGTTATGGTCCATAGTGAAATCAATATGTTTATGTGCAAAGTTTCTGCTTTAAAGAAAAGTTATTCAGAGTTTCAGAAACTATTATTTTAAAGGTCTCATCTAGTGCTATGGGTGCCTTTGAAAATCTTCCATAAATACATGAGCTAGTGTTTTTATAAAATTATCAGAGGTTGCTTTAGATAATATATTCATAGATTTTTTTAAATCTGCAGTATTATACTTGCAGTATAATGTACACATAGCTTATGTGGAGGCAGTAAGCTTATAGCTTTCCTATGGGAGGAAAGCTTTCCAGACAAACTGCAATGGAAGATATTAATTCTTTTGGGGTTAATCCGAATTTGTAACAATTTATAGGATTGCAATGTTACTTAATAAGATTTACAGTAGTAAAGATGTAAGATCAAAGTAAAAGTGAAATTTGCGGGTTTTTATTTTAATTCAAACCTTCTGAGGTTACTCCCTTTTATTTTTTTTTTTAAACAACCTCAATATTTGAACTCACAGTTTACACAAATACACTTTGCTCTTTTGTACCAAGGTAACTGTAATGTTCATGCTTCATCCTGGAAAAAAAAAAAAAAAAAAAAAAAAACAACACATATATTCATCTAAGTTAAGTCTAATTAAAATGGCAGGCTCAAGTAAATCAAAAAAAGCAAAACAGGACTCTAAAATACTTTCAAAATATTAGGGTCAGATTTGGATATCATCACCGAACAGTACATTAAGAAATAAACAGTCTCAAAATACTCCAGAAACACTACTCAGTACAAGCGCAGCCAGCAAGGTGTGTACTAAATGAGAGTTTCTAATTTGCTAAAATGGTTAGTGATGAGAACTCAATTATTTCTGTATTCATGGACCCAAGTGATAAAATAATGCTGCTTTCTTTTGATATCAGTGTAAAATAAAGGTCATGAGGTAGCTACAAAGATCAATACCTAAAAGAGATTATTATATGAGCTCCCAGAAAATCCTAGTTATCTATATTCATGTCTGAACTTTGCCTGCACACACTGCATTGATGAATATTAGTGTATTAAACAGACAAACATCATCAGCTCAACACGGTCAGTAGTTTTGAGTTTCATTTCCAAACAAAACATCTTGCAAGCAAAGTGATTTCATTAGGATATTCAAACCACTGACTGGCTTTGTCTGAAGGTCATTTAAAATTCTTTGAAATATGAGACAAAGTTTTAATTCTGAAATCTCACATAACATTTAAAATGCATTATTCCTTAGGAACATATTCCATAACTCCCACTAAAAATTTAATCCACACAACTCAATTAATCATTACCAACATGTGTTAAACCTGGAGTGTGTACCTTCACAGTAAAAGAATAATCATGGTATAGCACCACTCCACCCTTTGAATACCTTCTTTTATCTAAAGACCTTGCCATTTTCCCCAGAGGTGTGGCTTCCACTTTAAGGGTGAGGAAACTGAAGTGTTAAGTAGTTCACCCAAAAGAATGCAAAATTGGTGGCGAACATCAGGATAGCAGCCAGATCTGTCAACACACATTTTGATCAATGCTGCACTTATAAAACTACATAGCTTTTAAAAGTATTCCCATGCCATGGGGGAAAGCTTGAGATGTCCCACCACATTGATATTAAAAAAAATTCCACTTGCGTTTTCCAGGGTGAACCCATGGGCAAAGGACTATGCTTGTCCAGCCTCTGAATTCAGAAGCCACCATCTAAGAGCAGTCTCAACATGAACTGGCAGGGGAGTGACCATATTCTCCCTTCAATTATGAATTAGAATGGGAATTAAAGGAAGGATAATTTTTGATTTTGATTTTTTTTTTTAAGGTGAGAAATAAAACGATCTTCTTCATATGTACAAAAAAGACAGGGATCTCCTGGAAAGAGTCCGGCCACAAAGATGATACAGGGCCTGGAGCATCTTCCTTATGAAGAAAGGCTGAGCGACCTGGGTTTGTTCAGCCTGGAGAAAAGAAGACTGAGAGGGGATCTCATCAATGTGTATAAATACCTGAGGTGTGGGAGTCAGAGAGATTTAGCCAACCTCTTTTCAGTGGTTTGCAGGGACAGGACAAGGAGTAATGGTCACAAGATAGAGCACAGGAAGAACTTCTTCACAGTGAGGGTGACAGAGCACTGGAACAGGCTGCTCAGGGAGATTGTGGAGTCTCCTCTGGAGATGTTTAAGGCCTGTCTGGATGCCTACCTGGGCAGCCTGCTCTAAGGAACCTGCTTTGGCAGGGGGGTTGGACCCGATGATCTTTCGAGGTCCCTTCCAACCCCTTCAGTTCTGTGATATACACACCTCTTTTTAATTATTGCTCAGGAAAATTTGGAAAGTGGGAACCTTCCCAAAATGAACACAACTAAACTCAGACAACAGCGATAGAGTAATTGTCATTGGCATAAGGCTACGAGAATTACTTATTGTTTGAAAGAGTTTGAATGCGTTTCTTCCTCCCGATGGGATTTTAATGCTTCTGGTTCGAATTGCACCTACAGCCTTTTCACAAAATCACTGTTCTGGTAAATAGCACTTAGCTTTCCTTTTAAAATGCCCCATCATACACGCACTTTGTTTATGTAAGCCATGCTGGGAGGTTGGCAAAAAAGGGTTTGGAAATTTCCCTTTAAATTACTGAATTGCATTTTAATCTGACAGCAGACATGTGTAACACATGGGGAGAGGCTTCTTACTGTACTGGCAGGTGTGCTGGCCTGAACAGGTGGATATTTAAATAAAATACCATATCACTTTCCAGGTGTTAAAGGAAATAATCATAACTCAAACCTGTACATGAGTGGGGGAAGTGGGAAGGGGAGCCCTTCTCTTTCCATATAGAAAAATATGGAAAATATTTTTCTCCAGGCAAATGAAAGCCCAAGTTTAGCTCAACAGTATCTAGACCTTTGAAATCCATCTTTCTTCCCATATGTGGAAGCCCTATATTTGGGCCATAGACACAACCCCCTTTTTGGAAAGGTATTTCTTCCTCTTCAGAGCAGTCAAGCACTCCAAAGCCTGTTCCCCAGGTTTTGTAAGAATCCTAAAAAGAACCGTAAGCATCCACTCAGGTGATGCTGCTTTCTTTCATTAGCCCTGCCTATCTTGGGACTTTAACAGTGGCTGTGGGAGCTGGGCTTTTAAGGAAGTCTCCATTAGGATGCTCTTGTAAAAGATGCATTAGGTCAGAGAACTTTCATATTACACAGAACAACACAGCCTAGAGAATTTAAGCATGATTTTTCTCCATGTGCTCCATCTTGTGAGGGGAAGAAGTTCATCACAGTGAAATTCTTCCTTTCAGTATTGCAGCCTTCCCAGCATAGCAGAGATGGTGTAGGGAGGGAAGAGGATACAAAATCTAACCACTGTTTCATGTCTTTTACACTGTTTGTCATGACACTGCAGCAGCTGTGGGGCAACAAGGAAGATATTAACTGAAAATCATAACCCAGTCCTTGTAGTAACTTAACACCAAGAAACATAAATAATATTATTTATAAATCACTGCAAAACTTGCAAGAACAACTGTGTGTGATGCTGAATACCACGGTGGTCATACAGAAGATTTTGTGCAGCCTACATACTCCAAAAGGACCACATACAAGGAAATAGTAGGCTTTCCTACATGTGCTACCTGGTCAAAGGGTGTGAATATACCGAAATAAGTGGAACTCCTTGTCATTTAAAAGGAAAAGAAAGGACCATGTAAGAGCACAAACAGAATTGTGCTCCCTGTTCACCTTTACTAGTTCAGATCAGCACAAATGTAAATTTTCAGAAGCAAAGTTGAAGCAAGCACAGAAAGGAGGTTTGGAAACAGAATCTTTGTTTTTAACATGCTCTTGAGGACTACACTGACGATGGTGCTGCATCTCCATCAGTGCAGTATATATTATATTTACAGCCACAAATAGGAACTTCAACATTTCAAGTGAAGAACACCAGAAAAGGCAGCTTTTGCTGAACTTTCCTTAACACAATTCTTTACACACCAAAAGCAAAACCTCAAGACAAACACTTATGTAAAATATGTTACCCTGCAAAATGCAGTCTAGATGGCTGCACCTTTCTACAACCTTTGATTGATAAAAACTGTCCTCTTGTTACTTCTCTTTGTTGTTACCACCTCTTTTCAGACCCTGATTTCCCACCAGCATGGAATTGGCTACAATTCCTTTTCTAAGCTCCCTCCCACTTAGTTGACTCAATCACAAAGTGCAAAATCACTTGCATCATAGGACACCAGCATTTTCTTGTCCAGTAAAATTTAAAGCTACAAAATGAGCAAAAATAAACAGTATATAAATAAACAGTATATAAAACAAGGATATGAAAGATAGCCAGTCTTTCAAGTCTGAAAGATAGCCAGTTTTAGCACAACTCCTCATAAATTAGGTACAGTCTAACCTTATCATATTTAACTGGAAGCTAATTTGAGAAGTGCGTTACTATTTCCTCAATGAAAAAAAAAAAAAAAAGAACATTATAAAAACCCTTGCACATCCCCAGTCATAAAACTGTAGTAAAAGTGAACACTACCACCATTTTTTCTGCCAGTTGGCATTTACTAGCTGATCATAACAACACCACTTCTATTTCATGCTAGTTTTATTGACAATAAGTTGATTTCTTCCAGAACTTTCTTTTGGATGTCTCAGCCTGACTAAATAGTTACCTTCCCCACAGGAGAGAGGCTTCATTCCATCTGAATAAATACCAATTTTCCATTTCCAGTCTAGCCAGTGCTGTTTAGAAAAGCTGGTGATCTACACAACTGTTCCTGCCAGAGCACATGCAGGCAGCTGCCCTCCTGTTTGCATTGCACACTCCAACACAGAGAGAGAAGAGCACAAAATCAGATCTTTCATCTCTATCTCAGTGCACTGAGCACATGATGACTTCCCAAAAGCATGGGAAAAAATAGATTTGATTTTTAACATTCCTATCCTCACATGATTCACAATTCCTGTTATTTATTCTGCTATATAGTTTTCATAGAGACCATCAACTGAGCAATCTGGATGATGAATGAAGTCCTTACAATTAAATTCTATCACTTTCAGTGACGGTTTTACACTAGCCGGAAGCAAATTACCTTTGAGTTCACAAAAGCTTTAACAGAGAAAGCCAACTAAGAAACATGGAATTACAGAAAAAAAAAGATGCATTGCTAGTAATGTCTATGATAACCTATTGTCTCCACACAGCAAATGCAGTACCTGAGCGGAAGATCTCCACAAAGCCATCTCTTAATCTTTTTCTTAATCCAACACTCAGGCTCATCTTCATGTTTGCAAAACATAACCACTTGTTCTTTTTTCCCCAAACTGTTGAAAGCACATCCATGTCATCTGCAGAATATTCTTCTAAATGAATAGCATGATGTATTCCCAATAGCAAGCCATTTTTCAAGAGGCAACAAACTTTATATAGAGAATAAATAAATTTATAAAATGAATACTTCATATCTCAAGAGAGAACTAATTGATATTACTAAGTGCCTCCACCTGTCCGAGGATTTTATTAATAGCTTAGCTTTAAATAATCATTCTCAGGTAATGACTGCTTATTCAATTTTCACTATTTGCTCGATGGTTAAGAATTATATAAACCAGCACAATATTGCATCAGGTGATGGCTGCTTCAGAAGTATCACCTGTAGTGAAATATATTAGAAAGAAGACATATGCTAATACAAATTTTTTTTGCTGTAAAAAAAAAATATATTATTATTTTTTTTTTTTTTTTTTTGCTGTACAGCTATTTGCTGTAAAAGCCAGAGGTAGGCAAGACATCATTCTAATGTGTATTTGGATTTAAAAACATGAACAACTCAGTAAAATTTTCTCTGTGTTTACCCTAGGCCACATGTTAAAAAATAAGTCTACTATTCTCATAATAATTATGGTAGCATTCTTGGCTCTCACTGTGGATCTGATTTTTGCTTCCTACAGATTTTCAGAAGGTAGGTTACACAGGATGAGAATTTTTCCATGATCAAAACTCATCATGTAAGTGTATAAAATCCTGGAGCAAAACTTGCAAGTTTAAAACATATATTTGATTATATACAAGTACATATACATGTTTCACAGCTTTGCTTTGGACAGAAAGGTGATTGTGTGCTTATGCCACTGACAGAAATAAAGTGCTATTTAATATCCATACAGCCCCTTTCAAAATTAAGATTTCTAGAATATAATTTGAAATAACGATATTCACTACTGCTTTCAGAGAAAATATTGTTAACATCTTCCAGTTTGAAATGCTGCTACACTTTATCAAGTTGTATTTAGGGTTTTAGAGTTTCTGCAGTCTGTCCCACATTTCATATATGCCCAAACACCATCATGCGTACAGGTCACTTTTGGAAAGTTAACACTGAAACATGTATTTATACATGGAAAAGGTGATCACCCTATGTTCAAACATATCATTAGTTCAACTTTCTTCACCTGCCAACTTGGATTCCTACAGAGAAGAAAATGTTTTACAAAACCTAGATTTTTTTGCAAAGCATTATGCCATTTTTAAGTATTTGTCTCTTTGACCTTGTTTGTTTGTTTGTTTTGTTTTTAATTACAATTGCCTAAATAAGTCTACAACAATCTCCTCTTACCTGAAATCTGGAAAATATAAAGTGATGTAAGAATTTGTGAGTTAAGGTGGATTTCAACCAATGTTTTTGTCTACTGACAGTGAAAACTACTGCATATATTAAAACGGTAACTGAAAATATGTTAAAAAATGGTTCACTTTGGTCTCCAAGTGCAATCTTTGAATGAAATTCAAAGGTTATTTGTGCACACAGAATTTCCTTAGTGACTGGTTCAATACACAGAATGATCACAAATCTTATTACATTTACTCAGTACCCTTCTACTTTCACTTTTCCAGTGTAATCTGCACATGCATTTAAACTCCTTTTTAACCCCTCAGAAACAATGCACACCTTAAAGCTACAAACTTCATCAGTCATTTACAGTAGTCAACAAAATAAGGGGGAGATGCTCAGATACTACACTACCAAGAACACCTCTATAGAGGGACTAATAAGTGGACATGTGCAACAGATAAACATTCATATAAAATACCTAGGAAAAACCTTAGAAATCAGGGCTAAATTAAGAAGCATTAAAAAAAAAAAAAAAAAAAAAAAAAAAGACTGATTTTTTTTTCCTTGGAAATTGAATAATAAAGGCACAATAAAACTGAGTTGAAATCCGTCTTTCATGCAAAGAAGTAGCTGGCAGCATTCTGTGTGCCTTGAATGCCAAATTTTACAACACACTGAATCTTTTCTATGGAAAAATTAGCATAAAAATGAATAGGATATTACAAAGAACCCAATTATGAGAAGTTGTGTACTCATGTGCACATGCACATGCATGCGTGCGCACACACACTAATCTCTATATTGTGTATTTCTCATAGCATTGTCTTGAGTTTCTGGCACATCAAAAATTAAAAGCAAGGTTTCTTCATTTCAGCAGGCATTTTATACCTATATCCAAACTAAAGCAGTGCATACATTAACCCCTCATAGAAAATTTAATGTTCCCTTCTATGTAGGCTTCATTTAGGTATTTTTTTGTTTGTTTGTTTAACAGTGGGCCAGAAAAAATATATCACAAAGATTTTAGTAGTACATTTGCAACTTTACTCTTTTAATTTTAGAGTAACAGTGAATAAAATAATTAGGCAAAATTGGAGCGCTTAAACCCAATCAAATACCATAAAATTTAATTACAGGCTGGTCTCATTTTAATTTTATTTCAGCTTAATACCTCAGGCAGAAGCTTTTTCATCCTGCCAGAACTTACTGACCCTACTACACTTGGTGGAAATGGTAGCCCAGAGTTGTTGCAAGCTTCTCTACAGAACTTAGGTCAGGATTGACAAAAGAAGTGGCAGTCAGAAGTGGTAAGTTGGATCACCCAAAGTCTTGGCTTCTTTCTTTAACCGGTGTCCCCCACCCTTTCTTTCCTGAAATAACATGTACTTAATTTTCTGAATCCTCCTTTCTTGTAACATATAGAACCGTAGACATCTATACATAATAGACAAACTGTGCCCACAGTTTGTAGCTCTATCTTACCAAAGAGGATTGCTGATGTAGCTCAGGTTCTCCTCCTTACCCAGTAATAATTCCTGATTTGCGCTTCATTGCTGAAAGCAGTGATGAGCACTAAGTCACATCAGTAGTGAGCAAGGCTACAATATGCCGCTGCTGCTCTTGTGTGGTGCCACTCACTACTGTGGGCTTTGTCATCCAAACCAAGTAAAGTATGGTCTCCTTCCCTATGTTCCTATTTCTGATCCTATGGTGACAAACTTTGATTTTAAATTCATCTGAATTGTTATTTAAGAAAGATAAAACACGTACGGCTGTACTCCTACCTATTGACCCAGGGGCACATGTAACGTATATGCCTGGAGCAATTGATTTGCTCAGAAAGCTAAGAAATCAGTAGCAGATCTAATGTACTCCAAGGGCAACCCTGGAGCCATGAGCAAGCTGCTGAGAGCATCACCTTTCTGGTCTCAGCAATCTCATTCACTGTACTGTAGCCTTTAAAAGTGGGCCATTTATATTCAGAGCTTAGAGGCCTGGGACCGAAGCCTGACGATGACTGTATTTTACTGGCAAGCTACAGATCTTGGGGGGGCACTAAGGTATAATCTTGGAAAGCTTTAGGCTTTCAGTGGTAGCTATTTAGACTGCTTTCAAAGGTACATCATTGGCTTTCAGCGTTGGAGACAGAGATTTGCTTCCCCATGGACCCTTAAAATACATGTGCAAGTGCATAACATTCTCTCATGGCCAGCAGCAAGGCCTCCCTTACCCCTTCTTTTCAATCCCCCTCCTCCTATATCAAAGCACATACTCAGTATCTACCCTGTGCCAGACATGAAGCATTTTGTAGCCGCACATGTTCCTTGGCTGCAAAGGAGCGGGAAGCATAAGAGGACCATGGTTCCTGCTGGAGCATCAGTTGATGTGATAGGTACTACTACAGTACAATGCAGCCGTGTTAGCATACAGCCTCTGGCCTCCAGCTCTGAAGTTGGGTTATGCCCCATCCTGTGAGCAGCTCCTCATGTACACCTGCCTGCTCTGCTGGGCAGACGGGCAATCTTTGTGGTAATGACTGTTTTGTTCACATCTGAATGCTCAAAAGAGGAATTCCTTCTGAAAGGAGAGGCAGAGGAAACAACAGAGAACCTGTAAATGTCTAAAAGAGCAAAAATGTTTGAGAAAAATAGGAAGTCCCACCTTTGGAGTAACTTTTCTGATAGATCAATTGGTCAGCTTCTACTACTATATACCTTCTTGTTACAAGCAACTCAAAATGATTATCTACTCCAGCTTAGGCACACACTATATCTGCAAAGTCAAACACTCAAAAAGGCAGATATCTCAAAATTAAGGATACCTTCACTTAACCTTCTCAAAATACACCCAGCATGAATAAGACTTTAGTGGAATAAACATGTACAGTCCTCACTCCTGATGATTCTTTGTATGTTTGTTCCCTTTTTGTCCTGTCTTCACTCATCTCTCCATATCTCATATTTATCTCCAAACCTCTGGGTCATCATTACTGTTCCACTCTCCTCCACTTCTTTAAGAGGTAAGATTCATGAAGATTTATTATTGCATCCTCTTAACCTCCAGAAAATTTTTGGTTTTATGTAGCAAATTGCATCTTTTCAAGGCTGCTTCATTGGCCAAGTACAAGCATATCTTTAAAGAGATGTTAAAAAAATCTCACTTTGACAGAAGAAAATCTAAATTCCAATTTTTAAGCATGGGGACAAAAGAGAAGCAATACAAGAGAGGGGTTTTTGTTTGTTTGAAACACAAGCCAAGCACATTCTTTTTCTCTTCTGAGAAGTGGAATTGGTGAAACTGTCAATAAAAATTCATCTGAGACTCCCACTAAGCATGAAAAATTTCATTCTGAATGGTCAAAGCCTGACAGCTATAAATAACTGCAAACACCATGCTATCAGACAAAGGGCTGGGCAGCCTTAACAACCAGCAACTCTGGCTATAACTCAACTGATTTTTTCATCAGGAAAGGGAATAGATATTTATTATAATGCTTTGAAAGAAACATAGCTGAAGGCCAAGGAGTCAGCTGGCCAACTCCAGTCCTCCACACAACTCCACAGGAGATATTGAAAGAGAGGTGAGAAACAACTATTTCCATACTGGAGGGAGAACCCCAAAAATTATGCAGCAGGAACCCCATGCCCATTCTCTCCCTTTATCCTTGCAGAGAATCACAGAATATAACCATAGAATGGCTTGGGTTGGAACGGATCTTAAGGATCATCCTGTTCCAAACCCCCCTGCCATGCACAGGGACACCTCCCACCAGACCAAGTTACCCAAAGCCCCATCCAGCCTGGCCTTGAACACCTCCAGGGATGAGGCATCCACAGCTTCTCTGGGCAACTTGTGGCAGTGCCTCACCACCCTCAGAGTAAAGATTTTTTCTTTTTATTAACCTAAACCTACCCTCTCTTAGTTTAAAGCCTACATAGAATCATCTAATTCGGAAAAGACCTTTTGGAAAAGATCATCAAGTCCAACCATCAACCTGACCTACTAGTCCCATCACTAAATCACGTCCCATGTGTCCCTTTGGAGACTGTACCCATGAGCCCATACAGATACGGCTGAATCTAGCTGCAACTTTCTCCCCGCCCCCCCCCCACTGTCAGGGGGGAATGACAGGCACACAGGGCAGTGCAGAGTGGGACCAGGCAGCACAGAATTTACAGCCTTCCCTAAAACCACCCTGCAATGGCAAGTCCCCTTCCAACCCGTCCTGTAAGTCCTTGCATGAGTGGTGTGAACAGTCTTCCCGCCTCTGTGATTGCCACAGGAAGTCTCAAACTTCCCCAGCATGCTACCAGAACTCTGCTCAAGCAAAAAACAGCACATGCTGCATGGTGTTTTAAATTATTAATCTCTAGGAGATAGCTGATAATTGTTGTACTGTGCAAAAGTACATGTTATGCAGAAAACAATGAGATTAGTTCCTGAAAAAGGCTGGCAACACTAAGCTGGGAGTTACAGGTAATCACTTAAAAAGTAACATGATCCTCAGGATCCCCCCCCTTCCCACTAGTGGGACTAGCAAAGGGCCACCGAGCTCCACTGCCCCCTCCCCAGGGCTCTGAGGTCCCAGAGCTGAGCTGTTCCAACCAGCAGGTTGGTGGTGACCGGCAGCGGGCAGCACAACACTGGAGCAGCATCTTCTGTGGGGTACTCACACCTCCCTGGGCAAAGACTGTTACTGCAGCACTGTCATCAGTATGACAGTTTGCAGATTATCATAATCACTGCATTTGAGCTTGAGACAGAAACAACATTGGCTGTTACGTGTTTGCACTTGATTCTAGGATGAAATCCACAGCTCTTACCTCCTGATGTCATGCTTAGGAGTGTGGTTTATTGAAAAAAAAATGAAAAACTAATAATAATGGCATCTTCTTTGGATGAAATGAAGGCTGTAAAATATATGCTGTCTATGCATATTGGCTTCAACTCTTCACTTTTTTTTTTTTTTTTTTTGCGGGGGGGGGGGCTTTTTTTTTTCCTGATCAACTTTTAAAATATATTTCAAGATGAGCTCTTCAAAACTGTTGTAGGCAATAAGAAATCCTTGAGTTTTAACAGGAATACAAAATTCAGACCCTATATTCTGCTTTGAAAACCTCTTTGTTACAGTAGTTAACCTGCAAGAAGCAAGAACTAGCCATTGGCAATTTACATAATAACAAGCATATCTCTGAGTATTTGGAGATTTACATAATCAAAAACCAACCAACCAAACAAACAAACAAAAACAAGTAGAGCACTAAGTTATTTTGTTTGGCATACACAATCACTATAATCACACTCAAAAAAAAAATCTGAGAAAAAAAATGAAAATATTCAGTAAGAAATTAAAAAATAATTAAAAACATTAAAAAGTATTCTTGCAGCTCATTTGTACTTTTGTCTTCCAGGAAGAAGAAACAAGCCATGCACTATTTTTGCCAGTAGGTGGCAATCCCAAACAGCCAGCCAGCAAAACTGCACAGTGCTCCAGGGACACATGCCACCGGGTCAGGTTTAAGAAACAGGCACAACACTGTGTCATCTCCCCTGTGATTACATTTACCACACTTTTGCCTTTTTTTTTTCTTTTTTTTTTTTTTCTTTTTTTTCCTGGTTTTCCTCCTAGAGAGAGAAAAAAGAGAGAGAGCATACAATAACAACTAGTCTTTAGCTTGGTTTCTTAGTGAAACAAGGCTTAAATGTCTGCATGTATGCACATCTGGTTTTATATCTAAAGTTCTCTCTCAGTGATATGTATTTTCCCAGGTCTGACTACAAAATAAAAGCAGCTGAGCACAGAGCAGGTGCAGTGTGATCTCAGTCCATTAGAGATCTGGCAATCCACAAGAACATAGCAGGTTCGTTCAGGTCTCAGAGTCTTGAATGTCAGGCACAAATCTGAACTTCAGCAGACATTGTTTTGGCTGCACCCAAAACCATCTGATGCTACTTTGTCCCCAGCCTCCAAGACAGGCTAGAGTTATGTTAAGGCCCACTGAACACAGAAGTAAAATCATCATCCTCGAATCCATTTCATTCCAAAATATCTCCAGGACCTAAGAGAATTCATTTGTTCAAAACAAGCAAACAAAACCACAAAACCATCTATGAATAATAATAATAAAAAAAAAAAAAAAAAAAAAAAAAAGCAGTATGGGAATGATCCAATGCCCAGAGAAGTCAGTGGAAAGACACTGTTACCAGGGCTTGCTTGGTTTTAATCCTTTGGCTAATTTAATCTGGGTGCATGCTTCAGTGTAGAAGGAAGTAGATAAAAGAGCCTAGCTGCTAAAGTCCAAAGAGTCAAGAACATGAAGAAAAAAAAAAAAAAAGTTTCTGGTTAAAAGGGGACTTATTTCCAGGCTGAAGGCATAGGGTTTCACTTAACTTAGACATTTCCAGTGAAGACATCAGCAGCTGAGCTTATCACCTTAGACCCTCTTACCTGACCTCTTTTAGCTGACCTCTTTTAGACACCTTTTTTTTTTTTTTTTTTTTTTTAATAAGCACCACAAAGTGTTCATTCCTCTCTCATTGGTCATAAAGCAGATCTAGGACAAGCAGGTCAGACATCAGTTTATACATATTTGCACAGGGAAACCTCCCTTCTCCTGCAGCTCTGCAGAGCCATTAACATTGCTCTGCACCATTAACATCACCAGTTCAGAAGCAACCCAGCCACTTGCCTACAAAATGTTTTGCATCTTTCCAGAAAAACAACCATCTTCAGGTAAGGTTTTAAGAGATGCAGTGTTGAAAAGGGAGACATTAAAACACCACATGCATTTTTACAGCAAAACAAAGGATGAACCTAGTACTGTTTTGGGGGGACATGAATAAACATTTCAGAAAGCTATTCAAGATCTGAGTGTACTATTGGTAAACTCTTTCGGGCTACAACATACCTGAATTAGCACAGGTCTATTTTCCATAATTTCAGTTACTCAGTCAGAGGCACTTCTCACAAGTGAAGATTTTCCTCCTTTCCCCAGATTATCTAATTAGTCTTGAGAGCTCTTCCATGCAATCTGATATAGTGCACTAAGAGGCTATCCATTCACATGCACAGTGCATAGGACAGTAGGCCCCGATCCTTTCTTTACTAATTTTCCTCATAGTTACTAAAAGTCCAAATAGCCACTCATCACCGTAACTTTTGCTGGGGTAACAATACAGTGGAAGATGTAGCACAACAAGATTTTACCTGTGCACTGGAAGCACCATTTCAGCAGAAGGAGGAGGAGGAGGAGGTGTCAAGGGAACTGATATTAAGACTTTGATGTGACAGACCATCAAAGAACCTGGACTGCCCATTTTGCAGAGGACATATTCCTGAGGAATAAAGCTCGAAGCCATTTCCCCCCAGAATACCTTTACTGATCCCATATACTAGTTTAAAATATGAACAATTCCCGGCAAACAAGAAAAAAAAAATAATGTTTTATATGGAGTACCTAATTGCAATAAAAAACCAGTTTAATTATGCGACCACCTTCTGAGACGATGAGTTAACTCTAGTGAGAATTGTTTTCTGTATAAGCCAAGAGCAATAAATCAAATTGACTATCTCAGTAAAACAGATAGAATTAACCTTCAAGTATTAAATTTAATCCTTTAATAGAAGTTTCTCATGTACATAGTTATGTTAGAAATAGTGAGAGAATGACAGTAAAAACTGAATTTTCTCATGAGCTAAACTCTAAACCTTTCAGGATATTCTGAATAGAAATGGTTCAGTCCTCCAAGGTCTTAAGCATTATCAGTGGTCTCAAAGCTATATTTATTTGGTGTTTTGCAGAACTAAGTCATAATTTCTCTCAATAGAATATATTGCTGACTGAGAGGAAAATTATTTTTATTAGTGATATTTAGCTAATTACATTCATTTCCATCTCATTGAACATAAACTGATAAACCAGTGGGAATAGTTTAATCCATCTCAATTAAGTGCATCTCAGTTACAACTCTTTGTCCATTGAGTTTTCAGTCCAATATTTATTCTAATCACAGCAGTGACTAGCAACATCGTTTTAAGATGAGCTAAGCAGTCTATAAACATTCAGTCCAAGTTAGACCCAGCTCTTATGCACTCAGGGACATTCACAGCTTTTGTTACTAAAAATCTTGTCCATCGTGTTAATATCATTACTTCAGGGTAGAAATTCCGGAAATAAATTTGTTCATGTAGTTTATATCTTCCACCTAGACTGTGCATCTCTAAGTCTGTTCACAGTGCAGCCAGCTCAGCCAAACTTCTGCTAACTCTAGCTTAATTTTTAGGTTTTGTTGATGAATGGGAGCTATTCCATGGCAGTTTCTTCCACATTTTCTGCCTAGAAAGGTAGCAGGAGAGGGCAGTAGAAGGTGTGTTTGTTAGGGAGTTGTAAGTTTTTAGCTTCTCCTTTAGAGAACTATAGCAAGACTTTTAGCCACAACCAGTGTCACTTTCCATACGCCTGTTGGCAGATATGGCTCTGGCTCCCCACCAGATTTCCACACATTCTGTCATTTCATGTGCTGCCACTATGAATAACCTGTTTGTGAGAAGAGCACTTAAGGAATCAAATGCTTTAGAATTATACAAGTCATGGAAGTGTCAGTGAATCATTTCAAAAGCCTTCTCATATTGAAGTGTTGAGGGCAAAGAGATTGTGCTGTTTTGCATGGTGGGCAATTCTTCACTGTCTAAAAGCAGTAGGACAGCTGCTATGAACATGAACGAGCCTTGGCCAGCACTGATTGTTCTGCATACCCATAGCAGAAAGAGAACTTTAAACACCAAACAAAAGTTAACTGTGTCCAAAAAGGTCTCTACACCACTAGCAGAGCTTCCAAACTGATGGGCTGCACAAGCAATGAACCAGCCACCCCCATCCCAGTGTCACATGAGAGAGTGAGAGTGTGTGCGTGTTCATCCCAAACTTCGACAGTTGCAGTGCCACATCATAACATTTGTGCTGCTTCAATGTCTTAATTTAAGGCCCAGTACTAATGTTCAAAACTGCTGGGCACTCTTCTCAATTCTGTTACAAGACTAAACTTCCCATGCCTCCACCTACCTGCCTCTGTAAACCTGCTGCACTGGAAGGGAACAAAGATTAGCACATGTTAATTTGAAGAGGGAAAAAAGACCACAGTATTTTCCTTTGTGACCCTCTCTTTAAAGGAATCAGCACTCTTGTGCATCAGTTCTGAACCATCCTATGATCACTTATACCTTCTTTCAATTGCTCCTACCACATACACAGGTGAATTGCAAATGTTCTGTTATCTTTTCTGTTATTTTTCTGTGGAAAAGGAGCTGTTTTAGTCAATCACGACTTTCATGGTCTTCATTCTTCAGGAATGAAGAAGGACTAGAGAAATAAGTGGAAACCTCTGTACTGTTAACAGACCTGTTTTCCAGCTCTTTGTTTGACTGTGATGGAGAAATGGGTAATGGTGACAAAGTATTTGAGCACAGATCTGACACTGATACAATAGAACACAGAAAATACAGTTTCAAAGCAACAAGAGGAGATTTTACTGCTTGATTCTTATCACAGTGGCTGGAGCCAGAAGTCTAAAATCCCACTGTTCTGTGTTAGAAATACACTGCCAGGAAAAAGGATGTTTCATATCAAGTGATGAAGAAAGCTAACCATTTGTGCAGAATCACAAAGCTATTTTAATCGCTTGGCATCAAACCATGAAACCTACGGTGTCAGTTGGCTCCCTCTGATTTTGGAGATCCTGGAAATAGTTCTGAGCTGTCTGAAGCTTCTAATTTTCCCCTTCTTAAAAAATACAACTTTGAAAATATAAATATAAGTTAAAGTATAATGGACACTTAGATTTTGTTACCAATACTTCTCAAAGCCCTTTCTCCTAACACAAAATGCTGCCTGTTAGGGTTTAGAAAATACATTACCGTAGATGTTTCTTTAAAATGAGACCAGTGAGGCACAGATTACACTGAATGGCAGAGTGGATACTGCAACTGCCTCCTAGCCATCTGCTTGGAGCTAGGCAAGGACCTCCTCTGCACTCTATTCACCTCCCTGCCAGAGTGTCCTTGAGAAGGGGCTGTTCCATTGCAGCAGCACGAACACAGTCCCATGGAACAAATATGAAAGAGCGGGGCATAGGGCTCATCTTGTTATTGACATGAGATCATCTACCATGATCAAGCAATGTACCATTGAAAGTTTTCAGATTTTTCTGCTCTGAAATAGTACTTCACAGACACTTCAGCGTTTGCTGACTGCTAGAGCTGGACCGCTCTTTTCTGATGTGACTTTTTTTGTTGTTGTTTTTTTAACAACAACAACATTATTAAATGAATCTTTTATGAACAAAATTTTTGTGCTTTCTTTTTTTTTTTTTTTTTTTTTTTTTTTTGTGCTTTTCTTTCTTTGTTATTAGGGAAACAACAACCTAAAATGTGTGGTGTTCACTAGCACTCAGTGACCAAAAAAAAAAAAAAAAAAAAAAAAAAAAACAGAAAACCATTAAATCCTAAATTTTTAAATAGAAATAGCAAGATGACTCTCATAAACTCAGAAGTCTCAAGTGGCTTTGAAAAAAAAAGTTGGTCATTTTGTGAATTATACAAGTAGAGGGAGTTTTTGGGAGAAACACAAAACATTCTCCTTCCAAAAAAAGACACTGTAAGCAGAAATGGATCAGGTGGGAGAAAGAAAGAGAGAGGAAGAGCAGTAGGTAGTTACAAACAGCTGAATTCTCTTGTGATTGACCCTATTTTGTGAATTAGGCTGGGGAAAAACAACAACAAAACAAGCTTTGGGTTCATTTATTTGGTGGGAGTATGGGGAGTATAGTACAGCTCTCCTTGCATCCATAACAATCCTCAAGAAACACCTTCTTGGGATTCACACATCAGCTGAAAGAGGAAGTTGGAATAGGAATGAGGCTGGGAAGATTAATCTGAGACAGATGGCCCATTAACTAAAGACTTCTAATAACCCCACAGAAAGTGCCCAAAGGAGACTTCTTGATAGGGAAGGGCTGGCCCTGGTTACCACTAACTCCTGGCCCTTTCCTCCCCTGCAAATTCTCAAGTTAGAGTGCTGTGGGGAGGGAGTTCAACAACTGAATCCTTTCCATGTGTGAAAATAACCTGAACTTTAAAGATGTTCGTCAGTCTAGTGATAGATGGAGAAAATAAGAATGACCTTCAGATTTATCGATATAATAAAGATGTTAATTTTCAGCCAAGTTCTTTAAAAGCAGGCAGTTATTCAGGGCTTAACCCAGAATTTGAGACTCAATGGGGTTCAGACTTTTAAGCCAGGGATATAAAAACTGAGTGTTGGAGGGAAGGGAATTTTCCCAAGGGAAAAGGGAAATAATTAAATTACTTTTAATAGCAATGGACTTTCCTCCAGAATATGGAAAAAAAAAAAATTGAACTTCAAATAAAGTATTTAAGAATTGTCAAAAGGAAATTTCTTTCATGTCAATTATTTTTAGGTCATTAGATTAAATCAAATTGTTTGTGATAATGAGTGCTGACATCTCTAGAACCTGTCAAAGTATGTTTAAGTTATAGATACTTAAAAGACCTGAGAGTCATAGGAAGATTATTGGACCCTATATGTTAAAACAAACAAACAAACAAACACACAAAAAACAAACAGAAACAAGAACACACAAAAATCCCACATAAAGGAGAGTCAATAAACCTGTGACCACCTCAACTGTTATTGTATTTACCTTCATTATTCCATAATCTTTTCCTTGTTCATGACTGCATCAACACTAATACAACCTGTTTTCCTGTCACTGATACTTAACCTAAGTTGTTGTTTTAGGTATTTTTCCACTTGGAAAGACATCAAAAAACAGAAACCACTATTTTAAGCAGCTATTCTTAGCGACCTAATCAGTCTAAGGTTCTATATGCCAGGAACTGTTACTCTAGTTGATTCCATCTCAGCTAGACAATGATGTTGATAGAAGTTGCATATAGATTTACTATAGCTTATAACTTTCTGGTTCACTTCCAGAATATAAAATGAAGGAGCAGCAAGGGTTGACTCAATATAATCAGAAGAGATTATACTACATGTGAGTGTGTGTGACAACTTTCTAATCTTCTGCCCCTTGGACTATTTCCCCAGTCCATTGTCCCTATGATTTTAAAGAACATGAACAGCAAAAAAAAGCTGTTTTTATTTTTTTTTTATTTTTTTTATTTTTTTTTCCCAAGCAATTCTGATTGGTTTTCTTTCCACTACTGAAAGCTACTACATGTAAAATGGATTGTGATTTGCAGTTACGGAGCATGGAAGCATTACACACTGCTATGCACAAAAGAGGAGAATCACAAGGGCTCAGAAGTAAAGAAATACACACTTGTTAGGGTTTTAAAAAGGAAGATCATTTATCTTATATTTACCAGACTGATCTCCTGGTTTTCCCTAGACTTGAAACCTCCTGAACCTTGTCTATTTCACCCTGACCCTCTCTCTAATGATTTGTTTTGCTTTTGTGCATTAATTCTGTGTTGTCCTTCCTGCCTGATCTCCCTACTTTGTGATGAGAAATTGTGATCTCTTCTGAGCAATGAAAAATAACACTCTGAAATTCATTGATGTGCATATATTTTTACAGGTAGTATAACAAAGGTGCATATTGTATTAGCAATATCAGGGACTCTGAACTTCTAAAAACCTATAAATGTGTTCTAAATCTTAGTGATTAGCAAAGTGACCAGCTCATGAAGAGGAAAATTATTAAAACTCCAGGCAGCTTCATTAGTATCCAGAAAGCTTTAAAGAAAGAAAAAAAAAAAAAAAAAAAAGAATACTCTTATGAACAAATAACCTGATCTGTGAAATGGGAACTTAATTATAAAACAGTGCTCACTACTTATGGATCAAAGTCTTCCCAAGGCATAGGAAAACAGCCTTGATGATGTGCAGAACAGTGCCTGTACCTGCTGGTGGACATCTAAGCCTATGCAAAAGACACCTCAGCTGCTGCAACAAATCCTCTAGTTGTGCATTACCCTCTAGCTAAGAAATCAGGACTGATGGCATATTAACAGATACAGTCAGTCAAATCTCTCTTTCTATTTCTCTCCAGTTTTGAACATAAAGTCAAAATTTCATCCTGCTGTTCTGCACGGTAAAACAGGTAGAGGACTCCAACCCAGTGCATTAATTTGTCTTTCAGACCATAGTTCATGGGCTGCTGGTGGCTCATAAAACATCAGAAGGTGATATGGGAAACACCCGCTATACTAATCCTCTTCCCAAACACACATTCTTACACATGGAAGCAAAGGAGAACAGAACAAAACAAACAAACGGAGACAAATAAAGATAACAGAATATTCAAACTTCTGCCTAACAATTTCTTGTTAGGCAGAAGTTTGAATATTTCCTGTCCATCATTTATCAACAGTCCTGGCTATCGGGGGAGGTCCCAATCGACTGGCGGCTAGCAAACGTGACGCCCATCTACAAGAAGGGCCGGAGGGCTGACCCAGGAAACTACAGGCCTGTCAGTTTGACCTCAGTGCCAGGAAAGCTCATGGAGCAGATCCTCCTGAGAGTCATCATGCAGCACTTGAAGGGGAAGCAGGCGATCAGGCCCAGTCAGCATGGCTTTATGAAAGGCAGGTCATGCCTGACGAACCTGATCTCCTTCTATGACAGAGTGACGCGCTGGGTGGATGAGGGAAAGGCTGTGGATGTGGTCTACCTTGACTTCTGCAAGGCTTTTGACACCGTCTCCCACAGCATTCTCCTCAAGAAACTGTCTGCTCTTGGCTTGGACTGGCGCACGCTTCGTTGGGTTAGAAACTGGCTGGATAGCCGGGCCCAAAGAGTCGTGGTGAATGGAGCCAAGTCCAGTTGGAGGCCAGTCACTAGTGGCGTCCCCCAGGGCTCGGTGCTGGGGCCGGTCCTCTTTAATATCTTCATCGATGATCTGGACGAGGGCATCGAGTGCACCCTCAGTAAGTTCGCAGATGACACCAAGTTAGGTGCGTGTGTCGATCTGCTTGAGGGTAGGAAAGCTCTGCAGGAGGATCTGGATAGGCTGCACCGATGGGCTGAGGTCAACTGCATGAAGTTTAACAAGGCCAAGTGCCGGGTCCTGCACCTGGGGCGCAATAACCCCAAGCAGAGCTACAGACTGGGAGAGGAATGGTTGGAAAGCTGCCAGGCAGAGAAGGACCTGGGAGTGATGGTGGACAGTCGGCTGAATATGAGCCAGCAGTGTGCTCAGGTGGCCAAGAAGGCCAACGGCATCCTGGCTTGTATTAGGAACAGCGTGACCAGCAGGGCTAGGGAGGTGATCGTCCCCCTGTACTCAGCTCTGGTGAGGCTGCACCTCGAGTACTGTGTTCAGTTTTGGGCCCCTCGCTACAAGAAGGACATCGAGGTGCTTGAGCGGGTGCAGAGAAGGGCGACGAAGCTGGTGAGGGGCCTGGAGAACAAGTCCTACGAGGAGCGGCTGAGGGAGCTGGGCTTGTTCAGCCTGGAGAAGAGGAGGCTCAGGGGCGACCTTATCGCTCTCTATAGGTACCTCAAGGGAGGCTGTAGCGAGGTGGGGGTTGGCCTGTTCTCCCACGTGCCTGGTGACAGGACGAGGGGGAATGGGTTTAAGTTGAGCCAGGGGAGTTTTAGGTTAGATGTTAGGAAGAACTTCTTCACTGAAAGGGTTGTGAGGCATTGGAACAGGCTGCCCAGGGAAGTGGTGGAGTCACCATCCTTGGAAGTCTTCAAAAGACGTTTAGATGTAGAGCTTAGGGATATGGTTTAGTGGAGGGCTGTTAGCGTTAGGTTGGAGGTTGGACTCGATGACCTTGAGGTCTCTTCCAACCTAGAAAATTCTGTGATTCTGTGATTCTTACTTAAAAGCAAACACTATGGAAAACTTGCAAAAACAGGTGTTTTTTCCAAAAGATAAACTTTTTTTTTTGTTAAAACAAACAAACAAACAAAAAAACAAAACAAAACAAAAAAAATCAAACAAAAACATAAAGTACAAGACATAGTTTTGCCCTTAAAGAATATCTTATAGACCCATGAGGCCTCAAGTCTGTCAAGTCTCTGGCAAACTTTTTCTCTCCAGGAAAACATTCTGGGAGCAGTCCTCTTAAATTTTATTACCTTGCACTGCTGCATGCACATTTCCCTGTTTGTGATATTCAGAAATACAGTCTTTGCTCACGCAAAACTCCCATTCACATTCACAGATGTTATTCTCAATGAATTCAGAATCTGGACTTTGGAAAATTAATTCTTGTACAAGGCAACATGGGCAAAGATATGAATTAAGCATTGATTGAAACTGACAGATTGTTTTTCTCCCTCAGCTTAATCCCTAAAAGACCAAGTTGTTCCAATTCATTTCCTAATGGGCAGGTATCCAGATCACAAACAAAAACCCATCACAATTAGTGCTGGCATCCTCAGTGCCAATCTCAGCAGAGATCCAGAAGAGTAAAACAGGCTTGCAGGCCATCCCACAGGCACTCAGGGATCCTTCCAGAACATGCAAGGAGTATGTCAATGGAAAAAAAAAAAAAAAAAAAAAAAAAAAGCATAATATTTAGTATCTATGTTTGCTTGTTCCATACCCCTGCCAAAATTTCAGTTTCCTAAGCACCTTCTTTAGTCATGGGGCCTTTAGTGGGAGTCCACATGAAATAATGACTAGAGAGACATGTTTTTAGAACTTGTACTCTGTGGGAATGATTTTGGCCATGTGTGTCCTTCAGTTAGACCATTTCTGAAAGGAGGCATTTACACATGATGAATTATTTTTAGAAACAAACAAAAAATAATTTCTTCATTGATTTCTAGTAGGACACTTGTCTTTTCCTGGGTTATTTTCATAGCTGATTAATTACTATTAATAAGCAAATAACATACTGCAAACACACACACACAAAAAAAAAAAAAAAAAAAAAAAACACTCATGGATGGCACTCCTCTGTGGTACTGAAACCTGCTAGGAGTAGGAAAAAAAATTCAAGGAATGAACTCTGAAAGCATTTTAGGGAAACGCCAAAGTACCCCTCCTCTTTCTCTCCCCCAACAGAGCTCAAAGCACAAGTCAACAGCAGCATCTGTTCTTTACACTCTGAAAACTGAAATCTGTTCCAGAAAAAGCTAAGGAGACTTTAACTGTCAAAAGGATTTTTTTTTTTTTCCCAGTTACTTACAAAGCAGCAGAAGGGAGAATAGTGAAAATGGAGGGCAAGCTGAGTTATGTAACTAAATCACATGAGACATAAATTTGAGGTTATATATTCACAAATATCAGCAAGATTGAACAGGTAATTTCAAAAAGTACTGCACTTACTGGAGAGGAGTTTATATGGAGTAGTGTAAGGCTGGACTTTGAAAATGTCGCAGATGCACTGGGTCCATATGAAGAATAGGAAAGTATAAGCCTAGCAGCAAGACCCCTATAAGACAAGAAGGACACTGAAGAGCCTCTCTCTACGCTCTTGGCAGCTCAGCTCCCATTGTTTTCTTTACCTTGGCCTCTGCTCATCGCCACAGCGAGAAAGCAGGACGTGGAAAAGACAAATGCCACCCGCACCCAGTATTGTGATCCAAAGTTGCTATAGTTTCACACCACTGGAAGTCAACAGAAATGCTTCTTGTCTTTTGAGTTGGTTTTTTTTTTTTTTTTTTTCATGTGTGTGTGTGTGTGTGGATTTTTTATTTATTTTTTTCTTTTTTCAACTGTCCTTCCTCCATGGCAACGCGATGGTGCAGCTGACATTCTGACACAGAAGACCATCTCTGAATTATAAATCACATTGTGCTCAGAGGATCAACACTACTTTTGGAGAGTTTGCAGCTAATATTCCTCTTTATAAAAAAATATCAAATTACTTAGCCTCTTCAGTAAGATTTTTGCATACCTCATTATGAATTCTTTCTCTTTTTACAGCTTTGCTTATAGCCTTCAATGTTATTTACCTTGACTTCTTTGTACATTATTTCTATGAAAACACTTTTCTAGCTCCACTTATTCTCCAGCTTTTTTAAAGGAGCTGTTTTCTCAACTTCAGTATGCCAAATTTCCTTTCCTACAAGTCTGCAGGTCTAAGTCTGTCCACGTTTGCTGTTTTCTACAGATTAAATGTTCCTTCCAGTACTTAGAACATGGACAGAGAAGGGGAAACCAAGCAAAGCAGTAAACAGACATTCTCCCTTCACTGTTATGCACATTAGTTTTCCTAAATATTCAACTTCAATACTGTAATGATCTCTTCTCAAATGAATGTCATTCAACTATATATATATATATATATATGAAAAAAAAAATAGGGAAATATGCATAACGATGAGGCCGTAGCCCACGTACAGCTAATATATTTCTTTATTTTCCAAAATTCATCATCATCAGGAAAAAATTGTTTGTTTGTTAATTTTTGCCTTTACCTTGTTTAAAATGGGTATATCAAGCTGGAAGACACTGTTGTATTCAGCATACTAGCAGTCTTCAAATTGTCAGTGTCAGGGTATACTGACTGCTGTTTACTTAGCACTATATCAGTTGCTTTTTTTTTTCTTCTTCTTCTTCTCCTCAGGTCATGTCCTTCCAGGACATCCTTTACAAGCAAAAATAATACCATGGAGAAGTTTGTAACATTTGTTGTCAGAAATTAAACCTGCAAAGTAACTTGTCACTTTCTTTATTAAAAAGAAAAAAAAATATATATATATATATATATATATATATATATATATATATATATATATATATATATACTACACAGCTTCAGAATTAATCCTTATTTAACACCAGCAGCTAAAAACATGACCAGCTTCAGCAACAAGTATTTGTAGTATTCTTATGTGCAGGATGTAATTAAAAGAAGAAACAGAAAAAAAAAAATACTATGACCTTCTCTGCCTGGGAGTTTTGGAACTACAGATATCAAAAATACAGTTTTTAATTTTCTTAGAGAAGGACCAGAACACTGTCTTTGTAAACACAATACACTTGCTGGCTTTATTCTCCTAAAAGGTTGACCAATTCTTCTCAAAAGGTTACTAAACCCGACACACAGTCCTTGTCTCTCTGTTCTTACTCTTTCTCCAGTTTCCAGAGAGGCAGGAGGTCAGTCCAGGACTTCCCATAAGGCTGGTGACTTCCACTGCCTAGACGGTTCTCCAGCCATTTCAGAAAGTGAGCACACTTTTCTGTATCATTTTCATCACACTGCCATGAAGGAGGAGTAGTGGTGGTAGTTCAAAGGACTGGATTTTCCTTTAACTTTCTGCTATAGCCACTATCACACTCTTAGACATTTCAGGTGAATAAACAGGAATTACTCATGTTTCGTATTTTATTTCTACAGTTTTGATTTTTGGTAAAGACATTTACCAAATTTGGAGCATCCTTTTTCTAGACCTGTCCTTGGCTGGACAGAATTGTCACACAGCTGCAGTTCCTCAGGATGAAAGCTGAGTTTCATTACCTAAGTGAACCTGACACTCAAGAGAAAAATTACCTCTAATAATACTTCTAAGTAATACCTTTTAGATAATAATACCTAAAAAATACCTCTAATAATAGGCTTTGATTTACAAGTGCAGTCATCTGTTGGATCAGTATTCACACATCAGTGTTTACACAAAAAATAAAAATAGCTCAAAATGACAAATACAAAAACATGATATTTTTCTGCTTTTACTTTATAACATCATATCTTTTTGTTGTAGTCAGCAATACTGAGCCATCAAATAATAAAGAATTTTAAAGTACTTGAAGCATAGCAAATCAAACTTTCAAATTTATAAAAAGCAATTCTTTATCAGGAATATTAAAAGTCTTTGCAATACACTTAGGGTTTTTTGTTGGTGTTTTTTGTTTGTTTGTTTTATTATTATTTTTTCCCTACATATTGTTACCCAGACTTTCAGATGTATTTGGAAAGCTTTTTTTTTTTTTTTTTTTTCCCCTTTATCCTGTGACAATGGCAAAGTACTTCCTGGTCTCTAATTCTTATTGCACTAATTATTCAATCTGGTATCCTGTGCTAATACAAGGAACTTAATTTCAAGCATAAGCACTATGGTCAATGAGGAAAAACTGTACATCCATCTAGGAAGTAGTAGTCACTTTCTGAGAGGAGCAGTTTCTATATCTTGAAGCATAAAATTCAGTGATTCATACTGTTGTTGTACTCTGCCTTACAATGGTATCTTACTGCCAGAAAGTATTCCTACTAAGAAACAAACAAACGAAAAACAAACAAGCAAGCAACTTTTTTCAATTTGTTCTGCACCATGCACCATGGAATACAAGATGATGACTACACGTTTTGTCAAAGAGTACTTATTCTCTTATATTAAAAAATGCAATCTTTCAAATACCACAGTCTTATAAATTTTGACTGCTTCAGTCAAAGTATAACCAACCCCTTTCTCTTTCTATTCCAAAAGTGATACACTATGTCCTTTGAAAATACACTTTTCAAAGCTTCTGATGGCTTCCCATTCTGATCTAGATAACACAGAATCACAGAATTTCTAGGTTGGAAGAGACCTCAAGATCATCGAGTCCAACCTCTGACCTAATGCTAACAGTCCCCACTAAACCATATCCCTAAGCTCTACATCTAAACGTCTTTTGAAGACTTCCAGGGATGGTGACTCCACCACTTCCCTGGGCAGCCTGTTCCAGTGTCTAACAACCCTTTTGGTAAAGAAGTTCTTCCTAACATCTAACCTAAAACTCCCCTGGCGCAACTTAAGCCCATTCCCCCTCGTCCTGTCACGAGGCACGTGGGAGAACAGGCCAACCCCCACCTCACTACAGCCTCCTTTAAGGTATCTGTAGAGAGCAATAAGGTCGCCCCTGAGCCTCCTCTTCTCCAGGCTGAACAAGCCCAGCTCCCTCAGCCGCTCCTCGTAGGACTTGTTCTCCAGGCCCCTCACCAGTTTCGTCGCCCTTCTCTGGACCCGCTCAAGCACCTCCATGTCCTTCTTGTAGCGAGGGGCCCAAAACTGAACACAGTACTCGAGGTGCAGCCTCACCAGAGCTGAGTACAGGGGGACGATCACCTCCCTAGCCCTGCTGGTCACACTGTTTCTTATGCAAGCCAGGATGCTGTTGGCCTTCTTGGCCACCTGAGCACACTGCTGGCTCATATTCAGCTGACTATCCACCAATACTCCCAAGTCCTTCTCTGCCTGGCAGCTCTCCAACCACTCATCTCATAACACTAATTAAAAACAGAAAGCATCATCATCCACTGCTGAACATGGAATTCAAACCCCAGCAAATATAGTGAACTGATTGCATTGGTCAATATACATGTATAATGAGTGATATCTGCTAACTGTGCTGTTGATATTTAGGTGTTTGGGGAGAAAATATTATCCAGATTGTGGCTGTTACTTCTCCCCCACCCATGCACCCAGACATATCCTACACTATTTTACTGACCTCCAAGAAGTAAAGCACACAGCTGTTTTTCCATTTCCAACAACTTCTTTTTGTTGATACAAGTTGAGGTTGTCTTTTGTTAATTGTATAACACATTATTTTTTTTTTTTAAATTTTTTTTTTTTTTGAGTTGGAAGGGACCCTTAAGGATCATCAAGTCCAACTCTTGACACCGCACAGGTCTACCCAAAAGTTCAGACCATGTGCCTAAGTTCACAGTCCAATCTCTTCTTAAATTCAGACAGGCTCGGTGCAGTGACCACTTCCCTGGGGAGCCTGTTCCAGTGTGCAACCACCCTCTCTGTGAAGAACCCCCTCCTGACGTCCAGCCTAAATTTCCCCTGCCTCAGCTTAACCCCGTTCCCGCGGGTCCTGTCACTGGTGTTAATGGAGAAAAGGTCTCCTGCCTCTTGACAACCCCTTGCGAGGAAGTTGTAGACTGTGATGAGGTCTCCCCTCAGCCTCCTCTTCTCCAGGCTGAACAGGCCCAGTGACCTCAGCCGTTCCTCGTACGTCTTCCCCTCCAGGCCTTTCACCATCTTCGTAGCCCTCCTCTGGACACTTTCCAACAGTTTCATGTCCTTTTTATACTGTGGTGCCCAGAACTGCACACAGTACTCGAGGTGAGGCCGCACCAGCGCAGAGTAGAGCGGGACAATCACCTCCCTTGACCTACTAGCGATGCCGTGCTTGATGCACCCCAGGACACGGTTGGCCCTCCTGGCTGCCAGGGCACATTGCTGGCTCATATTCAATTTGCTGTCTACCACGACCCCCAGATCCCTCTCTTCTAGGCTGCTCTCCAGCGTCTCATCGCCCAGTCTGTACATGCAGCCAGGGTTTCCCCGTCCCAGGTGCAGGACCCGGCACTTGCTCTTATTGAACTTCATGCGGTTGGTGATCGCCCAGCTCTCCAACCTGTCCAGATCCCTCTGCAAGGCCTTTACGCCCTCATTTGAGTCCACAACTCCTCCAAGTTTGGTGTCATCAGCAAACTTGCTCAAAATACCCTCTATTCCTACATCCAGATCGTTTATAAAAATATTGAGAAGTACCGGCCCTAAAATGGAGCCTTGAGGGACCCCACTGGTGACCGCCCGCCAGCCTGACGCAGCCCCATTTACCATAACCCTTTGGGCCCTGCCCGTTAGCCAATTGCTCACCCATCGTATGATGTTTTTATTTAGCTGTATGGTGGACATTTTGTCCAGTAGGATCCTATGGGAAACCGTGTCAAAAGCCTTGCTGAAGTCCAAAAAAATCACATCAGCTGGTTTCCCTTGGTCCACCATACGGGTGATCTTATCATAAAAGGAAATCAGGTTAGTTACATGTAAGTGACAAATACTTAGAGTGGAGATACGTTGAAATAGATTTTTTTTTTTCTTCCTTTACCTGCCTTTAATTGCCTGTGGTCTCAGAACCTGCACTGAAGCAATTTTGCTATCTGCCTTGAAATGGCAGCATGCTCTCCTCAGACTGGTCATCAACGAAAGGAAACCCTCCCCACTTTCCTAGCCCTCAGGAAATTTTTAACGAGGCTCAACAAAGCATTTGAGACTAATAAGATTCAGTAGTGACAGGACAGAACTGTTGTGAACTTTGTTAGTTGGAGCTCTTGAGACAGTTATCGATCACAGCCTTTTGGGATATACTGAAAATGGACAGCAAAGGCAACTAGAAAATGTTGTTTTTAAACTCCTGACAGAATAAATAGATGCAAATAATGGATAGGTCAAGTAGCATCAATATCACTGTTTCAACACTTTCTGTGGTCATGGGGACACCTACCAACTTTATGGATGAAACAGAGATTGGCAGAAGCTGAAGGAGTGCAAGTTTATTACTGTAGGAAGCAAGAGACCATAACGTTCATTAGCTAACTGAGATTTCACCAAGTAAATGGCAAGCATCACGACCAAGGCCAGAATGGGAAGTCTCCTAGATTCTCATTCAACTGATATAATGATAACATTGACCTTAAGGTAAGCAGGTTATTTACTTAGTGGGGAAAGGTTAAACTAAATCCTGTTTAGATATGGAAATGAGAAGTGAAATCAACTGAAGTCTTCAAAATCATTTATACTTAGATAGCAGAAGTTTTAGAGAAGTAGTAAATTGAACATACTGCATTTTTGTGTGCCAACATTTTCCTGAACTACATACCTAGATTGTAGTTTTGTAAAATGCTCAGTAAAAGAAGGAACAAATCACATCTGTCTCTCTGGATGTTACTGTAAATAACATCATCACCAGGCAGGGACTGTCTCAAAACGATCCTGTTTATTGCATTAGCAAGGTCATCCAGTGTTATTGCTTCCTGTCCTGCTTTCATGGTTCAGTTGTTCACTATTTAGCTAAATCAAAGGTGGGAACGTTAGATGTAATCTTAAAGGAAGATACTGATTTTCTCTAACCCTCCACAAGGGATTAACATATTGCTTTAAATTACCAAAATCCTTTGCAATTATTTGCCACTTAATACACACTTTCATGAGTAGGTAAACTATGGGTAAAATAAACATCACTTTTACTTGTATTTTCTTTCCATGCTTCTTTAAATGGTTACTAGAAACACTAATTTTTGAAGTGAAACAGCTTTCTTTTACTTCTGAGAAGTAAGTTCTATGTAACACAACATGGAAAAATGCCTAATTCTACTAGAGTAGAATCGTAAATGGTTAGTTATCTGTTTTGTGGAAAATCTAAATGGAGATTAGCAAAAACTTATAGGAATTCATATTTATTTATTTATTTTTAGTAGAACTAAGTAAGAATTTTATAGCACTAAGTTTGGTAGAGGAGGTTTTCTAAAGAGAACAATTTACAAGGCCAACTGGAGGCCTGTCCTCCTTCTCCACCCCCACACCCTCACCCTCCACGCTACAATTCCCATGCAACATAGGCAAATAGACTAGATCTACCTATCTGGCAACAGCAGACATTGGTTAAAGTCCCTTTTGGGATGTAGGATCAGATTTTGTACAAAAAATAAATAAATAAATAAATAAATTATTAAATAATTGATTGGCATGAGTCACTTTACAGATTGATACAAGAAGTCAAGGCTGTCACAAAATTTTCATCTAGAAATTTTGTCAGAAAAATCTCTCCCATCTCTTAACATACCTTGATCTACAGAATCACAGCATGCCAAGGTAGCAATGCACAATCAAAATAATGCAGAGCATTTCTTTTTGAGCATTTGTTCTTCTGTTGATTTACTATGGAAAACCAAACCTTTCAAAATGCCTGCTATATTCTACAAATATTTCAAACCCCTGTTTTGTAATAGAAAAACAAACTCTAAATGTGGTCTACTTGATAAGTTGCATGACATTCTGATTACTCCTATTTTGATTTAATTACTCCTTCTATTTATGCTGCAAACCACCAACAGTGAAAATTATGAATTACATATTTGATTATAAAATTCAGAATTGGCATCTGCTCAGACTAAATATTTTTGGCTCAAATTCAAGCACACAAGAAAGGAAGGAAGGAAGGAAGGAAGGAAGGAAGGAAGGAAGGAAGACAGACAAAGGAAAGAAGAAAAAGATTTGAATTCTGAAATTATCACCAAGCAATCAACCTATATTATAGCAATAAATAATTCATCTGTGTCATATTCCTGTTGCTGCACAGGCAGCAACTGAAACAGGTAGAGAATTTTATTTTTTTCCCACAATGCAAAACATTTTCTCAGATTGCTTGTATTTTTATTTTTTATTCCCTCAAGAATAAAAGGCAAGGTCAAACAAAGTTTATTTTACAATATTGCATAAAGCCCTGCATATGAATGTTGGAATGCTAGATTTCTTATGCCATCTAACTCATTGTAGATACAATCCCAAATACTGAAAACAAATCCAAAAGCTCCCCATGTTTCCAGGGCAGCCTAAGTTCTTGAAAAATACACTGGTGGCCTTGCTAGCATATGGCCTTGCTGGCAATTTCTGCTAAATTAATTATTCTGCAGGCATCCAAATTTTTTTCACCCTCTCTAGCTCACATTTTCCCTTTAATGTACTGTTATTGGTGAGTTCATTAAATGCAAATTATAATCAATTAACACTCTCACTAGCACCCTACTGCTGAAATATGCTTCCATAGTCAGCACTAGAAAAAAAATTGTAAGCGGTGTGGTAATATTTGGTCAATATGTTAAATTGCCATATTGGTGAAACATAGTCTACAAATTTAGTGTCAATTTGAATCAACTCACTGATTTTTAATGTTATCCTATTAGTAGGGAAAGAGACCAAAAAAAGGGTAACATTATATAAGAGTGAACAAGTGAAAATGCTAAGCTACTGCTCAGTCATACTGATCTGAGCTCCCTGGAATGTGATTCAGCTTTGTTACAGGTGATGCACTGGGCAAAGAAACCGATGAATGTCCAGAGCCAGACCTTACACCCTTACCTTCTTGTCTAGGCCATCAAGTAATTGCATGACTGGGGAAGTAAAGACTCCAAACTCAGATTTTTCTTAGGTAAGAGCTGATGTCTTCAAGAGAACTCCACATCCCTCAGAGGAAGGGAGAGGAAACAAATTACAGTATTAAAAGATTGTTACAGTCACAAAGTCATTATGCACCACAAGTCACAAAATGTAAGAAATTGCATGCAACCCTAGCTCTAGATACTATGGTACCATATTCAACTAAATGTTTACACTATAATTTCCCACAAGGTCCTGGCTCTTGGCAGTGCACAAAACAATAGTTAGCAGTGCACTAAGCAACTGCTGAAAATGCTGGTCTTCACCTAATGTCTCTTCCCTTGCCCCATCTCCTGTAAAGATTTATGAATGAGAAAATGAAAAGCATAAGTCTCAGTCCAGTTTGACATTAATGCTAGGGTCTTTATAACAGGTTGTAAAATGGTTTACCTGGGGATTACAAATAACATGGCAACAGTCTTAAGAAGGTCAAATGAAATTTAAGCATTGTTCTCTTACAGACGAATGGTAAGAATTATTCTTACTGTTTTTCACCGTACATAATAACTGCTCTATAGCCTTTTTGGTTTCACTCCTTTTTTTCTGCAGAAAGACTTTTAGACATATGTTCCAGCTAAGATGCTAAATTGGCTGTGTTGCATACTTCTCTGCACTTAAATAATACTCTGTTTTAATAAGAATACCCTAAAAAGTATCACTTAAAAATTAAATACTCTGAGCAGATAAAATGTGAGACTTTTTAAAGTATTCTCTGCCTAGTGTCAAATACAACACATCACATGCCAGGGCTGGGGGAGGACAAGACTGAGAAGAAAACAAATTGTGTTTTGCCTCAGGATTAGATTTTCTGCAGCTTGGAAGGCTACTACTTGCTATTGGTAAGGATTTTTCAGTATTCTTATGCAAGAAAGTGCTGAGTCTTGTATTCACAAATAGTTCTGTGAGACAAATTTTGCTATATTCCTGTGCCTTTTATTGCAGCATAGTCTTCTACTTTCTGTAGAGATTGAGGCATTGTTCTTCTGCCTCCACTCATAAACAAAGGACAAGGATGCCTGAATTGAAGAGCCTGTTTCTTTGATAATTCACTGTACAGCATTCCAGAAAGCTAGGAAAGAAAGGACTGCAAACATGAGGGGTGTCTGGTGGACCAATGGAGAAGGAGAGGAATGGACTGCAGAAGAAAGGGGGATGGGCTGCCTCTAACTGTTTTGCATCCCTAATAAATAAATAAATAAATTGTAGCCTATTTCAGTGGGTTATGCAGGAGAAGCTCCTTCCACTAACACACATACACAGAAGACTCTGCATTTGAAGTTCTAGTTTTGCAAGGGAGACAAAAAAATAATTCAAAAAACTATTAAAACAAACCAAAACAGACTAAACAGCCTGTCTTCTATTTGTTCTTTTCAATTTAAAAACAAATCCATGGGCTGCATATTTCCTTTATTTGATAGAAACATCAGTCTGAACAGCCTACATATAGATGCTATAGAACACACAGACCATATCTGAAACAAGGTTTTAACAGATGTAGAAAACACAACTTAAAGCTACGACAGGAGACACATGACTGTCCCAACAAAGGAAATGGAGAAGCTGAGCCATATCACAAAAAAATATTATATATATATATATATAAATACATGTATATACAAGCCAATACCCAAAAGATGTACAAAGGCCAAAAGATATAAAGAAGATATAAACTCAAGAAGGAGCCATCTGTCTTCAAAATAAATAAATAAATAAATAAATGGAACAAGACGACACGTTTTCTCACTGAAGGTGGTGGACAGAAAATTAACTCTGTCTATGAACAAATACATTTCTTGTCATGCCTGGCATAGCACTCAGTCAGGAAAAAAAGTTTTCCTTGTTGAAGTCTGTTTTCCTCCTACACAAAATCAGTAACACTACATTGTGATTTGTTTTGGAGAGACAAAACAAATCATAGTGCTGACAGAAACAGTAACCTTTAGTCACACAAGTGCTATTTAAATGTTTCTAACATCCTTCATTAAACTATTCCCTCTTAAGGATCCTCTAAAGACCAAAACTTTATAAACATTGAGAGTTACCTTCATGTCATGGATGCAAAGTTTGCATACAATGGAATCATATTTGTTTAGAAGGAGTGAATCATATTATATAATTTTGATCTTTGTTATTATTAAGGAAAGAAAAAATCAGAAGTCCTGTGCTCCTGTTTGGTCTAAATCTCTACCATCTATCTGCCTGCACATCCAAAGTTAGAACAACTTAGACCACTCACAAATCTGAGCAAGAACAACCCATCTCATGAAAACAATGAAACGACGACAAAATAAATAAATAAATAAATAAATAAAAAGAAATTGTTTTTCAAATGGCCAACTTAGTGCTTTTATAAGCACTGTTTACGGTTACAAACAAGACTTTACTACTGTATGCCCAGGCTCATACCACTTCCTCTGAACACAAACCTTGGTATCAAGTTTTCTATCTCCACATATCAAGAATCAGCTGTATAGGAGAAAATGGGTCAGAGAAGGACAGATACATGTAGGTTACAGGTTATCTGACTGTAGCAGAGTGGAAAGACAGACTCCTTTATTCTGAGTGAGGGAGACATGGATGACATTGTCACCCATCCTGAAGATATCTTCTTCTTTCTGTTTTGAGGTTGGCTACCACAATCCCAGACCTGCCATAACCACTGTGGAGCTTGTACAGGGAAGGAGGTGAAGAAATGTTTGGGAGGTCAGGAATTCAAGAATACACCCAAGCAGCTACTGCCTCTTGATGTTCAAGGAAGTTCAAAGCAGTTACATACACGCTCACCTGGCAGTCTTCAGGATTAGCTGGGAGTTAGGCAAGCAGAGGTGACATGCACTGGAAAGGAAATGTAATTAGATTCTGTCTCCTGATAGCAAAGGTTACAGATGAGAAAGTTCCAGTATCAAGAATTGTCAAGGCAGCCAACCCAGAAGCTCCTTAAAGCTGACCTTTTGCAGCAAGTCACCTATAGTGCACTCATTCACTGCTGCTTTGAGTTATTCACGGAATATTCTGTCCTTGGCAACAGGAGTTTCTTTTCAGAGCTGGCCTTTTAGCAAATGTTTCCACATTCACTTCATGCTGTCTTCCTCTTATTAGCTGAACAAATCAACTGCAGATGATATATCTGTATGTTCTGCTTTTATGCCAGGTGTACCAATTATTCTTTTGCCATGTTATGATATGACAGTTATCCATGCATCATGTATAGTTTTAAGATGTGCCTTTTATTCAGGAATCTATGGACACCTGTAGCTCTCCCTTTCCTGTCTAATTATCAGGACATTTTCTCTGAAAAGGAAAAGAAATTTGAGTATTTCTGGGATAGCTACGAGATAGGATTACTTGAAAAAAAAAAAAAAAAAAAAAAAAAAGCTATAAAACAAAATGACACATACCCACCACCACCACCTTAACAACAAAAGCTGCAAACAGCCAGAGCCAACAACAAAAAGAAATTAATAATGAATCCAGGAAGTTTTATGAGGAAGTCATATTTCAGGCAACACATTTTGCTTTCACATGTACATCCTGAGCTTGCTCTGTCAATTTAAGTGGTTCTTCACATAAGGCCACACTACTCAGCCTGCCATACCCAGATTTCTTGCCTCCACACCCATGATTCTGCTTCATATTTTCTTACTGATAGATGCCCCAACCAAAGTCATACAGCAACAGAAGCAAGTTTTACTTAGCAACAGTTTCCAGGCAAGATTTGCCATTCAAACCCACTGCAGAGGCACTTCTTTGACTTTGACAAACGAACACCAAACCTATTAAGACATGTAATGCAAAACATTGTCAATATATAGCAGTCTCTCTACCCTAACAATGCTAGCTCTCTTGGAGAGAAAATATTTACTAGTGAGGAAAGCAGAAAAATAAATTTGCATCACAGCAAACCAGAGATCATACATTTAGTTCCCAGAGCACCTCAGGAAAAATACAGCTGTACTAGGAAGTTGCGGCTCAGAGAGACAGAATAGAAGCTTTTAGCCAAGCCCTGGAAAATAAGGGCTGTCGAAGTTAAAAAATTCCCAGAGAGTCTTAAACTGCTTGATTGTTCCAACACAAACACAAGAAGTGTTTGTTTGTTTGTTGGCTTGTTTTATATATAAAATAAAATATAGGGGTCAACAAACAAAATACTCAAAATACCTCAAGACCTTCAAGACCAAAGGGCTGGCTAGAACCACCAAAGATTTTTACATGGTAATGTGGCAGCTTTTGTATTTCTTATCTTCTGTTCAAACTAAACATCCTGAGCCCCAGCAATACATAGTACAAAAGCATATATGATGAAAGAGGGACAAATAATCATGTGCAAAAATAATTAGGTGAAACTGATTTAACACCAAGCATAAGATTTTTTTGATTATTTTTAAACATATTTGTGAACATGTTAAAATGTCATTGCAGTGACTATAGCAGAGCTCACTCAAGAATGGAGATCTCCATATGTCACTTTTTGTTCTGTTTGTGATTAGAGTAACAAAGACAAACTATCAGGTACAGATACAATAATGCAGTCCATCGTCTGCCCATCAGCCAGCTCCAGAACCACATCTGTTTACAACAGTAATTCTGGCACGGAAGAAAAGTTTGTAAGTTTGAAAATAGACCTAGGCAGCACTGTTAACACCAGAGACCCATCATCACATGAAAAAAGACTAGATCAGAGCTACATGACTCAAATGAGCAGGAAGACCATTAAGATTTCAACAAAGAAATATAAGCCACATTTAATATCCACATTACTACAACATACGCCATGATTCTTACACAATCATTTTCCAGCTTTCTTCCTGTCCAGTCCCACCATCACATTCATCCCTTGTTCTCTTCCAAGAAACCAAATTTTTATTTTTCTTGAAGAAAAAAATAAAATAATAATAATAAAAAAATCATTTCATAAGGAGTTCTAATATAAGGGTGGATTACAGACAAAAAAAAAAAAAGTGATGAAACTGAATGCTATAGATTCTCAGATAACTGTACCCATGAACTGATGAGCAATGTCTAAACTAAGATGGAATTTAATGTGTGAAAATTACTTAGAAGGACCTGAGTATACTAACTGACCAAACTTGATCTGAGTCACCCAAGTGAAGGAGCAGTGAACAAGATATTAAGCTACATCAAGGACTGTATTCTTCAGTAAAGGAAAATAAAAAATAAAAAAGTGACAGCTAAGAATTAGCAAGACCTTAATTCTGATAAACCCATCACTTGTGTTTATAAAAAAATAAGCCAAAAGAAGCTTAAAATAATTTGAGGAAAAAAAAAAAAAGCCTAGAATTCAAGAAAAGATTGTAAAGGCTACTGTAATGTTTCAAATTCCAGGTCCAGCTGATAGAAGAAGCTAGCCATCATTTGCCAATGTAGACTCAGTCTGTGCTAACTGCAATAGAGAAACATGACTTTGGAGTCATCTGCCAGAGTCCTTCTGGAACCGAGTAAATAAACAATATAATCACAGTGATGTTTTAAACAACAGTGATTGAGTAAATTTGACCCCATTTTAAGTAACAGCTGTCTATGAGGAAAAGAAACTTCAATATAAAGAAAGGAACAGAAACAAAAATAGCAGGATGTGTTCCAGAAATGACAATTCAAGGTTTGTAAACACAGATTAAACAATCAAAAAAAACACTAGTGTTCAATGTTTCTCCAGGGTGACGACAGATTAACAGCCAGAAGAAATGTAAGGCACATGAGTGACATAAAGCCCAGATACTAGGTTACATTTTCATTTATGCTTCTACTGCCATGACTGCTTTGATCTTTGATGTTAAAAAATAAAAATAAAAATAAAATGTGTTGTACCTCATGCCTCTTGATTAATTTCTGCACACTGATCTGGTTTCTTCACAACTTTCAGTGTAACTAGTCAGAATTCAGTGAAGTCAGAAATATCCAGTATTAGCTGAGTTAAATTCAATTCATCTGAGGGTCAAGGACTGCCAGGAAAAACTGGGATCCACCTGACCAAAGGACACAAGGGCATCTTTGCCAACAGGCTTGGCCAGCCTACTGAGACCATTAAACTAGGAATGATGGGGAAGGAAGATTAACAGCCTGCAATTAGGTGAGGAAGTATTGGCATGAGTTAACAAACAAAGAGTGCTTGGGTGATGCAAACAAATGATCCCCTGAAAACAGCAAAACAGAGCTGGAGAGCCCACCTCAGGCATGTGCAAATGGATAAGAAAGTTGCAGAACAGCATGAAGGAGGAAATTCTTATACCTTTTCTGAGAAATCAGCATGACTGGGTGCCCACATGAAGGGTCTGTACAATAACACACACACTACAGGAAGCAAACAGAAGGAATTCATGGTCTGCGAGCAGTTGCAGTGTCATGATCATGCTGGGATGACAGAGATGTGCTTTATCAAAAAAAAGTATCAAGTATCTATTGATTTTTCTGTTATCAAAAAGCAATACATTACATGAATCTCTCATGACAACTCTGTTTTACCCGTGACAGTAACTGTGGAGTGATCTCCCTGTCCTTATCTCAACCAATGAGCTGTTTTTCCCTGTATTTTTCTCCTTCTGTCCTTTTGAGGATGGGGAGTAACTGAGAAGTATAGTGGAGCTTAGCTGCTCATCGGTGTTAAATCACCACAACTGGCTTAACAATTTATCCAGAAAGGAAGCATTAACACTGTACCAATGTGCATCTATTCAAGCCTGAGTTTTGCTAGCAAATACATCAGTATCTTAACCTTCTTTAAACATTAAGCTGTAAAATGCACATTTTTCCTGTTCCTACAAGACCATACAGGATGTATTTTAAATCTTTTGATAGTTTTGCTACCACAGAGCACAGAAAATAGTATTCTTTTGACTTATAAAACAGTATCATTTTAATTTAAAACATTATCCATTTGTTTTTATTTATTTTTTCTTGCAGGAGCATAAGAAAGGCAGTTTTCTTTGGTAATCTCCAATTACATACATTATGAGAGTTATACTGAAGTATTTGAAAATCACCATCATTCAGACAAAATATCAGATTAATTTAATCATTAATACACTCAAATAGAGAGTTTTTCCAATTATTTTGCTAACAAGAAACTCCTGCATTGTAGGTACATATCACAGAGAATGAGAAATTTAGGAAAAGGTATTTCAGTATAACATACAGGGAAAATAATAAACCAACATTAGTTTATATCTTCTAACTGTAAAGCAGTTGAGGCCAACATAGGAAAAAAAAAAATTACTACTTTCAGTTTGGCTGCCATGGTAACATGAAATAGTCCAATTTATTGCAGTTATCACAAATGCTATTAATCCTAGGGATAACGATGGGGTGGCAATGAGCCATACTGAGCAGGATTATTTTCTTTGCTAAGGGATTTGGGAGGAAATATAATAACCAGTACAGAAAGTAATGGCTGAACACCAACATTGAAAAATGAGTTAAAAGTGAAGAGCTAAGCAAATTCTTTGTTCGTGTTGCTATACTGAATGTCACCAATCACCAAAAAGGTGAGTCAGAAGTCTGACTGACTTTGGTAGAAGGTAGAAAATTGAAACTATAGTAGTTTTAGTTGCTGTTAAAGTACAGTAGGAAACTGTTTCCAAGACTGTATGTCTGGCTTCAAGCATGCTTTTACTTCCCACTGGGACAAAATGAGACCTTCCTTAAACTTTCTTTGTCTTCTTTTCTCCCTTGAACTTTGGGAAAAAAAAAAAAAAAAAAAGTAGAGAAAAAGTATAGAACATACCAAATTATCTGCCCTCTGCCTTCCGTAACAAGAAACCCAGCCACACATCCAGTTATTTAAGATGAGAATGATCCTTTGTGAAAATCACAGATAATTCAGGTGGGAAGGGTCTCAGGATATCACCCAGAACAAATTCCTATGCAAAGCAGGGCTAGCAGTTCAGTAGCCTTCCTGGGCATCAGTGTTAAACGGGATAATAAATCCAGCATCAACACCACAGGGTGCACTAATACTAGCCCTGCCTCAGGCTCCCCTGGGGCCTCCACTGACCCCTGACCCATGGGACCTGTCTCCATTTGCTCCTTGTTAGCCCCTGGTACCTGTTTCATCTCTTTGCTGTGCATGGGCTGTCAGTGGGCCCCATTACCAGCAACCAGCTCTGCCTGCCCTGCTCAGACGCTGTAATGCCCATCAGTGAAGCACCACCACTGGCCCTGGAACTACCTTCACTCCCTGTTTGTCCTCCCTCATAAAGCAGTCCCACTCTTGCTGCTCCCTGACTCCCATATCCCTTAGCTTCAAACAAAATCCTTAATAAATACATGGGTAAGTACGGACTCCATTGTTAAAATGAGAAAATTTCCACCAATTTTGCACAAGCAATCTCTGGCCAGTAACAGCCTAAGGTATTTAACTGATTGAAGCAAAAAAAAATAAGAAACACATTGAAACAACTATCCTTATTGTATACTCTTTTTATACTATATAAATAAGAGGTGTCTTCTCAAGAAAATTGCTGCAAGATCTATATTTTGGTGCATAAACTGAAAGTACAGTCATTTTATAAGTCAAGACTTGTAAGTAGCATGCTGTGTTCTTAAAGTCAGTGATACTACAGACTGTAGGGAACAAAATTTACACTTTTTGCTCATATTAAATTGCATAGTAATGGAAATATATGCCTCAACATTTGTAGGATCAGCTAAGGCACTTGTTAGAACCCTAGAAACTTCATCCTAAGGCCCAGGCACAGAGCTTTAATCCCTGAAATAAGAATTTCAGCTCTGCAGAATTCTTTCTTGCCCAAGAGAGCTGCTATTTTCCAGGCATGTGACTGTGGTGGTCAGGTCTTAAGGATCATTGACTCATTCCTTACTTCCACATCTTCATTTCCTCCTGAATTAACAGTTTACCAGAAACAGTTAAACCTACTATTCCCCACAATGTTGTACCTTTGATGCAAAATCCTTTTATTGAAGTCCCTGGCTGATACTTCATTGTTTTGTCTTTGCTTATCTGTAAGTAAAGTTAAATTCTCTCATATCCCAGAGGTATGACAGCCAAACAATACAAATACATGCAGCAGTGCATAATTCAAGGCGTTCTGGAAAAATAAGAGCAGTTACAATTTATTTCTTGTCCTATAGATGACTTGTATATAAGGTAATTCTTATCCTATAGATGATTTATGTATAAGGTATATGATAATTTACAGTCACTAAGTGTAAGATTCTTCAGAAATGTAATATATCAGGATCAATATAGTATTATGCAGAATCAGCATATGTCATTAAATTGATAAAATCATATATATTGGAGTATTTCTATACTAGGCTAATGTTGCACTTACAGATGACAATTTTTACTTTGCAAATGACATTGAAGGACTCGAAACACTTATCCTTTAAACACAGAATGAGTGGAAAAATATGCTATTTCCAAACAAACAGGTACATACAGTGATACTAAACAATTAAAATAATTCGATTTGGAAAACGATATTTTTGTGTTAACACTTTGGAATAGTAAAAACAAACAAACAAAAAAACTGTATACATGGAAAAAGTAAACATTAGTCTAATCCTGGCAAATAAACCACAAAAATGAAACTTCAAACACTTGGCATGTGAAATAGAAAGATTCCTTTGGGCTATATTTTTGCTTCTTATTAAACAACAGAATTGATTAACTTTCTTTGAACAGATGATTTACTACAATTTCAATATGAATAGAAATTTGTAGAGGGCAGTTGGAAATAAAAGATTAAACAAAAGTTTGTAATACAGATAATTGTTTTGCAAATGCATCATAGTAACAGAATGTTTCATGACAGTTGTTACCATTAACAGGTGATAATGAAGTAAGTATTTGTCACAGCTAATTTACTTTTAGAATGTTATCTGTACTCAGGATTATTTAAAAAAATAATAAGATTTTCAAGACAAAATGGGGCTTCCCAGCATGCGAGTTTGCAGAATTTTACATTCATTGTTTTATGACAACATTTTGTAAGGTTGCTTCTTCTCTTTCTCCCATAACCAATTGTTCAAATCACTGAGGCTGGAGCCATCTCTATCATATTGCTGCGTGAAGATGAATTTTTGGGGAAACATTCTTTAGAAATGAGTAGGAAGAAAATCAGAAGAAAAAAGTTCCAATTCTAAGAGAATCTCTAATTAAAGAACACTCATAACTCCCTTAAAGCCAAATAAAGGATGGCCAGAAGACAGGACAGTGCCCTGTGTAATTTTAAACTCATCATTTTATCCATTCAAATTTGACAAATGAAATGGCTTTCACAAACTGTGAGGCCACATACAGTCAGCAGACAACATAAGAAAAGCATCTCATTTTCAGAAGCCATCAAAAGCATTAGACAATTTCCAACCCTCCAATGAAGCTCTAAGCTGATGTTTTTACATCTACTGCTGTCCCTCACTGCAGTAAGCACTGCAAGGGATGAGCAGGGCTTTCCCTACAACTTATAGAGATTTCCAAAGAGGTACAGGAACATAAATGTTATTTTATGTTCTTGCCTGCCACTTCTGAACCCCCACAAAGTGTGGAAAAAGGGAATGCCTTATGTTAACAAAGGGTGGGGGAACAGCAAAGCAGACAGATGGAGAAAAGGAACTGGAGACATGTTGGTGTCAAAGCTGGCACTGGCTAGCTAAGGAGACAAAGGATGGCACAGGTGGCTGAATAAGGAGCCTGCTGGGTGAGACACAGAAGGTGGGAATAATTTCACCTAGCTCTAGATGTCCATCTGCGAATTACCCAACCCTCTTTTTTCAGAGGCAGGTGAGAGAATGAAAGTCTACTGCTATATTTCAAATGCCATCTGTGGGAGATCAGTCACAACCTAGGTATTTCTCTCCTTCTGTTGACTACACAAAGTTGCTACTATATCAGATGTAAAAGTCCACGTTACAAATGTCTACATTTATTTATATAGTCCTCCTTATGATTTTTGAGGAGATGGGACAAAGAGATAAGAGTTAAAATTAGGATCCTTCCTCAGCAGGAGAAGACAAACTGGGAGCTTAGGGCAATAAGAACATGTTTGTTTGAGAGAGTCTCTATTTTTTGATTGCTCTGCCTGAAATACAAGTCTCTTTTCAGGGTACAGAAAGTCAACAGCAGCTGCGCTGTGAACATGAGACATGTTATTTACTGGTAAAATCACACAAAAAGGCATCTTCAAACAGGCACTCAAATTTAGCAGCACTTTTGATGTAATCTGCCTCTGTTTCAGGCCCTTATCTGTAAGTTGGCAGCAGTACCACCTCCTTATCTCTCCCTCTATGGAAGTGGAGAGGTTTTGCTCATGTTTGTGGCCAGTAAATTTCAAGGGACATTTCCAGAACAGTTTCAACAGTCTCTGATAAATCACGGTGCTATTTTTTTCAGATAGCAGTAATTGTCAGTTAATAAATGCTCTCCAATTTGAACAATTAGACAGGAGACCAGTGGAGAGAAAACAAAAAAAAAAAAAAGGGGGGGGGGAAATTACATGATCATATACACTTCTCACAACATACATGTGAAAATACTTTTTCTTCTTGGTACCTCTTATCACCTCTCTCTCCCTCGTCTTTTTTTTTGTGGCCTACACTATGCATTTAAAATATGAACAAGCTCAGTGTTTTCAGGACACTTCTCCAATAAATTTACTATTTAATGAAGAAGTTTCACCCAATTCCCATGATTCAAGTTATGAGTCTGCCACTAAGCTCTCTAAATAATATACAGATTAGAGGAATTGATCGATGGCCAGTTGGATTAAGTAGAATGACTTCTTCTCTCTGTCAGTGTTCTTGGTGTTGGGTATTTTGTTCCCAGATGTGTGTACTATTGTTGACAAATCCTCTAAAAATAATAAGTGAATATTCAGTAAATTAATCTGGCTCTCCTTTTCATTACATCTACAATGCCACATGCCCCTATTAGACAGGGGTTAGACTATTTTACAGCCTTTGGTGGGAGGAGATGAGATTGAGGTACTTGTAACTGTGTAAGAGAAGGAAGAAAGATTTCATTGTGCTTGAAGCTTTCTTAGGATGAGTTACGTAAGTCCTATTTAAGTTACAAATAGAAACATGATAACATTAAAATTTTTAGATGACTTTTCCTTCCAAATACTTAAAGGAGACAGACCCAATGCCTCATAAGCTCTCCCAGCCACCTCTTAGCACCCGAGCTCTCAACCAGCACTGAAAAGGAATAAGAGTAAAAAAAAGAAAAATATCGTTGGATTAGAGTTTCACAGAAGCAACTCTTAGAAGCAAGAAAACTCCAGTTGGTATAACTGGCAGTACGCTATGGTAATTGGGTCAATCTGTAGCCATTTACCCTTCACCTGAATCTAGGATGACTTCATCATCAGCATCTCTCTAGTTGCTTTTTTTGTGAACTCTGCACAAACCTGCCTGGTACCTACCACACCTTGCTGCTCAGTGTTTAACTCCACCTAAAAACACTGTGGGAAGTGAAGGCGTTTGCTCCTCTAAGCCACCACTAGGACAAGGTAATACATGAATGGCAAGGACTAACAGTTTCCTAGGGGTTGCAACATCTGGTAGGTGATGATAATTCAGCAGAGTAGTTGCCTTCACATTTGTGCACTTATACCAAAACAAAATAATAATAAATAACCAATTATAAATACTAATAGTTACATTTGTTTGGTTTTGTTCAGAAACAATGGTGTCCTACCTCTTAAGTCAATGTGACTGAAAAGCAAAATTAACTGCCACACAAACAAACAAAAAATCAAAACAGTTCTGAGGCTTAAATTTTCCAATTGTGTTTCTCTAACACTTTAAAGAAAATATGATCAAATAATCACAATACCTGATATTGGCATTTATTACTTAAATGTAGCTACCGAGTTAAGAATTTTCCTGATATAGCCTATAGGAGCTGGAGTATTAGTGCTAATGTATTATCAAAACAACTCTATTAGAAATCCATCAAAAATATATATATTTTGCAAAATACTTGTTTAAGATTGTAGTGAAAAAAAAAATCAGATCACATCACATTCTAAAATTACTTAATCTGAAATTTATTGAAATGCGTCTTGATATTTACAGGTAGAACTATAAAACAGACACTACTGTTACGGGACTGTGTAACTCAGAATTAGGAAAAAAGCTCAGAATTGACAGGGTAGAATAGAGAAAATGTTGGGTTCTATTTAGCTTTTCTTTGAAGTTCTCTCTGCTATTATAGATAATCTTTACTTTAGGCAAAGTACCCTCAGATTTGCTGCTACCTCAGATACATGTCTGTGAAAGAGATCAGGCTCCCATATATGCAAGTCAAGTAAGTCCATGACGGACCTTCCACGACTCAGACTTTCATGATTCCTATTAGTTAAAAGATCTTTATCTTCTGCTGATGTTTTGTTTTGTTTTTGTTTTTATTATTTGAACTACCCTTGTGAAATGCTCTTGAGATTTTGGTATCAAACACAGACAAACATCAATCCCAAGAATGACTCAGATGAACACTCCTTTGGTTACATATGATTGAGTAAAGGAAGTTTCAGGGGAGGAAAGGACAACATATTTGGATTCTTAAATGATAATAATTAAAAGAACAAAAAATGCAAAAATGATCTGGAATTTTTCCTTACCAAGTTTCACAGACTTTACTTTTTTGTTTTTGTTGTTTTTGTTTTTGTTTGTTTGTTTGTTTTTGTTTTTTTGAAGGATTAAGTAAGTCACACACCATGCTATATCTAAGTTGTACTGTACAAGAAGTTATCAATGACTTTCAGAAAAATACTATGTTCTCCCCTTGCTACTTAATACAAGTCCATCAAGTACACTACAATCTCCATTAAGCCATTATTCTACACATTTCAGATCCACATCTTCAAGGGTTCTCTAACCTTCATATATTTAGATAGAGTCAAACTAGCATTATATAGAAAAATACGTTGTTCTCAGGGACCTGAAGTTCAGCCAGATTAGCCAGTGTGCTGTAGCATACTGAACAACTCACTGCACTATTTATTTCATTTATAGGCTGTAATTAGGACACAGACCAACTGCACATTTCTGTGTAACTTGACTAATTGCCAATACTCTTGAAGATCATGGAAGCACCTCATTATAAAGACTCTTAAGTACAAAATCTATTTAATGCACTTAAATATAGATTTTCCTTCTGCCACAGGCCTACGTATTTCTTTTATTTAACATTGGACAAACACTGTTTGCTCCCATGCAATATAATTTCTTCTAGAATTCTCACATGTATGACAGAAAAAAAGCTCCACTGGAGTTTATAAAACCTTTGGCCTAGAATCTTTGATCTGTGCTCCCAGTCCTTTTATCTTCCACATATACTTCTTTTTTCTTTCATTTACTACTCATCAGGTTTTACAAGCAGCTGCATGTTTTGGGGGATGTGGATGTTTTTGGTTCTGTATAAACATAAATCAGAATGAGGGACTGAGCATGCAATATACACAGTAATTTTGTTTCTGCTCAAATTGAAATAAGTATACGTACAGTTTATGTTACCACATGTTAAAACTCAACCAAACTTTACAAAGGTCTCCTCAGTTCTTCTCTTTTTGTAGGTACAAATAGCAAAAATTTTGGTGCAAATTTAATTTACTCTTTGATTTAATTAGGCACAAAGTTCAGGCTAGAAAACCTGTTTTCATTAGCATGGCTGCATGCTGTGTCTCAGTGCCAATATGCTAAGGTGGTACCAGGCAAGTGCTGGCTGTATGATGTACATGTACAAGCAAAGACCATTTTTACAAACCTGGATTTGCTCCTACAATGACCTTCAGGTTAAACTAGTGGGAAGGAGAAACTTGAAGTAACCCATTTAAAATTATGCCCTGAGGGAATGCTTAAAGCTCTGAAGAGGATCATTTTGGAGGCAACTGCAGAAATTTTAAAAGTTACTGCTCATAGCTGTTTTTAAACACTCCACTACTAAGTTGTGCCAAGGAATTACAAAACTTCATCATCACTTCATTCAGAACAAGATGGGTTCACTCAGATCACTGTGACCTGACCTACCCTCCCCAGCCTTGAGCTGCCACGGACCCTGCATCCCCTAACAATGTTCAAGAGAGGGTGGCATTCATATCAATTGCCAGATTTCTTCAATGGATACAGTAAATCTGCAAGAAAACACCTGTCTGTCCCATTAAGAGCAAATTGATCTGATATTCCCTGTCCTCAGGAACTAAAACAGGCCTAAAAACTGATGGGAGGAAGAGTGAAACCTATACTGTGTTTCTCTGCTATCCTTTTTTTTTTTTTTTTTTTTTTTTCTAATTTATTACTTTATTTTTATCTGTACCAAACAAGTCATTTCAGTTAAGCCCATCTGGTGGTCTTCTAATTATCAAATAAATGAAAGGAGAACCTGAGGATATCCTTCAACTGAGCAGTAATTAGCTGATATCTGGGAAAGTAATATATCATAAAGGGTCATAAAGGGTCTGCCCTTTGACTGGGCTCTTACTTCTACCAAAACACATCACTTTTTCCAAAGAAATTTTTCTGAACAAAAGACAAATAGCATTTGGCTTAATACTAAAATAATCTGTTGCATTTTTGTCTTTCTTAAAACCAACAATGTACAAGAACACTGACTATGCAGGTAACTTTCTCTGTTTTATCTGCAGTCTCTCCTTTCTCTTCATGCTATTTCTATAACAAGGCTATTAGCACACTACCTCAGGTATGCTACTTTTTCTCTCTGGTACTTCATATAGCAATACTATATATGACCAGTAATCTAGTACAATTTGTTATCCTTCATTTAGTTTCATAAAATACATCTTCTGTATCATTCATTTTATAATGCTGTGTTTTATTTATGCTAGAATGCTTCATCGAGATGAAAAAAAAAAAAATGTAGATTAACAAAGCTGCAAGTACACACTAGAATTCAAAAGGCTATAATTTTATCTCAGCCCTCCTTTCAATTAAATAATACTGGCAGAAGCCACAGATCCACAGATCTTCAAGAGAGAGATCATGTTTGCTCCACTCTGCATAGATTCCTAACAGAATCTATGGGATTAGTTAACCAAGAATAGTGAATATTAATCAGCTGCAGGGCACATAAACAAAGCATGCCACTGCCCCAGTTTTTAGCCACATTACTGACAACAGCAGTACTTTTATTGCATCGATGGATGTTGCAGCAGCCATTGTAATTCCCTGTTTAAAGCATTTTATCAGTCTTATAAAATACAGCAGCCTTCAGTGATAAAATATGAAAGAAAAAATAAGAATTTTTTTTTTGCAAGGAATTGCAACCAGATAGTACCATAAGTATAATTTTGCATTATAAATCAATGATGTTATGCTTCATTCTTCTTTTAAAAAAATAATTTCAATTTTGAAAAAGAAGTTAATGTGGTCTAGCATTTATTTTGGTTCTGAAAAGGACATTCAGGCATGTTAAGATGAAGTCTGTTTCACTGAATTTTTAGAATTCTACAATAAAAGTAAATTCACATACTTCCTATTTCCTTGTCTATGTCATAGTGTCTTTCAGCAAAGAGCGTACCTGGAAGCATGTGTGTTTGCATAAGGTAAAATCTGATTCAACTTCAAGAAAATCCTGTGAGGTAGTAACCTTGTGTTTTTAAATATCAGACAACATAAACCTTTTCTCTGCAGTTTTCCTATACTTGATAAGAACTAACTTCTAGAGTACTACAACTAACCAAAGTTTTCTGATGAACCAACAACTTTATTTGGTCATTGGTTAAGGGCAATAATATTAATAGTTATGATAAAAGGATTGTTTTTAACGAGGAAACCTTGTGTTGCACTTATGACTATATGCTTCATAAGATTTTTGAAAACAAAACAGGAAGGATCTTTAATTCTTCATTCAAATAATCTCTTTGATAAAAAAGACAAAATAGGTGTTATAGAGGGAAGGAAATGTCTTAATAAACACTCCTTGCCAGTATGCCTTTTTCCACTCCAATTGATACAGTTATCAGTAATTCCTAAATTTTGTGAGAATGGACAACATAGATATTTTTGTCTCAATAACTGGCCCATGATAAATTCCCATTAAAAGATTTCCATTTAAGTGGCCCACAAAGCTCATCTATCCTATTGGTAAAAACAAACACACAAACAACAAAAATCACAACCTGTTTTTTCCCTACATCTTCCCCTAGCACTACGTTTCTACCTCCTCTCCCTGAATCTTTTGAATATACCAACATAGTCAAAAATACTGTTTCATTTCAAAATGTTGACTTTAAGCTTGAAGTATGATTTCCTAAGCTCAGGGGACCTTTAATTGCCTGAGCCAAGAACAAAGGGGAGGAACACACTGGTCACAAACAAGGGAAATCTTTGGGAAGGATATGCAGGCCCTGAAGTACTTTAGAACATGTCAACCATGATGCACAAAGCACAAAGCAAGAACATAAAAATAAGAGGAGGATTAAGAGGGGTTTACTTTAAGAACTCGCTGTTTGGGAACCCTATCAAAAAAAACAACCATCAAGTAACTGTCAAAATAAGTCATTGAAATTTGGTTAAAAACAGGTAGTCCTCCACTTAAAATCCAAACACAGCAGAAATTATTACAGAAGATGACTGGGAACCCTTGTTGATAATACTCAAGACATCTCAGTGAAAAGGAGCAGACCTTTAGGTTTGATATAGATGAAACCATAATTTGATATAGATGAAACCATAAAGGAACAGCCAGTCTCCAGCTTAAATTCAGTACAGCAATTGGCAGCCACTTATGCTATAGGATGTGATCAAGTCTTGTAACAGTCAACCAAGCATAAATTTACTATAGTCTAGTGAAATTAGGATGTGTCTATGTGATAGAATGCATTTGAAACAGTTTCTCATCGTTTTCTCATATAAAAAAAAAAAAAAAGTCACCTTGTCACTCTTTGCCTCACCTGAAAAAAAAATAAAACCCATCACATGCATAATTATTCAGCTAATATCAAGAAAATAAAGAAAATAGTTAATACACATTACCAATCTCAACACAAGAAGCATTGTACTACTGGACCATCCATCATCTTCAACCCTTTGAACACTGAATTTTCCTACAGCAAACAGGGCTACCTGTTTGCTTATGCTGTAGCCACTTAGGAAAAGAATATGCCATTAGGAAAAACAGCTCTCTCTTTGATTAATGGTTCATTAGCTCATATGCTCAGGAAGTCTTTTCTTCAGTAATGAAGGTTATTCATAGGCCTCTTTCATAGGCCTCTAGCAATCTCTTCAACAGTTATAGCAACTACTTTCATTGGCCAGTAGGAACTATTAAAATAATAAAGCTTTGTTAATTATTTTTAAAAGTGGTTTATATTAAATTACTAGCTAGAACTATGCTGTCAATGTCTGAATGATTTTTTTTTTTTTTTTTTTTCAGTTTCATTTATTCTTGGACTAAAATCACCTACTCTTTGAAGAGTTTTTCCTCAACATTCTCTCTTATCTTCTAGAAATAGAAAGTTATATTCTGGACTCCCTTAACACATTTTGTGCAGCAATCAATATGTTGTCATATACTTATTTTTGTGATATTTACCTCTACAAATGGTTGTTTTCGAGCCAAGCCTCCTATAGACACTCTGCTTGCAGCAATATGCCTTTTGACTCTAAGCAGCACACTCAGCTGAACATAAAAGGAAAAATATCTGTATTTTCCAAACTGCTCTTGCAGGTCCCCTACCTTTTAGGGTGGGGGGCAAATGGAAGGAGGAGGGGAATTAAGAAAATAAGTATTTGAATATTACAAACTTTGATTTAAAATGATAATAATAAGAAAGAAAGAAACAAAAAACGTGTAATTATTGGCTTTGTCATATTTTTTCCAGCCTTCTGAGGCATTTTCTTCCCTCAATATGCAAAAACTTACTCCATAATCTCCCATTTTACACAGAACAGACAGTGATCTCTGGGATTCATAAACCAATTATTTCTTCACAAATAAGTGGAATCTTGAACAACTATCAACATGTAAAAAGCCAATATTTGCGTCACCTACTACAGAGTCTCATATGCAATCTATTGGATTTCATTTGTTCAGCCCTTTTCACTTCAAAGAACATTTGAGATTTGTTCTGAGAGCTTTAACTTTCTAATAAGACAAGATTTGGTATCAGCTCTTGTGATAAAACAACTTCATAATTGCTTAAAATCTCTTACCTCCTCTCCTTTTACATACCTAACAGCTCCCTTAGGTATTTGTAGTCACTTTAAGTTTCACTTTACCATAGTATCAAATTGCTTCAGATCTCATTGTCAAAACTCCAGGTATTTTTCCTTTGCATTATCCTAGAGCATATGTGCAGAGATGTTTGTATAGATCTGGGATCTATAATAAAAAAAAGTTCCATCATTTGTACTATAAAAGAAACAAGTCTCATTTACAATTTAGAGCATTTACAGTACGCAAGAGGTTTAAAATTGGTCCATGAGAGAATAAAATCCACAAACTGAGTATAAGATGTTCTGAAGACTACACTAACAAGCACGGAAATACATATATTGATAAGTAGAATTGGTTTCAGTATTCTTAATGAGTATTTTGTCTCTTTTTCTTGTCTTGAATCAAAGGGAATCTCAAGCCTTGTTCTTCCTTTAAACACATGCATATAGACAGAAGTGGATACAGGTATTTTTATCTCAGTTTCTGATCTACTTTTGCTAATAAAGCAAAGCTTCTCCACTTCACCTTCTAGGTTTCTCCTTTTGCCAGAACTACCTGTACTTACTAGTTGTCCAGTGGCACTGAGGTCCAAGTGACTCCAAATTCAGGGGCTGCAGGAAATACCTGGTGGCAACAGCAGGGAGCAAAATTACACTAGGTGATCTTTGTTTTAAAAGACATAAAAGCATGCAATCTGATCTTCTGGCTGTTGCCTGCTCACGACAGCTCTAATGAAATTATGCTTCAACTTAGAGAAAAACTTGTTTTGTAATTGAAAGTTTTCATCTAACTTTCTCGATTTTTCAAAGATTTTAATAGGGAAAAAAAATTCTCATGCACAGAAAACACTACAGGAAAAAAAAAGTCTTTAAAACTCCTTTTTTCATATACTGTCTTTCTTCTTTTATTAAAAGATGGAGAGATGATTAGGAATACCAAGAAGAACATTGTCTTCCCTCCCCATTCAAATAATTAATTTGACTTTTCAAATAAAATGGAGAGAAAATAATAATAATCATCATCATCATCATCATCATCATCATCTACAGTTAATACATATTTTTTCAAGAAATAGTGAATACAGGCACAACTTGAATTTAACCACAGAAGCACCAACTATTTCAGAGACTCAAGACCCACTTCATTTCTTGGCCTTTTGAATAAACTGATTCATCACACTGCATAGTATCAATTAACAAACATGGACTATAAACATAAGAGAAATCAAATCTGCTTAAAAAATGAACTAATGGTTCCCCTTGATTTAATACTAAGACAAAAACTAGCTGTTGCTTTTAACCAGCACCTTGGCAAAGGACAAATGAAACAAATCCAGCTCCTGTGCTCCTATCCAGTTAAGCTAGACCAGTCCCTCAACAGAGGTGTTCCCTGTTCTCACCAAACCAAACTCTTGTTGCAGCTCTTCCATCTTTAGTGCAGGACCTCCTTAGCAGTGCCACACTTCTGCTGCACAATAGTAGCTATGCCGTTATAATCAATCCTAGGCAAATGGATTGCTGATTATAAATGCAAGTTTTCTTTTACTGTGCTTTCTTGTTGAAGATATTTATTGAATACACTGCAGTTTTGCTTACAGACCAAACCAAAGAGAAACCCAACAGGTCTCTGCTTTCAGATACTTAGGCCTCTGCATACGGTGAGCAGAGTTTTAAACACAAATACCTAGCACCTGTACATAGTAGTGTGCATTTCTCAACTCCTGCTCACTATTGTCAACCACTAGGTGGTAATGTTCACTCTGCGGACATTACAAGAGATAGCACAAATGCTAGCTGCCTTAGAAACAAATTCTCTTCTCATTTACGCTGGTGCAACCATGTAGTAACCCAGAACTGAATGTGACTTGTTTCCTTTCCAATCGACAATTTGATTTATCTTCAGCTATGCTCACTTATGCCCTAAGCACAAAGAGGCATGTCACAGCACCTCATGCGCATTTGCTGCTGTTTGTTCCTTAGACCTGCAAACTATCCCAAAGCAACTTAACCTACATAAGAACATTTTTTCTGCAGAGGAAGTTTAGCAGGGCAGATGCATGCTGAATTAATACCACTCAAGCTGATATAATAATATTTTGCTTTGTTTCTATGATATTGGAGCTAATCGATCATCTAGGAACAGATGCAGTTTTTATACTCCCAGTAAGTTCAGGGTTTATGATTTGCTCTTAAAACATTATGTATAAGTTAAAATAAAAAGCATACAAAAGAGGTCACACCAAATATAGATAGAATTTAATGAAGACTGAATATTCCTCTATGCATTCAGATTCTTCTGTCCACTGAAGTATTTTTGAGCAAGCATGACAGAAAGAGGAAGAAAAACGCATTTCAGTATAAAACTCATGCTTCAAGTACTGCACAGAATGAAAATGAACATGGAAATATTCTGAGCACAAGGCTGAAAAAATAAAGCTCAGCTTCTACTCCAAGCTATTTAATGACAGTACTTTCCTGATATTACCACTTCCCTTCTTCTTGTACCTGTTTTATGAAGTAGAAGAAAGGAGATAACTGCCAGAGTTGTTTGCAATATTCTCTTTCTTTTCTAGGGGAGGTGAGGAACAGAGAAGATAGGAAGATAAAACCCTGTTTCCAGTTCTGTAGGGTCATCAGTTTAGATGAAAATATTTACTAGGTGGATTGAGAGAGAAAAGAGAAAGGTAAACAACCTGGCTAAGATATTTTTGAAGGCCTGTCCAAAAAGCCCAACTGCCTTGGGTTTAGATCTATGCCTGATGGAGAGCAAAGACACTAAGCCAAATCTCTTATCACATTGCTGAATGTCCTGCTTACAAAGTCAACAAGACAGCCTCCCTTGCTCTCTGTGTTCAAATAATTGTGCATTTGCAGGACCAAACTGAAAAAATTTCAAATAGCATGGAAGGAAAACAAGCAGAATCTAGTCCAGCCATGCTTGCTCAAGAGATAAAAACTTCAAATTAATATTCTGAAACTAAATAACAAAATGAATGTTTTTGTTCAGTCTGGACTCTTATTGGCAACTAGCTATACCTTTGTGTAAACATTTACTGTGTCATGGAGAGATGTTGCCAGTATTGGGGTCTGACCTGGGAAAGCCCTATGTACAAAAGCTTGCTCCATTAAAAAGCAAACCACCATGCTGGCTACAACCATTCCCTCTGTAGAACAAAAACAACCTCTAGCCATAGCCAAGAAGACAGAAGGGAAGCAGCTGCTTGAACTACTATCCAAATCTCTTGGATAGGTTTGCACATATTACTACAATTACTTTGGAAAAATGGGTAAGTATAAAGGAAATAGAAAGGAGAACAATTCACCTTATCCAGATAATGCATCAGTAAAGACAGCTACTAAAAGCAGGGGGAAACTGCAATGTATAACATAATTCTGGTGTTTTATTTCACCACCAAAGCAATCTTTTTAAGAGTAGGTAACACAAGAAATAATTTGAATTGCAGATAAATAGAACTTCAGGCCTTGGACTGCTTCCTCTTGGATAAATAGCTCTAAGGGTCAAACTGAAGAATACCACAAAGCAAGGAAAGCCAATGGATCTGAACCTACTTATACCAGGCTGTAATTTGGCCTACTTATATTTTCTTACATTTCCTCTCTGATTTATTTCATGAGGCCACAACGGTCAATTCAAATTAATTTCAGCTTTACATTCATGCATTTTTCCAACTATATCCAAGGCTACCCTTGAAGGATTCCTAGATTCACATAGGAAGAGTCTCATGGGTTGTCCTTGGCTGTATTTCTCACTGAACCACTTGAAAACCCCACACTAACACATTCATGCAAAATTGGATCAGACCTTATGAAAAGGAAGTAACTTTTTTTTCTTCCATACATCATTCAATTTCCCTTAAATAGCTGGAGAAGAGTAAAAAGCTCTGGGCAATGTCCAGTGAAAGAGATTGCCAGCTGAGCCAAGGTCTGAAACTATGCTTCACTGACATCAAATGGGAATTATGTACTGCTCATGTGTTTATGTGTTGCACATATAGGTGAATTCTATGCCAGGTAAATACACTTGACATTTAGCTATATCGTTATATCAAGTATAGCCAAATGGAAAATACGGGTGAAAACAGTAAGTACTCTAGACCTTGATATTACAGAGAAATTATATACAAGTTCAGCTTTTGGCAGGATATATTACATAAGAGAAACAGAAGTGTTAGTACAATAATAACTTATATGCCACAAAATGTGACAAACGGAACCAACCAGTTAGGAGAACACACTTAATGCAGGAGCCAGATGCTAGCTCTTCATCCGCAGATGTTCAGAACATCTGAACAATTTTTAGTTCCTGTAACACATACTCATCTGACTCTGCTTTTTAAAGCTTTTTGTTTGTTTGTTTGTTTGTTTTTGAGCCAGGTTATTTTACATGTTCTCTATAAACATACCATGACATACTGACAAAAATAAATAAAGTAATAACTGAGAAACATTGAAAACTCTGTTTATATCTTATGTCACATTGAACTGGAAAACAATGGTCAGTTTCTTATATTAAAGTCATATTTTCCGGATTATATTTAATAGGAGACTTTCAACTATCTCCCACAGTATCCTTGTATGCAAGTTATAATGTTAGGGTCTGGATGGATGGACAGATTAAAAAAATAAATAAATAAATAAAAATAAAAATAAAAATAAAAAATGTTTGAATGACCAGGCCCAAAAGGTGGTAGTTAACAGGTTGTACTCTACCTCAATGCCTGTGACATGTGAAGTATTGTAGAGGTCAGTACTGTGCCCCATCCTGTTTAGTATCTATATCAACTATCTAAAGGAGGCAACAGAGCGTACTGTCTCACATCAGCAGATGACACCAGCACATGGAGTGAAAGATGATTGCTTTTCTACTCAGCACTCAAACAGATCTCATCTGGATCCTATGTCTGATGCCGGGCTCTGCAGTACAAGACTCAGACAAACGTGTGCAAGTTCATCGGGGTTCAGTGGAGGATAGTCAGGGACTGAGGCACTTGTCTTATGAGGAAGGGTTGAGGAACTGGGACTTGTTTAGCCTAGACAAACACAGCTTCAGGGGGATCTAACAGCAAAATACTAGAGTCTGCAGACATAAAAGAGACAGAGACAGCCTCTTCACAGCAGTGTATATGTGTGGCAGGAAGACAAGAGATAATAGGAGTAAGCTAAAAAAAAAAAAAAAAAGAGGGTTTCAGGCCATACATTAAGGGAATCTTTTTCAGATTGTGAATGTCAGACAGTGAAATAGTTCTCCCACAGAGGTTGTGTACACTTAGTTCTTGGAGATTTTCAAGACCTATGTGGGTAAAGCCCTATGCAACCTGATCTAATATCATCACTGACTTTGGTTTCAGCAGAAGGTTGAACTAGAGGCCTCCACAGGTCCCTTCCAACCTAAATTATCACATGAACTCACAGCTTTGACATTTAATATTAAATGAAACTTCAGTGTTCCATTACTGAGAAACAAGTCTTCTTTTACTCTGCCTGCTGACAACCGAGGTAACTGAATGGAGTTTTCTGAATACATCCAACTTTAGAGCTTGAAACAGTCTATCCAGAAGTTCAGGAGAACATTTTTCATACATCAAAGGCACTATAACCTTTTGTTCCATGCTTTTCTACTACAAAATACACTACTGAGAATACCAAGAAGAAAAGCACTAGCAGTCACTTCACATCTTCTTAATGTCTTTACAAACATGCCCCTGGAAACTGTGGATCAATGACTTGCAGAAGAATCCCCCAGATCTACTTTGTTAGCCTCTGTATGACTCAAGATCCATAAACCAGTTAGGAGACCTTCAGGGTGTAAATAATTTCCAAGGAGATATATAACAGAACAAACAAGAGAATATCTCTTCTGCTCTGGACATCCTGCTATATTCCTACTACTGTTAGAGGAGGTGTGAGCTTATTCGAGAAAGCAAAGAGTCGATCACCTTAAAAAAAAAAAAAATAGAAAAAGAAAAACGGAAAAGATAGTGTGCATACATTTTAATACAGTGTGCATGCTAGGCAACTGACACTTGCTACTGACTCTTCTCCCTGAAATCAAGTTTTCCTATGAGAAGGGATAGTCAGAAATGTGACATATTAAGCTATGCTTTTCCTCAAGAAGAGGGCATGGGGCAGAACATTTCCTATATTTTTTTCATATTTTTCCCTAGTTACTATCTGAACTTAGCATATTTTGGGACCTAAAGTAACAGAATTTCTTTTAAAAAACTCAAGGTTTATTTTATTTTATGGTTTTTAATTTTAAGCAAATAAGTCTAAAAAACCCTCTAGCTCTATTTAAAAGCCACACAGGTCTCACAGATACTAACTCCCCAATATACAGTGGTTTTGTTGTTTTTCTTTAGCTGTCAGCTACAAACAGCTATGAAACACAACCACTACAGTCAGCATAGGAAAAATGACTTTTTTCCCCATTAAGCTCTAACATCTAATCCTCTTAGAAGTAGCCAATGCTTTGAGCAATAAGGAACTCTTCCAGAATGCAGTATTTTTTACATCATGTCTCCTTTTACATCAGACTGAGACAACATAAAACTTAGTAGGAATCTAAATAAAACACTCACTTTCCCTGTGTAGGGATGCACACATTTCTGCCTTGAACTAGGCAGAACCTACATAACACCGATATAATACTGACGGTACAACGAGTAACCTACGGGGTGTTCAGTTAGAATTTTCTTTCTGAAGTTCTAGTACAAAAGAGCTACTAACATTCTGTTGATATCTTATCTGAAATAAAGTTCTATTAAATGTTTATATCAATCAGAGAAATTGAAAATAGCAGGAAGAATTAAAATTAAAGAAGGGTCAGCAATAAAGCTTCTTAATTAATGGACCCTTTTCTTCAAAATAGTACAAGCATCATTTTACAGATAACAACATTTCTTCTTCAAAGACACTTCACAATAGTGAACACCATAAGAGGACAATAATGCATTTGAACACCAAGCAGCATAAAGCAACTATCTCTATGGGTAGTTTAATCAAATTGCTAAAGTGATGAAAGAGACAAAAATTTGGTAAATGCTTAAGTAATTGCTTGTTATACAGACTAAATAAAAGTTAAGAATTATGAATTTAAGAGAAAACATTAGAAGGCATCTATTACTAATAGATCAATTGAAATTGTTAGCATTACCTGTAAAATACTGGTATATGAATAATGAATTAAGTAGGTAGGAACCAGGTTCCTGTAAAGCTTATCTGGTTAAATGGTTTGGCATGATGATTATTTTTTTTCTGGTTTAAATAAATACAAGCTTTCACTTATTAAGCAAGGAGACAAAGCCTTGTTCACTTATTAAGCAAGGAGACAAAGCCTTGTTCTGGAAAGTGGTTAGGCTATTTTGTCACCATAGATCTTCACGAAACATTAAAAAAGTCACTACAATTCTTGGGGGGTGGGGAATGTTCATAGAATATTTATGAGGGACTTCTGACCCTAGTAATGTTGCTCATATGATCAGTGAACTATTTAGTTTAATAACAGAAAGATACACCAAATAAATCATTATATATATATGCATATATAACATATAAACAAAACAAATTTAGATTTAATTTGGATTAACTGTAGTTAAGTTTGAGTTTTTAAAAGGTACCTTTGAAAAATAGGTCTGGTCATCTTATTGTACCAAGCAAAGTAAAATACGGTTAGCATTTTTTACTTATTATTATGTCCTCTGTATTTTAAGTGTGAATTTAATTTCCAGTAAGAAAAATTAAAACCTCTTAGTTTCTTCCAGAATTTTTTTTTTTTTTTTTTGTGACAGAACAGAACCAGCCTTGGGGAGGGAGTGGAACATAAAAAGGACAGAAAAAAAGCCCGAACACATCCAAAATTTGATCTAGTATCTAAAATATTGTAACAGACTACTCAGAGTGGAGTTGCTATTTCTGGAGATATTTAAGAAATGTGTGGATGTGGTGCTTAGGACATAGTTTAGTGCTGGACTTACAGTGCTACATGATGGTTGGACTTGATGAGTTTAACGGTCTTTTACAACTTGGTTGATTGTAATATTCACAGAATATTTAGCCACACAGACTTTTGGAGCTTATACAGCATGGTAGCTTCCCAGAATTCAATAATTCTTTCTTCCTTGGTGTGTTTTGTTTGTTTTTAAATGTATTCCTTCTTATGTTTATTAACTACTTGTAATTGACAACTGCATTCAGTCTCTATTTGATCAGTACCGTTATTGTTTATTGTCCTAGAATAGTTTACCTCCCTAGATGGGACAGCTTGAAGCACTGTCAGCCATTGACTCCTGTACCCATCACCCTGACTTTTTTTTTTCTGTGTACCGAACTCAGTTGTGAACCATTAGAAACAAATCCTAAACCTGACATACAATTTTTTTATTTTATTTTTCTTTTCTTTTCTGAAGCAAGTTCTTATTATGGTCATGCTTATGTGTTGAAACACAAAGATGTTCTCCCAATATACATATATACAAAATAAAAGCATTATAGGTGTAGGTCTCTGCATAGTTTCAGAAGCTTCAGTGAGAAGTACTGCAAGGTATCTGCATGGAAACACATATATTCAAACCTCTGAGAAGACTGAGGTGTTTTTTTTTTATTCTTTCTTTTGTTTGTGCTTTTCTTTTCTTTTTTCTTTAAAGTCATGTAGAGCTTGAGTGATTGATTCTATTGAGGTGACACCTCAATATCTAATCCCCCCACCCCTACTTTTTTTTTTCTGAGAAAGTATTTAGCACATTTAGAATTTTAGCATGTTTCCAGTATTTTGAAATCTTCAAATTAAACACATAATCACAAAAACAAAACAACAACAAATAATGCTACGTTAGCAGAGTATGAAGGAAGAACCGAGGCTTTTCTTTTCAGACTTAACTGCCATTCTTTTCTCAGTCCCCCTTCTCCCGCATGAAGTATATAGCAAAAGCTTTCTAGATTTTTCTATTCAGATTTAAATTCACCTTCTGTTGCTCTTCCTTCTTTTAACATTTTCCCCCTATAGGATGCACTGCTTGGAATCAGATACAGTGCGTTTTCTGTTTTACTAAGGTGACTTTTGTTCCCCTAATGTTTTCTTTTCACTGTCTTCTCTCCCATCTTTCTATCATTTTCCAGATCACTAACTCCCAAAATTTCTGCCTCAGCCAACAACTTCAGCTGATCTCATCCACCTACATCACTTGATCACATTCCAACAAGACATATTTTCTTCCAGCCTTTCTGCTGCAGCGACCCTTAAACCTCAGGGCCATTACAGGGCAGTGAAGTGTCCTGCTTCCCTGACCCACAACATCCCTCAGCCCCCAGGGAGGTGAGGCAGAATGGGTGACACAGGCTGGTCTCAGCCTGGCCACCCCCAGGCTCCATCACAGACGAGACACTGGTGGAACCCCCAAGCTAAAAGCAAAAGACCCAGACAAAGCTTCTCACAGGTTTTGCTTGCAGCTCTTTTCATGTAAAAATCAAAACAAAACCAACCAAACAAAACAACAACAAAAGCATAAAAAACATAAGTTGGAGAAGATGTATCAATGGAGATGTATCACTTTTCCATATACTAGAAGTTTTTATCCCTATAGTAACTATCTAATATGCTAGTTGGATGAAACTTTGGAGTTTTTCACTAGAATCTGTCAGCCATATCGTCGTTGATGCTGTTGTCAAAAAGGATACAATTGAAATGTTAGTTATTATCCCCCATATTTTGCTTTGTTTTGAAATTTCTACTTCAAGTGTTGATCTATATTCAAATATGTCCAGTCATTTCCTACTCTCCTCTTTTCATTACAGGCCACATTACCTGCTACTTCACTCTGCCCCTTCCCAGACTCCAAAAAGTTTCAGTGTGTCTGCAGGTTCTTCAGAGTTCAGGAGCTTGCCAGCATCAAATTGCCAAATCACAGGTTCATACCACTGGACTGTAGTCGATCATAAGGAGGAACTTGGTCAAATAATTGTGTATGGTTTGTAAATTGTGTGTTTGTATAAATGCACTGTCGATAAATAAATAAATAAATAAAACACATCAAAGCTAGCTCCAATGTTTTAGGGAAGTCTCTCATGTTGCTATTTAATGACCCCAAAGCAGAAAGACCTCTGGCTACTGCTGGAGATAAAGATACATGCTTTTCTATGGCATTGTACTCTAAACTGCATTCTTGAAAGATCAAACATATTATCATTTTTCTTAAACTTTCCCATGTGATCAGTTTTGCTCTTTACAGATGGTGGGAAATTCTGCTGTTTCAGTAGTAGCTACCGGAACATGTATGCCTAAAGAAAAAGTGAATGTGGTATTGGTTTGAGAAGGACTTTCTCTTTACACAATGCTCTTATCAGCTGTGCAAGTAACACAGTAGCATAAAGTGGGTGATGCTTTTAAATCTTGGCTCCAAACACCTGGTTATGTTTTTAGCCACTCTTTTTTCCTTGCTGTATTGGGTTTATGTGGCAAGGGTTTGGTAGCAGGAAGGCTGCAAGGGTGGCCTCTATGAGAACAGCCCAGGAGGAGCCTTATGTCAAATCAGAGCCAGGTCCAGACAACTCCAAAATGGGACCTGCCGCTGGCCAGATCTGAGCCAATTTTTAGTTTGCTTTTAGTTTCTCATGGTTCTAGTCTGTTAATGATAGACAATAAATTATATTAATCTTCCTACACTGAATTGTTTCAGCCCGTGACGGTAATTGGAGAGAAATGTCCCTGTTTTTATCGCAACCCTTAAGCCCCTTCTGTCATATTTTTCCCCTTGTTCCTCTGAGGAGGGGGAGTGAGAAACTAGCTATGGTGGAGTCCAGCTGCCCAGCAACATAAACCCACCACACTTGCTTAAAGCAATAGCCTCATATAAACTGTGGCAAATAGCACAGGTTATTTAAACAGTGATCTCACACACCTTTAATGTTAAAAGTTCCATTAGCTTAGTCAAATCCCAAGACAGCAATGCTCTACACTGCTGTGTCATGGTGTGACAGGGTATAAATTTACACCGATTACATTTAAGGAAGCGATCACTACCAAGCATTTAGTTAAGTAAATGTCAGCATTTCCTCCATAGGCCTAAGGGTCCTGAGCACATATCCCTCATGGGGGTTTGGCTGTGGGGGCTCCCTGCCCACCAAAGTGCTGTGGGGAGAGACTCCCTGGCAGTGTTGTGCCATGGGGAAGCTGTAGCCAGGGCTCGCCTGGCCCAGCCTTGGCCTAGCCACAGGGAGTTGGCCTGATGCAATTTTGTTTTACTTTGGGATTTGAGTATGTGTGTGTGGTGGATTTTCTTTTATTTACTTATTTATTTATTCAGATTTTCAACAAAATTAAAGTCTGTTGCTTTCGTCTTATATCAAGTTCAGATGAGCAGATGCAGGCCCAAAATGATCTCAGTCCAATCAAATTAAGATGTCAGTTCTCAGTATTGCAAATTAGATTAATAAATGACTTCAATGAATGTAGTCAATTTTGCATAAGTAAACAAAATAATACATGTGGATGAAAACTGTGTAGGATAGCTCTGTTATCAAAATTCCATTCATAAGTAAATTAGCCCATTCCTCAGCAACTTCCAAGACACTTCTGAAAACAAGTCAAAGCTGGTTTTTCCTTTCCCTCTAAATAAACTATTTTACAGAATCAACATATTTTGATAACAATTGCCTAACTTAATGTTACTCTCTTAAGAGAGTAACTTAAGAACAGCTAATAAGCCAATATTCTTCATATTCACCTGCCAGGCAGGAGGAAGACAGCCTCATGACTCTCACTATCTTGCTTTAGACTAGGAACAAAGATGGAAACCCCCAGTCCCAGACTGTAGCGTAGGACTAGGCTGAAGACTTGCTGTCTCTTTTACAGTATCACAGACCCATTCAGGTTGATGCCAAACACCAATTTACATCAAGTGAGACCCTCACTATTGAAGACTTGCAGCTGTCAGGGAGTTCAAGAGTAGCACATACATAGCTGTATGTTTTCAGGTCTCTGTGTATTGTAGTATTGCTCTCTAGACCAGAGAAGAAATTTTCTTTGAGGCAGTAATTGTTATCAAGGGACCTGGTATATGATCCAGAGATTGCGCTTTGGTTAAAAGCAGGTTAGTGCAGTGAGCAACCTTCTCTGGAGTTAACTTTCTCCTCCACCTACCTGCTCAGCCACAGAAGCTGGCTCACGAACAGCCACATGCTGCTTTCTGCTGGAGCACGTTGTACTGGGTCAGGTTTAGGAACAGGCCTATGGATTCAGGGATACAGAAGCCTGTCAGGAATAAGGCACTAGAGCTGAGGACCTTTCCTTTCCTACTCTGAGGAAAGGAAAGGAAAGGAATACTACAGTGCATGGCCCTCAAGGAAAATTTTGATCTGTGATCTTTTAGAAAGTGAGCAAGTCTGGCCAGCAGCAGTATAACTGCTGGTGCAGTGCACCGCTTCTCTTACTCTTCTGATCACTCAAGCTGCTTTTTCTTGTGCTGTTGCCACAGAAGAGTCTTTATGAGCTCCTGGCACAGAATAGAGCTTCCTGCTCACAGAAGTCACTGACATCTATAACCGTACTGCACACTAAATTATTTTGACCTGTAAACAGAATGTGCAGTGGACTAACAGATGTCCTGTAAACTTCTTCCTTTATATTTACATCCTGTTTAGGTCTAGATACATACATCAAGTCTGCAGATCAAGCCCTGCAGAAACATTGCTGAATGCCACGAGACACTTCAGAAAGGCATCTGTTATTCACCTGCCATGCTGCCAGCCTCCTACTGTATTTGCATTGGGCCCCTCTCTGCATGACAGTACAATGAATGGAAGGGAATTCCAATGACTGGAGATTCTAGATACACTTTTCTCACTGTGTCAGTATGTTACTTTTTACCTGTGGTTTTAATCTAAAATTTTACTCCACTGTTAAATATTTAAACCGCACACAGATATGGTCATGTAAGCTTGGGAATTTTCATTATTTTTCTCCCCCCCCAATTCCTTCTCCTGTCAGAACACTGAATACAAGGTAAATGGCAGCAATATCATATATTTCTTTCAGTAGCAGGTACTCAGACTAATGCTACCTTGTGCTATAAACAATAAAAGTTAGTTCATCTATTGTACCTTGCAACAATGCAGAGACTTTTTGTCATCATAAGAATATGATGTTCTGAAATGGATTTTAAGTGTAACATCTCAATTTATTAAAGCTATGACACTGCACGTATAGAAAAAAAAAAAAAAAAAAAAAAAAAAAAAAAAAGATGGAGGTTTAGTTAAGCCATCATTTAAATATAATCTAATCTTCCTGTTTATTTGCTCTTACTATACTGAAAGAAGAATCCTTCTTGCTTCTTGTCTGCGTGGATTCCTTGAATAAAATAATGTTACACATCCTATTAGGCTAACAAAGAGCTCTATTAAAATGTTGCTAGGGATCCTACTTAAAACTATTCAGGGTGGATTAATCAGGCTGACAACTACCTTTACAGAAAGGAGACACAACCAGCTGCAGATACATCTGCATAATAACTGTGCCATTACCTACCTTGTGCAGTCAGTCCTTCCCCAAGTATCACTAGCCTAGGAAAGCAAATAGAAAATGGTTCTTTGCTGTTTTTTTGGAGTAAAGTCATAATGATCGCATGCACATACTACATGAAAGGAACTTTTCTTACAACATTTCATAGAAAGCAGTCTTCAATAAAAATAAGTGTTTTTGAAGAGTTTGTTGCATTTCAATAACAAGAGGAAATAATAAAAAAGCAGTAAACACAAGCTATCCCCATAAGGTCCCAGGGAGGCAGTTTTAGATGTAACATCAAACACTAACAGGTTAATTTTGCACTACAAGAAAGTTGTGAAGTGGAGGACCAAGCCAAGAGTTGGCTCAATTCATGCTTCAACGTATCACACGATCCCATCTGCAGTCTTCCCTCTAGATTTTGTTGCTTGGCCTGTTTTGGCATAGACCCTTGTCTGTAATCACAGATTACATCCCAAAATAACCAACACTTGCACCACAGGCAAATATCTCCATAAAAGCATAAAAATGAAACTTGTTCAAAGTTCTCCTTCTCTGAACATGCTGAGCTTTTTCTCTCCATTTATGTTGCGTTTCTATTTTGGCCAAGCTTAGAGCGAATTAGAGGTGCCTTCATTCCAACATGGTAAATCCTACTCATAGGAACTCAGTGTAGAGAGATGAGCTTGAACAGCTCTCTGGGTTTGACTGTAAAGGGACTGTTCTCTGGGGAAGTGTAAGAAGACTTTATATGTGTATAGAATTTTGTATAGATGTATTAAATGCACACAACCTTTATAATGAAAGTTCAAGGACTTTTTGGAGTAATTCTTTCATGGGTAGCAAAAATTTCCTAGTTTTCTAGTTTCTAGCATGTATTGTAAGAAAAAATGTCTGTGACTCCAACAGAGCTAGCGATATTCACTACTCCCACCAAATCAAAGCCCTACATTCAACAGGATAGTCAGACATTGCATAAGTGATTAAGAATGAGATGTATTTGTAACATATTGCAAACATAATTCACTAGATAATGAACTTAAAATGCCAGTCTGACAAGTATAAATGGGAAAAGACAGAATACTAAGCTCAGCCCTAATTTAACTTCACTGACTTCAGATACATCTCTGCAGAACACGACATATGCAGGCACAGCATTAGTTTGAAATGCGTCTATTTCAACTCATCTTTTTTCCTTTTATGACTTTAAGCCTGCTGACTATTTAAAAACAAAATGATTGGCCTATTTGATGTTAAGGAACAAAAAAAGTCAGTAGAGTTGAAACAAAAATATACCTACAGTTTTTTACACAGTAGTCCACATTTCACCCCACTGTTTTGTATTGTTTTCCACACTAAAAAAAAAAAAAATAATAAGTTTTATACATACACACACACACACAAATGTATTAGGTCAGGCAATTACTGTATTTTTAAAATGTTTAAATCTTTCAGGCAGTTCCTAACAAAATACGAATAGAAAAGAATCTTCATGCAATTACCTAAATATGGACATTAAATACACAGACATAAAAAATGTATTGCAGGATACTGGTGAATGAGTACTGAATTTTTAACTACTTCATTTGTCTTGTGTGGGAGCATAATAGATGCTCTGCTGCATTAGGATATTTGGATAACCTTGTGCTCAAGCCTTTCATCTCAATGATTTGAGTACAATAATATACTACTCGAGACATATGTTTGAAAGCGTCCATTTGTCAAGTAACAGGCTGTCAGTATATTTATATTCCCCTCATGACATATGAGTAGGTAGTTTTACAGAGGGAAGTGTCAGTATAAGAAATACATACAGACAGATCTTCAAGGCAGAGTAGAGACTAACAAACAAGGGCAGGACATCAGGTGTTGGAGGTCCAATATTGGTTAGATATCTACAGAAGCTACAAAACACAAGCACACTATTTAATCTCATTAAAACTTCCATGAGTGAGTGAAAGAGGGATCCTTTTTTTCTGCAAGGGGAGGGAAGAGAAATAATTTTCAGAGCTTGCCTGAAATATTTTATTATTTAGCAACAATTAGCGATGCTTTTTAAAAAGCTTTTTCTGAAAGCTTAAAGAAATGCAACGGGATTTTTCTGAAGGCATGAAAATGAATGTTGTGATTAGGCTTACTCTCCAATAAGTTACATGCATTCATTCATGAAACAATTTGGTTGGAGTCCTGTTATATACACAAGTTAATGCATTATTTTTTTTTTCTGCAAATGAAGATCATATGCAACATTCAAATGCTCAGAAATTAATAAAACTCACAGTCTTTTTACTAGCAAAAAAGCTTACCCACTCTTACTCATAAAAAGTCGTTCCAGCATAAGTGACTGGAAACATTAGAATTGCATTTAAAAGAAGGCAATCATTTGAGCTTTGCTGTATTTCATAACACAAAACCAGAAAAATGCTATAACATTAGAGTGCAATAGCTATAATTATTCTCTAATACAGAAATATATTTTTCATATTGATTTTATTTATTTTTAATTTGTGGAGATCACCATCATGAAGTTATCGAGAGAAAGAGTTAAGTAAAATATGAAGGACAAAGTAGTTTCAAAAAACATCTGTACTTCTGCTAAGGAAAAAGTGAAAACAATTAGAGGAATCTAAGTACTGACTACTTACTTACTGGGCTAAAAAAAATAAATAAATATATATAAAACTCATTTGCTTTTAGTAAATTTACACTTCTCTTGTAAGCATCTTTCACAGGTCATCATTAAAGGCTGACAGTTTATATAGTGTGGTGATCTAATATGAAGTCATTTTAGCCACAGATCACACAAATCAAACATACCATCCAACACACACGTACAAAAAAAAGCTATTAGAAAGACAAAAGTAATCATAAAATACATTTCTGAAGATAAATAGGACAAAGTTTTGAAAGCCACTACCTTGGGGAACCTGTGGTTTTAATAGCTAACTTGAAATGTGTAAAATCATTTCTAAGTATCAAGGTTGTACCATTTTACTGTGATTATCACAGAAGAATTGAAATAAATTCAACCAATGATTCTAGGAAACAGCTTTACTTTTCTATTGATATGGTCTGCCTATTTATTCATAGCAATGAACAAGGGCTAGTAACCCAACCCTGTGTACTTGGAATCTAGATCCCTTTATGAAACACTTCTGTTGTATAGACCTCTTGCAAGACCAGCTGCTGAAACTCCAATAATAAACACCATTTTTTTTTCTAGCTGAAAAGAGAGGCTGCAAATTCAAGGTAGTAAATTTTATTTGGTATTTTCAAGGACTGTGTTAGTTAAGAGAGCCACTTACCACTAAAAATAAAAAATTAAAAAAAAAGACTGCTACCCTCATCTTCTAAAACTGCATGTTTTCTGTCATAAAAGACATTGCTCCAAATGCTTTCATGGAGTTCACTAACAATTGCCTACAATCTCTACAATCTCTTTCAAGAGAATAAGTTGTGTGTGATGCAGCACACATGCGTGTACTTTGGGGAATAGGATAAAAGCCTGATTTTTGTCGTTGCTGGTGGTGGTTCTGTTTACTTTTTTTTATGAACTTAATCTGATAAATTCAGGTTGAAGGCAATGCAGTATGGGTGGCATTGCTCTCCCATCTCCAAGTTTTCACTAGTTAAAACAGCAGAGATGATTGTGCGTTGTGGTGTTTTAACACATCACGAAGATACTGTAGATTTGCTCTTCTCAGGATGGATCAAGTAAATACATCCACCATATGAAGAGCTTGTATACATACTAACAAAATCCAATACACTTCACAAAAATGATTATTATATTTCTGAATTTAAAAAACAACTTATGAATTGTTTGCATAGTAATTCTTACTCTGAAACAGCAGATATTATTTCATTTCTATGGGTATATACATGTACTACTAATTCTGGTATTTATATCTCTGAAATGATATATATGCAGTGATCAATCAAGAAACAAGAGAGGTGCAAGAAAATGCTGTTAGCCATTTCTCTTTAGAGACTAACATAACATTTCCAAAGCCATTCATAGACCAGGTCCTGGCTTTCGAACCTCACGACTGACTATTACATGATTTCTGCAGTGTCAAGCCTGTGGCATAAGTGCTTGCTTAGAAGGACTGTCTTTATTTTATTTTCCTCCCACAAGTCGACATGAAAATTTGAAATTAAATAATAATAATAATAATAATAGCTTTAAAAAAAGCATTTGAAACCTTAAGCTCCACAACAATCAGGTCAAAACATTGACTGTATTTAGAACATAAGAGTGATAACCATTAAAAGGCATAGGGAATATACCATAGGAACATCCAGACTGGAGAAAAAAAAAATGAAACAAATCCACTTAAAGCTTCAAGTCCCAGAAGGCATTCAGGTACCATAGCAAAGGGAGCCCACGGGATCAGACAGATTGCACAACAAATGACCCTGTTATACCATATGATTTCACACAGCTAGCGCTGGCAGGGAATAGTTGCATATTAGCCTATCTTGCAAAAATAATAATAAAAAAAACTATGTGAGAGATTACAGCTTTTTAATCTCAATTCTTAAAAGTGCTTTTCCCTTTGATAGAAGACTATACTTTGGGCCAGAAAAAACATTCTGAGTGGTCAGTTGTGATTTAGATAGGAGGCAATAGATAATTCCCATGCCCAGCAAGCACTTCTGAACAACAGGCAGTTTTTAATGCCTTCAAATCAAATGCTGGGTAATAAAATTACTTCCTTCTGGTATGAGGAGAATCAAGCTGTTTGATCCACAAGAAAAATCAAGCCTCAATATCAGGACTGATAGTGTGAATAGCGGCAAAGCAGAAAAAAACTACAGAGACTGTCAGACAAGTGCAAAGAGCAGAAAGTATGCAAACATATCTTTGGGAGGACCCCCTTTCCATTTTTAAAATTCAATAATAGTTATAATAAGAATATCACAAGTTGGTTTTCTATTCAGAAGCTTTTTTCAGCTTTCATATTTTTCATATTACCAGAGTAACAAACACATCTGCCTACAGATTGTTATAAATTAAAACATACAATATGTGGAGAAAAGAAATAATGCAACTTTCAAAAAGTGACTACTTCCAAAGCAATTTACAGTAATTAAGTACTAATTTTAAAATACTATTATAACCAAGGCATTTCAATAAAAATATTCATACTAGGGTTAACAGTGTGACTGATACAATTCTTTTTTTTTCAGAGTCTAATTCATATTGATCAGAATGAAACACATCCTGACATGCTGTTTGTGACGTGTGCAAACTTTTCAGTGTTTTTCATATACTTCCTGCCAGCAGCACAGATTTTCTCTAAGACTAGTATGGATAACTGAATCAATGCAAATCCAGTCTCTTAGTGAAAGATTTTATTTGTTTTTCACCTCAGAGAGAAACCAAGCCAAGTCCTACGTTTCCATTTTCCTTTGAGACACTGCTACCCAGGTGCAGTCTGTCCAGAAGCAGGAACACAAAGGAATATACATGCACTACCAAGATGCAGGAATATGTTCTGATTTGCTGGCATGCTGCTTACCTGGCAACAGCAGGAGCAGAGGTGGCTTTATATTAAAGTGAGCGCATACCTGAATATTCTAAGCACAACCCTCCCACCCCACCCCTTAGCAGAAAGTTGAGCAGAAATGCAAGGAAAAGAAATAAATTCAAATTATGCAAATTAATTATTATTGAGAATGTCTCTCATTAAGTGCCCTGTGTGCAGGCAGTTTTCTTAAGTATGAGGGCTATGTGTGATCAATACTGGCTTTAAATATTTACACTTTTTCACTTTATCTACAACTTTTAATCTTGAAATACTAATCTCTGCAAGCCACAAAAGAAATGCAGAGGTGGCAAGGATAATTCAGGTTTCATGAAAACAACCAGTCAAGTAGTGTCTGCAAACCCTATATAGGTCCCCCCCAACAAAGAAGAAAAGCTCTCATATGAGCTAGTAAGTTAAAATGAACCAGAGAATACTAGTAAAAGAAATACCTCCCATATGAAAATACTCTTTTTGAAGTCTGCAATTACCTATTTACAACATTTCCTCATTTCTAGTGCATAGACCTGTACTTGGTAGCATAAACAGAGTTCCAACACAGCATACTCATATGCTGTCCAAACAGTGACTGTTGCTGTTTTTCCAGTGCACACCTCTATTCCCCTCATTACTACTCCAGTACAGTAACACGATAAGCCACCCTCCTCCCACTCCTTCTATAAAGACATTATCTACAATTACATTACTAATTCAATAGAAAGCAGGTGGTAGCTTCAAAGTTAATGAGAAGGGAACATGAGCAATATTTTGTTTTCAGATTAAGAATTCCCTGTAGAAATGACAACTTTGTAAAACTACTTAGAAAAACAGACTCTGCCACTCTGGAGCAGCAGTCCAAAACCTAAACACAACTATATTACCCTGTTGGAACTATTACCACAGAGTATTGGTCCAAATGGCAATCCCATAATCATGAGCTAAATGCAAAGGATATATCATCCTTTGTGTATCATTAGAAAATGTGATCCTAGGAAGCAATGATTATGCAAAATGTTTGAGAAGAGCAAAATCTGAATAAATCTTAGTTCTACAGCAGGTATTCATATTTAGAGGTTTTCCTCAGTAATGCTTTGTTTTGTCATCTTTTTAGTGAGGGTATCTTCTAGGTGTGTTTCATTTCTTTCTTGCTGGCCTTAGAAAGCTGATTGATGTACAGCTCCTGTATCTGGTTACATTAGAAGGAATTGGAATTTTATAAGAAGTTGTTTGCAAAGACGATGACAAACTACACTGTAAAACAAAATATTAAAACCAGTTACTTACTGAAGCTTTTCACTGTGGGACAGTGAACATGATATTGCACTAAGTACATAACTCTTACACTTGAATGACCCAAAAAACTCCAGAATTAATACAAAGCCCTAGTCATTTTTATTGGCTTCAAAGTAATTATGCCATTGTTCAATTAGAGCATACACTAAAAAATGATAGAATTTTAGTTTCTGATTTTTTTTTAAAGTAGCAGGCTTTCCAATCAAGAAAATTGCTGGACTAGAATGTATATGAAATCAGACAAAGCAAGAGAAGTATGTCTTAATTTAATAGACAGGGCAACTACTAGGAAAAAAAAATATGCTATATACCAAATTCTTCCTGGAGTCACTAACTTCAGTTATTTCAAGATTATTTACTTTCAATGCAGTTTTTGTTCCTTGTGCTTGTGTTATAGGCTGTTTATTATTAAGGGTGTGGTTAGGAAGGAGAAGGGAGACAAATTAACTTCTATTCTGAAATACCCTTTAATTGCAATAGCAGTAGTAATAATTAGGAACATAATGAGTTTATTGCAACTCACATAATAACATCAACATTACAACCATTACAACCCAAGAAATAAAGATATGTAAAATGTTTCCAAACAGGAAACACAGGCAGAGGACACCTGCTCAAACCACAAAGGTGTTATATTAAATCATCTTTTACTTCTGTTGACACTGTTAAGATAGCTATGACAAATCACGGGTACTGAAGACCTCCATTTTATAGCCTCTGTGAAAAATGGCTTCTTTATAAGCATAAGAAATGCAAATGACACACTTCATTCACCCACAAATGACCCCAAACTGACTAGATGCCTGTTGAATTGCTATCAGCATTCAGTGAAGCTTCCTCAAGGAACTCAGGAGCACACTCTTATGTCATACTGGGCCAAACTGGTCTTAGCTAAAAACAATTCTAATCTGCCACAGACAGAACCTGCCCAGCCATTTGTGCTCTCAGCTGAAATATGTACATAAAGACAAATTCTAATGTTGATATGTTTTCAAAGATCTGGCAAGCCAAAGCAACATGGGAGAAAGAATTCTGCCTTCAGTGGTTGGTGTGAACACTTGCTAGCTGCTAGGACAATCCAATTCATTAATCTTACTGAAGCATACTGAAGCATAAAGTATTTCATACAACATCTAAAACTAAGCCAATGAGTAATACTAGGTATAAATTACCACCTCTGATGTCCCCACAAAAGTTGAAAATACACTGTTTGCTTGGTTTTAAACAGCATACTTATTATTCTTCAGTTAAATTTAAGCAGCATTTTGTTTTCAGTGCAGACAGGCCACATATTTAGAACAGCCAGTTCTTGTGTGCTTCTATCAGCTGACATGCTCAAACAAGGTTTTAAATATCCTCTCTCTATGCTGAGTAAATGGGAATAACAAAACATGCTAGTGCTTCAGACAACTGTGAAATAGGGCAGAAATGGCTGCAGTGGAAGGCTGTGATAGTTTGGCCTGTCAGTAGAACCAGCAGCCTCACAGAAATCCTTTTCTTTTTCCTAAGGCTTGTATGCAGTCATGATTGGCAGAAGGTTGTAGCATTTCCCCCCAGATTAGACCCAGAAGCTGTCATCCACATGTGGAAGCATATCAGACCCCTCCCTGCTGCTTATTGCTCTCATGCTGATCCTGTTTCCATAACCTCTTTAGTGTCTTTAAGACTGCTTTTTTATTCACACCTTGAAGACCATTCAGAAACACAGTAACAGTAATTGTTCCCAGTTTCTTGCCTTGTATCCATCCACATACTCAAAATAGCATTAAAAATTATTATGGTATGGAAGACCAAAAAACCTGCTACTTCTGACATGTGTAATTCCAAACAAACTAGCACAACCTAAGTAGCATTCAGTGATTTACATGGACTTGTGGTCTGCAGACTGGCCCATACAAGTTCCACTCAGTTATTAACCATCGAGTTAGGAAAAGTGTCATCAAGGTAAGCAAGCATTTCAGCACTGGTGGTAAAAATGGCACTGGAGCACTGTATTTAGTCCCACCCCAGCACTTGAGCTACTTGGTCCTTCTTGCTTCCTTATCTCATTTGCTGTTCAACACTCCTGAAGTGTCTTGTTATGCTGACAGCGGGCATGTAGTGACACAGAGTTGCCACGGTCTCTTCTTTTTCTGTTCCCTAACATTTATTCCATGACTCATGCTATCTTCAGATTTAAATAGTTATAGAGAATAGATGGCCTTTATCTTAAACTTCTTCACAGAGCAAAATAAGCTTCACTCAAAAATGACCAATAGGTTCTAATCATGCAATCTAATCATGCTTAAGAGGAAAAACTGCAACTTCTTTTGAAATCTAGCAGCATACTCTCACTAACACCTCTTTACGCAGTTAAGTGCCACTGAATTTTGAGAGTATTTTATGCTTCAGATTTTGGTAGATCAAGATATTAAGATCCAAAATAGTTTTGCTCTGAAGACTCAGTGTGTGTGCACTGGGGGAAGGGGGAAGCCCTTCTGTTCTGCCAGTGAAAACAGGCTCTCAGAGAAGATGCATCAGGCTTCATTTCATTAAGCCTCTTAGAAAAGAGATTTATACATATTACCTTCTCGGCCCGATAACTTCTGCTAAATGGCTGTTCTCTAGGGAGTAGATACAAGCATTATTCTGCATTCTGCTTGGTTCATCACAGAACTCTTTGGTTGTGCCAGTAAGATACAGACTGCTCTACTAGAAGCAAAATGGACAAGGCAGGTCAAAACAAAAAAAAGGAATGAAGGTGACACCTCCAGTAGTGGCTGTAAAGAACATGGTTTAGTGATGGGACTTAGTAGCTCAGGTTGATGGTTGGATCTGATCTTAAAGGTCTTTTCCAATGTAGGTAATTCTATGATTCTACCTTGAGAAAGTCAAGAACCAGCATTTTTCCTTTAAGCCTAACTCTTTTTAAATGAACCATAGGCTGGAAAGTGAGCCTCATTCACATTTAATATTTAGGCATAATCTTTCCCTCTTACTCATCTGGAACAACATCTGGACAATGTCATCCTAATTTTTTTAAAAAAGCAAATAACTTGAGACTAATCAAAATGGGCAGCTAATGATGAGAAAACCACCTGTGCAACATGCACTCTGTAAATGCTACAGTTTGGAGTCTTTTTAATATTTCACATCATTACTTCACTCCTTCAGAATAAGAGTCTTGGATCTGCTTCAAGTTAAGTACAATTTGGCAAAGTGTAGCTTTATTGTGGCATTTGCTTATGCTGGTGTTTTTATGTAGAACCTCAAGAATCAATAAAAGTTTACTTACAATGGATTTTCAGCATGACAGAATCATGAACATGCTAAATGACTTCAGAGAAGGCTCAGTCTCTTCACACTCAAAAAAAAAAATCCATTTTCAATTAACAGGAAAGTGGCAAAAGAAAGGTCTTAGAGTAGGAAGGTGATGGAAATCTTTTATTTATTTATTTATTTAATACTTCCAGTTCCAAAAACGTGCAGGAAAACTGAAAGCAAATAAAAGGATTGAGTCATTGACTATTAACTATTTTGTCATGCAGCAGTGGGAAACAGAATTCTGAAAGGCTCAGTTGTCAGAGAACTTTTGAAGACATTTGAAGAGGTTAAAGTTACTGTTAGTCATGGATGGATGAGCAGCTATTAGGTTGAACGTACCCCCACATGAACTGGCTTTAACCCAATTCCCAGCTCAGTTTATAAAATCCTTCCAATAGCGCAATAAGTCAACTCAACTTTATTCTGAAAAACCCTTTTGCTGCACTTCAGCTCACATTTCAAATATTAGAATGGAAGTTCTGTTACTTGAGTAATGGTTTCAGCAATTTTATCAATAAGAAAGTGACCTCATGTTTAAGACAACTGGTTCCTTATTCCATCCATTCTCATAATACATCCTTTCAAAATAAAATGCAAAAATATGATAATAATTCTTTTCTGTAATTTGAAAGCAATTGGCTGATCATGTGAAGCAGGACATTCACAGTCTTGAAAATAATAAAGTTGGAATACTACACCATCTGAAGTATACCAAATAACCCATGAAAGTTTATTTTAATGACTTGTTCCACAGTAGGAAGGCATTACACAATGCAAGTCAAATGACATCCCTCATAGGTTTAATTGACATTCACGCTCATTATTCAGAAATACTTTTTTTTTTTGCCCTCTTTTTAAAACCATCACCATATAATGACACTGTCATATTTTTTTATATTCAGTTAAAAAAAAACTTCTCAGGTACATCATTATTTCAGACATATTTTGAAGAATTTCCCACTTTCTGAATTTGTTCCTTACCAGTTATTCAGTAAAACCAGAGTCATAAGTACACGTTAAAATTAAATTCAGTAAAAATCTCCCAGTAACAAGATTATCTATTAAATACTATGGATTAAAGACAATATATAAGACCCAATATTTATCATTTTTTTCCATTTGAATTTGACCTCACCCTTAGTAACAGTCAAATTCCATGTAATTTCACATCTCTTCAGGGGGAAAAAAAAAAAAAAAAAAAAAAAAAAGTAGTTTGAATGTACGTTGTGGTGACCACACAATGTGCATGCAAACTACTAGGAGTGTTATTAATCAACACTGCTGCTGGCAGAGACAGGCTAGTGCTCTGGGACTGGAGAGACCTACCTGAGCTTTGATTACTCCTTCACACTTAGAAGAAGCTCCTTAGGGCATTAATGACATTTTTAGTATTACTGTAGTCTCTTAAAAAAAAATTGTCATTTGTCAGTATATACAGGTACCATGGATGAAAATATTTTTGTTTCAGTTCAGCACTATCCTATTCATACTTGTTCACAGGAAATAACTGTTATTCATCTTGCAAATGAAATAAATAAAAAGGACAACTCGTTGAAACATTAGCTGCTACAAGGGATGCCACAAAAGGTAACTAAGTCCCTTAAAAAGAAAAGGAAAAAAGTAAAATGCAAAATAACTGATTATTTTGAAACTCATATGCCTAACAAATGAGAAAATGAATGTGCTAATATTTATCCTATGCTGTTATTGATGTTAATACAAAAAATGACGACATGTAGGTTGTCAAGATCTCCTCTGGTGCAGCTCAAGATGACAGAGGAAAGCACTGATTCCATCTGGAAAACATGTGGGATCTTGACGCTCTTGTTCACAGGGAGAGGCCGTGTAAAGCAAACTAATACCACTCTTTCCTCAGTAGTTGTTTACATGCTAACAATTTCTAGATTTTTTTGTTTTTCTTCCCCAGAAAGCTTTGTCCAAAGACCCTCCCCTGGAATCAACAGGGCAAAATTTGTCGTGAGAATATGAGAATACATAAGGAGGAATCACATTTCACACCCAGTTGCAATACAAATGGTCAGTTCTCATTGGTTTACACACATTGTTCTTCTACAGGAGCTGAAGTGAAAATTTTAGAAAGGAACTATTCCTGATTTCATGTAAATGTGTTAAACACAACAGCTTAATTGTGAGAACCAGTTTAGAGCACATGATCCTGAGCACATACTACTCTTTACTGTCATTAAAATGAGGGAAATCAAACAGCAAACCATCTTGCATAACCAGTTGCTTAAATAAGATATGAATAACAGAGCATATGTTGTTTTTCAAACAACTACCCAGCATTTCAGTGCAGTTGGGCTTTCATCTTAGAGGGAAACAGCAATTATTTCCAGTGGAGTGGGCCCACCATCTGAAGCTATTGAATACACTTCAGCTTCCATCTCTCTGAAAACAAATCAGCTCATATAAACAGTTTCATGACTTTAATAACAACTAGAACTGGTTTAGTGCTTCCTGGATAGCAGAGAAAGGAATGATCCCTTTTTCCCCTTCGCAAAAATAAAAATTTTACGCTATCATAAGCCTGGCCTGAAGCACTCACACCTTAGAACTAGAGCCTTGACAATAAGATAAGTGACAACCAGCAAGAAACAGCAGCTGTGATAGTCAAGGAAGCCCCACTGGCTTCTCACCAGCAACATCTGGGAGACGAGGGACTCAATTCCTTTAGCCTTTCAGTGGCCATGATTTAAAAAAAAAAAAAAAAAAAAAAAAAAGTGTATAAGCCTTCCCACACAGTGATGCAGTCTGTTGGCAAGACAAAGATGTACTCTGAGGACTTTCGACAGCATCCAACTCTCTTGCAAGAGTCTGAAATCTCCATTGCAAAGTTAAAATGGACACTAGAGAAATTGGCATTTGCATGGAGATAAAGATGTGATGAGAACATGGCATTACAGTTAAATCAAACTTCTTTGATGAAATTTACTATTCATTTGAAATGTTTAAAAGAGGCAGTATTTCATATATTCTGAGTGATTTTTAAGCTAGCATAGTAATACTTTGAATTAAAAAAAAAAAAAAAAAAAAAAAGCTTTTAGAATGTTATTGTTATAAACCTACAAGATATATATATTTATCTTTCTTGCTAATATTAAAAGCCAGCTCTACACAATCCTTCCACTCTGTGCAACATGACACGACTGCAACATCGACAGGTAGATGTCAAAAAATTTCACTAAAGATCTTAAAATAAATAAATAAATGAATACAATCTCCAAATCACCTTTTTTAATATATATATATTGCTAAGCTATATATTGTGTATGCATTTGACAAATTAACTCAACAGTACATTATTTTAATAGTTTAATATAATTCAATTTGCGTCACAGTATAGCTTGCTATTTGAAATTGTATTTGCTATGAATAACGTGGAAACATTCATCACCAAAAAAAGCTTTAAAAAATTGTGTGGTACCTAATTATATTTTCCAAGCACAATCCTCAACTATTTTAAAATGAAAACAAGAAATCAGAAGCTTCCAGACAGCTCAAAAATCATAACTTAGAGAACCTAAGCCTAGCATGCCACATATAGCAAATTGTCTGTCAGGACAAATTTTTCAAGTTCTAGGGCAATGGTATCAGTTACTACCATGCATAATCATTTGTCTGATGTTTCTACCCAGTAGACACATGGCTGACAAACTACGTCTCAATTTATCCGTGAAAGATTTGGAAATATTGAATCCATTAGCCTATAAATTAAATGCCAGGTTAAAGGCATAGCAATGTCCTTTGAAACACAAAGCTATGGAATCATTCTGAGGCAGAGAAGATGCTAGCTTCCTTGCAGAGGAGCTATTGAATTCATTATGCTCTGTCCACTGGGGAAAGAATGAAAACTGTCAATATTGATACCCGAGTTTCACACTGGAAAATGTGGCCCTTGAAGACAGGGAGAATATCAAGTACTAGCTTCTGCTACCAATGATCAAAGTGACGTAGTTGCAAGGTGGTAGCTACTGAGTGCTCAACACTTTTTGCAGCTTCTTACAGCTGCTGGTCTTAGAGTTGCACAAGCTCTTTAAATCTGTCTTAATTCATTTACACATTTTTGTACTTTTATATTCTTGTACATGAAGTTAACTTATTTTCCTCCTGTCATACAGCTCTCTCGCTGAGCACAATTACTAAAGAGTTACCTGGATACTATCTGAGGACTCTAAAAGCACTGAAGTTCCAGCCAATTTCAGTGTGGCTAAAATCAGCTAAATATCATATGAACCTAAATTCCTTGAGCTTAAGTAAAATTCTCAGTTCCTGAAAGCCTTTCAGCTGTAATTCATGAATATCATGTCATTATCCTTACTAAAACTTTACCATAAGAACTTTATAAAATCAACTTCTTTTCCCAGCCGGAGTAATTAATAAATGCCACTAATATATTGCAGATAGGACTTCAGAACCACCAGAATAACTTTAAAAATGTTTGCAAAACAATCAGGTATCTTCCCAATCACATCAAGTAAAAAAATAGCTGGTAGCAAAATCAAGGAATTCTACAGTACATGTATGTTAGAAGTAGTCAGCAAGTTGCAAAGATAAAAATCTGAAATAAAGATTTTAAATGGTCTTAGCACAATAACCACTTTTCAAGTACATCACATTTCAATTCGGTGTTCATTTGTGCAGTTTAAATAATGCCATTTTTTTGGCCTGTTTTATTATATACTATCACATCATACCATAATCTATGAAAATGGTACTTTTTAAAGAGTACTTTTCAAAAGTAATCATGTTTGCAGTGATTATACATTGAACAATATAAGCATTGTCATTCCCCATGGCAGATACAAAGGTCATTTCTGAAATTTCAGATTAACAAGAAGCTCCCATTTTGGGAGCTTTTATCTGAAAAAGCCAGTGAGGAAGGTCTAGATTAAAATCCAACTGAAACCATGTAAAATAATATTTTCAATGAAAAATCAGCAGTTGGTGACACAAGCATTCCATGATTTGATACAGATCATGTCAATCATTAATTTAGAAAGACTGGGACTATAATAAAATGAGGTTTTCTTGTATTTTTTCCCATTATTTCATCTTCACAGGAGCAGTGCTGGGGTTTAGAAGTCTCTGACCATGCAATTTGCTGTAAATTCAATGAGTCAAAAAATATGTATTCACCTTTGAATAATGGTGAACTATTCGACAGCTTTCTACTCTGATAAACACATAATGTGTATCTCAAGGACAAAGTCTGTGTTATTTGTTTAAGTCATCTAAAACTATGTTCTTGGTAAGTAATAGGAGACAACAGGGATAGTCAGGAACTCCACAGAAATTGCAGTTTTCCACAAAATTGCAATTCTCACATATTATATTAACTGAGTATCACAAAGTGTGGTGATAAGCATATAACCAAAGCATACCATTAGAAATTCAGTCTAGCTATTGATACAGGATATGGTGGCAGAGGAAATGAGAAATGAAACAGAGAACTGATATGTGGTATCTGCAGTATGCATGAGGTACCAGGAAGTTGTATACAAAATAATGTCAAATGAATCCTAACTGAAAGTATTTTGATTGTAAGTTAACCAAGCAGACTTCTTTTTTTTTTTTTTTTTCTACAAAGTAATTGATATTTTCACCTGGTAAAGATCAAAATTTTAATTTCAATTTGAGAATAAAAACATTTGAAATACTGAAACTTCCAGTGAATTCAAAAATAGAGCTTTATCTCCACTATACTCTAAATCTCTAAATAACTAGATATATTGCACATAAGACTTGAATAATAGACAAGCTTCTCCAGAACAGATCCAGTTTCTATTAAATATTATGTTTTTGTTTGTTTGTTTGTTTTAGTACTGTCTCCAAAATATTTGCTTTGTGGAAACAAAACAGCAGGTAACAGGATCAGAATCCAAACACAAAGCTGGCTTGTGACCTAGGTTATAGAAAGCTAAACATGCACATCAAGCAGTTCTCTAGACTGTAAATAAGATTATCACAACTATTAGCCAGGAGTAAGTGGAATCAAACTGGGAGGAGAAACATGGACAGATTTTAAGATAGTCTAAAACTGCCATCAACTATCATACCATTTTGCTGTTTGCTAACTTAAATCCACTCCTTTCCTCTTGCACATGTGGGAGCTATTATACATTAATTAACTGGAGGTATAGCTAGTTGTCCCAGCAAAAATAAAGCCATAGAATTTAAGCTGAAAATTTGAGCACCTCTGGAAAGTTTCAGCAAAGAAATACACTTGACATTTCTACTGCAAACAAATGCAGCTATTTTATATTTCACTTCAATATCATGCTTTCAAAGACAAAACCCAGAAAGCAGAAACCAATTTTGTGAACTAGCTCTATTATAAACCATAACATTAACAACAGATATAAACATAATACACTTTCTGATACAACATTTTCTATCACATTACAAATGTAAACATCACATTATGAAGCAGACAGTACCTTTTTGTGGCACTAGTAGTACTACTGACACTTTTTTTTTTTCTTTCAAATTTTACTTTTCTTTTGGGTTCTTTTCTGTAAGAATATACAGTAATATGATTTCCACACACTGATGTCACTGAGATCACAAATGGACCATTGGAAAGCTAGTTACACACATGGATGATTTCTCAGGCTTTTGTATTCCTCAGGGATAATGATCCTTCACAATTATTTTCTTGGCATAAATAGTGATGTAATGATAGACATGACCAAATCTCTTTTCAATTCAACAAATCTCCATACAAATCATTTTTTCCAAACTCAGAAAAATCCTTCAGATTTTAATATTAAGTGCCAAATTATATGACAACTACCTGCAGCTAACTGACAATTCTCTCCCTCTTCGTTTTGACTAAATCTTCCCAAAGATTTTTCCCTGTTAAGCAGACAAAGACCATCTACAAAAACAAATAAATAAATAAATAAAACAAAAATAGCCTAGCTGCAGAAATATCTCAGAATACTGATATCAGTGGATTAATATATATGCGCATGTGGTCAAAGGACAGGAAGTTGAATACTGTTCACTCACTTTAGAATGATAGTGATTAAAATTGATTTTTTCCACTTGTTGTCCAGAGAGAAGTATATCCTAAGGTTGTACTGAAGAAATAATTCTGCTTGGCTAAATTTAAAATTTGTGTTATAGCTACCAGAAAGTAGTTCTCAAGTTATTTTTCTTGGATTATGATAGCAGGTCACAGATAGAGACTAAAGGTAGGAACAGTCATACACTAAGGTATCTTGGCTTCTGAAAGACTAAAAACAAATCCTGGGTCCCTTTTCCCTAAAGAAAAACAGAGAGAAAGAAAGAAAAACAATCACAGTGTTTCAGAATGCACTGTGATCTTTGAGTCAGTGTCAAGTGGTACCAGACTCTAGGATTGACACAAACGGGTATGAATTAGTAGTTTAAGGGAGTACGTGTGATTAATCAGTAAATTATTCATACATCCATGAACAGCTGCTCTGTAGGATTCAAGACATGATCCGTGATTTTTAGAACTATTATGTTTAGTCCCGCATTTACCAGTCGCTTGACTGGTAAATATTGCAAATGAAATGACTATTGGAAAGCTGCAAAAAGACTGCACGTAGGGATTCTATCTTAAGCTTGTCTTAAAATATGAATTCCTTGTTCAACTATGCTCATGTAAATATTACCTAGAGTCTGCTTTTTTTTTTTTTCCATTTTGTTTAACAACTATAACAATACTGCTAAAATTGACATGTCTTTAAGTTTTATCTCAGAACAGAAACAGATGATATAGCAGAAGTAATTCACCTCATAAGAAGCATTAAAATTAGAACAAAAAAAAAAAGCTTCTGATGAATTGTAGCACCATTATCAGCTGTGCTTTGCCTTCATTCTGTTAAGATGGTTGTCTCTCAGAGACTAATCAAATAAGACATAACACAATACCTGTTTATCCTTCAATTTGAAGAGACTGTCTTCTAAGCTATTACTTTCTTACTCAAAATGAGGAAAATCTGAATGAGTGTTAATTAATAAAATACTTTGTTTATAAATATTGTATTGCTTCATAATATTGTTCAAGCAGATTTCTAGATAGTATATTAGTTATGTAATGCCTTTACATTACAAAAATGTTGCCTGATTTTGAATGAAATTTATTTTTTTTATATGACAAAGAAGATAGCTGTTTCTGAAGGATTAGGCTATTGATTCCCTGTGTCTCACAGAGAAAATTTGATCATTTGAAAATTCAAAATATTTCAATGATATTTCTAACTTTTATTTTACCTATTGATTTCAGATGTGAATTGCAAGAAAGTTCAAAACAAGGATTCAGTCTCAAAACACACACCAACGTAAGAGTTCAAGGAGGGAAAAAAAAGTAAAAAAAAAAAAAAAAAAAAAGTAAAACATCATAGCAATTCTCCTTTAAAAAGCTATGAAGAAAAGTTGCTGAACAATTTTGGTAAAAATTTGAAATAATGTAAGTGATGACAAATTATTAGAAGGCTGCAACGTTCGTATTAATCTTAACATGTCTACAAAACGTGCCTGTAACATCTCTGTATAACTAAGATGTTTCTTGCAGAACTGTTCCAAATGTCACTATAAAAATTTTCTAGGAAATTAGAATAATTTAAGTGTTTCAGAACTAACTGCTGTAGCACTTCAGAGTTCACAGACCAAATGAGATGAGTCAACTATAAACAGAGTCCTCAGTAATCCCTCACATAAAAACATAATTGTTTGTTTGTTTTTGTTTTTTTTCCCCTAAGCCACAACTTTTCATTTTTCTGTCTTACATTAAAATCATGTTTTTTCTACTACTTTTTCTACTACTAAGGAATAATAGCATTGGCAATGATGAATGAAGACAAAAAAATCCTCCCCACTCTTGTTTCCAGATTTCTTAGTGCTGAAGTAATTTCCTATGTTTTCACTTTCTTGAATAATATAATTTATTTTTGCTTGATGAACAAAATCAACATTCAATGACATGCAAAGCTAAATGAGACGCAGTTTAATTGATTTTATGCCCAGATTTTGCCGTCCTTAATCACATTGAGCAATATATATCTACCTCCCTTGATATCGCTGTAAGTCCATGGTAGGCAGAATATGGTCTTTAAATATTATTAATATATTTAATTTCCATCATATAATCTCCATAAGGGGCATCAAGCATACTTTTTTTTTTTTTTTTTTAATCCTGTTTTGAATATTTACAGAGAGATTTATGCTAAATACCTATGAACACAGACTTGGGCTGGAGTAAACTTGATACAAAAATAATTCTCAGAATTGTCTTTGTTCCAGCCAAACAACATAGGTACTAGTGTACTAAAGAGCCATTTCAGTAAAAAGAACACACACATTTACCAGCTGCAAGTATTTAATCTCAAAGTAGAAGAAGAATATTTGCTTACTTGACAACACAAACAGTGGGCACGTAATGGAAACCACAGCCCCAAAGGTATCTCCTTCTAGCCCCAAAGCCTTGTAGTTCTCCACTACCTACAGACAACATCTGATTCCTAGTGGAACGCATACTGAGAAAGTCCCTAAATGAAATCTAGGACCACATTTACAGAGATATTGATATAGGAAAAACTGCTGATATTTCCCAGTCAGCCTTCAGGAGAGAACAAGTCTTGCATTTTTGCGTTCTAATACCGTTTTCTTTATTAGAAGGAAGCTACAACCTGAAGACTGGGTAAGTATATTCCAAGTCTACCCATGCCTGCTCTTGTGCCTTTTGTCACTAGATATGAAAGGGGAGATTCCCTCACTTAGTAGGATTCCAACCACTATTGGTGTTATCTGTCTGTACAGTAAATCCAGATGAAGATACTAAAAAAAAAAAAAACATAATACATTTGTCACAATATGTGAAAAAGTGTGAAAAAGTTGTCAGGTCACTAATCTATTCATTTCAGACTCCATTTTCCTCCTCTGCCAGGTTTTGTAATTAAGCAGCAGAAAATGTGGGGTTTGGGCCCAAAGTTTCTCTTCTCATAATGTACAGAAACAAGCCACTGACAAAGGTACAAAAAACAACACAACACACGATGTTTCTCATGGAGAATTCAGTCTTCTCCAAAGCTACAGAATACATTCAGTTAGCCTGAATTCCTCCTACAATTTTCTAAGGCATGACAATTCTAATAAGTATAGGCACAGTAGTGTCTCATCCAGATAGGTAAAGCAATCGGAAACAAGTCCTTTGGATAGGTGAGAGACAAGACACTGAGGCTTGTTTTTACTTTTAATTGCAGTTTTCTCCTTGTTTATTTCTGTTCATGCAGTCCACTCAAAAACCTGAGATTATCTAAATCAGAATATTAACAAAGCTTTAAAGCTGATCTAAACTACATTAATCATAAGAAGCCATTTCAAAAGACAGGAACTGCTAACACAGAAGGCAGTCTTTTCATTTTATGTTTTGGGACATTAGGACCTGTAAAGTCTTGGCAGCTAAATATTTGCCCTAGGTTTTGTTCTTTCCTTGTATTTAAGAAGCAAGTCTGAGAAAGGTTCTGAAGCATTTCTAACTGATTATCTTCTTATTCTTTATTACTTATTTATTTTTTCCTCCTCTAACCAGGTCTAGGTAGTAACCTTTCACAGGTACTCGCTTTCTGTCTTTGTGTTTAGGCAGGGGAAGGTGAATATTAGGTTCTCTGAGTAAGACTTACCGAGAAGAGAAGCCAGCCTAACATCTTAGCAGATCTATGAAAAGGTTTTTGGGTTTACAAACCAGAGTAAAAGGCGGTTTGCTAATTATGATGCAGCATTGGAAGGACTTACCCAGTCTGAAGTCATCTGAATATTTAATAAGACATTTACACATGCAACTTGAGCCCTGCCATCCAACTAAGAACTATTTCGCATAGTAAGAAGCAAGAATCCAAAGTTTCTGTGGGAATAAGATCGCATCATTTGGCATGATGAAGAAAAAGTGAAACACTTTGTTTCAATAGTCTCCAAATGCTTCTTTTCCTTCTCATTAGAGATGCATCTAACACATTGGCTCGCCTGAATGTTCCCTGATTATGAATCAAAAGACAAAACATAGCAGACACTAAGATTATGGGAGACATAATACTATATTTTTTTTTTTTGCTATAACTACTCAAATTTACCCACCATCTGTGTGAAGTGTTCTGTCCTTTTTCCTTTCCTATATAAAGCTTTATGCTGTTTCCATAGGGCTTGCCATGTCAAGTGACAATGCAGCCAGTTATTTCAATGTTCCATCTGGACCTTAAAGCAAAAGCATCTAAAGTGAAAATATCCGAAAACTATTTATACTAACATTATTTTTCTCCTCAACACTCTTTTTCCTTATGAGTTCAGGTTTTATAAAATCTTTGTATTCTTGTTCACATTGTCTTAGAAACATTTTGAAGTAAAAGTAAAGTCAACATTGATGGGTGAAAGAAGAAAGGTGAGTTATGCATTCATTATAGCAAGACTAGACAGTTCAAAGTTGTCTTGTAAGACTCTGCAGAGCCATCTCCACAGTTTTCTCATACACGCAGACCAAAAAGCTTTTATTCATATGTTTTTTCATATGTTTATTCATATTTTTTTGTAAATCTGGTCTGATCTGATCTGCGTAATAGTTTCTCCATTGAGAAACACCAGCTTCCACAACTATGTCTTTTCATGGAAATGGTCATCTCAGGGAAATTTCCAAGGACCTATAGCATTAAAAATAAATAAATAAATAAAATAGGACCCAGCTTTAAGAGTGACACTGGCGTGACAGCCAGAAGTTATCCCCCAGCTGCAGAAGATTCACAGAATCACAGAATTTCTAGGTTGGAAGAGACCCTGGCTCAACTTAATCAGTAGTTGATTTCTTACTTTGCTCTGTTCAGACAATACACCAGAACATGAAAGTATTCTGTGGAAGACTCATCTGTTTTATGTACGTATTTGTGTATATATATAAGTTTAAACAAGTACAAAGGAAGAAAGGGAAATTGCAGAAGCATTCACTGGATGAAAAACAGTCTTCCTTTCATGGTTCAATTTTAATCATAAAGCAATTTCTACACAGAAACAAGAAGTTAGTTGCAAGTTGCATAGAGATACAGAAAGACATCCTGACCCTCATTTATTTAGCAACAAAAAAGTGTCTTTTAATACAAGTGAGAATTTTGTCCTTCACACTTTTCATTCCTTTGCCATCTTTAACCCCTCACTCCCACTGTATGTTGATGGGCATAGTACTACCACAAAGGAATTCTGGCAATCCAGATGCTAACACTGCAGTGAGTACAATCTGTTATTTTAATGCCACTTACATCTGTGGGACTAATGGCTGTAGGCAAGTTAGCAGCTGACACAAGCATTGGCTGTAAGGCACACAAAGCATCAGGTCACACAGGGTGGCTGAAACCTTTGTCTGAATTTGCAAGTGTACTATGGCTCTAGGCATCTCCCAGCATCTGTCTAGACATGAAAGTCAGCAGGTCTGAAACTTTGTCTTTTACCAGAAAACATCCTTAAGTAGTACCACAGAGAAAGAAAGAAGTGCACAGTATGCTCGGGATCCCAGTGATGTAGTTTGGCACACTAAAATCTGTAATTGTGTAGCACATCCACAATGGCACAACAAAAGGAAATGCTTCTCCCCTCTTTTATGAGGTCCTGAGCTTAACAAGGACCTGGAGCAGCACAGCAATGGATTGCCTGACCCCATAGGACAATCATATCTTTTTGTACCCGTGAACTGGAAGTATGAGTGAAACTACTACTACCTGGCAATAAGTTTGAAGAACAGATACCTGAAGTAGGACAACAAACATTCCCTCAGCTCAGCTCAAAAGACAAATGAAAAAAAAAAAAAAGTCCATAAAAAAAAAGGTCCATAAAGACCTAGACTTTTTCTCTACAGGACTTTAGTTCAATCAGGTGAAAGTGAGCTTCTGCTGAGGCTTCATTGCTGGTAGCACTGGTACCTAAGAAGGTACCTGTCAGTGACATGACAAAGTGTCTCCCAGACAAGACAGCATTTATTAATCAATGTATTTTATTAATCAGCAAATTATCAAGTGAAGTGAATACAGCAATAAAGGACCTTTATGTAAACATGGGTAAGTGAAACTTAACTCATGTATGCTGACATATGAGTTAGCAGCAGCATCAGATCTGCCTTTCCAGTCATCTGGATCCAGGAGCTAGTCACACACCATGCATATGGCTCTCTAAGTCTCACAGTTTATGAAGCCTCTATGATATTTGAAGGCTACATTAATACCTTGGGCTCTCTGAATCACATTTGAAGAATATCAGACTGCTTCTTACCAATGAAACGTGTTCCTTTTGAAGTGGACTTCTCATAGAGACTATCACCTGAACAGCTTCAGCCAACCATATTTGTACATGATTGAGGCAAAACAAATTGAAGTGGTGACAAGTCCAAAACTAGCTCCTCACATGTTTACATTCTATTATCAACAAAATCAAAACAGGAATGAGAATTATTAAGTCCTAAACATTTCCATTCCACAAAACATCATAGTTAGGAGTTAGAAATAATTTTTGGCACAAAACAACTGCTGTATAAAACAACTTATTTTATATGATTGCATTTCTAGGTTTCACTGCACTTAATTCAGAGTTTGCACGAGAGAGGTCTTTGGAGCAACTATGACCCTGATTTACCTTGTATATAGAAATCAACACATTGCACTATTAGCTCATAATTCAGCTTTCACAGAACTCTGGTGAAGAGTCATTGTAATAGCTCCCAGCCTATGCTGTCTGGAGCAACCAATGCTCCACAGGCAGAATCAGCCCTCAGAACACTATTACTCGTGTGGTTGTAAAACTAACAGATAAAAGATCTTTAAATCATTAAGAATGTTATTCACATTTATAAAGAGGAATACTTGACAGGACTTAAACATCCTTAAGTCACTAGCTACGATAATTCTGAGCTCATTGCTGCTGCAATAATAAGACCTGTAAAACCTCTTCTAAGAAGGGAAACATCACAGCATACTACTGAAATAGCTTTGATTCAAAGGGCCTGTTTCAAGAGAGCACAAGTAGCACAGCAGGTGAATTGTGGTACAAAATCATCCTTGAATGTCAAGTGGAGTGAATTTCACAGTAATGAAATGAATTAGCCATGCTGACAGATGGAAGCAGGAAAGATATGCATCAGTATGTTAATTGTGCAAGTCTGTCAATGACTTCATCGAGTTAAATCTCTCCATAGCCTCCATGGCAAGACCATTCCATCTGTTTGGAATTAACATCCCCCTTTTTCTTATTAATGTATCTTGATCAGACAAGCAGCAACTGGCATGGAGAACTCCAGGTTATTTTAATGACAGATTCTAAGACAAGCAAGTTTCAAAGAGATGGAAAAAAACTGAGTGTTGGAGCTTTTAATAACAAAAAAAAAAAAAAAAAAAAAAAAAAAAAAAAAAAAAAGGTACAGAAAAGTCAGTTTACCATTTACAACAGTAAAGAACAGACAGTAAAGAAATAGACAATTAGACCACCTATTTGTACTGGTTCTGGCTGGGATGGAGTTAAATTTCTGCATAGCAGCCTGTATGGTACCATGCTTTGGACTTGTGACTAAAACAGTTTAATAACATGCCAGTGTTTTGGCTATTGCTGAGCAGTGCTTGCATAGTACAAAGTTTCTGTTTTTTTTTTTTGTTTTTGTTGTATTTTTGTTTGACAGTCTTTCCCCCCCACACTCCGTCCCCACAGCTAAGAAGGCTGGAGGTGTAGAAGAATTTGAGAGGGGACACAGCTGACAAAAACTGAACAAAGGGACATCTCATACCATATGTCATGCTCAGCAACAAAAGCTCAGGTAAAGGATGAGGAATGAGAGATATCTGTGGCTATGGCATTTGTCTTCCCAAGCAAGGAAACACACGTTGAGGCCTTGCTTAGCAGGAAGTGGCTGGACATTTATCTGCTGGTGGGAAGTCATGAATTTATGTATTTACTGCTTTGCTTGCACACTCAGTTTTGCATCATCTATTACATTGCCTTTATCTGGACCCACAAGATTTTTTGCTTTTGATCTTTCGGTTCTCTACTTTACTCAAACACATACCCTGTAATTATTAAGACTGCAAGGAATAAATGTCTGTCAAAAACAATGCATTTTATTGGTTTAAATATTGGTTTAAAAGCATTTTGATTCTCACATTGTCACAGCATTCATAAGTAGTATATTAGAATAAAGCTTATTTTTACACATGAAGTTCGACAAGGACAAGTGCAGGGTCCTGCACCTAGGAATAACCCCAAGCACCAGTACAGGCTGAGGGGTGACCTGCTGGAGACCAGCTCTGCTGAGAGGGGCCTGGGAGGCCTGGTGGGCAACAAGTTAACCATGAGCCAGCAACGTGCCCTTATGGCCAAAAAGGCCAATGCTATCCTGGGCTGCATTCAGAAAGGTGTTGCCAGCAGGTAAAGGGAGACAATCCTCCCCTTCTACTCAGTCCTCGTGAGGCCACACCTGGAGTATTGCGTCCAGTTCTGGGCTCCCTGGTAGAAGAGGGAGATGGAGCTACTGTAGCGAGTCCAGCAGAGGGCTAGTAGGATGATGAGAGGCCTGGAGCACCTGTCGTACAAAGACAGTCTGAGAGAACTGGGCCTGTTTAGCCTGGAAAAGAGAAGACTGAGGGGATACCTCATCAATGTGTATAAATATCTGAGGGGAGGGTGTCAAGAGGATGGAGCTGGCCTCTTTTCAGTTGTGCCGAGTGACAAGACAAGAGGCAACGGGCACAGGAGGTTCTGGCTGAATATGAGGGGACATTTCTTTACTGTAAGGGTGACAGAGCACTGGGACAGGTTGCCCAGAGAGTCTGTGGAGTCTCCTTCTCTGGAGATATTCAAAACCATCCTGGATGCCATACTGCACAATGTGCTCTAGGTGATCCTGCTTGGCAGGAAGGTTGGACAAGATTATCTTCAGAGCTCCTGTCCAACCTCAGCCATTCTATGATTCTGTGAAAGAGTACTTTGCAACTTGAGCCTTCCATAGCTTTCCATTGAGTTTTTCAAGATGAAATCAGATTATCCTGAAACAGCACTTCTATCCTAGGTATAACGTTCACTCACAAACATGAGTTACAATCATAAAAGACAAGGTGAGAATGAACTGGACCCCTATCTAGCCTTTTGTACAGAATGGGCCACATAGCCTTTTATGTTGGTGCTTGAGTTGAGCTGCTACTCCGACCAACCCCCTGCCTGAGCTACCCATTAGCCTTGTGGCCCACATGCCAGCACTTCACATCATGTTGTGTGTATGCACAGATGTGTGAGACAAGGTGAGCAAGCTCCTGCCTACAGGACCTCAAATGGAGCTCCTACATTCTTTCTGAGGAAGAAGCTGCTGCACAATGTGGGACTCTTCAACTGTGTCTGAGTGGCATGCAAATGCCCAGCTGCCTGACAGAGAACGTGGTGTCCCCAGGAAAGAAAGTGGCAGCAGCAAATATGGGTTGAAAGGAGGTTTAAGGAATGACATATCCCAGGCAATATAACAGGGAACTTTCTAATTAAACACTCGCATGGCTTACCAAAAAAGAACAATTACCAAGTTCAGTTTCTACCTAGTGGAAAGAGACAAGCTCAGTTTAGCAGGAGGTTCTAGGTAATTCCACGTAACTGTCATGCTTGCCATAGATTTTTGAAGAAAAAAATATTAAGTATTTTAATGAGCAGCCTTATGAAGCAGGAAACTAACAAAATCTTGTAACAAGACAAAAGATTACAGAAAGTCTGGACGTTAATTGGAACGATATCTACAACTGAGTTTTATTCATCAAGCTTGTGAAGAATTTCATGTTTCAAAAATTGTATTTCCATGGGCAATCAGCATAATTTACTACTTTAACAGAAGAAATTGCTTTACCATATTGTTTAGACTAAAATGGGTTGTTAAGTCTTTTTGCAAGAATTACTGTGTTATTGGACAAGAACTGATAGAGATGCTGAACCTGCTAACACTGAAGACATCCCAAATACCTAGCACAGGTACGTAATAGGATGCCAGATAAGTCAGAGCTACCTAGATTTGCCCACACTGGGCACCCCTCTGGTCCTGGATTGTCCCCTTGCTGCAGATGTACAGGATTCTACAGGGGCCAACCTGTTCTCTTCTCTGGCTGCAATCCTGCCCAACCTGAGGAGAGTTGTTCCATTCCTGCCTATACTTGCTATGGAAAGGTATGCTGTAACCCACGGCTTTGCACCTGGCCCCCTAGTCAGTCCAAGGAAAAGAACAAAAACTAAATCCGAGAACAAGCTCAAGCCCACCATCCCTGGCTAGCTGTCTGGCCAAAATAAAAGCATGGAGAAACTGATGTATGAAAAGCCTCCTGCCATTTCCAAGGCATTCCTCAGTGGTGGGAGCAGGTGCTCTATCGTCCTTTCAGCAGGTGGCTTCAGTGTCTGGAGAGTCTGCACACCCTGGCACGTAGACAGACCTCTCTGCCGAAACAGTTAGCAAGAGTAAATAAGACTAAAACCGTTGAGTCATCCAGAACATACTCCAGAGACTGTAAACAGAAGGAAGTGTATTTTCATAAAAGCTCCCAGGAACTTCTTCTCCTTAGAAGATTATTCTTCTCCTAACCCTTATGACCAAAGGAGGGGAGGGGGGGAATCCTGCTCCCTCCCCCCCCGCCTTCCAACTTTATGTTAGGGTCTAACCCCTTTTTCCCCAGACCATATTTCCACAATTCTAAACACTATACCACAAAATAGCTGCATGATGCTGTTTAGTGAAACACCTGGTTGTTCCTCAAATTCCCATCTCCCATGTCTCATGCCTGCTCACCCCCCATTCTCCCAAGGGCATGAACACAAGGGCATGAAAACAAAAGATCCACATGAGCTCATACTGCATGGAAAGAGAACAGGAAATATTTTCAGGCAGGAGACCTTGCTGCTTCTGACACTGCTGGTGGAAAAGGCAAGGTGTTGGGAAAAAGCCAAAACTACATCCTGCCACAACAGAAGCACAAAGTTTGTTTCTAGGCCCCTACCTAGCCAGCTGTCCACACCGTACAACAGCAAAGCCATTTGGTTAAACTTGATTCAATAACTGTATTTTCTTTGCTAGTGAAAAAAAAATGTGTTCAGTGCTATCCAGTAATCAAAATGATTTACATGTTTGTTTGCTTTTAACATCATCTTGTTATCCAACTACTAGCATACCATGGGTTGCCACAGTGATGTGACCCTTTGAGAACTCAGTACATATGCATCAATAATAGATGGAGTTGGAAGGGACTATGTATATAAAAAGCCATTTCTTAATAAACACTTCATAGAGCACTTCCTAGTATTAATACCTTCAGTTTCAAGCTCACTTAGAAATTATATAATGCTCATATATGCAAAAATTACTGTGACAGCATAATCAGTTTGGAATATTAAAAAAAAAAAAAAAAAAAACTTCTTAAGAGTACCTAGCGTGAACAACATTCTGGTGAACTTAGGATGCCTGAATAGGAAAAGTTTCCTCTGTGCTGGGAACCCAAAGTCACATGTATTAAAAGCCACACCAAGTTGGCTGTTCCAAAACAGTGGTAAAAACTATGGTACTCTGTACCTCTCCTCGTTGCTGTCAGTTAGCCACTGAAAAACCCTGTTTAATTTCTTTCACAGACATCTTAACAAGAAATAGCCTGGGTGCTGACCTAGTCTTACTTCATCCATGACACATTTTTCCCTCAAATAGGCAAGAGGATTTGTGATCTTACCAGAAAGGACAGCAAAACTTTGATCAAAAACCCATCATTGCTTGTAGAAAATGAATTAATAAATCACTGTTATCTAAGTTAATATCTTGTCCATGATCTCTAATCAATAATCATGAAACATTTTCAGTATATGTACATTCAGACACTTTAGTTCTCTCTTTTTGTTGCATATTGCATTTAAGAACATATCCATTTCTACATATATGGTATGCCTTTTTTTTTTTTTTTTTTTTAATGCTGGCACTGAACTAAAAAAAGTCAATAGCAAAACATAAGTGAGAATAGAACTTAATTAATACCATGTAATACCACAATCAGCACATCCCCTCTCCCCCCAACCTCTTTTCTGTTCCTGAGATTTGGTTAGTATAGTTCTGGCACTCTTGCCCTCTGCATCACACTACAGTATATTGGTGCTATTAGCAGTACTTTCATTTGTATATATAAAAGATATAAATATATATAAAAAGATATAAACATATAACATTTACACACAGACAAAAGAACATATCAAAAGAAAATGCTACTTGGACTTCTAAGAGCAGCATGATAACCTTGAATAACCATTTTAAGCACTCTCATCCTTTTGACAGTAGGACTCCACCCATAACCTCTGGATTTGTACACCACATTAGAGAAATTCTGGCAGAACCAAAGAGCAACCTTGGCAGGGGGACCTTGAGATTCAGATACAAAGAGAAAAATTATGGTTTTCAGCACACAGATTGAGGAATAGAAAATTCCTATTTTGTAGGTCTTAAGAGAAAAACCTTCATGGACTCTGCAGAAACCACAGCTGAAACTACATTAAGCAATCAAATTTAAGATCTGTGCTCAAATTAAGCCTAAAGTGAAAGAAAAAGAAACAGTTGCCTTACTAATGGGTGACTAATAACAAATGTTACTAGAATAGCTAAGCAGAAGGTTGGGATTTTTTTGTATGAAACATTTGCTATTTTATTGGCTTCAAATATTTTTGCAACATATTTTTCAGTTTCACCCAGATTTGTTTCCTTTCAGGTTCTTCATCAACAGTTTTTATTACTGCAAAGCACTATCTCATGCCTTAAATCCTTTAAGGATAAAACCTTTTATCTGCATTAATCCTCTTCATATACCCATTTAACTTGGGAATTTTTATGAACTCTCCCTCCTCTGAGATCATCCTAATGCTCCTAAGAGGAGTTAAAAATCCTCACTCAATCACACATTCATCACACTACCTGCAGAAACAGATTTCTCTGTAGCTTCAAAGTATTTTCCTCAGGACACAATAAACAGACAAAGAAATACAAGAGGATAAAAGATGCATTTTTTGCAATAACCTGTAATTTCCTTCCTCCCTCACATAACTATCAGTTGCTCTTGATCTTCTAAGTTCAACTGCTAAAAGAGGTGTGAAAGAAAACTTACAGGGTTTTTCAAATTAATTTTGGCTAAAGCAAACACATTCTGTCACATGTGGTAAATATATATATATATATATATATATATATGTGCAGAGCAGTCCCAGTTGTGGTACAAGCAGGAATGATACACTACAAGAATCTTTTCCTTGTTTTATCACAGCACTTGAACTATGCTTTTATAAGGATTTAAAAGTTAATCTCATGTCATTCCTTTTTTTTTTTTTTTTTTTTTTTTTTTTGGGGGGGTGGGGGGAGAGGAGCACAGGTTGTGATATGCTACCAAATTTACAATGCCTAGCTTAAATACATTGGGAAGGAATGGAAGGATTGGAATAAATGCTACTGTAACTATCTGCAAGGGCATCTTAGGTGCCCTCCCCAGTCATTGCAGAAAAAAGGGCATTCATAGGGCATAAATCATCTCACCCTAACATTTGCTACACCTAAACCAGATCAGACAAATCATGACCTAAAAGCATGTACATCTCTTACCATAGAATCACAGAATGATACAGTTTGAAAGGGACCTTAAGGATCATTGAGTTCCAATCACCTACCATGAGCAGGGACACCTCCCACCAGACCAGGTTGCTCAAAGCTCCATCCAACCTGGCCTCGAGCAGTTTCAGGGGTGGGGCATCCAGAGCTTCTCTAGGAAAGCTGTTCCAGTGCCTCACCACTCTGAGTGAAGAATTTCCTCCTAATATCTGATCTAAATCTCCCCTCTTTTAGTTCAAAATCATTCCCCTTTGTCTTGTCATTATGTGACTGAGCAAAAAGTCTTCTTTTATAAACCTCCTTTAATTATTGAAAAGTTTCAGTGACGTCACCCTGGAGCCTTCTTACCTTCAGGCTGAACATCTCCATCTCTCAGCCTTTCTTCATAGGAGAGATGCTCCAGCCTTCTTATCATCTTTGTGGCCCTCCTCTGGACCTGCTCTAACACACCCATATCCTTCTTGTGCTGGGGGCCTCAGACGTGGATGCAGTACTCCCACTGAAGCCTTGTGAGAGCAGAGTAGAGGAGGACAACCAAGGAGGCGTCAATTTGCTGACTAATCATCTTTTGTTGCATCCCAGGATGCAGTTGGCTTTCTGGGCTGCAAACATGAACTGATGGCTCTTGTTTATCTTTTCATTAGCCAGAACCTTCAAGTCCTTTTCTGCAGGGCTGCTCTCAATGAGTTCTTCTCCCAGTCTGTCCTCAAGTCTGGGATTGCCCCAACCCAGGTGCAGCACCTTGCACTTGGACTTGTTGAACCTCATTAGGTTTGCATGGGCCTACTTCTCAAGCTTGTCCAGGTCCCTTTGGATGACATACTTTGCTTCTATTGTATCAACTGTACCACTCAGCTTGGTGTCACCTACAAACTTGCTGAGGGCGCACTCATTCCCACTGTCTGTCATTGATATTAAACAGTTCTGGTCCCAAGGCAGACCCTTTAGGGATACCACTCATCAATGGCCTCCATCTGGACACAGAGCCATTGACCACAGCTCTCTGGGTGAAGTCTTCAAGCCAATTCTTTATCCACTGAAGGTCCACCCTTCAAAATCATCTTTCTTCAGTTTGGAGATCAAGATGTTATGTGGAACCACGTCAAAGGCCTTAAAAATTTCAGGTAGATGACGTCAGTTTGTCTTCCCTTTTCTACTGATGCAGTCACTCCATCATAGAAAGCCACCAGATTGGTCAGGCACAATTTGCCCTTGATGAAGCCATGCTGCCTGTCTCAGATCACCTCCTTATCCACCATGCATCCTTAACATTGCTTCCAGGAGGATCTTTTCTATGATCTTGCCAAGATCACCAGTCTGTAGTTCCTCCAGTATTCCTTTTTAGCCTTTTTTAAAATGGGAGCAATGTTTCCCTTTTTCCAGTTACCAGGGACTTCACCTGGCTGCCAGGACTTCTCAAATATGATGGAGTTGCTTGGCAACTCCATCAGCCACTTCCCTCAGGACCCTGGGATGCATGTCATCAGGCCCCAAAGGCTTGTACCTGTTCAGTTGCATATAGTGGTTCTGAACACGCTTCTTCACTTACAATGGGAGGGACTTTGCTCCCCCAGCCCTTATATACAGGTTCAGGGTAATGAGAGATGTGGGAAGCCTGACTAGCGTGAAGACTGAGGCAAAGAAGTTGAATACCTCAGCCTTCTCCATGTCTGCTGTTACCAGTTCTCCCTTCTTGTTTAACACATGGGGCACACTCTCCTTGACCTTTCTTTTCTGGCCAATGTACCTATAATCCCTTCTTGTTATTTTTTGCATCCCTTGTGAAGCATAGTTCCATCTGTGCCTTGGGTTTCCTGATCCCATCCCTGCACATCTGGATAGTATCCCTATACTCTTCCCTGCTCTCACTGCCTCTTCCCTATCTATTAAATGTCTCCACTTACTAGAGCTCAAATAAAGACATGAATACTGTGAAAATATAATGGTTGATGATATGAATCCTGACCTTTCACTGGAGCACAGTATGTGGTATGACTACTACCCCAATGTGTTGTGGTTTTTGTTGTTGTTGTTTTTATACAGTTATTTCTCCACTGTTCATCTTTTGGTCCTGATATCTCAGTAAAAGTGATTAACACCATGTGAATACTGGATATGTCTGTTCAGCAGCCAAACTGAGAAACTGAAAAAGTTAAATTTGGATTTGTACAACAAATATTAGACACCTACTGAGTAAAAAAAAAAAAAAGGGGGGCAAACCTCATGTTAGATTCTAGACTACCTCATATTAGATTCTAGACTACTCTTTAGAAATGTGTATATGTATAAACTGGTGAAATTAAAAAAAAATAATAAAAAAAAAAAAATAAAAAAAGAAGAAGAAGAAGAGGAAAGAGCATATTCCAAACTTTATAAGGGTGGTGAATGGGGAGACCTATGGACATGTGCTACTTTGCCATCACATGACTAAAATAGTTTACACATCTCACAAGCCTCTTGGTGGGAGGAGGAATCTGGGGTCAGAGGAAGAATGTTCATGGTTTTCTTATTCTTTTATATAAATGACAGACTGTAAAGATAATAACTTTCTGATCATAATTGTGTAATTCATTACTACTTATAGTTTCTCTAAAGAATGTCCCCTGATGAAGCTGAGCATTTTAACCCTATTCTTGTTAAAACATACCTTTGATGGTCTATAGATGCACACATATCACATATGGGCCACTGCCTCATGAAATCACAGGAAGGCAGCTATTTCCTGGTGTCAGACTCCAGGGCCAGACTGACTCAAAGATCATTCACAGCAGTCATGAGTTCATCAGAGTGCTTAGTATTAATTTTCTTCTTTAAATACAACCTACTTACACTCTACCAAAATAGCTAAACACATCTAAAATAAAACAACAAAAACCCCTAAGGACAGGAAAACCACAAAGCTCTTGTAAAGCACGACTATTGGTATTGGGTGCTGCAGTGCTCTCATTTTCCAGGTCCTTGAGATCCAAGTAGTCAGTGGTACCTACTTGTACAGGACTACACATTTTAAAGCTCTGAAGGAAAATGTTTTTTTCCTGCTAATCATGGATAGATACACTTCACTGCAAGTATAATGGGATAGATCCTCCACTGCACAGTAAGTCATTCTAGATCAAAGCCACATGAGTCTCCTCTCCCCTCCATCTTCTGGCTAGTTTCAGCAAAGAAGTGTTTCCTCAGCTGTAGCTTAAATCAAGAAATCACAGAAATTGTAACTTCAAGCAGTAGGCAGTTGGAAGCTAATTAGTCCTGTTTGATGTTCAGCTGTATGCTTTTGCGCCAGTGGAATACCAGGCAGGCTTAAGTGATCAAATAACTGGCTTTAAAATTTTCCAGAGTGGACTAATGAGATGAAAAGGCTTTGTAAATAGCTCACAAGTAGTATAAGCTTCTGATGGAACATGCAACACTCTGTATCACACAGGAAGTTGCTTGTATTCCTGTGATGATGGTTTTAAACACCAGATATCATCCTTGAAGTTTCTGAGCAGATTCTGAGCACCTAAAGCTGCAGCTTGTTTTTAGATATGGGAGAGGACAGGGGATCAATGTTTTTGGCAAAAACAGCACACCAAAAAAAACTTACATTTGATTTAGCAGGCACAAAAAGAGAAGCACCAGAAAAACTGTAGTAATTTGAAAGCTCTGGCTACAAAGCTGAGCAAATACAGCACAGATGTAACAAAAGTACTTAGGATGTTCTGTCATTGCAGGAAAAAGCAGAAAGCTACAAAGCTGAGCAAATACAGCACAGATGTAACAAAAGTACTTAGGATGTTCTGTCATTGCAGGAAAAAGCAGAAAGTCACTTATCTATCTGTCTGCTTCTAGGTCAGCAACTCAAACTGAGATGATGGTGGGGATGAAGCATGTGGGCAGAACATTTTGCCTTTGATTCAATGCTGCCTAGATTCCTGGCTCTGAGAAAGCTTTTGAAGGAGCTTTCAAAATCCTTTCTGGAGTGTACAACTTTACTTCTGGTTAGTGCAGCTGCATCACAAGCCGTTCAAAACAGAAAGTGACTACCGACATGCACAAATTCTGTCTGGAACAGATTTTCTTTTCATGTCTGTGACATGCTATATGAATGGGAAGGCTCAAACTGATATGTTAGTAATGTTGATATTACCCTTTAAGTTTCCCACAGTAAAAACACCACCACCACCAACAACAACAATAAAAAACTAAATCTGTGGGATGTTTCAGTGCCTTTACCTACACCTTACACCAACTACATAAAGTTTAAAAAATGTGAAGGGAATTGATATCTAACACTATCTACACAGTAGAATGAAAATGACAGAAGAAATGTCTAGAGAGTACCTATTTAAAGAGTTTTTAAAAGCTTGTCTTTCATCATGTTAAGCTCAGCAGTTACAGAGGTATTATCCCCCTTCATTTCCCTACAATATTACGGCATTATACATACTAATGAACAGTCATGTTTTAAAACTTCACTCAGCATATGTCAAAGGAAAAAAAAAAAAAGATTTTGAAATAAAATACTCAGAGGCATTAAGACTTTCAACACCTAAGAGACAAATTTTAATCCTCTTGACTTCAAAAGCTGTAGTCTAACACTTGTAGTTTCAGCAAGTACATGCCTTGGCTTTGCTGGTAAGCGCTGCTGTATGTAGTCACTGCAGGAGGAGGGCTATCCTCTAGGGCCCTACTCCCCCTCTAAAATGGCAAAAGTTGAAAGGGTAGAATGAAAGTAGGCTCAAGACCGTTTCCCTTCCAATAGTGTTGCCTCATCAGGAAACCAAATACTAAAGTAAAAACAATTTAATGTTGAGCGGGTGCTACTGTATATCAGAAATGGGCTTAAGGAAACCAAGACACTGGAAATGCAGTGCACATCATGATAAAGGCAGGGAACTGGGGCAAAGTTGAGTGCAGACTGATTTGGAGCAGGAAGGCAGAGGGACAGAATGCCCTGGGAGCCAGTGCAGGCAAAGGGTGGATAAATGTGTTAACTGTGAGTGGTTCTGATTCTGCCACCAAGGTGGCAGCTGTGCTGTAGCAAGCGTGTGCTTTTCCCCACTGCATTAACTGCAGTCCATGGTTTCCAAATTGTACTACATGTATTCTTCCCTTCCTGGCAAATACTGGTGAACTTCACTGGAAAGGTGCATGTCCTCCCTAACTAGTGGAGTATCTGCTTACTCAATTAAATCCTTTGGTTGCTAACAGTTAACTTTATTCACTCACATGGAAAATGACTTGATATTGGGATCACTGGAGTTTCTGATCATTTCTTGCATTATTATTTTTTTTGATGGATGGGCCAATGAACAGAATGGGGTTGCTCAGGGATGAAGCAACGTTGTATGACAAAAGAAGCCTTTTGCACAGGAGCTCTGCAGCAGCTGCAGCTAAAGGGAGCCAAGCTTTGAACCCACATGCTTTAAATTTACATAGCTCTCTGTGTTGTAGACACAGAAAGATCAAGTCTTTAGCATCTTAATTCAGGCATTTGAAATGCCCTAATTTAACCCTGACCTTTCCGCCTCTCCATTCCCCTTAAGCAAAATAGGAAGATTCTCTTTTATTTTTTTTCCCTCCCCTGAAAGCACCTTGAAAATAGATGCTATCTTGCTAGTTTTGTCATCACTAATACATAGTGAAAAACATCACAGAAAAAAAATATTGTTATAACAAATGTTTTGTAGGCAGATCAGGATTTGGATAATACTAAGTGCATAATACACATTAGTTTAAGATTTTATAAAGCATTGAATCTTAAACTAATATCAATGTGCTTTTAATGCCATCCATCTTGCAACTATCCATTTAGCAAGTATACTTGGAAGAAGAAATACGTGACCTCATCATTAAAAACTATTATAATATATGCACATAAGGAAGCTTAGGTAGAGTCATATTTAAGAGGAAGGTGAAAAACAAGATGACCACCTTAAGAGACATGACAAAAAGTTTGGGAACATTTGTCCAGAATAAATAAGAATGAAGATGTTATTGCAGTAACAGAAGACAGAAAGAGGTAAGTATTTTAGTTTATTTTTTCCCTATAGTGTTGAAATCCAGAAAATAGTCTTTTCCCTCTTTTAGCATTTGTTTGTCTCTGTACTATACAAAATCCCATGCTAAATATATCGGTACTCTGAACCAGCATAGCAGGTCCTACGTTCTCTAGTTAATTACATTATTTTCAGCGTAGCATGTTTTCACTGAAGTTTGCTCTTTCGCAGTATCTATTTTCCAACAAGCAATGAAAACAATCTGGTCACTTCAGATGTGAGAAAGCAAACAACGACAACAACAAAAAATGACCTTTTTAATTTAAATAATTTCTTGAAAGTTCTTCAATTCCAATGCAAAGAAACATTGAGGTTTCTAAATATGGAAATCCTATCACCAAAAGGTAAATTAGCTTTCACTAGTCAGCTTTCACTTCTTATTTGTGCTATTATATTAGTCACTTAGGAAGTTTCTTTCAAATACCAATCAAATATTTGATTCTTGCTACATTTCTGAAGGAATCAGAATTCACACACAAATTCCACATACATCCTGACTATAATGTATCTAAAAGGGATCTTTGATTTCAAAATGTTTCCCCACCAGCTTCCACTTTCACAACATGCTAATGACGCAATGAAGTGAGACAGAATAGGAAAAAGTATTTCAACTCATAGTATTTTATAGATGAGAAATATTAAGAAACTGTCATGGCAAAGGGAATGCTGAAGATATTTCATTGTCTTGCTTTATGCAAGTGAGACAGCAGGGATATAATCCATCTGAAATCTCTTACTTTAGAGCTCGTAATCAATCTCACCGTACTCCAACTTAGCAGACTGCTGCCTTCCCCCATAATGCAACTCAGGTTCAAAGCAGGGCAGGACAGAACAATCCAGCCAAATAAACTGAATTATATTAAAATACAAAGTAAAATAAAAATAAAACAATTAACAAAATAATTGAAAAGAAGGCCCATTACCCTCCTTCAAGTAAAACATTCATGCTCAAATGCAAGAAATTGCTAAGCAAAACAACCTTCACAAGCAAAGATCCCTAACCCCCAAGGCCACATGGCTGAGGATAGTCACATCCATATTACCAGTCACAACTGAAAATATAATTTGAAATACAAGGACATTTAAGAAATGTTCATCTTAGCAAAATGATATGCAATACTAAAGCAGATAAGCAATTCTATGAACTTTTAACTTCCTCTTTAAAGTATGGATGACATTTACTTTTCCACATTATTTGCTTTTGATTGGCCTAGGCTTGGAATTAAATTCATTAAAAGCATAATCCACCTTCTTTTACAAGCTGAAGGATGCAGAGTTGCTAGGAAACAAAGTTATGATCATAGAGTAAGCTTTCATGACAGCTGGAGGAAGTACTTTATTAGAAGTCCAACTGGGGTATTCAAGAAACAGAATGAGAAAGACAATGGAAGTGGGAGTCTCTTCCATATTTAGTACCTCTACATTAATAGGACATACTGTGTAGGCAAATTCCTGTATCTTATGCTGACAATCTGCCCTTAAGGCAGCAATCCAATGAGAAATATTAAACGGAAAAGAGCTTCCCCTACAACTATCTGCTCCCCCCCAAAAAAAAATAATCAATGAAATAACACTTATGCCCCCACACAAAGTTACTACTGCAACGATTGCAGACAAGCCTTCAGGCTGCAATTTGGGAACTCATCAGCTGAAAGAGACTGAATAGGATCAGAACACAGGTGGAATCATGGGATGGCTGGGACCAGACCTAAGAAAAACATCTCTCAGATATATATCTGGCAATCAGAAAGACCGATTACCTTGTTATTAAGCACTCAGAATTTCATCTTCAACATTACACTCATTAGTAAATAATGTTTAGTTTGAATTAGTCTAGAAAGCTGAAGACACATATAGAACACTTTGTTGTTGTTGTTGTTATTAAGAAAAACTGTTGCTAGAACATGAGAGTTCAAGAGCCAGGTTGTACAAACAGCTGCCATATCAATTTCGGGTGTAGCTGTTTCTTGCCAAGTCTTCATCTCTGATCTACAGGCAATAATTTTTCTGTCTTGGTAATTGTGCTGCCTCTAAATAGTTCAGATTGAAGAAGGTAATTCTGCCTCTCCACTCCACTCTTGTGAGACCCCACCTGGAGTACTGTGTTCTGCTGTTGGGCCCCCAATACAAGAAGGACATGGACCTGTTGGAATAGGTTCAGAGGAGGGCCATGAGGATGATGAGAGGTCTGGAGCACCTGTCCTATGAAGTCAGGCTGAGGGAGTTGGAGATGTTCAGCCTGGAGAAGTGAAGGCTCTGGGGGGACCTTATAGCAGACTTCCAGTACCCATAGGGTTCTAGAGGAAAGTTGAGAAGGGACTCTTTGTTGGGGAGTGTAGGGATAGAAAAAGGAATAATCATTTTAAACTAAAAAAAGGGAGATTTAGACTAGACATAAGGAAAAAATTCTTTACTCTGACATTGGTGAGGCACTGGCACAGGTTGCCCAGAGAAGCTGTTGATGCCCCATCCCTGGAGGTGTTCAAGGCCAGGCTGGATGGGGCTTTGAGCAACTTGTTCTAGTGGGAAGTGTCCCCTCCCATGGCAGGGGGTTGGAATTAGGTGGTCTTTAAGGCCTCTTCCAACTCAAAACATTCTGTGTTTCTATGGCTCATTTTGTATCAGAAGACTAAGATCTTTGCTTGTTTAGTTACACCAAATAAATATCAAAGAATCATAGAATATAAGTAGTGGATCACACTGGGAGCAGAGCATAAGCTGCATATGTCAGAATATCTGTTTTCAAATCCAGCATAGGATATCCAATATTATATTATAACTCAATTCTTCAACCTCTATGACTATTGAACTAACATGGTTAGGAGCAGATGATTTCTTTTCTTTTTTTTTTTTTTTTTCAGTCATTACACATTTTTAAATTATTTTTTCCTGCCACCTGCAGAAAAAGGAAGACCTCCTATAGACAAGAACAACCATTCTCACATCAGTATCAGTCCATCTGTGGAAGAGCTGCCTTCTGATCTCAGATCACCTACTTCTGCAGAATACCACAGCATGCTGAAGACACACAAAAGATTTTGATTTCTGTACTCTGGTTTCCATCAGTGGTCACAGCCCCTTCTACCCACTCCTTTGCCCTCTTCCAGCACAGATCTTCAATTAAAGCCACACAGGGAGGCAAGGAGACCAAAGCAGGATGCTGGCTAAATCCATGTGCCTTCCCAAGGGTGTTCAAAGGCAGGTTAGTCCCTAGGCTAACCGTAGCCCAGGCCATTGTGGTCCAGCCCAGGGCCCTCCTGCCCCATCACGCTTCCAGACGCTGAGTTTGCCAAAGCTGTTCCTCCAGAATTGTGGAGGATAGGGGCAGTAGAGAAGCAGGCACCATCCTCCTTTCTGCTTGTTTCCTATGAGAGTCTTAATGACATTACTGTTTTCATTAACCCCACATTCTGCCCATCACATATCATACCAAATTAAAAAAATTTCCAGACTCTGCACAACTTAAAGGCTACACAATGTTTAAGGATGCCTTCTTTACCATCCATTTCATATTAAGCATTAACATTAACAGTCCTGGCTATCGGGGGAGGTCCCAATCGACTGGCGGCTAGCAAACGTGACGCCCATCTACAAGAAGGGCCGGAGGGCTGACCCAGGAAACTACAGGCCTGTCAGTTTGACCTCAGTGCCAGGAAAGCTCATGGAGCAGATCCTCCTGAGAGTCATCATGCAGCACTTGAAGGGGAAGCAGGCGATCAGGCCCAGTCAGCATGGCTTTATGAAAGGCAGGTCATGCCTGACGAACCTGATCTCCTTCTATGACAGAGTGACGCGCTGGGTGGATGAGGGAAAGGCTGTGGATGTGGTCTACCTTGACTTCAGCAAGGCTTTTGACACCGTCTCCCACAGCATTCTCCTCAAGAAACTGGCTGCTCTTGGCTTGGACTGGCGCACGCTTCGTTGGGTTAGAAACTGGCTGGATAGCCGGGCCCAAAGAGTCGTGGTGAATGGAGCCAAGTCCAGTTGGAGGCCAGTCACTAGTGGCGTCCCCCAGGGCTCGGTGCTGGGGCCGGTCCTCTTTAATATCTTCATCGATGATCTGGACGAGGGCATCGAGTGCACCCTCAGTAAGTTCGCAGATGACACCAAGTTAGGTGCGTGTGTCGATCTGCTTGAGGGTAGGAAAGCTCTGCAGGAGGATCTGGATAGGCTGGACCGATGGGCTGAGGTCAACTGCATGAAGTTTAACAAGGCCAAGTGCCGGGTCCTGCACCTGGGGCGCAATAACCCCAAGCAGAGCTACAGGCTGGGAGAGGAATGGTTGGAGAGCTGCCAGGCAGAGAAGGACCTGGGAGTGATGGTGGACAGTCGGCTGAATATGAGCCAGCAGTGTGCTCAGGTGGCCAAGAAGGCCAACGGCATCCTGGCTTGTGTTAGGAACAGCGTGACCAGCAGGGCTAGGGAGGTGATCGTCCCCCTGTACTCAGCTCTGGTGAGGCCGCACCTCGAGTACTGTGTTCAGTTTTGGGCCCCTCGCTACAAGAAGGACATCGAGGTGCTTGAGCGGGTGCAGAGAAGGGCGACGAAGCTGGTGAGGGGCCTGGAGAACAAGTCCTACAAGGAGCGGCTGAGGGAGCTGGGCTTGTTCAGCCTGGAGAAGAGGAGGCTCAGGGGCGACCTTATCGCTCTCTATAGGTACCTCAAGGGAGGCTGTAGCGAGGTGGGGGTTGGCCTGTTCTCCCACGTGCCTGGTGACAGGACGAGGGGGAATGGGTTTAAGTTGAGCCAGGGGAGTTTTAGGCTAGATGTTAGGAAGAACTTCTTCACTGAAAGGGTTGTGAGGCATTGGAACAGGCTGCCCAGGGAAGTGGTGGAGTCACCATCCTTGGAAGTCTTCAAAAGACGTTTAGATGTAGAGCTTAGGGATATGGTTTAGTGGAGGGCTGTTAGCGTTAGGTTGGAGGTTGGACTCGATGACCTTGAGGTCTCTTCCAACCTAGAAAATTCTGTGATTCTGTGATTAATACACGCAAGAGGTAAAAGAAAGATCTGGTGACACACACATAGTATCAACAAAGAGGACAACAGGCACCAATATCGCAGCTGGATAAAAGGTAATCAGTCTCAAGCAGGCTGTATAAATATGTGATGCTACAAATGCTGCAAAATCTCTCTCCACACGTGTAGAAACACATTCAACACACTGCAACGTCATGTAGAGAATGAAGCAGCAAGCCCTGCAGCTTTTTTGGGTTAATCAATATAGGGAAAATAAGCTAAAAGCTGCCCATCTCAAACTGAAAAGTCAGCCTCAGATTTACTGTAGTCCAAAGCTTCAGAAAAAGATGTGAGAGGGCTTTGTGTGGTACTATAATGCCTTCATGGCACTTTCCCTTCTAAGAAATTGTCTCCTTTACTAAGACACTTGCAACTTTCTTGGAAACTCTGCCCTACATTTATTTAGCCACAGGCAAATGGACTAAGTTAAAACCATGAAGAGGAAGTGGGGCAGGGCAGGGCAGGGCAGAACCAAAATACAGTGGAAGTCACATGTGAATGCCTTCTAAAGGGTGTCCTAAAGCTACTTATGTATTTACAGAGTTTTTCAGAAAATCCCTGCTCTGAGATCTGTCTCCAAATATTTTTGTTACAGAAATACCTTATTCCAGAAACTTGACAGAGTAGCTGGTTACCAGTAAGTCTAAGAATATTGCTGCTCCACATGACCTTTATCTTGCTTTTATTCTTAGATCACCACTGTTGTAATAACCCTATTAGTATTCTTTGCAAACCCTGCTAACAGCTCAGTTAGTGCCTATGTACATTTTGCAGTATTACTCTAACAAAAAAAAAAAAAGTTGAAATCTCCTCAGGCATCACTATAATAAACATTCATTTTAGAGAACAGGATGTTTTGTCGATACCTTTGTGGTACATTCTTGCCTGTGTTGAAATCCAACACTGCCAAATAAAATCTGTCATTTAAAAGGCTACATGATACTTCACAGCTGGGGCTTGGCAAGGGTCACCTTCTGTTCCACAGGCAAATTCCAAAGCTTCTGAAATTTGTAAAGATTCACAATAGACACACTGACCCCTCAGCTGAGGCATCAGATGGAGGTACAAAGATGAGATTTAAAATCTACTTAAGTGAAGTTTGCTGATGCTAAATCAAGGATTTGGATTTTGAGCAATAAGCTGAGAACATATTCAAGGTAGGTCTGCAAAGCCCTACCTTACAAAACATTAAGTGTCTGAAGAATGGCACTGAAATAAGTCAAAAGCTGGAAGGAATATTCTAGCACACACACGCACAAATCTATTGTTTTATGTCTATAAAGACAGACACAGCAAAGATAAGTGACAAAGGAAAAGAAAAACTGAAGATAAATTCCCTCCACATTTTAACTCTTGCTCCCTCATTTGTCAAGACCATGTGTAGGATGTCCAGATTCTAGCAACAGTTGGCTCTGCAGGGACAAAAGCGATAATAGATAGATACCTTTGCAACTGGCCCGATGCAGAGTCTGGATCTTCATCTTCCTCACTCCCATTTCATTGTGAGAACTTCAAGGTCCCAGGGCTGCTTTCTGGACCTTCCTGGTAGGGAGACATGGAAAATCCCATGCTTTCTATGGAAAGACATCTGCTGCTAAAATCAGGGACTACACAGCAGCTCAGAGGCCAATAGAACCAACATCCAGACATCGCAGCCATTCCTGTTTTATTTCTGGACACGTAGCTGCTACTTTATTTGGTACATTTAACCCTCCGCTCTTGTAAATAAATGCAAAAATCCTAAGAAAACTCATAGTTGCTACTTGCTGATCAAGATGTTGTGTGAAAACCATTTAATATTTTCAAATGAAGAAAAGGATACTTAAAAAAACAGCTCTTAGAATATGGAGTGAGAGGATTCTTGCTATACCAAGTCTTTTGTTAAGCAGGGATTCTGAACTTGAAGAGTGAAAGCACAGTTTCCATTGATTATCCCTTGTACAATGAACTAAATTGATGGCCTCTCCCTCAAGCATCACTGTTTTGGCTCTGAATACTAAGTCATTCCTGTAAGCAAGACAAAAATCCCAGCTGAGGCAGAAAGATTTTGGAAGAAATTATCTCATTTAGTTCTGAATCATTGTCTGTATAGCCAAGTAAGATCAGGGCAGAGACATTTGCAGGTGTCAAGTCAGGCTCTATAACTCTGTATATACTTTGAATAAAGTCCCAGCAGGCTATTCTGTGGCAGTCAGTGTTGACTGTTCTACCTCTTCAAAAAAAAAAAAATAAATAAATAAAAAAATAACAACACGCACAATCTAAGATGGTACTCTTCCCATAACAGAGCTGTTTTGCGAGCAATCTGATAGGTCCTTTAGTGTAATTACCTGCAGGATGTCAACTAATGAAGTTTAGTTTTAGAATTATAGCCATTTTGCAGATGGCTGAAGACAGCATGGACTGAGGCCATACTACCATCTGAAGCCTCTGGGCCACATTAATTACTGTTTGCCATTTGTATTTGCTCCATGCCTAAGGTATAAAGCTTAGATTGTCCCTTCTCTACAGGCATGCTCTGACCCTGTAGGATGAAATAACTTTGCAATTTTCAGGACTGCATTAACTGATGATTAGTTGGGTGCTAAGTCAATTAAGCATGCTTCATTTTCATTATCAGATATGGCTGAGTACTCCATTTATTCATTAAGCAGGCTGCCAAGGTCGTTATAGGTATTCTGAATGTAGTCTTCCATAGTGGGAGATAAACAGTCTTTTGTTTTTGCTTAACATTTATCCATTTTGTAATATATACTCTTGTTTTAAAAAACAGATAAACACTTAGCTTACATACCAGACAACTTTCTTTGAGCAGACAGCTCTTTTGCATTATGTTTCAGAATTCTTCACATATTTTGTACTACTATGAATATTACAATATTGCTGGGCTTTAGCTTAAAGTCACCTTTTTTTTCCTCCATATTTTTCAAAGATCAAAATTAAACTAGCTTGCATGTTAATCAGTTCCATCTATGCTGCATACTGCAAAGATAACAGATACCAGTGCTGCACAGAGGCCAAGCCAGCCACCCTACAACACATCTGGTACGCAGGGCAACCTTCCAGGAGGGGGGTGGCCAGGACACAAAAGGAGCCTGGAGCTGGGGCCCTCAACATCTGAAGTGTACCCATTTGACCTGGACCCTAAGGAAGGGCTCCACACCGTTACTTTTACTTTGCATACCATTCCTTTGAAAACCTATTAAAGTCAAAACATTTTACCAATCCAGAAAAACTTTCAGCATTTCTGAGCATATTATTACATGTATTAAAACATCTGTCACCACTTCTTCCCATCAGACATGAATCCAGACTAGATTTTTAGTAAAATACCAAAGGTTATTAAACAAGCAAAACAACAACAAAAGATTAATTCCTAATCCTGATCCTGCTAAAACACAAAACAAGGTGCTTGAATTAGATTTCTTTTTTTTTTTTTCCTAGTACACAGCAAAGTTTCGTAGCTTAATTTTGAAGCTTCTTAATTGGGTTACTGAAACCTGCTTACAGAGCTATCACTATTTTACATAAAATACAGCACAACTGACGGAAAATCCCTAAGCTGAAAAAGGAACCTTGACTTCCTCCACAGTGAACCTCAGTTTCTTTGAAGGAATTCAGAAGCAGGTAACAGTAGAAACCTAGTGTAGCTACTTAAGAGATTAGTGTAAAGATCTCTCCTTTCTCCATCCTCTACATACAAGTACATATTCTATACATCCAGTGAAAATGTTGATACAAAACTGGGACCTCTGCAGTTAGGGACACAGGAAGCATATCCTGTTGTCCTTTCCTTCAGTCCATAATGAAACTAAGCCTATCTGTATGGAAAGAATTAAATTTATCCAAAATTAAGTTTTCCATAATGCAAACAATAGCAAATGATATAAACCTTGGGTAAAAGAAAAGCAGTATTTGGGGGTGGTTTAATAGAAGCCAGGAACCAAAGTCCTTCCAACAACACAAGTTTAAGTGACACAGGAAGACAGAGTTTGGAAGACAAATTGACATCCATCAACAAGATCCTCATTAATGACTCATATCCATCCCTTCAATATTTGTATAGAAATAAAATTAAGGAAGTTCATGTACTTCTGAGTCAATGACTACCAGTGATCTCATACAGCCTTCAGCTAAGGCTTTTGATATTTGATGAGCTGATGTTGGAGGAAATATTGTTGTAATGACTTCTCCAACTATTCAATGGCATATTAAATAAATAACAGAATAAAGCCTGTGTAACTATGCCTGAGGGTTGAAAATTGTTCATAAATAAATAAATCCAAGTTATTTCTGCAGTCATGAGACTCCCATGGTGGAACAATTGTTGTCTGTAGCCTATTTTCTCATAGTATTTAAATATTTTGCAGCTAGAATGTAAATAAAAGATTTTTAAAAAAAAAAAAAAAAAAAAGAAAACAACATATCACTTCTACATATACGGAGGTCTAAACAGGCAAAGCTAAACTATAACCTGATAATCTTCAGAGATAGCCTATATTTCAACAATACTCACTGGGTATTTTAGTTACAAAAATTACAAAGATGAACAGATTCTTGATTCAAGAATTTCTGCACTTACATAAGCATTTTTATTGGCTGAGACAGACTATTTCATACAGAGGTGTATGGACATGTTATTTAACCAGAATTTTGGACCACTAGACACTACTATAGTTTTAGGCTACAAGCTGATACAATATGGGAGGGGTAGGGATGTGAGTGGTATTTGGAAGACTGGTTGGAAGACAGGATGACAAAGAAAGAACATCTCGTTAAACATTCTATGAATGGGACTTGGATCCGTCTCTGGACAGATTGGAGAGCTGGGCAATCACCAACCTCATGAAGATTAACAAGAGCAAGTGCCAGATCCTGCACCTGGGACGGGGCAACCCTTGGTATACATACAGATTGGGCAACAAGATGCTGGAGAACAGTCCCACAGAGAGGGATCTGGGGGTTGCGGTTGACAGCAAGTTGAATATGAGCCAGCAGTGTGCCCTGGCAGCCAGGAGGGCCAACCATATCCCGGAGTGCATCGAGCATGGCATCACTAGTCAGTCGAGGGAAGTGATTTTCCCGCTCTACTATGCACTGGTGCAGCCTCACCTCTAGTACTGTGTGCAGTTCTGGGCACCACAGTACAAAAAGGACGTGAAACTGTCGGAGAGCATCCAGAGGAGGGAGACAAAGATGGTGAAGGGCCTAGAGGAGAAAACATAAGAGGAGCAGCTGAGGTCACTTGGCCTGTTCAGCCTGGAGAAGAGGAGGCTAAGGGGGGATTTCATCACAGTCTACAACTTCCTCGTGAGGGGGAGTGGAGAGGTAGGTGACCTATTCTCCATAATCACCAGTGATAGGTCCCACAGGAATGATGTTAAGCTGAGGCAGGGGAAGTTTAGGCTGGACACCAGGAAGTCCACCCTGTCAGAGTTCTTCACTGACAGGGTGGTTGCACACTGGAACAGGCTCCCCAGTGAAGTAGCACTGAGCCTGTCTGAATTTAAGAAGCGAGTGGACTGTGCACTTAGTCATATGGTCTAAAATTTTGGGTAGGCCTGTGTGGTGCCAGGAGTTGGACTTGATGATCCTTATGGGTCCCTTCCAACTCGGGATATTCTATGATTCAATGAATTATATTGATCTCCCAATTTTCCCAAGAAAGGAAAGATGAAAAGTCTCACACTGTTTTATGAGCTCACTCTGTTTGTTCATTCTGAAGTCAAGCAGAGTGACAGCTTGACACCAGATATACTTCAGGAGGGAGAAGTCAGTTGACAAAAAGTCATAGTTTCATCTGTCTTTCACTGCCTCACAGCTGCCCTTGTCAATGTTTTATCTGGCTGCAGTTGCAGCTGTTAAATTTTTGTGATTTATAGGTACAACATCGCTTCATGAATTATAGAGATAAGGTGACATCCAGCTTGTGACTTCTGTAATTTTGTGTCTTGCCTTACACTACAATTAAGACAAACCTGTCTTAGATGAGAGAACACGGGTGGGGGGTGGGGTGGAGGGGTGGAACAGGCATAATCAAGCTCAGGCATACTAAAGTCAGATCCATGTGTGTATAAAGAGCAAATTCACATTAACATTGGGCTAAGCTAGGACTCTACATTCCTACATGATCAATGAAGCACACAGAGAATGATTCAGGACACCCCTGTAAGTTCTCCATTGACCAGACAGGGAGTCATAGCCCTTCATTCCAAGCTTCTAACCTAGTTAAAGGTGGATAGCAAGAGGTATTCATGCTATGCAGGTGATAAAATAAGGCCATTTGCATTTGTCTGTTATTTACCTAGCATGCACCTAGCAGGATTGAAGAACAAAACTCAGCCCTGGCATGAATAGAAAGAATGTTAATGAGGTCAGTAAGACATGCATTTGCTTATTGCAAGGCTGCCTTCTCTTCTATGAACACAAGAACATCATGCCACTAAACTCAGAAAATCCTTATCTCCTAGTTAGATGCTTTGGCACACGCCTACTCCAATACTCAAGCTGTGACCCTCCTTTGTTTTTTCCAAGCTTGTGGAAAGGGGACTGTTGAAGGTCTGAGACCTGAGGTATATCATTATACTTGGGAAAGTTCTTTACACAAGTTGTACTCCCTGAATGCCAAACCTAAGCAGCTCTTTTCTGACAATTGGCATAAATAATGGGAGCAGCAGTTTCTAGCCAAGGTATGGTTGTACTTCACCTAACAATTTTTGCGTCATTAGCATTTACTTCTCCCATGCATCTCTCATCAAGGTACATGTCACAGAAAAATATGGTACTTTCTGAGTTCTCACAAAAGTTGTGGCATTTCATCCTGATGTTTTGCCTGCATTGAAATGTGCACCAGAAAAAGTAGATGAAAAAAATAATCCCCTAAAATGAAACAAAAGAAGCCTGAACAATTATGCCTAAGCTTGAGATTCAAAAGAGAAAAGAGATGTGTCATTCCACCACACATTAATTTAGCAAAATTACAATAGCTATAGCCTAAAACTCAATCTATGTGGTTTTACCAAATGAAGGATAATGGCAGCATAATTTGATCTAAAGAGTAAAAATTCTGGAAGTTAAGGGCTATTATCTGCCAGAAAGGAGCATACCTTCCAAAAGCTTAAAACTGAATGCAATAAGTTCACATTACAATGAAGGTGCTTAATTTAAAAAGTGAAGATAATTAAATAGCAGCATATTCTCTAAGAATTTTAAGCCAACTTGAGACATCCTGCAGAAGCTGTGATCCTGACCAAGTCTCTACAGCTTATTCAACACAGGAAGATGATCGTGTTATTTGTTTTAAATATCTACACTAAATTAAAAAAAAAAAAAAAAAAAAAAAAAGGAAAAAAAAAAGGAAACAGAACTATGAAAACTTCAGCACTGAACAAAAAGCCAAGTGTTTCTATCCTCAACATTTGCCTTTAATTGAAGACACAAGCCCTTTCCCCCATGTCATGCTATTACCATTTCTTGGCACTGCTCAGCATAGCACTTATACATGGCAATACTATTTCTACTCTCCATAGTCTTCATGAAACGCACATAATTTATCTAACTCTCTCAAGGCACTGCAGCCAAAGGGTAGACTGCAGAAGTTTCCTTCAAAAACTGTCTGTCAGATGTTAAATTAAAAGACACCAACCTGATTATGACAGAGAGCTAGGCTTTTATTTTAGAGTGTAGCGGCATCTTAGGTAATGTCTGTATCCTTACCTCTTTCACCAAGGACAAGACTAACCCCAAATTACCTCGTATTTCCCCCAAAGAAACATGCAGATTTTACCCTACAGGAATATTCTGTAATTGTCTCTAACCTGAAACAATCCAGCACCTAACTTTCTTGGGTTCCACTTTAAAATCACAATTTAATCAATCAAAACTAGTGAGAGCATCTTTGTCTGTGTCTACTGGCCTTCCATTCTTAAACTGTCAAGAGCAGCCAGCATTTTTGGCTCTATGAACAGCAAGATTTGTTTTCTAATTAGCTGGTTTTTGCTAACACCCCCCCTTCCTCCCCCCCCCCCCCCCCCCCAATTGCTCCCTCCCCCAATTTACTCTTTGCAAAAATACACATTAAATTCCTTATTATCTGCCTTTTGCTATTTCACTGCAAGATCTCTGGTAAAATCCACTTTTTTTTTTTTTTTTTTTAAATCAAAAATCTACTGAAAAGAAGCCACCTGACTTTACCCAGCAATTCCACATAAAATAATATCTAGGAACAGACCATAAGGCAAACAATCTCAAATCTTATGGAGAAAAAAAAAAAAAAAAAAAAGTGAATAATTTGAAGGTGGCTGTTTTTAGCAGTATGGTAGCACTGACAAAGCTATAGATCTGAATTGATCTTAAGATGCCAGTGGAGCACTAATATGTTCCTATTATCTACTGCTGGCAAGATGCAGTAACAGCCTAGATGCGGGGGAGGTAAGGAGAGAGAAAAGTGAAAGACGATGGCAAAATAAAGTGTTACATAAGGATACAGGATTATTAAGTCAGAAACAGGTAGAATGCAGCTTCAGAGTCTCTGGCTCTCAGCCCAGCCTACTAAAGCATGCTGTTTCTAGATGACAGACACCTGGCACATTTAAAGTCCACAAGTATATGATGTTGAGCAACAAATGCCTTGATTTAGCATCTGCCTCAAGCACAAACATTCCCCAGGACTCATCAGGTGAGATACAGCCATCCAGCATTTTAGAATGATTAACCATTTCTGTTTTCCTGATAATTTTGGAAATTTAGCCAAAGCCTCAACAGACTATGAAAATCCAGCGATGCACTGTTTCAGTTAAGCTGGAAGGGATTGGTGATCTGGAAATGGGAAGGTGAAACCAATTTATTTCCCCCATTTTCTTTTCTGACTCAAGAAAGGAATCACACTAACTACAGTTGGAAAGGTCACCATCCCCATTGCACAAGGAAAGAAAATAAAGCTTTCTCTACACAACAGGCTAGCAACAACCTGCAGATACCCAAGTCGGACTTTGCTTTCAGCTTTTAATTTTCTGGATGGTCCATGGACCATCTTTTTTGTCAGGGAGAGTGATGATAGAACAAGGGATAATGGTTTTAAACCATGACAGGGGAGATTTAGATCAGATGTTAGACAAAAATTCGCTCAAAGGGCGGTGAGGCACAGGCGGCCCAGAGAAGCTGTGGATGCCCCATCTCTAGAGGTGTTCAGGGCCAGGCTGGGTGGGGCTTTGGGCAACCTGGGCTGGTGGGAGGTGTCCCTGCCCATGGCAGGGGTTTGGAACTCGGTGGCCTTTAAGGTCCCTTCCAAGACAAATCATTCTATGACAAACTGCAGCCACAATATTGCATTCACCTTTGGAGATACGGCATAGGAAGAATATTTGCATAGACTCACCTATTACTAACCTCACGTCGGTTGCCTGTGACTTTCCCTTTCCCATGGGAGACAGGCACTCTTAAATTGTATTTGAAACAGCCAGTACTTTTTCTTTCTCCTTTGTGTAGGAAGGAAGTCAGAATACTTAAATGGGCAAGATAGTCTCCATCCTGCATAAGTTCTCTAAATAAATTGAATACATAAAAGAAAAAGCACTGCATTTTCCCTAGCAGGTCTGGGAATTCAGTTCAACAGTTTGCTTTTCCCTAGCAGGTCTGGGAATTCAGTTCAACAATTTGCATTAGCATGTCAAAGAGAAAGACAAAGCCTCCCCCCGCCCCCCCCCCCCAAAAAAAAAAAGAAAAAAAAAAAAGGAAAAAAAAAAGCCTCTGCCCTGTAGAACAAGCAGAAAAATACTTTTTTTTTTTTTTTTTTTTTTTTTTTTTTTACTGTGATTCCACAGATTATATTCTTGGCCACCAGCTCTGTCCCAGCTACAGCAGCTACAGGAGGTACCAGAATTTGCAAATGTATGTCAGCAGGATTGACTGAGGTTAATTAACTGAGATTTGTTAAATGGGCTAACTGTGCTGAATTAATTATACATCTCATATCATCATAATCATAAAAAAGTCCATCTTTTTAAGGCTCAAGTCCAGGCAATCTTCAGTTTAATCTCTAAGACTCTACACATAGCAATTTGAAGCAACTGCACAAGAAAAATGCATAGCTGTAGCTCCTTCCTCCTTCCTATCTGTGGGTTAAAGTATATCTCAACACCAAGTTTCCTTAATAACCATGTATTTCTGTTAACAGGAAGGAAATGTGCAGAAATCTGGAGGACCCCAGAACCTATCCATGTTGTCGTACGTATATAGCATAAATGATATTTGCTCTATGAAAAAGAGGAAAATTTTCTAGTAAATTTAAAAGATCTCTCTCTTTTTTTATTTTTTAAACAATATGTTAGATTATTTGAAGTGTTTTAGAGGCCCTGGAATATTTTTAAGTCTGAAGCCAAATGTTTAATTTTTAGTAGGCTCTATATAATAATATAAATAAGGGTATTAGCATTGCCAGGCTTGAGATGCAGTTTTTCATATGATGGATAGATTTTGAATGGACCCAGAGAAGGAGATTATGGTTTGTTTAAGCAAATAAAAAGAAAATAACTAGTTACTCAGAAGATTACAAATAAATAAAAAGCTGTTTTAAACAGAAGTAGTTCCATTTTATAATGAATTACATTTTCTCTTGAAGAAAGTATTTAAAAGTGAGCTGACATTCAAAGACAGTTGAAAACTTTTAAACATAAAGATGAATCATCAGGAGGTCAGCAAGAAGAAACAGATCTATCAGGACAAAGAAATATTTTGTCTGAAAGAAGAGGCTGAATCCAAAGTATCAACTGAGCAAGGACCTAATTCTCCCCCAGAAAACTCCAAACTCCCTACTCCTTTAGGCATGGTAATATTACACATATACAGTGTTTTAGTGTTTCACCACATTCATCTAAACAAAAAGACAGGGAATCTGATTATCCTCATCACAAAATATGGTAAAAATCTCTCAACAGTAAAATCAGGTTCCAACCATTAAGAAATACAATACCAAAAAAAATCTAACTGGGTTCAGCCCTACCATGTGCTTCTTTACATTATTTTTGAAGTGTTCTTCTGACAACGTCATTTTCTACTGCCCCTCCCCATAGAGTCTAGTCCCCAGGATTCAGGTCAGGATCTAGGGTACCTGGATATTTATACTCCCAATATTACTAGTACCTGGATCTATGTACTTTAAAATAAAAATTGTTTATTTCACTTTATCAAAGATCACAGAACAAAGGGAATCACCTTCCTCCTCTTTCTCTCCTTGGAAAGAAGGAAGTCATGAAAAACAATTTATTACTTAAAGCTGTTTGAATACAGCTGATTGCCCTGCACTTAGAACAACAGTCTTACTAGATTATATTTGCTTACTAAATTCTAAGTTTAACTCTCCATGAAAATAATCAATGTTTCCATAGATAATTGCACTATTTATATTTAAAACACTTACCACCCAGGAAGCAGTCTCCCAAGTTAATTTCATCTCCAGAATTCCCCTCTAGTTTAATTGATTTTTTTAAAATTGCTTCTCACATCACTTTGTTGTGTTTTCATACTCATTTTGCCCATCTTTCTGGGCCTTTCCCCAGTTTATCTATATATCTACTCTTACTCTTGTAAAATGCCAGGACCCAGAATAAACCACAGCCTTGGGATAGGTGTGCCTGCACCTTCTTCTTACAAGGAGCTCACTAAAGAACAAGATAGAATTTCAAACAAAAAATGCAGAAAATGCTAGATTTTTTTTTTTTTTTGGGGGGGGGGGGGGAAGAGAAGAATAAGAAAAGCTAGATTTATTTTTAGTATCAGAAGCATAGTTACCATGTCAGACAGAATAGAGTTTCTCCATAACTCTTATAGAATCATAGAATATCCTGAGTTGGAAGGGACCCTTAAGGATCATCAAGTCCAACTCTTGACACCGCACAGGTCTACCCAAAAGTTCAGACCATGTGCCTAAGTTCACAGTCCAATCTCTTCTTAAATTCAGACAGGCTCGGTGCAGTGACCACTTCCCTGGGGAGCCTGTTCCAGTGTGCAACCACCCACTCTTCCTGTGTCCTGAATTCTCACAAGTTTGTCCATGTTTCCAGATTCAGCTTCTGACTTCTCAGACAATTTCTGAGCCCTTCCCATCCCATCTTAGTTGCGCTCAGAGGTTTTATTAGCTCCCTGTTACTGTTGCTACTCTCTGCCTGAGTGACATGACCCCACCAATGTGCCCTCGCCCACTCCAATGTTCCCCACCACGCAACACTATAAAAATCCTCCTCTCCTAGAGATGTTCACAGCCAGTTCTCAGCCACAACACCTCCAGCTCTTGCTGGAGGCCTCTCCTCCTCATGCTCAGAGTAATGCAACAAAATGAAAACCAAATCAACTACACAGCCTCCCTCCTTCTAATAACACGTACAATTTGTCTCCTTTTTACTAGGTGCAGTCATCAGTAATTCATTACGACAGGATTAATCTCACACTCAGTCCCTTTTTCCAATTTGGAAGAGCCCACTTTGGAGTACTGTGGCTTTCTGCAAGCCCTAGCACACACACAGCCTGAGATGTCAAGACCTCCTACCATCCCCCTGACCCTTCCCCTCACATTTCAACCCTATCTCTGCAGCCTCCTGCCTGAGCCTCTGTGGGAGTCCAGGCTTCCTTTCCCTTCCTAAAATGCATTTTTTTGTGTCACAGCATGAATTTTCCAGAGCAAGAAAAAGCAAGAGGTTTTTCATATAAACCACCTGCCTATCTATCTGGACTTTGAAGCCTGCATTTTTCTACAGAGCAGATCTGACAGAGCTTTGTTATCAATTTCTAGGGAGAGAAGAAAGCCACAGCAGCTGCTGGAGGAGCCCCAGTGCTCACTGTCCACAGGAAAGCCCTGTGCAACCTATGAGGCTGTGCCCACCGTGGAGCTCTGAAACCAACTATATCTTATTCTGGTACCAGCAGTTATGAGAAATTACCCATTGTGCCTTAATTTCTACTTCTAAGACAGAAAACAAAACAAAACAAATCCAAACCAAACCACCTCTACCCCATACATAGCCTGTGAAGATCAAGAAAGCAGCAGGTCCTGAAACATCATTAAATACTAGAAATATTTGGCTACAAAACACAAATGTAATCTCATTGTTGAAGCTAGTATTACAAATATTTCTTGGGAGAGAAAAAATACTTGGTAGAAAAAAAAATTCTGGGTATTACCTGAACACCTCAGTAACACATTGTTTCTAAAATAGATGAAGCATTAGAAACAAACCATAGACTGTCTTATCCAGCCCCACACATCCTTATTCAGCTCCTCCAGAGCAAGCTGCAAGCCTGAGCAAGCTGCAAGCCTGAGCATGCATCTTTTGTATATTGACAAAACACTTGTTGGAGGTACTGAGTGAAGAAAGGTTTGGAGATATAAGATCATTTCCCCAAGAAAAGTAGCATTCTACCCAGGTGTCAAGAAGCACGAGTTCCTTCCTAGTCCTTGCAAGCTGCAAATGTATTTATTTGCAGCATGTATCCCTAAGAAAAAATGGTCACATTCATTCAGAGGAATGACTATGCATAGAGGAAAGGAGAAAGGAACACTAAATAGACAGTTATTAACCTCTTAATTCAGTGTCACAGGCAAAAAAAAAAATAATAATAAATAAACTTGTATGAATGTCTCAGTCTAAAAATAAGCATCACTAATATAGATATGGCCATTTGGGAATTGCAAATATTTTGAGTTAAATTTTTGTCTCAGACAGGATAACATATTATTGTACAGTCTTATTGTTGTAGGGAAGATTAATTTCTCCTATACTACAGAAAAAAAAAATAAAAAAATAATCAAAGTGAAATTTTTGGGTCAAGGGAAGGAAGATTGGCAATCACCCTCTGTGTTCCTCTGCTGTGGAACCCAGCAGCATAGCTTGCAAGACAAGTCCAAAGAGTTCCAACCCAGCCACATTTTTACCCCAAAAGTAAAGTGAAATGAACAAAAACTATATGAGGTCACTATATAAGCATGGTTCAGAAGAAAAGTGAATTTAATTCAAGGTTTTATAAATTACATCCTACCTCCTCTGTATTTTATTGCCAGCCAGCCTATTCCTCTGCTTCTGGTTCACAGTTCCAGGATATCCCAGCAGTGAAATACACATATTGCATTTTGGGATAATTTCAATGAATGAGAAATACAATAAAGAGCAAAGAAAGTTGGAAAAGGAGCTTTCAGAACATGTTTATTTTAAATATACCTATGGTTAAAGCCTCCCACTTAGTTCACTTCCAAACTTAAACGCAGATATTCTAATCTCCAACTATTTTTACTTTGAAAACACATCTCTATATGCTTGTTCTCTGAACTGACTGTACCACCCTCTTAAACATTTTCTTGAGAGCATAAAAGGGGAAAATCATTCTCAAGTACTTTTTCTTTGCCCTCCCCCCCAATATTTCAGAAGTTTCTCCCTAAAAAATAAATAAATGAATATTTTAAGATTTTTATTTGAATATGTTCCCTATCCCTCTTGCAGGAAAAAAAAAAAATTAAAAAAACATGCAATGAAATTCTCATATTGACATCAGCTAGGATAACCTCATCTATGGAGCAGTCCTATATGAATTTTAAGCTAAAGTATTTCAGAGCAGCCTTAGCTGCAGCAGTCAGCAATTTTCATCTAGAGAAAATGAGAATAATTGTATTAGCAAATATCCTTCTGACCCCAATACTGTCACAAAAGAAGATGAGGAATGACACACACAGAAGATGCATACACCTGCTGGGAGACATTATACTGTCATACACAGCAGCCAGCATAGCCCAAGAAGAAGACAAACTACTGTATGAAAACCACTGCAAAACTGAAGATGCACTGTGCAGTTCTTGAGGAGAGGGGAATCATTGTCTTCACAGAACCAAAGCAATTCTTTCCACTCCTTTGGTATCAGCCCACTAGATTCTCAGGAAGCTCCTCGCTGCTCTGAACATAGATTTTGATAGATCTGTGAGAGCCTTGATGAAGGACACATAGTAATCTCAACAAGGAAAAAAAAAATAAATAAAATCCAAAGACCTCCCTCTAAAGGAGCATAAGTGGTAGTACTGAAAAACACTGCTTTGTACTGTTCACTTTCAAAGAATGAGGCAAACATGATTTCTGATATTTCTGTTTTCCAAGAAGAGAAAGAGCATTTCTCTGGCATTAAAAGTGTGAAATGGCAGCTGAAGGGAAAATAGTGTTTTTTTTTTTTTTTTTTTTTTTTTTTTTTTTTTTTACCAAATCAATGACATTTCCTTTTCTCCTTAGTGTATCAACCTAACTTAAACTGATGTTTTCTGAAATATCAGCTATGTACTTACACATTAGCTAAATGTCTTGGACTTTAAATCAAATTAGTGAAATAAAATTTACTCTAGTAAAGATGGTAAGGAAAGTAAACTTAGCATGTTACACGTGCATAGAAAGCCACTGTGTGTAAATATTTTTTAAAAAATCCCAGTGATAAGAGTAACGCAGATCTTCTTTTCTTCCTTCATTGAACCCATATCTGATTTCTTGACAATGATAACTAGAGCAATTTAGGGTCAGAATATGTATCTGCTGTCATGCTTAGGCTCCGGAGGCAGGCCCTGCTTTAACCTCTGGCACCATGGTTAGTATGACAGCCTTTCCAGATCCATTTTCTGAGCAATTTTTTGTTGAAGGTTTTTGGGGTGTGTGTGTTTGTGTGTTTCTCCCACATTAGAATCCCAGTCATTGGCTGAACCCAACAGATGTACATTTTTATCATATTCTCTGGTGTATAAAGGCTCAATATATAGGCAAAGAGGTGTGATATAATCTAAAAAGGAAGTTTGCAAAACTGAAAGATTTTTATGCTCAAGGACTAAATTTGCCCTAGTGAATTGCTTCATGCCTACAAATTCCCTTTAAGCTGGCAAATAACAGAGTTCAACTGAATCTCAGTGCCATAGAAATGCAAGTTGAGCATCCAGGTCATTCCTTCCACACCAGTGCTCCAGGTCAAGTTTTAGTAGTTCAGGATGTCAGGTAAAAAAAGTGTTTACTTATGCAGGAGATTTACAAAAGAAAAAAACTCACAACACTATTTATATAGAGAGAGATGTATAATTATATGTAGAAAGAAAAAGGATTCATCCTTAGAAACTTTTCCCCTGCTTGTGATATTTCCATCCTAAAATGGATTAATTTTTGACAGTTTCCTAGGAAAAGGTCAATTATTTTTCAAGTCATACAGGTTGTCTTAGAGGTTGTCTTATTGAATTCTAAAGATTTTCTTTTTTTTCTTTTTCTTTTTTTTTTTTTGGTGACAGTATCGGTCCTCTGTGGATGCATAGAATGCTTCATAAGCTGTAAGTACTCACTTAGAAAGTATTCGCTGTTATTTTTTTAATGTATTTTGTATATAACAATATTAATCCTTAAAAAAAGTGTTCTCTAAAAAAGTGCTATCTATACACAATCCAGACTACTGCTTGCAAGAGTTTTAGTTAATTTAGAAGACAATACATTCAAGCTAAGACCAACATAGCAACAACAAAACACCAGCAACACATGGAATGGAACCAATAGAGGAAGTTCCTTGAATCAGAAAACTTTCATCCTTAAAAGGAACTGACAAAAAAATTTTGAAAGATTGGTCTTACAGCGTTGGAAAAATTAACGTTGAATTTTTATTTTCACTTCTTCTTGTCAACTGATGAAAAAGATTCTTTACACTTTCATTTTTTGTAGATGAAAATTTACATTAATAAAATTTACTTGATTGTTATTGTGAGTAGAATTCACTAAAGGAAAAAGATATTACCAGATTCTTTACTTTATAGTTGTAATTCACACAAAAGAATGCTAAGTACACCTTCTGGGAAGAATATGCTTACTACTAAGGACACAAAGACTAGATTAACATTTACAAACAAGTTTTGAGTACTGCATTAAGAATAAAATATGAAGGGGAGTTTGAATTATCTGATTTACTACTTAAACAGAAAGCTCATTTTAAGAGCTGTAGAAATAATGGAGTTAATTTAGAAGAGTTTTGAGTAACACCAGTTGTTTTGAAGTTGTTTAGATGACTAAAATGATAGGTTAATGATGTACTAAGTGAAATGATCCATGGCACCTGCATTAGAATTGCAGTAAGGCTGTTTATGATAACAACTTAATCTTCACATCAGCCCTAACTACTGTTTTTGAAGTTTATTAGGTATTTTAAAGTGAGATTGACATTTATGTTGTGGTTAACATGTTTTATTTCTTCAGTTTGCATACCTTTCCCTCAGCTTTGTAATTGTAAGTACTACATAACCTGGCAAAAAGTTTGGTCCATGTCTCTACAGGGTTACATACTGAAGATGTCTTCTAGTCTTCACCTTCAATAGACTATATTCAAACATCAAGGGACATCGCTTTAATCTAAAAGGAAGTAGTCTTCATCTCTAGTCAGTTCAGTAAGTTACAGCAAGAGTTAGGCACATGAAGATTTTTCCATTTTCCAGTGTTCCAGAATCCCTCACAGCTGGGTCCTGTTCTCTTGTTACAGCTTTTTCATCTGAAGCCAGGACTGACTATGGCCATGCCAGCCCCTGCTGTTTCAAAGAAGCTGAGAGGGAAATTTTATATAAGTTGTATATAAAATATTTTATATTTCACTAGTTTCCTTTCTTTTCTCAACATAAGGATACTGGAATGGAGCTAGCTGAACCAGAATATTGCATTTACATTGTATAGAAACCCTTTGACTTATATGCATTGTGCACTATTTGAAGTATTTTATTATAGGTTCCCTCTATACCTCAGGAAGGTACAACTGCTTCCACTAATATTATGGAGTTTTAACTTCATTTAACGGATATGGAATACTTCAAAAATCAGTCATCTGTGAAATAAGGCTGTATATTTTGGAAGAGAATGGAAATAAGTAAGAGCATGGAATGCTGATCAGAAATTTTATGCAAGGGGGAATTATTTATTTATTTATTTATTTACAGCCCCAGAGAAAAGGATAATTGTGTTCTACCCATCAAACTTCATTTTCCAATACTGGTTATCTGTAAAGCTTTCAAAAAGAGGACTACATGAGTAAACTAATTTCATGTGCCATATTTGCACAGTGACAAATATGTCAGTTTTCTTTAATAAAATGAGGCAACAGGGAAATTCCCTTTGTGCTTTGGTAGCCTGCCAGAAAGAAGCAAATAAGGTGGCACAACATCCTGCAGAAAGCTAGCAGGAATGCAGAACTCCAAAACTTGGTTGCTAGCTCCTGCAAGCTTTGTCTTTCTCACTGGAAATTATTCATTTGGGGTAAAAACTGATGAGGTCAGCTGAAGTGACATACAGCTCTCAGGACACAAGGTTTCTCCTTTGATAGCTTCATATATTTCAGGGCAAAACAGTATCTTTGAAGGGAGACATGGGGACCCTCCTGATGTTGAACTGAGCCAGGCTTTGAAGATGGCCTGTTTAGCAGTCAGGGGCAAGACCACCAGTCTTACACCTCAACAGTTGTGTGTGTGTTTTTTTGTTTTTTTTTTCCTCCCTTTTTGATTTTTTTATTTTAAACTTCAAAAGTAATTTTGCACTTATCAGAATTCAAGTGCAATTCTTTGTCCTGAATTACCCTGTCTCATGTTTTACCCAGTAGTCACACTTTAAAAAAACCTACTGTATTGCACTAGGAATACACAGGTGGAAATAATTAGATTCCAGTGTAGGAGCACAAAGAAAAGAACTGCACATTTTTTCAAGTAAATGAGGGTGACATGATGCTGAACAGAGTTACAGTAAGCAGCCTCTTCTTTTCAAATACTATAACACAAAAAGAAAAAACATAGTAAACATCAGATAGAAGGGAAAAAAAAAATGCTTTGTTCCTTACTCAGCTTTCACCAAGCAGATAAAATTCAATGTGCTGTTTCATATAGCTCCAACAAACTGATGTATTTTCTAGGTCAAACTGTTGTTTCCCAAGTAGCTAGGGAATGACCCTTTCCCAAGGTCATTTTGCCAGCATCCTCAACCTCCTGGCGCATCTCAGCAATTCACAAGCACCTCCTCTTTGGAAGTAGGTAGAAGGTATCCTATCTCCAAAATATAGAACAATGACAGTGATGAAAAAGGAACAAGCCATTTGGAGAAGAGAAGAAAAGAAAACAGATGAGAATATGGAAGGAGAGAGACAAGGAAGAATGTCTGCAAGAGGAAGAATTACAGAGGTACAGCAAACTACTAGGAAGAAGGAGCAAGGAAACAGTATCTAAACTTGGCTGTGAGGCAAAGATTGAAGGATCCTGGCATGGCAGTAAATGAGACAGCATGGAACAGAAATGGGATGTGCTGGAGCTGGAATTGGAAAGGGAAGAAGGTACTACGACAGAACGAGAGTCAAGCAGGATGATCAGCATTGCTCACATGAGGGGTAGCAGTAGGACACCCTCTCTCCCCTAAGGAGGGTCAATGCAATTCAGGGGCAGAGGAAGGAGAGAAAGGGCACAGGGATGGGTCCCTGAGGCAAATGTGTTTCCAGGAGCTCATGACAAACACCAAGCAGTTGCAGCAGACAATATAGTGGCATCACGAGTGTAACACAATTAATCTTACATTAAATCAGTCACTATACTGTATACTGTCTACTGTACTGGCCACCACACCCACAGATGGTGCATACCAAGGCATCTGCTTATCCACAGGAGAGGAAAATTTTGTTCAAATGAACACTTATAAGCACCTGATGCTACTTCTGTTGCTCAGGCTGAGTACATCAACACAGCCTCCACTCCTTCCTTCTAGCCCATTTTTCATGTGTCCCTTCTCTCTCTTCCCTTCTTACTGCTGCTTTTTTTCCTGAGCTCACAAAATCCATCACTTGAATTTGTCTAGGCTAGTCTCCCCAAATTGAGCCTTGCTCAGTTTTGACTGTCACAATAAACATAAAAAAGTGATACCTAATGTTTGAAAGAGAGATTCAAGCTTAGCAATGGTGAAATTGAGCAGTATAGCATATCTTCTGGAAAGCAAGAGATAGAAAAAAGAAAAATAACACTTCACATGGTGCCATAGGAATAAAAACATCTTCAAAACTCTCTGCAGACCTAGTGCCAAATCATTTCAATGTGCAATGCAGTTTCTAGAGAAGCTCCTGATCATATGCCATTAACACGTTGCACAGGATTCATAATCTCTGAAAAGCTACCCTAACACAAATTCATTTGTTAGTCAGGCCCGTAACTTTTCAAATTCTTCTAGAGTTTGGAGGAAAGCATTCAAAGTGTTTCTTAATGGACCACAAAACGGCCCATCAATATTTTTGGTACAGTGATTAGGTAAATTGTGATATGATAAAAAATTCTTGCAATGCAAAAAGCCAGACAAGCCAGAAATTTAGCTATTTAGAAGAGGTTAAGTCGTTAACAGGCACAATTTCTCAATAGATAACTGTGACGCTGGGATTCCAGTATCAATTTTTAAATTATGAAAGTGTCACCCAAACATCTGTAGAACTGTTATGGGTTATCAGTGAAATGGGAGAAATACAACATCTCTTTTTTTGTTTGTTTGTTTGTTTGTTTAACTGATATGGGGGATATATACATATAAAATCAGATTAAACAAAGCTTGCTGCTGGTACTGGCCATTAGCAGTTGTTTAGAGAAGAGCACAAAACAGGCTGTTTACATCCATCCATCTGCAGAACCGCCAAAAGTGACTTTTGTTGTAAAGACCTCCTGGTAGTGTTGTTTTTTGGTGTGTTTTTTTTGTTGTTGTTGCTGCTTGTTTTTTGTTTTGCATCGTATAATCCTTGACAGCCCCCTCCCTGCCACCATGGATTCCTTCAACTTTTAGTATCTACAGTTTCCTGCGGCAAGGAATCATGCAGCTTTGTGAACAGTCATCCACAGTGCTGCTCAAGCACCTCCCTCTGCATGCATTAATGTGAGAAGGACTTGAGGGTTTTCAGTGCTTCTCAGAAAAATCAGATCATCTCTTCACATGAAAGGCTTTTTCTAAAGTTCAGTCTCATAGATAATGCTGCTCTAAATTTACACATAACAAAAATGTTTCACTGTACTTAAAGGCACATGCACTCTGCTGTTATAGAGACTCCAGGCCTTGCAAAACTGTTCAAAGAAAAAAAAAAATTATATGTACCTGCCTTCTGGCTTTTAAACTTGATCTCCTTATTTTACCTCCCCCCAGTCTCATTACTTCAGAAAAATCAAGATCTATGGAGCACAGCAAATACTGCCACTAAACATGCAAGAACCACATCATACACAACAACATTTGACACTAAATGATGTCAGGGTGAAAGATCTCTCTAGAGCTCCTTTTCCACTAGATCCAGAGGAAACACCACTTGACAGATGTGATCTCATTTGGGGTTTCTTTCCTAAGATACTGATTATTTTCCACTGAGAAGTGGTAAGTCAAGATAGGCTTGATTAAAAAAAGGAAAAAAAAAATAAAAGTTTTCTGATTTTTTGAGGGAGATTTGGTGCTTGTATTCCTGTGAGGAGTCTTGGCATCCTAATCACATTACAGGCAAATTATAGTGTGTCCTTGTGTTAGAAAAAAGTCTGTGAACCATAGCCATCTACCACAGACAACATAAGCAAAAAGTTCAGCTCAGTAGAGCCAAAACATGCATAGCATGCTCACCAGCTCAGGGTTATATTACACCTTACCCATTTTATGGAGTAAATTACAAACTTCTTTGCTCCTCTGAGACAGCTCGTCTATGGCACAGAAACTCTACCAATAACATTTTAGTAAAAGCCTACTTTCTAACAGGTTAAAAAGGTTACTATATCTAATTGCTTCATAGTTTAAACTTGAAGAGGTAAAAACACATACTCCCCCACATTTTATAGTGATCCTCCTTCCACTGTGGGAGGGCACAAGCTATGAACACCTCTCTTGCTGGCAAGAGCTCCACAAAGTGCTGGAGAAGAACGACTAGTTGGCTCTCAACCATGAATTCTGTCACACTAGGAAATTACCCTTTTTGGGATACCAGTGCCCCAGAATGCTCACTCCATCCTTGTCTGCCCACCATCACTGCCCAACTGGCTGGAGCCCCACTAGCATGAGAGGTGGTTCTCCCAACCCCTACCCTTCCCTAACGCAGCCCGTAGTCCCTGCCTTCTCAACTAGAGATATGGACAGCAGACACCCTCAGTACCCAAACATATTTGCTGCATGGGAATCGACACTAGGGAACACAAGGAAGACAGCACCAGCGTTCAAAAACTTGTATTTAATGGTCACTCAGGCTCTCTACAAGCAAGCAAGGGAACAGATAAGCTGTAACCCATTATAAATGGATTGTACATCCTAAACAGCTTTCAGCTGTGATATAAAGACAGCCTATGATAGATAAATGTCTTCAAAGTATCTTGTTAGCAACAGTTCACATCATGAGAAGTCAGTGTGTTTAGTATTAGTTATTAGTATGCGTAGTATTACAGATTTTTATTGTGATTGTATAGGTCAAAGTAAGAAATGGATTAATAAAACAACATTGACAATAAAATTGTTATTAATATATAGGTAGTTAACTTTATCACCAAAAGATACACCCTTATCTCATTTTCTCAGTACTCTGGAGCAACCTCCATAATATCCACATATTACATACACAGCAGAACAGCATACAGCTGTGTGATTAAATGCACTGCTTTGTTAATACCAATTCCTAACCAGTTATGAATCATGAAAAAAAAATAATTTCTTGTGTAATCATGAAGAGAATCTTTAACAGAAATAGGTATTTTATTTCACTGTTTTTATGCCACAGAAATGTTCACGGGTATTAAATAAGGGTATTAAATAATTTGGTTAATTGACTCTTTGGTACACTGTCTGGCTAATGTAAACACAAATGCTACTAAGGTTTTCCTCAATATTCGAAACAAATAGAAAAACCGATATACATTTGTTGTCACTCCCCTTCTCCTTCTCCCCCCCACACCAAAACATTCAAAACTTTTCAAAGCCTTATATTCTCTAGTATAAAACACTGACTTCCTTATTTAAAACTGAATATTATACCTTCCTAAAGTCACTGACTTACTGTCTCCAAAAAATTAAGATGTATGCATCCTCCCAGTCTTCAAACCAAACTAAAGGTCAATAAGTCTTAAAGTACTTTTTGGCTGACCCTTTCCATAACTTCTCACATATCTGTAGGAACAGCCTTCATCATCTTGTAATGACATTGACCATGCTGAACAGCAGTTCCCACAGATAATATTTTTGATACCATTGGACACCAGGTACATTTCTCAGATGTTTCAAAGTCACTAAAATTGTGCCAGCCCATGATCCCCCAGCACACAAGAATGCTGTGTCTCATCTATGGCCCTTGCCTGCACTTGTGCTCCCAGATTTATTACACTGTATTTGCAACTTTGCTGATTCTTTTTACATGCTTTACTTCATGTATAAATTATGCTCCTCCTCCATATGTCCTCATTTCTTGCCTCAGATACGATCCTTATATCTGCCTATAGTATGGCAGATAATGAAACAAAAACGCTTACAATGACTGTCCACACAACTGTGAGGTTTGATCTGCAGTCGTAAGAAAAGCATTAATGGTCTTCTTTCTCTTGCCCAGTATTTCAACTCAACTATGACTTAACCCATTTTGAATCTTTCTTCACTTATTCTTTCTATTCATTTTTGTCTCCATGAGAGTGCTCTCACTCTTTGCACGCCTCCTCCTTGCAGGATTTTTCCATACCATTAATTATTTTTGCTTCTTCCACCTCCATCTCTACTCTCTTGTCAGCAGCAGGCAGGCTAAAAGTGCACAGTTTTCCAGATGGCTGCACACACCACAGTGAGGGTGACTGACACTAAGTACTATTTCCTCTGTTCTTCCCACAACCCGTTAGTAATTTTTGGTTCTTAATGAACCAAATCTTTTTTATTTTTATTTACTTATTTACGGGCTGCAGTTAAGTCTGAAACTATCAGAGAAGTATGTAAACAGCTCTTATTGTTCCTTCTGCTGTACATTAACTTGCATACATCAGCAATCAGTTTGACCTACCACATGTTAACAGCTGCCTTATTTTGCCAAGTCCCTGCAAAACTCCTTAGTATAGCACATCAGTATTAAGCAGCAAATCAGGATGCCTCAGGGCTGAAAAAACTCTAGCTTAAACACTATCTGCAACAGCCAGTATTTTCCTTGTTGTGTCTTAAGCAGTGTCTCTCTCATAGCCTACTCTTCTCACATTCCTTTAGGACCTGTACACCAACAGTTTCATTGGCATGTTTCTTTGACACTTCTCAGAGAATAAGCAGAGAGCAGACATAAAGTAGGACTGAACAGCAGAACTCAAGTTGGTAACACCACATTCATGGCTGCAGCTTCTCAAGGAACATGTAGTGGCATTCTTTAGAATAAAGCATTAGAAAGTTCCTCAGTTCAGACTGAATGCAGCAGAAATCATTTATGCAGATCCAAGGATTTCTATATATCTTTCTCAATGTTCAAATCCCTCCCCCAATATTTGCTACTGCAAACTCAGCCCCTGAATGGAGCTTCCTTTGAGTAGTCCTTACTCAATCACTTCCTATGCATCTGTTAGCTCATCTTCAAACGAAATCCAGCTGTACCAATAGACAGGCAGTAAATAACTACACTATTAGAACCAGTCAAGCTCTCTGTAAAATAGGGAACAATTCAACATGAATCAAGGTGACAATTGAATACTCTTCAATCACAGTATTTTACTACTTAGCAGCATGATCAGAAGCAAAAATAAAGAAGTTTGCCTCTCCAAATCCAAGCTACATCTCATTAAGAAAATTCATTTTTCAGAGTAGCACATTCCAGCCATCTAGTAATAACAGTGTGAGGACACATGCTACACGTACTTATGCAAAGCAATAACACAGTAAGGGTGTTAAAAAGAAAGAAAAAAAAAACAAAATCACAAAATTATGGCAAGAAAATACGCCACAAGATGACTCAAGAATTTAGACATTCACATGAAAATGTTTAGGTTGAAAAAAAGAGAAAAGGTAGGGTAGATGTAAAATGCTATAGTTACCAAAAAGTAATAAACCAGATGATAAACCAGATGTAAGAGCCAGTAGGAAATATGTTTTCTTTTAGGGAAATTCTTTGTATGCTTTGATTGCAAAACTGTCAGAATACAAATATATTCCATACTTTACTAAAGGTCATTTGAAAACATTAATAGGGGAAGGAAAAAAAAAATCAGATACTTCTTAAAAAAAAAAAAAAAAGCCTCTTAAGACAATGAAAAAAAATAATCCAGGACAGTTGCTTAAAACAGTGGAAGTTTAAAATGTCTCAGAGAGGTCCATACAATGTTTGAAAATCTTCTTTCAAACTTGAGTTTGACCTATCATAAGACGGGGAAGCCTTAGATTCAGAGAAGTACAAATAGAATTACACCAATGTTTTTCCGTTTTTAAATTCTATATCTAAACTAAGACCTTACCAAAACAAAAGCTTATTTGAATGTTACTTGCAGAGATAAGTTAACTTCTGCAGTTGGGCTATTAAAATCAATTAACCTTGCCCTGAATATGTAAGCCTACAGTAACCTTGCAAGAAGATTACCAGTCTGTCTATTGTAATTTCATTATGTAAACCCTTAGGCAACTTTATAAGAAAGACTACTAAACAACTATAAACAGCACAATACCCCATATTTCACCCTATGATAAGCAACACCAAACTACTACAAGCATGAAGACTTCTGATTGAACATAGGCTCTCTTTTGCAATTGTTCTCTGGATTTTTGTGAAAGCATTGTTGGGTTTACATTTCTCAGGCCACACAATCCAGGGTTTGCCTGCGTTATAGATTATTAGTTTCTGCCAGAAAGGCTTATTAACTCTTCCATCCCCCTTACAGTGAAAATTAATAGATAAAAAAAATCAACTCCACAAACAATTCATTGTTGCTTTATTTCTCTGGACTGCATCGTAAGAAGTAGTTTCATAAAGTAATGTTTACCCATAGCAGCTATCACTCAAATGAAGAGCAAAGTTTTCATATGTTTTCAGTCATCAATTAATCCAGCTTAGTATTTATACTGACTATTCCTCCTAGTTTACTGAGTCTCTCAGTATCTCCAATTCTTTTTTGTGACCTTGGTGCTGAGGATGTTTTGACTCAATTCAAGTAAAGAGCAAGTCCCCTTTGCCCCTAAAGCAAAAACAATGAACAAACACCTCAGGATAAGCAAGGATAATCTAGAGCTGTGGAAGAATTTCTCCCTGGGGCTTCATTGAAATTCAATTTCTTGGTAAAAGCAAGACAACTGGATAGATTCAGTTGATTTTCCTGGTGTGGTGGTTTTACTGTGCTGGGCAGCTAAACCCCACAACCGCTCTCTCACTCCCCCTCCTTTAGATAAGGAGGGGGAGAAGTAAAGCAAAGAACAACTCACGGGTTGAGATAAGGATAATTTAATTAAAGGGAAATAATTATAATAATTAAATAAAGACTACCATGAACCAAACAATTTAACTAAGGGGAAAATAAAAGGGAAAGGGGAAAAGGGAGGAAAACAAACAAACAAAATAAATGAAAGCTATATGGAAGTGCAGAGGAAAGAAATTACTCTCTACTTCCCATAAATGAGCGATGATTGACCAACGTCCTTGAAGCCAGTACACCTGGCTAGACTTATTCTAGAAGAGAGGCTGAAAAATGGATAGCAGTGAGGGGGGAAAAATAGTCCCTGACAATGATAAAACTGGAAGCTTGGATGCATAAACCAGCATATACTCTTGCTCTTAAAGAATTAATCTTCAAACCAACAGACAGATACATGAACACTCCAGACAAGTCTGCAAGGCTTCTCACTGGCCCAAGAAATATTTATTTGTATGAGGTAGCACAGAAGGGAGAAGAAAGCCAGAGACACTGAGAGGTGCCTATTACAAAATATCTGATAGTACAGCACACCAAACAAGACATATTGGCTATCATCTGCAGTGTCTGCCTGAACTGTTATTTCATTTTTCTCAAGGGAGGGACAACAAGTAGTTTAGTCACTTACCCAGAAGTATGGAAATCTGAGGTCCGATGTTTTACAATAAGTTTGTTTCACTACAAAACCCTTCCTCTTTCCACATGATAGAAACTTTCGAAAAACATTACTGAAAATGTATGGGGGACACCTAAAACACTGTTCTCTCCAAAAGGTTTCATTTTGGAAGGAAATTCATAGAGTAAAAATAAACCATAGACTAACTTAATTAGCTGAAATATAAAACAGCTGCAAGGAAACATCAGAAATGTTATAACAAACACCATCTACAGAGAGAAGCAGCACTCAAAATCACTGGATTAAGTGTTCTCACCAAAACATATACAGGGCCAGGTTCTTGATTGAGCTTCAGTCTGAACATACTGAACACACATTAAAAATATTAATTCCATCAGGAAGTGAGGGAAGGAAAGCGAATCAAGCTTCTGTGAAGCAAACAAAATGAAACCTGCTTGGGACATCAAAAAAGGTGTCCTTGTCTCAGGAGCACCCAGAACGCATTGACTGGTAAAATACTGAGCAGTAGTTTCTCAAATGGATTCCCACAGAGCTGCTGGTATCTGCCTACAGAAGCACAGCTTTCTAGTGTTTTAGTTGATGCTACGTTAGTCTTTACAGCTAGGAAGAATAAGACTTCTTGAAACAGTAATACAGAAAATTTAGTATTCCAAATCATAGCTACTTGCTTATCATGACAACAACACTGTTGGATCTTGAGAAATCCTAGCCTTTTAGCTATTTCCCCATATCTACTTGTAGATAGGGATGCAGATCCTCTCTGTGCATAAATGCAAAACACCTAGTACAATTTTTAAATGCTTGCAATCTAAAATACTATTGACTGAATCAACTACTCTGTACTGTTCTTAATGGCAGACCCTCCCAAATATATTTTGTATAGTCTGACTGGGACTTTCCTATGAGTTCCTAACAAAAACTAAGTCCAGTAGCTAAAATTGTGATTAAGAGGAGAAAAAAAAAAAAAAAGAAAAGAAAAAAAAGAAAAAGAAAGAAAAAAATCACCTTAGACCACAATATTATCCTATACAGTAAAGGTAATTTGGGAGGGAAGCACGATAACATCACCTACTCAAATAGAAGAAAATCAACAAATTCTAATTGCTTTTTCTTCTCTTTGGAGAAAGTAAGTTCCCATTGGAAAGGAAGGCCAAAACCAAATTCTTGAAACAATAAAATCAAACTAATCCAGGAACTGGGCTCTGCCAGCACAAACACCAAGTTGTCGGAAAGCAAGAAAGAAGATGGTAACTCAATAGCTAGGTTCAACACTTCACCTTTTGAGCATAGTTCACAAAAATCAAACCAAAGTAAAGCTGGTTAATAGGAACAACATCTGACATGGAAGACATTACAAGAACCCACCCAGAACATGTAGTTCTTTAGTATGACAAGAGAAAACAGTGGTTCTAGAATACTGAGGGCGAGAAGCTGTGAAGGAGGACAGCAATTGTACACATAGAGAATCCAGGAGCAACTTTTGTTGTTTTTCTTCTGAGAAGAATGCTGGAAGAAAATTTCACAATAAAAATAGATAAAAACAAAATATAAAGAAAAAGAGAAATAAAGAGGACTATCAAAGACTACTTGCAGAAAGCGTTGAGCTGTTTTATGTCAAGTAAAACTGCCTGGCAGCATTAAAGGGTTTAAAAAACAATGAGAGCTTTCCTCATACTTGGATGCAAGAGAGATAAAGTAGGATACAACTAGCCCCTCCACCCATAACAGATAATGTATAAAAGCATAAAAATTTCAAAAGTTCATAGAATACTTGTCTTTCCCCTATGCTGGGATCCCATGTCAAAGCAAGAAGATATCACTAGACCTTCCTTCCATCCAGACGCAGAAGATAAAAGGTTTTAGAAATCCTGAAAGCAGCTTGAATTCCTACCACAGCTGTTTGGTTACAAATAGAGTACAAAGTAAAAAAAAAAAAAACAAAAAAAAAAACAAAAAAAAAAAACAAAAACACTACCCCCAAAAATGACTGGGTCTCTGTACTGTATTCTAAACTCTAAGGTTTTATCAGGGTAACAGACATTGGACTGATTGTTGGGTTTCTGGAATGGACATATTGGAATGAAGGTGTTCAGTTTTCCAGTCTGCTATAATAATGAGCTCAGGTTTTGGTACTTCAAAATAATAGGCCTCACTACCTACATATCAGCTGAAATGGACCAAAACATTTTAGAAAAATGTTCCCAAACAGCATTAGGAAAGCATGGAAACCATAGCAAAACACACACTTCCACTGAAATAGAGCTTGGGAAATTAAAAGAAAAGAGAGATTTCAGTTAAATATCATCTTTCTCTACCATGCAGAAGCTAAACCACAGTTCAACAACACCAGATTGTGAATAGTGCAATGCTTTAACATATGCCTTTTTCTATCTTTAATTCTCAGTCTATAAAAAAAAACTTGGAAACCCTTTATTGTTTCAATTCCTGCCTCAACTGGCTATTCCAGAAATAGCATGATAATGTAAGGAAAACAATGCAACAATGTTTCTCCATGTTTGACTCCAGCTTGTATTTCTTAAGAAACTCTAACAACCAAAAAGTCCCACAGAAGACTTAATCATTCCAACATATGCACTCTAAATCAACAGGTCCTCTTGAAAAACAATAAAGATACATAAACCTCTGTACACTCAATCGCAAAGCAGAGAAATTAGGACAAAAAAAAATTCTTGCGAAGGACATATGACGGATGCACTAGCTGGCCAGATGAAGGACCTGCAGATCAGGAGGACAGCTGTTCTTGGAACAGCCCCTTCAACATGGTCTCCAATTGTTGGATTGAACATTTCCTTAGCCCAAATCATGGGTATATATCTCCAAAGAGAAAACCAAAAAGAACTATGCACTACTAAATGTACTTTTTTTCCCCTTGAAGAAGTCTACATCCCTGCCCTAAGTTGTTGGAATTCAAAGTAATTGAAATGTATATAGCATACCTCATCTTATTATGCTTTTGTTGTTGTTGTTAACTTTGCCCCTCCCCAGCTTTTCTCTCCCAGTCTAGGCAGAAAAACAATGCAGTTATAACGGGTAAAAATTCAAGAAGCACATAGAAGGTAATTGATTTGAATCTTTACCAATTACTAATAGCCATTAGGAGAACATTAATTTTCAGCTGCATTGTTTGTCTACCTGCTTCCTGGGGGAGAAAAGGAAGAAAAAACAGTATGCTTTAGATGTTTGTACTCCAGCACTCTTCCTGATGGCATTTTGCATTTCTGCAGTAAGACAGGTTTTGTAACTAATGATTGTTCTCACAGGTAACACTTCTTTATAAGCAACAGCTGAAAGTCAAAATCCTGAAAGATACTTCACAACTTTGCAGCCAAAGGCTAAAAGGTAAAATGAATATAAGTAGGGCTGCCTTATCTGTACTTGAGTATTGTAACTGAGAGTTTGAACTTATTCCATCATCTCAAGTTACTAGCAACAAATTTATCTCCAAAAGAATCAACAAGATGACTCTCACCCAGCAGTAACTCAGGTCACAGCCATTTTAAAAGATAATGGTTGAATACTTACCTGAATATAAAGTATTTACAACATGACAGTCTGATGTGTTGATACACTAAAAACCTTAGTCCTCTCCTGCCATATAAATATTTTTAACAGTCCTATTAACAGAATGACTTCATGGTGGATGCATAACTCCTAGACATTCAAGCTACACTCTCCCTGTAATCAGGGAAAGGAGAAAAGTACACATATCTTAGGGACAATTCACCCTGTTTAAGATTAACATCAAAGTATCCTGAAACATCGTTAGAAGGTATCAGAATGCCTTCAATGAATCTAAAAGGATCCCTGACATCTGACAGACAGAACACCTAACTTCTAGGTAACCTTGCTGGGGGAGACTGATATAGAGACTTCAGAAGCTTCAACATCAAGAACAGAACAGGATGTCCCACAGGGTTTCCACACTGTAGTCTTTTTTGCAATGGCATACAGATCCAAACCTGCTGTTAACTTAGCTTCCCTCTCCTTATCATGTTACTTTAGCCTACCATAAAAATCTCTGTGACATAATGGTAACAACCACCACATCCAAGTTCAAATCTTTCACTGGCAATAGCAAGGACAAAAAAAAAAAAAATGATACTATGGCATTATTGAGAGAGATCTCATTTTTGACTCATTCTGGACATGAAGCAAAGTAGGCTGTTTTCTTCAGTACCCTTTCAAAGATAATGTTGTTTTGACTTCTTCAAGAAGGGCCACTGTGCAGCAGCAATTAACAGGTCTGGTAAGCAAATCTGTCTCAAAGCTGATGAGCAACAGGATGTCCAAAAGGAGGTATATTTTCAGGTTGCTCCAGAATCAAGTCAAAATATTGATTCTTATTTTAGGTATACTCAGAAATGACCACTGAATTGCAGAATTGGGAATCCAGAGACTAAGCTCATGAAATTACCAATGCATACCCTTGAGGTGACCTGTATGCAGAGAGTCTCTTTTAGGTCTGCCTAAAGATTTTGCCTTTAAGTTATGATTCCAGGCATGGCTAACCTGTTTTCATTTTACTTGAGTTACATACAGCCAGCACCATTTATCTGTTTGCCTAGCTATAGAAGAGAGATGGCTCAGCTTGCTAGGCAGAAAATAATGATCATTTCAGATGATTACTTGATGAATTTAATGAAGATCACAATTAACACAGCATAAAATGAACATGAAAACATGCAACTTCTTTGATATCAGCTTTTCCTAGAAGGCAGGAACCTAGCAGGTAGCTATTGTAACAGTTTCAAATCTTAATCTATGGACCATAATTATGTATCATGAAATAGAGTATTCACATATAGAGAAAAGATTTTTCTGGACTATATTACCCTTTGGAATTAGACTGAGCTCTAAATGGTGTGAATTTTGACAACTCAGTAGGAGGACAATCTCCTTTTTCTTTAAGAAGCACAAAAGCTGATATAAATTGAAGAGGACCTCCTCAGTAATTAGGTGTGAAAAGAAGAGGGGGAAAAAGGCTTAATCTTTGCAGAAAACAGGAGCTGATGAATCAGCAAGTGATAGCTTTCCTATGGAACCAGGTAAGGGCTGCTGTGGTGAGGAAAGGGTAAGGCAAAAAGACAACCACTGAGTACTAGGCAGAACAAGAGGCAACAGGGTTCAGAACATGTCTTCTTCCCTCATCCAAAGAAAAAAAGATGTACATGAGAAAAAAGGAAAAGGACAATTAATTATAAAGCTGATTTTAAAAGTAGGATCATTATTATTTGGAATTCATTCCTATAGTCAGTGCAACAAAAATAAATAATTTAATACTTATAATTGTCTTAATACAAATGCTCTCTGCAACCTTACAGAATGCTATTATGTCCTGCACTTGCCTCTGCAAAGGGCTTAATACCGAAAGATGATTCCCTGTGGCTTAAACTGCTCATATAATGCAACAGCTGTGAAGTGACAAGATAGCTCCATATAACAAAAGAGCTCAAGCCAACAATAAGGATCCCGTGGGCTATTAATGCATGACCACTCACTGACTGCAAACTACATCACACTAATTTCTTCTGAAGTCTGAAAGAAATTAAGGCAGAATTTGCAACATCAGCTTCAACACCTGAAAAAGAAACCTTCAGTGGAGAACTGAATGACCAAATGACAGCTTCTGGACTCACTTTGTGGCCACTCACTTTTGAAAGACCTTTTCACTTCTCAGGGTACCCATTTCAGTGATAGAGACACTGCTTGTTATACCCTAAGTCTTTATTACATACTTAGTGTTGTAAACATAGTGACTCTATGTCCCATCTAGATGACACTTTCAATCTGCACCTTACCTGTCAGGAAGGTACAGGAAAATATACTGGAAGCATTGAAATATCCATCTAGGCGATTTACTCAGTAAAATGATAAATCACTCCTGGTTAAAGTGGGTAATCTGTTTCCTTCGGCTCCCTTCAATAAAAGAAAAGTCTTGTTCTGTAGCAAAAGTTTTCCAAGAACATGTGATCCTAACCCACAAGCACTGTATGTATCAACAGCTGTTTGTATGTATTCACATACAAACTTCAGCATACAGCTGGATGTATTCACCAAGCTGGAAATATTGCAATCACCACTGAAGGGTTCTAGATTTTGTTTCTGGAAGCAAGCCCTGTTATAGCCTACAACAATAATCTCCCTATATCACCATTCAGACATTGCTACATGATAACAGCCAGCGTAACAGTAAAAATTGCACCACATGTGCTATGGTATCTGAAGAATCACCATTTTAGCAGTAAGAACATTTCATCTTAAAGAACAATCAGCATGTTCCTTGCTTCATGCTCACCCTCCCTTTTATGACCATCTCTTTTTATGTGACATCCATCTTATCATTACACTGGCAAACCACTATTTTGCTATTTTCTGTTGAAAAGTAGAACTAGCTTAGATGGACATCTACACCTAAAAGCTTCAATCACTGAACGATTTAGATACTTCTTATATGACTCAGTCCTAATGCTTCGAGCAGGATTTAATTTATGTTCAAAGATATTTTTAACTTGAAAGCTCATTTATCTGACCAGCATTTGTCTTTAAGGTGCAAAGAAATAAATAAAAAAAAAGAAAAAAAAGAAAAAAAAAAAAAAAAGGCTTCTTTCTTCCAGAGTTCCCTCTCACATGGACTAATTCATCTCTTTCTCTTCTTGTTTAATTTCAAATAATGAAGCTGCAAATGCTATATAGGAAAAGTGACTAATGTCATAGCAGTTAACAGGCAGTATTGCTCCCCCAGTCCCTTCTTTTTTTTTCCTTAAACATTAAAAAAAAAAAAAGCATACTTTTTAAAAAGTATTGAAAACTATTGGTTTCAGTGTTACAAAGATTAATAAAATAATAATACAGAACAATTTGCAAAAAAATCAAGTGTATTTAAGCTTTCTCTAGAGGCTAGTCCAGAAGTTCAGGCAAATAGATAGTAGGGACATACTCTGGGAAGGGCAATGAAGCAACTATGATATGTTGTTCCCACAACACTTGAAACTGAAGCAAATCAGTTATCAAATATCGATACCATGTCCAAGATTTCTAGCATAGCCTGCAGTCACTGGAAGACATTTCTCCTTTTTCCTGATCCTTTGTAGAAATTTTCCACCTCTTGCAACATGCAGGTAAGATGGGGCCCCATGTTATCACCCTTGGATTGCAGTGCAAAGAGTGATGGTGAGTTGAGGCACTTACAGTATCTTTGGGTTAGAGGTTAAAAAACACCATACTTTTAGCTAAGGAACATCTTGTTATTTTCCTGTTAATTTAATTCATACAACAATTTATAAATCAAAAAAAAGGCTCCAAGTTTATGAGACAGTTTTTCTTCCAGCCAAGATGTTTTCCTCCCAGCAGTAGTAGCCAGAAAACATACACAAAGCCTGAAGTCCTTTCTTAATGAAGTATATTAGTTATTGTAGCCAATCTTCCTTTCCAATCTCCCCCTCTCCCTTTTTCTTTTCATGGAGTTAAGGAGTGGGTAGTACAGAGAAAGCTATTTATCCCTTCCTTAAGAAGACAACCTGACCAACCTTCTGAGTAGAATAAAGGTAATTTGTAGATACAAAGATACTGAAAATGAACTTAATTCAATTATTTCATGGTAAAATGAGAATTCAGAAAGTGTTGCTAGGTTCAAGTACTTTTATAATAGTCCTTCTCTGCCTAGCAAGCCAAAAATTATCTAAATTTCACAGATGTATGTCTTTAAGAAATTCAGTAATTGCATTTCAATCTACTGGAATTTCTGCAAAAGCACAAATCAAAACACCAGCAATCCTGCAGGTTCTTATGTATCTATCAAATACAAATTGGAAGAAGGATGTCTTTAAATTAACTGCCTGACAAAACACTAAGAAATTCAGCAATAATGGAAAGATTGATATTTAGGTTGTTATGCTAATGAAATAAGTTAAATGAAGCTGTTGACCTTATGACAAATTCGGACTTTTAAAAAATATTTTACACCAATATTTTCAGGATGCCATTATTTTTAAGTTTAGCTATATTAATCCTTACAATCTTTTCAAATGCAGATTAAAAACACATCTTCCAAGCAGTTTGCACTATGTCTGATGACTGCAGATGTTCATAACAAGATTACTGCTGAAATATAATGGTATTGCCATCAGCTGAGTTTAAAAAAAAAAAAAGTCAAAGTCTTATTTGTAGTTTTCACTTTCTATAATGACAGCTATAGTTTTAAGATTTTACAAAGACCTAGCAATATAGCAGTAAACCAAGCAACTCAAAAACGATCACATAACAAGTGACAGCATGGTATCTGTGCATGACAACATAAACAAGCACAACAGCTACCAAAATTGATGAATACTAAAAACAGAAGATGAACTCATGGACCAGATTTTCCTTATGCAGATTGCCTAAATTGTGAAAATCATGTTTTGTTATTAAACAAAGAGCAAAACTTTCTACTTTCTTCAAAATGAAAATGGATGGAGCTCATAAAGCTATGATAAAAAAAAAAAAAAAAAAAAAATCAAGATCATTGTATTTTAGCAGTTGTCCCACCTTATCAAATCTTTCTGACAGTGGTAGCTCTTCAAGAGCTTTGTAATGTCATAAATTTAGGAGTTTTGTGGAGAGCAAAATAAAAGAAAGCTAAAAAAGATCTAAGGGGAGAAAAAAAAAAAAAAAAAAAAAAACAGCATACTAACAGAAAATTTACAGTTCAGGATAGAGCATGTTTCTAGTCCAGGCCAAAAGTATTTTGTTTCATACGGTTCACTGCCCATAGTACTCTCAGAACTGCTGAGGTTAGACTCTTTCATTTTCATCATCCTCCTTGCACGGGGTCATCTCTTTACCCTTCTTCCCTGCCACCTTGCAGCTTTGAGGTTACCAGAGCATCAGAATAGCTGCCACATTGTACATTACAGGAGATTCAATTATACTGCAGCCCAGTCATTAGGCTGCTGCGTTTTGGTCAAAATACTGCATTCTGTTTTTAAACAGAAGCATTTGGAACCTTTGTTTTTCAGTTAGGAGTTGACTACATCAAATAGTCAATAAAATATGACCTAGTACTTAGAAGAGCGACACATGAGCTCACTTTGTTATAGGCAAGATTTATACAGACAGTCTTGGGATGCAAATGCATTGCATGTTGATGTGGGGTGAGAACCACCAACAGCCGCATAGAGAATCAGAAAAACTCCTGCTCCTACTTATACAGTCACTCTGTGGAATACAGCACAGACTTCTGCTGGCAACTTCAGGCCTTTCTTCGTAAGACAGCATACTTATCAAGCTGTGCTCTGTCATTATGACCTGGATCAATAAACTCCACTTCTGCCCTTGTTCTCTGAATGTAGATTCTCCACCAGCCTTACTGAAATTTCTTCTTCCCTCAGTAAGTTATGTTCCAGAGCACATCGGCTTGCTGCAAAGTAGACCCTGCAGCAAAGAGTTGTTTCGGAATTTAGGGCAAGACAGAAAGCTTGTTTTACAGCTTAAATATATTAACCATAGATTTACTTACAGGATTAGTAAATCCCTGAAGGGGGGGGATGTTAAGATATGAAAACTAGTAACTAGTATCTCCTACATTCTCAACTAAAATATTGTTAACTCATTTTTCCCCCTATGTCTTTAACTACTACCAGGAGGCAAGATATACTTTCATAAAGTCTGCTAATTGATAATAAAAACACTCCAACATACTAGATACTTTACTCAGAAGAGACATTATTCTATGTGACAAAGCAGAAGAGAAGCCTGAGACACATTGCATAAGCCTCAGACTTAGGAGATGCAAACACAAATTTCCTTCAAGTCAACACAGATTTTGAAACCACTTGTAAACAAATTGCCTGCCAAGGCAAGGCAGAAGTCAGGCAGAGTCTCAAGGCAGTCTCTGAGCAAGGGCTGTAAGACAGGACTTTGCCAACATGTCCCCCGCTCTTTATTGAAGCAAGACAGGGCTTTCTCCCCCTGTCACATGCCATCTCACTTCTCACAGGACAAAATGAATAATCATTTAGAGGATGACTTCTCACCTTTTCATTGAGCAGCACTATGAAAAGTTCAGAATAACATAGAGTCAAACCAATATAACTAGAAAGCTGGGCAACATGTAGCATAGTAAACCCCAGAACAAACAACCAGCTAACCTGCCTTGGGTGCTGTGTGAGATGACAGGCTTGCTGACAGCAAGCAGTTCTCAGAGACAGCTTCTTCTCCCTCTGAGGGAGAGAGAAAAGGAGCAAGCATAGTCTCTCTGTACACCAGAATGTCTATGCTAAGAAGCAGGAGCCATTTTCCTTCAGCAAGAGCCTGCTCGGCAGCTTCTGTACGAAGCCACTGGGGACAGCCCTAACCTTGCTTACAGCCGCAGCGGTAGTGACAAAAGCACAGAAAGAAGCAGCAGTAAGAGCAGAAAGGAATGTTGATTGAGTACTCAATGAGCATCACTCTTCAGTGATGTTTCCCCAGATGGGTTTCAAACCAACCCTTTCATCAGCTGGAGAATGACCAGAGCATATACTGCTATTAAACTATGTTGCTTATGCTGGCAGAATTACCTAGGAGGAGCAGATCATGGTTTAACACGAACTATGACCAGAGACTTGTTTTCACACCTCAGCAGATTACACATCAGGGTGGAAGCTGCCCCCAAAACCAAGTTTTTCTCCACTGACCTGAATAAATGAAGGTCCTTGTTTCATCTGGGACACAGTTAATTTTTTTTCTTAGTAGCTGCTACGGCACAGTGTTTTGGATTTAGGATAAGATTGCTGATAAGCCACCCATGTTTCAGTTGGGGCAGAGCAGTGCTCACGCAGAGCCAAGTATGCTCCAGCTTCTGGTGCTGCCCTGACAGTGAGGAGGCTGGGGGTGCACCTTGACATGGGAGGAGACACAGCCAGGACAGCTGGCCCAGGCTGCCAAAGGGATGTCCCATGCCATATAGTGTTCTGCTCAACCCTAAAACTGCGGGATTTGGCCAAGAGGGGTTGCCACGTCTTGGGGACTGGCTGCACACCAGCTCAGTTGGCTGGTGTTGAACAATTGGTTTAGTTTCTTCTGTTGTTGTGTCAACACACACACCTTCCTTATTAAACTGTTACCTTAACCCATGAATTACTTAACCGTTCTTTCCAATTTTCTTCCCCACCCCACTTTGGGCATGCAGGGGGAAGGAATGAGTGAACAGCTGTGTAGCATTTAGCTGCCTGTCAGATTAAGCCACAGTAGACAGCCACCAAAAACATGACTTCAGCTACCAGAACCAGTTTACAGATAATGTTGCAAATAGACATGCCCCACACACATAAAGCATCTAGCGTTGCCCCATTAAAGAGATCAGATGTTGTCCCATAATGTATCTTTTGTGACTGATGTTAACCAGGTCAGGACAACTGCTGCAAAATTGCAGTAGCTTACCCCTCCACCACAAAAACTTTCACAACTTTGACTGTTGATGCAAGTGAGTCACCACACTTTTCCTGTATTGGGTGTCAGACTAGCACAGTAGATTTGCTTAGTGAAATCCTAGCTTTAGTCATGACATGGATCTGAAAGAGAAGTACAGACTCGCACGAAAAGAGCACCAGTAAATCTGATGCAATTCACAGGGTGCTCTATGAGAGCAATCACACATTGCAGCTCGTTTTCCTTGGTCTCTTAATGCAGAGATATCCCAGAGAGAAATACCAATTCTAGTGTTTTTTATTTTACTTTTTTTTGTTTGTTTGTTTGCCTGGGCATGCAGATGGAATCCACACACCAGCTCATCTGCTTTTTTCCCCAGAAGAGTCATCTGTATTTTGCATAGCAAACCAGCAGCAAAGTACCCCTCCAACTAAAAAAAGCTACTGTTAGAGGCCTGTTATACCACCACATTAATCAGCAAAGCCCAAATGACCAGATACGTTCAGTGGTATTAAAATATAAGATTTAAGAAATGTCTAAGAAGTTTTTTAGGACAAAGAGAACTCCCTTCAACTAAAAGCTAACAGCCTGCAATCGTTTCCAACTCCCCATTTCTGAGCTAAGATAATATGGGATGTGCCACTCCTATAGGCTCTACAATCTCTCTATATTGTCACATTATTTACTGATTGATTCCTTGATAGTCCTGTGACAGTTAGCAAGCTGCTTGAGGAGTCCCTCCCTCCAGGAACATGGATGGATACCTGGTCATGTTAACACCAGAGTGATCCTCACCTCTCTATTTTTCTGAAACAGTGTATAGGTTGGAGGCTCTGCAATTATTTGGCGTAGAACAGGGAGCAAAGGTGACAATGTCATCCAAATGTTGTCTCACTATGATCATAGTGAGAATGATCACAGTGAAGACAGCTTCTTTCAGAACTGTCCTAATTTATACTTGCATTACACATCTGGAATCCCCAGAGCTTTGACATCCCTTAGTTAGCAAGTGAAAGGCATAATAATTATCATGACTATCCATTCTAGTTGTCCATGCTTTTTAAGACTTTTTGGCTGATTATTTCAAAGTGATTTAAAATAAATTTTTAAAAAGTAATCCTCTTCTACAAAAGTTACTGTGGTTTGTTAAGCAAGAGGGAAGATGATATCATCTCCTCTAGCAACAGTTGTGTCAGAGCAACAGCTTGCAACAGCAAACAGCACATTTTTGTTATTACACAGAATTCCTGACCAGTACCATTCTTGTTGCTTTTGGTTTCCCCCTCCCCCACTGGAAACACAAGTACATGCAGAGAACGTATCATTGGTGGTAGGGGCAAGGAAAGTCTATTCAGTTCCACATCTCTTCTAGTGAACTGGTAGTCAACAAGTACCTAACAACTGTTCACATATACATGCTTGCTCATTTCGATACAAATAGACACTTGATTTGTGTTATTGCTGCGGATAAGTCACATCTACCTCTTCTCATTCTTTGACTAACACAGAAACTTCACATATTTGAAATATAGAAAAAGTTTTCTATGCTTAATAACTTTTGTTTGCATCCCAAAGCCTTTTGATGATGTACAGGGTAACATGCATGATTTGTCACACAGCACTATCAATTTTCTTAGAAGTCTATTTAGCAGTGCCAATTGGACTTTTCCCCTGAACTCATTTAATAACATCAATCCTCCTGAAAACCTTTCAGGAAAAATGTCTAAATTATTTATCCAACTAGAATCTAAGCATTACAGAGAATGCTACTTCAATTTAACTGTACAGATTACTTTATTTAAGAGAAAGAGACTTTAAACCTTCTACTTCAAATGGAGAGAAGGCTCTGCTTTTTCATCTCTTCACATTTCATATAAGTTTACCTCACTCATCAAGTGTCTCCTCTCCATGTTATCCAATAGTTCTTTCGGATCTTTCAATAACTTAATTACAGAACAGTGTAACCTACCAGTATAATATGATTTTTAAGGTTGAAGAACAGTTTATTCAACTTTCATAAACAACATTGCAAGAAGTAAAGAGAGCTATTTTTTCTGTGCTTGTAAGGGTTTACATTTTTATTACTCCTTACCAGTATTAATAATGTATTCAGAGGAACTAATCTTTTCAACCCTTTTGGAAAGGATTTTCTTGTCAACTCCAACTGAGCATTTCCCCCACACACTTTGAAACCCCGTAGACATCTGGGGGAGGAATGTTAGGGATCTCACAATTTCTCTACAGGCAGAAAAAGAACACTTGCATTGTTTTGAGAAAGCCCAGAAAAACATTTGAAGCAACACTGAAGATCTCCTGAGCTTGAGCCATACACTCATCTAACAATAAAACACTTCAAATCACAGAATCACAGATTCTGTGCACTGCATCCAAAACTTAGGGAATGCTCCACTCATGATTTAGAGGTGCCATGCATCTAAAAGAGATATCAGCCAAGACCTTACAGACCTGAAACCTAATGATTGAATACATCAAAACAAAACTAAACAAAACCAGAAAGTCTCATTTTGATTTCTATGTTGTGATACTTCAAGCCCATTTCAATAGTTAGGTACATTCATATTTTCCCCAATTAATCTTTTTCTCTTTTGTAATCCTACATGGACTTTTAGAAGTATCTGTGGCTGAGATTAATGTCACATGCATCAGACAAGCACCACAGTTCACAGCACAGGCTGTTCCCTGGGCAGTAAGCAAGGTGCTTCTTGTCACATGTAATTCACAAAGCAAATTAAATATGCCAGAGTCAGTGAACATGGTGAAAGCTCAAAGGAGAAAAGGACTCAGAGCACAATCAACAGATAGGAAACAACAAGGTAAATAATGGGTTCACCAATTACTTTCAGGCTGAGCTTTAAAGAATTTTGATGATCTCAAAGCTGTAGTTAATACACTAAGGAAAGTCTTAAAAATACTTGGAGACTACTGCAAGAACATGGGACTTTGGCAAGACATCTCATCTGCAGAAAAAAATCTCCCCATTCAAGAGAAGTCAGACAAGTTATAACTGGAGTACTTTAGTAATAAACTAGAATAGAACAATGTCCAATGTTTCTTATTGATGCAGAAGTGTTTTCTAACAGACACTATTGCAACATTGATGAGCATATTCTGTGCCAAACACGAACAAATTTAGAAGATGCTAATTCAATGTTTTAAAAATGCATTTTGAAGGTTTATGCTTATTCAAGATGAAAACTCTAACATAGCTTTCTCTTATTCTATAGTGTTGCTATTGATCCTTCACCATTACTTAAATTCATTTGTGCCAGTCCCAGAGATGGCTTAGAGAGAAAACAGACCACTTTGTTGCCAATGCCAAGTAGAAATGGGTAACCACTTATATCTCGCCATGATTATAAGGTGGATTTTGGTCTTTCTCATGAATGAGAAAAGGCTTATGCCAACAGATTTGCTGATTAGGCAAACAGATTTTTATTTTTTATTTTTTAATAAATCACAATTCCTGGTAAATTGAAAATCATTCATAATAAATCACATGGTCTTTTCATTACTGTAATTGCAATTCTTTCTCTCACCACTTACTAAAGGGCTGTGTGTTCTCATCTGAGCACTAGATAGTAAAAGGGAAGAAAGAATGAAACGGGAAACCAAAACGGGGGGGGAGGAGCTGTTATGAGAAGGCAAGCTAAACAAGACTATTCAGCCATTCAACCTTAGGATGAGAATTACCTTGTGCTCAAGATCAGAGCTTTTTGTTCATTATTTCAGGAAGACTTTTAAAAAGCAAGAATATTCCTTAAATGTAAAAAAAGTTAGAATTAAGACATTATTTCATCACATACCACTATCCAAGCAAACTCACGAAGGTTCATGATAAAATGTACAAAAAACACCTAAGATATACATACACATTAATCTTTTATTAAAACTTTGTTTAGGAGAAACTCTTAGTAAAATGCTTAATCTATGGTCTCAAACTTGATTCTAGAAAGTAAAATTTTTTTCTTCCATTCTCTTGCTAGTTTTCTGATCCATCAATAGGGTCTACTTGCACTGATCAAGACCTGTAAATAATTTTCATGGTTTAAGAAAAAAAAAAAAAAAAAAAAAAAACCAACAACTTTTAACTAGTTGTTGGTCACGAACAGTAGTTCAACACTGTATGCAATGCAACATATACCCATGTAAAATACTGCTCATCATAGTTCAAGGGACTCAAACAAGTTCTACCTTCATTAACTTTGTCTCAGGCCATCAACAGAACACTGCAAGTTCACTCCTGTTTTTTCTTCTAAGAACACGATGGAAGAATTCAACAACATTTGCTGACAATTAATTCATTGCATCAAGAACCATGTGAAAAGGTCCCCTAACACAACTAATAACAGTATGACTTTATAATGGCCTTAAGATCTAAATGGGAGACACCTCCATTGAAAAATAAATAAAATATATATATACTAATGTTAATGAGATCTTCCTCATCTTTGTAGCTCACAAGCAGATGAGGAGGAAAAAAAATATATATATATAGTTTATTTCAATTTCCATTAGGCTTCAGTGGCAGAATATGTTATTACCATTACTGGAAGAGAACATCAGTTACATCAGCAAGTACCAGAAAAGATGACTTTCTAAACAAGAAGGAAAAATACAATGTAAATAAATCTATGTGCTCATGTGTACATCCATACAATGCAAGAGCCTCAGCCACCCAGGGGATTTGAAAATCTAAGTTCTGTTACAGTAAAGAAAAAATAAGTATCCAGATCTCCACGGCAACTCTGAGTTTTTGCTCAGGGCCAATACTCCAGCTCATTGCACTTGCACACACAGCTGAAAACATTTTTATTCATGTAAATTAAGCTGCAGTCACCAAACGTCAGAAGACTAGCTCTAGTCATTATTATATGATGTTGGTAGATTCTCACCGTGAGAACTCATCAGTGTCATGGATCCTCCCTCATCCCTCCCAACTCCATACCTGGGGATACCGGGGAGAAAAATGCTTTAAGAGGCAATCAAAAACAGCCTTAACAGAGGCAGAAAATAACAAAAAATTTTTTAGAGTTTCAATTGTGGTATAGATTTAGCAGTTTCAGTAAAAGATCACCAAAGCTGACGAGGCATTACATTTCACATTTAGAATATTGCAGTATCAGGAAAAAATATATACTGTTGTAAAGGTCTGGCTTCATTTAGTCACATAAGTGATACTAGAGCACGTGATATTTCCTACAACAACATTAGTGTTCTACGGGCATCTTGTTTTTCTTTCCACCAAAATCACCTCAGCCTGAAATCCATTATAACTACCGCATTGCACAGAGAAATTGATGAACAGCAAAATTTAGAGCTAACCTAGAAGTCCATCCATAGGAAAACATGCTTGTTTTTATTCATCAGATGGTTGGTGGATTATAAAAGGTTATAAAGCAATGTACTTTCTCAGCTAACTATAAACACTTTAACCTAATTCAAATTACAACAAACATAAGTCTGACTACACTGAGATTTCACAGCAGTTTCTTGCTGTAAATGACACTCAAAATACTGATCTAAGATAACTAACTAACACTTGTAAAATTGCTGTTCAGTCTCTCTCACAAAAAGTGAGAAATAGTGTGATTTTATGTCAAAAACAGATATTAATGTGATCCCTGCTGTTCAGTGGCTTAAACCACAATGTGACCTTTAAGGTAAAAGAGTTCAAGATTTCAGGTCAGGAAGAAATAGTTCTTCAGTAGAAATAAGCCAAACTGAAAAAAAAAAAAAAAAAGGCAACTCAGAAGTAAGGCAACTCAGAAGTGGGTGTTAACCTTGAACTACATTGGCTTCCAAAACCTTGATTTAATTTTCAGTCAACAGCTCCAAGCACAGATAAGTTCCATCTTCATCCATTTTATACAGCTATTTATCTTCCTACCTGTACTTCCATGCTTACAAATTTGTATTTCACTGAAATAAAATATGAAGTTCAGAAGAACTTTTCACTAATTTTTTGCTCCTAAATACTCGCACCCAAAGGAAAAGCAGAATACAGCAGTTCAAACTGGTGGTACAAAATAGCAAGACATACCAGCAAGACAATCAGCTAATATTACTCAATCACTCAGCCTAAACACCAGTGTTTCATAACACAGTTTCATATGTATAGTTTTCCTCATCTCCAGTATGGGCACTACCTTCAAACAACGGAACTAGTTCTTTCTAAACTTAGAAGAAAAATTGGTAGTGGTTAACACTCATGAAGTTGTATGACCCTTTGACATTCTAAGGAGAAAAACCCAAAAGCTCTTGCAGACATTTTCATTTATTTCATTATATAATTAGTGATGCAAGCCCATTACACAGCCAATATGTGAAAAAGCAGCAGCTGTTATTTCATTCACTGTGGCTGCAACATGGTGACCTTGCCATTATTTGAAAAATGTATTGCAGTTTTCGCCGCTATTGTAGTGTGATTTTATGAAAGTAAAGTGATTTAATTCCTGTTTTAGAAGTGGATATCATGCTACATCTCTGCATGATAGATTTCAGACATGAACAACCAAGACATGGGCATATTAGTTTTTCCTCTTAGCTAAATGAACAGCTTATTAAATCTATAGATGCATATGCACACATTGCAAGGAATTTAGGAAGTTTACACAAAACATGCTCCTGTGTGCAGAGCCTACTCCAAGGGGAAACACAAGATGAAAGCCTCCTGTGGTATCTTGAAGGTACCACAGATACTTCATAAATAGGGTGGTACTCCAGATGTGCTTAGCAACATGCAAATAGAGAATACTCAGAACAATTAGCTAGTGACAACATCCACTGAGAAGGTTTAGCAAGAAAACTTACATGGTGAGTTCAGCCACTTCATGAAAAAAGTTTAGAAGACTTTTATGGTTGTCAAGAATATCCAAAAGTTGCAAAGAAGCATTCTCTATTCTGACGCATTTTGGGCTTGTTTGAGGAATTGGAAAATTTTTATCTCCTTTCTTTTTCATTGTGCATTATCTTGGCCATTGCACTCATTTTTCTATGAATGAATGGACCTTTCTCCATTCTGTTTCTTTACAGCACACCTGCAAAGGTGGCTGTTCTTCATTCATTTCCTCATTTTCTTGCAAATGGACAAAAGCATTGTAGCATAACCCATCACAGCATGTAGTGCAGCCTCTGCTACAGTGTTAAGAAAAGGCTGGTGTGTTCAAAAACAGCATGCTTTGAATTTTCAGTGACTGACTAGTAATTAGTGATCTCAAAATAGTAACTGCAGGCTTGTAGCTTCTTAACAGCGCAAGGCTGATCAAACTGCTCCATGCAGTCAATCTTCTGCATCATTCTGAAGTTGTAGCTTTCAATACATGAATACAAAATATTCAGGCATTGTTTACACACAAGTATATTTGTGTTATATACCTATAAGTATTAATGAACATTTTTTAATAAGCATATTTAATTTGGATCACGTATCTGAAAATAAATATTTGAAAGCCTGAAGCTTCCAAGACCACCTCCTCCTTGTCTCTCTCACCAGAGAATACCTCAACCGAATTTGGGTCTTTCAAAAGAACGTATAAATGCACTGTTAGGAGATTTTTACAAGGACTAATTCTTATAGAAACATCCATTAAAACACAGTGATCCAAAGCAACCGATATTCAAAGCTTTTCCATAGGTCACGAAGAAACCAGGTTCAACACCCCCCCCCCCCAACTCCCCATGTTCTTCTGATTGCACCAAATATTTCAATCTGACACTCCCAGGGGGAGTAGATGCAGGTCTGAGATGAAGGATGGAGAAAAGAGGGCACAGAGCAACTGCACAGCTGCTCCTGCATCTGAGCATACACAGTTTGCCAATACACACTAAGAGAATGTGAGACAGCTTTAACTGACCCCTAGCAAAACCCCACCACAACAGGGACGGGGTATTTATTATTGCAGGTGGTTCTCTCTTCCAAATTATGACTACAAACTTAATCTAGGACCAAAGAGATTTTTGTTAATTAACTTCTATCTGAACTGGCAAAGAGAGAGAGATTTCCATTACTAGTTTGCTGTCACCACGGTTTTGAAAAATCTTCACCTAACCAACAGATCCATCCAGGCCCCTAGAACAAGAAGAATGTGGAGCTGCTACAGCAGGTCCAAAGAAGGGCTACAAAGATGGTCAAGGGGCTGGAGCACCTCTCCTACAAGACAGGCTGAACAGCCCCAGCTCTTTAAGCCTACAGAAGAGAAGGCTCCAGGATGGCCTCATAGTAGCCTTTCAATATTCAGATAGGTCTTATAAAAAGGGTGGAGGACTCTTTACTTGGGTAGAAATGATAGGACAAGGGGAAATGGTCTTAAACTAAAAGAGGGGAGATTTAGATTAGAGGTTAGGAGGAAATTCTTCACTCAGAGGGTGCTAAGGCACTGGAACAAGTTGCCCAGAGAGGCTGTGGATGCCCCACCCTGGAGATGTTCAAGACCAGGTTGGATGGGGGCCTGGACAACCTGATCTAGTGGGTGGCATCGTTGCCTATAGCAGGGAACTTGGAACTAGGTGATCTTTAAGGTGTCTCCCTTCCAACACAATCCATTCTATGATTCCATGATTTTATGATCTCAGTAAAACAAAGGGGGACATTGTAATAATAATACTGCTTACTAAACTTTTGTAATGGGTGGAGTACCAAGCCATCATTTCCCTAAGTGATATTTTCCATACATTAAGAATTATATATGAAGCATCTTTTGTAACACAAAAAATCCTCTGTAAAATATTCCTTGGAATTTTAAAACACAGATCCACATCCATTAATTATTTTTTTTTCACTCCATTTTCTCTCCCCCCGGTGGTCAGTTAAGCCAGGTTTCACAGCATTGTTCCTTTTAAGTCTGTTTTATAAGTGACTAAATGAGAAAAAAATGCTGCCTGCAGTATTTATGCTTTATTTGCCACAGCTTGAAATAAGGCTGGGACACCGGAAGCATTACTGAGGTCGTGCAAATCCTTTGCTTTATTTGCAATCTGTTGATGCATATACAGGAGCACACAGTAAAATACCATTAAAGTGATAAATGTTTTTAACTACCATGAGCTTCCCTATCTCATGTTCTTTGATACCTCTTCAACTGTTGTTTTTCTTCTGCTAAGCAAAATTAAATACCTTTTAAAAAATACAAGCAGATTGAGAGCTCATGATTCCAATACCTGTGATAATTTTACCAATGGTGCAGTGACACTGGGTGGAGAGACTATTTCACTAAAAGAGGAACGATGCGGAATGAAGAGTGACAAATACTTGTTGTAAATGGGTACAGCAAACTGGAAACTAAAATGCATTTCATTGTGGCCAATTAAATTTGAATATACAAGTGGCAAATCTCTAAACTATAAACATTCATGGCAGAAAAGTCTGCTTCCTCAACACTGGCCTCTATAGCATTTGCACAGCAACACTGCTGTTATTTGAGTTTATAGTCTAAATTCTTCCCTTTTAAGGCTCCAAGTCTCCATTCTACAAACATTTATATTATTTTTCAGCTCTCTAAAGGTTTGTCTTTTACCTCATAAAACTTTTTAAATTAAAAGCAAGATAAGAATGCAGTTAAGTTCTCGCCATTGTTTCCTTTCCCTTATTGTAGGCAGCATTTTGTTTTTGCTAGAAACATGAATATTCTAAAATAGAGGAAAAAAAATCAAATTTCCCTGGAACAGTGTTTCTTTGCTTTATGACAAACATCTGTATACTAAATGGCATCTGTCTCACTGAAGAAAGGAATTTTCCCCTCATGCTGAGGCAGTCAGATATGTAATGTACAGTAAGCCATATACTGTGATTATTACTTAAAAAAAAAAAAAAAAATCAACACTGTATGTATTCCTTTTCCACAAGTGATAATCAAATTACAGGCAACTGCAACTCAGACACTGGTTACAAAGCAGAAGTGCTTATTCAGCAAGCAAGACAGTTCACAAGTAAAAGGGATGGTGTGCTTTTTTAAAGTGAGGATTTCAACTGCAGTAGAGGTTGTCTGCAGTTTTAGTGATGTGCTGATACCCCCCTTGATGTTACAGGATTTTACACAGCTCTAGAAGAAACACAGTGAAGGAGCAAACTTTCACTTTATTACTAAAAAACTGCAAGGACTGACATATACACACAAGAATATAATACGTCTCCAATTAAAGTTTAAAAAAAAAAAACAGCCAAAACCTTTTTTTTTTTTTTTTTTTTGCCAAACCCCAGCTTCCTACCTAGTGCCCTGAAATAGAACCCCTGTGCTTCACTTCTCTCTTCTCCTTCATACAGCCCCCACACCACACAAGAAATATTGCAATCTCATGATCTAAGCCAAGCTTCACAATCCAGTGGAAAGAAGAAGAAATGGGGGGTGGAAGAAGTGAAGAATTCTTCACCATCTCAGTGTTTGTTTACTTAAAAAAAAAAAAAAAAAAAAAAAAAAAAAAAAAAAAAAACAGCAACACCACAGTGTCACGTTGATAATCCATTTACCTCATTGCTGCCCAGACTCCTAGACAGATCTCAGCACTGCAGTCTCCAGAAAAATTGTTTTTCCAGTACAGTTTTCCCCCTCACTGAGCTAAGTATTTAGAGGCTAGAATTATCAGATCTCAAACAATTTGTTGCTCAGGATTTAACAAGGAATTTTACCAGGGATTTTTCTTCTGTAGGACATTTCCCTTACCTGTGATCTTCTGAAGATGATTTGTCTTATTTATACTCTTGTGGAAAGGATGTTTATGATCTGGGATGATAGTTAATTCTATTTTAGATTTTTTTTACGGTTGTTACATATTCAACCTACAAAATTACATTCCTTGTTTATTAATATCTAATTTTTACCAGAAGAAAAAAAAAAATGAACCAATAACTTCCACTTATACTACTGCCATTAGAAAATGAAAATTTTACATGCAGCAGCTATCAATGTGGTTTAATGGTTTTGTTGTTGTCACTTGAAAACTCTTTCAAGTACAAAATCAGAAGTTGAGAAATAGTTCCCAAAAGATTATCTAAGGATAAAAGAAACAAAACCTGGATCTTAATTATGGCTACTCACTATCAAGTTACAGCAAAGCCATAATTATGTATGTCTTACAGCATTACAACTTGGACCATTACAGGGCACATGTATGCTATCACAGAGGTCAGTAAGATGAAAGCAAAGGACAGTAGGCAGCACAAATGAGACGTGTTATATAAAGGGAAGAGATGTCTCCTGTCTGTGGAGAGAAGTCCAATTTTTTTTGAAAGTTATTTCATTTTGGTTACATTCTCCCATTAATATTTGGTAGTTTTTTTTGTTTGTTTTGTTTTTCAAAACAGATATTAGCTTTGGTTTATACAGCATTAACTGCTGAACGTTTCAAAGAGTTACTAAGATGACAACCATACATAAACATGTGTTTCTACTGTAAGTAAAAATCATTTTGCAATTTCAAAAACTTTCTGTAGTCCTTTAAAATTATGATAACATTTGCTCAATTTGCACTACGCTTAGTGCTTTAGCTATCTTTCCTTAAAGATGCCTGTAAATACCTTCAGATACAACAAGGATACTGAACTAGAATTATACATAACCTGGAGGAAAATAAATGCAGTATTTAACTGATGGTATTTTTCTGCACAAGAACAGGAGAACAGTGTTGTAAAGATCAGTTTTATAAACCATAACTGCCATCCCTGCTCAAAACGTCATCATCTCCAGAGCCATGAGGCTTTCTGGAGTAAAAATGCTTTCCGAATCAGACAAGTTCAACAGTTTATTTTACATTTACTCTAGGCTAAAGAATTACAATTACACTGTGAATTCCTCCAGCTGAACAGCTAGTTGGGGTTGTGGGGCACCTCCCCAGAAATCAAGTTCTTCCCAACTTTTCTGCAGGATAAAACAAAAATCAGGGTAGTTGTTTTTCTTCCAAGCATTTGTATTCAGTGAGTGGTCTTTGGCTACTATAGTATTCCTCCTGTAAGAGGGGAACAGCAGCTCTGAAAAACTGAACTGTTTTTCTGAAGTGTAAGCACTCATGCCACTAGGCACCAATCCTAATAAGATCCCCCTTAACTGTTCAGGATCAGGGCTTCTGGCTGTAGCGTGTTTTGTGGACAGAAGGAAAAAGTAGTTGAAATACTTATCACTCCTGTCAGAAGGCAGAGACTTACAGAAGAAATACTTCAAGATGTCACCATGTGGTGCCAAGGTCTCGAACACAGGCAATGATGTTGTACAGGACCAGGCATCCAGAGAGGCTCCCCAGGGAAGTCCCATGCACTGCAGTTATCAGTCCTGTCAGTTTGACCTCAGTGCCAGGGAAGCTCATGGAGCAGATCCTCCTGAGAGTCATCACGCAGCACTTGCAGGGCAAGCAGGCGATCAGGCCCAGTCAGCATGGGTTTATGAAAGGCAGGTCCTGCTTGACGAACCTGATCTCCTTCTCTGACAAAGTGACACGCTGGGTGGACGAGGGAAAGGCTGTGGATGTGGTCTACCTTGACTTCTGCAAGGCTTTTGACACCGTCTCCCACAGCATTCTCCTCAAGAAACTGGCAGCTCTTGGCTTGGACTGGCGCACGCTTCGTTGGGTTAGAAACTGGCTGGAGAGCCGGGCCCAAAGAGTCGTGGTGAATGGAGCCAAGTCCAGTTGGAGGCCAGTCACCAGTGGCGTCCCCCAGGGCTCGGTGCTGGGGCCGGTCCTCTTTAATATCTTCATCGATGATCTGGACGAGGGCATCGAGTGCACCCTCAGTAAGTTCGCAGATGACACCAAGTTAGGTGTGTGTGTCGATCTGCTTGAGGGTAGGAAGGCTCTGCAGGAGGATCTGGATAGGCTGCACCGATGGGCTGAAGTCAACTGCATGAAGTTCAATAAGGCCAAGTGCCGGGTCCTGCACCTGGGGCGCAATAACCCCAAGCAGAGCTACATGCTGGGAGAGGAATGGTTGGAGAGCTGCCAAGCAGAGAAGGACCTGGGAGTGATGGTGGATAGTCAGCTGAATATGAGCCAGCAGTGTGCTCAGGTGGCCAAGAAGGCCAACAGCATCCTGGCTTGTATCAGGAACAGTGTGACCAGCAGGGCTAGGGAGGTGATCGTCCCCCTGTACTCAGCTCTGGTGAGGCTGCACCTCGAGTACTGTGTTCAGTTTTGGGCCCCTCGCTACAAGAAGGACATGGAGGTGCTTGAGCGGGTGCAGAGAAGGGCGACGAAGCTGGTGAGGGGCCTGGAGAACAAGTCCTACGAGGAGCGGCTGAGGGAGCTGGGCTTGTTCAGCCTGGAGAAAAGGAGGCTCAGGGGCGACCTTATCGCTCTCTATAGGTACCTCAAGGGAGGCTGTAGCAAGGTGGGGGTTGGTCTGTTCTCCCATGTGCCTGGTGACAGGACGAGGGGGAATGGGCTTAAGTTGAGCCAGGGGAGTTTTAGGTTAGATGTTAGGAAGAACTTCTTCACTGAAAGGGTTGTTAGGCATTGGAACAGGCTGCCCAGGGAAGTGGTGGAGTCACCTTCCCTGGAAGTCTTCAAAAGACGTTTAGATGTAGAGCTTAGGGATATGGTTTAGTGGGGACTGTTAACGTTAGGTCAGAGGTTGGACTCTATGATCTTGAGGTCTCTTCCAACCTAGAAATTCTGTGATTCTGTGATTCTGTCCCCTCACCTTCCACCTCAGTTTCTGAGGCCACAGCAACTCCAACACGCTCCCTGCACTGCTTCCAGCTCCACTCCCAGCCTGAGCTTGGTAGAAAGATACAATAGAATTGTCATAGAATATACAAGCGAGAAGGGACCCAAAGGATCATCGAGTCCAACTATAATATTGCTGGATTTATAGCAAAAATACGTTGACTCTTACTTGTATCACAGAAAGAATTATTGACCATTTCATATACAGCAAGATGTCAGCACAAAGGCATACAATAACAGTACAGTGAATGTTGCACATGGGAAAAATGGATGAAGACATGATACACTGAGATTTGCAGATATTAGAAAAATAAACTGAGACCATCTCTAAACATTTAGAAAAGCTTTGCAAATATCTTAGTCTTCTAAGATCCCTTTGCAGTGCTGTAGCCTTGAACAAAAGACTAATAGCATTGTTTGATTTTTACTCTTGCAAATTCAAGATTTGTAGCAGATTCTGCTACATACCTTTAATATTAAAAGACATTTTAACATATTGACTACATCCTGTTTAAAAAAAAAAAAAAAAAAGACCCTGATATTCATGTGAGCTACTGTTCTGAAGAAGAAAAAAATCAGGTTACATAGAATTTGAAATTTAGAAGACAAACTGTTCTCCAAAGCCAAAGAATTACTTAGTAATACACAATAAAACAAATAACTTACATTCTCCAATTTCCCAGTTAATATTTATTAAGCCTTTGTTAGAAAAATGTTGTTAGCAGAGAACGGTCTTGGACAAGTGTTTAAAGCAAGCATTGCAATTTTTATCTAATAATTTGTTCAGTGAAAGGTATTTACAAAGAATTGTTTTTTCACTCTTTTGAACAGAAAATGTAGGAGTCATTCACAACAATGCAAGCAGGACAAATTTTGGAAAATAAGCATTGTATTTTATTGGGTTATAAAAATAAGCCATTTCCAAAGCAGTTTTACAGCAGTACAGTTTCTATGTTCAGCATTGCATTGTACTCATTGTACGGAAGAAATCACTCTTCTATTTTTAGTTTGTTGTGGGTTTTGGGTGCCTTTTTTTTTTTTTTGGGGGGGGGGGGGGGCACTCAACATTCTGTAGTGCATCAGAAATAGATATTGAATTATAACAAATTAATTTCTAGTAGAATTCCACTAATCTGCAGCTGTTTTGAAATTAAGATACTCTTAAATATTTAAACAGTAATATTTCAGCTAGAATTCTCTAGCATCCTCCAAAGCATAGTTTTTGTCCTGAATGAGTCAGGGGCAGGGGAAAATTACCAAGTAGCCATAATAGCTATAAACTCATTAAGTAGTTGACTCACTTAAATTTACTCTGGAAAAAGTACTCTATTCTCACCACTTTTCTACTCATCTTTCATGAGAATGGGTTTTGAAAACAATAACACAACAGTAATAAGCTTGTTAATAAGCATATTTACAGTCATCTATGGTCACTTCCTTCTGACCTTTCTATTAAAAAACAGCAGACTTATCCCTCCATTTTTTTTTTTCTAATTGTAGTTTAAGGCACAATATTTTGATCCATACTGCAATCATATTTAGATACAATTGTTAGGGTCTAAGAGACTAATTATAAAGTAGGTACTCAACATACTCAACATCCACTACAGAAACTTGCAAAGTCAAAGGCACAAATCCCAATGATATTTTGTATACCCCTACATATACTCTCAGCAAGTAGTAATTTTCAATATCCAGCATACACATGTATACACCTTTACAAAGAAAACAGGAGTCCAGCAGTTTTGCATTTAACGAACTTCAGATCAACTGAAAACATAGCATTTCTTGTTCTATTTCTTGTGTAACATGCAGCATTTCATCTTAATATTCAACATAAACAAAGGTTCTTCTTTATTGGAATACATGATGGATCACAGTCCTTAAACAGCCCATCTTAAAGATCAGCACATTCATATTTCTCAAGAAAGCCAAAAAGAAAATCAACTTGAAATAACGTGAGAGTAGAAAGAACTAGATGAGTACTAAAAAGATTATTTTATAGTGAAAAAGTATCTCAGGTACAATCTCTCAATAATATTTGAAGTGCTGTTTTGAGAAATTTTGGGGTGTTTTTTGAACCTTGTATTGGAAAAAGTTACTATAACAGAAGAGCTTTGCTTATGAAAAATAAGTGTGGAAATATGCTAATGCTGGAATTTTTGCCTCTTTATTAAAAGCTTACCAAGCCTTTCTGTAGGCTTTCATTAATCACAAGTAGCTACACAGAAAAGGAACAAAGAGCTCCTGTCCAATCTCTATCAAAGATCATGGTGAGACAAGATAAAGTATATTGCTAATTTAAAAAAAAAAAAAAACAACAACAACAACAACAAAAAACCACACATACACACAAGTAATTATCAAAAAAAAAAAAAAATCAACACCCACACCTTGATGATATTCTAACCTGTTCATATTTTTCCCCACCATGGGCTTTGATTGAGATTAACATGTATATACACACATATTCCTCTTTAAAAAATAGCAAAAAAGCATATATAATAAATGTTAATATAAGGATAAATCTTCCCAGAGCATCAAAGCACTTGCATACTTTAATTCTAATCATTTGTCTTAAGGTTAACAGTAAAATATAATTTCACATATTCAAAATCTCTCAGAGAAAGCTTCAACACGCAGAACAGTAGACTCATCTCTCCTACATTATCATCATGAATATTTTTATTAAAGACCGTGCTACCTACTAGTAACAACATCATAACGTCAGATGCTTCCCCACCACTAAATAAAGCATTCATAACATGCATCAAAACCATCATCACTTTATTGCTTAAAACAGCCTTGAGAGCCAGACAGTAGCAATATGACCCTGACAAAAAAAGCCAAGCCACCAGACCACCTTGAGTTCACAGAAAACATCCCTACGGTAGCCCTGCAAGACAGCACCTAGAGATATAGCAACCTCACCTACACATAACTTTAGTGAGATGGACAAGTATAAGTTTTAAATCATTTTACCTTGATTTAGCTGCAACAGATGAAAGGAGAAAGGTGCTGTGAAAGCAGATGTACTTCCTGTTTCACCAAATATCTGACAGATAAAAACTTTTGTCTACAGCCTGAATGCTACCATTTCAGGTACCAGTGGTAAACTCCCTGCTTCACATCTTCTCAATCTTCAATCTTCAGTTGCTGAGAACCAAAACAAATTAACAGCTTGCCCAGAAGAACTAGAGTTGCAGCTTACATTTTGTTTTTCATGAGAGGCCGTACTGCTAAAGCACGGAGACCAGCCACCCACCTGACCAAGGTAGGCTGCACACACTTCAACCCTCCACTTCCTTCCAGCTACCAAACCCACCTGACGTTTTTCTATCCCTTTATAAAAATCACCTGGCTATTTCCCAGTTGGATCTGATATCAGAGAAAACCAGCTGGCTCCCTAGCCTCAAGCTCCTTCTAGCCCAAAAAGCAGATCAAGCTTTAAATTTATAAATTCAAAAAATACATTCAAAAAACGTATTTATAGGTTTGAACGTGTTTTATTGTTAACTGCAAATATTTTCCCTCATTGAAAAAAAACATCTTCCAACACATTGGTGAAGGAAGATTTCACGTTCAGGAAACCAGCCTGCAAGTACTTTTGGTAGAGAGCAAAAATACCCTTAGGAAGAATCTTGGTTTTCACCTAAGACTTTCTTTTTTTTCTCTGCAAAGATTGTTTCATAAAAAATAAGAGCAAACAGACAATGGTTAGAGTTTGAAGAAAACTATAGCTGAACTTCACACAGATTATGCTAGGAATGAACTACTGAGCCTCAGATCACTCTTATATCAAATAAATCTGAAGACCATGGATGTGACAGAACACCTAATCATATTTTACAATTCCTACTAAATATTCTAAGACATAATGAGAGTAGAATGCAAGAGACACACTTAAGGCTATGAAAATAATTTTGAAAGATTGTCTCTACTAAACGTTAAGAGCAAAGGTTTTGTTAGAGGTAGGGTAGTAGAATGGAGACTGAGAAAGTAAAAAGCACTCACAGCATAGGAATTACAGAGAAGAACATGCTTTAAAAGGCACCTTTCTCTATGAGGGAGCAGGTGGATGTCTAATGGCTTTGGATGCATGTAGGAGTTTGCAAGTTAGAAAGTTAGAAAAGACAAAAAACTGCAAATGAAAATGGAGAGAAAAAAAATGCAGAAAAGTGGATGTTTCTGGGAAATGCATGGAAGAAAAACATTCAAAGTTCCACAGTGACAGAGGGAGCTCACTACCTATTACAAAAAAAGAAGTCACAAGGGTGAATAAAGCAAGACCAAAAAAAATTAAGAGATGGTTACCTATAGGGAAATGCATGAATGTACAGCAAAAGGTTTTAAGAGTACAAACAGAACTAACTGTAACTTCCCCAATCTAGATGACTTTGGAGAAAGGTAACTGCCACTAGCAGGTTTTCCCCCCTTGTGAATAACTGAAAGTCTGACTGTAGTGAACTACCATGAATTTTACCAGCCGTAGGTCTTGGAGATCTCATGTAAGAGTTGGTTGTTCAACAGATACCTATTTGATTTTTATTTTTTAAGAAAACACACTAACAGTACTTCTGCATTATAAGCAACACTGCTGCTTACAAAGTTATGTTGAAACACCTACTAAAAAAAAAAAAAAAAAAAGACAATCTAGTGATTTACATAGAAAATAACACAAAAGTGCCTTTTCTTATATCCTTTCAGAAGAGCATTTTACAGTCTCCAATTCATCTGAGTTTTGAAAGAGCAAGCATAGAGTAAAACATAAAGATAGATTGGTGGTGGTCCTAAAATATGATTTACATTTTTGCAAGTTCGAAAACTGAAGAAACTGGTAATGTTACACATCTCCAGAAATGTGGCTTGGTGACAAAGCTGCTTTTCAGAAAGCAGGGACATTTAAAATCTCAAATATATTCATTCCATAGTCTGTATTCAAAGCAAATCCAAGTTCTTGCACAAAAGGAGGTGAACAATCAGCCAGCTATACACTACTCATTAATGATGCAAGAAGCTATTTCAGCAACTAGGATCTTTAAAAGCAAATGCTGTCATGGAAAGATGCATTTATTTCGAAGTCATTAGAATATTTGTCTCAGGTATTCTTCCATATCCTCACCTGAGCTCACTCTATTTAAGAACAATGCAATCAGTCTAGTTGTTTAATAATGGAATATTTAAAACCTTTGCAATAAATATGTCCCTGGGCTTTTTTTTTTTTTTCTTTCCCCCAATGGAATTTTCTAAATTTGAATCAAAGCAGAAGAAAACAGGAAAAAAGGAAGACTCAGAGAAGTTTGAACAAACCCTGATATATATTTTAACTTAAATTAAATATCATCTGGTGCATTGTATTTATTTTTTAGTCAATCAGAACCACACACAAAGATCTCCCTAAGAGAACTGTGATTTAGTGCCAGGCTGTTTTGGAAATTCATCAGTATCTTTCTGGCCTAAGAAGGATAAGGAAAGGGGATGAAGATTTTTTTGGTATGTCCTGCAGTGTTAGTTGAAGTCGGCACTTGGTGGCACCACAATGGCAAAAACTGATCCATACATGAGCAAGGCATTCTTGGTCTTATTCCACTAAAATCAGAATAAATGTCCAAATGTGTGTAAAAACTGTGTCCCATGGACTTTAGCAGAACGTTTTCAACTGATCTGAATCAGAACAAAATCAGCCTGCTTATTGAGACAACTGCTGTGGGCAAAGATCAAAGTTGTTATCAAAATAATTCTGGTAGCCTATTAGCATGGAATGAAACTGTGGGCTTTTTGGATGAGATTCTGACTGAATAAAATGCTCTTAAGAAATCCAAAGTGAAAGACTGTTGTAGCATCAAAAGTTAATATGGTACATACTTTACCTCTTTCAGTTAATGTTGCTTACATATGCTCCTTCCCAAGGACTTTGAAATGTTTGCATGTGAATTTGATTGAGTAAGGGTAGTATCATAGCTACCTTTCATATCATACCTTTCATACCTATCATAGCTTTATAGCACTGATAATACAGATGTCCTTCCTCATTTTAGGTAGGTGGGAGTTTTCTCTATTATCCACAGCACTTATCCTCATCTGATACAGTACATCATACACTTTTGAACTCTATTATTATGCTTTGAACCTTCCTTTTATAAAAATTAACCATATTCTTTACATAAATATGAGTGAGCTTCAAGAGGTGAGAAAGGCTAAGAAGTTACCTCATGTTACAGTGTATTTGTTCTCTTTTATCCCACTTTGCTATTTTATCTAATACAATTGGAAGAGATTGTCACCTACCAATAACATCTGTAGTTCTTGCACAATGGACTCTTTGTCTTCAGTTGAGGCTTCCAAGGTAAACTTTAATAGAAGTAATTGTGGGAAAAAAAAAAAAATAAATAGGGAAAAATATAGGGAAAAATAAGAAAGAAGGATGCACTAAAAGGACAGAATCAAAGAAATGATACAACATAGCAGGAAATTAAAATACACCTTATAAACAGAAGATGAATAGATTAGAGAAAAGGCAATGTCTGCAGAAAGCACGGTAAAGTGGAACATAGCACTTTATGGACTAGCATAGACTAGTCTATATTCTTTTCTTCAACTAAAATTGCTTCAGATTCTGTTGAAGTAGAATGAAATATATTTTGTCTCAAATGAATGCTGCCTCTTCAGGCCTGAATTCTGTCACTGGCACTGTGGCACATGTTCAAATAGACACTATGCTTTTCTTTTGCCATTTTCAGAAGTTATTACACAGCCACTGTTTGTTTTTGTTTGTTTGTTTTTTAAACATCAATACATCTCTACAAGCACTACTGACATCAATGGTTCCCATGATCAGTATTTGTGCAAGGCATTTCTCTTTGGGGAAAAGGAAATACTCTTCTTTTTTTACTATTACTGCTGAGCTGAGGACTGAAGTTGTTATTTATATTAGTTTCATACCCTACAGCAGACCTTTTAGTTTGAGATATCAGATACATTTTAACAATGTTCTAAGTAATGACATTATTACCTATGTAGCAGTAAGCATGATGTGTAATATTTTGCCCTACAACTAACATTTTCTCCTTTTTCTTATGAATTGCATAGGTTTCCAGTTGCATACTGCTCAGATACAAGTGTGTATGCATATGCAAGCATGATCACAGCAGCTCACAGAACAGCAGTACCCAGCCAAGCAGAAAATACAACTTCCGGGAGATAAAAACATGCGTTTCTAGAGACAACAATCTGCCCAAAGAAGTAGTCTGATAAATGTAGTTACCTAGTAAATTAGCAGTGAAAATGATCAAGATTTCTCTAGTGGCTCTCATCTAAAGGGTTCCTCAGACCCTTATGTTTTTTGTTTCAATAAACAATAGATTTGGTATTTACGAAAGACTGACTTATCTGCCTAAACTCCTAGGCTGCTATCATTTTAGATAAAGAATTGTATTGCACAGTTTCTTTAGAAAAGAAACTTCAGAGAAGAGACTTTAGAAAAAAAAAAAAAAAAAAAAAAAGTGAAATGTGGAGGACATCCTCACTTTTGGAAGAAGGAGGAAAGCTGTCTTTTTTGCTGGCTTCTCTTTCTCTGTACATGAATATCCACACTGATATATGTTGGCTTGAAGAAATCCTCTAAAAACCCAGTGGACAACTGGAATGGAAGTTACTAAATCTAAGAAAGAAAGATTGAACTTCTCCCTGACATAATCTAGTTGTAAATCTGGGTATCAGCATCCAGAGAGCCTTGTCCTCCCTTTCATCTGTGTGTCATATTGAGTTTTCACACTCAGGAAACTCTGTAATGAACTTTTCTGTTAACAGTACATTTTATGTATTCTTTCTGCATGACTTGCCATTTCATTCCTCTTTTCATGTACCTCATGAGATAACAAACATGTTTTTTCAAGTCCCAGTCCCTTTCCTATTCCTCAGTTACACACTACTATATATCTTCTTTTTCCCTCTCTTTTCAAGGAAGTTGCAGAATCTCCCTTTTCCAAGATGAAGTCTTGGCCTCTCTGTTTTTCCCTGGATATCAGTAACCCACCAAGACTTGTCCTATATACCATGCTAAATTTGCTGTGGGGCATGCTTGAGCTTTATCCAATGGCTTCTATGATGAGAGCAGGTTTGAATACATTGATTGTAAGTATTATTTATAGAGGGTAAACATTTTCCCCTGTCTAGATACACAACAATGAGATACATGCATTTCATTAAGCAACAATAATCAGCTGTTTTCCTAAGTAGCAATCTTCATTCTCACTTAATAGTCAGACTTTAAGGGAGCTGAGCATGTTTTAATTAAAGGATGCAAACAAATGGCCTGATTTTGAGAGATGCTGAGTACCTGGTATTGCATACCACAGATGGTCTGTCAATGCCTGCGCTGACCTGCTCTACTGACCCTCATTAAGGGCACACCAAAGCACAGCACAGTGATGGCTATGCAAGGCAGAGTCAACGAGGCTAAGTTCCTTGCTCTTTAAACATGGTGATATAAATACTAACATCATAACCCCTGTCATTTAACTGAAGTTATTCAGGCATCCTCATGTCATATTTTATCCCAAACAAAATACCCAAAGGTATTTACAGCAAAGCAGAAAAGGCAAGGACTGTGAGGCATCAGTCCTGTGGTCATCCTGGGACTCAGCAACAGCTCCCAAAGATGACAGATGCCAAGCACTGGCAGCCGTACTGCAGGTTCATCAAGCAACTTCTCACCTCTCCTGTCCACCAAGCCAGTCATGGAGCCCCTGCGGACTGCTCTGAGGGGTTTTGTCCTTGAGCTGAGCCTGCTCTGCATCTCACTGTCACACTGACTCAAGTGTGACATACCATGTAAGATAGTTAGGATATGCACAACAGTTAGATATGCTGAGAAAGGGCAGAAAAAGATGGCAGGGATTTTTAAAGAGATAAGATAGTCAACTAGAACTCTCAAATGCCTGTGATGCTGGGCTGCTGCCCTGATAAATCCCTACCACAGAAGACTTTCCAAGGCTGTGTGGTCTTACATCCTGAGCATCAACCTTTCATAAGCTCTGTAAAAAGCTCACTAGCGCTCTTCTGTATTACCCTGGCTTAATACTGACAGGCCGTAGTGGGATGGCACAGCAGAGGTAAGGTAACAAGGAGGTACCAGGAGAAGCAGAAAATACCCAGTTATAGCACATAGCAGCTTGTTATGACAGACAGACAGTTTCCATAGTGGAGTTTGGCCTGGGATCTCCTCTGAACTCGTCTGACTGCTAGTTAGCACAGGCTGCCATCACACCCATGAGCATGATAAAACTTAAACTACAATGGTAATTTCATCTCCATGCTCAGGTCTTGCTTTGATTATTGGAAAAACAGCCCTGTAAATTTATACAGGCATACCCTGAACTGAGGGGGGAAAAGGGAGTACTAGCCATCCATTAACTTCCTAATCCATCTGCAGCACCAAACTGAGAGCTTTGCCAGCACGCTACATGCTCTTCCAGAGCAAAAGTCTGGTATTGCCTTTCTTTTTTCAAACCCATGCCTGGCAAGAAGGGTGTGTGAGGAAAAAAAAAAAAAAAAATGCCCACAGCATCTCTATATCATTAATCTCCAGGCCTGTGGATACAATCCAGGAAGAGAAAAAGGAAGGCAGGCAGCAAATCCCAGCCACCCGTTTGACACTAGTGAGTGAGAAACAATGAAACAGCAAGGAACAACTAAGGCAAGCAGCAAGGAGCAGCTGATGTCCCTAAGAAATAAACACCTCAGAAAAAAAAACTGATTTATTGCACAAGGGTGATTTAAACATGATGAAAAAGCCCCAGACTTTCAGATTTACCAAGTCTCTTGCTTTAAGAGGTAGGAGAGCTTACATAGGATGGTAGCTAACAACCTACCTTCAAACCCCCCCCTTTTTTTTTTCCCCCCTCCATATTGATGTGGGACACTGTTTACAGAGATAGAAAGAGAAAAACAACCTGGACTTCACGGCTGGGTACTGGAACTTCAAACACTGGGATAAATGGGGATTCCCTGTCCCAACCTCTCCAACACCAGATTCACAGTCCAGCTCATCACCCACCACATTGGTCCTGGGGAAGCAGAGCTCAGGTGCAGAAAAGTAGCTGGCATGCACAGGAAATAAGTAATTCCATAACTCACATCTCTTCCCCAGGCTCTGCATGAACTCAGGTGAGAAAGATGCAAGAGGGGAGAAAGGCTGTCTTCTGAAGTGGCAAGCAACCCTCACTCATGCCAATCTTCCACAGCCTTACCGATGTCTTTAGACCCATAATTTCCAATTTAATGTAGTCTGTGGACAGAATGGACAGAAATCCCCCTTGGACCATAGACACACTTGGAGAATTGTCTCAGAACAAGTTTCTGAGATGCTGGTGACTAACCCTGACTGTTCAAGGAAGAAGTTGGGACTTCCATCTTATTGCTGCAGATGAACACTCTTTGGAAACAAAACAGGGTACAATTTTGAATTTGAGGAATCTATTTTTTATATTATTTTTCATCTAATAAAGATGTTTTACTGCATAAAGTTGCCTAGAAAGGGACTGATATGCATGCAGTTATGTTACAGAACTCATCAGTGTTCTGCATTCACAGCCCAGCCACCATGCCAATGTTTTAATTGCTTATTACTAATCATTCAAACAATCCATTATTATGATTATCTGTGCTGTCACAGTGTATTGCAGCCCAAGCCCACGATCAAGAGTTTAATGAGACAGGCACTATGGAAATTCAGAACAAAAAGACTGGCTCAAAAAAACTGAGATCTAAGTATATAAGCGTGGGCCTTCTTCCCCTAGGAAATGCAAGGGCCCTATATGCAGTCATTACCAGTTCATTGGCCTACAATTATTTATTTATTTATTTTCAGATGGGATTAAATAGTTTTATCTAATCTAATGAAAATATCACTTAAACTAAGTAAAAAAAAAAAATTCCATGGCTGTTTGTCTTTGTGTGACACTCAGGAACAGAAACAAACAAACAAACAAACAAACAAACAAAAAAAAAAGCACATAATTTTAAAACAAACAAGAAGGGCTTTTTTTTTTTTTTTTTTTTTTTTTTATAAGTCCAGTAGCTAGATCTGCTGTGGTACAGCTTGCTGGAAGGACAATGTGGATACCAAAAGTATAAATGTGTTCAAAAAATGTCTAGTGTATAAGCTTCAGCAAGATGAGAGGGTGTACCAGGACAAGGCATTCTGTGTTTGCCCCAGTCTTATGCCCTTTTCCTGCATACTGACTGCCAGCTCTCCTCAGAGAGGAGATAATGGACTTTGAAGGACTTTGTGCCTGACCCAGTGTGACTTCTCCTATGTAAAAGAACACAACAAGAAATATACTCTCAAAAATAAGCTTTAGATTGCTACCTATTATAATCAAAACAGAACAGCCCCTTCTTGTTACCATCAAAGCTATTGCCTTGAGACACACAAGCTGGTCAAGGTGCTGCTGCACTGGATAGGGAGCATCTTTGCTCAAATGTGCAATCTCAGGCTGGGCCATGTTTTGAAGTCAAAAGAACACACAAAGCACAAAGGAGCAATGAGCAATTCCCACCTGTGTCACAAGCATCATACCACAGGAAGCAAGAGGTCCTAAGGAGGTATTTGAAGGAGGAACCGGAGACATTACTTGCTCACACTGTGACAACCAGTGCCCTTGCACGCTGTTTTGAGAATCACTACAGAATTTCTGCCACCGTCAATGTCACTTGAGCAGTTTTCCCTAGGAGAAAATCTTTGCAAAAGGTTTATAGGTGCTGCAGTAAATTATATACTAAATTGTTGGTTCTAGAGAGGCACTTTCACATCCCCCACTAGACTGACTGTAATGGCATTGATCTGAGGCCAGACGCAGACAATAGTGTGAACACAGGCTAATCATACACAGTCAGCTCTTACTCATCAGCAGCAATGGACAAAGGACCATTTTGCTTAACCTCTGCTATTTCTAAGTCACTTGTGGTATGATTAAAACTTTGTTCATTAAATCAAACAACAGCAGGAGATACACTCAACTGGTAGCTGGGGGAGCAGAAGACTTTATTCAGTAGTGTCATAATCTGCAAAAGAAAAGAAGGTGTTCAGTTCATATAAAACTGTAACTTTAAAAGCCTACAGAATACCAGCCCTAAGCAGCCTCCTCAGATCCTAGCAGACATCAAACGATCCAGGGAGACCACTTCTAAAGAGACCAATGGAGCTATGATATGGCTGTGTGATGCAGGTAGGTGTTAGAGCTGCTATCTACTTCGGTTTTCTTTTGCCTCTTTGAATAGCTAAAGGCGTAAAAGAACCTCTAGCACTTTCACCTTTTTACAGTAATTGTTGGATCAAAATTTGCAATGGTACGTAGGGGCTGGTTTACCGAAACACATTTCTGGTTTCCTTCCAAAACAAAGACTTGTATAAACAGAGGTCCAAGCAAACAACAAACCCTGTGAGATGAAAAAGGGGGCATATATGGTTTACTAACTAGAACATAGGATCACTCAGTACCAAGGTAAATATCCATGAGGAAAGAAAATTGCACACAGCATTTGAAAAAGAAGCAGAAAGCACTGCTTGCAATTAGGTCATCCGTGACCTCTCAGCTTTTTGGGATGATGGACTAGAAGCATCCACAGGGACGTGTCAAGCTGGGAGACCCAGTGCTGCATGCCAAGGAGAGAGAGCAAAGGCACGGAATAGGTGTGCAGCTGACAGCAGGTCGATTACGTCTCAAGCACATCTGAGCAGCAGCAAGGTGCTCACTTCAAAAATCTCCCCGTCCAGACACGCTGCTCTGACAGATGGTCTTTTGCCTTTGCAGAAGCGCTGAGCACATCCTTGTCCACCCCTGTGCCACATCACGCACAGCCTGGCAACTCTTCCTCGCAGCCTGGCCATAACATTTCGGAGGAGGAGAACAGCCTCACCCAAGAGCGTGCACTTTGGAGGAACCCAAATCCCACGAAAGATGGGCGGCTGATGCAGACTTTTCCCTCCCACCTCCCTCCCCGGCACAAGGCGCAGACCGAGAAGACGGCGACCCCGCAGCAGCCCGTCCATCCCACCTCGGACATCCCGGGGCCCACAGGGGCCGCCCGGCGGGTGCGGGAAGCCCAGGATCCGCGGGTGGAGCCGCGCCGAAGCCCACAGCCCACAGCCCGTTGCCCTCCCCTGGAGGCGGCGCCGGCTCCGCTCGGCTCCGCTCGGCTCCGCTCCTCCCCGCGGCTCTCCGCGGAGCCGCCTCCCGCAGCGCTCTGGGGCCGGGCAGCGGGAGAGGAGCTGTCGGGGCGGCGCCCAAGCACAGCCGGTAGAGTTTGCCCGACCGCCGGCTGCCTCCTCCCCTTCCCTCCCCTCCCCTCTTCGTGGTTTTGAATTTTTTTTTTTTTTTTTTTTTCTTCGCCTTTTTGGCGAGGGGGGAACTGACGCTGCTGCTTCGCGCTCCGCGGCGCCGGAGTGGATGCGCATGGACCGGTCCTCTGGAAACGGCTCCCAGCGTTTCCCTCCCCCAAAAAAATCCCAGCCACACCAACCCACCCAGTTGGATGTTTGAAACGGTAAATCTGGCTAACTTTTCATTATCTCGCTTGCTGTGTTCTTATACATGTAGATATTTATGGCTTATCTGGCTTCTTTTTGTTGTCCTTTGGTATTCAGTAATTAGCTTCTCTTGTACTGTTGGAGAACTTGAAACGTTGGGGTTTCTAACAGAGCAGGACTCAGTTTCTGCTTTATCATAAAGTTGGACTGAGGATGGAAACCTTCCCAGTTCATACCAGCCTTGCACATACATTTACTTGTTTTATTAACCTGAACGTAGATGAGATTTCATGTGACAGCATTCTTTTGACTTTGCTTTTCCTTAGCTTAATTTTTACTGATGCTAAGACAATATAGATATGTGTATGCTATACACATGCAGTCCTGTATGCAGATTGATTTTGTTTGCTGGCATTCACGTCCAAGTAGGCTATGAATCTTTTTAGTTTATAATGTCAACATGTGAACTCTCATCTGTTTTCATCTTAATTTAACTTGTAGATCCTGCCAAGACAAGGTCACCCAAAGCAAATCAAGTGGTACTTCTCCCTATAATTATTTAAGTGATCAAAACATGCTATGAGTTGTACAGTTAGTATGATTTGTATAGCTTCTTAATCCAGTAGGCTTTTGTTTGAGAGAGAATTAATTTTATATATGTTAATTACATACATTAATAAAGTTGGATGCTTTATGACACCGGGCAACCCCAGGTTTTCTGCACATTATAAAATACAACTTTCGGAGATTATATGTCGTTGCTTTGTGAGATATAATAATTTCATGTATATTTATGCTTTCTACTATTAGATATTCTTGTTCTTGGAGCAGTAATCCAGCAGACGTTTACATGAGGAAAATAGAAATGAGAGGTTATTAAAAAAAAATGTTACTATATACATGGAAAAGAGACTCTCTTATTCTCATAAAATAGGGAAAAATAAGAGTAACAGTTTCATAGCTGATAAATATGACTGACCTGAACTTATCTCTACAATATGAGCTAAACTTCCATGTTTAAACTCAGAAAAAAAGCTCAGTTTAGCATAGACTCTGTAGCTCTTCATCGATCTTGTTTCTTTGCTTCCTGAGAAGTCATTTATGTATTGATCTACGTACCTGTGTATACAGGTACATACGCTACTGTACAAGCACATGTACCAATCTGATAGCAGTCAAGCACAAGATTTTGTTATTCCAGTTTTTTGAGCCACAGAAGTCTACAACCAATGGTAAGGAAAGGCAGAAGGAGAGATTTACAACACTTAATCTTGGGCACTTATTTTAGGGACCTTAGCTTGAGGACAAGTCTCAGTAGTCAAAGAAGAGAAAGAGGATCCCACGCACCCTTCAACATGCATAGCATTTGTTTCTGCTCTAAACCGTTGCTTGCTGTCATTACAATTATATTTGAATTAATCTTCCAAAAACTTATGTCCATCTATCATTTATCTTGTTATTGCTGAAAACAGGATAGAATGTAAGTTAGTTGTTTATCTCCAGATTGCTAAATATTAAGAGCTGTTGACCCAAGAAACAAATCTTCTGCAAAGTTTGTATTTTTTCCCAAACCTGTGTGCTGCTACGTGCTGACACCAGACACTAACTTCCTGCCGTGTTGCATTAAGGAGGAATTGGAAAGCAGGGAACACAGTTTCTTATGCACATAGGAGATGAATGTTTAAGTGACTGGCCAACAATGCTGTTCAGAGCATTAGTAACTCCAGAGAATGTTACTGTCTGAATACTGCAAAGAGTACAGCATTGACCTTTACATCAGGTTGCTTTAAGGTACTGTAAGCACACTGTTCTTCGTACCCCAGCCTATGCCTCTTCACAATTATCAACCACTCATGGGCAAGACAGCACCTTCTATCTTTGGCATGTCATAAATATCTGAAAGTTTCCTCATTTTCATCATGGAGAGTGAAGCATTTGTAGAGTCAACGAAGGGAAAAAAAGTAATGAACCACAAACCATTGTGAAATTTTAATACAACAAAAATAGATTCTTAGGTAAGTCTGAAGTTCTGCTTTCTTGAGGAAAAAATATTTAAGTTTCTGTTGCTTTAATTTTTCCACACAGGTTTTTGCTTCTGTCTCTCACTGGCTTCAGTGAAACCTGCAAATATTCAAGTCCAGGCTTCCTCCTCCTTCCTTCCTTCCCTTCTGCAAGCTCCAAATTACCTGTGTTGTGTTGCACTTTTTTTCATCCAGACAGCAAATGAAAGGGCTAACCAAACACACACGGGCAGGAGGCACTCATTGCTTGCAGTTTGACTTCCCAATACTGAGATTCCTCTTGAGCTGGGGTTACAGACACACACAAGAAGGCTCATACTGCACATGACATCTCTCAGATGCTAAGTGCTTTTTGTGCCAGTTCCGTATCTGAGAATGACATACCACTATTTTAGTGTTTAAGAAATAAGTCATTAAAATTTAGATCCCTTTTGTAACCTACTGTGCTAGGTGCACAGCTGCTAGAAGTATAACTGAGGGTATTGGATCTGGAAGAGTAGATTTTTTTTTGCCCCAAGTTATTCATTGGAAAAACGGGTATGACCTGCCAGATTCAGTGGCTTGCCCCTATTACTAGCCCTTCTCACAGAAACAGTGGAAAAAAATTTTGTAGCTTCAGAATGAAAGAAACACTGACTTTAGTCAGCTTTAGTATTTTAAACAATTTTTTATGCCTTTGTATTTTATATGACCAAACTCTATGTGTGAGTGTCCATTTAACCTGTGAGATAACTACAGAAATTGTTGGAGACAACTTGTACTATAGCATCCTAAGTGATTAATGTTAGGTACACAATATAATATTTTCACTATTTGATGGGTTGTATCTGTCGGCTTTTAATGTTGGTGGTTTTGTGGTTTTATTTTTTGTTTTGTTTTGTTTTAATTAGTGTTGCATTTATTTTGCCTGCAGGATTTCTCTGTAGTTTCTGATCACAAACAAAGGTTACAGACTCTCTAATTCAAGCTTGAACTATTATAGCGTTTTTATACGAATGTTCATTTACTTTGTCATGGCGTTTAGCAAGAAGGATCTATCAATGTGATTCATTATTCTGCATCTATTGTGTGAAGTTATTCTATCAAAAACTTGTCCCTTGGTTATATTTTTTTGCAAACTAATTATACGTTAAACATAATATTGCCCTCTACTTCTACATTATGTTTCTGATTGCAATAAAGTTTCCAACTGTATGAGTTTCAATACAAGAACAAAACATTTTTTTCAGTTGACATTTGATGTCCACGGTGGGAAAGGTTGTACAAGGCAGCTGCTCCTGGCAGAAAAGCAAGTTCTTCAGTATGTATACTTTACATTTTAATTAAAACCAGGACATACTTCAGAAAATATTGGGAATGTGTCTCATACGTCTTTAATTTCAAGCATTACTTTCATGATGGTCCTTCTTACAAATTAGTGATGGAGTACAAGAATAGAATTGTTTGTCATTTCCTTCACACTTTCTTCATGTCATCAGTTTTCCTTCAGTTCATGGAGGAAGAAAATACAAAAGAGTACAGAAAACTACACAGACCAAGATGCTCTAAGAACTAATTACTTTTGAGTTCCCCTTGCCTATAGAAGAAGGGTATGATATCATAATCTGGAAGGCTTACCCAGAAGTGGAAGAGATATAAACCTAGGTTTGACTCTTACAGATGTGCATCTCTGTGTGCATTTGCAGTTTCTCTGCCAGGGAAGAGGCAGGGAGCCTGAGACTGGGTAGTTAGCTTTATATATCAAATATGGCTTGTTCACATGTACTGGCTTCATCAACAAATGAGAGGATTTCTATAAAGCACGAGCTGTGATTTTGTCTATTAGAAGAAAAAAAAATATCTACATCAGCATTCAAACAAGTAGCCTTCTTGAATATATTCTTGAATACATAAGTAGTGCTTTTTAATGACAAAATGCAAGCTGGACTTTGAAAGTTTGTTGTTTTTGTTGTTGTTGTTGTTTTTGTTGTTTGTTTTGTTGTTTGTTTGGTTTTTTTTTGAGGGTTCATCACAACAAAGAAGCAGCCATCCCAATTAAAGTTTTGGATTATCACTCCCTAGAAACAGTCTGCTGAGAGTAATTCACTGCATTTTGGTAAAACCATAACTTCATTATGTTTAGTAAGTGTGCAAGTGTTTCAGGCTTTGACTGAACTGGTTTTTAGTTGGTAATGGAAAATACAAAGGTTTGTTGACAAAACATACAAGCATGAATTAGCAAGTCAGCTGGCCCACTAGCAAACACAGCCATTATGCCTTTGGAGCTAAACAAGTGAAAAATCAGTCTCCACCACAAGGAATATTTCATTGCATACAGAGCTTAATCTCTCAGGACTGTTGCTATGAGGTACGAAGGTGATCCAGCTACCTGCTTGTGTATATGTATGTTATATATATGCATACTGATACAAACACACACACCAACTTCATAGAGGCCAAGTACAAAACCCATAAAAATGAGTAACATTTGTGATGAATTATGAAGGAACATTAGGAGCATGATCAGTTGGAAAGAGAGGAGAACAGAAAGGAGAACTAAGAGAACCACAGAAAGGTCAGTCGCATTATGTAAATTTTAGACAGATTAGGTGAGAAGGACTGAACTGGCTTACTTAACCTAGAAAAGTTATTTATTGTGCAACAATGAAGTGATTACAATTTGATGGATGTTTTATGATAAAGCAAAACCAGGAATTCCTCCAAAGGATACTTTGTGCCTATCGAAGTGTGGCTGCATTGCATTTGGCAGCTTCCCTTGGCTTGAGTAGAACATCCTATCTCTGCAGCTATAAATCACAATCAAAACTATAATAAATTTTAGAGACTTTTGACCTTCAAAATAGAATTTATGAGTCTTTAACTACTGTACGTGTAACTACATAGTCACATCTGCAATAACAATTCTGGACAAATAGACAACAGTCAAATACCCTTTCTCTCTGTTTTTTTTTTTTCCCCTCACAGTAATGGAATCAAAAGTTAATTTTAACCAGATTTCATTCCTTTTGCCCACAGTAACACTTGCTTCCTAGAGCTGTCTGTAGTTAGCTCCTATAGCAGCATAATGATGAGAGCAGAATGGTTGGCTTGGGCCTTTTCATGGACAGAAATTCTGAATGTTCTCTGATTATTACTTCCTTTCTCTGATGGAGAACAGAGGAGCTCAGTGAATCACTCTTAGGGTCAGCACAATAGTGTGATTTCAGCATCACATTGCATTTTCTCTCTTCCCTCCTCCTCCCAGCCTCACCATCTTTCTTACCTGACAGCAGCTAGATTTCAGGCAGACCATACTCTCCTTGTCCTCAGCTATCTGTTTCCTGGTCTTTTGAATTCCTGGACTGCTTCTGATTGCACTTGCATGAAATGCTCTGACACTGCCCTGACTGAAAAACGTTCACTGTGGGCAGCAGTAGTTATTGTGGCTGTTGTTTTTCCCCTAGTTGGGAAATCAGTGTGCATAATACTTGTAGTAGTATATGTAGTATGCTGTAATATATGAGAAACAAACATTTTCCAGATGAATAGAAGGTGCAGATGATTTCTTTATATCATAACCACATTCATTAGTCTCTAGATACAGAGTTGGGCCATAATTTGGTCTTTTGCTGAAGAATAGTTGATCTTCCATATGGAAGAAAAGGAAAGCATTACCTTTTTTTTTTTTTACCTGGCATAAACCCTCTTGATTAGGTAGTATTAAATCTATTCAGCTCATTCATACTAAGAATAACACTATCTATTAAGTTTAATGTGGGAAAAAAAGAAAAAAAACAAACAAAGTAACTACCAGTATTCAGCCTCTTATCCTTAGTGTTGTGCTAGATTATAAAAGATCAGCATGGCTTGGCCAAGCCAGTCTATTAGTGATGGAGCCCACAGAATTTCCTAGCTCACTACTGGTCACTGAGCAAGAAGAGAAGGGAGAGCTCTGAAACCAAAACAGAGAACTCAAATGGAGACATCTATTATTAACACATGATGTTTGGAAGATATTTCAGGCTGTGGTTTGTTGGCCTCTCAACAACCACCAGAGAACCTAGGCAAATTTGGACCACATCCAGTATTGTTTAGAGACACAGCCCAGCCAGTTATCATAATATATGCCTCCAGCTGTTGTTATATTAAATCCTAGTAATTATGGAACAAACTTCTAACTTGCCACAGACACAAAGCAATACATATGGCTTGGGTGAAAATATTAGAAGGGGTGTGTACCACTGGCTGGAAAACTTTACTTAGAAAATAGGTCTTAATAATTCATTATTACAACTACTGTCAAATTGCAAGGCATGTACCACTTGTGGTTGACCAGAAGACTCTCCTGGGTGCCATGTAATGTTTTAATTAAAAATTTAATAATACTTAGCATTTAATTATTCATTAACATTTTAGCAGAGGGAATAACTTGTACACTTGGTAAGTGTGCAGGTGATATCAGGTTGAGGAGGAATGCAAATAAGTTGAACAATGGAATTGGAATTTAAAGTTTTTATAAGAAATGTAGCTCAAAAGAATGCATATCAAAGATGTTCTTGGACATGAACAACCAAGAGGGTGAACGGAAGATCAGAAATAACTGACCAGTCAGAGACATTCGTGCCAACATACATCAACAACATCACAGGGCTGACTTATGTCCAGATGATATAATCAGCAGATAGTTTTTGAAAAATTGCTACACGGCCATCCACATCCAGAATTTAGGCATGTGAGGAACAGTGAGAGGAGGGCTTATCTGCAATGGGAGTGTGCAGGGAGCCAAGGTGACCCCTGCACAGGTGCTGCCTCAACCAAGGAGACACAGGCCCATGGGGTCTAGGCAGAGAGAACCAGGGAATGATAACAGGGTCCAGTGACAGTCCAGATGTCGTGAGGGGATGAACCAAGGCCAGGGACCATGCACCCAGGGAGGACAGCCAGGAGCAGACAATGATACTGACATTTTTCAGTGACATTGAAAAAATCCAAACACACCAGATAAAACATACAAATAATACAATTATCTGCTCAAGAAAATAGCGAAGTCAAACTTTAGGAGTCTAATATCATTTAGGTCTCTGTAAAAGCTGCATTTAAGGCAGCTGATATCTTTCTTAGGGAAATGACTTACATTCTGTCCTCTCTAACACTTGTATCTACATAAACAATCTTCTATATTGGGCTTGCCCAACATAATGGCATCATTACCATCTCCTCTGTACAAAGAATTTTTACATTAGGGTTATAAAATAAACTCATTCTCACTCTGCCTTTCACTGAAGGCTTTTGATTTTTTTTTTTTTCTTCCAGCTAACCCTCACTCTTCTCAAGGACTGTATTGCAGGACTTATTATGAAATTACCTGAAGACTGACAGTTGCCAGTGGCAAAAAAGGCCCCTGCTGTTTTGGGAAAGATGAAATGTATGCTTCCTTTCATCTAGACTAAAAGCCTAGGGTGGCTGTTTTTTGCTGGTTTTGTTTCTGTTGTTGCTGTTGCTGTGTGTTTTTTTATTTTTGTTTTTTAGTTAATATTTTAGGATGCTTATGTTTAGAATAAAGAACTTTCTATTACTAATGAGGACCTGTGGGTATGTCTACACTGTCACTTCGCTGATTTGTTCTTAAGTCCCTATTTTCTAATCATCCAAACTGCATCAATGTTAATTTCTTCCTGAAATGTTTTGGAGCAAACCACCAGTTCCATCTAAGACAAAAGGCAGGTAGGAATCTGGAACTTACTTGCTGAGGAGACCATTTCAAATAAGCACAACAGCTGAGACCATACCAGATTTGGATCTTTCTGTCCCACATAATTTTCTCCAGTGCATTTCCAGCAGACCTACCCTCAATGGCTCACAAACCCTGTTGCTGTATCTACAAACATGCAAACTATCTCCCCCTTAGTATTATGCTATTATTTAATCTCATTGAGTCACAGAGACCTTTGTTAGGTGCCTTGAAGTGTGAGCACAGCTGCTCCCACTGCACTAAATGGGGATTAACATGTATTGTGGGCACAAGGTACACTGTGACTCTTGGGCTAGGGAGCAGGGAACTCCCAGCAGTACAGACATTTGTTTCTGGTTTAGATATTCTTGGTAGAGGCTTTTTTTTTTTTTTTTTTTGCATTTCAATTTTCTACAATGGCCTAGTGACACCAAGTTTTCTCCTGGGGGAAAGTAGACAAAGCTCTCTTCACTAGGGCCAGCCAGTTACTGAGAGACTGATGACAAAATGAAGAAGTAAGATGAGCAGTCTAAGATGCCTCCATTAGATTTTGGCATAAAAGTCAATGGCAATTTGAACCATCTGTAAAGGTAGATTTGAACTAGAAAATAGACCTATTTTTGTATGTAGCTACTAAGGAAAGACAAGGAAAGAGAGACGGAGCACAGAATCTGCTACTGGCAGCAGGTATCATTATGTGGTAGACTTTCCAAATCCCATAGTAAGAGCAAAGAATGGGAGCTTTACGAAAGCTGACACTTTTCTAGAAAATGAGTTGCACTCTGGTGAAGCAATTGCACTGTCCTTAGTGAACAAGTCTGAGCTCTGTGTACATGATACTGTGACAGGAATTTATATATTTGTTGTTAAATTCTTAATCCACCGTAACCATCTAAAAAAAAAAAAAAAAAAGGTCATCTACTTATTTATGTGATATTTCATCAGTGGCTCTGTGTGTATATCTTGTTTAAGATGACCCGTTAAGCTGTCATCCATAGCTGTTGGATATGTAATAGATAACACCATCAGGAAAAGCAAGTGTTAAAATGGAAACTAGCTTTACTTGCTTTCATAAATATTTGTCTGCCTTTCCGGTACCTTGCAGGTTGGCCAACACAAACTCGCATAGAGTGAAGGTTTACCTTGATGGCATTCCTTAATTATCTCTCTTTAGTGCACTTGTGTGTCATTTCCCTACTCTCAGGTAACAAGTAAAGTTTGCTGTTCATTAGCCTCATCCTTGATCTTGCAGTGAAACCATTTACTGGCTCTCCTGGCAGTTTTTTAGGCTAGTGACACACATCTTTTGTTATATGTAGCTTCATCTAAGAAATAAGCAGACCACATTTAATCATTTTAGTCACTTCAAACTACTAAATCTCTCTAATAAAGGGGGGGGGGGAAGGAAGGAAGGATGCATAATAGCTGGACTGAATCTTCACCTGCTTTTAATATAAAAGTACCAGAAAAGTGTGTAAAATATGAATGAAGAAAACCAGATGTTAAACATAGTAAGATTTGCTGTGTATTTTATTATTTTTTTTTTTTTAAGATATCATCCTTCATAATCAGCTACTGTCTCAATGGTGCACATCACTGGTTACATTAAAGATTTCTGTCTAAAGCACGATGTTTAATCTCAGAAAAACAGTCATTAATTTCTAATTTTGAAAGTTAGGGGAAAAGTTAGAAAAAGCATATCAATCATTAATGACAACTAGCAAAATTCTGAATGTAACAACTGAGTCTTTAAAAAGAAAAGACAAAAACACAGCTTGCACATTTTCAGGGCTATATAATACAGCATCCTGCTGTGAGCTGTACTTCTGAATATTTAAACACAGTTTCTTCCTTGGGTACTGGTGGGAAAAGGGGAGAAAGCATAAGAAAAAGGCTAGGTTATAAAACCAAAGAGGGTGAGAAGAAAGAAGAGTGGGAGGAGCTGTCACTCATGAGAGCAGCCCTCAAACTCCATTGACTAGGTAAGAGTATTTTGTTGAGGTACAAAATGTGAAATGTGCATTGGCAAAAATAGAAAAATTAAAATGTTAACTGAGGGACACTAAACCAAAGACTTAAACTATGCAGTTTTGAAAACACCCTTCCCTTCCACATCTAATCATTTCTTGTCTGATTGTGATTTTTTCTGTTTGTTTCTTGCTTTATCACTGGTTGGTAGTGTGCTCCTGCACCCAGCCAGAGACAAAGACCACTTGTATGTCTGGCAGAGTGGAGGGGTGGAAATGGCTGCAGCAACCCATGTACCAACATTTCAAGGGGATTTGACTATCTCTACACATAAGATAAGGGCAAAATATCTGTAGGATCTCTCTATCTATCTAAGGAAGAGATGCCATTCAAAGAGTCCTGGACAGGCTGGAGAAGTGAGTACTGCGTCCAGGCCTGGGGCTCCAGTGGAAGAAAGAGTTAGAGCGAGTCCAGAGGAGGGCCACAGAGGTCTGGAGCACCTCTTCTATGAAGAAAGGCTGAGAGAGCTAGGGATGTGCAGCCTGGAGAAGTCTCCAGGAAGACCTCATTGCAACCTTTCAATACTTAAAGGGGTCTTATAAAAAAAGATGGATAAGGACTCCTTACTCAGGTAGATTATGATAGGACAAGGGGGAATGATCTTAAACTAAAAGAGCATAGATTTAAACTAGACATTAGGAGGAAAGTCTTCACTGTAAGGGTTGTAAGGCACTGGAAGAGGCTGCCAAGAGAAGCTGTGGATGCCCCATCCCTGGAGGTGTTCAAGGCCAGGCTGGATGGGGTCTTGGCCAGCTTGATCTAGTTGGTGGCATCCCTGCCCATGGCAGGGGGTTGGAGTTAAACGATCTTTAATGTCCTTTCCAACCCAAGCCATTCTATGATTCTACGAACTCCACTGTTAAACTAGAGCATGTCCCAGCCCATGGCAGTGAGGAACTGTAGGGCTAGATGGTGAAACAAGGACAACATTACTTATTTTTTCTTTAATGATATATAAATACTTTTTTTTTTTTTTTTAGTCTCTGCTTTGCCAAGAATTCAAAGACTAGCCTTGTGGTTAAAACTATTAGGTCTGTGTGTTTGTGAGGGAAACTTAAAGAGAGATCACATGAAACATAGAAGACTCAAAAGAGAAGTAAAACCACTGAAGCTGCCTGGATTTGCTCATAGGCTTTAACCACAGGCAGGAGAGAACGATGCTAGGGCAGCAGACTGCAATGGACAAGGATCTTCTTTGCTTACAATGATGTTCTGTTAAATCAGAGTTGCTGCAAGGAGCCAGAGCACACACAATCAAGGTAAGCAGCTGCTGGAAAGAGAAGACATCTCCAGGAACTGCAAATCCAACACATTAGGGCTCTGCCTGAATCATCCTCTTTGTCCGAGCCATTTCCACAGTGAGAGCAACCTAGACTGTCACCCCTGTGGCAGCAGAATTCATTTCTGCCTTCTTTGCTTAGAAGATTTGACCTGGCTGAGTGTATTCTTTTCAGTTTCTCCCACTTTTTCAGCACAAGTAATAAGGTGATTACATGTAGCATGGTAATAGCAAGTAACTATATGGCAGCACTACTCTGTGAATGCAGCTCCATGGTGTGTCAAGTCTTAAGCTTTACAAGGAAAAAATGTTTACTTTTACTTCTTCAGTAAAATAGCTGGGCCATTTTGTAGTGCACTGTACTAGGATTTTGACAGGGTAGAGAAAGAGCTTAGCTTTTGATTTAATCATCTTACCTCAAGCTTGGAGACTTTTTTTCAAAAAAGGCAGGCTTCCGTTTTTCAGAAATAAATCATGTAGCCTCAGCTGAGCCTCCCAAGGGAAGAACATGTCTCAGCCCAAGCAGCCTCTCTGGTTTCAGTGTCCATGCAGCAGTACCAGGAGCCCATTCTGTTATGGAGAAAATAACAGAATTTTGGGTGTGTACATATACTTCTTAGACATAAGGATATTTCTTTTTACAGAACCATATTATTTCTGATAAATAACACATTATACTGAATGTTTCAGTAAAGGTATTTGTAAGGGTCTTTTTTTTTTTTTTTTAAAGCTTTTAAAATGTTTTTGCTCAGCATTAATACATCTGCTCTTTTGCATTGCCTACTCTGTTGCTAGTGCATCCCACTGTCACCCTTCCCACGGGAGGTCTTTTCAGCTCTTGGACCATCATATCTGCTTACATTAAGGTTGATAATTGGAGCAAAAACTTGTGGAAGTCTGGGCATCATTATGAAAATTATGCCCTGTAATGCTGTGATTTCATATACTGAAGGGAGCTTAAGTTATTTAAGAATCTCCAGGCTTATTTACCGATATTTGTATTTTAAAGAAATATTTATGGTAGGTGAAAAGGTGAAGTTCTGCTAAATTAAGCAAAAAGTCAAAGCAAAACAAACAAAACAACCACAAACCATTTTTAAATGGCTATACATTAAACTACGGACTACAAATGTTGGTTGTTGTTGAGTGTTTTTTTTGTTTTGTTTTATTTGTTTGTTTTTTTGTTTTTCTGCTGATAGCATGAGCAAAAATAGACCAAATTCAGGTATTCTGAAAATCAAAGAAATAGCTCTATGGAAGACTTACCTCTTAAATGCTTTGTTATAGAATGCTAAAAAAAAAAATAGAGAAAATACATAAAATACAGTTAAACTAAGAATGGAAAGGAAATGATGCCAAGGGGGAAGGGAATTTGTCGCCTTTTTCTCTTTTTGGAGAATGGGTGCAAACTTGCAATGAAGTCAAGATTCATGCAGGAAACATGAGCCCTCTCACAACTCTACTGTATTTTCTTCATGGCAGTTCTGAATTTATCTCTGACATTTAAAGGTATATTGTACTGTTGTGGAGAGCTTTTCAGAGCTTTTTTTTTTTTTTTTTTTTTAAGAAGGAAAGTTGGTTTTGATTACCTTGTGTTTGTCATGGATGTATCACAAACTTTCCAGCATCTTTCTACTCTGACACTAAGATTTATATTCTCCATTGAACAGTTTAAATAATATATAAACTTGTAGCATAAAAAAAGTCCAGCATGATACATTAAGGGAGAGCACTCTTGTTCCCCGTACTGTTTTCAGTGACTTAATATCTGTATTGCTCTGTGAACACAGAAGATCCCCCCTCCCAAAAAAAAAAAAAAAAAAAAAAAGTTTACCCAGAGGTACCTGCATTCATGTTCTGAAGAACTAACATTGAAGAACAACTGTAACCGATGAAGCTGAGGAAATGATATTTGTGGTGAACCCTGTATTTGCTGAAACACTACAATTTAAATTGGTAAAATTGTTTCTGAATACATCCAAGTAGTTTTGCCAGGAGGAAAAAAAAAAAAAAAAAAAAAAAAAAAACACTTTGGGAAAAACAAACAAACATTTTTGAGCATGGAGACTTTTTTTTAAAAAAAAACTTTTTTTTTTTCTAACAGTTTTGATACAGCAAATAAGATAGTTACAAAAGGATGGCAGTGTTTCTGTTTTCCTAATAATTCAGCAATTGGAGAGCACATTTCAGGTGCAGCTTCTTGCTCTTTGGGGGATTATCTTCTCGCAGCCTCCAGTAGAAGGCTCTATCCTCACATACAGCAGAGGAGGACACTGCACCTTGGCTCTCCTGTTCTTGCTGTTCTCAGACAGACTGGGAGCCATGCAACAGCATCAGAAATGGCTCTCTAGGCATCTTTCTATGGCACTCTTTAAGGTTTCTGTGTTCTGGTTCAAAGGACATTTTTCCCCATGTAAGAAGGAGGACTGAAATGGGCTTTGGCTGTCAGTGGAAAGGTAGAAGAAACCAGCACTGTGTGTTAGGTGAGCAGACACCCAAGCTTGGAGCTGCTTTACCTTTCCCCAGCACAGGCAGAGCTGACCTCTGCTGGAGTAAAAGTGAATGATAAAAGAAAATCAAGACATGCAACATCCAACATTAATGGATTTATGTCCAAATGAAGATAAAAACATATTTTTGGCAATTTAGAAAAAAAAAAAAATCTAATACTCATTCTGCAGAAAATCCCATTCAATTAATCTTTCTCAGAGCCTATTTATGAAGACTATCTGATGCAACACATGAAAACCAGGGAAAAAACAATACACTGCAATCTCAGTTTCTGTGCTGCAACCTTGTAAATCACTTGCAAGAATGGCCTGTATCTGCTGTATTTGGACATATCCTGAGACATGGATGGAGAAAGAGGAGAATCAGTCCTGATTCTCTTTAGCAAGTGCTTTCTGTTATGAATTCACACTGAGGTGATGCTCTTCCATAAAGGACTGCTCTCACCCAGTTTTCACTGGTTGTATCACCACAGTTGTAAGATGGAAGAATGGCCGTTCATTTTTTATTTATTTATTTTTAATTCAGAGAGAGTGGTAGACTGCTGACTATGGTCAAAGCCAGGGATGATATGGTAGATCAGGGAGCTCATCTTTCTAAGTGATATGGCAATGACAGTGACTTCTCAGGAATGTGTCGAGTCTAAACTGGTGACCTCGACACTAACAGTTACCAAATGCACTGCAACATTAATGTCAGCTTGCAACAACCAAAGGGGACTTCATCTGGTGGTTTAGAAATTGTTCATCTCTGTCTCAGTCAGAAAATTCATAAAAACAAGCTTTATTTCTCCAATACTGGAGAAATATTGGAAGAAAAAAAAAAAAAAAAAAAGATTTAAATGGAATTAAAAAGCAGAAAGATGAGACAGTATATAACATTTTTCTGACCTGGATGCAGTTATCTGCCAAAATCTAACTTCCAGCGCCTGTAAAAGAGGTTTGTAAGCACAAAAGAGAATGAGGGAAAAAGTACATTTATATTTTCTTCTTTTTTTTTTCTTTTTCTTTTTCTTTAATAAAACTGTAAGGCACCATGCTCGAAGTGGCACAGGAATCTAGATAGTTCCATGCTGTTGCACTGAATTTCAAAGTTAAAGGCAGACTGGCAGAGAGATTTGTTGAAAGTACGTGTAGGCTGAAACACCATCTACGCAGGAAGGAACACTGTAAGCATCAGCAGCTGATTTATTTCATCAGAACTGAGTTCACTTATAAATGTGATTCTGACTTTTTCTGCCAATTCTTTTCATAAAAGCAATACGTATTCTAGGTGTCACAAACTCTTGTGTATCCTTTTCCAAGCGAATTACTTTTGCAATGTCATTGTTTTGTGATGTCTTTTCTGCTAATCTGATGTGTAGCACACCTGTGACTAACTGATTTTTACTTTCATTTTTTATTGAGACAATACTGTGCAGACTTTTTTTTGACAGTAACCTGACATAAAGCTTTGTCTGCTGAACCCAAGCAAATTTACCTGCTGGAAATTCATGCATTTAACCTAGAAAGTCATGGATCATTTGATGAATGATAAAATTACATGGTCAACCTGAAAAGTAAACCATTTATATTGAAAAATAAATAAATAAATAAATAAATAAAAGTTTGCTCTTGTACAGCTCTAACTATGACTCACTGACCCAAGAACTCAAAGCATTACAGGGATATTAAGAACATAAAAACAAATATTTTAATAAACTGAAGTAATTAAAGAAGACAGGAAATACAGACTTGTTTGTCCATCTGAAACAGAAAGCCTTTCTGTGCTAATGAGAACAGATCATACCCCTCTCATTCCATTACAAATTTCTTGGACCAACACCTGTCAAGAAAACGTTATCACTGCATGCATTTCCTTTTAAAGAGTTGCAGGAATCAATGAATGTAAGGATCAAGAAGTACTGCTCTTGCCTTCCGTAAGAAAAACATTTGGTGCCCTGTCTCCTTTCTTCAGACTCTCTTCTTTCTGCCTTCAACAGTCACCAACTCTGAAAGAGGGCACAGATACCTCCCTCCCAGGGCATAAAAAGTCCTCTGTATTGAGGGTGAAGAAGGGGGAGGAAAGGGGCAAAAATACACCATTCTTCATACCTTCGACTCCTTCCAAACCTACCCTGAAAGTGAGGATCAGTGTTCCTCTGTAGGGAAGGGAACCACATGCATCTGTCCTCACCACTCTCATTTGATGCCTCTAAGAGCAAGCAGTGTCACATCTAGCTTTCAGACCAGAGCATCTGCAGGAGAGCATCTCATTTGTTGCAGTAAACTGGCTTAGATTCAATCCAATTTAGATTGAAGTGATGATAATGTGCTGTAGGAAGGAACTAAGAAGGTAATTCAGAAGGTGTTTCTGCCTGTTGGAAGGTTATCCAGATAGTTACTCTTACTATTTTTTTGCAATTTAAATTCCCAGTTACTTCTAAGCAGTCAGTGAGCAGACCAGTTCGAATCTTTTTATGCATGTGTGCACATGTGCTTTTTTTTTTTTTTTTAAATGCCATTTTACATATATGACTGGAGGAATCAATGGAAAGTAGAAGTGTTCCTATCAGAACCAGGTAAACACACAAACGAATCAATTGAAAAGATAAAAATATTCCCAGTGCAGTCTCTGCTTTTCAAGTTCTTCAGCATGATAACAAGGAGGCTGTAGCACAGACTGTGGCACTGGGCTCTACGTGGGAAGTGATGGTAAAAGCAAAACCTTATCTGAACAGGCTGTCCAACTGTTAACTTCCCAACTCACAGGCACATGCACACAAGCCAGCACCACCATTTTATGCTCACTGCTGACTACAGTGCTACTTGTGAGGAAGTTCTAAGGCAGGAGTCTTGTCTAAGATAACACTTGCATCAGACTGCCTGAGAAGATGCCTCCTTCCTTGCACCATGCTGAGGAAGCCAAGCTAATAGAGGTACAAAAGCTGCTTCTGCATCCTGCAAGAGGACAGCACAAGGGCTGTGAGGGGTCTGCTGATTCTGAAGTTTCCTCCCGTGCCTGGTAATGCTAAATGTTGTACAGCCCCCTTGCCTTGGAGAACATGTTACATACCATCTGTGAGTGGGCTTTAGGCTAGTTCTTCCTCAGCAAGATGGCAGGAGCTGGGCTGTATTGTGGGGCAGTGCCTGGTGGCTGCTCATCTGGAGTGGGGAAACAGAAATAACATTTTTGAGACAGTGGAAATGTTAACAAATTGCAGAAGTTCAGCAAATCACAAAACACAGTGTCAGTTCAGCCTTTACAGAGCATTATCTGGGGACAAAGTACCTGGCTAAAAATCTCACAGAGACTATAACAGAAAAAATCAAGTGACATAAGTCATTAAGAAACAATATCTTCTGGGCAATCAGAACTGAAATCTAGGCTGTTAGCAACTAATTCAGAGCATTTCTGGACATGGTTTATGATTGCTGAAAGAGAGGGTAGCAAGCCACTTTTGTAGCCAAGTTTGTAATACAGTGTCTTGCACTGGGATATGCAGAAAATTATTTCAAGCACATTGGTGTAATGGTCAGTTCTGGAATATCTGATATGCTGAAGTGCAATCAAAAAGCATAAACAGGAATTACAACTTCTCTGAGGAGGGAGGAAGGACAGAGACCATATGAAAGAGCTTTATATCCTGTGGAGAGCCTGAGGCTCCCCCTTCCCACAGCACAGCACAGTCACCTCTGGTCTGTGGCACAGAGGGTTCCAATTTCTTTTAATCCTCTGTTGAAGCATGCATCTTTGGTCTCATTTATTCCCAGTGTCTCACTTCCCCCACCCATAAGGGGAAGTGAGGCACATTCCCAGGGCAGTGGGAAGAAAAATACATAGAACAGTAAAAGGTCCTTGCACTCTGCAATGGGGGGCTACGTGTATACCGCGTAGACTGACAGATCTTCCTGCAATAAACTTCTCTGTGGCTTCTAGCTCAAGGTTACTCAGTCTGCAATCTTGGTACAAGAACAAGCAAACTCACTCAAGTAAGCTGTAAACAAGACATGCAGTTTTGGAGACCTCCACATTAGAGATGTGTCCCTGACTTCACCTGTAGCCAGACATAAGTATAAAGGATAAGAACTGGGGAAAAACAATTCAGTTCTGCAGCTATTCCATCTTGGTAAGGGGACACAAGACATTCACAGTTGATTCTGAAGACCCTTCCAAGGTTTCTATCTTCCCGATATGCAGCAATGCCAACTGACTGCTGACTTTGAATACAGCTTTTCATCACAGAAATGTTGACAGTTTAATTATAGGAGGCCCTGCACAGGTTAGAAGAGCATACAGAGCTTAGTATCGCAACTCCCAACAAGTTCTTTGAGCAGCGAACCTTTTGAAGCTTGCTTTTCTGTTGCTTTTGTTCCTACAACAATTTGCAGTCTTTCTGTTTGCTCATACAGATTCTCTGATGTCTAATAATAGGTTGAATTCATGCTGTGGCCTTTCCATTAACAGGGGCTTGCCTTGTATCTATTTGGCAGCATGTTTTCATGAAGCATATAGGAACTCTTGATCTCTCTGCAAATGTAGTTAAAACCAGGCAATGACTTCTAAGGAACACATGGGGACTGGCAGACAGCATGATCTTGTAAGGACCATTTCCCTAGGAAACTGGATTAAAAGACTGGTGGCTGGTTATGCAGCAGGCTAATTCAACCCTTCTTTTTCTGTCACCAAAGAACAGTGAGATTATTTTTTCTTTAACCCAAGTTAATTAGCAGAATTTAAGTCAGGGAAAGATAACTCCCCAGATTTTTTTGCATTAATAGGGTCTAGAAGAATGACAGCTTTATGTTCTTGTATAACTAGAAAAAAAAAAATGGTTTTAAGTGTCCTTTCTTATTTATTACTGGTGATTTGCTTTATCAGGGATTTCCATGTCATGGTGTCTCCTTTGAAATAATTTCAAAATCATTATTTCTCTAAGGCTGTTTCAAGCAACATCACAGAAACCTCCCATAACCTGTTTTCCCACTGGAACTTTTATCTTTCTTGATTATCAGCTGTGTTCCCATGACAATTCTTGCACTCACACATCCCAGAATTAGCTCCTAACACGTTCCAGCCTGATGGTACATCAAGCCCACTCAGTGCTTTGGAAGCTACATGTACACAGTAGGCTCTGAATATATGGGGGAAAGAAAGGTCTCTAATGTGGGTATTAAGACTTACATTTATGATTGAAAGATGGCAGAAAGGGTGGACAGAAGGGAGTGGAAGTAGTAAAAGACACTCAGGTTTACCTCCAAAAAAAAGTTGGGGGATAGGAAAACATCTATGTAATAAGCATATAGCTTTGGTGAAATGGAACACATGCTTAAAAATGGCTTGTCAACTTCACTTCAGTCAGATGGTAAAGCAAAAAATGAATACATCTGTATTTTGAATTAATTTTCCTGCAGCTTTCCATCATTGAACTCTCAGTTTTCCTGTGAGCTTACTATTTCTGTCAGGTGGCCAGGTGTCATTTCCACTTTAAATGCTGCTGCATAGCTGGATGCATTCCAGTTGCAGATCTACATACCTTTTTCAAGACTGCAACAGTCATCTTAGCCAAAACCTCAGCAAACGCTAGAAGAGCGTACCTTAAAAAAAAAAAAAAAAATTGCTACTTGCCATACATAATGCTATATATATCATCCAGCAGTCCAGCAGGACCAGTAACCAAGAAGGCAGCATCTCGATGTTCTACTACTGCAAGCTAAGTCAAGGACCACTGACAGAAAAACTCAAGGCAGGCTCTGGTTTGGCTCCACCAGTGCTGTTGGTTTGCTGGGAAAGCCACCATTGCTCTCCCACATCTTGTGGCCAGCTCTAATGTTTCTCAGCCAAGGCATGATGAATTCCAGCCAGCATTCCTGGCAGATCTTTATGCCAGAAGTTCTGGCAAACCAAAACTGCCAGCAGAACTTGTTCAGCTTTAATATAGCTACTCAAAGAGCTGCTGACTAACTTTTTCTGCCAGTAGCTGGAGTTCACAGATGAAAGCTGCTCTGCAGCTTCCTAAGTGTGTTTGCTCCCAGCTTGCTCTCAAGAAGCTCTCCAGACTAGAGAAGTAAAGCTCTTCAACTTGTCTCCATCTGAGAACAGCCTACCATCTCACCATCTGTCACAACAGCATTTTCTAACATTTTCTTCTCCCTTTTGGTGCTTCTTACACCTTTCCAAAGTTTGCCCTCTGGCATTATCTGAATGGCACAGCAGTGTCAAGCCATAAGAAACACACCTGGGAACACTTGCATTTATGGAATATCAGAAAGTCTGTTTACTCCCAAGTAATCACCTTATCTCACTCAGTAAGGTGGTACCTCAATGGTTAAAAAAAAAAAAAAAAAAAAAAAAAAAAAAAAAAAGCTTGTAATGCAAGCATAGTTACTAAGATAGCAGGCAATTGCATTTTCTCCTATGAGATAGTACTCTGCTTCACTGTTTGACAATGCTCTGAGCTTTCAGCTGCCTTCAGCTTTTATAAGATATATTATCCAAAGAAAGTAATTTAAAGATGCACAGAAATTTTAAGGTATTCAGTTTGCTTTAATCACAGCCTCAGCACTATTAATGCTTTGATTTCAGAGAAGTTATTGCAGAAGTCTATTTTTGCTATGCAGTTTGTACAAACCTTCAATAATATAAAATTTAAAGTAGAAATAATGCATTCAAGGGCAAGAGTATCTTTCTGAGGGGTTACCTATATTAGTAATATTGTTCTCATTCTGACAGGATCTCTGCCACAATACTAATAAAAACATTACTGCCTATAGCACCAGCTCCCATCACCATTTTAATGAGAGCCTTTTTGTTCCTTGGTGGAAAACCTCACAACAACATCTATCCATCTCCATAGGGATATAGTTGCACAAAGAGGTTCCTAGTTGTTTCTCCACCTCTCTCCAATTTCCCAACAGCCCTTCCACCAATTCAGAGTTGCATGGGCACCCTCCAAGTCTCTGTGCTGGACAAAGGGGTGGCCAACAGCCATGCCCTGCATATCTACAGGCTGAGCCCAGGAGGAGACCATGGGAAGTGGAGAGAGAAAAACATTGCATTATTGTTGCCATAGAGACAGGAATTAGCACAATAACTATTGTGTTGTGTTTTAGAGCTCCCTGGTCTCCAGTTTTAACTCCTTCCCCCAGCTCCACCACCACTTCTGCTCTGTCCCAGCAATATCCCACAACACCTGACATATTTCTGGGTCAGAAACTGGAAATGGAGTGGCAGAATAAGAACACGAAGTCTGGTTAGGGACCAGGAAAAGAAAGTGTGGGAAGGCCTTGTAGAAAGAGGAGATCATAAAGTGTTATAAAACACAGGGACACACAGAACTGGGTTCTGGAGATGGTATGGAAACAGAAGATGGGAAATATTTTAGTATTACACTGTTACCCTCTACCCTTCTTTAGAGGAGCTCTGCCCCTCATGGCAAGCAAAGCAACAGCCTGTACACCACTCGGCGGTATGAACTGGGACTGTCGCTTTCCCTCCCGTATGAAATAGCCTCCCCTTTTTCTTCAGCACTGAGAGGAAAAAAAAAAAAAAATCTTCTAGTAAGCAAATCACATTTTCTTGTGGAAGGAATAAAAAACATCTGTATGAATTTGATAGTTTTAAAGTTTTTCACATCCACTATTTTACTTTCAATTAAATGGTTGGACCATTTCTGATGGGTCTGATGTTCCAGTGCCCTAAAACTTGTACTGTTTATTATGTTTGAGCTGTTGTTGACATAAATTCAACACCCTTCTGTAAAACCACCTATGCTCTAAATATGCAGAAACACTGGAAAAGCATTAAAAGAGAATAATAAAGATTCAGTTCTGAAAACTATGGGGACAAGGAATTTCTGATCCACTAGGCATCACAATTAACTACAGGTGCTGGAGGCAGCTTCACTGGCTGTGTAAAGCATCTCCAAAGATCTTTTGCCTGCCAGTAATGGTGTCTCTTGCTGCCACAGCCATCATGCAAAACCCAGCAAACAAGCCTTGCTCAGCTACCTCCGGCTCTGCATTATGCACCAGCCTTTCTTCTTTCAACCTTCCAAAACCACTCTCCTCTGCAACCACCGGAAGCACAGCTGAAATCTTACTTCACCTAGCAAGTGAAAGACATCATAAAGCAGCAATGCAGAGGATGAAATTTGCTTTCCAGGACAGCATTGGCATGCCTGGCCCTGCCTAGCCAGCCCTGCCAGGGAGCAGGGCTCCCGCCACAGGAAACATGGGCTGTGAAAAGGGCACAAAATTTGGCTAGGGGGTATTCACACTTAGCCTTGTTGTTTTATATCCTCATGCTGCTTCACACCCTTTCCTGAAAATTAATACTGCTTTTCTGAACCCAGGGAGCTGAGCTACTGGAAGTTCATTTGGTGCAGGTAGAATTCAACAAAATCATCTCCTTAGATTTCATCCTCCTTTGTGCAAACTGACAAAGCAACTGGGTCTTCACAAGCCACCTGGCTGTGCAATTGCAAATACAGACAGCAGCATCTCCACCATGAGGTCACGAAGGATCTCACAGAATCACTTTTCCTCCCTGCTGGCTGACAACAGCCTGAAAATGGGGAAAGTTTGCAAAATACAGGTGAATAATACAACTGACTTGTAGCTTCTACTACTGCCCAGTACCAGCATTCCTAGAGTTTACTCTACAGTTTCAAACCTTCAAGCCTTCCACCTCCTCACCATTACTATTCATCATAATACCCATACTAGCCCTCCTTCCAGCCCTCACTATTTGGGTACCTCTTCCCCTCCCATTTTCTCTAGTAGATTTAAACCTCGGGGTCCTCTTTATAGTGGCCATATCAAGCTTGGCCATCTACTCAATTCTATGATCAGGCTGAGTGGAAGGAAAAGACAAAGAAAACACCACCACAAATTGCTTTTTCACCTGTGACAGGAGATAATGCTATAACGCTAACCTCTGGTGTCATGCAGTGGTGTCAGACACACTGCTGCACAGATTTAAAAGAGTAGTGAGAAATGAACAAATTTGGTTGTTAGTTACTGTACAGAAGTTTTCAAACAAAACCATATTTTTAAATAACTTGTTCTCATAGGCAGGCCTTCAAAATGATGAAAATGAATGCTTTAAAAGTAAAGGAGAATCTTCACTCCTTTATTATCTATACAGTATATTTTGTAGGAGCAAGAGAAAGAAGTCCAAAAGCAGAGCAATGTTCAGTGGGGCTTTCAATTCCACCCTCACTATCTCATGCTTCCATCCCCTCCTCCCTTCTCCAGACTTGCAAAAGAAAATACCATCTGACCAAAAGTCCTATACCTGTTACTTCTGTAGACAACTCCCTTGTCTTGATGGTGAAGACCTATGCTTTTTAATACAGCATCAAATATGAAACACCTTTCCGAGAAAACTTCAAACCAGGCATAAAACAAACAAGAAAAATGTTCATTCAAGCTCAGGATGTTAAGGAAAAGTTCATGGCAAATCAACACTTCAGTTCCATCTTTCTTCTCCAGTCAGCAAAGCATCTGACTACTTTATTATATGTTTTTAATAAAAAGTTGTCTCAGTAGTAAATAAAGAATTTCAACCTGAAGCACAACTGCACTCTAGAATGACTAAAGTCTGAAAACATGGGAATCGTGGAGGTGGGTAAGGACCGTTGCTAACAACCCCATTCCCTGAAAATCTTTTTTCATGAAATGTAATAAATAAAATTATGACAAATAACTACAATCTTCTAACTCTCAAAATAGCAGGATGGGGAGAAGCAGTGGGGTGTAGATTTTGCTCACCTGCCAACAGTGCAGCATACAAAAATGCCATTGTGAAGTTCTAAAATCACAGTCAAGAGAATCACTCAACAGTCACCTAGCTGGGAAATAAATTTACCTGCTTAACTCTCTGGTGGTGCAGTAACTTTGAGCACAGTTTGAAATCATCTGTATTTCTACTGCATTTTCCTGTTATGCTTCTGAAAGATGGGCTAATGAACTCCTTTATTTTGTGAACCCTAAAGAAAAACAAGGGATTATAAATATTTTTTTTCCTATGGTTCCCTAACCTTTATTGATTTCTAAGAATTTTATGTCTTTATTGTGATTTACTTAGCGTTATCCCTATTTTATTTTTTTTTTATCATAAGCAGAATAAAGTTTCTGAATAACAGAGAACATTCTGTGCTTCCATTCAGGGGTCACTTCACAGATAAAACACTAATATGAATCCCTAGATTAAACACTTCATCTCACCAAAAGTTAATGGGACTTACATACCTAAACTAAAAAGATTAAAATAAATGTCACAGTAGGCTGGGACTATGCTGTGTTAATACAGATATTGTTTGTAACCAGGTGGTCTCACTGAGATATGTTTGGTTTCCCTCTAACATCACAGATGGTACTTATCACTCCATCTAATTTTGTTCAGTGATACCATCAGCTAGTACATCTTCTAGTGGTGGACTTGGCAAGTGCTAGGTTAAAAGTTGGAGTAGATGATGTTAATGGTCTTTTCCAACCTAAATGATTCCATGATTCTATGATCTTCATGGTGTGAATAAAATTAAGCCAGACATCTCAAGAACCTGGGCATCATCTGTATTAATAAAGCTGTATTTCACAAGGTTTCTTTATACCTATTATAAGCATGAGCAAAATATGGTCGAAGTAGGGGAAACTTCCACACCTTTAGCCAGGGCCAGTTTGGGCTATTTGCTGTGTTGTGAAATGGCTCAAATGGGTCACACAAATGGTCTGTTACATGCAAAGCAATGCCTGGCTCTGTGGCTCTGAGTGATGACTGAGTGCGAAAGTGCAGAGCTTCTCAGGGTACTCCATCTCATCCACATTAGCTTTGTCCTGTAGGAAATACACTACTCCTGGTCCTCAGCTGTTGCTAAGAATGCCACCTAATGGTTAATAAAACTGTCCGTGGTGATGTAAATAAATAAATAAATAAATAAATAAATAAATAAATAAATAATAGTGGTTTGGAAATCAAGGCTGAGTAATATTAGTTCAAATCTTGAACAGAGTCATGTGATACCATCTGGTGGAGACCTGCTAGATGGTAACAACTGTGTTGTATCTTCCAAAGAGCACAAGGTACTTAGCAAAACGGGTGAAGCCTTTTGTACATAATGGCACATAGGGCATAAAGCTTTGCTGGCATCTATTTGCTGTCATGTTGCAGCAAGTGCTGCACTTTGATTGCAGTGTTTTTCAAGCCCATTTTTATTTTCCTTTCCACTTACCTTTGAAGCTTTGATCACAATGCCGTGCAGCTAAAGACACCTGAGAAACAGATTGCTAAGCAACAGATGCTGCAAAGGACAGCTTCCTCTCCCTCAGTGCTGAGATGGCAAGAGACCTTGCGGTGCTCAAAGTTGCCTGTTGCAAAATATTCACAACAAAAATGGCTTAGTGTTATTCAGGCAATCAGGTGAAGCAAGAAATGACTTTTCAAGTAGGAGTTAAACAGGAATAAGGAAAAGAGACAGTTCAAGGAAATAAAAGAGAAACATGATGGAAGGCTACAAAAGGCTACATGAAATAAGGAGGTGTTTTGAGAAGAAAACAGATACAAAGGAGATTTCAAAACCTGTACGACAGCATAAAATATATATGAACTTAATTTACTGTCATTCTTATAAAAGTTTATTGTGGAAATTCTATTTAGCGTTCATTTTATACCACACTATCAAAAAATATGCCTACCAACTAACCTTACTGTTGTATTTTCTTTCAGAATTATCAAAGAAATAACTTTATATAATTTCTACACTTTCCATAAATGTTATCCATGGAGTAATAGAAAAGCTTATTTTGATCACCACTTGGGAGAGAATGTAGAAATATACATGACCAGAGACCCAAGTTACATAATCTTTATAGAAGACAAATGGGTATTTCACCCAAAATATAATTTGGAGGCCAATGTATACATTCAAGATGGGATACTTGACAATGCCAAGCAAGCAAAAGGTTGTGTCTGTCTTATAAGAACTGCTTTCAAGATAGGAAAAGCAAGGGGATAAAGTATCCTGATCTGGAAGTACAGTATAATACTGCATTTAGGAAGTGTGTTTTCCTTGTCTAAATACTAATTTGCTATTTTAAATGTGTAAATAGGCTTGCTTAGTAAGAGAAGCAGTGGCAACACAAACGTGTTGTTGTTGTTGTTGTTTTTTTATGCAAAACCAACAAGAAAGTACTGAGCAGCCACAACAGCTGAGTGTTAGAGATGAACAAATGCAGACATACAGTGAAAATTAGGCTTTGCAAGGGATATTAGAACAAACAGGGAGAAAACAGAGTTGCTATGCAGGAAAAAAATGGAACAGATTAAAGATAATCTAGGCACAACAAAAAACTAAATACTCTGCCTTGTTTCAAATCAAAGGAGATGTTGAGCATGGAACAAAAGGCATAAGGCTAACAGGAATCAGGTTGGGGGATTGTTAAGGAGCTTATTTGGTCTTCTGAGACCAAATAATTTTCACAGCAGAATTCTGAAAGAACAAGACTTAAATGAATATACAATTGCAAAGAGGTTGCTGAAAGACTGTTTCAGCTTGCCAAGATAATGGCTGAGAGAAAGAGAGGGATTCTATTCTGTCTGTAAGTGTATCACTGCAGTAAAAAACAGAAAAGGGAAGGAAAAAGAAAAAAAAAAATATATATATATATATATATATATATTAATTTATATATATATATATATATATATATATATATATATATATATATATAAAGAAAATGGCTAAAGGGCAAACATGAGAGCAAACATCCTGAAGTTAGAAAAATGTTTCTACCTTCAAGGCAACGAAGTTTGGGAACAATCTTCCAAAGAGAGTGACTGGCACAAAACTAGTTAGAAGTGGAGACTGATCACAGTCTGGAAAAAGGGTTTAGTGACAAATTTGCCTGAGGTAGGTAGAAGAAAGAGCATTTCAAGTACTTTTTTCTATCCATTTCTCTCTAATCAAGTCTCTGCGATTCTTCCATGATGTCCTAGATGTTTCACTATGCCTGTTAGATAATATTCCAGCATGGAGCAACAATCTTTTGTTGCATTAATATTATCAGTCAGTTTAACTACCTTCCGTTTTGCATATGTCTCACTCCAGCAAAATATATGCATACACACACTGACAAACTCCCCACACAAGGTACACATTCTCTCACAAGACAGAGAATTATTTTCAACAAACCAGCACAGCGTGCACTCTTCCAGTTCTGTCAGTTTTTCCTTGAGCTGAGAGAGAAAATGGAGAAGCCATGCCCTGCCTTCTCTAACAACAGCTGAATTTCCTCAGTGGCTCAGCACACATGTAATCAACTGCATCCATGCTGCCCAAAGCAGACACACATTTAAGGAAAAGCAACCAAGGATTTCCCCTCAATCCATTACCTTAAAACTTTAGCAGAGTTTATTCAAAGCCTGTCAAAGCCAAAACAAACTATTGATACTATTGCAACATAAGAACAGAAAAGAAGGCCCAAGACTTTTCAGATAATTACTTCTATGCTTTTCAGGTTTGGAGTGAGTGGGATATTCCTTCAACAGGCTTAAGTAAACCTAAGTACATGTTTTGTTTGTGAATTGTTCAGACCTTTAGATGGGTTTTGTTTTGGTTTTGCCACTGACACACCACCTTGGTAAATCCTTTTTTACGTTTGCACCAATATACTTGTTTAAACCACATATTTCAAAAACATACTCTTAAGGTTTCTTATTAAAAAGCCTTCCAACAGTCTTAGAGGAAAAGGATTCTGCAAATGAAGTAATGTTAAATATTCTATTTTTGGAAAACTGGAGTGCAGTGCCAATTAGCCTGCAGTAGTCTGAAGGCAAAATTCCCCAAACCCCTACCAGCCAAGGTCACCAAAGCTGTTGCACACATGATAACACAACCTTTTACTGCATATACACATTTAAAATAATTATTTTGTATGCCACACTGTATCATCTTCTTTTAAGTTCATTTCCAGTGAGTAATGGATGGCTCTAAATCCAATTTAATCCATTTTTGCCATGCAATTTTCTGCAATGTCTACTATTTTCAGAGTATATTACATCTTCACTACTTCTGAATGTATCTTATTAAGTAGCAATTGCAAATATATGTATCATAAATTCCAGTTCTGTAATTCCTCCTTTTAGTCAAATCTAACTTCCTTCACTCTTGAAAGCACAGAGGAAAAAAAAAAAAAACAACCTGCAGAACAAACATACATTTCAATTGGACTCCATATAACAGCCACTGAACAAAGACATTTAAGAAATAACCTGTATTTATTTGTTCCTAAAACCAATTCCCTTTTCTACTGACTCCTTTTAATGCATTCTGCCTTTACAAAAAATGATATATAGTTATGCAATTCAGTTTGATGACAACTTTTTTTTTTTTAAATAATAATAATTAAAAAAAAAATTGGAAATTAAATTTGCTAGCATTTTTTCTCATCCTCAGAAGATCAGTTTGAGGTATTTGAGTAGCATTTGAAAAACCTCTACAAACCTCAGTTAAAAAGAGAAACAAGAGAGCGGGGGATTCTGCAAAGCCCAGGAGCACCCGCTCCACTTCTTCCCTAGCTGAAATGTAGAAGGGCTCTGGAGGGATGCCAAGATGTTGTTATCCTTAGATCCCACACGCAGGAGGGGTTTGGGTGGTTTTGTTTGTTTGTTTTCACAGTCTCCATATGAAGTTCTTCCAGCTTATGTGAGACCAGTTATTCAAACGGGGAAAAGATTCAACTTTAAGAAAATTCTTACATTCATCTGATTAAAAAAATCTTAAATCTGGCTACTTCACAGACACTAAGCCACTTAAGTTAAAGCTGTTTTTTTTCTGCACTTCTGCTCCACAGAAGGGACAGGCTGTTTGTCAACAGGTTTTACTACATTGTTTTTGAAGGGGTTCTGGACCTGAGCATCCCATTCTAACCAGCTCAATCACAATGAAACCAGCAGGAGAGCATGGTAGTGTTTTTTCCTTCCATATAAATGATAGTTCAGCCTATAAAGTGGCCATAAAAGCAGCAGGCAGGAACTTTATAAATTCTTGTCTGTCAGTTATTCCCGTGTCAAGTATACATTATTTGCAAGTTAAACTTATTTTGTTTTCTGCAATCTGCCAGCTCTACAAACTCAAGCTGACAATCAAGCAAAGTTCTTCTCATGCATAATTACTGTTAATGAAGAATCCTCTGGCCAAATTGATTCACTGATGCTTAGGCATTTTGTTTCCTGTCAGCATTTTTTTTTTTTTTTTTTTTTTTAAGATAAACAAGAAAGTATTGGATCTGGTTCACTATCAGCACATCTCCTCTGTTGAGCTTGCACACCAAAGCAAGCAGTTAAAACACCAGCTTTAAAAGTTAGTTACTATAACTTTGAATACACATAAATAACACGACAAGTAGGCAGCAATTTTACATTGGAGTAGTAGATGTTAGAGGAAAGTCTCTTTTCAGCACAACTTTTGAAGTACCTAGGACTTAGTGGTGTTGTCTTTCACTTGTATTTCACTCTGCCCTTTGCTGTATACTTGTAGCACATTCACATTACTAAACTCCGTGAAAAAACATTTTCAGGGACAAAAGTTTTCAGGGCTTGGGAAGAGAAAATTAGACCATTGATTCAGTATTATTCTTTAATAAACAAAGTGTATTTTAGCGCCTACATTTCCAACTTTGGAACAATTATCTTATGGTAAAGAATGTTATGTCCAAACCAATGGGCCAAGTGCCAAAGTTGATTTTGATTTGAAACAGGTTGGGAATCTCTGCCTGTCTCATAGCAATATTCAAGTGTTTATCAACAAGAGCAGACTGATCCCTCCCCTTTCTTTTTTCATATGGAGTAACATATACTGGTATCTGTAATCATTACCTACTTTTATTGTACTGATATCAGCTTTTCATAATAATTATTATAATCATATTACACACCAGTTGTCTAGAAGAAAGGAAACACCTGTAAAGGTAAATTCTACTTTGATGAAAGACCGCTAGTTGATGTGTAATGTCTGCAAGACACTGATGTTCTACCCACTCACATCCAGAAGTCAGCCACTCTCTCGTGCCTAAGTGATTACTCCCAGTGGCAAGTGAAACTGCCTTGCCTACTTCTCCAGATGCCTGAATTTTTCAGCTTATTGCCTTTTTGCAGAAAGGAGGATCAAAGTAAAGATGGTGACAAATATCTCTAACTCTATCCAAATCAATATCTTCAAACATAAAGATGAAGTGCTTTAAATATGTTTGCACAAAGATTCTCAGTACTATATCAATCTGCAGGAAATGATACACGTACTACTGACAACACTGTGGAACTTTATGAATGTGCTTTCAGATGAAATTGTCAGTTAATAACAAATAATCCTAACATTTGCTAACATAGTTAACAAAAATGCTTTAAAGCCAACAGATTGTTATTTACAGCTGCGCCAGATGGGACAATTTGAAAAATGTTTAGCTGCTCTTTAGTTAACATTTAAAATACATCCCTCAACATCCTTGAATAATTTTAAATTGGGGAGATTTTATTTTTGAGTAATATTTATCTGCAAATATTTTTATGTTTCTGCTGTCATGTACAATTATACATGCCTGTAAATAAAAGACAAATTGCCTACAGAAAATTACCACTGGAGCTTACACAGCAGAAACATTAAATATTAATAAATGAATACATCATTTTTTAGTACAGAGAGACTAAACTTTGTGGGAAACTTGTATGTTATTTATTGTAATATATTATTTGAATGGAATGTTTATACTGCAGTATACATTCATGGGGGATTTGTGCCATCTGTGTGTCTAGTTCTCAGATAAATGGTCAATAACAAAGCCTTTAAGGAAGGGACCTTGAGGTGGTCATGGTCATGGTCATTCAATTATTTTCAAATGTCTTTAGACTCTCCAAATCCACTGCAGGTCTTTGCAGTTTTCTTCCACCCTTCCGCAACATTCTCTAAGTATAAAATTACTTTAACAACTAAAATGCTGAGGGGTGGCACAAGGACACAGGAGCTGCTGAGGTGGTGCTAGGATTGCCCCAAGCACAGGGGCATACCCAGAGCAAGCTGCATGCCTCATGTCTAACCGCATGAAAATACTGAACTCTTCTGTCCCCTGTGGCAGCGTTTTCACTGATCCTTATAGCCAGTTCATTCCAGAAAGGGGGTGAAAGAAGTAGTTTGCAGAAGAGGCACACCAAGGAGAAGCAGCAGGGAGTCATCCAAACAGAAAGCATCAATGCACCACTCACCTAGAGTTTACTTCTTCTACCCTACCTCCAGTCCTGTCATGACATCCCCTTGTTTGGCTGCCACTTACTTCACTGTGAAAAATCGTGTTTTTAAATCCACTGCTATATAGTTCTCAGTGCTGTCTGAGCCTCACATATTCAAAGAAAAAGATAAAGCACTTTTTTGTTGTTGGATCCACATAACACATTAATAGTGTATCTAAATGAGTAAATAAAGACTTAAACTTTTCACTTTGATGTGCACCAGTACCTTACATTTCTCTCATGGCATTGCATTAAATCATGAACTTCAACACACTTATAGTACAGGATCTTCAAATTTCCCTTGGAGTTTTAAATACACCACCACTCCTACACAAATTTCACAACAACAGGCCTTTTAGATACAAGTCTGAGAAAACCAAGCAAGAACTTGGTGTAACTTTTTATCTGTATCAGGCAGTTTGGACATACTCACTATTTTACATGTATTAGTTGTTAAATAATTTAGCCTGTGCACTACTACTACTGTTATGAGCTGGAAACACTAATTACAAGATTCTTGCAAGGGGAAAGCAATATCTTTATGTTTTTTCACCTCTGGTTTATCAGAGGTGGAGTGTGGCACTCTTTCAACTATGTCTCCTCTAACTGTAATTTAGAGTATGTTTGTCCTAGTCTTCAATACAAAGAGAAACAAAAGCGGGGCTAACAGTTCAAACTTGCAACCAAAAGTGGTCATGGGATTTTAGGTTTTGCGTTAACATTGTGCTTAGAGAAGTAGTCTCTACCACCCTGGAAGGACATGGAGTCAGAAACTGCAGTACACCAGCAGGAAGAATTTAAGATGAACAATTCTTTTGCTTTATTTTCCAAGTACACCAGCTCTAATTTTAAGACCTTGGCACATCAAACCAGACTACATAGTCTTTTGCAATAATAATTGTTTCAACTGCTAAATGGTAGTAATGCTAACATGCTGGATTAATATCCTAATAATTTCTACTATTTCGGTCCCTTTTTCACTCTTCAATAGATGAACAGGGAAAAGGGGGAATAGGGAACAGAAAGATGAAAAGCCCTCAGAGAACTGGGTTTAAGTACTCTTGTTCTCATTTGAAAATTAAATTTCCAAGATGATAAAATAGTAGTCAACCCATAGCAGTTTCATATTTGGCACAGAGCTGTGAGTACTGTGTATAGCTCAGGAACGGACTACATCCTCTTCATAAAGTTCCCACTTGAGACATAGCCTAACTAAATAATCTAGATTTTGTATTTTAGTTTAACATATATCTTCAAGAAAGACGTGTCATCAATGGACATGTCTTCCAGGACTCTGGTAACTACAGTGATACTCAGCAACTGAAGACTCGTGGAACAAATAAAGAGCCCATAAAAGACTTCAATTCTAATGGCTCTTGATTATCATAAAGAGTTGCTGTTGTGCACAGGTCTGTTCTCTTTGGTCTGACCTGTGAAGGTCTACCCAACCCCAAAAGAGAATCTCAGATATTCAACTCCTGCAGTAGGCTTCAGTCAATGTCCATGCCGATAACAAGTCACCTAGCAACATCACTGCTCAGTGGGTTCTGGATTTAAGTCCATTATAAAGGAATTGTCCCATTCCCACATTCTTACTGAGGATGCGCACACACAGAACTAGTTTTAGTAGGTTAGATTTTCCAAGTGATACTGCTGATCCACTTTAGAGCCCACCAAATATTTGTTTTTATGAAGTTGTATCAATTAGTGCCATTGTTTTCAGCAAGATTTTCATAGGTAACTTAGATATTTACGTCTGAGTAGGACATCCTACATTCTCATTATAGCCAATTAAAAGAAAAATACAGTGTAATTCCTCTGATCTCTTAAATGTTTAACTTTCAGATACAAAACACTGTGCCCTAGAAGGGCTACTGAATATAAATGGAAGATAAAAATATATATATTTAATATAGATTAGCATTGCATACATCTACATTTAACCAAATTCATCTCTTCCCTGGAATTTCTCACATCATATTGGTGAATTTAATATCATTAGAAGTAGAAACTACTACTTTTAAATGGGTGGATTAAAATAGTTTTTAAATCATGGTCCTACTATATTTCCATCCAACTTGAAAGGCTGCAATAAGTTAACAAAGTAAAAGGACCCTCTACAGTAAAGAATATTCTTGGTTGCAGATTGAGTTTGCCGTGGACACTGAATACAGTATAGAGATCATTGCAGGTGATTCGCAAAAGAGTTATCATAAAAAAAAAAAAAAAAATTAAAAAACTTTGAAAAACAAATTAAGTTTTAATTCTGATTTATTCATTTAGTGGAAGGATAATATGAGAACGGAACACTACACTAAGCATAACGGATGCCTGGCTGTGCATGGATCTGAACAAACTTTTAATTGTACAATGCATTCTCTTCCAGGTGTAAAGATTGCTCATCCAGGCTGCTTTGTATTTTTGTTTCTTTGTTTTTTAAGCTTCTAGCCCATGAGGTTAATTAGCTGTTCATCAACCAAGATACACATATGACATACTGGAAGAAGATAATATTGCTGTTTTGATGACTTTTATATAAGAGGTTTCTGACATTTGATACTTTCTGGATCCCATCTCTTCATTGCTTAGCTTCCATGCTAATGAGCAAATAGTCTTTATTTACATTACTCCTTCAAAAAATCCTGCAATAAATTCCTGCACAGCCTCTTTTCAGTGCAAACATTTCATTCCAGTACTTCAAATATCTATTTTGTATGCAACAAGTTATTCTCTAGCTTTCTGTGAATTTAAATCCATAATTCTTAGGTAAAATTATTTGATTTTCAGATGAACTTTTCCTTACAAGGCTCTGTTTGCCTAGTACCATTCCCTGTGCACCATCAATGCATCTACATGTACGTCCCACGGGCAGCGATGATGTTGTTTAGTTAGTGCTAGTTTTAATCAAAAGCCTTTGCAACCATTGTCTTCAGAAATCACATGGGTGAGAGTTCAGAATACCATTAGGGTCTTTCACTGCAGAAATACTGAGGAAAGTAGATAGCATAAAGGTTCTGAAGGAGCAAACAATTACGATTAGAGCTCACATCTCTGCATGTTTCAATTCTGTTTGAACCTCTTCTTTCTTTGGGAAGGCTCTTCTACAGAGACTTACATCAGATATAACAATCCTCTTCTGAAGTAGTTTTAAATTATATAGCTTCTGGTGCAGAATTGGGCTGCTTTCATTTTGTGCATCTCATGAAGGAGAGACCATCACCTTCCCTGCTCCCCCCACACCCCTTCAGCATCCCTTGTAGTTTGATATTCCTTGGGTAAACTTTTGTGTTTAGTCTCTGCAAGCTTATCAGATGTAGACTTGAGGAAGGTATGGATTGTAAACTTTTATAATTTGTCAGTCTCACAGGAACAGAATAGTTGCTTTTGTTTGATTATGAATCTATTTTAAGCACTATTTGGGAACAATTTCAAGTTTCTGCAGTTAAATGACAGCTGTGTCTTGACAGTGTCATTTGTAAATCTAGCTCCTTCTTCCTCCCAAATAAAGGATTATCTAAAAAATTAATATGCTAGTTATAGACAGGACATCAGAAATATCTTACCTATGAATCTGCAGTAAAATTGAGAGATCATACACTAGTAATGGCAACTTGGAGTGATTTTTTTAACAAGTGTCTTGGTTTTTCATGAGTGCCTACTTAAAATGAACACTATTGATCAATTAGCACAATAAGAATCCATTCATCTTATTCTGTATTATTTTTATATATTCAAATTTGTACTTGTTTTGTCTTTTGTACGTTTTACAGTATTGTATGAATCAATCAATATTGGAAGTTGGAAGAAAAAAACCTTAACTTTATGCTTGTCTACACAAAAATCTGGATCAGCCTTCCAGACAAGACATCTGGGACAAGGAACTCACACTGTTTTAAAACAGAGTTCATTCACATTATATAGGGATTTATACACCTAAGAATTTCTGCAGACAGTAAATTATGCTACAGATCCTTGAATGGTGCAATAGTACAGCCAACAAAATTCACATGCATGACACTAATACTGTATTAAGCCTCAGCACTGGTATTTCTTTGGTTACCTGCCAAGAGTAAGAGAGGAGTTCTTTTTACCTATGACACATCTTTTCTGAGTTTTCCCTTCTCCTTCCTCTGAATCCTGAGATTAAGTCTGCAGTGCCTTTCAGAATTCAGCTTTTTTGCCCCAAAGTTGATCCGATCAACTGGCTGCAGCTAGAGACAGACTGCAAGTAGCATGAGCCAACTTACCTACCAACACAGCTCCCAGGGCTAGGGCAGGAATCTACGCATCCTTCAAGCTAAGAAAAAACACTTCAGCCCAAATAAAAAAGCAAAAGGTGACCCAACATAAAAACAGTCTCTTACCTTTAGCATGAGGCATAATTTTAGGACTTCTGTGCATTTTGCTCATCAAGTTACCTACTATTGCAATCACTTAGCACACACAATACTCTTATTTGTTCTTGGCTTCTGTTACTTATCACATATGGCCTAGGTTTGTAACAGCATTATCAAACAATTTATTCCTGGACTGCTTGCAAACATGCAAAGTAGATGTTTTGCAGACCTTCTGAATCAGACACTTGTGGTCAAATAGCCTGTGCATGCAGGAGGCTAGTATAAGCCTTCCAAACCATTAATAGCACTTAAAATAAATTTCATTCTGTAAAACACGTAATTGTAGATGTGGAACGTATGTTTATGCAAGTGCTCTGAAGCAACAGTTTAAGTTCTTCTCAGGTTGATTGTATTTACCCTAGGCAGAAGCATTTTTCAAGCTGTTTGAAATAATTGGCAGCAAACCCCATAAGAGTTACTCTAAGAATTAAATTGCTAAAACACAGTAAAATACCCAAACTGGCTTCCTAATAGTCTTTCAGCCAGCAGTCTAATTTTAACACCTTCCCTTGACCAGCAGCAATGACTGACAATGTGTAACTCTAGAGATTTGCCTCTTTCCACTCATAAAGACATATATAATTGTACATCGGTATCCTGGAGCATTTCTTCCTCCCCACCAAAAAGCAGCATACTGGCCTTAGCTTTTCCAGCTGGTTCATTCAAAGAACTTCCCCTTCCCCATCTAGCCCCCCAAAACCACCTGGTCCTAGCCAATTTCCCATCCTCCCCTCCCAGCCAATTCCATCACCTGTCTCTGTACTTGCCCTCCACAAAACAGGGACCAAACTGCTCCAGCTGAGCTTGGTCTACTCCATCATACTCCTTACCTAAACCAATCACCCAGAGCAGGAAGAAAGGCATTCAGCATACATTATTATGACATCATTAATCATTACAATTGTTTTCAGTGAACAAAACATGCTGCAGAAACAGTATGCAGTAATGCTATTATCATTTGTTTCATCTGCAGTGACAAGGCAGTATGACCTAACTGCAGCTTTCCTGTAGTTCATTTATTGTAGATATCACAGCTGCGATTTTGAAGAGCCTTGGTAGTTTGAACATGCTACTGACAAAAATAATATGTGAATTGTGACTTTAGTGTCCTAGCCAGCTTTTAAGATGAATTTATCCTCTGGTTATGTTTACTGAGATCTAAAACGTCTGCTTTTAATTTTGTGTACTTGCAATCCACACTGAAAGAGAAAGGGAAACTTTGGGGAATGTATGCAGGTGGATTCCTTCTCCAAATAGGACCAGACCACAAGTGAAATAGCCCTTCTGTATAAATATGCAGTGAATTCTGCATAAGAGAATATTTAGTATACTGACTGAAAGGAAACTGTAGAGAAAAAAAAAATAGACAAAAAAAAAACCTTCTATAACACTCGTCTAATAATGGCTTTTCATTAAAAGTGTGATCTTCTAGCCATTCATTACTTCCAAAATGATTTAAAACATATGGTGTAACTTGCAGGTGTGGGAGTTACAATTCAAGTTATCAAGGAAAACAATATACAGACAGATACAAACAAATCACAACAGAAGAAAATGGCTTATTTCATCATTTACATAGGGCTGCTTTACATTGTTTTGTCATAAACACTAGCTCCTGTAACAACAGAAATTATTTTCCCTCAGAACAGCATTTTTAGAGGCAACCGTATAATAAAAAAAAAAAAAAAAAACAGAAAGCAACTCTCTAGAGTGAGAAATGGTATAACATCAGTTCTACAAAGCATCTACTTAATGGGTTGAACCACTGTCATGTCTGAACTCCTCAAAACCATCCTGCCAGATAAGAAGGTATCAGGATCCACACATAGTCTCTTGTAAACTGGCAAATTGGACAGAAGTAACAAAAGGGCCCATTCAATGCACCACACTTATTTGTGTTCTTTTTCAATGGAGCTGGACATTGAACCATCTAATACTTTACACACAAAAGCAGCCATGTCCCAAGGACAGCAGAAGTTGTTAAATACTGAGCAGTACATGTTTTCATGCTGTCTGAGAGCAGGATGAGGTCTGTGAGGAAGAAATTTTAAAATACTGCTTTTTAATATTTTGTTGGTGGTGACACAGCTTCACTGCCCACTTTCATGTCTCCGGACTGTGCTGCTATAAAGCCCAATGCTTACATGGACTCATACACTCAACCTAAAGACTAAAGACTTTAACAATGAAGTCCAAAACACTAATTTTAAGTGAAGTGCTCCAAATATTTGGATCATGTTACCTAAGAGATCATCTTTTGTCATATGTTGCTGATCACTTTGGACTTCAGACCACAAAATGTCTTCAAGCTAAAGACTAAGAGGGAAGTTGTGAGCTAAGCATATCCAGTGATGGACCCTTCAGATCTGAGTTTTGAGTTGTGTTTTCCCCTTTAAACAGACACATCCTGGAGATCTGCTTGGAACCTGCACAATCAAGTGTGTCCTTGGTGCATTATCACCAGAAAAAAAAAAAAAAAAAAGAAAAAAAAGGATTCCCATTAGGGAAACTCAAGTCACCAGCAGCCTTGGAGCTAACATCCAGCAAGTAATACCCAATTAAAAATATACCATAAGCTGATAACAAATGTCATAGCTCTTGGCCCAGGCAGCAAAACTGCTTAAAAAGAGAGGTCGCAGAATGTGCTGATGCACTCAGTGACCTGACAGCAAATCTAACCCTGCCCTGGATAGAAATGCTGGTCAGGGAGAGCAAGGTGCAGGAGATAATCAGTTCTTGTATACACGTATATTGGAATGGAGTGAGAAGATGAATCTGTTTATTCAGAGAACAGTGAGATTATCAAGGAGAGTTGAACAGCATGTGCAGCGAAAAAAAAAAAAGAAAAAAAAAAAAAAAGAAAAAAATAAAGAAAAAATCTAATTGTGAAAAAAATAAAAACAAGGAAAGGGAATTAAAAACATTCTAGCATCAAAAACACTAATTTGTTGGAAGAGGAACATCAGTCTGCAGGTTGGACTGCACACTGGGTGAGAAAGCAATGAGGAAGAGAAGTGGAAGGAATAATAAGAACAAGAAGCAGCAGCTAATGGGAAAAGTTTCTGTGAGAACAGGTCTAAAGAGTTAGAGATACATATGCAAAAGTCCCTGCCAGGCAGAGGTCTAATGGGGTGCGCTTAAGGGAGTGGGAGGTTCATACAGGCAAAATCTGACATTAAGTATGTACTCCATTGTCCAATGCTTTTACAGATATAACAGTATATAATTTCTTCTCATCAGACCCTGAACTCTTCACGGAAATTCAAGAAGGAACTTCTTAAAGTCATGATAGAAGTAAACGTTCATATCAATAAAAGGCACCTCTTTAAAACAGATGTCACTATAGAGTTGGGGGGACGGGAGGAGGAAGGAGGTTGTTTTTGTTTTTGTGCGTGCCTTTTTTTTTTGTTATTGTTGTTGTTTTTTGACTTCCTGAACCCAAGCAACAGTGTGAAGTTGGCATAAAAGGCTAGAGAGAAAGAACTCTGCTAAAAGGTAGCTTAAACCAGAAGCTTCTTCCAAGATGTAAAGCCACTTCAGTATTATGCACTCCGAGTCACTCAGCAGGCTGTCAGCAGTGAGAAATATTTTACTAAGAGATATCCCTGACAACTACACCAGTACCTGAAACACCACAAAACACTTATTTATGTTTTTATATTTTACGATGATCACAGAGAAAAGCTTTCCCTGGTTTCTAGGTCTTAGGCAAAAAGTTTCATCCAGTTTTGCAAGGAGATCTAAAAATCTCTCCTGCGGATGCTCCAGTGAACCTGCAGAGCAAAGTAACAAATGCTGGGCCTTATTCACAGCCATGTAATCCTACTTACTCCTGAAGAGAAAGTGACACATGCAATGGAGATCAAAAGTACTTAGAGATACAGGCCCAGCTCCCTAGAGACAAATGAACAGCAGAAGAAATGCTCTGAGGCATGAAACAGCCAAAAGAACAACTACAGAAACTACATAAAGCCAGAGTCTGACAGAGTTTGGGTTTTAGCATTAACAAAGAGGTTAAACAGTTGAAAAAAAAAATCTTGTTAAACACCTGTTCCTTCTGTTTCCTGCTGTTGCATCCAAATGTTATTTAAATTCTGTTCTTTCCTGAATTAGTTTTCAAGTTGCAGTATCATGTCAGCTTCACAGTCAGTACCTTGCTGCTGCTTTTATTCATTCCAGAAGCAACCGTGTTTTTATTAACAGCTGGCTACACTTGGTGTTTTGTTCCTTCAGCTATATAGCTATATTCAAATATATACATAGATACACATATATATTTAATAGCCCTTTACACATTTTCTTTATCAACTATACTGTCTGGATAATTTTTTTAACACTTTGGTACTTCTTTAACACACTATTCTTGTTCTGGTAAATGAAGAGAACTGATATTCACAACGCAATAGTATTTACTTAAACTGCTCAGAACAAAACCACCCTTTAAAAAAAAAAAAAAAAAAAAGTGGGTCTTCTGTGTTTTGTCTTCTGCTAAAAAGCACTAGAGAAAAAGAGGGTGCACTGTTCTCAGGATGCTGAAAATGACCAGGTCCTCTAAACAGCCATCAAAGCATTTACTGTAAACAACACAGAAAGATGTAGTTTGCACTGTGCTTGGTTTTTGAGAGGACAGGCTATGAATCAGGGTGCACCCTAACGACAGGAAGGAGGACAGAGATGAAAATAGAAGTCTTAGGAAATTGCATCTTGCTTTTGTCTGTTCCCTCCCATTTTTCACCCTCAATGCTCCTTCTTCCACTCATTTTTTCTCTCCCACTTCTGTCAGCCTCCCTTGAAAGCTCTACTTTTACCAGCAGCATCCAGCGCATGCCCCTGCTCGTACCAATCCTCCTCCCAGTCCTTCCTGTGTAGCTGGAGCCAGCTGCTCTATTTTATCATCAACCTTTTCCTTAACCTGCCACACAAACATCTTCGGAGGAAACAATAAGCATAATTAGTCAAACCCTGTTGCCAATCTCCTCAACCGTAATCCTTGCCTCAAGTGCTACCTCAACCAGAGTGCAGTGGCATCTTCCTCCTGCAAAAGCACTCATATGCCAGTGGGTTTTGTCAGCAGAAATTCTAAGGGTTCTGTTGCACCCATCAATAAATCTTAGCTCTCAGAGCAGCATCAGTTACAGGCATACATCAAGCCAGCACTGCAGCTTAGATGCTCATCTTCCAAGTCTGCCAGTGCTGGAGCCCCAGAAGTTTCAAATGGGCAGAGGGTCCCTGTCCTCTCTCCTACTTTCCATGCAACAGCCAGAGTAGCAAATGCAACTCTCACCACATTTTCCTCCATGCCCTACCACCGTCCTCCTCTGCCTCCTTCTGCTGTGTCTCAGACAGACTTGTCCCAATTCCCTTGGGATTGGGAATCTCTGCCACTAACACGCCTTGAGCATACTCTGCCTCAAATGTTACTGTTTTCAGTACTAGCCAAGGCACTAACCAACTGAAATGGCCTTTCCCACAGCATTAACCCTGTCTGGGACTGCCTTCATCTAGCCATGTGGGTCTTGTGGTATTTAGGAATAAATTTCCCCAGGCTTTTCAGCCATAATCCAGAAACCCAACACTGGCATTAACCATATCCTCAGCGATACATACAGTTCTCCATGGCTAGTTATATACCATTTGTCTCATCTTCACCATTTCTCATCCAAATTCTTCTTGCCCTGCATAATCAAGAAGTGAACTCCTCTCTTCCACTTTGGCTTTTCTCATCTGCTAAACATGAACATAATCCTAAACTAAACATAACTGTATAGATACCACAGCAGTCCATGCTCATCCCAGTGCTTACAAGAATGAACTGCTTCATCTAGCAACAACTTATGTTATAACAGGCCTTGCTGGGTCTAACAGCAACAAAGTCTTCTCTGATCTCCAGTCCAGTGCCTTAATCTTAGTCCTAGTGCCAACCTTGGTATTAACAACACTGTAGCAACCATTCATTGACCTAGAATTAATGATGAGACATAAGAACAAACATCTTTTATTGAGTTAAGGGCCTTGAAAGACTCAACGATAAAACTTTTATCTTCCTATCACCTCAGACAGCCATTGCAGAGACAGCCCTAATCCTATCTTTGTCTGGGGACCTCCTAGAAACAATTAGTCATTTCTAAATTAATTGAGGGGTGGAGGAGGATCATCTATGTGAATAACAATATAAGTCACATCCACACAGATTTAGTAGGGTGCTGCAAAAACCTACCTGTTCAGATCCTAAGCCTTCCAAACTCCCTGTGCAGGAATCAGTTTTCTCCAAATTAATCACTCACCATTACCAGAGCACCTGTATAATCTGCCCCTTCAGGCTTCTAGAAAATTCAGCAAAAAAAAAGTAATGCTCTATACTATGACTTCACAGAAAATACACCTAACTCTTTGCCACTTACCATATTCAGAATGATTTCTCCTCCATTTGCCCCCTCACACCACTGCCCTTCTGGTAACCAGCAAGCGATTTTGCTCTGCAGCTCTCCAAAAAATTTACCTTAAACTCAACCCCAACTGATGGAGGATGGCATCAATGTCCTGTACAAGCAGCAGCCAGTGGCTTCAGCTAAACTCAGGTCTGGTTACACTTCAGCTAAGGGCTACCAGGACCCCTCTCTTTTTGTTGCAACTCTTGCCCTGGTGAGGTAGCTTGTTCTCAAAAGAACAAGCCCAGGAGGTCAGGGGAAGATCTTGGCTCATCTCACTCCTTCCTAGGCAAATAAGCTGCCAAGGGCACACTTTGGCTGGTCTGGTCCATGTTACAGTCCCCACGAGTGGATCAGATGCTGACAGAGATGGAGATGACAGCACTGCTAAGAGCAGTCCCAGAGCAGTCCCAGAGCAGTCCCAGTCTTCAAACAAAACACCCTGGGGCTAATGCCAGATCTTCTCTGTGTCACAGGAGGTGACAGCAACTATCATACCACACATTTCTGAAAACACACAACCAGGTGTCCAGGTCTTGACAGGTGCTACATTGGCTAAAAGAGGTTCCAAACAACAGGGCCTGTCTTCAAACAATAGTTTCATTCCTGTTTAAAGTTTCTTGCTTAGGGATTTTGCTATTCTAAGACTGATAGCCTGAAATGTGACACACACACACAAAAAAAGAGCTCGATTAGTATTTTTCTACTGCTTACTCAGGCTTGTAGTCCATCCTCAACTCTCCAGTCAGGATAAGATGACCTTTGCTTAGACCCTACTTCTTCTAGTCTAAATAATTATCATGCTCCAACTCCAAAAACTATTTTAAAAGGTGGGAAAAAGGTTTTCCAGGATGGGAAGCATTTCTCATGATTGACAAGTAAACAGTCGTGTCTTCAGAAGCCAAGGAGGAGGGCATGAGCCTCAGATTTAGGAGAGGAAAATAATGAGAAAACACTTCTCTGCTTTTTCATTATGCATCCAGTTTTCTTAAAGATGTTTTTCTCTGTGGGAATATGAAACTGTGAGATGGTCTGCATATTGTCCTCTTTCCTCACAGCTTTTATCTGAAATTTTGCAGCACCCAGTCTTGGCTTCAAATTCTTGAATTGTCTATAAACAACAGTGGAAAATTTATGATGGAGTAAGTGCAATAGATTTCTCATAAAAATATAGAAGAAAATATACTCTTACCCCAAACAATATGCTCTATAGGCACTTACATATTTTCAGTATAAAGTTGATTTAGCTAATCCTCCTCTGTATGTACACTGTATACTTAGAATCAATTATTTTTTCTGCTTTCAAATGTTCAGAATTTGAAGACTGATTTTCCAATTACCTGTACATTCCCACCATTTGTAGTGTAAATGGATGTTGATGACAATGAAAGATTTGTTTTCCATATGCTGTAAAGGAGCAAGAAATCCTGTATCAATTGTAGTTGATGACAGTAGATTTGCCTGTCTTTATCCCATCTACTGAATATGGACACTTCATTCAATCCTCTTGTCCTTTTTTGACCTCTCTTGCTTACCTGTTTAATTCATTATTAATTGCAGAAAATGCAATTTTAACATTTTATTTGTATACTTTGAAGAACATTTATCACTTTGTTACAGATTTTGTGTTCTGCCATTAACAGATTTACTTAATCCCTTTAAAATGTTTAACCTACTGTTACTATTTATAATGTATAGCTTCTTCAAGATATATTTAAAAATTGATGAGTTTTATGTCCTAAAAGTTTCTAATAAGGTGATATCACTTTTATAAGTCTTGTAGGCTGATCAGCAATGCTCTGTCTTTCTTCCCTTTCCTTATCGTTAGATGCTTAGTTTCTCCCATGTGTTATATATAGTAAATTGGTAAGATATATCTTGAAATTCCCAACTTTTCTGTAATATACATCTACTCCAGAGAAGTGGTAAGTCTATCCTAAAATGTTGAGCTGCATCAGCCTGAACCTAGGAATTACAAACTGGAGACAGCAACTCATTATTTCACAACAGGCTAGCTTTGTGGAGTCATTTTTTTTCTACATTAAACAGCTCTGAGAGAAAGAGTTGAGACACTAGGGGTTTGTTTTATTCTTCTCTGAAGGAGGACACAGGCCCCAGTCCAGCAACTATGATCACATCAACAAGCCTAGATGCTATAGTAGGAGAATCACCAGCTTCCACGAGAATTTGTTACTAGTGCAAAGACCTGCTGATGTGCATCCAGCTGCTATGCAATAACTTTAATCTAGAAGTTTGGAGCTGAGTAGCATTCAGATACATAAGACTCAGGGAACTTTGCGTATCTTGAGAGTCTGGATTTTTTTTCCTGTATATTCACAACAGTGTCAATCATAAGGTAAAAACCTGCAGGTGTTTTTCTCTAAGCCTGAGACTTAAGGCACAGAGACATTTTAACAAAGTTGGCTTAGCTTGGGCGAAAATTTTCAGTTATGATAGACATATCCCTTGCTTATGTGTTGACTCCCATTCCATATTAGTCTATAATTTTTAATAAAATGAAGTAAATCCAGCTTTCTTTACAGTGGGGGAAATCTTCAGAAAAAGAAGGTGTTGCTCTATCATTCACCTTTTTCTTGGAATTTGCCAAGATATGCTCAAGTGTGCATAGGTACCCCCACCTACTCTAACAAGGAAAAAAAGAAAATGTTTCTTTAGGCACACTAATCTCTGGCTGATCTGAGGAACACATGCCTGTGAATTTATTTAAGCAAAGAGAAACCAGATGAGGTGCATCCTTAACATTTAAAAAAAAAAAAAAAAAAAAAAAAGTATTCAGTTTTCATAGTAAAAGAGAGCATAGGAAAACTTCAATTCTTTCCACAGAGAATAGATAGCAGATATGCAGTTGTCTCAGCTGTCACAGGTGAGGTAGCCCATAGAAAAAAGGAGAAATAAGGCAGTTTTTACTCATAGTAAATGGTTAACCATCAAAAACTTGTAGCCTGTAGTTGGAAGTTGAAAGGACAATTGTTTGTGTCTGAGAAGAAATAATAGCAGCAATGGTCTGTGACTTAAACTGGAATAACCATGCCAGTTCAGATTTGTGCTTCATCTTTACTCAAAAACAGGCAGAATGCTAAGCTGGCCTCCCTAAACTGGAGAAGGATAAGGAAGAGAAGGGCATTTTATGTACTTGGCACTAGAAAATGAATCACTTGTTTTTTGAGCTCTAAGACTTAATTTTTTAAACTAAACAATTAAGTTTAGTTTAAAACATGAAGCATAGGTACTTTTACTGAATAGAAGAATGTGGTTTAGTACATGATTAGGTGAAAGACCTTGGAAAGCTTGTCCCTGAAAATATTTTAATTCAGATAAAATCCAGACATCTTTACCTAAATCTGTAATCTACTTGATACATTTTGCCTCCTCAACATAAAAGAAAGCTAGATATTTCTCACTTCACTCTCTTTTTGAGAGAAACAAGCACAATTTGTGCAGCGTTAAGGTGCAGAGCAAAAATAACTAATGCACACTTTTCAAAATTCCCCAAGTTAAATAGCACTAAAAATAATTTCTTCATAAAAGAAGCTCTACTTTATCCTTATATAATTACAAACACCTCTATAATGTTCTCAATTGCATCAACAAACACCCTTTGTGTAGAAAGTTAACAAGTGATTTATCACTGCATACAAAAAGGTTAGGCTTGAGATTTAAGCTCAGACAGGCTGCTGGCTAATTTTTCTAAACTGCTGCAGCTTTTGGGTATGACTTCAAATTGCCACAATAAAATATAATTTAGCAGAATGGAGAGGAATTCTTTGGCTGCACACCACCATTAAATAGATCTAGTTTTGAAAGGAGAGATGGTACCTCTGTAAATGGCATACTTTGAGCTGTATTCATCGGGACCCTACAAATACCAGTCAATTTTGAAAATAGAGTAGAGACTGACATAATTGAATTACCCAAATCATATCTTATCTTTCTTTCACAGCAATAATTGCACTTACAAATAGGCATTTGGTGTTAATCCATATGAGTTGTCATCATGTATCCTTCTGGTACATTCTCACAACTTTGAGGAAACTGGTGAGAAATTGTTTTGGCTAGGGAAAAGTTTCCACACTGGTCGCATTCTGCTCAAGTACTCCTCCCTGGCAGCAGCTCTCTACATTTGCTCTAATGCCAACCCAACAGTGCAGAAAAACAGATCAAAGAAAGATGGAAATATTCCATGCTTAGGCTGGCCAAAGCAATTTGTCTTCAAAAAATACTCATAAACAAAGTCAGTGAAAGATAATAGAAATGCTTCCCAAGACCTTTTATGCTAGGTCAACAGCATATGTACTTGCCTTCTACAGAAGAAAAATACTACCTTCAGTAGGCTCCACTGTCATTTCTATGCCCCCACACATGAAATTTTCCACAAACACTATTTGCAGAGCAGAAACTGTACTGGAAAGAAAGCAGGTAAAGAATCCAAGTAGGCTTTGGAAAGCCACTGTGTTGTTCAATACCTCTAACTTTGTTAGCACAGATTAACCCTGAGCAGAGTCATTGTCAGTGGCTTGGCAACTAACTGGGAGAAAAAGTTAGCAAAAAGACTATTTTTTCCAAGAACTTTCTCTAAGCCCTGCATCACCAACAGCTATACAGTAAAATAGAGGCACCATTCCAGGAAAGGTTGAGCTATATGACCACTGGTAAAAGATTAGTACATAGGACTCAAATGCTGCCTGCTAAAAAGGCATGCACTTCTGTTATGTAAGACATTGCTCTGTCAGCACACAGAGAGACAGCACACTTATCATACCTCTTATACCAGTCAAGAAATGGCATATAAATTTTAAAATACTAGGCACTGTCCTCGTGAACTGTTTCTTGTCCACTATTCAGTGTTATTCTCACTGAAAGTACTCTGAGTAAGTGACCAAGAGAATCTAAGTCATTTTAGTAACATTGCTTTCACAGAGAGATACTAGTGTTCATCATGAGTTCAGATGATCAAGAACCAAACTGTTACATCAACAACTCCACTTAATACAACTGAAACTTTATTTTCCTTTCATTTTTAGAACAAAGTATTTAATTCTTAATTAAAATCATGGGTTGCTTTCCAAAAAAATAAAAATAAAAATTATTTTCTTCACTCAAAAAGGTCAAAATATGGTATGGGAGGAACAGAGAGAAGTAAAACTTTGGCTATAATTTTGTTGATAGGTTAGACAAAGAGGTTGTTTTACTCTTTTTTTCCTCATCTTTAGTAATTAAGGTAGAAATTGAAACAAAACGACAACATCCTTTCTCCTTTAAAGTGAACTTCAAGCTCTTCCTCAGCCTTAATCAAGAAATAGTCTTTGCCAGTTTCCTGATCTGCCAAGGTTTGACAGACAAGTCCTGAAAAATTGTGGCAAAAATCTGTGTTTTTCATTAAATGTCTGAAGATAATTAAATTACCCCGGCTCAGTCCTGCTATATTTTGAAACTGCTGAGTCACTTTTTTGTCTCATTGCAAGGTCTGAAGAAAGCAGGCTTTGAACAAAAAAAAAAATAATAATCCTTTTTAAAGTAAATTAAAGGGAATTAACTTCTTTCCTCTGTGTATGCAGTTTACTGAAGAATGATCCATTCAGAGAACAGCAAAGCAACTCTGACTACTTGGTCTTGCTTATTTTGCCTTAACTCATTAGACTTCAACCCATCAAGGAACATTAAGGTTAATAAAAAGATATAAAGTGTCCTTCCAAGTAGTCCATGGCTTCACATGTGAGTTCTTAGGTTCTTTATTATATAACATTTATCTTTATGAGAGAAAGTTCTCTCAGTCATGGTTAATTAATGTTTGGGACCCAAAATTGTTTTAAATGTGTATCTATTACTTTGATTTGTGTTTCATAATTGATTTGTCTTGAAGCAAAACAAAGGGAAATGCAAGCTGACATAATTTTGTTCTATTGCTATTTATGTAATTCTTTAAATATATTAATTAAATTACTACCCGTTGTTGACATTAAATAACAGTAATATTTGCAGATGATTGTGTCTTGTATTTATTACCATTCCTACTTCCATACTCATAGGATGTACTCCTATGAAATATGTAAAGATCAACAACAGCACTGCAAAGTGACATAAACAAACAAAAAAAAATGTGGTGGAGCAGGAAAATATAATTCCACAATTACAACCTAGCTTTTTTTTACATCAGAAATTATTATTATTTATTTATATCTTCACCTTTTCTTGTGGTTTCATGAACCAACTAACTCTGTGTAGGCCTCATGGCAGAAATTTTTCTTTGGGAATGATTCAATAGAAAAGTTAGCTTTTCAGTATGTTCAACAAAGATCTGTTTTCTTTTGCCATAAGATAATGACAGATGTGGAAGCCAGGCTAACCTTCTGGAGCAGCAGAGGTAGAAGGAAAACATTCATGCCATACAAATGAAGACAGGTGGGGCAACCTTATCTTTCTGCTTCTCCTGCCCATCCCTGCTTTAAATCCTCATCTGCAATTAGTGACGACATGTTCTAATCCTCTTTATACAAGCCATTTGAGGATTGTAGATACACATGGGAAATATCTGGGGAAGAAAAACTCCAGACAAAAATCCTTCTTTCTAACATAAGCATTTGATAGCATAAGATGAAGAACAGGGGAAAAAAAAAAAAAAAAAAAAAAAAAAAAGTAATAAAAGTTTTGAAGGAAGGTTTGTTTAGAACTAAATATTGAGACTCGAATATCTCAATAAATATTGAGATTAGATTGAGATCTGCTTTGAAGATGCAATTTATGCCTGCAAATCTCATTTCAAATAGAAATAGTCATCCCTGAGAGTTGCTATCATTCTTTTTCAGTAATAAAAGAAATAGTTAATAATCGGCTTTGCTGTACAATTGAATTGTACCGCCTAAAAACTGTCAACAAAAATTGCTCACAAAGATGACCATCTACCCACTTAACCCTTCACTCACTGGGCATTTTCATTTTTGCTGCAATCTTTCTCATCATCAGATGTCAAAGGTTTCCTTTATTTTTATGGCAATTAACATTTGAAAAGGATTTATTTATACACAGATAATGTCATGTAGCATCAGATCCTCAGCTTCAAGCTCAGAAATACTTACTGTGGTCAGATAAATTATCGTTTTATTATTATTATGCCTATACAAAGTAAACACATTTTGAGAACATTTATTTTTCTTTCAATTGAGGCAGGGAGTTTATGACATTTGAGCATAGGTTCTTCTTTCGTATTTTATGCATTTGCCCTCTGGTCACTGTCAACCCCTGCAGTTAGAATAAAAAAATCCTCTTTATTGTACTGTCAGTGTGCTGTCATTACTGTGGACTTTTTCTTCTCCTGGAAGGCTGCTTTGTAAGTTGTTTTTGAAAAGCTATACTTGTGTGTTTGGGATTTATACAACTGTACTGATCCATCATTTTCTGGCATATCCAATACAGTCACTGTAAATTTGGAGTAAAAGAGTTCCCACCCAGCTATGGACATCAAGCCATTTTGGGACATATTATCTACTTCTAAGTCCTTGCCCCTTTTATACAGGGAAAACAAACAGCTCAAGATCACAGATTGATTTCTGTTTCTCTTTGCACTAAGACTGTCATTTTTGTTATGCTACCTCCAGTGTCTGCTAACTTTTGAGAATACAAAACCTCATGTGTGATTTTGAACCTAGGTGTTCTGTACTATAACAAATGGTGCTGCCAGATGAGCTTTAAAAACAGCTGTCAAATTCATGTAAAGCTGATTTTTTCCAATAATTGTCTTAGCACATCTTGTCTTTATATTAAAAGTCGGATTTAGCATCCTCCACAGAATAAGAAAGGCACTTTTAGTTTTGTCATGGAATTATTGCAGATGTTATTTTTAACCATACACACACACAAATAAATAAATAAATAAATAAATAATCCATGCATTTCAGAGGACTTTTTCTATTGTTTTTCACAAGATCAAAGCCCTCATGATATCAATGCCATTACTAGGACAAAAAAGATGGAATTGATAACTCTGCTTTTTGGTTACAGGTAGACTTCAACAAGAGGTAATAACCATTCAGACCTGAAGCAAAAGAATTGTGAAGTTTGAAAACCAATAGAAGTAATGAATATGCTTCAGAGATGAAGCCAGGTCCAGAACTACTTCTGTTGCAGGATCTACCTCCTTAAAAGCAGTTGCTGCTATGCATAAATTGAAATTGCATTTTGAGCAGATGTGAAATGTTTTTATATTGGGTAAAACATAGGTCTATGTTTATAAATATTAAGTCCTGGTATGTACAAGACAACCCCACTCATCAGTTAAAAGCTTGGCATCTGTTTATTAAATGAAACAGTTAATTCATACAATTTGGGGCAATTTCCTGTTTTTTTGTTTTTGTGGTTTTTTTTCCCCTGTGCATGGGGATGTTCTGCTACCAAAAAAAAAAAAAAAAAAAAAATTTACTCTGGTTGTAAACTACTTATCAATGGCCCCAGAAGTCCTGATTTATGCAGTAAAGTCTTCCTCTCCATTATCAGTTTATAGGAATCACTATTCCAACGATAGCCTCAGCTACTATTTGAACATAACTTATTTCTTCAGCTGTTTCTTCTTCTAGAAAGCCAGAAGAAATAATCCCATGTAGACTATACTTGCTGGCTAGGTAGGATTCTGCTAGGAGAGATTTGTTCAGTATACGTGCTGAAACCTTAGGTCCTTATCCCACGGTACTTAACATTTTAATTAAGCCAGAATGGTGGAAGATAAAACAGCTACATTCATATTACTCTATCACTAACAAGGATTCCCACATCCACCTTCTCCTCTCTCCTACAGAAAAAATCTTAGCAAGACCTGGTAGACAGCTTGTAGCTCTGCCTTCCCAGGAATGTCTAGATAAAAAGTGCAAATATTGATTTGAAGGGGACACATGGCTTCAAGTCTCGCTTCAGAGGACATGCATTCCTCATTTGGGCCAGAATTATGTCCAGTGGGTGGTGGGCCAGCTGTGAAATTCTCAACTGCTAAGTGCACATATTTTTTAAAATATTGCTTTTTGCATTACAGGTTCAGGAGAGAAAAGGGGAACAATTTTGGTAAGGGTTTGAGTGCAAAGAGCCAGCTAGCTGAAAAAATGGAGGCTGGCACAAGAACCACTAGAGTTTGGCAAAGAACAGAGCCTTCTATTTCTCTAGGAAAACAAACAAACAATCTCCAAGGTATCTAAGTGCAATCTCTACTTTCTGTTAACTATAATTTCTTAACTTGGAATGAAACCCTGCATGTAAGGTCTCAAACAGGAACTAGAAGTCATCTTCCACTCCTACTTCTTAGGACAGTATCTGAAAGACAGAAACCCTTTTGAGTATTATAAGATACCACTAAAATTATCCCAGCTCTAGTAGACTTTTACATTCTTATACAGAATGTAGTTTTGCCACATCCAATGCAATGCAATGAAGGAAAAAGGATTCAGATAATGCTTACACTAACAATTTTCAAGCAAAAACAGGCAGGAGGACTACTTTGCTTCTGTCTTGATCAGTCGTTGCTGATCATCTGTCAGATGTTTAATGAGAAACAGTCAAGTACATCATCACTCTCTTTAGAACTGCACTTGAGCACTCTTCTTCCCATAGTAGCTCATACTGGCCACTCCACCTTCTCAGCTTCCTGGCCTTGCTTAGAGATAGAGAAATCTGTATGCCAAGAATGAGGGAAAAGGCGAAAAGCACAGGCACTCATTTTAGTAATTAAACTCTATTATTACAGCCAAAAAGTTACATTTTGAAGGTTAATGCATCTACCAGTAGCATAGATTAAAACTAACAAAAAAAAATCTTTTACTTTTCCATGATATTTCAACACATTATGTTATATTTCACGATTTGTTGGGAACCTTCCCTTATGTCATGAGGCCACTGCCTTTTCTTTAGCAATAATGAAACCCATATTTCCCAAAGTTGCACTGACAACCTCAAGAAACAATGCTATTGCCTAGACTGGCCTAAGCTATAACATCATGAAGATGGTACAACAAACAGGACTGTAACCATCCTCATAACCTGCCCCAGAGACCTTTGTGCTGTGGGAATTCATCTAGTACCAAGTCATGGTCAAGCATTAGTAGAATTATATTATGGATAAATTACCATCTTATTTGATAATGTCTGAAAAAAAAATATTAGTTTCCTTTTTTTTTTTTTTCCTTTTATTTTGCTCTTTTGCCTCGTTGACGGGCCTTCTAATTTGAAATAAAAACTACCTTTGACATCCGCTCCATTTTAAGCACATTAGCATTTTAAGTATCTTATATTCACAATTAAACTAACCTCTTAACTAAAACTAAGTCATTTTTCTTCAATTTCTTGAGCTCCTCAAGTGGAGCTGATTTCTGGAATAACAAGGTTTTTACTAGTCATTAGCTCGTTAAAAAGAACTTCAGATATTACCAGCTATGTTGCTATATGAACTCTGTGGGGTTTTCCTGACACTAACCTCTAAGCTTTTAAAAAATCATCACCAGTTAGTTGAATAAATCCTGTAAATTACAGTTTAACACTTCTGAAAGATGATTTTCTTCCTCTGAAGTAGAGATCTCTCTCACTGTCACTTATGAAGTCTATATTTATGCCATTTTGCTTTCTCACAGGTATTTGGCAGTATCCAGTATTGCTAAGGGTAATGCAATTCCTTCTTCCACGCCCCTCCCCGAGCCTCCTGGCATAGAGGCTGTCTTACCAAGGTTAATGCAAACACTGGAAATGGTGAGTCACTTTCCACCTTCATATGTAGAGGTTCTATGGGGGCTCTCTTGTGAGGGCTATACTTAATTTAAAGGTGATCAAACTTGTTTAATTGGATCTTCCATCGAGGCACTGTAAAGCATGTTCAATAGAGAGTTTTTCTGAGCTCTAAAATTGATCTTTCTGTAGGATAATGCAGGAGAGAAAGGGGTCAGAAGAGGTAAATGTTGCCAGGTAAGGGTTGACATACAGCCTTATGGCAGCCTTAACTGGTCAATGTCAGCACACTCAGTGCAACAGAAAGCTGTAGACCTGATAGGGCGAAGCTAAAAAAGACAATGAGTTTGAGAAAAGGAAGGTGGTGACCAATGGATGGAGGACTATAAATAAGTGAAGAACATCTAGTGCAGTCTGAGTTCAGGCACTGCGGGAGAAGCTTGCAGTCTGTAGTCCTAGATCTAACCAACCTTCTCTGCAACCTTGGGCATTTAAATATTCAACAAAGGGAAAGAAAAAAAAAAAGAAAAAAAAGTGGTAGTAGTATAACGCCTCACTTCACAGATGTATTTTGAAGGCTTAACTTTTGTAGGACATTTTGAATATGAAAAGCACAGCAGCACTCATTATTTTGCTTAACTGAAGATATCTTTGCCCAGATGAACCCTAAAATCTTTCGATGGTAGCTCATCATGAAGATGTGTTGTGAGATTTTTCTCACTTTTGTGTTGTCCAGTGGTCATTTCATGCCACTGCATGCTTCTTTTTGTTATGTACAGTTTTTCAAAGTGACCTTTCCCATAATACATAAATGTAGCTTCCCTACAACAACAACAATGAAATCCCCAAATCCTTGTTTTCCCTAACAGTTAAAATGCAATAGCTTAACGATACCAATTCACAAAACACTTTAAATTGGCTTACATACAACAGCATTTAAAAACAGAAGGGTAAAACTTCCTGCAACTGTGCCAGGAGACAATACTGTCACTTAATATTGATACGTCTGGATAAAAAAGGAACAAGAGACAAATTAAAATCTTCAGCAATCAATTGTGAACAAATGCATATTAAGTATGATCACTCATAAGTGTACCTGAAAATTGCATATGCTCAGAGGGAAAAAAGAAACGCACCACTATTCGACATTCTAAGAAATCCTTCTCAGGATACTTTCTCTCATTACTTTTTTGATAGAAGAAGAAACAGACGCTACAGACAAGCCTGACATTTTCAGATGTTCGGCACTCCTTACCCTCACTTTTATCTACAGAAGTTTAGAGTCCTGACATCTCAGGGCTCTGTCTATGGCCTGGGTGTATGAAAGATTAGTCAAGGTGTTCTTTAAATTTATTATTCACAGCAAAAGAGGCAAAGAAAGTTGTTGTGCTTGTAATAATAGAACAATTAAAAAAGTGTCACTGTGGATAACTGTAAAATTAACAAAAAAAATAAGAAAGGCTTCTAACTGATACATGCTAATCTTAATTAAACATACAGATTTTAGTGAAAGTTTTGTCACAATACAGACCATTTTCAGCCTTTTCAAGCCCTTCCTGCCACCATGAAGAATGCACAGAGTAGGAAAAAGTTCCCAAACTTGTATGATTTTATACTTCTAAGCAGGACTTTCCCTTGGGCAGCAGTTGCTCCAACTGCCAAATTCAAAGATGGATGAACCAATAAGAGATGTGTAGCTGTGATGCTTAGGAACATGGTTTAGTGGTAGACTTGGCCATGCTGGGTTGATGGTTGGGATTGATGATCTTAGAAGTCTTTTCCAGCCTAGATGATTCTATGCTACTTTCTGATGCTTTTCTGATTTGTGACCTCATTAATTTATCTTTTAAAACAAGGACTAAAGAGCACACAAATCATAAATCAAGAGAGAAACATTACAGGTAGAAGACAGAATTATCATCAAAGTGTCAGGAAAACAGCAAGGTAGTTGATGCTCTTTGTCTCTAACAGAGTTTTAGCCTATGAGTTGCCTACCAGACTGTGCGAAACACTGGTCTCTTAAGCTATGAAAGTTAGCAGCATCCAAACCAACTGTACGTATTAAAACCTTTTGGGACAGCTTTGACCATAACATGGGAAAGGAGGTGTTTCATACTGTATCCAGAAAGTTCAGCAGACCCAAGTGTGATGAATGTTTGCTCTGAAAGCTTCTCTTTCCTTTTCTCCTACCTTTTTTTTTAGAATGTACTTTCTTCCTTACTACTCGCCTCTGTTTATATCTAGTACAAGAGAAATTCTGTCTATTCAGTGTTTCTACTATAATATCTGAGGTGATATTATAGAGAGAAACTATCTGATGGGAGATAATGGAAGGGAAGAATAAACAAATAAATAGGACGCTTCCCCGCCCCCCCCCCCCCTTTTTTTTTTTATGATGGAAGTGAGCTAGCTGGTTGTATGCTAGTTTGCAGAAGACCGTGACAGAGTAGCAGCTTAAAGAAGACAAGTCTCAGCAATGCATTTTACTGCACCGAATGTTTTGGAACAGTTTGTGTCACATAAAGCACTTTCATACCATCTGTACTCCAACAGCAAAAGGGCTCTGTCCCAGGCAGAGAGCCTTTTGTGTTTCCATAGTCAACAGAATTCAATGGAGATAGATATCAGAATTATAAAACTTGTCTCTGGTTAGATGTGTGCAGTGTATCAGCTTCCCCTGCAATCCCTCTGTATTCTTAACATCCCACAGTCTGTCAAGAAAATCAGCACAGTGCTGCAGACATGCAGAAAAGTATCATATCGATACTAGTATCTAACCTAGTATCATATAGATACTAAACAATAGTATCATGTAGATCACATTGGTGCCACTTTTTAATACTGGGCTGCTTTGCTGAAGAAAAGAAATAATATAAACAATGCAAGAAAAGGAAATGCAATTGAAAGGCAAGCATTTGTCTCAATAGCGTTTGCTATGCAAATTCATTATATTCTGGAGAAGGTAAAAATACTTTAATGAGAAAAACAAAGACTGCACCTCATTGAACATTTCTTTTAAAAACAGGTTTTATAAGGACAACTTATTTCTAAGATGAATACAGATAACACATACACAATCTGAAAATTAAATAGAGGCCATTGAAACCTGAATATCTTGATTACAACAAATTGCCTTCTTTAGGTTTTGGCATTATTCGTTACTAAATAATTATTTGTTTCTTAGCACTGGAATAAAGGTAATAATTAATACTAATCTTTACATAAACAAAATAAAGTATTATTCCTTATACGTCCACCAGACCATGCTTTTGCCCTACTAAAATCCTGTATGTCTATTGGATTGAAAAAGTAACTCAGTTACCTTAATTTTCTTTTATTCTTTAGATCTAAAAAAGGGGGTGCAGAGAGGGGATAATGGGGAAGGGAAAGAGAAAGATCTGAAAAAGAATAAAAGAGACTCCCAATGCAGCAAGCCATAAAAGCAATCTCTGTTTTCCATATTGTCCACTCTGAGACTCCAATGTTTCTCGTTATCATCATTGTTTCATGGATTTTTCTTATTTTAATGAATTTCAGTGCTAAGACACACACCTATTTTCTTGGCTTTTCTGCTTCATTATTGTGGTGAAAGCAGTCTTTTATTTTTAAACATTATTATTAAAAGTAACACATGAGAATCTTATCTGAAAGATGCACTGTTTTGGCAGTAGATACAAATCAAAGTGCAACCACCAATGTACTCAATTGTACATTTTGATAAAAGATTTTGAGTAAGTTTTAGGCAAGAAGGAGAAAGGCACTTACCAGCATTTATCATTGTAATTGCTAGCATATTTGTAGACTAGCATATCTGTATACATTTCTTAAACCTCAATAAGGTCAAAACTGAAGCTAGCTCTATACATAGCAGTTAGCTGGTAAAGTCTTTGTCTCTTGAATACATTACATAAGAAGTATTCCAAAAAGACTCACTACTCCTGAATCTGTTCTTCAATGCATTAAGCACTAACATCTTTCAATATAAGGTAGGCTTATGTTATGCCAGTTCCTCTTTTGTTAACCGTGTAAATATTCACAATCTATTTGTCTTTGAATAAATTCAATTTTTGTTATTATTATTATTATTGTTGTTTGGGATCTTATGAGGTGTTCATTATTACCTAGGCTGAATGGTCCATAACAACACATGATAAATAAGCTCTTCGCTAGGACATACACATCCGACAATAAGCTGTCATAATTATATTTTTTTATCTTCAGTTTTGAATCTTACAGGTGTGTGCTTTGTAGGGTTTTGTTGTTGTTGTTTGTGTTTTCTGTTGTTGTTGTCATTGTTTGTTTTTTCTCTCAGCTGAAAACAACGTAACTAATTTACTGAAAACCCTGAACTTTATGGAATAGTGGTTAGAGCATCCTTCAGGCTGGACAATATACAGACATGATACAAGTTCATCTGTACCTCAGCTGAGGATATCTCATGGAGTTTAACATCTGCGGTACTCCATGATGCTTAACCCTTAGGTATTCAGAGCTGGCATGTTCTTTACTACACAGGCTCCCAGCAGACACCTCAATCCAGTGACCTTTGCAATGCCACAGAGGTTACAGAGATTGCTCTAAGGCTGGGATCCATAGTAGTGCACCCTGAATACTTATGAAGTTAGAAAGCCTTTTGGGCTCACAAAATCTTCTAAAATATGCAAGACGTCTCTCTGGTCCCATATCCTTTCCAAATGGCAATATAATGCAGATTTTAAGTGTCAGTCTATCACGCTCACATATTGCTACCCACATAAAGGAAGCAAGTATGCTCTGCTACCTCAAGGTCATGAAATACTTCACTTCCCTGTTAGCAAATACAAGCACCTCCAGTAAAACAGAGGCATAAGCTTATCATCTCACTATATAACTTATTCATATCTGATACACAGCTTGTGCCATTTTTGTCTCTGCACACTTCCTTGCTGGACATCTTTCTGTTTTATAGCAGTCTGTCAAACTGAAAGGTAACTAAATTGATGCTCATACAGTAAGTCATCATGTAAATGTTATCATTTCTCTAATTGTAGATAGCTCAACTAAAACAATTTTTGGAGTCTGTAGACAGCAACAATGCTGGTATGCATATATTTTTCCTCAGCATTAAACTAGAATTCATTTCAACTTTCTTGCCAACTATCTTCTTCTCTGACCTCTGCATCTGCATTTTATATATATATACATATACACTGATCTAGTTTTTGACAGCTTTACAAGGAGTTATCATGTGATTTAACAAAGTGATGTGAGTTTAACAGAGTCATCCTAAAAAAAAAGTTAGGATTTAGAAATGGAAAACTGAAATACAGATAGGAGTTATGTATAGAAAGGCCTCATTTTGACATATCCTTTGCCCTCACTAATGTAAAATAATAGCCTGGACACATTAGCGTGTTTTTTTGTTTGTTTGTTTGTTTGTTTGAGGGGAGGTGGGGAGGGTGGTGTTCAAATATTATTCAGGAGAACTGATCATTTAAAATGTGTTTTGCTATCATACTATAGAGTTCATTCAAAAAGTTTAGCAAAAATCCTACATGTTAAATTTGACTTTGAGGTTATTTTAATTATACTGGAACCTTATAACTTGAAGTTAACAAAGTCACATAGATGTGCACTTCAATTAGAAAATCCCCAAATTTGGTACAGACACTGAGGCAGAAGAAGACCTATCAGAAGATTAAACCTAATTACATTTTTACAAGATATCTGAAAAGCTGACCTTTGCCAATTGCTTCTATTATCATGTATTGTAAGAATTATGTTACTTCTTTAGGTTATAGCTGAGGTAGATTACATCAGCTGAACCTTCATGAATTGTAATTCTGTTTCAGTCAGTGGACTCCAGGGAGGACAATTTTAGCTACAAATGAATAGGGTCAATTACACTTGGAGCTAATGGAAGAAAAGTTATCGATATTTTGATAAAATAAATACTTTCATAAATAAATGGGGGAAATTGTCCACAGTTTTAAAATGTGTTTCTGAAAGTAATTTTAATCACCATATTTTTGATAAATCTGTGTCCTGTTTTGAACACAGTAGTGTCATCACCTAAATATGTCTAGTTGAATTAAAATAAAGTCTGTTATTGTAGAAACGGTTAGTACAGCAAAGCTCAGCAAATTTTCTTTTGAAAGGCTCAGCAGATAAGCATTCAAAATTGGAATTTTATTCAGTGTAACTCAGTGATTCTAACCAGTGGCTTAATGAATTGCTGTACTGCATAAGTCATGACTATATCTGAGGTACAAGAGCATGAATACAAATGTCTATCTACTACACTGTATAGAATTATCCTGGAGTGGTTATTTGTCCTTAATTGTGTTATTGTAATCGTGCCTAGATACCCATCTTGTACTGAACAAACATACGGTAGTAAATGGTCCCTTTGCTAAAGAGATTTCAGTATAAATAGGAAAAATGAATGCTTTGGAAAACATATTTTTGAAAATAATTGTGGTACTGCTTAGCTTGACAAAATTTTAACAGTTTAAAGCCCTTCAGAAACTTGTTTGGTTATATCAGGCAATTAAAATCCACTTCTGTAGTGATTTCATAGTTTACATCTGCTTTCCATCTTAATGCACCTTAAGTTGTAAACTTTCAACCCTAAAAAATATTTCAGCAAACATCAATTTTATCTTATACATACTTCCTGTACCCAGGAGTCCTTTTGTCATACGTAGTAAGGACATGAAGCTGGTTATGTAGTATGGCTTCAAGGCCTTTGAAAAGAGAATGGCCATCACCTTTACTAAGAAAAACCTCACTTCAGTCTGAAAAGCAGATGGGCCAGCACAGTGCACTGCTAACAGTCTTGGCCTGAATGTACATTAAACCACACTAATAGAAAACTTCAGTGGTAGCTACTATCATAACTGTGACTAAAACTGCACATGAAAAATCCCTATCTCTATCCAAGTGACTTCTCTTTTTTTGCCTCACTTCAAACCACCAGGGTGATACTCATTTTACAGTCTTTCCAGCTTTCCCTTCCTTGTCTTTCCATCCCAGTAGTTCCAAAGGATTTTTCCAGTTGCAATATTTTGGTAGATTTACCAAAGATCTGGGGGACACATAGGGAACAACTTTGCATGCATTTGAAAACACCATGCTCTCTACATTTTGTTTGCAACCTCCAGAATAGGAGGGCTTGTAAGAGCTTTGTTTGGGGTTTTGGTGCCTTACTGCTGCTGCAGGTTCTGGTATCTGGATTGCAGTCACTTGCATTGTAAGCACAAATGTGCACAGCCTATTAGAAGCATAAAATATAGCCATAACTACTTCAAGGAAGTTAGCCTTCTGATCTGCAAAACACTGGAAACATATTCCTTAATATCTTAGATATTTCACCTGTGGAAAAAATGCCATAGTTTGTGACTTTCCCTTTTGTAAGATAAACTGATAATTCTGCAGAATATTAGGAAGTATCCATGTTCCTGAGCTTATGTTAAGACCTAAATGAAAACTCAAAACATTTTAGATTTTAGATTTTTAGATTTTTTAGAATTTAGATTTTTTTAGTGTTTTTTTTGTGTGTGTGTGTGTGTTGTTGTTTTTTAGACTTTTTGTACCTTGAACTCAACTTAAGTGCTAAGCTAAGTTGCTGACTGTCATCTCTCATTCAGTTATTCACTCACGAGATGCACACACACAGTGACTTTGGTTAAGTGACAGCTTTTATACCTCAGTGTGGTGTGAGCTCTGGTGCAACAGTGTTAACATTTTATGATGACTCTCCCTCTCACCTATTCTCAACTGAAGAAAGGCAAAGCCTAAAGCAGAGACAAGTAAAACAAATGATGATGCTGAAGGATGGAAATGCCTGAGGCCACTGGCTATCCATGCTACAAAACCATCACTAAATAGGAAATTGCTACTTTTTTCACAGCTGTGTGACTACAACTTGCAGGTGATATTTCTGAGTTCTCAGCTGCAACTATGCTTTTCATCTCCATAATTAAGACAATGACACTGAATTCAGTCTGTCATCATCCCAAACTACACCATTTGTTTGCTGCAGAACAAATCAACTAGGGAGAGGAAAACTTTTAAGCCTGGTTTTCCAAGGCTAAAAGCATACTTTCAGGCTATTAACCATCTGGCAAAAGCTTTCCAGCTTGAATACAGGGATCCTACAACACTAAACAGAACATTAAGTCTGTTAAGTCTTTTATATTCTACTACTATGAATGAACTTGAAAAAAAAAATCAAAAAAAAAAAAATCAATCAATCTTCCATGTCAATATATGGGCTCCTTTCATTGACACCCAACAAGTATGCTGGTACTGGGTCAGACCTTAGTGACAGCTTCTAATACAGCCACATTGGGACAGTCCTGTTGAAAATGGCTTTAAAGTTCCTGAGATGGAGGTTACATATAGAGTCATCATGTTCAATACCAGTGTTCTTTTTTTTTTTCCATGAATCTGTCACCATCCTTTTCCAATCTATTTATATTGTTGACTGCTTCAGTATCCTGTGGCAATGAATACTGCAGTTTTAATAACTTCATAGCCTCATGAATTCTGCAACAGGACATGTCCTGGGTTATTAAAAATGTGCTTGCAGATACTTTCACTGCTTCCAGTAGAATTTCTCTAATTTATCTTGCATAGCTAAAGCAAGAATTTGTTACTTTGGGCCTTGTAAGCTGAATATGCATTATGTTGAGTGCGAAAAGCAGAGTAGAGGATTTTGTTTGCACATTTCATCTCTAAACAGATCTAAATGAAGTGACTTATCTTCAAATAATCAAATCAGGAGTGGAAATTAAAATTCATGAACTTTATGAAACTTAGGATTTGCCTTCCCTATAATAAATATCTGGGACCAGCCAATACAGTTACAGCCCTGAAAATTATATATATTTAATATTTCAAGCACAAGTCTGTCACAACTTCACAGAGGCAATTTAACACTGACACAAAAAAATAATTAAAAAAAAAATTGTTATGGTTTAAATAATAATAATAGCTTTATTTAAAAAGCTTTTAGAAATTACCACAGAAAATTACCATTTACATGGACTCATTATACACTTCAAAATATTTTTTTTTCTGAAGTAATGGAACAGAAACAAATTAAATGTCCCTTTAGACTTCACTCAGAGAAGATTTTCTTTTGTATATCTTTGACTCTAACCTTTTGACAGCTAAAATGAGTCTTGCATTACTAAAATAGATAATGCACCCTCCTTATTATCTTCAGATATAGTACAGTAAATACTGATTAGATTTAACATGTTAGGTTTACAGCAGAAACAATACTGAATCTGTATGAGTGCGTTAATGAATGATGTCAAGCTATACTTTAGGCTTCACTATTTCCAATTTCAATTTAAACTTGACTTTTATGTCAGCTTTAGTAGGTTTTTTAATATTAATAACACATATGTACATGCATACTTATACAAATATTATTTAAATTGCTATAATTTAAGAATAAGCATTCCCCTGCTGCCTTTCAGACAGCTCCTTTGTACAGGAAAAACAAACCCTGTATCAGACAAAGCCTGTTATATATTTTCAGGAGATATAATAATCATAACTTAATTTGCTGTTGCAGCCCCTCTTTCCCTACACTTGTAATAGGATTGTGGCATCAGAAGTATACAATTTTCACAGTAGCAGAACAGTGTACAGGGAAATTATGATTTTATAGTTCCATAAGCTCTGTGTCCTTTTCCCAGCATTTTCAGGACTGCTATATGCAGGTTGATACAATCAACAACCAACTGTGTAATGTGGTTGATGTGAACAATGTGTAAGAATGAGAACAATATGAAAATATCATGTGTTGTATTTATGGTGAATATTTTGAGGTTGGTAGTTTATTTTTTGAGCAGTCCTGTCCCTGATCACTGCTGGGAGGACAATTCTATGTCAGTGATGCAATTCTTAAGCCCCTGTCATATCAGACTGCCCACTTTTTCCAACACCCACAGAATATCCTGTTTATTCCCAAGGCTCATATTCATTTCTTAATTAAATCTTGACAGTTAAATTGTCATTTATGGAAACAATCTATGGTCCTTTGTGAGATGGTGTCTGGACACATTAAAACCATCTGGTCAAGTTCTTTTGTTTTGTTTTTGTGGGTTTTGTTTTTTGTTTGTTTGTTTGTTTTAAAACAATTCAACCAGGTATGCCTTGAAAGCATTATTAAGGATAAGTGGTAGATATTTGAATATGTCTCCGGGATGAAACATGAGGTTTTGCAGGGAGTCAGTCCACAGTGCTGTAAAGCTCAGTCATAATGTTTGTTATTTTGTTCTGCTACAAGAATCTGCAGTCTACTTGGACACCAATTTATTTTCCTAATCCTCTTCTCCTGACATCAGAAATTTCTTACCCAGCCCATGTAGCCACGTGTTATTATTACCATTTTCTTTAACTCACCTCTGACCTACATTCACTCATCTACTTGTTAGTCTTTCACATATAAATAGACTTTAAATGTTGCAGTGTGATTTCAAACTTATGTTAATAGATAACACCACCCACTCATACTAAAGAGAAATACTGCTTTCATCAGCCATAGTTAAGATAAACTTGAGGTGCTGTTTAAACATCTCACTCCAAAACACACACACATTTAAAAAGTGCTCTTATTAATATCTTCATGATTATTATTTTCTTACTCTTTATTATTATAGAGGTGATTCTTATCACTGAAGAACAGTTAATGTTACTTTACAAAGGAAAGTGCAGCAAAGTTGATCTCCCCATTGATTTGAAATTCTGCTTTCATTCAGAACAGTTGATCTTGCCCACTCTGTGGTTACTCCTTTACAAAACCAACCCCATTAGCAAGTGTTTGAGCAGGGGTGGGAAGCCAGAGTTCAGTAGTGTGTGAGAAGGCAAAGGGAAACATATTGAACTTCTACAGGGACAGGAAACTTGGTACTGCAGCCAAAAATTGCCAGCAATGTGCAAATCAGTGCAAATTAACAGGGAGACCACTTAAGGGAAAGCAGGAATTCCCATTCCAGTTTAAGATATTCCTGCAGTGCAATACTTCATTTCCCACAGTGAATAAGCAGACATCTTGTCTTTAATATTCGTCTTTAAAATGAAAATGTTACAATGGTAGAATAGGCGCTTGAACCTACCTTGAAACTGTGTGGAGCATACCAGCAAAAGAACGATGTCCCCCAAACTAGCAGGTGTAGATGGTCTTGTATGTGCACTGCTCAGGCACATCCTCTGGAGCAAAGGGACCACGTGACAATACCTAACTAAAATCATGGAAAGAAATACATTGAAGATTGCTGCATAGTCAGACACCATACCCACTCCAGAGATTCCTGAAAAGTCAGTAGAAGATGTTGTAGACCAGGAGGGTAACAGAGTGCTACCTGCACTTCCTTCATTGCTACACTTTTCCATAAGCATACACTTGGGACACTTTTCTGTCCCTTAGTTCTCATCGTCCTCTTATTTGGCAGAGCTAAGAATTAACACAAACCAAGATTTAGTGATAATGGCTTGCAGCCCAGTAGCCAGAATAAGGTGGTGGTCTTGGAAGGCACAGTGCATCAAGGCAACCCATTTTACTCATAGATAGTACAAGAACTGAAGTCAATAAGCCTTGCATGTTTAAACCATGGACCAATCTCCTCTGATATGCTTTCCATGGGAAGCCCCTGCATGAAGATTGCTCCTTCCTACTTGAATGCAGACATCAGCGAAAATAGTGCCAGATTTACCACCTATAGGATCTGTTTGCCCTTTTTTTTTTTTTTTTTTTTTTTGTAGTGGGCTATCCTGGAGCCGTGATTCAGGGACAAAGCAATCTTTGATTTGAGCTTATATTCCCTCTCTGACATTTTTACTCAGGCTGTTCACCCTTGTGCCATCAGGAAAAGTTATTATCTATTATTCTTACCATGTGCTTTTTTCAGGTAAACATTAAGACCATTAAGTGTCCTAGACTGCCAGAGTAGTGTTTTTAGACCACAGCTACAATGTTTGTATTATATGACTGCGTTATAGCTTAGGGCATAAGAATTTGAACATACAAAGGCTGTTTTTGGAGGGGCATAAATGTGGTGCTGCCTCGTGTCATTACTATTGTTTTGGAGCAGGTTTGGGCATAAAACTCTCCAGGCTTTCATATTTGGTTTTCCCCTATTAGAAATTGTTACACTGTATGGGAGATAATTTAAATACATGTACCGTACTGGTAATAAGAGGATCAGAGATCTGAAGTAAAATAGGAGGCAAAAAGATAATGTAGTCACAGTGCAAAGGCAGAACATCCTCAGGACAAAAGGGGAAAGGGCGAAGAGAAAGAGCAAAACCATGACAAGATAGGCTGTATGATGCATACTAGTTCACAACCTCCTGAAGGTTTTTCCAAGGTCTCCTACCAAAGGGAGAATAATTGAAGCTACTTTTATATATTGCTTATTAGGGACAGAATCTGGGAAAGGCACTAGAGATACAACATGAGTGTCAGAGGGAAGGTTCTCCCCTGCATCTAATAGGTAACAGCAATAAAGTCAAAGAGCAGTCCACCAGGTCCGTGAGTAAGAAGATTAAATAGAACACTTATGCATCTCAGGAAATTTTTTATATTGTTTATAAACAGTAGACCACCTAGTTAAATAAGAAACTATGGATACTCTTTCTGAATCAAATTTTCCCCCAATATCTTTAATAATACAATATTAATATCATAAAATAGGATATTAATATTATATATTTAAATTATAGGAAAAGACTTAGACATCTGCTTCTATGCACATTAACATTGTAATCTGAACCATAAATTTCCTTTAATGACTGTAACTCCAAAGAATAGTATCCAAGGAGTTTAGGCAAACTAGCAGGATGATACTTCTAGTTGCAAAGCCATTAAAAATATCTTCAGAGTGGTCTCTGGATTAGAAGTGACACACTGAAGGATGACTTAATTTGTTCTCTGACATTGAGCAAAGTAGGTTTCTGTTGTCTAGAAATGTAAAATATAATATTCTAAACACACAAATTGCAGATTTCAAAGGAAATTTATTGAAACTGAAAATATTCCTTGCAAATCACATCTTCCTAATCTTAGCACAGTAGGTTTTTGCATAATTCATTTTGCTGCTCTACCTGAAAAAATCATCACATTGCAAAAATGCACTGGATAAACAAGCAACATTTTCAGCCTTATTTGGGAAGGTAAGTAGACTCTTAGTTTGTATGCATATGTGTACATGAAGAGCATACAAAAGACACCCTGGAGGCCAAAAATACCCTATAAAATCTACATCGACAAAGAATATATTGTTCACAGACAAATCAGATGTTAGAAAAAGACAAGATTAAAACTGTCATGCAATTCAAATTCATCTCCCTTGCTTTGTTGTATGGTCTTTCATTGTACCATACTTTGTTATTTTTCCCATGGGACCCTGTTAAATTTATCGGTCAGTGACCATGAGCACTGGACAGATATTAGTGTTTTTTTCCCCAAGATATTACTCTTTTTCTTGTGTGCATCATTTACTATCCACCAGAATTGCTCACTTCCTCACAGTCCTTATGAGTGGTATTCATCGCTGTAGATCTCTTCTGAACCACAGTGAAGGCCTCTTCCCCAAAACCAGAGAGCTTGTAGCACTGTTCTCATTTTGAGGACAGAAGGACAACAGTGCCACCAGTACCTACTAACTTGCATGGCCCTACCTTGGGGGTAGCCTCAGTTGCCAGGGATTTAAGCAATGCACAGGCCTTTCTTTTTACTTGGAGAACACAACTCCTCATTATCAGCTTTTCAAAGCATCTTGCCACTTCTGCAAATCAGACAGCCTCTCTTAAGTCACTGAAGACGACACAGACAGAGAAGAGCTTCACTTAACTGATTTCAGAGTGTTTTTAAGTGACAGAAAGAGTGTTAAAACTCCTTTGGGACCAGAAGCAAATGTCTAACCCTGAAATCTTTATTTTCTTTTCTTTTACATTACTTACACTTTGATTCTGTAACAAAGCAGGCAGAAGTCTGACTCTCTGTAAAATTCTTAGACCATGAACACCATCTTTGCATAAGCAAGCTCATATCCAGTGTTTTCTCTTGATAAAGTTATTTTGCAGAATCTTTTCCCTTTTTAAAACAGCACAAAGGAGAGCTCCTGGAGCATCCATCATGTACCATTACCTTGATACTTGGGCTTAATACCCTTGAATCGCTAACACCAGTGTCTTTGAGCTAACCAAACAGAGGAAAGTTGTTAATGTTTCTGGGCCTACTACTAGCAGTATACAAATACATATTTTGTCGGTGGATGTCACAACTTTTGGCTGATAAGAGAAAAAACCTAGAGATGGTGGGCACAGGGATAGTTTTCCATCTTTACTGACTGGACACTAACACCTATCTACTTCCAACCTGTCTTTCTTTTCACCACTTTCTCTCTTCGCACTAGTGTGCTTGCAGCACTTTCCGAGTAAGAAACATCCTTTATTCTGTGACGATGGTGAGTCATTCCCCTCACTGTCATTTCCCATCTTTCTTCTTTCAAAGTTTTGAAGACTTTCTCAATAAACACTGCTGTAAGAATTTTAAGAGTAGCAAAATCATAGTTTTCCTTAACCTCCTTCTCTGCATAGCCCAGCTATGCAGAGTATGTAGTTCATCCCACTACAATTCATCCTGAGGCACAGATTCAGCATGACAATTTTGTTCACAAAGCTACAGAATGTTGCTAATCATTGTACGATGGAACATACGGGAATAATTTTAGGTATTGTCACCTGAATGAATTTCAGACTGATTGCATTCATCTCCAAGGTACTAGGTAGCAATTCTATTTTTTATTTTCATTCTTTACTCACAATCCTGGAGATCCAGTAATGTCTTACAACATAGTGTGTTACGACAGCAGAGTGCTGATATGTCCTATACAAGCATTTGTTATGTTAGGTGTGGGATGTTATTTCACTATATTCAACAACACTTTAAAATATTTTCCTAAATTAGACTTTTTACTTTCTGTTAGACAAATCCAGATTCTTTTCATCCACAGAGGGGCGTTCAAGTTAAATGTAGACATTATCAACACCAACAGAAATATTTTGCAAGAAAAGCAAAGCCCAATGAAAACCAACAGAATGCAAAACAAAGATACTGAATTATATTGAGTGTATAGTAATAACAATGCCAGTTTGTCCATTTCATTGTTAATTAGCTAGGGAATAGCCAGACTATTGGAATAAATAGAGTAACACTCCCTGCTCTACTCAGAACTCCACACACTCAAATTAAAACACTTATTCTGCCTGCATGAGAGGCCATCCAGTCCTCTCAAACACAACTATTATCTAGCATTACAGGTACTAGAACAGAAGGAATATAAAAATCAAACATTTATAGTTTAACTTCAGAGTTATTCTTAGACTTGTACTGATGTCTACAATCCAGTTAATGTTTTTATTTTCAAGTATTGCTCCCAGCACTTTTAATGAATAACATTCAGGGTCTGAACACAGTTTGAAGAAGCAATAATCTAGAATACTGTGCAAGTATCACTCTTTCTTGACCAAAAGAGCTGGCGTAATTCCAGCATTTTTATATGTTTAGAGGTTACTTCTTAAGAACAATTTCCTAATTTAGACACAACATCCAGGACTAAAATACTGGCAGACAGTAGCAGTGCTACAAAAGTCATTTTGGATCATAAAATAATGGAGGAAGTAGTGTGTAGTTTTTAACATTGCTTTTGCCTCATTATGTTAATTAGCTAAGCTGCAATTTATTAGAATCATCTACTAAACAAAGCTTCATTATTTTGTTTCCTTAATTTTGTGCAGTTTGCTTTTTTCTTTCTCCCTCAAGCTATTATTCTTAATTCTTGATGTGGAAACAGGCTATTTTGTTTGCACTCAACTTATTTGAAGCTTCCTATGACATGTAGAACTGAAGAAAAATACTATAACAGACATCAGGCAATGAACTTTGCTTTTAAAGCTATGAACTTCCCATTTTCCTTATAATAGTCCTTAAAACATTCATCTTAAAAAAAAAAAAAAAACCACCTTCCTTGAAGGTCCAATATGTTAATAACTCCTAAGTGAGCCTTAAATCCTCTTCTGGAACTATGGTCCAAGCACAGAGAAGTATTTTTCTTCTGGTAAATGGGTTCTGGGTTGCAGCCCACTCCTGGTAATGAGATCCTAAGTCAAGAGCATTTGTGCCAAACTGGAGAAATAACCAATTTAGCAAGAGATAGCCATTGTCCTTAGTGAATTTCAAAGCACTACATTTAGGCAGGAATAATTACCTGCATCCAGTAGGGTGGCAAATGGCAGGGTGGTAAAAGGAACTCCGCAAAAAAGGACTCGAGTGATCAAAAGCTGGACATGAGTTAGCAGTGCCATAGTATTGAAGAAAAAAAGAAAAAGAGAACATTGACTGTAAATACATAAAACATGGTATAACAAAGCATTTCCCTCCTCCACACCCCCCCCCCCCCCCCCAAAAAAAAGAAAAAAAAATCAAAAAAAAACCTCCATTTTTGAGCAATATATTTGAGAAAGACAGGAATTAATGGAAAAGTACCCAGAAAAGAACAAGGGAAAAAAAAAAAAAAAGGCTAGAAGAAATATCAAAGAAATTAAGTTCTTTAGTCTAAACAGAGGAAGCAGAGAGGAAAGCCTAAGGGCTGGTGCAGTGAGGGAGTGAATAAAGCAGTCTCCATGCCCACTCAGAATGCAGTATGAAGGTATACATGGCAAGAAGGAAGCTTTAGCTCAAAATTTTGCGACTGCGTTGGTAGATCATGCCTAGGAGTTGCTTAATTTCTATTGCTGGAGTGCTTTAAATGAGAAAAAGATAATTATTTGTGAGATGTGGCAGTAACATTGGGGTAGCGGAATAGTCAAATTACTGCTCAAAGCAGGTTTTCAAGAAAATCACATTATTGTCTTGCACACACAACGTTACCATAACCAATTCTGCCTTCACAGAAGCTTAAGAGTGGCACTGACATAACCGAGTGCATGGTTAGTCTAAACAAGAGGATTTAAGGGTTAGTGAGTCTTTTATTTCTGTCACCAGCTGAGAAACTCTGTCTCTTTGGGTAGTTTTCTTCCAACATCTTTTATCTAGAATCAACGTTTTTTAACGGAACTTAAAAACAGTAAAACCCAAATGTCCGATCCTCAGAAGCCTATCATTGCTCATTTTTTGGCAAGCTCAACAGATACTCAGATCTTATATATTTAACAAAAAACAATTATTAAACATATTTATACTTTTATATAACCAACCTCATGCCTTTCTTTTGATCCCCTCTCTAAGAACCTTCACATTTCAGTAAATTTTCAGGAGGAGAAAACATCCTTGGCACTTTACCAAGTGTAATGAACTACCTACCTATCCATCAGAAAATGCTAATGAAGGAAGCAGGGGACGCCTCAGACTAAGGGCTTGTTATTGGTTTTTAGAGAATATAATTGCGCACTTGGGAGGCAGTAACTTCTTAATTACAGTCCTCAGGGGAGTGGGAGGAATCAAAGCACTGTCATGTCTGGAAGGGACTTGACACAAGTAGCCAGAGTGGCCTAATCCTATCAGAGGAGAAAACACTTGATCCATACTCTAGGAAGCTCCCAGTCTTCTTCAGGCACTCTGTAATTAAGTATTTAAAAACTGCTCCCCTCAGTGCACTTCTCTGCTTCTGCTTGTCTATCAGCTTCCTCACTTAAATCACCAGCATGTTTAACCACCGTTAGGCACCTCAGCCAAATGCACATTTTTCCTAATATCCAACCTGAACCTCCCCTGGTGTAACTTGAGGCCTTTATCTCTTGTACTGCCACTTGTTGCTTGGGAGAATAGACCAAACCCCACCCCACTACAGACTCTTTTGAGGTAGTTGTGGAGCGTGATAAGTTCTCCTGAACCTCCTTTTCTCTAGGCTGAATAAATCCAGTGCCCTCATCTGCTCCTCATAATACTTGTTTCCTAGACCCTTCACCAGCTTCATAGCCCTTCTCTGGACATGCTCCAGCATCTCAATGTCCTTCTTGTAGTGAGGGGCCCAAAACTGAACACAGTACTCAAAGTGCAACCTCACCAGAGCTGAGTACAGGGGGACGATCACCTCCCTGCTCCTGCTGGCTATGCTATTCCTGATACAAGCCAGGATGCTGTTGGTCTTCCTGGCTACCTGAGCACACTCCTGGCTCATGTTCAGACAGCTATCAACCAGTATTCCCAGGACCCTTTCCTCCAGGCAGCTTTACAGTCACTCTTCACCCAGCCTGTAGAATTGCATGGGGCTGTTTTGCCTCAAGTACAGGACCCAGCACTTAGCCATGTTGAATGTCACACAGCTGGCCTCAGCTCAGTGGTCTGGCCTATCCAGACCCCTTTGCAGAACTCTCTTACACTCGAGCAGATAAACACTCACACCTAATTTGGTGTCACCTGCAAACTTACTGAGGGTGCACTTTATCCCTTCATTCAGATCATTGATAAAGGTATTGAAGAGAACTGCCCCCGGTATTGAGCCCTAGGGGACACCACTTATGACCAGCCTCCAACTGGACTTCACTCCATTCAGTACAACTAATTTTTTTACCCAGCAAAGCATATACCCATCCGAGCCATAAGCAGCTGTTTTCTCCTGAAGAATGTTGTGTGAAACAGTGTAAAAAGCTTTACTAAACTCTAGGTAGACAACATCCACAGCCTTTCTCTCATCCACTAAGCACAGATGTTTAGATGTAGAGCTTAGGGATATGGTTTAGTGGGGACTGCTAGCATTAGGTCAGAGGTTGGACTCGATGATCTTGAGGTCTCTTCCAACCTAGAAATTCTGTGATTCTGTGATCACCTTGTCATAGAAAGAGATCAGGTTCATCAAGCAGGGGCGTGTGGGGGTGTGGCTGATCCTGGTCCCACCAAAGCCTCGACAGCCACTTTCACAATAGCTGCTGGCTTCTGGTGGCTCCCTCAAGTTTCCTCAATGCAGGAAAGCCCCCTGCACATCGCTGTCCACTGCAGAATGCATCTGCCCTGGAGCTGATGGCCTCAGCAATATCCACACAACATCTAAAGTGTGTCATTTAAAAAGGAATTCAACTGTTCATCCTTTGACCATCAAAAAATATGCAGCCTACAACAGTTAGAAGCAAGCACATTCTGTAGGCAAGTTTTTCACAATTTCTTAATGCTTTCATCTCTTGCACTTCCCTCCTTCTTGTTTAACCCTGGTGCCAATCATAATCAGGATTCTAGATTTGAAAGAGAAAACACTGGTAAAACTTCTAAAAGCAGTATGAAGAAGCTACTTATTTTAATTGAGTGCTGCCCAGCCATCCAACCACCAACAAACCAGAGACCACATTGTGAAGCACTGTTCTTTCATACAAACAACCCATATTTCACAGGGGTAAATAACCCAAGAAACTTTAAGGTTATTAGCTGGAAGTTCACTTTCTGTGGATACAGCAAATCACCATGTTCAGGAATGCTCATTGCCACTAAAAACACCAGAGACGCCCTATGAGTTCCAGCTTGGTTGAACTCACCCATGGCTGAAACAGAGTAGTAGACCATCATATTGCAAGTCGAGGCATCTCACCGTTGTATTAAAAAAATAAAACATAATAATTAAAAAAAAAAAATGTATAAATAAAGGAAAGAAACAGGGATGATGCACTATATAATAAATTAAGCAATCTTTTAAAATTGTAACCCATAACTTTGTAAAGCTAAGCACTTGCAGGTAGTCTTGCCAAACTTCAGTTGAACTTTGGCACTAGAAAGGTACTGTACAAGGCTGGTGTCTCATTAATGCAGCCACATCACAGCAATTCATGAAGGAAGATACGGGGGAGGAGGATGAGCTAATTTAGCTCTGAATCCCACTGAAGAGAATGTCATGCTCACTCCCCCTCAGCAGTGGGCTTTTCATATGGCTGCCTCCAGGGTGGTTAGTGGCTAAAAAGAGAAATTGCTGCCACTGAGACAGAGCAAACCACTCACTCTTCAGCCTTTTTGCTGCTGTCCCTCTCAGTAGTAATACACTTCTTCCCTGATAAAATATCTTCCTTTTAACCTCATCCTACTCTGGTCTGAGATAGAATGTATTTGCTTTGTAGGGAAAAAGATAAAATGAGGCATATTGTTTTCATGTTCTAAATTGTGGTTGAAGAGCTATACCAAAGTGAAATATTTTCCTAGTTTAAAAAAAAAAAAAAAAAAAAAAAAAAAAAAAAAAAGCACCAGGTTTTGATTAACAGATATTTATCTCTCAGTGAATAAAGCAAGATAAATACATGTTTTGTTGTTAATCCTGTAGGCAACACTAGTCAGAATATATTGCATACATGTATCATCACTTAACACATACTGCTGCAACAGCCTAACGACACTTCATCTCCACTCTCCTGTCATGTGAAACAACTGTATTCATCTTGTGGTCTGTAAACCTTTATATGAACTATTCCTATGAGATCCACACAAAACAATTAGGGAGGTGAAAACCAAAACCAACACTCTACTGGAGCAGGACATTGGAGTTGTCATACAGGGACTTACATTTCTACTGGAAGATTCTTAGTAGTCTACAAAATGGCTGGGGAAAAAAATAAGTTGAGAACCACTACAGAAGCTAAATACACCCACATGATACCTTCATGGTCAATAGCAAAAGACATATCCTTTGAGAGAAGCCACTGAAACAAAGGAAGGAGTAGCAATATTCACAGAAATACAACCACTAGGGTTTTATTATATAAAATATTAAAACGGAAGGGCTGATGAAAGTCTGAGAAAGATTAGGAGTATCTGTAGTTAATATGATGTAGAGGGAAGGTTAATAAGAAAAATACAGTATAGGTTAACTAGCCAGAAGGTACTCTATTTACAAAAAATGAAAGCTTAATAGAGAAAAAAAAAAGTCATGAAGACAAGCCAACATTTTATGCTGAAAGATTATTAATGCACCAACAGTCTGAACATTAAGTTAAGGTTCTATAATGAGGCTAACAGTCTGTGGAGCTGGTTCAGTCATAAGATTGTTCTCTCCTTAATGTATGCCATAACCATTACAAATGAAACACAATATTTGGAAGGCAGAAATAGACGCAAAACAGAAGAACATCATAGCAAACGAAAAGCTCTTGTTCTATTCAGACTTCGGCACTGCATAGCAGAGTAAAAAGAAAAGATGATTGCAGGCTCTCTCTCTATCCCACTCTCCTAACTTCTGAGAGGTAAAGCAGATATATGTTCTTTGTGGGAAGATGCCCAAAAGCCAGCTGTAGCTTAGGGAATAAATCTTTCATGGCTCCCTCTACAGTTAATGGATGGAGGAATGTTCCTCATGAAAACAAAGCTGACAAAAACTTGCCTGTAAATTTTCTGAATTACCCTGTAGGGTGCTAGATTAGAAGTGGCTGTTATGACAGAAGGCAGAACTTCAATCCAAAGGAACTTAGCCATAAATTTGAGGACCTGGCAAACAAACATCATACAGTTCAATACAGAAAAGTGAAAAGCTCTGGATATGGGGAAAAATAACCCCATGCATCTGTAAAGGCTGGAAACAAAACGGGCCAATTATCGTGAAAAGATCCTGAAGTTACATGGGATGCCAGATTAATATAAATCAACACCACTCTCTTGTCAGAAAGAAGGCAAATGACCATATTAATGCATGTCTAGCAGATTGAGATAAGTTATTATCCCCCTCTAATCAGCATTGATAAGGCTGCACTTGGAGTACTTCATTCACATTTGGGATGAGTGATGTGTTCAAGAGCAACGAAGAGACCCTGGATATAGTCCAGTTCCTTTCAAGAAGAGGATGAAAGTGGGCTTCATTTAGTCTTCTGAAGGGATGATCTGCTAGTGTCTACAACTGCTTGGAGGAAGGTAAAAAAAAAACAACAGAGCCAAATGGTCTTTTAGAGTGGCAGGCAGCATAACAAAGGCCAACATTCACAAGCAGTGTCCTGAGAGGTTCATAATGGAGACTGGAAAAAAAAGAAAAAACCTTTCCACTAAAAGAATAGTGCAGTACTATTGCCTGGAGTCTGTAAACTGTCTCATTTATGGGTGATTTTCATAACTCACCTGGACAAAGCCTTTGCTTACATGGTCTCTGATATCAGAAGTCTTCCATGTACAAAGAACAGTCTGGACAAGGTGACGACAGCTGTTCCTTGCAACCACAGCCTCTGTGATTCTTTGACACCCCACAGGAGCCTCACTATTAATTGGTTTAGGGAAACAAGTGTCCCCTGTAGAATAAAGCTGTGCAAATTAATCTCTCTTTCTGAACCTGCAGGAGAATACAAAGCCGCAAATCTCTACGGTCTTTCACAGGGTTGTAAAAGTTAGGAAAGTATGGTGAGCTTTTCTTTCTATTTCCACATACCCATTAAAATTACAAGCAATGCTTCAAAATATGCACCCATACAATCAGCCCTTAGACCTTGAATCAGGAACAAGAAGGCTTTGAAAATAATGTGGCATGGAATACAGATCATCAGCTACATTAACAATCTCTAGCCAGTAAGCAAGTTAATGGTGAAAGTAAAATAAAGCAGTAAATTTCAAGGTGGTTACTGCAGGCTGGGAAACAAACTAAGCATGGAGGACTTAACAAAATAGATCTAAACAGTATGTGATTGCTAACCATAGGTCTCAAATAAGTGTTTGGCATGTGTTTTGCTATTTTTTTTTAAATCATTTTCAATAGTGGAGTAACTTACTTAAATGAGATAGGATTCTGACTGAAGCTGCATGGCCGCTATGGGAGGGGAAAAACGCATACTTATTCATATTGCTTTATTACTGTGTACCCATTTTTTGTTATTATTTTAAACACAGGTGCAAGGGATTATTTAACACAGTCCTTTCCCACATTTATAATTTTGCATATCAGGGTTTAATTAATAACGTCAGAAGTAGGAATGTTGAAAAAAAAAAATAAGAAAAGGTATTTCAAGGTTTGCTTTAGCTAAGCCCAAAGCAGGAGTTACAATACTTGGCATTCCACAGAGATCTTGTTATTTTGGAAAGTTTCACAAGTTCAGGAAACTTACCTACTATTCAGTGGTAAACATCTAAAATTGACATGGCTTATCTGAACAGAAATGCTTTGTGAATAACACAACACTAACCATCTACGTTATATCTAAGGACTTGCTCAAGCATGGTGCAAGCCACAGATGAAATAATACATATCCCTTTCCTTTCTTCCATGTCTCTTGGGAGCACTCTGCTATGAAGATTTTGTCAGAAAGACTGCAATAGCTTCAGAGGCAAAGAAAGGAACAAGTTATAGGGGCCATTCCTTACAAATATTGTTAAAAACTCTGTTTTAGCATCCTCAGAAAGATCAACAATCATTTCTATGGTTCAGAACATCTCTCTCTCCCCCCTGCTGAGCGGGTTTTTGGTAGCACAGCAAGTGCTACCTGTTCACAAGTACTTCAGGGTGGATAACATTTTGGAATAACTTCTCAGGAGACCAGAGCAGAATAATTCTTGCCCTGTAAATCCAACCTGTATGGTTGCAAAGAAAAATAAGAAGTGACATTACTTGTTTGCTTGATATCCCAGTACGTACAGTAAGATGTGGATAAAATTAGTCTTACTGACCAAATTAGAAATGGGTAGCCATACGTGCTTGCATTTACATCAGTAGAGACATTAAGTTAGGGCAGAAACTGAGCAGTGAGTTAAGAGATTGTCATCATCACCCAAGAGCTTGGTTTATAATTGAGCAGCAGCAGCTCAAAGGGCAAGATATAGAAACACTAATTCCCAGGCAAGAGATAGAAACACTAATTCCCAGTAACAAGACTTAAGAGCAACATTTTTTTTGTGAAAGAAAGTACAAATTACAAGTGACTATGTGCCTCTACAACACTATCTAGAAGTGCATGGACTTGTACACTTGAGAGAGCAGAAGGCTCTGAGCTGAGAAAGCTCACACATTTTTACTGGGGCAACATGGAGGAGTGAAGCAAGGGGCTATATGGCCAGAAGCATGGCACTGCATGCGAAGAAGCATCATACAGCCAAACATTATAAACAGCAAATTAATGCCCACAGAATACATAAACTAGAGTCCTGATTTATGCTTCCTAACGTGTAAAACAACATTTACCTTTCTAAATATTTTTGCCATCAGTAAATAAGTCAATACTTTAAATAATCAATCCATAAGACAAATCTTAGCTAAAGAGGTTACCATGAACAACCAGTGGTGAAAATTAGGAGAAATCTATTTTTCTTCCTTGAGAGCCTCCTCTATAAATGTTAGGTGGTAGGCATTAATGTGGTACATGCAGATAATTTGTATGACTTTTGAAATATGTGTCTTGATATAGATAGTAAAATTCTAGCTATGACAAACGTAGTTCAGAGGGAAAGTCTCTCACAACAGGATGCCTTCAGCCATGAATTCTTGTACCTTATGATGAACAATGGCACATTACCAAGAGAAATCAGGCCTAAATCCTGCCCTCAATCTATAAGCACAACTACTGACATTATTTCTGAAAGGCTTAAGGGGCTTTATGAAAATATATGGTTATATTTCTCCTTATCAGTGATGAACTATCAAGAGCATCACAAAGACATAAGACTTAACAGAAGTGCTGTAAGCTAGTGACTGATTTACTGACAGCAGAGAGACTGATAGTAACAGTATCTCCAAGAAGCAGGTAGGTGTTGTATGGTGGCAATTTTGCAGAAATATGGGCCTTCATGCAAGAACAGAAGCCTAGGAATAGGTTAGTAAAGTACATGCAGCACTGATAAGCCACTGAGTTAATAGGCGCACCATCTCACTTGAACCAAAACTAACAACATTAAAGTTATCAGTTTCTTCCTTGCCATAATCTAAAGCAGAACTCAGCCTCCACACCTTCCCCTGCTTATGACAAAACTCGGTCAGCTCTCCCTGGCAGCACCTTCAGGTCAGCACCTTCACTAGCAGTGAAATGAGGATTAACCATAGATAATCTGTCCCATGCTTTGCAGCAGATAGATGAAGCTGTACCTGGTTCTAGGAACATTTTTCAAGCTGGAAACACCATATCTGCCAGTCTCTCATGATTCCTTTTCTGCAAGAATGATAACAAAGACTTGTTTGGACACCAAAGCAGAAGGGAGAAAATTTTACTGTTTTATTCCTGTTCATTGATTTAATTTTGTTACATTTCAGGCTTTGACACATCTTTGCTCTTACTCTATGAAATTTTGCAAGAATTGCCATTCAAAGTCAAAGCCCTTGTTTTAATAGAATCTTTAATGAATATGAAGGCTGAAGCAATATTCTGAATCTAAACACTGCACACCATACATCTGTAGATGCCTGTAATCACTACTGCATCAACATAAGGAGATGGTTAACTCATTAGCTAACAACAACTACAACAACTGCAGCAGTCACAAGGTTAATTATTTGGGTAGCTATACTTGAAAGCAAAAGGTACAGATGTGTTGCATGTCTACCTGTCCTTTCCCTTGTTTTCAAATGCATTGAGATGCAGACCGTTTGGGGCCTGCCCTTTGTAGCAATGCCTTTAATTATAAAGTAATCATTCATTGTCACAAGTATCATGACTCTCACAAATATAATCCAAAAAAAAAAAAAAATCTTACCCATGGCTTAACGGGTTAATAAATAGATTAGTTTAAAGCAACTACTTATTTTGTTACCTTTGATATTTAGACATAATGAATCCCTACTTCACTCCTGTTAGAGTTTCCCACTCGGTGTTTCCTTAAGAGGGGATAAATCTTCATACGATTCTTAGTCAAGGCAAAAGTATTCTTCTAAGAGAGCAGATAATTCAGAAAAGAGATGGTGGTTAGTAGAACCACAAAGAGAAATGTTAAGTAATTCTGTGAAAGTAGTTTATTTCATTTGTATTGAACACTAAATTAAATGCTCCAAGCAGCACTGAAAATAGTAATTGACTTTCATCTTCACGTTATATCAATGATATTTTTCAACACAGCATGCACAGTGCTTAAAATGCTGTTGCTTATGGTACTGAACTTATTTACAACCAGACAATCACAATTCAGGGAAAGAGATAAATACCAAAAAATAACTGCATCTCTACTAAACAGTTTTGACTATCTTGCCGCTTCATATGTGGGGGCTGCTTTTATTATTATTATTATTTTAGTTTATTTGTTTCAGTAGCATTTGTGTTCCCTTGTCAGCAGCGAGTTTTCAATGAAAAGGTAGGAAAGCTTGAGACCAAGTCTCTATGTCTCCATTCCCCTCACTCTGACCAAGGAGAGAAAGGGGTGGACTGGCAGAAAGGAAGACCATGCACAGGTGAGGTTTGTTAAGACCACATATTAACAAAAAAACACTACAACTAAGCATTCATGGAAATCATAGCCTCCAGTACAGAAAAAGTAAATGCAATAGCTGTTGTTGCCTCTCTGCTTCATTCCTAGCAGCCCAGCACTGACAGGAGTAGGGAACACAGCCTACTTGACTTGGTGGCCTACAGAATCAGCATTGGCTTTCTGGGTGGTGGTGTGTGCATCTGCAGCATCTCATGGGAAAACATTTGAGTATTTTGAGATCTTGATGAGCCTAATAGTAGCTGTTTTTAACAGTATTTACTTTAAAATAAAAACAAAAACCAGGTGAACAACAATGTATAGGAGAAGCCACTCCTGGGATATATTAAGAAGTTTCTATAAATTAAGTAGTTGTTACTACTTTTTTTTTTTTTTCCAGATTCTTGATATATTAGCTTAAGCCCAAACATTAGATCCTAGCCCTGACTTCAATTATTTATTCTCCTGTCTCCCACACATCCAATCTATAGGCCACTGCTACATACGCATGTTTTATATGTAAAATCTATACAGTTAGAATGACCTATACTCATGTCATAGAATTATGTATATCCACAGAATGTGTATTTATTTCCCCCCCACACACACACACAGAAGAATATAAGTTTATATGAAAAGATATTTCATTAATTCTTTTGTCTTTAAAACCTTGAATATACTAGCCTGTAAACACACACACCATTTGAATAATGTGATCATAATCCTTGAAAGAATGATAAATATTACCAATAACTCTAAAAACAATACTTCTAGGGAAGATTTCCAACTTTTACAAGATTTCCCAAGATTTACAGGCAGAAGTCCAGATGTGAAACATAGCTAATAATGTTCTGCTAGAGCTCTTCTCAGACAATTTATTCCTTTGAGTCCCTGTGGGACAGCATCCAGATCTTTCACAGGACACTCAAGCTTCTCAAGGTCTCCAGATTGCTGCAAAATCAGTAGCTGGCAAAGTTTACACCTTTATGCAACTTCTGTCCTTTTTCTTCACTAGGTGCTTTCAGACCAAAAACTTGGCAAAATTCCTAAGACAGTCTTTTTTTAAACACCCCCAGGGGATTGATGAGTTTTTCTCCAGCTAATAATTTCTTTCCTGGCTCTCTGCTTGTTGTAAACTACTTATTTTCTTCCTTTGAGGTCCTATTGTTCAACTGTAAAAGGAACAAACGACTCCTGTGGGTGCCTCACCAGGCAGTCATTGACAGAAATTGCTATCACTGACCTCAACATCATGCACATCTGGGAACAGGGTGATTCATGCCCACGCAGCCTATGAACACCCACATAGCTCAACAAGTTTAGAAGCTCACAGCATTCCACAAACAGAAACTGGGTATCTTCTACCTTGTTCTGTGGCTGATTTATGCCACTTAAACATCCCACCGCAAGCACACTGGTCACTATCATTTGAGTACAGGTTTACAGAGGTTTCATTGTAGGGGGCTCTGTTCCAAACTGACTGCAAAGCAGAATGTCAGCACCTGGCAGCAAGGCATTATGTTTTGTTTACCCATCTTTTAATGTTCATGCCAGGACAGCAGATATATTTAAGACTGCTAACCTTTTTAACCATCTAGAAAACAGATACCAACTACATAGTCAAATAAAGAGATCCAGGGAAAAGGCTGTTTGATTTCTAAAATGAAACACTTCTCTATGGACGGGAATTGTTTTTTGTTTGTTTGTTTGTTTTTCTTAGAGGAAACACTAATCCTACAAACGCCAGCAGGCAGTGAAGAGAGGGAGGCTGAAATACGACATCATAGAATCACAGAATCACAGAATTTCTAGGTTGGAAGAGACCTCAAGATCATCGAGTCCAACCTCTGACCTAATGCTAGCAGTCCCCACTAAACCATATCCCTAAGCTCTACATCTAAACGTCTTTTGAAGACTTCCAGGGAAGGTGACTCCACCACTTCCCTGGGCAGCCTGTTCCAATGCCTCACAACCCCTTCAGTAAAGAAGTTCTTCCTAACATCTAACCTAAAACTCCCCTGGCTCAACTTCAGCCCATTCCCCCTCGTCCTGTCACCAGGCACGTGGGAGAACAGGCCAACCCCCACCTCGCTACAGCCTCCCTTGAGGTACCAATAGAGAGCGATAAGGTCGCCCCTGAGCCTCCTCTTCTCCAGGCTGAACAAGCCCAGCTCCCTCAGCCGCTCCTCGTAGGACTTGTTCTCCAGGCCCCTCACCAGCTTCGTCGCCCTTCTCTGCACCCGCTCAAGCACCTCCATGTCCTTCTTGTAGCGAGGGGCCCAAAACTGAACACAGTACTCGAGGTGCGGCCTCACCAGAGCCGAGTACAGGGGGACGATCACCTCCCTAGCCCTGCTGGTCACACTGTTCCTGATACAAGCCAGGATGCCGTTGGCCTTCTTGGCCACCTGAGCACACTGCTGGCTCATATTCAGCCGACTATCCACCAATACTCCCAGGTCCTTCTCTGCCTGGCAGCTTTCCAACCATTCCTCTCCCAGTCTGTAGCTCTGCTTGGGGTTATTGCGCCCCAGGTGCAGGACCCGGCACTTGGCCTTGTTGAATTTCATGCAGTTGACCTCAGCCCATCGGTGCAGCCTATCCAGATCCTCCTGCAGAGCTTTCCTACCCTCAAGCAGATCGACACACGCACCTAACTTGGTGTCATCTGCGAACTTACTGAGGGTGCACTCGATGCCCTCGTCCAGATCATCGATGAAGATATTAAAGAGGACCGGCCCCAGCACCGAGCACTGGGGGACGCCACTAGTGACTGGCCTCCAACTGGACTTGGCTCCATTCACCACGACTCTTTGGGCCCGCCTATCCAGCCAGTTTCTAACCCAACGAAGCATGCGCCAGTCCAAGCCAAGAGCAGCCAGTTTCTTGAGGAGAATGCTGTGGGAGACGGTGTCAAAAGCCTTGCTCAAGTCAAGGTAGACCACATCCACAGCCTTTCCCTCATCCACCCAGCGTGTCACTTGGTCAGAGAAGGAGATCAGGTTCGTCAAGCAGGACCTGCCTTTCATAAAGCCATGCTGACTGGGCCTGATCGCCTGCTTGCCCTGCAAGTGCTGCGTGATGACTCTCAGGAGGATCTGCTCCATGAGCTTCCCTGGCACTGAGGTCAAACTGACAGGCCTGTAGTTTCCCGGGTCTGCCCTCCGGCCCTTCTTGTAAATGGGCGTCACATTTGCTAGCCGCCAGTCAACTGGGACCTCCCCCGATCGCCAGGACTGCTGATAAATGATGGACAGTGGCTTGGCCAGCTCCTCTGCCAGTTCTCTCAGTACCCTTGGGTACAGGTACAGGTCTGCCAAGCAATCCCTACAGCCCATTGGTGTGGAGTACTGTACTCCAAGCATCATTTGGTAAAGCCAGCCCAGTTTGTTTGCAAGGCCTAGTCCTGTAAATTTCATTCTTTGCAGAAGCAACCAGTGTGAGGAGGAGTGATAGACCCTGAGGCTGAAGCACACATGGTTTTTAGGATGGAGAGCAGCACACTTGTTGGGCTGTGACAACACAGGGGGGTAGAGGCATTAGATAGCTGAAGCCTTTAAAAAACCCAGAAGCATCAAGAAATGGTGCTTCTTCCTACTCCATGTTATTTGCTAGAACATATTTACTGTCCTGTCTCAAAATCTCTGAAAAGTTATTCGCTTTTTTCTCCATCAGATGGATTGTTGATATACATGTATAAAGCTCTCAAGCCAGGCTCTGAGAACAGAATCAGGTTTTGCCTGCCTCCTGAATCTAAAGCAGGAAAAAAAAAAAAAAAATGATTTCAAGATACAGGAAAATAAAAAGCAGCCAGGGGATATAGCAGGAAGGTAAAACATTAAACGCAGTCACAAAGTAAGTGTTCTGGAGCTGGATTAATCCAGATTAAACTAATGTCTTTAGTTCTGATTCTGCTTCAAGCATCTTAACTCAGAATGGTGATGCTCTTGCTGTAACCAGGCTAGTAACAGAGCCTTGCAAAACTGTCACCACAACATCAAAGTGATGCTCCATCTGCCTCTCAAATGAGTTTTTTAAGAGACACCACCCACTCCAAGAAGGGGTACATGTCTTTGTAAATTGAGAGCTAGACACATCCACTTCAGGGACTGTGCCCTGTGCACTGCAGTCTGTGTATTCCTGGCAGGATATTTTCTTATTGCAGGTGTAGGTGGCCAGAGACCAAAACATTCTTTAATGGGCTCGGAATAACAAATCTTGCAACACATTGCTTAATGTTTTTTCAATATCCACAACTCAGAAGCAGATATATTAAGGTAACTGCTTAATTTCTTAAAAATTTGCCAGACTTTACAGCAGTTAGAATACACACAGAGTGGGAAGTTTTGCACTGCTCTTTATCCTGCATTACTGAAAGTTTGAAAAGCCAAAGGACTTCCTCTTCTTTGAGAGAAGACAGTTGTGTGCTTTACAGAACTGAATTTATTGCCTTGCTATTTGTTGTAGGAGATCACAGTGGTTCGAGCGTATCAAGCTGTTCTCAATCAGAAGTTAAATACAAACATTTCCAGGAATCATTACATCTAGAATTACCATAACAAAAGAAGCTTCAAGCGCATAAGGGGGCAAGTCCTGCTAAGCATCAAGCCCACTCCAGCTCCAAAATTTAAAATAGTGTGGAAGGGGATGGATCCCTATGGAGCTGCATCTCATAGCACAGGCTGTGGTCTCCAGAAAGATAAAAGTTGCTTGCAACACCTCTCCTGTTTAGCAAAATCCATATTCTTCATACTGATTCCTGCAGGGAAGGACACAAATGGAGCAGCCTTACACTGAGATAGCATGTTTTCCAGGAAGGTTTCCTTGTACCTCTCCCTGCACTACAGGGACACACATACAAAGCCACTGGAAATCTTGCCTTCTAACCAGGAGTGAGAATAGCTGGTATTGTTAACCAAAGGGAAAGGCTAACTCAGGGAAAGAAGACAAAAAGAAAAGACTGTTCCCCTGATTCAAGCCACTAAGCATGTCAGCATACCACTAGAAAGCACTCCTCTGCTCTCATCTCTTTTTGAAGGTGGATTCTATGTTTGGCACTCCTGATGATGTAAACCCCTCTGCCTGAAAACACTCTCCATAGTCAGGTTACGGAGTACTGTCAAGAGCAATGGGAGCATCACAAGCAGAGTGCAGGCTGAGGTGAAGAAGATCTAGAGGTCTGTTCTGTGCTCTTTCCTGTCCATTTCCTGTGGGAGGTAGGACAAGGCATTTAGCCTTCCTATACTTTTTTTTTCATTATTGTTTTTGAAAGAACAGAGTATAATATTAAGCTGTCATTAAGAATTAATATGTAAAGGGTTTTAAGGTTAGGTTATATAAAACCACAGAAGTACAAAGTGTGTTATCCATCACTTATTAATATGCATTTACTTTGTGCAGGAATAGGCAGCAATGCCACCAGATCCACGTACCAACTGGCAACAATTTTACCCATTTCAGTAAGATAGAGCAGAATATACATTTTGCTCTATCTTACTGAAATGGGTAAAATTCTCTAGAGCAGAATATACATTCTGCTCTAGAGAAGAGGGATGTCTGTCACACAGAGCATGGATAACATTTGCCCTGTCTCTGGTTGCAAAAACAGAGAAGTGAAGACATGGTGCAAGATCATTGACAATAGATTGCCATTCTTCAAGGAATGTTGTTTACAAATTGAAATGACTATTTTTTAAGATGCTAGCAGCGTTGTGTAAATTACCTTGGAGAACTATGAGCCCTCAAATTTGAAAGCCTGACAGTAGGCCATCCCAGGATAGACAATCTTGTTATTTCAGGAGATCGAGTTCTGTTGTAATTAATGATATTTAGTAAGTCAGAGGTAAAAAAAGGTGAAAACAGGATCATTATTGATATTGAGAAAATATGCTTGCAATTTCTTATTTAATGATGAATAAAAGCACTACTCTTAGGAATAAATGTTTGTAGTTGTAATATTGAACTAGTAGTTATGCTCTCACCACACAGCACATATTTGTTTACAGTAACTGCAAGAAACAGAGTACTAAGCTTCACTGTGGCTTTAGGCTTCTGGAAATCAATAGTGCAAAATTAAGTTTACCCTGTAACAAACTAGATGTCAGTTGGCAAGTTCTCTGACACAGAGTGCCAAGCAATGGCATCCCTCCAGAGGGCATGTCCACAGCCCTAGACCACAGATTTGCACCTTGAATCCCACACAGTGGGTGACTGATGGCATTTCCTTTAGGCTCCATGTCCTCAGGGTGCCTGTACAGCATCTGCATCACTGGGTGATGTTAAGTTCTGCTCAATTGATTCCACCACAGGGGAGCCATTAACTCCTCTCCTCACCACCATGGGAGCTGAGCATACTTTTCTTGCACTTTTTCCACAACATAAAAATTAATAACAAGCGCAGCAGAACAGGACTAAATCAAAACACTTCCACGCAGGACACCTGGGAGGAACCAAGACTGAAAACAAGGCGTTGAAGTTTGCCTGCTTTATTCAGAGAAGCCCTAGAGCAAGTCAAGCACTGGACTGCTGTGCCCTGAGGATGGTTTGGGTGCTGCCTTGCTGTAAAGTTCATTCTTCCCCACCAGGGTAGCAGTGGACATCTTGGTAATTTATAGTGGCTAGCAGACTCCATGGAAAGGAGTAGGGAACACTAAATCTCTGACCTAGACTCTCACATAAACTTAGCCTTCCCATTAATTAAGGTACTAGGCTGCAGCTGACATACTCTCATTTTTTTTTTTTTTTTTTTTTAAGGCATGAGGGACCAGAAAGGTCCTTTTAGAGTAGAAGGGCAGCACAGCAGTAGCAAATTAACACTTCACTGCAGCTTTTGAGTAAACACTTCATCTGTATGTTACACAGCACATCCACCTGGCCAGATAAATTTTATAATGAATTACTACTGACTTGTCTTTATGTACTTCCAAATCTAACTATAAGAAGGGAAAGCAGCAAAAGTCTCTTCACTTTTTTTTCCCTCCTCAAATCTGTCTCTGTTCTTGAAGAACAAAGGACTGTTTAAGGATATTGTGCTGGTCCAGAAAGCTATTTGAGAACATCAACTGGCCTTATCTTCATTAGCCGTAGGGTCTAGTCTCCTATAAACAGATTTGCTCCCATTTGAAGGGAAGAAAAATAAATCTATTTTATCTCTGAATAAAAGAAAAAAAAATCTATGAACTTACTGGTTGGCTGCCAAAAATCTGTAAATAGCATGAGCCACTAAACGTAGCCATGGACTGAATTTTTCATCCGCAAAGTACTTTCAAAGCCTCTACTTTCTTAAATGTCATTTCAATAGGCTGTTTGGTACAGGTCATTCTTCCTTCCCTGTGGTAGATTGGCTTTCGCTGTTCTAATGAATAGCTTCTGCCCGAAGGAGTTTGCTTTCTGCTGTCCTCTGTGGAACAAGGTGCCAACCAGGAAAGCATACCCAAAGCTCATATTGTTCAAAACACTCAGTGCTCTCTCTCCACTCAGTGCTGCTACTACCTCCAGCCATGCCAGAGCACATGACTGCAATAAATAGATATTAATAAATATTAAAAGAATTGAGAAGCATCTTTCCTGCTATCTGCCCCTTTATAAATACACTTACTAGCCATATTTATGAAGGTTTGATTATCTCAGGCTATTATCAGCTGAAAACTGTTTCTTTACAGAGTGCTTTTTTCCCCTTACAGAATACATCACTTTAAACAGCCAAAATTGTTTTCTGTGCCCAAATAATGTCTGCAAATTTATAGCCTGTTAATGTAAATCACGCATATTTGCTAGTTCAGTTCTATCAAAACTGTCCTAAAAGACAAAACTGTCCTGAAAAACATATGTTGTCCTTTGCTACTACTAAAACAAAACTGAATTTACATTCACTTTGAAGACCATATATAAAAGCTGATGCCCAACTCTGTCTAGTAAAAGCAGATCTTACAGAATCTGATCTTCTGTAAGAAAACATAGGGGCACATTTCCCCTTACATTATTCTGAGATATTTAAATTTATGAAAAGCTATTTATGACAACAACCAATGGCTTCATAGAACCAGTACACATCGCATCAAGCAAAGAATAGCATTTCTATGGCAACTGTCTCCTCACATCTCAAAAACGGGTGAACAAGAAGCACTCATACTCTTCTATGTTTTTCATTTCCTTAGTAGTATCTTGTCTTTCCATTCACCTAGCTCTTTATAACCAAGGTAGGAAAAGAACACTTTTTGGTTAAGCTCTGTAGAAGCTGGTGGCTGCTTGTCCATTTGGTTGTTAAAGCTTTGTACCAACAGAGCCAGAAGATCTGTATTACTATTCTTGCTTCTGCTACTGACCCATAGCAAGGCACAGCCAGCTATAAATTAAAGCACTGTCATTTGCCTAGGACATCAGTCTGCCAAGGATGACAAACTGGGCACAGACGACTTTATCGGTGCTGGAAACCAACCAAATAAAATCAGGTGCCACCACCACCCTGGGCTTGCTGCTCCACCAACCAAGGGAGAAAGGAGTCTGGTGCACATGGCTCATACCAGCACAACAGCTGCCATCATCCCTGCCCTGGTGGAAGCAGCCTGGTAGTCCTCTGGCTTTACAGCCCAGCTCAGTTCCTCCCCCCTACACCACCCCTTCACCCTCGAGGCAGCATTAGTCACATTTCTTCCCACACTTCAGAGAAGATCTGAGCCAGCTCTGCCATGCCATAAGCAGCTTGCCCACTTCTGAATCCTGAATCATACCTTTACCCCAAAGGACTACTGAAAGGCATTGCTCATGTTTGTTCCGCTCTTCTAATTGCTTCACTTTAGCGTCCCTCATATAACATGGAAGAAAACATTGTGTGAGAACTGGAGTCAGACAACCATGAAAGACTGAGGAACTTATGTTTTGGGAAGAAGTACACAACAGCAGCAATGACCATGAAAGTGGCCTTCATGCTGCAGGCTTGCATATTTGTACCGATGTTTGCTGAAACTGCAGTGATCTGAATGCAGTCACGCTGCTCAAATTTTAGAGTTTAAGGAAGAAGCAAAAAGTTTATTTTTAGCAAGCAAAGCAGTCTCTGTAGTCAGGAGAGACCTGGAAATCTCTCTCCCTTTGTTTCTTCTCTCCACTTTAATATCCTCAGATAGAGAAAAATATTTAAAGCATTATTTGAAAACACTTTGCTTCTCCTTGAAAAAGACCACAAGTAGCTCTCTATCTTATTCTGCATGTCAGACTGGATATCATGGAAAAGACAGGCAAAGAACACTATTCAACCATTTTGATTTTCAAGGTCTTTTGTGTTAAATGTTCAAACTTTTACTGTTTCTAAGACTGAAACTTGTCATTCACAACCCCCACGTTTCTTTATGCCTTGTTCTGAACACAAAGTATGTAATTTCATGTGTTAAGGAACCTTTGCAACTCTTTCACAGAATGAGCAAGTTCTGACTTATTTCACTTTTCCTTTGTTCAAGTTATGAATAGAGTTAGCGTCTTCAGACTTAGAAATACTGCACAAGCCTGCTCTAAACCTTAGTGTGCACTGAGATGGAGTTTGCTTTCCAGAACTTGCTTCCCTGGCCAGACCACCATATAATGTCAGTCAGAGGTATCCAAAACAAAATTGTGCTTAAGAGAAACTGATAGTGTTTCCTAGGTAAGACTTCCTCCTAGCCCCAATCAGGTTGATTTTTCAAGACACAGTGCTATCACTTCTACACTTGCAGTGGGACCATATACACCTTGTCCCACTACTACATCTCTGTGGAGTCAGGAGGTGAATTCTCAATTTTCAGCAACTGTACTCTTGAATGAGACATGCCTCACAGTCAATTTGCTGTGTATTACATAAGCCCTATTGTCATCTTTAGACAGTATTTTTGTATTCGGTTTACTTGGCTTATTACTGGAAATGTCATTTTAAAATAGTTATTTTAAATATTTCCACTAGACATCTAATGGATCAGCTAACAGGTAGTCCATCAAATAGAAAAAAAAATAAATAAATAAATCAAGACAGTAAAACATGCTTGCTTAACAAATTTCTCTGCTGATTTGTCCTTAAGGACAAATATATAGTTTGCTTCATATATGTACACAAAGTCTTTCTAATAATTTCACTTTCCCCATCATTTAACATTAGCAGTAAGCTCATACTCATTACATCTATGAAATCATCCATACTTTAGTACTTTCCAACAAAAATTCATGTGACAAATCATATCATTGCTGCTCTAAAAACAGCTATATTTGTTACAAAACAGCATAAAACAAATATTTGTTGCTGCACTACTACAGTTTCGTGTGGTACCATTACACTAATCAGCAGCTTTCTTGTATAAATTAGTTTTATAGGATTCAAAACAGAATAAAATAATTTACAAATTGATATTCTATTAACAAATTAACATTATTTTTGCATAACTGACGTATTCTGTTGCAGAAAACCTTGTTCATCCACCCTGCACTGTAGCATCCCAGACAGGATTTAGGGGCCTAGACTCTCCTCCAGGGAAAAGAAGGTCAAAAGATGACCATCATCATTCTCAGCTCTTAAATTCAAAAGGGATTCATAGAAAATGAATACAACAAAGTTGATCCCTGCTCCAATGTGGTTATACGTCACTCAATTGTTGGCACTCAAGGACAGACAGCATTGGAAGTGTATGTGAAGAAACTAGGCAGTTCAGGAAGACTTGAGCAAGGGATCATACTCAAGCGCAGTGGGGTGGACAAAGATACTCTAAAGCATGAAACTGCCTATGTTTCTGCATGTACAAGTCTTAGAAAACCCTTACAAATCTTTTTTAAGCACATAATAACTGCAGAGTAACTACCAGAGTTCCCCTCCCCGTATATAATGCCATCACAGAATCACAGAATCACAGAATTTCCTAGGTTGGAAGAGACCTCAAGGTCATCGAGTCCAACCTCTGACCTAACGCTAACAGCCCTCCACTAAACCATATCCCTAAGCTCTACATCTAAACGTCTTTTGAAGACTTCCAGGGATGGTGACTCCACCACTTCCCTGGGCAGCCTGTTCCAATGCCTCACAACCCTTTCAGTGAAGAAGTTCTTCCTAACATCTAACCTAAAACTCCCCTGGCTCAACTTAAACCCATTCCCCCTCGTCCTGTCACCAGGCACGTGGGAGAACAGGCCAACCCCCACCTCGCTACAGCCTCCCTTGAGGTACCTATAGAGAGCGATAAGGTCGCCCCTGAGCCTCCTCTTCTCCAGGCTGAACAAGCCCAGCTCCCTCAGCCGCTCCTCGTAGGACTTGTTCTCCAGGCCCCTCACCAGCTTCGTCGCCCTTCTCTGGACCCGCTCAAGCACCTCCATGTCCTTCTTGTAGCGAGGGGCCCAAAACTGAACACAGTACTCGAGGTGCGGCCTCACCAGAGCTGAGTACAGGGGGACGATCACCTCCCTAGCCCTGCTGGTCACACTGTTCCTAATACAAGCCAGGATGCCGTTGGCCTTCTTGGCCACCTGAGCACACTGCTGGCTCATATTCAGCCGACTATCAACCATCACTCCCAGGTCCTTCTCTGCCTGGCAGCTTTCCAACCATTCCTCTCCCAGTCTGTAGCTCTGCTTGGGGTTATTGCGCCCCAGGTGCAGGACCCGGCACTTGGCCTTGTTGAACTTCATGCAGTTGACCTCAGCCCATCGGTGCAGCCTATCCAGATCCTCCTGCAGAGCTTTCCTACCCTCAAGCAGATCGACACACGCACCTAACTTGGTGTCATCTGCGAACTTACTGAGGGTGCACTCGATGCCCTCGTCCAGATCATCGATGAAGATATTAAAGAGGACCGGCCCCAGCACCGAGCCCTGGGGGACGCCACTAGTGACTGGCCTCCAACTGGACTTGGCTCCATTCACCACGACTCTTTGGGCCCGGCTATCCAGCCAGTTTCTAACCCAACGAAGCGTGCGCCAGTCCAAGCCAAGAGCAGCCAGTTTCTTGAGGAGAATGCTGTGGGAAACAGTGTCAAAAGCCTTGCTGAAGTCAAGGTAGACCACATCCACAGCCTTTCCCTCATCCACCCAGCGCGTCACTCTGTCATAGAAGGAGATCAGGTTCGTCAGGCATGACCTGCCTTTCATAAAGCCATGCTGACTGGGCCTGATCGCCTGCTTCCCCTTCAAGTGCTGCATGATGACTCTCAGGAGGATCTGCTCCATGAGCTTTCCTGGCACTGAGGTCAAACTGACAGGCCTGTAGTTTCCCGGGTCTGCCCTCCGGCCCTTCTTGTAGATGGGCGTCACGTTTGCTAGCCGCCAGTCGATTGGGACCTCCCCCGATAGCCAGGACTGTTGATAAATGATGGACAGTGGCTTGGCCAGCTCCTCTGCTAGTTCCCTCAGTACCCTTGGGTGGATCCCATCCGGCCCAATCGACTTGAGCACATCTAAGTGCCGTAGCAGGTCACCAACCAGTTCTTCATGGATAATGAGGGCCACATCCTGTTCCCCATCCCCTTCCACCAGCTCAGGGTACTGGGTATCCAGAGAACATCCGGTATTGCCGCTAAAGACTGAGGCAAAGAAGGCATTGAGCACCTCCGCCTTTTCCTCATCTCTTGTAACTAAGTTTCCCCCCGCATCCAGTAAAGCATGGAGATTCTCCTTAGTCCTCCTTTTTGTGTTGATGTATTTATAGAAACATTTTTTGTTATCTTTAACGGCAGTAGCCAGATTGAGCTCCAGATGAGCTTTGGCCTTTCTAATTTTGTCCCTGCACAGCCTCGCAACATCCTTATAGTCCTCCCTAGTGGCCTGTCCACTTTTCCAAAGATTATAAACCCTCTTTTTCCTCCTAAGATCAAGCCACAATTCTCTGTTGAGCCAGGCCGGTCTTCTTCCCCGCCAGCTCGTCTTTGGGCACGTGGGTACAGACCGTTCCTGCGCCATGAAGACTTCCCTCTTGAAGATCGCCCAGCCTTCCTGGACCCCTCTGCCCTTCAGAACCGCCTCCCAAGGGACTCCACCAACCAGTGTCCTGAGCAGTTCAAAGTCAGCCTTCCGAAAGTCCAATACAGCGGTTTTACTGGTCCCCTTCCTGGCCTCGCCAAGAATAGTGAACTCCACCATTGCGTGGTCACTCTGCCCGAGACAGCTCCCGACGATCACGTCCTCCACCAGTCCTTCTCTGTTTGTGAAGAGAAGGTCTAGCGGGGCACCTCTCCTGGTAGGCTCACTAACCAGCTGTGTCAGGAAGCTATCTTCCACGCTCTCCAGAAACCTCCTAGACTGCTTTCTCAGGGCTGTGTTGTGTTTCCAGGATATGTCAGGGAAGTTGAAGTCCCCCACGAGTACAAGAGCTGATGATTTTGCAACCTCTGTCAGCTGCCTGTAGAATTCCTCATCCGTCTCCTCATCCTGGTTCGGCGGTCTATAGCAGACCCCGACCAGGACACTAGCCTTGTTGTCCCTGCCGATCCTAACCCAAAGGGACTCGACCTTGTCATTCCCAGCCTCGAGTTCTACAACCTCGAAAGACTCTCTAATATAGAGAGCCACACCACCACCCCTTCTATGCTGCCTGTCCCTTCTATAGAGCTTATAGCCAGGTATTGCAGCACTCCAGTCATGAGACTGGTCCCACCACGTCTCCGTGATGGCAACCAAGTCGTAGCCTGCCTGCTGCACGATGGCTTCCAGCTCCTCCTGTTTGTTACCCATGCTGCGTGCATTGGTGTAGATGCACTTCAGCTGGGCCATTGCCTTATCCTCCGGCCTTGCCATTGTTCCCCCTGGCACAGCCCCAACAATCCTAGCCTCAGCCCCATCCCCCTTCCTACCTAGTTTAAAGCCCTCTCAATGAGCCCTGCCAGTTCCTGGCCCAGGATCCTTTTTCCCCTAAAAGATAGGGACCCGTCTGTGGCCATCAGGCCAGGTGCTGAGTAAAGCGCCCCATGATCAAAAAACCCAAGATTTCTGCGTTGGCACCAGTCCCGGAGCCACGTGTTTAACAGGTGGGCTTTCCGTGTCCTCTCTGAACCCCTCCCTGCCACCATAGGGATGGACGAAAACACCACCTGCACTCCCGCTCCATCCACTAACCGACCCATTCCCCTAAAGTCCCTTTTGATAGCCTTGAGGCTTCTCTCTTCGATGTTATCACTGCCCGCCTGGACTATCAAAAGGGGGTAGTAGTCAGAGGGGCGTACCAGGTTAGGAAGCTTCCTGGCAACGTCCCTGACCCTGGCCCCAGGGAGACAGCAGACTTCCCTACGGGTAGGGTCAGGCCGACAAATAGGGCCCTCTGTTCCCCTAAGAATCGAGTCACCAACAACAATAACCCTCCTGTCTTTCTTGGTGGAGGCAGTCCTGAGGCGCGGAGTCGACCTCCTCGCCCCAGGCATCCTCCTGGGAACATTTGCTACCTCTTCCTCACACACCGACCTCTCAATCTCTAGGGCCTCAAACCTGTTGTGTAAGGGCACCTGGGAAGGTGGGGCCGGAAGGGGAGAGCATCGCCTGCGATGTCGAGCAGGGACCTGTTTCCATTCCTCCTCAGCTCCCAGATCCCCTCCCTCTGCCCGACGGGGACAGGGCAGGGGGTCCGCCCCCATTTGGGGAGTCTCACCTCGGCACCTCCCCTTGAGGCCCTGCAGGGAGTTACTCCAGAAGTCTATCTCCCGCTCACACTCCCTGATGGCCCTCAACCTCTCCACCTCCTCCTTGAGCTCCGCCACCATGCGGACCAGATCATCCACCTGCTCGCACCTCACGCACGCAGTTTCTCTGCCTCCCGCCGATGGCAGCAACAGGCTCAGACACTCCATGCATCCGGTGACCTGAACTGCGGCATTTTTTAAGGGGTAGTCGGTCTGCGTGTGTACCGAATTTCTGGAGAGCGCGCCGTGCCTGGTGGAGACCATTATCGCCTAGTTACGGCTGTTGTTAACGAGGTGTTGTTTGTGTGTAGGGGGAGCGCTCTGCCCTTCCTGCGCGAACTGCCGCGCTAACTGCCGCGCCACTCCCTTCTGACGCGCCACGCCCTGTTTGCCCGCCCTGGTCGCCGCGCTCCTGGTCACTCGCGCTCCCTAAGGGCTGCTTTTGAATGGCTGGGGAGGGGGCGCTGCTGGCTCCGCCTTCGCCTCGTCAGCCTCCCTCACGAGGGCTGCCGGGTCCTGGCGGCTCCCTCAAGTAGGCTCGATGCCCGAAAAAATTAGCCCTGCCTGGCCCGATCCCCCGCTCCGCTGCAGAACGCGTCATCATTGCAGTGTAGGAGCTTGAAGACTTATGGTAAATCATTTTAGGGACTGGTTAATGGGATAGAAGCATTCATAGTTTTACTTGAAAATGAAGAAAAGTCTTTTACTTGCCAGCATTATCAAAATTGTTAACATGCAGGAAATGTTATGGGCTTATATTAAAACAATGCTTCCAAATAGCCTAAGAGTTGTAACCTTTACATCCTAATCTAAGTCTACAGAAGGGGCATAAAGTCACAATAAATCATCAGACAGCATTTTGAGATTGTGCAACTGGCTGCAATTGGCAACTAGTACACAAGGCTGCACTAATCTGATGATGAAGGGAGTGAAAGTTTGATAAGTATTTCATAAGCAATCCCCTCTTCCAAGTGGTAAAACATTCACTATAATCATGAATCTGCCAAGAAACTTTAAACCAGTCAAGTGGATGCTTCCCTGCAGATAGTTATAAAATATTTCTACCAGAATTGAGGCATAAAATTATTGAAATCATTGCTTGATTCAATACATTTTACACAGATTTAAGGAAATGAGCCTATCTGATCTGAAACCGGGAAGCCAGTCTAGCAGCATAAATAAAAATAACAGCCCAAAGGAGCTTCTCCAAATTATCCATGTATTACTTTGGAGGAACAATGTGAAAAAGTTACTTTGAATAACTCCTAATAGATTCAGTGTTGGAAGAGCATTGTAACCAAAACTTATATTGTGAGGATGACCTTGAACTGACCACATCAGAACTCACCCAGGTCCAGCAGACTTTGATGCCATCCTGGAGACAACACAGGCAGAGTGGGTGGGTACCAGTGGTTGCCGATGGCATGGAATATTGCACCAGATGTGTAATAAACTCTCAGAATTCCTACCAGCAATGTGGGAGGGAACACACGGTGACTTTTGTGCAGGGTGCCCAACCCAGGCAGTGGGGGTCCCATCTTTGGCTCCAGGTGTCCCTTTCAGGCTGTGTCGTTTCCTCACTACCCCCTGAAACCTCTCCTGCTACTGCCTGGGGCCTTGCATTGCTACTAGAATAGACGCCTATCCCTTTCTTCAAGTTTTCATTTTTTATACACGTGCATACACATGTGCACACATTATTTTTGTATACACACATAGTGTTTGCGTCTATGCTTACTTCAAAGTTACAGACAAAGAGCAAACACCTCACAGTTTAAGTTCTCTGACTCCAAATGCCCAGGTCTCTCTTGTGATCCCCTATACTCACATATCTGCTGCAATTTCCTTTGAGATAAACTTCTTTCATCTCAGAGGAAATTAATTAAAATGCTGAGACTTTTCATTTAGGGCACTTTCTAATTAAGCTACCAATCTTTAAAGCTTCTGACTTCTGAGACTCATTGTTCTCTGCACAAGATGAGGAGGCAGTCACAATTCATTGTCTTTATAGAGACATATTAGTTAAAAAAAAAAAAAAAAAAAAAAAAAAAGCTTGCAATTTCATCTCCTTGAAATTAGAAATGCTTGTGCAGTTTAATATAGGGAAATGGCCAGACTCTGCTATGTAAGACACCTGCCTTTGGCACATCCTGCTGTCCATAGCATGTTTTAAAAAGGTGTGCTCAAGCATACAAATCTTTTGAGATTTTAATTAGTGTTGTAGACTCTCTAAAATTTCTTTAGTTCCATACATTGGGCCATTACCTCGCAGCTCAGATTTTCATATTCTCACTTATGAGGAACTGGTTAATACGAATAAGATAAAAGCCAAGTAGCACCATATACTGTTTTCCAATTAGAAGACAGAATGAGAGTTTTAATGTCAAAAGGATTACAGGAAAGCACCTACTTCATAAGCAAGGAGTTCAGAGATTGAATGAAATGAAGCCTCACATCCGTATTGCCTGTCCACTGAGTTCCCTTTTACAAGGATGTAAAGGTAAATGGTAAAGCCCTATGGGATAAATTCCCCACAAGAAATATTCCCAATATTAACATCACAATTTTATCTGTAGCATGTCACAATTTAGAAACAACCCAAAGGACAAGCTTATCCTAAAAAACACTTCTTGCATGCCTTTGGTCTGCTAGTTACTTTCAATGATGTATCCTTGCAAACCTGACATCCCCATAGCTTTTAAACACTTCTACAACCTTCTTGGACCACCAAGTAGCACTACTATAGATGTGATAAATGTTCTGTTTGAAAATTTCTCTGTCAACTTTTTATTATTGCTACAGTTTAGTCAGGATCCATTTCCTCTAGTTCTAGAGATCCACACTGCAGATTTCTATATCTGAATTAGTCTTCCTAGGCTCTTTTTATAATCAGCTGGGAGAAATAAGCACCTTCAGGCACATCTGACCCAAATGAAAGATCTACTTCAGGATGAGAACAATTGCCCCCTAGAGGTGAGATGACTGTTTCTGGGTAGGGCGACAATTCAGGGTTAGATGGCTGCAATTAGTCAAATCAATCCCACCATTTGTGTTTTAAAGCATTTTTCCCCCAAGATTCCTTCCCCATTTTGACAACAGTGTACTGAAATTTTATACAATAATAAGGGGAAGTTTTAAATGATAGCATGATATAGAGGTCACCCTCTAAAGAGCTGTTCTCATTTTAAGAGCAGTTCCCAACAGAAGGAAATCATCAGTTTGCTCTAATTAATGTGGCTGAACATGTGTACTAAAACCATCTTCCTCCATTCTCTACCCTCACGTTCAATAACTTGACAGGATACTTCATGCTCTTAGGTGCCTATTTCAATTTGAAACACTCTCTGAATAGCACTTGTAGCTAATTGATTTGTTTTAATTTACTTTCACCCTACTATCTAATATTCCAGCTTGGTATTTTTTAAATTCTGAATGCAGCAGAAGGCCTGCCTGTAAGAAAAGCTTTTCCAAACTTCTCCAAGGGGCTTTCAAGCCACAGACCATGGACAAAGAGGCAATGGGAGTACATACATCTCCAGCCATGCCCAAGGTGCACAAGGCAGATAATATTCCCACCCATTTCCTGAGTGATAAGATTTAATCCTTTTTATCAGTGCAGACAAGGAGACAGAGTGCTAGTCAATGCTTGCTCCTTTGGGATTTACAATATAGGTGGCTTCTAGGGGCATTTCTCTCAAGCTTTTGGGGCATTTCCAGAAAGAAACATGGAGTGGTCTCTTTGGGAGCTGACTGACTTTCCAAGTCCCACATCCATTACGTTTAGTGTCATTAGTACAGAAGCAGACTCAGCTATGTTATTTCATCCATCCACTCAAGCAAGGTATACCACCGTGTTAAAATAAATATTAACTAGACGTATCTCCAGTATCAGGAGCTTAAGTCTAGGGATAGCTTTCCTCAGACAAAGTGAAAAAGCCAGGTTCCTGCTATTTTTATCTTTCATCCAGCCTCTGTCAAGACAGACAGGCTTACTCACTGTAAAACATGGAGATAAACCTCCTCCCAAGAGAGGAAGATGCCAGTGTTAACTGTGCTTTTAGACAGTCTACCAACTACTTTTGTTTCCTGAGCTTCATGTGCATAATTTGATTGCTGAGGCACCACATGCACTAAGAACAATGCCAGATTCCTTTGTGGCTCATCTACAAACACCTGGCATAGATAACCCACGCAGAACAGGATTAGTGGTGCCTCATTTGGTACTGGGTCATCTGCCAACCTTGGCAGAAAATCTCTTTCTCTGGTCCCTCTTCTTTCAAACAATACCTCTTACCAACAGCACAGAAATCAGATACTTCTGACATATATAATTTTATATATATACAGATTTTTGAGTAGTCTTGTGTGTAGCCAGGAGTTAGACTTGACGATCCTTGAGAGCCCCTTCCAGCTCAGGATATTCTATTATTCTGTGTCATGGTTTGGCTTCAGCCATCTCATATGGAGGTAGAACTGACTTTCTAGTGAAGTGCCAGGTTAACTTGACAAGAAGGAGAACCTGACCCTTTGAGGCACAGTTATTTTCAGCCACACACCAGTTCCTCAAAAGTTAGTTTCTTACTATAGATAGTAAGACTTCGGAAGAAGTCTTATAGAAAGTATCCTTCATGAATACATCCTAAGGTTACATCATTTTATGTAAAAGACTTTCAACCTGTACCTCTGCTTCAGATAAGGGAAGACTCAAGGACCTTCCTCTGTCTTTTTATTATTAAACAAATAGTATTTACACAAATAATTTTTCCACTGGCTTTACTTGGAAAGAAGTTTACAGCTGTTAACCACCTAAACGGTCTTTAATTAAGACAGTCTGTTCTCCTGTTCCACTAGGAACTAATTACCACAGCCTTATTCAAGGCATGACAAATATTTTTATTTGCCATGTCTGAATCTGTACTCTTTGAAGTTTACGGCACATAAACTTAGTTGGCCCTTCCTCACAGAAGAAATCTTTTGTCAGGGTGACTGGAATGGACCAATTAGCAAGTTCAGTGTTTGATTTCAATGCATCCTGCACCTCCAAAGTTTCTATGCACTGATGCTTTAGGAGAGCAGGCATTTTCTAACTGCCTGAACAAATGGCTGGGAGTCAAAGTGCTTAGGCTCCAGCTCTAGCTTGCACCTTCAAAACATCATTTATATCAATCCATCTACAGTTCCACACCTAAGTGAAATAATAAGGTTTAAGAATGGTTCCAGGATGGCAAACATTACAAATGCAAAGCACCATTAAGAATAGTAAGCTATTCTTAACAGTAAGTTCATTGTCTTGAAGGGCTTTTCAGCAACCTTGATGCCCATTATATTTCCACCCAGATCTCCAGGCTTAATAAATATGCCAGAGTTTCCAGTATTCTCCATGACATTCATAAGGCCAACACTGTGCTTTCTCTGACAAAATAAGTCCTCACAAAATCAAGCAAAATCTAACAGGAACATCAGTAACTTTTTAGTACACTTAGGCTGGACTTTGACTTTGTGGTTCAGAAGCACGGGATGTGAAAAAAATCAAGCCTCCTACCTGGGAGGCACATCAGAAATGGTTTGATGCTGAGTTCTCTACTGCAGAGTTAATGGACAATGCTCACTACTCAAACTCCTTGGAGACTGCACGGAGATGGCCATAGGAAATGTAACCGACTCACTGCTGCCAATTGGTATGGAAGGGGAAAGAGAGCCTGATGGGAGCATTTGGTCAAATTGCATGGAAAGACATCCTAAAAGCTGTATGAAACAGAGGTATGAACTCTAGACTTGTCCTCAAGGACAGAAAGGAACTTGGAACTACAAATGAGCAAAAGTACTTAGTTTACTTCTCCTGCAGCAATCAGTTATCCATTTGCACACTGCTTTTCAATTAAAGCTAAACCCAAAAACTCAGTTTTAGCTTCACTGTCTTCATAGTACTGAAGGAAAGAAAGGGGAGGGAACATTCAGCTTCTGCGTTGCTAATATTATCAAACAACATAAAGGTTACTTAAAAAAAATAAAAACATCATGTACAAAATGGCAATCCAGATGATCAAACACACAAAATCTGAATTATTAAAGGTGCATATACAAGGCTTTTCTATTGCCACTCATTATTATTACTACTGTAATTCTACGTACAGAAAGAAGGGCTATATCTCCTTTGTAGAAAAGGTTTATTTGATTAACTCCATATCTAAGGTGGGAAAATGACAGTAGTACTGCCTAGAGGAACAGAGGCACCATTAAGACTATGTATCTGTTTCATTGTATATTCACAATTCCTGACACAGTGTTTGAAATATAGCAGATGAGGGAAATGCTATTAAATGACAATTCTGTTAAATCTCCACAACTTGAGGTACTTAAGTATAACTTATTTCTCAAGAGCAAGGTTGATACTCAATTGTTTTAAATAATTAATGCTAAATATCCTTTAAAGATATACAAGAAGTTAACAAGATGTTGCAAGTCTTTCTCAAGAAATTGGTTCTTTATCCTGTTTCATGGGGTCTAGAACACTTATACAAGCTTTTCTCTGGTCATAAACAGAACTTTAGGAAAAATAAGTAGTTGATTCTACACCTTTTGGCTAGAGTTAATAACTACAGGCAGTCTTGGTTATCTTTTCAAACAATTATCCTGCATATGACTACAGCAATAGCATTAGAAGCTTCTTTATAGCTGGTAAAATGAAATTTTAAACCACACAAAACTAAGTCCAGGAGGAGGCATTTGGATTCCTCACCCCTTTAGAAGTGAATCATTAAATCTCTAGCAACTGGAGCGTACATATAGGAATAATAATATCCTGACTGAAGAGGACACAGGATTTGAACGTGCCTTTAATGTTCTGATCAAATGGTCTTAAAAGGCAGTAGATTCTTAAATGAAAAGTGAAACCTTGAAACAGCAAAAATCACAGACTGACATTTTTACTAGTCAGAAGAAAGTTCCTGTGCTCAGTCTCTTTTTTGATAGATAAATGATCCAAATATTGCTTCTCCCAGGAGTCCCAAGAAACATTTGGAACGATCTTAAAGGCAATTACTTTTTAGTCTGCCTGCTCTGAGACTACACATATAAATATTTAATAGCACAGCTTAAGGAAACTTTTCAAAGGCAATTGCCTTTCCTGTGACACACCTTTTGCTGTTTTTACATAACTGCTTTTAAAGCACAAGTGCAGCAATCATCATCTGTAGTAAACTGAGAATATTAAGAAGACCTATTCCCATATGCAAGTCATTGCAATTTATAGCATAATTTTTAATATGAGCCTGCAATGCAGCCAATACATGCAGCTGAAGAATCCTGAAAAATTAACTGCTGTCATTATTCTTATACAATGACACTGGAACATATAGCTGCACACAAAAAAAATAATACTTAAGCTTCAGTTTCAGACTGGAAAATAACTCCCATGCCATGGAGTCAAGCAAATAAAAAGGCCCCTGCTACTGATTTCCTAAACGGATGTCTCTTCTCAACAATTATACTGCAGACTTTTGTTAACACAATGCCTCCAATGACGCAGCTGAGCTTCCTTCTAAGGCATACTTCTTACCCACACAAAAATTCAAGAAAGCACACTCTCAGTAGCTGAATAAAAGGTCACAAGTGCCTCTTCTCTGCTCTTACACATTAGCAAAAGAACAGCCTCCAAGACAACGATCCCCTCATACATTTAGTCTGGACAATACCCTCCTCATGGATATTCTGTATTAACTGTCATGGTAGCAAAATATTTTTAATGGCATTATGCCAGAAGAAAAAAAAAAAATATATATATATATATATATATATATATATATGTCAAGAAACACTCAGTGTTTTCCTTAACAGCTTTTAAAGCTATCAGTCCTTAACCCTTGGTTGGGTGACTGTTCAGGAGCCTCAGGTGGAATGCATCTATTTCACTAGGTGGAAGGAAATTTCTAGGGAAGGCAGGCTGAGGAATAGTCACCTTGTGCTCAAAACACCAGATACGTTTGAGGGAATGAAAAAGCCCTTCTCATCACTTACAGCAGATTTAGCTATCCCACCAGGAGAGGATGAGAGGAGGAGAAAGAAGGATTTGTTGAATAGTGCTGCTAATAGCAGTCCCCCGAGGCTCCAGCTGTTCCCCTCAGGTTTGGCGCAGAGAATCAAACTTGTAATAATTACTTGTCCTTACAAGGTTACCTTGAGCATTGTGTAAGCATTTGTCCATTCTAACTATAAACACTGAGCATTGTGACTCTGCAGCACCACGTTCTTGGGACCATTAGCAACATTCCTCACCGCAGCAGCTGAGCAACCTCTGATGAAACTGAGTGGCTCTGATTAAACTGGTCCACAGTCAGACCAGAAGAACAACTGAGAGCTGTAGCAGATTATTTGAACTAGATAATTTCTAGCCTCAGCACATTTTATTCCATACTTCAATACTTTAATTCCAGGACCATCAGCACAGCAGACAGTTTTCAATATCTCAGTGAAGCACAAGAATGTTGTGTCCATTTTATATATAGAGAACAATCTCCAACGTTTAACCCAACTGATCTATTTCTTAATCCTAAAGAAGTACGTATTGCCATAGTGATCTAAAGTGGGTGGAGGCAAGCCAGCAAAAGGGGCAGCCAAGTTCACTGCTTCATGCAGAGGCAATTCCTTTTGCCATGCATTACATGCATGAACTCAAGTTTTATGGAGAAAGAGCAGTCTTTTGGTAGAAGTCATGCTGCTTCAATTGAAATGGATAACAGTTCATACTTAAAAATATACATATAATGGTAGAGGTAAGTAATTATATTTATAAATATTCTGTTTATTTTTACATTTCTCTCCCTGAAGTAGAAGACAGACATACAGCTTAAGAAAGGTGCTGGGGAAATAGCTGACTATGTCATCCCTACAAGACTGTTACAATAAACCCATAGTGCATATCTACTGTAACATGAATACATTCGGTTACACAGATCCATCTACTAGGAAAGCCTGCATCTGGGAGAGGGCAGATTGTGTGTCCAAGGGAAGACATAGTTAGCCAAGAAGGGAGTTGTTCCTGAGATGATTTATATTCTGCCCAGAGAACTGCATCTCCATCCCACCTACTGCTGCGCATTATGCCATGACAATAAATTCATCCTCTGTGTTTATGAAGCCTCTGCTACTAAACAATGAAACCTCTGCTAAGAAGAAGCAACAAAGTGCTGCTGGAAAGGGGCTGTTCAAGGGCATGGTGTTGGCTCTTTTTTTTTCTAGTTAATTTTCTGTGCTGCCAATGGAAAGCTATCACCAGCTCCATTGTACTTGCTGGATGTTGCTGCAGAAGCAAAGCATCATCTGCATAAAGAGCATGCTTGATTCTTGCCATTCAACTTCAACACTGCTCTCTACAGGAAAAACAATTCTTTGTCAATAACCACTGAAGTCAGAAGCCAACATAAAAGCAGCAGATACTAAAAAACAAAACAAAACACAAACAAACAAAACAAAAACAAAAAAAAAAACACGCCATGTCAGGCCCAATTATCTAAATTAAAATCTTTATCCATTTCAATGTAATAAGAACATAAACCTACTGATCCCATTAAATACAGCTGAAACACATCTTACAGCAATGCTTTTCATCATAACACAAGGTTAATCTAATGATCCTGTACTATATTTGATGTGGTTTTTTTGTTGTTGTTGTTGAGTTGTTGGGTGGGGTTTTTTTTGGTCAGGTTTGGTTTTGTTTTTCTTCTTATTTCAATGTTCTGCATTTACTTTCCATGTTATATCTCTTCTCCAACTGAGATATATGAGAAACATTCATTGCACTTAAAGGTCTACATCATTGCAACTGCTGGCTGAAAATAGTAGGGAAACAAGTATTTTCAGAGATTTTTTTTCCTCCTAAGCTGCTGTCTCAACTGATATGTTTTCTGAAAACTCTTATGCTGTTTTTTATAGTTCTTAATTAAATTTTTTTTTAGATTACTTGATTCATAAATGGTTATACCTATGATGTTTTCTCCCATGCAGTGCTGCTTTCTAGTGAATTGAGAGCATTGACTGTCAACATCGTGGCCAAACCAAGTCATATTGGAGTAATCAAAAGATGAATAAATATAGGTGCAATATCAATAAAATGTTAATCCTGATCCAGCAGATTCAAAGATTTTAGGACATTACTAGCTGTATGGCCTAAATTAGCTACACTAATATGCCTTCTAATGGAGGTGGGGGGTGGGGGTGGGGGAATAAAAAAAATATCAGAAACAGAGAGAACAAAGTGACTGGAATAAATTACTTGCAGAAGGAAGTACTGTGATTACATGCCTGGTCTAATGCAATCTATTTGAGTTACCAGAAAGAATAATAGATGTTGCAGTAGAGGTGAATTAACAACAAACCCAGCATCTGCAGCTAATGGTTCTGGAACTTTTCATCCCCAAAACCTGGAGGCAAACACCTACAGAACAGACAGGGCTTCAAAGTAAAGACAATATATTTATTTCTTCAGATGCTGGGAACTACATTAATTTTCTATTCCAACTGCTTTTCCTAACACAGCAAGCTAGGCAAGCAAAAAGCTGATTCATGTGCCCTGTTAGATTGACCAAGTACATTTTTATGCTGGCTTCATACCCTGGTTGTATAAATAAGTGGACATAAAAAGTTACAGTAGCTCTCAGTCAAATCAGCCAGAAAGAAGCTCCACTGGCTCTGTTATCCAAGATTTCACTTTCTGTTCAAACTCCCTCTCTTGGATTTTCAAGAATAATTTCAAGAGGGGAAAGAAAGAATAATAATTAATAATAATAATAATAATAATAATAATAATAATAATAATAATAATAATAATAATAAAGCATGCTTCAAAAGAAGTATGGCACTAGTTCAGCCCTGTGGCATTTTTTAGGGATGGCTGCACTGCATATATCACAAACATATAAAACAAACATATCACAAAGGTGCTGTGATAGGTCTATTTAAAATTAGGCTGTCGTCAGCCAGTAATTTGGCTATTTCTCTTCAGCCTTGCTAGTTTTACTTGAAGCTATAGATATTTTGGTCAACTGATTAGAGAAGACACTTTCTTTCTAGATGCATATATCTAGTACCATATCTTTTTAAGAAAGCCTCTAAATACTGGGACTATGCAGGGAAACATTTCATATATGTGACCTGGCTACATCCTAAAAATTGAGAATCAAGAAATAAAGAGGTAAAAGAACCCCATAATGTAATGACAGCATTGAGAGTCCAGAAGTGGGGAAAAAAAAAAAAATATAGAAAAAGGGACTACACAAATGTGAAGACTTCACTGAATCTGTTCACTGCTTCTTTCCAGAGGAGTTAACATTAAAAAATTCTTCAGCTTCAAAGAGTAAAAACTCATTTTGAACATGAAGAAAACAGTTTTCAACAAGTTCTTAAAACATAAAACATTGAAATGATGAACAAAAATAGGACATTATATATATATGCTTACGTGCATAAGTGCATGCAATGTAAAAATATAATATATTTTTAATTACTTGTCCACAGTATGTTACTGATAAAAGCCCCTCTCCAGAAATTTTGGAAGCTTCAAAGAGTAAAACTGATGAGGAATTTTAGCAGAGAGAATCGAAGTTATCATTTGATCTTTTTCAATCTCCTGGTAGAAAAAGAGTTCATCATGCTATAGTTCTGAGTTAAATCCAACAACTTACTGATGCTTGCTGATGTGACAGGTCAACTGTAAGCACCATGGGGAAAAGAATTCAGGATTTCCAGAAGTGCCTAGGCACAAGGGTGACAAGGGTGCTATGCTACATATCAAACAAGACAGATAATACAGAAGCAATGGATTGCCTTTGATTTTTTCCAGGCTTCCTCTAGTCTCTGAAGATTAGTACACTTTCCCTCTATCCTTTACTAATACTTTTTAACCATGTTATTTTGTGAAAGCACTTATTTTCTTTCTATCTCTCAGAAACTACAGGAACCACAGCATGCCATCCCTGAGAATGCATTGGAAGTTTTTGGACTCTCCTAAAGCAGCTCAGAGTAATGATATGCTTTCTATAGACTTGGGCAACTAGCGAAAAACAGTTTGATGCTTCTATTCACCACCAGAACAATATTACACGTTATCATCTTTATTAAAAAATATATATTATTTGATCAGAAGTGTTGTAAAACACCTTTTAGTAAACAGTCCTTGTGAAATGTTTTTAAGTATATTGCTAGTGTACACCAACATTAAGAATAAATATTCTTACCATATGAAAAGACAAATTTCCTTAACATACAACCTAAGGATAAAAGAGCTGATTAAATTATCACTTCTTTAAATTGGTATTATAATCTAAAAGACAGCTTTGCTCAGCAATCTTTTGAAGTTGCATACGTCTTGCATACATCTTAGGAAACAAACAGCTGAAGTGTTGTCTACCAGCATCCCTAGCATAAAGTATTATCTTAACTTCACTGCAGTACTAAAGGTTTTCATAATTGCAAAGTTATGTTTTAAAAGTTCTTAGAAAACCAACGTCAATAGAAAATCACAGAATCACAGAATTTCTAGGTTGGAAGAGACCTCAAGATCATCGAGTCCAACCTCTGACCTAACACTAACATCCCCACTAAACCATATCCCTAAGCTCTACATCTAAACGTCTTTTGAAGACTTCCAGGGATGGTGACTCCACCACTTCCCTGGGCAGCCTGTTCCAATGTCTAACAACCCTTTCGGTAAAGAAGTTCTTCCTAAGATCCAACCTAAAACTCCCCTGGCACAACTTAAGCCCATTCCCCCTCGTCCTGTCACCAGGCATGTGGGAGAACAGGCCAACCCCCACCTCGCTACAGCCTCCCTTGAGGTACCTAAAAAGAGCGATAAGGTCACCCCTGAGCCTCCTCTTCTCCAGGCTGAACAAGCCCAGCTCTCTCAGCCGCTCCTTGTAGGACTTGTTCTCCAGGCCCCTCACCAGCTTCGTTGCCCTAAAATAATACAAGAAAAAAAAAAAAAAAAAAGCTTTGAAATTGTGTTTGGAAATGAGTTTCTTAGGATTATCTTTTAAGAGTTTTACAAGTTTTATCAATTAGAGGTCTGGGGGGCCATCTGAAGCTGGATAATCTTGTTAGACAACGGCTGTCTGTACTGAATTCCTGGGACAACAATAAGGCTGTTTTTCATAATTAATTCTGATTCATCTGCTTTAATTTGAAGAAGCCATTCACAGTCATCTGTGCTGTATGTCAAGTGTCACAACTACATCAGAATTATGCAAAGAAAAAAGCTGTGTGTGACAGTCTGTTATTTTCCTATCAGAAATGAAAGCGAGTTCACAAAGTGTTAGAGAGCTTAAGACCCTATTTAGTAATCAAAGTGTCTGCAACAGGAGACCTGACGGATCCAGAAAGCTTCCTGGGAAAGGTATATCTTTCTGGATTTGGAGTCAACACATTTTAAAACTGTCCTGCTGCTATTAGCATTCTTGAAAGCATTGCACCCCTGAAGATAGGCCCAAGGCCAAAGACTTCCAGGAATTATTCATCAAGCCATGATGCCAGCTGACCACTCCCTGCCAAAACATGATGCAGAAAGCCCTTTCCTGAGTGCCGTGGGCCAGCTCCAGACTTGTTCTGGCCTGGGCGTGGCACCAGGCTGCTCCAGCTGCATCCCCCCTCTTCTCACCCCAGCAGCCCCGTGCTCTAAGTCAGCACAACAGCTCGCCCAGAGACAGCACAGAAACCCCAAAAGCAGGCTTCCACTGCATCACATGGACGGGTTATTTGGCTCCCCAGCTCTTGAGATGTTACTGCATTTGCATACACTTGATATGATTGAATGGCAGCATGGGATATATACACACACAAGTACTGTGCAGGAGGTGCTCCCACACCCCTCTTCTTTCTCAGGCTCTCCCTCCAGCTCCCCAGCTTGACTCACTCTCACTGGCCTCCCCCATTCCCATAGCTCTCCTATCCACACTTCTGATCTTATACAAGGTGTACCAGAACTTGTGTTTCAAACGCTGGTAATTCTAACAAACAGCATGCTATAATGCAATAACAAACTGAAGCAGGGAGAAAGGCACCCTCAAGAGTCCCAGAGTGTTTGGAAACTGCGGAAAGAAGGAAAGCTAAGGCCCACTCTTCACTAGGCAAGTTTTGCCGGAATGGCTGCATCCCATGTCCTCAGGCATAACTGCTTTACACCAGCCTGAAACAAATGCTTTTTACCATTAGAGCTTCTGCCAATGCACCGAGTGAACTAAACTCTTCTGGCTAAAACATTCAATTGTATCAACTGAATTGCCTCCACACAGGAACAAGAACCAGCACTGTGGCACCCCATGCAGAGCACAGCAAAAGTCATAGCTCTGTACTGAAAAGGACAAGTCTTAAGACACAGAATACGGATTTTGGAAAGTTGGCCCCCAACCTTAATGCTCACAGTAGGTGACCAAATCAATCTTAGTAGAAATATCTAGAGGGAAATAAATGCAATGCTAGTTAGAAAGCATCAGTCTTAGCTATCTAATAAAACTTTTGCTACTTCACCAGGTAAAGAGTCTCTATTTTCCTATGAAAGAATCTAACAGCTTGGATCTCCATAGGTTGACACAGTGCCATGGCATGTGGTTTTGAGTCCACTGCAAGTCAGTGCGAGCACAGTAACCCAAGCCAGCCAGCCTTGTGGGCAGTTAGTTACTTCTGAAATGAAAACCCCTGGGGACACTCCCAGATTGAGATCTTGCCCTACAGCTACAGCTCCACTTCCTAACCAAGTTACTTCAAGACTTCCAAAGTCTTCCACCTGCCCATTCCAAGCTCCACCTATGCTCTCAGTGTTCCTTTTTTCACACTAAGCTTTTGTGATCTTCAACCTACGAGATGATCAGATGACAACCAGAATAATGACAGATGACATCAGATGACGTGACAAAAACTACAAGGCAAGACACCAGGAAGTATGCAGTAAGACTGTCGTTGTATTAAAATAAATAAATAAATAAGGCACAGTCTTCACAAGAATAAAAAATAGGCAAAGTGCAGAGACGAGATGGCAGATTGTGTGAATTTTGGCACCTCTCCAAATTGCAAGCAATTAACCACAGATTTTACTGTTCTTGTGTCATGCAGAAACCCTGCTGCAGAGGAGCACACCGACATGTCACATTCACTCCACTTTCACCTAACACCTCTGAGGCCAGTTTTTCCTCCAAGTTATCCTGGTAAGCACACAGCAGAAAAAGAAATATCCTAATGCTGACCCAGGTGATAGTATGATAGTAAATTATTTTGCCAATCTTTTCCAGACACATTTGAAGATAGATTGTTTTCTTACTGTCCAGGAGAAAACAAGGCAGTTTCTTACAGCTCAGTAAAGGCTTTCAAAGTTTATACAGAAAAATACATTAGATAAAACCCACCTCTCTACTACTACTACAAAAGGCTAAAGCAATGCTTCAGAGAATCAGAAATTCCCATGAGCTCCTACTATCAAATGTGACTAGCTAGATTAAGACAAAATCCCAATGAACTAAAGCAAAAGGAAAACATATTAGAGAGGTCAGGTAACAGGAGCCGTTCCATCAAAATGTTTATTAACTGAAATGCGTTCCGTTTTTTTTGTTTGTTTGTTTGTTTGTTTGTTTTACATAAAAATATATATTTTCCCCCCAGATTTTTCAGGTTGGCAGGCCTTTAGTAGACTTTTTTTATCCCTCAAAGATGAACCCCTTTTTGTAATAGGTTTTCAGAGGTAGGCAAATTGATGAAAAAGGTTTTTGACTTCTAACTGCATGCATGTGTTCTCTGAGGGCTGGCAAGGAACACTTGGCCCTGAAGCATAAGGATGAGTGGGAAATGGGAGAAACAAGGCTGCATTTTATTACCATTCAAAGAACGTAAAGCTACCTCTTAACTTCCTTGCTCCACCACTGCTTTATCATTCCTGCAGGTTTCAAGCCCTTATCTGAAGGACAGTGTTATGAAATATAAGCACAGCTATTCTCCATTTTCACCTTGCAGCACAAATTTAGTTGACGATCGTTAAAGAAAGCCACTCCTGCACAGCATAAAATTCTGCGGTCCTTTGAATCATTGCCAAACCAAATAAAAACTCAACACAAAATAAACAAACAAAAAAAATCTTTTTTTCAATTCTGTGGAAGGAAAAGCAAAGTTTAAACATCCTTTCCTAATATAGAAAACTTTTGGTTGAACAGAACCTTTCAGACTGTTAAATGCAAAATAAATTAAAGATGCTAGCTTGGACCCTGACCACTCAGACAAGGAGACACACACCTCTAAGGACAGGATGTTGACCATACAGGAATTTGTCTGTCTGTAGAGTAGTTGTGGGTTTTGCTCAGTGGAGAGTTCACACAGGACAATGGGATGCCCAGCAGTACTCTATTTCTCTCAGATGTTTATTTACATGGCTCCCACAGGGACTGCTGTCCAGGCCCTAGATCTCCCACACCTGGGGCTCCTCCAGACCATACAGGATATGAGAGACAGCTATACCCAGACCACTGCCATAAGAGGTCTGAACTGTGGAGTCAGATCAGCCTCAAAGAGGAGAGGGAACTGAGCCCTGCAGTTTAATGAACTACAAAAAATGAATCACTGCCATCTCCTCTGGCAGCATTATGAATATAGGTCTGTTTTTTTTCCGCTTTCTTCAGCCAAAATGATCAAATTCAGAACAGGTTCACAGTCCAGCTACCCAACAACTGAAGCTACATTTGGGAGGCATGTTTACTGTTTTATATAAGCAAGCCTGTCATGCTGTGGACCATGTCATTCTTGCTGTTCCTCCTTCCTCACTCCCAGAGTGCTCGCTGGGAAGCTGGCTTGCCTTTCCCCTCCCCATCCCCCTCAGCTAGATTAAAACAGATGGCAGAGGGACATGAAATAAAGAGCAAACACAGATGAGTGACTAATTTTCCAAAAGGAGACAAAAAAAAAAAAAAAAAAAAACACTCAACTTCAACACTCGAAGCAGCAAGGAATGCATAATTACTTTGTGAACATCATTCTTCCATATAAGCAAATGCAGCAGTTGCCACGATATGATGACAATAAGCAGGGGAGGTATCCTCCAGGCAGGCTTCACAAGCAGCAACAGACTATGCTGCAATCCAACGGATGCAAGTAGGGAACATGGCAAACGCCTGGAGGAGAGCATTACCTACTAACTCCACCTAGGTAGCAACCCTGCTTCCCAGGGAGGTTTTGCTGAGCACTCTGCTCAGTTACCTGGCTGAGTTGAAAGCTAGCTCTAGGGATACCTCCCCAGGAACTGCCTTTGAAATGGGACACCTGTGAATCCCTTTTTGTGTGGTTGTCACTTTTGGGCTTGAAGAGTCTGGTATTTTGCAGGCTGGAAAATATGGAGCAACTGGTAATGCTGGTGGAGTAGCAAAGCGAGGACCACAGCCTTCTGGAAGGAGACGTGGCAAAGGGATCACAGCCAGCATGCTGCAGTTCTTGTGGCCTCAATAGGAAACATGAAGGTGAGTTGATGATAACAAGGAGGTGAGAACAGGAGCTATCGCAGCACTTCACTTTGTCCCTTTAACAGAGGTTACTGCTTTCACTCTGGCTTTCAGTGACTTGGTGCTCGCACCTCTCTTAGCAGCACCCAGAGGCACAGGGTAAGTTCTGCTTCCCTGGCAGCTTGAGCAGACCCTCAGATTTTATGTTTCAGCTGCTTCAGTGGAAACACTACCTCCATCCTGTTGATTTTGGTCCAGGAGCAATAAGATGACAGAGGAGACATCTGGGCTGGTAACTTTCAGGGCTAAGTCTGTCAGAGTTTGTCATTTGGGATTATTTTTGTTGGCTGAAAGAATTTAAAGAGCTGTCCAGAAAACTAAAGCAAGCATCATCTTTGTTGTGCCTGACACAAAACATACTGCAGTGTATCATTTTACCAACACAGGGACTTTTAGACTGGTAACATGGCTAAGAAAAGTGTCAGATGCAGGTTTACTGTGCAAGTTTTGTGCATTGCATTCAAGGACTTTTCTTTGTCATTCTCTAACAAATCAGACCTCCTGTACTCAGACAATAAATGGCTTTGTGCATCTCTAAGCTGGAGGTACGTATCCTCCAGGATTCTGAGATTTGTTTCCTTCACGTGTTATATTGCTATTCAGGGCATGCTGCAAAGCCTATTTATTTACCCATGCTTCTCCCAAGAGGGTGCTTGGTAGGCAGAATTGTGTATGATCTTTAGTTGATATTAGTTCAATTGATTTATCTGCAGTTTTGTAGCTATTTGTGGTCTATGTTTCTAGAAATAGGTCTGTTGTGACCTTCTACAAGTGGAAATGATAAATAACTACAGTTAACAGAGACTCAAGCAGCAAAATCTAAACATCTTTTAAGTTATTCCTCCACTTCACCAATACATTTCAGGTCCAGAATGTGCTCAGTCCAATGAACTGAGGCAGCGTGACCCAAAACAGAGACTCTAAAGCATTACTTCAGCATGCACATGTGATTGTTTGCTGACAGATGAAGGACTGGAAATAACTCTACCTTGTAATTATGGACACATATACAGCTCAAAAAAAAAAAAAAAAAAAAAAAAAAAAAAGAGGGGAAAAGAAGGGGGGAGGGAGGGTAAGTTTACAGCCATTTTAGAATATCTGGCAGCACACCAAGATTTAAATATTTTAAAGCTGTGGCTTAGCAGGAGGAACTACATCTACAGCAAGCATATAGCAACGCAGTTCAGGTATGGCAGCCTTGAGATTTCTGCTTTTCCTTTCAAACTGCTGATGGACGTTTACTTTGCATTCCAGGGATGGCAGTGTTTACTGCAGGTTTGCAGCAGCTGCCTTCAGCCAGTAAGCAACTCCTCTTGCACACCAGCCAGTCACCCCTACTTCATTTCAGGGGATGCACTGTAGCTCTAGGAACCTTAGGAAGAGTTAAGGGGAGAACAGATTTTAAGGACAGGCACTAAAAATCAAATGAGAGCATTCCTCTCTTTCTCAGCTGGTGAGACTTCAGAGTTTGGGCTCAACAAAGCACATATCCATCACCAGATCTGGTAGGAGTTCATTCTCTTTAAACAGATTTGTTTAATTCAAAAGAGCGTTATTTCCTTCTGCTCAAATTTAATGTGATGGATCACTACTAAGCTAATTATCATTAGCATACAACATGGTTGGTATCTAAAGACAGTGACAGCCATATCAGGAAGAATTTTTACAAGCTCATACATACTGCTTTGGGAAGAAATTTTAGCTCTCAAGCAATTCTGGTTCTTAAAACTGCCTTATTCTATGGTTATTTTAGTCTTACCTCCAGTGTCTGGCTAGCCTATGCAGAAACAGGTGGTAAAAACATGATGGCTGAATTCAAACACAGAATCTTCCCCTTCATCAGGAAAAATTTGTAGGGTCGGTTTCCATTAAAGCAAGAAAGCTGTGCCTTTTTTAACTGGCTTACTGATCAGTTTGGTCAATAAAGCAAGGAATCCCGCTAGCAGGTGAAATGCTTCATCATTTCAAAGCCAGTTGGAGCCTGTTAAGTGAGAGGAGATAGCCAGGATCTCTCTATGTCACTGGCACAACTTTGTATTAACTCAATGGAGTCGAGGACAACCATGGAGTGCCAGGACAACCTGGCAGTGCAAACACTGCTACTTTTCTGGAGTATTTTAAGTATCCTCAGTTCAGTTGCTTCCTGAGCTCTACTGCTACTTTTGATGATGACATTTTAAACTAAACACACTTTGGTAAGGACCCCACATGTACAGAAAACAAGCAAACAGCCACGGAATATACTCAGAAAACTTGTATGCAAAAAGCAGTAATTAACAGTAATTAAACTCTAATCAGGTTTTCTCTCTGACAGTGCTTACAGCAGTTTAAAACAAGCCAGACACAAATAAAATAAAATAAAATAAAATAAAATAAAATAAAATAAAATAAAATAAAATAAAATAAAATAAAATAAAATAAAATAAAATAAAATAAAATAAAATAAAAATACTCCAGCAGCTGTAAGCTAATAGTTCAAGTTAAATTCAGGATCTGAAACAGTAGGCTCATGTCACCTTTCCCAAAGGCATTCCCAGCCATGTTTCTCCAGCAACTGGAGAAAATTCATACTATTTCCCAAGTTTAGGCAAAGGCAGAGGTGTGCTGTTTTCTAAACCTATAAGGACAGACTGATGCTACTGAACAAGAGCAATTTAATTATTCTTCTGTAAATCTCAGACATAAATGGGCATTTATGGGTTTAATGCACGCACACATGCTCCTACAAAACTGAGGAGAGCAAATGAAGTTCTTTATTCTGTGAATTGCCAACGGAAAAATTACACATTTATATTTGTGATAAAGCTATACAGACATTTTCCCTCATGCCTCCTAAACAAGATCAGTTGGATGATACAGTTGCTTTTATAATCAAGGAGATACATTCAGGGTCACCTTATCATGCTGCATTTGGGCAGGAAGGAAAAAAAAAAAAAAAAAAAAGCCATAGAAGTGGCTAATTCCTAAAAAAAAAAAAATAATGTCAACATATCCAAGATAAAAGACATACTATCTTTGGTAAACAGCAACTTCCACTGTTTACAGATCTCTTGTTCAGCATAATATTTCAGTTGGTCAACTGAAACTTCATACTTGTGTTTTAATAGCAGTTAGAGAATAAATTACTCTGTTAAGATCTATAATGAAGATAAAGCAACCTTTAGCAACATCCTTTTCCCTAATCTTAAATTCAGGAGAATATTAATGCAATGCACAGAATCGAAGCTTCAAGGCTTTCTAAAGTTTCCCAACAGCAGCTGCATATTGTAAAGATGACCAAAAAATAATAATAATAATAATCCATGGAATCAGACATATTCCATGTATTCCAATAGATTAAGCTTCATCCTTCAACAGGGGCGCTGAGTAGCCAGTTATACAAAAGTAGCCTTAGAAATATCTGGACTGTAAGAATTTCTTGGAAAATACATACTTTTCACCGCTGAACCCATCTTATATTGGAATACAGATCTTCAGTTCAGCGTGACTGCAAGATGGTTTTCATTCATCAAAGTAAATTCACTACCTGGAGAACGAGGCCCAAAGTCTTCCGTGCTTCCTTTTGAAGTCTTTTTTAGCTGTAAGTCTTGCTCTGTATACTCACGTGGGGCTAACAGCAAAGTCTGAACTGGAAGTACAGTGTACTTTGTGACCAGCAGCCCCAAACAGCACAGACAGCAGATGGGCTCTGGAGCCTCAGAGGGAGCCACCACTTTGGAGGACAGATCTTGCTGCCCACCCTGGATGGTGCCACATCCCTTGGTCTGCACAGCAGCTCATGGGGACCACCCTGAATGCCAGCTGCTGGGGTTCTGAAGGCATTAGCAGAAGGACTTAATACTCCACACAGGAATAGAAGGGTGGGATTCCAGATGGGTACCGTTAAAGCACAGGTTATATCCCATGAACGGGAGACCCCAGCAGAGGTATCTAACAGCAGCACGCTGAAAACTTGGGTGGCGGTCTTCAATACTGCTGTGAGCCCATGCTCTCAGCCTGAATGAAATCAGAGCATGCTGGCTGACAATCTTAAAACCACAGAAGGAGACACATGGCAAGTAAGTGCATTGCTGTCACTGTGCTTCTTACAAAGAGCCTCATGATCATGATCAGTCCTAAGGAAACCTATTTATTCCTACACGCCAGTTCTGTGAACCCACCCATACCATTTTCCTTACTCCACAGCCTCAAACTGAATAATCTTTCAAAAGCTATTAATCAACTTTCATTATATCTAAATTGCTTTTTGCTTGCTTGCAATTAAAGACTAATATCTAAAGAGTCAGAAATTTATAAGGTAATTAAGCATAATGAGTAACTGTTTTAAAATATGATCAACTGCTGGATATCAACAGACTTAGTATTTCCCAATAAGTATTTTTTTCCCACTTATTTACTCAAGCTCAGAAATGAAGATTTATTTAGCAAAGGTTGAACATTCACCAGATAATACTATACTTGCCTTTTCCTTCTCTGGAAGGCAGCTAGCTATAGACAAAAATATCTGCAACCTAGCAATTACTGTGGATTCAGGGGGTTTAAGGTGACACTGACATGACAGAAGATCTATTTTATGCATGTGAAGTGTATTTCAAGTTCAGAGAGAGGGACGCAGAGAGAAAAAGAGCATGTGCGTGCTGTAATCAGCTCATGTGCAGGACAAGATTCTGTGTAGTGTTTGTAAATAACAGTAAATAAGATGTTTCCTCTCCTTGTCCTTCCATACAATTAAATGGTGGGGTCAAGCAATGTTAAAAACCTTTTTGAGTAACCCAATAGCATATTAAGCATTGCCTGGGTTAGAATATCAAACTAAATTGGTCCAAAGGATCAAGGTTATATATTGTACATGATAATTTTTAAGCCACTTCAGCACAATACCAGAAAGCTTTAGTTATGTTAATGAGACCCTTTCTTTCATAAGAAAACACAATTCATTTATTTCATATATTTCCCTATTTCTGGCATCCAGTGCAAAGCAAGTGCAACCCACTTACATAGTCCAGGACTGATGAAAGGAAACCCCACTTAGGGGTTCATCTGGTAGGTCTTCCATGCACAGGAAATCGCATGTCAAAACTCACAATAGGATGATCTGATCATCTTACTGTGAGTTACGAGGTCTAGACTAAAAAGCTGGAAACTCCTACTTCAGCTCCAGCCTGCAATGTGCTCAGAAACCCTCCTTGATAAGACTGCAGGGTGGAACAGCACTTCCCCAGAACACAACTGAGAACGCATCTCAATATTTCCTTGCTTTTTACTTCCTGTGGAGCCGTAAGAGGAGTTGTACTGTTTCCGCAGAGATAGTCACTAGTGGAACAATCAGCATTCAAGTTCTGTGCAGTTTTCTATGGCGGCAACCAGAGAACAGCAAAACTTGAGGAAAGTAATGATGTTTTCAAGAGTCTAATCTATGCATAATATTTCAGTTAGACAATAAGCCAGACATCTGAAGATTTAAAATATATCCAGCCGTTTAATTTTAGAGTTGCATAGGAGGAATTAAATTTTCAACATGTAAATGTTTCTTCTCATACTCATAGAGCAATTGTTCACTTTACTGGTTTCTCTAGAAAACTATGTCCAAGTTTAGAAAGCACATGTTTTGCTATATACAAGGAAGAACTCATACTGATGGGAAAGAATGGATTCATATAGAGAAAAGAAGCATTATACTAACTTCCTGTGGATTAGTTTTCAGTAGTGTTTACATTGCTCAGCAGAGTAGTCAGTATTAGCCTAGAGGCAGTGTCAGTATTTATCTTAGGATGAGATTGCCCATGTATAACCAGTTTTGAGAACCCACTACAATCCAAGCATTTAGCAAAAGGCTGGCTCTGCACCGTGGGGGCCACATGGATGCCACTGCCTGCTGAAGGGATAGGGCTGGCTGTTCCCTGCCGTGGTTTGCAGCACCCTGCGGGGCAGTGCCATCTCAGGCACCACTGCATGCTCCTCTCCCCTGCTGTGCAAACATGCACAACCAAGGAGAAAGAGAAAGCAGAGCATCCCACATCATGTTAGCCAGGAAAATCTCTGTCTAGAGCCAGAATCATTTCTAATGATAAGTCTGATGTTCCTGTAATTTTGGAGCCTGTAGTCTTTTAAGATAATAAAAATGAAGGCTCTCTATAGACCAGAGATTCACTTTCTGAACTGTTTTTATTTTTCTAACAGGTAGCTTCTACTGGTAAAGATCACCTTTAAAAGGGAACATGGATTTAATAAACTCAACAGAACAAAACAGTACGTCAGCAGAACTATTCAAATGGGTGACATCCAAGATTCTCATTTCCATTACCTTGTCTGTACTTGCACTAATGACAACAGCCATCAATTCTCTTGTGATGACTGCAATAATTGTGACAAGAAAGCTCCACCACCCCGCCAACTATTTAATCTGCTCTCTTGCAGTGACTGATTTCCTTGTGGCAGTCCTAGTGATGCCCTTCAGCATTGTCTACATTGTAAAGGAGACATGGATCATGGGGCAAGTGGTGTGTGACATTTGGCTGAGCGTGGACATTACATGTTGCACATGTTCCATCTTGCATCTGTCTGCAATTGCTTTGGATCGGTACAGAGCAATCACAGATGCTGTAGAATATGCACGGAAAAGGACACCAAAGCATGCAGGTATCATGATTGCAGTGGTATGGATAATATCCATTTTTATCTCCATGCCGCCTTTGTTTTGGCGGCACCAAACAACCAGCAAGGATGATGAATGCATCATCAAACATGACCACATTGTTTTCACCATTTACTCTACGTTTGGCGCCTTCTATATCCCATTGGCCTTGATTCTGATCCTTTATTACAAGATATACAAGGCAGCAAAGACATTTCACAGAAGAAGCGTCAGCAGGATCGTCAGGGAGGAGGTAAATGGACAAGTCCTTTTGGACGCAGGTGAAAGAAGCACCAAATTGGCTTCAATGCCCAGCACAACAGAAAAGACGTCAGATCCACTGGTGGACTGTGATAAAATCAATATCACTGTACGAAGCCCCAGGTCTGAATCTAAGCATGAGAAGTCCTGGAAAAAACAGAGAATCTCTAGCACAAGAGAGCGAAAGGCAGCAACTACTCTGGGTCTGATCCTGGGGGCGTTTGTGATCTGCTGGCTTCCTTTTTTTGTAAAAGAAGTAGTTGTTAATACCTGTGAAAGATGTCACATCTCAGAAGACATGTCTAATTTCCTAGCATGGCTGGGATATATCAATTCCCTTATTAATCCTCTAATCTACACAATCTTTAATGAAGATTTCAAGAAAGCATTCCAGAAGCTTGTGCAGTGTAGGCAATATTTCTAAGAGCTTTTGTTCATATAAGGAGAACATATTCATTATTTTTTTTTAACATGTATAAATTTATATAACTGAGTTCACATTTGTTGTATTTAAGGAAAAACACCAAGACTCTGCATTTACATAATGACTCTTTTGTATTAGTAGTACTGGGAGCATAAATTTCCCAAGTTTCAATGAGATGGATCTTCTGGGATCAGTTTTGCTCTGGAAAAGGAGGTAGTATTTACTCATTGTGACCCTGACCCACCTGGGATTTGCAGAGCCACCTAGTTTGAAGCATTCAGGTATTACCTTAAATATAAAGGAAATACGTGCTTGAAGTAGACAAAACAAAGAAACAAAATTAGAAAGAAAAAAAAAAAAAAAAAGCAACAACTAACCAATGAAGTTTTAAGCGAAACACCACACGGGTTTTGGTCTCCATTGTCAAAATACAGCTTAGAATTAAAGACTTAACTTTATTAATTTGTCACAGGCCTGCAGCATAGAGCCAAGCCATTCCCAGCAAAGGGTGGTAGCTTTAAACATACCTAGCATCATCCTCTGTTAACTAGTTGAGTGCAGCTGCAGCTCTGCCCTTCCCAAGATGAAGGACTTTTCTGGGTTATTTCCCAGCGGTAGTCAAGGCACTTTCATGGGTTACCAGTTCATAGTGAGCCAGTGTTGCATGTCCTCTGCCGCTGCACACACAAGACAGATGTGGGCACAGCCTCAGGGGAATGGCTAGTAGTCAGGGCACCTCACATGATTTGCACGCATACAGTGCCTGGTGCTCAGAGACACCATTTGAATAAGGATTATGGAGAGTTTACCTCATAAAGTGCAGCTGGTCCTCCTTATGGGGATGTTGGAAAGAAGAGAAACATGAAATACTCTCTGTTCCCTCAGCCCTACCTCATATGCCTGGCTGGCACAGCCCCCACAGCTTTCTGAACACCAAGCCCAGCCAGATAGCTCGTGCCAGGGTCACTTGAGCATTGTTGAAGGTGGGTGGCTCAGCAGGCTTGGGCTGAAGGCCACCTACTGAAGCTCCAGCTCAGCATATGCTGGGAGCCAGTTAGGCCCGAAGCCTAACATCCCCTGAGTTTTTCTCAACTGCCTCAAGCACTAGAGCTGTGAGCCCTCTTCCTAGCCATGTGAGAAAGAAGAGACCAACTGCACTGCAAGCACCATGGGTCCCAAGAAAAGGTCCTTCAGCAGCTTCTTCAAAAAGGGCAGGGGGAGTGATCTCAGCCAGCAGCATACACCTGGGGAGGGGAAGCTGCAGAATGCTCAGGGGCTGGCGCCTCCAAACCCCCAGCTTCCCCAGAGTATCTAGTCCCAGTCCCAGCAAAGCCAAAGGGACCTGTATGCACTCCAGCCATCCCCAGCCAACTGCTTCGGCCAAAGATAGCCACAATGAACAAGGCCTTTAGTGGGCTGCCTGCAAAGGCCTCAAAGACGCACCTTGGCCGACCTTGATTTACACACCAAGACACAGCACTAAAAAGTGCAACAGCCCTTGCCACAAAACTATCAGTGCAAGTTTGTCAGCAGCAAAGGGTACTAACAAGACAGTGGGCATTTACCCCCACAGTGCAGATGAGTAGCTAAGAGCCACCACAGAGCCCAGGGATGGGTTTTGCACTTTTCAGGTCAGACAGATTTAGACTGCATCACCAAGACTCTGGCTTTGCATTTGCTGCCAGCCATTCAATACTGTCCAGCAGGAACAGGGACTGGAGGCTCCTTACAGGAACTACAAATCCTGCTGTCAGCTGCAGCAGTCCTTCAGAGATGCTCTGACTTGGCACATGGGCTGGCAGCTTTGGGATATCACAAAGAAGCTGAGACATGAGACCACTACACAGAGCCTTAGTTTGGGAAAGGTGTCACCAGTCTTTGCAGCTTTTCTTCCAAGAGACTTTTAGCATTTTGTATTAGACAAGAAATTCCAGAAAAATGCTGTCACTGTTGTTTCTCTCTCTTGCTCCCCCCCCCCTTATATTCCAAACTGTGGACTGTGGAGCTTAATGATTTTTGTATTTTGCCCACTAGCTACAAGCTCCCACAATAGCTGTCAGAGGTGTTTCATGCAAGATGACAAGGTTTGAGACCTAGGATATTGAACTAATTTGTTTCTGTCACTTGAAACTTACTATATTCTGCTTTCACATCAAGATCCAAATGAGATACTACTCAGAAGTAATAGAAACAATGCATTTCTTTTACCGCTGATTTTAACCCCTGCAGGAGCCTAGTGGAAAGCTTACTTGTCACACCACATAGCTCTAGTGCAGCAGTAGCACAGCTAAATTTTGAAGGCACTAGGATGCAGCAGCATGTAATTTGGCTTGCGCTCAGCATAAGCAAACACACTTGATACCACTGCAGTCAGACTACAGCTGCGGCAGCCCCCGTGACCTCAGCACTGGCTATATTATGCTAAAAGAAAATAACCATTTTGAAGATCAGCTGTGCTCTGCTGTCTCCAGAAAGATCCACAGAATTGTTTCCTCAAAGGATTACCAGATTAGCAGAAGGCTGCAAGGAAACCACACTGAAACATTTAAGGTTTAAGACCTCTGTTTCCCTTGTTTCCTGAGTACTGTGTCATAACATGGGACGTCTAGAGCCACGGCTTCCACTCCACCTGCTTTTCCCTTTATATCTGCTGGAGGGCAGCGTATATCGCTTTTCCTCTTACATGTAAAAAGTTTGACAATACCTTGTGAAAGCGAAGTGGAAGAAAAACTAGGGTTTGCTTCAGAGGAGAAAAGATGCTTAAGATACTCATATTTAAATAATAATAGTAAGGCTCAAAGAATGGAGTAGCATGTAGATAAACAGAAAATAGCTGTCATTTATGCACTGTCAACAGTATTATACTCTGAATCTACTTAAGCTGCTAAACATTTCTCGAAATGCAAAGGTGGTTTCTTTTGTATCCTTTTCACTGAGCTGTATCTGCTCACCCTTCAACACCCAGTGGTGGAAGATGCAACTACAAGAAATCTAAGCAAACAAGCGGATAGTTATCTTATTAAAAGCACTTACGGATTGTGGACCATCATTTCTCAGTGTCTGAAATTTCCATAGTGCCAAACACTTTATCATACATCCCCACTCAGAATCATTTCACCTCTAGCATTTATCTATGCATGTGATGTGCTAAGAAAAATATCTGACTCTTTCAAGATGCATAATAGCTTTTTGCTGGATGCTGCTTTCCCCTCCCCACAAGGTACACAGGCACCCACTGGAGCTTAGTACTGAATCCAAGGAGCAAGAGAGAAACTACACGATTTTATTCCCTGGAACTAAGTATTTTTACAAGTAGCTCTTTACCTTCTAAGAGTTCAGTCTCAGAAAAGAGGAAAAAAAAAAAAGTCTGTTTCCTTAACTCTATTTATCAGAAGAGCACATATGTATTGAAGGAAAGGGTTTTACATATCCTCTGCTTTGATGTGAAGCTCTCTGGAGTCCTGTCTCTACTGTAACTGCCCTCCCAGTTGCTGCTTGCTGCCTACCCACCCACCCATCAATTTAGATTTCTTCTAACACCTAGGGAACTGAATTTGGAGCAGCTGACCTGCTCCCACTTTGTCTTTCACACTGGATGATTCCTGAAGCAGCTGTGAACACTATATGCAGTTCAGGTAGATGTTTTTTTGCTAACAGCAAGCAGTTAAATAAATCTCATTATTCTGTGCTCAGTCCTTCACATTTCCTCCCTGCCAAATGCTTTATTGGTGTCCTTTCCTCTTGAGGAGAGCACATCCCTGAAGAGGGGTTGAGCTACGAATACACTTTTGTTTTAGTGATGCAGTCACACTTGTTAATGCATGACTGTACCACCCAGAAACACCCACCTCAGCCAAATGTGCTTTTGGCAGTCACTGCCTTCAGCTGGTGCCTAATTGTTCTTGGTGTTAGGGAGGTACACAGAAATAACTATGTACCAAATCATTTTCTCCAGTAGTTACAAACTTAGCACATTATTTCTAGGCAAGTACACGTTATTATTTATTTGGCCTTTGCATTTCAGATTCCTTTGCATAAGGGAAACAGAAAGTCACTGTGGTAGCTGTTGAAGGGAAAGACTTTTTTGAACTCTGCGCACCAAAGAAAAAAGGCTGCAAGAAAAGCATGAGGAAGACCTTGTAGCAGCCCTGTAAAGACTGAGTATAAACCTAACACTTGTAAGCACCCCAGCACTCAAGTAGTAAATGTTACCTGCTGTTTGCTCTCATGTTCCTCTTCCGAAAAGTGCTACTGCACTACAGGGACAGTACTAACAATATCAGAACTACTGAAAATACCAGCAATGTTTTGATATCCCCTCCACTGCACAATCCTGAGATGAATTAAACAATTTTTTATTATTTTTAAGGATTTTCCATTTGTTTTCTGGGGACACTAATTTCTAATTTTTTTTTTCCTTTCTCTTTAACCAGGAAGGGTAAGTCTTTAAAAGAAATGTAAACATTTCTACGACCTAAAGTTTCTAGACATCATTTAAACTCAAGCAATCAAAGCTTTGGTGATACAGAGCTTGGCTAAGAAGATTACAGAGAACAGAACAGGCAAAAGTCAGCAGCATTGGCATGAACAGACAAGGTTACAAATTCAATCCAAAACTGCCTTTCTGGTGTCAAATCCCTCTCATAACAAACAGCAATGGCTGAAAAAATCTTATATCCTCAGGAAAATACTGAAGTCTGAATTGTCTACAATCCAGTTGTTTACTTCGTGTTCAGATGAGTTTAAGTAAGAACTTTGCAACTCAAAATAATTGCAAAGAAATATTCTTAGGTAAGGAAAACGTACTGTGCTTTGTTAGTCAGTCTGTACAATTATGTATTAAAAATCTCAGTTAAGGCAGAGTAAAAAGTGAAAGAAGGTGTTTGCTGAACATTTATTTTTTATCTACTAGTAGTTCAAATCAATTGTATCCACACTTTAAGGCACATATTTAGTTAAACTACAGTTTTGAAGGTATGAATTACTACATAACAGATGAGTGGCACTAATAAAATATTTCCTTAAAATGAGATAGGTCCTATACATACACAATACTTTTACTAAATTAAATCTTTTCCGGTTCCCTCCATACACTCATTGATTTCAAACTCAGAGCAGTGTATTATAGTTTGGATTTAAAGATAAAAACTGTGTTTGATGCCACAAAAAAAAAAAAAAAAAAAAAAGTGCTAAGTTAAAACTAGAGGAGCAATTAATCTTCTTGCTTCAGTTTAGATCATGACTGGTAGTAGATGTTTAATGCAATAACTAGCTCTCTGCTGGCAGTACTCCAAGATGCAAAAGCTGTGGCTAATTTGTATGACAGCAAGCATCTGCTAAGCAACTCACTTTTGGCTAAGCCCAGTTTCCTGTATTTCACAGTACAAAGCTGCATAATGTAGTCCACAGCCATGAAATAAGAAATCACCCCATTTGCACTTCAACCCTTTCTAAAGTGGTAGTCACTATAAGATACCTGCTCCAAAAACACACACCATTAACCAGCAAGAGCAAAGTTGTGTCTTTATCCACAGCAAAAACAGACAAAATCTTTCATATCTCTTACTTTTTTGGAGGTAGCCAGGAGGCAACCTGACCAGACTGGGGTCGGGTGGGCTCAACACAGGCCAGCACTGCTGCCCAACCAGGTGCAAAAAGAGATCTCTTCAAGCAGAACACCACCAGCAGCAAGCTCAGTCAGCACTAGCTAGCAACAAAATAAAAAGCAGTCCAGCATCTGTCACATCTTCTGTGGCAAAGGAAGTCCAAAAAGATATTGATGCTCCCTTCAGTCACCTGGTCATTTCCTGCACCTTATTTTCTATCCTAACTTAGCTGGGCTCTGTCAGCTCTTCTGGCTTGTTTAGCAAGACAGTTTTGTATCAGCTTTGTGGTGGTCAGTACAGGGCTTGCATACCCTGTTACCATAAAGCTCAGCTCTGAAGCTTGAGGTCAGTCTTCAGCTTGGGTAAATGCAAAGAGATAGTAATTTAAGATAATAAAAATTTAAGGTAAGAACTTGATCCACTTTTTCTTCCACAACTACTTTGACAGCAAGAAAACCAAGGTCCTTTTGAACCCAAACTAGTTTTCCAAGCAAGATATTTATATTACAGCCAAGCATGACCTTAATTTTCACAGACAAATATAAGCTATATTACCATTACACTGTTTCTAATCTCATTTATTGGCAGTCTTTTGCATTTTGTCAAATTCTCCCATCTTGTTTTCAAAGTATAGAAGAAATATTAATTAACTAATTATCTGAGGTAGGTAGGTCTTATCACCATTTTACACGTAGGAAACCAGAAGCCCAGGGAAGTGAACACCTCAGTCTGGATAAGGTCCTGGAGTGCTGTTTCACATACTAAACAAGAGAAGGGAACATTTCCAAACCCAGTGCTAGAATCACAGCATGGTCAAGACTGGAATGGACATCTGGAGGTCATCTAGGAGGGCCACCTATAGCAGGCTGCCCAGGACCACATCCAGATGGCTTTTGAGTATCTCTAAGGATGAAGACTCCACAACTTCTCTGTGATACCAGTGGCAGTGCTCAGTCACCCTCACATTAAAAAAAAAAAAAAAAAAATGTTTCCTGATGTTCACATGGAACCCATTTTGTTTTAGTTTGTGCCTGCTGCCTCTTGTCCCATCTTTGTCTTCTTTACACCCACTCTTCAGGTGTTCATACACACTGATAAAATCCCACCGGAGTCTTCTCCGTTAGACTGCAGAGTCCCAGCTCTCCCAGCCTTTCCTCTTATGAGAGATGCTGCAGTCCTTTAATCACCTTAGTGATCCTTTGCTGAACTCTCTCCAGGATGTCCCTGCATATCTTACACTGCGAAGCCCAGAACTGGGCACAGTACTCCAGGAGTGACCACACCAGTGAATAGAGAGGAAGGATCACCACATACATTTCTCCAACTGTTGGTAACATTCCTGCTAGTACAGTCCAAGAGGCTGTTGACCTTCTTTGCAGCAAGAGCACCTTGCTGACTCATGTTCAGCCTTGTGCCCACCGGCACCCCCAAGGCAGTTTCTGCAAAGCTGCATTCCAGCTGGTCATCCCCCAGCAAGTAATGGCACCTGGGGTTGTTCCTCCCCAGGTGAAGGGCTTTGGGCTTCCCTTTGTTGAACTGCACAAGAAATCACACGGTAGTGTGAGAGAAGAAAATGAGCTATGGATTGAAGCAAATCAGAAAAGGGGAAGGAGAAAAACAGGAGGAGACAGATTGAGTAGTTTTTTTTTTCTTTCTAGTGCCAGGAAGCCATGAAACAAACTTGCTTGAACTCAAGTGCAAGTTTATTTTGAAGCTGCCTGGAACCTGCTGGGGGCTGAGCACAGAGAAGGAGAACATACACGTGAGCACATACAGGGCCAGTACAGCACACAGGATCCTTCTCAACGATCAGTGTGATAATAGTAGTCAGCACCAGGCACACAAAGCCAGTGAGAGTGGGAAACTGTTAAGTACTGGGATTTTAAAAGCAACAAACAGCAAAAAAATAAATAAAAAATAAAAATATATATATAAAAAAAGTACTAAAGTACTATTAAAGCACATCTTCTCAAATCATACCTACATTTCAACGTTATTGTCTACCCCTCTCTAAAGCCACCTTGAACACAGAAAGCATTAAATGGAGACTTGCCCCTAGCTTTAGAACTAGCTGGGGATATTCACTCAGCCTTATGTTCCCCAAACACAAGTTACATAAAGTCAAACCACTACCACAATTTCTGCCTCTCCTCATTCAGTATTCTGGTGTATGCCAGCCCTACCCTCCCTGCTCCCCTGCCAGCCTGGCCTTCACCCATCTCCAGCTCGCTGAACAGGGAGTTAAAGCACTTCATAATCCATTTACTCCACAACTCCTCTTTTTTGTTTGACTAGAGAATAACAACAGAAAGCAGCACACCAAAAAAAAAAAAAAAAAAAAAAAAAAAAAAAAAAAAACACCTCCAGACTCTAAACCTGCAAACAAGACAGAAAATGAAATAAAATGAAGCAATCTAGATTCAAGAGAAAATAAATCAAGGAACACTTCTCTGAATCATCCCTTCTACCCACTCCACTCCGTGGTCTGACTGTTCTTATCCACAGCACACTGCACACCTTGAATGAAGGATGAGTTAATTTCAGTGGAAATTTTGGCTTATATTGTGTTACTGGACAAAAGATCACATTTAAAGATCCTTCAGGGGAACGAAGAAGGCTATGGAATGACATCTCTTCTGCCTTCTCGTTTCCCCTACTGTACTAGGAAAACTGAAGAGGAGAGATGCAGTGATGATGAGCGTGCAGGCAAGGAAACAGCACGAAAAAAATAGGGTAAGGGAGAAGGAGAAAAGACAGAACAGTAGAGCAGGCTTTTCCTGAGGGATGGGTTTGGCCTCTCTTCCTCCTGTGGAGTGTGTTCTTACCAAAGTAATCCCAAATCTGAAGCCATACCACTACTGTGAACACAAGGCCACTTGTGCCAGGCCACCACCTAGCATTAAAAGAGCAGCCAACTGGCATTACTAAGGGATTTGCCACAGTCAAGAGGGGGGAGCCAGCCCAGGCTACCCGGTGAAACATACCAGGAAGCCCTGCCACTCTGCTGGAGCTGGAAAGCTCTCTAAGGGCCGAGAATCTTTCCCTCAGCCACCACACGCTCCATGACGTGCACAACCACGGCCTGAACCCACTCCTTTGCAGCTTGCTGCTGCAGCTCCCACATGCAGCCAACACCAAACTGCATCCTCATCGCAACCACGCTCCTGCAGGCCCAGGGAGGAGCGGGGGGGGGGGGGGGGGGGAGGAAGGGAGGGGGGAAACTGCAGCCAAAAAACGCCAAGCAGGCTTGCAGCTTGCCCAGCTGCTCAAGGATGTAGAGCCGTTGTGGAGCCCCGGGCTCGGTTACATTTATTGGACAGGCTTTGAAAATAAAGGCCAATGAAGCCAGAGGAGAGAAATCACACGTTGTATGAACAGAGGAGGAGGAGGGGGAGCGCACAGGAGAAACAGGAGACTTTTTTTTTTTTTTTTTTTTTTTAATTTTTCTAACCATCCTGGGACACTCGTGCCTAAGGCGACCTGCTGCGATGTCAGGATTTCGGTCACTGCCCCTATCTCGTGTGCCCCCGGAGGGACCACAGCCCCCATATCCCCAAACCCCGCTGGGCCCGGCCGTTCAGCAGGGGTCGGGCCGGGCCGACCGGAGCGGAGCGGGCGCCATTTCCCGGGCGGGCGGTTCCCCCTAGCGGCCCCGGGCCGCGCCGCGCCAGTGCTGAGGGGGCCGAGCCCTAAGGCCGTCACCTCCCTCCCGGCAGCGGCTTGCGGAGGCTCGGGGCTAGTGCCGACCCCGGCGCCTTCCCCCCCGGGCTGCTGGGGGCCGTGCCATCGCGAAAAGGGCGCTGCCTTCCCGGCCTCCTTCCTCCCACACCCAAAGGGTTGACTCCAGCAGCACCATCACCCCCACTTTCTGTTGGCCCCCGTGTCACCAGTGGCATTGCCCCATGCCCACAACAAGCAATCACGAGTAGCGAGTACATGGCCGTGGGGGTGCACCCCTGGGTGGGGGTTAGCACCTGCCAGCAGGAAGGGCCCGAGGAGCTGGGAAGCCTTCCCTATATGACCCCTCCCCAGCAAGACAGAGCTGTGCTCAGACCCCATGTATCCACCTGCATTCCCCTTCGTTTAGGTCTTGGTCATTAACAACTGGTGTCAAGGCTTATTGTAATTAGTTGCACACAGACACACCTGTGTGCACAAAGAGTTTCAGACTAAGGCTGATTAACATGCCTGGCAACAAAAGGGATGATTACTAGGACAGTAGCCCAAGAGTAACCACCAAGCACACAGCTGGTTAAAGACTGCATAGCTGAGAGAAGGGAAAAGAGATTAATATAACTTTCCTCTGGGTTAATGCTCACTTCTGTAGCACGAGACTTCTGGGAAACCAACTGCCAGAGGCACTGGAGTTTTCCTAGGTAGGAGAAGGGGACGTGACATTTGCTCCCTCTCATTGACACTTCAGGATTGAAGTAATTTATGTCTCTATAACATTTTGTTAGCTGAGGGAGACTCCAGGGCATTTAAATTAAAGCTGACAAGTCTGGGGAGTTCAACAACTTCTGTGAGACCTCTCAAGCAAAGGTCAGGAAGGGCTGTCATTTGAAATGATGTGCTGAAACATCTACACAGTTTGAAAATGTACATTAAAAAAAATACAGATCACCAGAGATCAGCTCCCCTGATAAATTCCAATAGCATAGGTATCAGCTGCAGGTTAAAAGTTTCTAGGACAGTTTCTAGAGAAGCTCTTTCATTGTATGTTATTACATTTTTATTTCAGTATTAAATTTTAAGGAGTCACGAGCAATACCAGGCACTAGCAAAATAGCGACTCAACCCTCCATTTAAGAAAATAATGACATTAGGTATAGTGACTGCTATTGATTCAGCCTCAGCTGTGGTTTCCAGGCCATAGACATCATTCACAGTTGCTCTTCAACACCTTTTACAATTGTGGTGGTTTTACTTGGGTGGACAGCCAAGTTCCACCACAGCCACTCTCTCACTCCACCTCCTCAAAAGGAAAGGGGAAGAAAATACAATGCAAAGGGCTCAAGGGTTGATCACTCAATGATTATCATGACAGGCAAAACAGACGCAGAGTAGGGAGACAGTAAGATTTATTGCCTATTACTAACAAGCTAGAGAAGTGAGAAACAAAGGAAAGAAACCAAGAACGCCTTCTCCCCCATCCACCCTCTTCCATCTCCTCCCCCCAAGCAGCACAGGGGAACAGCGGTTATGGTCAGTCTATAGTGCTTCATCTCAGCCGCTCCTTCTTGGTCACTCTTGTCCCTTGTGCCGTGCACAAGGACTCCTCCCACACCATGCAGTCCTTTCTGAACTGATCCAGCATGGGCTTTCCACAGGCAGCAGCTCTTCCAGAACTGCTCCAGATATGGGTCCATACCACGGGATCCATCCCTCAGGAGAAAACTGCTCCAACCTGGGTCCCCCACGGGCAGCAGCTCCTGCCAGGTCACCTGCTCCTGCGTGGTCTCCTCTCCACAGGCTGCAGCTCTGGCCTGGAATCTTCTCCAGCACCGGTCTTCCACAGGCAGCAGCCTCTGTCGGTGCAGGGCCACCTGCTCCACCGTGGTCTCCTCCACGGGCTGCAGCGTGGAACCCTGCTCCACCGTGGTGCTCCATGGGCTGCAGGGGGACATCCTGCTTCACCATGGTCCTCACCACAGGCCACAGGGGACTTCTGCTCCGGTGCCTGGAGCACCTCTCCCCCTCCTTCTTCACTGACCTTGGTGCCTGCAAGGCAGTTTCTCAGTCCTCTCACTCTCCCAGCTGCCATGTAGAAACATTTTGTTTGTTTGTTTGTTTTGTTTCCCCTTTCTCAAATATGCTCTCACAGAGGCGCAAACATCGTTTATTGGCTTGGCTCTGGTCAGCAGTGGGGCCCTTACCTAACATGGGGCAGCTTCTAGATTCTTCTCACAGAAGCCACCCCTATGGCCCCCATCTACCAAAACCTTGCCACGTAAACTCACTACAACAATACTGAGTAAAGCAGCCAACATATCTTAATTTCCAAAAGCTGTAACTCCTATCATACTGTAATGGTGTAAAGGACAGAGCAAGGCATGAGGCAATGAAGAACTGTGCTTTGAAATTATAGACTGGTCTGTAACTGAAATCTCATGCTAGGAAAGAAAAAAAAAAAGTGCTTCACCATATCTTAAATCTCACTGTCATTATATATTTTCAGTTAAATTCTACTGTCCCTGGATTTGGTGGTGTAGTGGGCAGCAGGTTACAAATCATGCCAATCTGCAGAGCAGTGAGCACGTGAGACAGACACATTCTGAAGAGCAGCAACCAGGGACTTTGAAGGCTTGTGTTTCCTCGGTGATAGCTTGCTGGGCTGAAGCTGGAATATGTGGGTCTGAGCAGGTTGCAGAGTGCATGGATGTGCAATTACAACCCAGAGGAGGTGTGCTCTATCAGTATTGTCTATCTGGGTTAACGGCGTGAAACTCAGTAACACAATCATGGCAGCATTCAAGTTTTTATAACTGGTCTTGTCCATCTGCCTCCATCTCTCTTGAGAAGATGGAAAGAAAGAGAAGAGAGTCATTACAATAGAGTAACAACATGGAGGCAGGAAGGAGGAAGTGTTACAATTAATAATCTCTTGCTGTGCTGCTGTCATGCAAGCACACTGGGGAAGGGGAGGGGAAAAGAAATTGAATAGCTTCCCATGTGGTAGAGCCAAGCACTCAAAGTGCTTTGGAGGATTATTATAGTCCCAAAAAAAAATAATAATAATAAAAAAAAAAATCTCAGGGTTTTCTAAAATGTAATATCAACGCAACCTTGAATTGCCTTGTCACTCACTTATACCTACATATTTCTGTTGGTCCCTGTTAGCTGTCCAGTTCCATTCCTGTTCTTGGGATAGTGCACCTAGAAGAGTTTATGCCTTTCACTTGAAGCTTGAATTTTATTTATTTTTTAAATTTAAGCAGTGCAGGAGCCACTTGAGCTGCTTTGCAAAGTGGAAATGAAAAATGACAGATTTCTGACTCCCGTGCTTCTGTCAACATCTCTTCTCCTTTTTTTCTGTCCCATATGTTCTCTTTCACTGTCACACAGACAAAAAGACCTGGAAATTTCTTTCCTCTTCCAAGTTTCGTTGAATTCTGAGGGAGAAAAATAATCAAATCAAAGAGTACTCTAAACCTTTCAAAAGAAGTGTGAGGCTGGTTAGAGTTACCTATGCTGCATTACCAAAGAAATACACAGTGGCAGTATGATTCCATCTTGTTCCCTTCTGCTGTAGGATATATATTGCTGTGAAGGAAGCAGGACTCAGGTAATTACAAATGTTTACATGCCCTGAGGACAAGCTAGTTCTAAATAGTTGAGAGCTCACATTTTCAGGTGGTTTAGGGAGCTATGCAAATTTTCCTATTGCATTTGGCAGGGCTATAAAGTGTTGCAAATCCCCATCCAACTCAATAGCCATAGAAAGCATAGGTAAGATTTTTTTGCCAAATTGTACTTTTCACAATATTTAACATTAGTCTGATGCAGAAACGTCAAAGGGACTCTTTCTACTTGCAACATTTCACTATATAATCAGCAAATATAAAGTAAACTCTTTCCTTTGTTCCCTTGTCCCTGCATAATTCTTTGTCTCGACATGACATATGCAGACAAACATCCTTTCATGGGAGTTCTCCTTGCTCAAACATATTTCCTGGAGTTTTGTTGCTGGAATAGACAGAAGATCAAATGATATCATCAGTATTGCAGGAGATCCACAGATGTGAAATAAGCTATCTTCTCTATGCTAAGAAGGTATCTGTCAAAGGCCCTGAGGTAAAACAAAGTGAGTTAGTGATCTGACAGGTAAGGACAAGAGCATCCCCAGGCCCCAGAAAAGGAAATGAAGACTGATGCTGAGCCAGACAGCTGCTGTGCCCTGAAACACACCCAAAAGGAGTGAAATTCACTATCCAGCACCCAGAAAGGTGCCCACCCTGCCAACAGGTCCCTCTCTATTCAAATGAACTCCTGTTCCCTCTACCTGCAGCTGCCGAAGGATAAGTCAGGGATATGCCAGCTTGTGGCAACATGCTGGCCCTCAAATCCACATGGCTGAGGTCACCGTGGGCAGCAAAAGGCCAGTCTGTACACACAGCCAAGGAAGCTGCTAGATTTTGTATCCCAATAGCACTTCAATTTACATGCAAGTACTGCCTCCTACATAGGCTGCTGTCATTAAGTTGCGTTAAGGCATGGCTATTTCTGAGCCCCATGAGGGCTTTTTTGTGCAAAGAAAATCTCCCACTGACCACTTAGTACAACTTTCCATTTGCTTAGCATCATGCTGCTGGAACAATACAGAGCAGCCCAGCATGAATGTACTCCAGTCAGCTCTGGTCTTTGTTGCCAGGAAGAGAGAAGTTGCAAAAGCAGTCACTGCCTTCTCTGTGGTGTTCACAGACCTGGGATGTTCAGAGAATTAGTTCACCATTTTGGTGATTTTGTTTGCTATCTGATCCTATGCTCTCTAGTACTGAGCTAGATCATCATCACTGCACTACCTTACAGAAACCAGCTCTCTACCTGCATTAAAAGGAAGCCTTGGCACTGTCTGCACAAGTTGCTCCAATGTTTCTTTGCTGGCCTCCACCAGCCACATGAGTCAAAATTACAGAGTACAACTTTCTTGCAGTTAGTGTTGTGAGCACAGCCAGAGAAAAAAAATAGCATTGTCCAAATGCCATTCTGGTCTAGTTCTGGACTTTCCAGAAATTGCATAGATCTGACCAGTATGACTTACAAATCTTTCCTCCAAAACAGCATGCAAGTACTTTGACCAAAAGTTTGCTGTCAGGCAGCATTAACCCAGCTGTCTTTGCCATATATCACATCTTCACACTGGAGTTGAACAGAGGGACATGGAAATCCCTCTGTAAAGTGTATGAGGATATTCCCAAAGGTTGACGTTAGCCTAGTGAGGTAGATTTCCTCTAGGGAATGCTTCAGGTGGTGGAGAGAAAGAGGTTGTTCAAGAATAGCTAAAAATAGATTGTAGAGAATAGCCACAGAACCTGAATGCTATTTTCCTTCCCACTTTGTCAAGTAGACAGAGCATGAGGCTTCATATAGTCCTTACATCACACCTGGCAGGAATTGGAAAAATATTGCCGCTTGTGCCCTGTATCCTCTATTCATTCTGTTAATGCAGAGCCTTTAAAAACCACAACAACCTGTCAAAACCAAGTCCAGGAAGAAAAATACCAGCAACTGAAGTCAAAAGATGTTTACATTCGCCTTTGACTTGTTCCATGTGGCCTGTCTGTGAAACAGCTAGTCCCTGGGGAGTACTCCAGATATAGCCTGATTCTACTAGTGTCTGCAGACAGACCATCAAAATGTGAAAATTTGTTGCCATAAGTTATAAGAGCTTTGTTTAAGCAGATAAAGTGCCTTCCCACCATGGTACAGCAATCTAACTATGTATTTAACTCAGCTCTGCTTTTACAGTATATGGCTTTAAATCTAGCATAGCCTCAGATGTACCACAAAGAACCTAATGTAATGTAAAGCTAAACTGTGAGAACTCCCGGTGCCCCCAGAAATAGTAATGTTCCTACCAAGTACAGAAGGGTTAGAATGTCGTCCAACATTTAGGCATGATATAAAAATGCAATTTGCTCTGATTTTTTTCTTATAGTACCCCTTCTTTTCTAGGCTGCCTAATTATCTCTCTGTTTACCACTCTAAGCTGTAAAGGGAGAAAGCTTGATTTGACTTTAAGGCTCTTTTTTCTATTCACCAGTTAAGAAAGACCTTATATTGGTTAATGTAGCCGTATTACAAACAGAGGAAACATCTGCCAGCCAGCATCTCACCCGCTGAACAGTGATGGTCTGGGAAGGGAAGCATCTACCCATCTGTCCCACTGACTGACAAAGCACCTTTACAGTATGTAATTTGAAATCTGCAAGGAGGAAAAGCAGGAAGGAGCAATATAGCAATGAGGCCTGAAGGTAGAAAGGCAGAGACTTCAATGCCTAACACCTGAAATGGAAAGAAGGATGGTGCTAAGGCAGAGCTACAATGTCTGCTCCAGCTCCCCAGGAGAATAAGTGTAACAGCAGAATGAAGAAGACCGCCTGAAATCACTTGGGAGCATGGGAGTGCCTTGCTTTTACATCTTAAATCCCCTCCAAGATTCAACAGAATAATAGCAATTTGCCTCATTCTCTGTGGCTTTCCTTGATGTCTTTACCTTGACATCTCTGTGGAACTGCCACGAAGACATGAATTTTACCTTTATTAACCATTGGCATCTTGTTCCAGTAGCCTACATTTAACACAACCTGGAAAACAAAAAGCCCCAGGGCAATTGCCAAATGGAACCCAGCTGTCAAGTGAACCCAAGGTAACCCAGATAACTAGATAACTTTGCTAGACTCAGCCTGAGAAAAGAAAACGTTACTGTTCTCAGCCATAAGTTCTAATGTGGACAACAACAGACAAAGCTTCTATGTTTGATCCCCATTAAAAAAATAATAATAATAAAATAATAATAATCCTTTATTTCAGAAACTCCAGCCAGCCAGAGGTATGGGATCCTGGCAAACTGCTCCTAGCGGATACAGCTTGGCTGCTTCTGATGATGCATAAACCATCCTGGTGCTTGCACAAGTTGTGGCTTTGTTAACATTTTCAGGCTTTTATAGGTGTGTTTCTACTTCCTCCTTACAAAGTACGTCCCCATTCATTTGTGGTGGTTTCTTTGTGATATCATCGTGATATTTTTCTCCCCTTACACTTATTACAACTCATTTCTTCACAGGTGGTCCACTGCTTTCTCAGAGAGGCTTTATAAACCACGAGACACATATAGTCTGATACCTAGCTCCTACTTGCAGAATTACTGCCCACAAATAACATTTTTCATTTGTGCTTTTGCAAGGATGCCAAGAGAGCAAAGCTAATAACCTGGATTTTTTTTTAAGCATAAACCAGTGAAATACAGAAATAAAGGTATTAGCCTGTCCCCGAAAGATTAAAGACAGCTCCCCAATAAAATTAGGAGTAAAGAAGAATCTGGGGATAAACCAGATGTTTATCTGAATGACAATACTATCAGACAGCACTTTTCTCTGTCAGGTTATGTCCAGTGGTAGCTGGGGAATACCTTCCTTCCAGGCTGCTTCTGACTGAAGTTCATGGAAACCTGATGCAATTAGGCAGTGCCTGTTGTGTATATCCCTTATAGCTGTGGGGCATCAATGCACTGCACAATTTCCTTGCTGATCTTCTCATCTTGTTTTCTAAGTTAGTTAAATGTATTATAAGGCCCAGGCTATAGTAATCTAGCCACAAAACTCAAGCAGTACAGGAGCAATTCACTCAGTACCTTACTTCTTATTTAAACAGACAAAAGCAAGCTCATCCCACTCTTCATTTCACAGGTGTGTAGGTTTTCTAAAGCTTTCCCAATATCAGAGATTAAAAGGGTGAATAGATCTTTATATTAGTAAGAACAAGGCTTGAGGCAGCAGCAGGGTTCAGATCTTTAGCCCACTGAGATGCTAATGTTACTGGTATCCTCACCTCACAGAGGGCACAGCAACCTGGTGGAATTATTTAAACAATCCAGCCTCAAACATCAGGAGCCTCACAGCTTTTTTTTTTTCTTCTATTTCTGTTGAGCTATTGTACTTACCACAATGCCCCTTGCCTACTGCCTGAGTTCTTCATTGTCTCTTACAGTGATTAAAATAATGCATTTCCAGGAGAAACAAGGAAGTGCTATTGTCCTCGCAGACAGAGAATCAAAGCAGAGAGAAAGAGGGACAAAGTGTTTGCCTGAGATCACAAAACAGCAACAAAGAATTAAACTCAAGTCTCCTCACTCACTATGACATTATCTTACTCCTCCCTTGGGTTTCATTATAGCATTAAAAAAAGAAAAAGTAAAATATTGAAGTCAGAAAACAAGCCTTTGACATTGAAGTGGGGTCTAGAGTAGAGATTTTATGAAATAACATATAGGTATTCATCATTTTAAGCTAGGATCATTATTTTTAACCCCTACTGTTCAAAATCATGGCTAAAGCTTCAGAAAATAGTTTCTTTGGGATTCTTTTAATTAGTCATTGACAGCTGTAGTGTCCAGGTCCACTGAGTTGTCAAACATTTCTGGAAGACCCAGGAACATCGCATTTCTTCTACAGTCACAAAGTAAACCAAACATAGATATGGGGACTCTAACATCAGATTTTAAGACAAAACAAAAATCAAGACAAAAGCATCAGAAATTTTAGGAGTAATCAGTGAAAACTAGCAATGCTGTAGCCAGGTTGAGTTGTCAGAGATAGTGGGAAATGAAAAATGACTTGCAGGAGGGAATTTGGTATGAAGGCAATAGGAGAAATGTTGAGCATACCTCTGTGGAAGTCCAGAACCAAGTTTCCACTTTGTCTGTTTAATGTTAGACTAAGATAACTCCCCAAATTACCAATTAGTATCCTAAGGAAAGGAGTTGATCTTCCAGATATGGGTCAACCAAGGCCACCTGCATAGTGGCTGACTGCTATTACACCTTCAGAGGCAGATGTTTGATTCAGATACAGTAGACGCAGGATTTGAGGAGGCGTCTATCCTTCTGAGACAGATGGGGTGTTTTGTTATGTGTGTTTATCCCCATTCCTCAGGAACAGACAAAAAAAAAGAGCGAGTTTTGTTTGTTCCCTTTGCCTCAAGCCAAAGTCATTAATTTTCATCGCTGTCTGAGCACCTGCTGAATACTCTGATGTGAAGTCATTACACACCAAGCTAGTAGTGAGCTAATAATTAAAGTTTCCTCACACTTTGCATTGCAGGACTTTGTTGGTATCACTTTTCTAATCTTCTCATTACTCTGGCTGACCCTCTACACCCTGGACAGTTGTCTCAGGCCAAAGTGGGGCTTGGTCTGAAGGGTGGTCCCAGCCAGGCCAACCTCACCAGCTGCTCAAAGCAAACTTGGACTAAAATTTTCCTATTGTTAAAGAAAAGAAGAGAAATAAATTAAAATCTCTATAGTGATTCATCCACACACACTTTTACTATTACTTACATGCCAGTGATTGTGTGTGACCCAGAATACAAGCACCACAGGGTCTCCTGGGTCTCCCAAACTATAGTGACATGACTAGAGCTTCACACACCCCAAGAGAGCCTTCTGCTCATCATTTGAAGGTGTTTTGCAAGAGCAGCCTGCTGGCAATTCCTGTTTTATCCTTGAGCTTCTTGATGTTTACGACTGGTCTCTCTGCCAGGTAAATATTTTCCTTCATCCTTAGAGGTATTCTTTGCATTTCTACCATCTGTTTCAAGAGAATTTGCCTTTATTTCCAAAGCTGTCTGGGGATATTTTTTCCTTTGCTTCAGATGCCTTCAACAGATTTACACCTTTAACACAAAGAAATCTCAGGCTTCAGTTAAAATTACGTCCTGAGCTTCATAGTCCTACTGACCTCACCATTTAGTTCTCTCCTGTCATGTATGAGTTTCACTATTTAAACCAGGAACACAAGTCACAGACCTGTATTCCAATGCACATCAAATAAATCAACCTCACTTTCACTTAAGTTATTTTCTACAACCACATCATCGATATTGTTGATGTTAGTCGCAGAAACAAAATGTTAAGCAGTATCACCCTCAACTGCTTCACTGACTGCTCAGTTAAACATATATTTTGATTTTCGCACCCATGGCCTATCATTGTTAATGGTTTTCAGTCTATGTGACTGAGAAATTAAAATTTCCTGTGATACAAATCTCAGGAGTATTTCTCTCTCTAATAGCATTAAAGAATTCTTTGTTCATATCCAAATTCAACTCCCCAGTCTATCCCAGAAGGGCCTCTTTTAACATCCTTTCCTAAAATGATTTTGGTCACGACTAATCTACTTTATTCACATTATCACTCTTTTTTAAAATATAATTTCTTAATATGATTTCACTCCTCCACTGCCTTTAAACTGTTACTTCTGTAATTTCTGCACAGCACATTCCTAACATGATTGCTCCTTACCATGTAATAATTACTGACTGCAGCACGGTGGAACAGCAGCAATGTCATATTCCATTTCATGCACTGCACATCACCTGCAATCCATTTGCCAGGTATGAATCCACAAGAATGTCTATTGTCTCCTGTTAACCACACACTTCCTACCCATGTAAAAGTCAGGCATTTGATTCTTGATATCACCAGCTTGACTACAATCAGCAAGTGTTACTCCTTTTTTTCCCCTTGTCATTTTATTTTCAAGAGAGATATAAGGATTTCACTACTATCCCAAAACATTTCCCTCATTTCTCAGTTTAAAGCTCCTCTTAGAAGTCTTGCTAAGTGATATCTCAGGAAGCTATTTCTTCATAATTACCTATTCTCATAGAAGTCCCCTGGCATGGATTTTTCTCCTAACCGCAGTTCCTACATTGACTGTACTAATCTGCATTCTGGCTTTCACACTTCATTCCAATGACTGAAAATATTTTTAACAAAGCTCACCTAGACACACTCTTGAGTATCTATCATTCTGTCACAATAATTTTTGATCCAGATATTGGAGTCATCATATTGGAGTGCAGGTTTATCGATGACTATTAAGAGATGATTCAAATGCAACCTCCATCTCACAAAGTCTTACACCAAAGTCTGCAGAAAGCTGGGCAAGATGTTGAAAGGGTAGGGCAGCTCTGTGTGTGTGTTTTTTTTTCTCTGCTGGTCACTGTTCAAGGCAGGATGCAACACCGGATAGACCAGCACTGAAATTAGCCCTGCCCCTGTCAGAGAGGAAAGCGAAGCTGAAATAACGCCTCAGGACAGCAACCTTCTATCATTGTTATCAAGACATGAGAACAGGGGTTGTTTGCTCATATGTTTCAGATGGTAGACAACATACACATACGAGAACAAAATAAAGCAGAACACTCTCTGCCACTCCATTTACTGTCTGTTACATTGCAACAAACAAATAACATTTTTTATCAAAATAAAAACGTGGGGCTTGTGAAAAAGAGTTGGATTAAGAACACTATGGAGAAAAACCGCGCATATGAATTGTAGAGATTACAATGACAGGCAAGTTCCCTCAGTCTGACACTAGCTACAGGGCAGGAAAATGCAGTGATTCCTCCATGCCTGTTCACTATCTGTCTGTGCAAAGACTCATCACAGCAACATCAATGTAGAAGTTGCTTTCAAAGGCATGAACACCGATCCACTGGGAATGTGCAGCACATTTAACACAGGCCAGCCATGCTGACAGAGAAACAGCCTCTTAAACAAATTAAATTTGTGAAGAAACACCTAGTACTTGTCTGTGAAATATAAATGTCCTCATGTAGTACGGAAATTCTGAATCAAATTCATACAAAGTTAGAACAGTCCAGAGCCAGCTCCAGGATGTCTTCTATATTCCTGGGCTAGCTTCTTTCACAGCCAACTACTTACGCAAATTATAAGGCAGTGTAGAAGCATTCAAGTAATGGTTCCAAGCAAATTCAGTCACATACCACTAGATCTGAGTCCTGCATCAGCATCACTAAAACCGGAAGGGCAAAAAAAATGCCTGCCCATTAGATAATGCCACTATATAAAATGTTTGCTGAGTGCGAGCTCCATAGCTGGGACTGGTGTCTTGTCATTGTCACTAGTCAGTGCAGCCTAAGCATTTGGCTTTTTTTTTTTTTTTTTTTAAAGATATGCTAATTCTCAATTTGCACTTATGCACAATGGCTTTTTAGCTGCAAGCTGTTGTGCGATAACAGTAGAAATTCTGTGCCAGTTTACTAATTTTTTTTAACCACTGAATAAATCAAATGAGACTCATGCATTTGCAAATAATTGTGCTGATTGTATTACATCATTCTCTGTGTTATTCCAACATTTATGAAGAAAACATGTGGCTTAACTGGCACTAGTGCCTGCATGCAGCCTTTGTTTTCTTGCTGAGCAATCCAGGGGTACCAGATCACCCGAAGATTCAGTCTGTAATGCTTTTTCCTGGACAGAAACGGGCCTACCAGGAGCATACTCAGTAAGACCCTGTTCTTTTCCATATGCATCCTTTGTGTAATCACAGAGAGAGAGATTAAATACAGGAGCACTGCACATCAGCAGTTTTCAGTGCCTTCTTGGGGCTGATGCTCAAGTTATTTCTTGCATACAAAGCAGATTAAAAAAAAAAAAAAACTACAGGAAGAGGTAGTTTAACAAAAGCTATGTTTATCTCATCGGCTGCATAGGCTTGGCAGGAGTGGTTTGACAGAGCACAACATGGGTTGGGAGGATTTTCTTTTGGTCTAACTCTAGTCTGATCCTGTGAACTGAGCACCCACTAGCAGCTGGAGAGCATTAGGTGTACCCCCGGGGTGCATCTTCTGCTTTAGCTCTGTCAGAAAATAAACAAGTTGGCTGCATGCCCCAAGGCTGTTTGACAATGTGAACCCAGCACAGTAAGCACGGACCATTAGGAGTTTCTCTTCAAAAGCACAGTCCTAACCCAAACTAACACTAATGTTAATACATCTGCCAACAGATGACTACAGAAAATAACAACCACAGAAGAATATCAGGAATGGAACATGGACACCAGCTTTAGTGTGATCAAGCCTCTCAGTACCAGAGCAGTTGGTACATACAAAGCTCAAGTTGCTTTTTGCTTATTTGACAAGCCATATTTGAAATATGTGGTTTTCTGAGAATGTGCGAGAGGATGATGACAGCTGCAGCTGAGAAGTAAAGAATGTTATGTATTTAGAAAATCATTTTCTCTGTGCCTTAACATCATTTTTAGTCTTTCTTCTTCCCTCCTCTATACTCTACCCCGGGCTGTTTCCTCCAGTGAAAGCAACATCTTCAAACTGCTGAAGCTGGGCATAGATGGGCAGTAATGACGACCACAAATGAAATTTTGCTGCCTTGCATCAGACTGATACCAAGACAAGAAAGAGGCTTAAAATACTCACAGGAAAAAAAAAAAAAAAAAAAAAAAAAAAAAAAAAAAAAAACATTAGTCTGAGATGCACTATACAGTCACAGTCAGATGGGATTTCCATTTGTGTATCAGCAAGTCAGATTCTTTTTCCTAAAGAAAGAAATTATATGCAAACAACATTTTAATAGAAGATGAAGACTGGGATTTTGAGTTCACCGAAAAAAAAAAAAAAAAAAAAAAAAGATTTATTTCAGGTTACTGTTTCCACAGCAACTTTTAATTTTATCCCTCATGTGTCTATCTGGCTAATAAGGTCTTTCACAACATTTATGTATAATGAGATGTTCTGTTGATGGGAAATTAAGAAACTAATTTCTCAAGGAAAAAAAATATAATTTTTCCTGTATATATTCACAGCTTCACATGCACATAGAAAAACATACATCCATACCTACACAAAGATGTTTGCTTATATGTCTACAATTTTATTTTTGCTGTATGTATCACCATGAAATAGGAGACCATTGTTGATCATACAAGCATGACAGTAATAAAGAATGTGATAGCAAGTGTAGCTGGTAGAGATTCAGACCTGGAGGCCGGCAGTGCCAATGAAGGTATCACAGCTCTGCAGACGCTAACCTGTCAGATGAGGGAGGCAGCTCTAACAGTGCACTAATTTCTGTTGTTTGATTTTAATCTGCCTGATTTGAATATTTCAAGCAAGTTGAGGACAAAGGCAAGCATCCAGACTTGAGTTTCTCAGTAACTGGCTCGCTCATCTTTTTTCCACACAACACTTCTCTTGCACAAGAGATGAAGTGAGTACAAGCAATGTTTCTGTACTAAGGAAATTGTTCTGCATGGGGTCACTTGTTTTGCACAGAAGACGGGGTTGTATGCTTCCCATGTGATAAATATAGAAAGGATTTTTTTTTCCTACACAGTTTCTCTTTCATCCTTACACATGTAAATCAAAAATGCAAATACAGCCAGATACAAACACTACACTATGGCATATAAACACTGTTGGGACTGTGGCAGCAGTCAGACAAAAATCAATTCAAAAAGCACTTACCTTTGTTTGCTTAGTAGTATGTACTGCCAGCAGAGAGAATAGAGCAAGTGGAAATTAAATTTTCAGAGCACAGTACAGAGTGATAAGATTAAAGTGAGGAGATCTAAAGATGTATCATCAGCATAAAAATACCTCAATATGTGGAGTCTATGTTTACAGCATCCTCTTTCCTACTACAACTCTGTTATTGAATTAGCCATTTAAGCTTTATTTCTCTCTAAATGTTTCAGTAATGGGTAAATATTGTAAATATTTTTGAAGCCCAAGTATCCTCTTATTCTGACCTCTTCTCAAAAACAACATGGAAGTCCTGTTCAACTGAGGCATCACTGCAACTCAGCAAAAGCAAGGAGTTTATGTGCAGCAACTTACCATGCTGGTAAAAAACACTCAGTTACAAGAAAAAACCTGACTCTAGCTGGAAGCATACTGCACAACTCTAAACATGAAGGCATTGATAGCTCATCCTATCCTGCAGTACATTTGTGTGTTTCCCACTGAGAAATACATGAGAGGAATATACGTCCATGTGCAATATTTATCAAGCAGAGACGAAGTACTTTTTGAACAACAAAGTCCTTGGCATTTCCCTTGTTGAACTTTGTGTAGAACCCATTTTCCTAGTGTCTTGAGGTTCCCTGAATAACTGCACAACCCTCTGGTTTATCAACCACTTCTGCCAGTGTTGTATGAACTAGAAACTTGCTGAGGATGCACCAGCATCCAGGTCATTAATGGAGATGTTAAACAGCATCAGACCCAGTATCGACCCGTGGTACAGCACTAGGGACTGGCCTCCAGCCAGACATCACACTGCTGATCACAGCCTGTCTCATTTGTCAGTTTCCAGTCCACCTCCCTGTTTACTTTTCTGGTAAGTTTGTCTATGAGGATGGTATGAAGGACAGCTCAAAAGCCTTGCTAGAGTCAGGATAAACAGCATCCAGTGTTCTCCCCTTACACGCCAAGCCATTCATCCCATCATAGAAAAATAACCTGCCTCCAGTCTGAAGCAGGAACTCCAAGAAGTTTCTCTGGGTACTGTGTTATATTCTGTGCGAGCGGATTTGATATCATCATCGAAACAACCAGAAAATACACAGGAAACCAAGCAGCAGACAGTGATAGCTTGATAATGACAAGAAAGGGAATCTGGAGGAAGTGGAGCAAAAATCTTCCTTATGCTGTTTGTCTCTACTGTTGTTGGGGAAAAGCTTCATGTTTGTAAATGCACAAGAAGTCTGTGGTTTGTAACACCATTTGCCTCTTTTGCTGAAAATATTGGTTATTAATCAAGTAAATAGCATCTGTTTTCTGTAATGGAGCTAGGACCACAATTTCTTGGTTTCAACAAGTGTTTTCAACAATGTAAGCATCAGATACAGTTATAGTCCCATTCAAAAAAAAAAAAAAAGTATGACATTGTATCAGAGGTGTTTTTTTCTGTGTCTGAACTAAGTAAAATCACTGATAACTGAGTTTGTCTCAAAAGCCTCAATGATAAATTCTTGTTTAGTTTCTCTGAGCTTTCATGGATCCCTGTTGCTGTGATCAAGTGGTACAAAGCAGTATGGAAACTATGGAGTCAAAAAAAAAAAAAATGTCTATGATGTTTTTGCAGAATAATCCAAGACAGACATCACCCAAGGTTATATAAAATGATGTATATTACACATTTGGATTTCATATGTAAGCTTGGATTTGTAGGCACTGAAGCACAACAGTGATTTACAATAAAGAGAGAGATTAATTTCTTATTATGTATTGGCCAATAAAGTCGAGTAGACCTGAATTAAGTATGCCTACCAGTTCAGTGAAATGCACTAGTGAATTGCAAAGCAAATCAGTTTGAAACGTATTGTTTTAACCAAATATATATATAAATATATGCTTATTTATTTATTTATTTTTAATTTGCTGAGATGAACTAGTACCTACTAAAGCAACTGAATAGAGAATGAAATTGCCTTTGATGCTGAAAAGGAGGAAAGAGAACTGGATGGTAAAATCATTGGAGAAGATTAAAATCAACAAACTGAGAAAACTAGTGCATCAGAGCACTGGTGAGACACCTCTCAGGAAATAAAGAGAAAAGTGCGTAATTGCTTTAAGAAACAACATTAAGAGCACAAACACAAACTACTCCAGGACTATTCCAGGACAGAGAGTTGGTAGGAAATGTAATAGATGTTCCACATGGATAAATCACGTTCTCTCCACTGACCTCCAGCACATGAAAGATGCATACAGATTGTGGACACCAAGTCAAGTAGCTGAAGAGAAGTTCACAAATTAACATTAAAAAAAAAAAAAAAAACAAAAAAAAAAACAAAAAAAACAGCAAGACAGTATTCCACAGGAATTACAGTAATTAGTATATACAAGCAAAGTAATATTTTCTCATCAGAGAAGAAAAGCTATGACAAAAAAAAAAAAAAAAAAAAAAAAAAAAAAAAAGCCTAGACCGAAAAATACAACTGGAAGAAAAACCAACACAGACACAGCTTTTCACTGAACTGACAAATACCTGTAGGATATTTACCTCATTTCCAAAATCTGAAGAAAAATATTATTTATCTTCTTCATTTCAGTCCTGATGTTGAAAATTGGGGTTTAAAACAAAGCTTAATCATAATCTGAGATTGCATCCCAATTTTTGAGGTTCTAAACTCAACATTTTCTCAGCTATTATTTCTTCCAAATTCAATGAACAGAATGAGAATAAAGAACTGCACTACAGTTTTGCAACATCTGCTGTTAAGGTTTATGTTAAGATAAATTGCTCATAGATGAATCAGAAAGTAGACATCACAACTATTACCAAGAGTGCCCTATAAGCATTATGAGTGAGAGTCCACACAACAAACAGAAGACTTTTCAGCCACAATCACCTAGTGCTAAAAAGCACAAGTGACATTCTGTCAACTCTATATTTAACTAAACAGTCAGCCTGAAACAGCAGTGACAAGGCAGAGCTGTTGCAACGGCTCTGGAGCAGGAGATCTCCAGGCTCAGTATTTCTGGAGACTGATGAAGAGAATAAAGTCATCCATCACCCATTGTATTCAGCATTATTCAACACATCAGCGTGTGCTTACTGAGCAACTGGAACAGGACAGAGGAAGCAACAGGACTGCTCTTGGGGAGTAACTATCGTAACTAGCTCATTCCAATACCCATTTCCTTTTAGAAGCTCTCTCATAATAATTATTCAAAAAAAGTCAGCATTTCTCTAGCCATTTTCACAATTAGAATACATGGAAATTTGCAATCTAAAACATTCATCTTGCTTAAAGCTTTTTGTGCAGATAAAATCTATTTAAAAATACCAAGTATTCATATAAGAAAGAAAAAAAAATGGTTATAATCATAAAAGCATCCTTAAGTTGATTATTTTCCAGACCAAATTCCTTCAAGAGTCAAAATACACAATTTGGACTCTATGGTTGACATCAATATGACTTCCCCATTACAAAACCTGAGAGAGGAGCTTCCCATGTGACAAAACCTACCAAGATCAGTCATGATCAGAAGTTAAGGTACCCAATGACAGCCAGAGTGAATAGACAAAGCAACTAGTCACAGTATAAAGTATCAAGCTGCAACAACCCAACAGCATGCTTGTTCTCCTTTAAACCCCAGCTGTCTTGATCCCCTCTGTCAACCCTTTCTCCAGCCTCCTGTTTTCCTCTTGCTGTTTCCATGCAAATTTGCTCACCTCACAGACCTGTATCTCTTCTCCCAAGCACCAAGGGCTTCTTTCCTGAGCATACTCACAGGCACATTGCTTGGCTCATCCCATCTTCCTCCTTTCAAAGATGATGCTCTTAGAAGCGCTGACAGGTCCACTAAAACAGTTATCACCCATTGACAACTTGTACAGTTGTACATAGGATGTAGTAGTATGCATTCCTGTGAATTTCATATAGCTACAAAGAAATTAATTCTGTATCCATAATTGCCTACCGCTTGTACCACAACTTCAATGCATACAAAAGACGAGCAGAAAATTAAGTGAGATTGGTCAATTATTATGCTCTGACTAGAAGACCCATTCATGTCCGTCTTTCTTACAATCACCCCCACTGGCCACATTATTCTCTTTGCCCTAATAAGTTTTATTAATCTTACACAGCAAGCTTGAAAAGCATGAGGGCCAATTTTATTGCAGAAGGAAGATACAACAATTAGGCAGCTGAGACCTTTTAATGCCTGCCACATGTGGCTTTGGATGAGCTGTGGGCTGGTAACAAGCTTTTTGTTGGCAGGGAACAGGTGACAATTGCAGCCTGACCAGGCCACCATGCTGTAAGTTAATTTTCTGAGAGGCTGCAGCTGAAGTGGTTATTGGGCCATCCCAGAAATAAGAAGTCAAACCATCATCAGTGTTGCTGTTTAGAGCTGTGGAACTGCCAAGAGAACCCATTTCTCTGCATCCCTGTGGCACGATGGAACCTATCTCGTTGCCAGAGCACTGTGTGTTAACATATCCAGAACAAAGTCTCCTCAGAATTTCTCATCAGTGGAAATGTTGACATGTTGCAGGTGACTGGACCAATTCCACTAAATATAATTTAAAAGGGAAAATAAAATCAGAAACATGGAAACCATGCTTCTCTGCCATGGGTAACTATTACAATGGAGATTCTCCAGAGGTCTTCCCCAACACAATCACCTCCCCTAAGTTTTATTTCCTATGTCTACTTTATCTCTCACTGTTCAACATTTCACGTGGTGCAAAAAAAAATAATGAGAAGTTCTTGCTTTGCACCCTTAAAATCACAACACCTGTGCACCATGATTATCAAAACCAGATTGCTCCATAGCTTAACTCTCCTCAGTTTGACAACTATATCATCCTGATTTCTGGCTGCAATGGTCCAGCTTCTGAATAAGACAGACTCAAATTGCAGCAGCTGTAGAAACCCTGGTTTAGACCCAGCTAGGCTGTTCCCTAAGAAACATGAGATCTTTTCCCTATTTCAGAGGCTTTCAGACACAACTAACTCCTCGACAGCACCCTAGCTGTGATAGGTCCAGGCTGACAGGAAGAACAAAAAAGGATGCAGGATTGTGCTCATTGTGCACTGCCAACTACAGACCAGCAGAACTGGAAAACCACTCCCTTACACTCAGCCATGAATTTCACTCAAGCTACTGAACGCTTTTCCTAAGTAGAATAATTGAAAACCTGTTTTCACTAATTTCAAGCTAGCTGTCACATATTTCTCCCAGAGGCTGTATACATGGAAAGGTACTTCTCCTTCCCAGCAGATGATATGAAGAAGCTATACACAGCTCTGAAACAGTAACCCACCACTGACATTTAGCACTGCAAGAATGGCTACGCTGAGTTACACAACACGGGTGAACAGACTACCTTCTGTAGGCACTTGTCATAAGCCAGGGAGTTGCTCATCATGCTCTTCTGATGCAACTGAAAGGAAACCTGGAGCAGCGTCAATAGGTGCTCATCCTTGTCTATTTAGAGCTGATAAAGTGAAATGCAATTGAAAGGCACTGAGGGATCTTCATGCCTACTTCATACTTAGTGCTATATTAGTGCCTGGAAAAGGTTTCACAAGCCTGGCTTATGAAAACTGAAATTATCAAGTAATCTGTGGTTTTCTTCAGCTTGGGGACAGGGAAATAAGCGGTTTGATTAGATGTTGGTGTTTTTTTAAACATGAACACCATCTGCATTTTTCACAACTTAACACTGCTCTTCTCTTTAAAACCAGGGTGTGATCTGCTCAGTAAAGAGTTACCCAAATAGCCCCACAAATCATTTGAGATAAATATTTGCATATTTATATTTTTACTTTTAAATTAATCTTAGAAAATTGCTCATTGCTATTTCTCATTTTCATATCAAGTACAAATTCAGATTTGTTTTTTTTTTTCTGCCATTATCAATGCAAATAGAAAGTTTAATTGAAAAAGAAATACATTAAAGGAAAAAAAAAAAGAAATAATAGATACTTATCTGTAACATGTAACTATCTATCTAGAAAAAAAGTTTTATTTCTGCTGGATAGGTCTTCTTGGTCTTTTCAGAGTCCCTTGTGTCGCTTTCTGTTTTCCAGCATTGAATTGCAATGAGAATCCAGTCACTAAAATGGACTGGACACAGAAGTGCTACATTTTCACCAGCAGTCTTTTACTTGGTCACAAAATTACGTCAATTGTTGATTTGAGGGAAAATAGCACATGCTTCAGAGTCCATTTTCCAAAAAAAAAAAAAATCAAATCTGTTTTTCCAACTCAGTCTTTAGAAGTTGCAAATATTTCGAGAGTTGTTCTGATATTTACAGTAAGAGAGGAATCATCAGCATATTGCTCCCTTGACTGTCTTCAGATCAGGAAAGACAAAGGATTTTCTTGGACAGCGTTGAGTATGTGAGTACTCTGCTAGCCTGCTGTGCATGAGATCTGAGATTTGTTAGTTCAAGGACAAGTTCAAGTAACTGTACCGTTAGTAGCTGAGCTGGTATTAGACCACTTAATGCTTACATCGTTAATAGTCCATAAATTTATTTTCTGCTCCATAATTCTGATAGATAGTCTCTTCTAAGACATGAGGGTTGACTTCAGGTGTGTTTTTATGTGATGGTGTGGACCTGAAGTTCTCAGTCTGCAATATAAAGGAAAACATGTACCATTATATAATGTACATGTATATACATGCAGAATTTTGTAGAGCCATCATATCTACAGAGGCCAAACAAACAAGCAAGCCCAGAAGAAAACTAGCAGGCAGCAGTAGTTTTGCAAAGGAACCTTGAAGCAAAGGAGTAGGGTGCATAGGGTGAAACCTGAACCATCAGAGAGAAACAAGTACATTCACAAAGTCTAAACGAGACAACCTTCTGAACCTCTTTTTCTTAATGAGATTGGAAACAATTTTTGAAAAGTCAGTATTTTCAGCAAAATAGAATACAACAAACAATGCTAACTTCTCTGAGAAAACAAAACAAAACAAACAACAACAACAAAAAATAAAAAGGTCAGGCCACAGGCATTCCAATGTAGGCACCTAAAATTACTGGAAGCTTTTGACTTTGATCTAAGCAGCTCCCACTCCCGTCAGTCAAATTCTGCTGAATGCCATTGAAGAGCATATCAGGAAATTAATCATTCTGGCTTCAGAGCACTGTTTGACTAGTTTGCAACAAATAAGGCACACGGCCATTAATTCCACCATGAGCAGAAAACAAAATATGAAATAATTGCTCTTTCAGTGCATTAAATGAGGCAGAAGCCCTGAGGAAAGAGAAGCATATTATCATGCTGTTAAATATGTATCAGGACACCCTGGAATTAGAGAGGAAATAAAAGTTGCAGTGGCAAATTTAAGTGTTGTTTCCTAGCTCCTGAGTGTCTGAATTGCAACTTAAAATATAAAAGTTTCATAGCTGTTTGTGTTGCTAAAATAGCTAATACAGCATAAGGAACTGCACCCTTTTCCCTCCATGTAAATGCCTGCCTGTTTTCATCACATCTTTAATCATGCAAATTTCTGTCATCAAGGGCAATACACATTCTTAAGGAAAAGATCAGAGTTAAGATTACTCTGTGAAGCCAGCTGTGAACACAGTAACATTGGGAAGATCTAAAATTCAGTTTAAACCTTGGTATTGCAAATTTAATTTATGGTATTCTTAGGCAGGAAATGCACTACTCCATTCTCCATGTAGTGCTTATGCAATTACTCAGATATTCTGAGTAATGAAGTTAGGGCCATCCAAATAATAAATACCCTTCCAGACACACAGTTCCTCATTCCCCTTCTCCAAGCACAAACAGAGATAAACAGAAGTTTTTTCAGAGCAGACACGTTACAATGAAATTAAATGTTTTAGTGAATAAAACAACAAACAAAAACAAATAAAGAAACACGAAAGTGCACACACACAAAAATGAAAGCCCACTTACTGCAACCGGTACTGGTGGCTCACATGCCAATTTACGTAAGCAGAAAGCTGGAAGTAGGAAATCAAAATGGTTTGATGGGACACGGTGAAAAGTTGTTATGTGCTGCCCTCAATGCCTGAAGGACTATCTTTGAAATAGTTGCTCTCATTGGTTAAGTTCTCACCTTTTATTCCCTGCTCCTGAATACATTATTGTTTTATTTTCCCCTTCACTGAAAGTTTTGGTCTCCCTGGGAGACATGATTGAACTGACTCAGGTGTACTTTTCTGAGGGGACATGATAGGCTAAGGACCTCTCTTCCTTCCATTTTAAGCCTTCACTCAGGCTTCTACTCCATCCATACCCCATCACAGCCATTTTACTTAACTCCAAGAGTGGGAGGGCATTGAGTCAAGTGAGCTGACTCAATGCCCAGTATGAGCTGACTCAATGCCCATGAAATCTACACGGCCTGAAAAAGTATGATTGTACCAGAGGGAAGCATGTACATTTGACCTATTCTTACATTTGCTTAAGGGAAAACTTGTGACTGCAGATACAAACAGGATATAGAATGATTGTTTGCAACTAGTTGTTAGACTGGCGTCTAGACAAGTTTGTGAACACTTCTTTTTATATACTGAATTTTTATGTTGGTAAATGCAGACTGATCATTCTAAATTCTAAAAACTCAAGACCCACCCTCCTCTCTGCAATTATCCCTTTCTTCCTGGATAACTCTGCTGTAAATATAATACATTACTAGCATAACAACAATGGCTCTTCTGAAAATCCAAGTTTGTTTTAAAGTTCTGTCTCCTCTTTTGTTAGGACTTTTCCAAAGGGTCAATGCATCCCATGTGGACATTTTCCTCATCCTTTCCTCCCAACCCACTCTCAACAATAATGCACATGTCCTAGTACCTGCAAGTAGTCAGACACGGAATTGTAAAACATTTCAGACTCATCAAATGACTTACCTCTGCACGTGAAAATTAAGCATAAAAGCACACCAACACCACTGATAGCAGCAACACTTGCAGGCAGTGCCACCAGGGGATAGTGAAGCCTGGAGGAAGAGTCTGAGAAAAGAAAGTTAGTTACAGAGCTAGATGTCAGTATCCACTGACTATATGATGTTGGTACATACCTTAACCAGAAAGGAGACCTAATGCTCTACCCCCACAGCACCAATAAGCTGTGAGAGATAGATGAGATGTCTAGACACCAACCAGGAATAGGAACTACTTCACACATCCAGTTGTGTGTAGACAAACATACTTCCATTTTCAACCCATGTGTCTGCATGGCCCCCCTTTGTTGAAACGGTATTAGTACTGCATCAATAGAACTAACTAGACGGCCCTGCAGAATGCTGTATTTAATGGCTGGTCTATCTTGATTTCTGTCCTTCATGCATCTGCTGAGATATTTTGGTGATATGAACACTTATTTTATTAATTAACATTTAATTAACGTTAATTATTTATTAAGAACAATTAATTTGTTCTTACAAATTTTACAGTCAGAAACTTATATCAGATTTAACACAGACAGCTGAGAAGCTAAATTTTACCCTTTACTACCTTTGGGCCTGGGAAAGATTGATTAAGAGTCACACACAGACAGTCTCCAAGGAAGTTTTCCAGTGGGGATCTGGACAAAATTCAGCTCTGGGGGTTAAAAGTTTCACATAAAAAATTAGTGAACTGCATCACAGTTCCTGTGGAGAGCAAATTTTCTATCATTACTGATTAAAAAGGGTCACTGAAACAGAAAGAGGAACTTTTGTAAAATAAATAGTGATACAAGTAAACTCACAATGGAAGCTTCCCCATATCATGCCATCAACTGGTTTCAGTTGATTAAATTATTAATTTCTCTATCAATATGTAAGAGAACTTTGGCTTTTCACCCCACTAACCAATCTGCCAAACCCTGGGATTCAGCTAGAACAGCTTCATAGAAAAACACAAAGAATCACACGAGCATGATGACAAGCAATTACAGAATGATGTTTTTTACCTGACAGATCTAGGGAGAGATTCTGGTTCATAGCTGGATGGGTAACCAGGCAGGTGACAGTGGTGTGCATGCTGTTGACCCAGCCAATGTAGCTGACTCTGGTCACTGTTCCATTGCCATGTTTGAATTCTTCCTCAGAGCTGTTATTACTTGCAGGAATCCAGGAGATTTTGGCAGCTGGCTTTCCAGCAGCAGCTTGGCAGACAGCCACTCTGCTCTTGTCAGAGGTCAGAGTCACTGTAGGAGGGACTACAGAAGAAAAAAGACCACAGTTGTTAATTCTAGTTCAGGGTAAAGTTTCCAACTGAGAAACAGAATAGGTGGTATTTTTTTAGTTTACATGGCCAATCCAAGACATTTTAAAATAATTTGGAATATTAGCACCAATCATCTTCAGGGGAAAAAAAATACATCAAAGTCCAAGGTAAATAAATATCTCTAAAATATGCTAGCTGCATTAAAAAGTATTGTTCCCTCATATTTTCCAGAAGATGACTATAGATGTTACAGGAGAAGATGGGATGATGGACAGAGCTGGATTAAATGTAGATTTATAAGTATAGCAGTGTACATACTGGGGAAAGAAAAGAGAAAAAAAAAAAGCTTACTGAAGCTATACCTAAAACATTACATACAAGCTAAAAGATTACATAGAACTACATAGAACTATAGAACAGCTTGGAAGGGACCTTAAAGACCACCTAGCTCCAGTCCTCTGCCATGGGACACCTAGTCTAGTGGGACACCTCCCACTAGATCAGGTTGCCCAAAGCCCAATCCAACCTGACCTTGAACACCTTCCAGAGCTTCTCTGGGCAGCCTGTGCCAGTGCCTCACCACCCTCAGAGTAAAGAATTTCTGCCTTATATCTAATCAAAGGTAGAATCTAGAATTAGATATATAGGCTAGAATATAGGTAGAATCAAGAATTTGACAGTCTGGAAAGAAAGGAGGAATTGGACAAGAACTATTCTGCCTAAAGCCCAACAATTCATATTCTACATTTGACAAAACAAGCAAAGGCTTGGACAATGTCTAAGGCATTATTAAAAAGGCAAGACGCTGCAAGGAAGAAAAAACTTCAAGAGACAAAAACTATCAGTAGCAATTATTGATTTACGAATAAATTTTCCATAAACGTTCTGAGCATAACTAAAAATTGACTAATATAATCAGAATACAAAATTGTCTCACAGTAAAATGTTTCTTGAAATTTAAGGAAACCTAGAGAAAATGTACCAATCTGAGAAAGATTATCTGATATATTAGTTATGTTTCCTAACACACTTTTGTCCCCGCCTAGGTTGAAAATAGCCTAGTTTCATTTTTATTTTAGTGATGCAGCCTTACAGACAATTTTCAGTGTTTCTGTAAGAGTGAAATATTTCCAGATAATGTCTTGAAACTCTCTCTTCTTTCCTACTTGGCTCTTACCCACACAAAATACACATCATGTGCATTGTGAATTTTGGTTCAGCACCCTTCTGCTCAGCTTAAAGCAGGAATATTTATTTAATATCTTGTACTTACATTAACTTAAGCAAGAATGTATACTCCTGGTTATGGGAACATTCATACAACATTCAAATCCTGTGTTATGCCCAAAGAACTACCTCAGAAACTACCCAGAGCATTGCATTTGGTACATCTTTGCCTGTTCATGAGTCAGAAGGGGAAAAAAAAAAATAATTAAAAAAAATAAAAAAATATATATATATCCCTAAAACAGCCCAGTCCTATTCTGTAACTCTGCATGCCTCCTTCCCCTCTCCAAACAGCCAGTCCAACTGAATTAAGTTTCTACTTTGTTTTCAATCTCAGCATACATCCAAAATGAATTTGGTCTTTTAACACCAAGTCAAGCCATTTTTATCTCCATCCAACAGCTACAAAAAAAACACTAGGTGTGTCTTACCTATCACAGACAGGAAAGAGGAAAAATGAAAATTCCCCATATCAGTGGCAATTTCACAGGTGTAATTTCCCTCATCACTGAGGTTCACGGGGTAAATACGAAGAGCAGGGTCCCTGTCAGGTGAATATTTCCACATCATCCTCTCACTGCAGTTTAACTTTGTCTCATTGCGATCATTTCTATAGGCCAAAGAGCAGGAAGTGTTGGATTTTATCTCCCATGTCACCATTACCAAACACAGTTTGGAGGTGGAAGCACAAGTCAACACAGCCTCATGGCCAGCCTCCACATTCACAATGTTATAAGCTACATAAGAAAACAAAAACAATGAGACAGAGAGAGAGAAAAAAATGGAAAAAAGTCAAAAGTTAAAAATGATGTTACAGCCTTCATTAAAGCATAGGCACGGCTCTTGGCTTCACCACACTTTAAAATTTCTATTTTCTTACTGTAGTGGCAGCCTTGGGTACATATTGCTCTGTGCAGGCACATATAAGTCATATGCAGTTTCCTGGTCCTCCTTCCCACTGTCACTGACTTTGAAGTCTGGAAATGCAGTGGAAAAGGTGTCTTTCCTCTGTGGATACTGTGCAGTTACATGATATTGTGCTGGGTCTGTCTGGGGTGGAGTCACCTTTCCCTGCAGCAGCCCACACAGTGCTGAGCTCTGCACTCATAGCTGGAACAGCACTGATATCACTCCAGTGTTGTGTCTATTGCTGCATAGTGCTGGTACAGCATAAGGACTCCCTCCAAGCCCCCAGGAGCCAGCAGGCTGGGGGTGGGCAAGTGATGGGGAGGGGACATTGCCAGGTCAGCTGACCTAACCCAACCAAAGGGATATTCCATAATACCTGATATCACACTCAGCAATAAAAAATTGGGCTCCTGTGGGGGTGGGAGCTGCCCTCCCAAAAATCGCTATGGTGGTTTTTTTTTGTTACTATTATTATCTTTTTTCTCCCCTCCACCCTTTTCCCTTTAATTAAATCAATCTCATCTCAAACCTTCTCCCCCTTCCTCTTTGAGGAGGGGGAAGTGAGAAAGCGGTTGTGGTGGAGCTCGGCCGCCCACCAAGTAAAACCACCACAGATATATGCTGATGAGCTACAAGTCCTTCATCTTTTTTTGGTCAGCAGTTTCCTATTGCTTTAATATGGGCTTTGAAAACCCATTGGGGAGGCCAAGATTCACCCTTAAGGGAAAGAAAAGTTTAGTTGTTTTTTGTGGTTTTTGTTTGTTTGTTTTGTCTTAGAAAAGTATACTGTTATTGAGTTAGCTGCCTTAGTTAAAATCCAAGTAAAACCTGGGAGATGACTACACCTGTAACAATGGTAAAACACTTGGCGCAGTAGTTCTTGGCTCATATGTAACATGGAGCATATATAAACACTTTTTCTGCCAGAAACCATAGATCTCCTGATGATCCCAGCTGAACAGAAGATGCATCTTCAGATGGTTTGTGTTTTGGATCCTTATTAGGTATATTATCCTGTGCCACTCTGGGAAGCACAGGATTATTTTTCCAGCTGAGATGACATCACTCCTCATGCTCACATTAAAAAATAAGCAAATTCCTCTGGGGAACTGTGAAGTGTCAGCATATGTGCACGTTGGTAATACAGAGTACCACACAGTGGCTGTTGCTTGGACCTTTCTCACTTACCTGACCCTTCAACCAGGCTGAAAATCAAGAAAAGGAGTGCAGCCAGAACTGACCACGTCTGAGACATCTTTAGCAAAATGAATCAACACTGCAGAAACTGAAGGCAAAGGAAATGATATGTAGTCACAAATTGTCACGCAAATACCTTCAAAGAGAACAAAAAGTAAAACCTTTTTTTCCTTTGAAAACAGATGTTCTAAAAAAGACCCCATGTCAAGTATTATTCTAATGCTGGAGGGAGAAAGTAAAAAGGGCTTCAAAAACAAACAAACAAGACTACTATTTACAAGCAAATTAAATAAAGAGGGGGATAAAAAATAATAAAATAATAAAATAAAAATAAAAAACAGCATCTCTGACACCCTTTTCCAGTCATCTCTAGCTGCTCACTATTCATGGCAAGTCCAACTAGCTAGCACAAGGATAACTACAAATCTCCTACTGCTGCTTTGTAGACTTGCCTGCAGAAGATGAAAAAAAAAAAAAAAAAACAAAACCTTTTGCCATAGAAAACATGCATGTATTACAACTCCTTTTGAAAAATCAAGGTAACAGCATGTATAGGAAAGTTCAGGATCTAGACACAACTATTTGAAGGAAATAACCTAAAGAAATGTTTCATAACCCTTGCCCTGCTTTTAATTTCTCAAAGGGTCACTCCATTTCTTCAGTAAAACTAAAAAGGCAACTGTCTTCTACTGTCTTCTTGCAAGAGAACAAAAATATGAGTTTGTTTCCTGCTTTAGAATTTAGAAGAATTTAGTAACTTACATTGTTCCCTACAGCTGTTGCTTGAACATGAATTTGGCAAGGAACATTACTGATACTTTACGACAGTTGGGTAACATACATAAATGAATCAATTTTTTTTTATGGCAAACTTGTATAGCACTGTAATGAAAAATATACATATGTATTCCCACAGTCAAACTCCCACCTTCTTCTGCTCAGGTCCCAAGACCTGCATCTGACTGTGGATGAGCACCCAGCTGCAGCTCCCACCGGCTATGTTACAGCAAAGGGCTTTACAACCAATGCACTGCTGTGCCCTCCACCGCTGTGCAATAAAGCAGAGGTCCCAGCGTGTGTCTGTTTTCACGACACTACAGAAGCATACCTTGCATGGTGTTTTCTGATGTTACTGTCCAACCTGCCAACGAAGTTCTCATTTTCTAACACTCACCTCTGGATTCCCTCAAATGCTCTTTTTGGTCATCCTTTTGTTATTCTCTCCCTTCTGCCGTCATTTGTCTCTCTTCAATGCTCCGCTTTCTGACTTAGTCACCCACACCTACAGATGATTGGAAAATGATGTTGCCATTCTATGGCAGCTATGGCAAGTACTAATATGTTGTTTACATTCCCAAGTCAAAAGCCAATACATGCCAAACTAGCAAGTATCTTTCTGTCATACTTGATCCCAAAATGTCGTGTGTTGCTACAGGACACATGCAGCCTATTATAATCATGCACTCTTCACACCCATATGCAAATGCATTTAGTGGTACTTGCTGAGAGGAGGAGGAGGAAAGGCAGACAGGGTTCTGTGCAAAAAGAAACCTCAGCTGGTATCGATTTCTGTAAAATAACAGGATGCAATGATGCTACATTAGAAGATACATCCTTAATGTAAAATATAACAAGTGAGGACACTTGGTGCACAGAAAAACAAAACAAAACAACAACAACAAAAGGAACAAGCCAAAACAAAAAGAACAATGCCAGACTTGTGGCATGGAAAAACAAATGTAGCAACATTTGTGATCTGAGTGCAAGAGGCAACAGTACTTATACACAATGCAATATGTATACACAACAGCTTGATAGGTTTTCTGCACAGTTCTAACAAAACAGTTATGTATCTAGATGGAAAGTTTTCATTGCAACCCAAAAATAGTGCTCATACAACCGCATTGGTCAATATTCTACTACTAACATGCAACTGACAATGCAACTCTTATGCCACCAAAATCCCAAATTACATTGTCTATTCAATTAATATCCTTGCCATAAGTTACATTTTTTGTTTTGTGTAATTCACTACTATTGTAAGAGTTGTTTGGTTGGTTGTTGCTGGTTTTTGCAATTTAAATAAATGATGCATGCAAAAGCTGCTGTCGATGAAAAAGCTTAATTTTTTTCTTAACAGAAAAATAAACATTATTTTTGGCCAAAAATATGCACAGAAAATTGACCCAAATTGCAAATAGTTTTCCAGTCTTTTTTAAAAAGAAAATAAATAATAATAATAAAAAAAGCCCTCCACAACGCTTATCAGTAAATTCAATATTCACCAATTTTGATGGACCTATAAATATTCATACACAGCATATTGTGATATTGGAATTTGTCCCAGGAAACTATCTTTTTTTAAATGCATACAAATCATATATATATATATATGGGGTGTATTTGCACAAAACTACAGATATTAATGATTAAGAAGGGGGCCTTACAGAAAGAACAGACAATATTATTCTGTTTAAATATTCATGTATGAAAAACAGAATTTAGATTGCAATTTTTAAGGTTCACAATCCTTGAATACTTACGCCTCTAAGCAAGAAGTAAATCTCAGAGTAAAACCCAAAAAAGAAGAAACCAAGCACAGCTGAATCAAATTCATTTAGAAGTAGCAAATGAATATATGCAGATTGTCTTGTGTTATTTCCTTTGATGGAATTAAAATGCCTCAATAACTACATTAAAATAAATTAAAATTTTAACTCAGCCTCGATTGCAGTGGCTGGCATGAGCCCATGCAATGCGTGCGTCACTCTTTCACTATCCTCTGTGCTCCAGCTGGGGAACGGCACTGCTCATGCTTGGTTTCCTCCCTGTGAATGCTGAGGCTGGGAGAAGTTACCCAGTCATCAGCCTGGAGAAGAGTCCTTCAGCTACAGCAGCATGGGAGGTGAACAGCAGCCGTGACAGTGTGTTCTGGTCTTCTGATACTCTTAGTCCTGGGGAAGAGAAGGGAGATGTTAGCACACACATTTGGTCCAACTGGGATGCTACTCCCAGTGTCCAGTTCCTGCAGACCAAGGAACTGCACTGATGTACCTGGAGTTCCCCTCCCACTCCGCCCTCACGAGGGGCTCAGAAGCAAAGACATGAGAAGGATCTCAGCTCAGGAATTGTCTACACCAGATAGTCCCTCTTTTCAGCTGTACAGTTCACTAATTTCTTTTTGTTGACGTTCCTGAGACTTCAACATGCAGCTGATTTGTCTCACAGACAGACATAGCTTCTTGCCCCACTGAAACAGCTCAGTGAAAATAAACCATCTGATTGTACATCCCCCCTGAGGAGGATGTGACACAGTTAAAACTAGGAAAATAAACTGCTTTCAGACACAAAGAACAAACCACAGCCTTAAGTTACCTAATATTACACATCAAAAGCAAACTACAAGCCCTGAGCTATGTGAAACAACTTACAATGAATAAATAAAAGCCAAGTCCAACATAATGAAAATGTATTTAACACAAACTGAAGACAAAAAAAAAAAAAAAAAGTACAGATCATAAAGAACCAGTTATCCGTGCATCAGTCATCATCACTAACATTTTTAAATGTCACGTAGCCACTGCCATCATTAACAGCAACATATAACTCTGCTTTGCAGTGGAAACACATTGTGCAGTACAGCAAAGACTCTCAAAAGCCCATTCTGTACAACAGCTGCTGTCTCTGGTTAGAGGAGGACAGGAAGGGACAGGAAGAAGAGGAACCAGTGCACACTGCTCTGCCAGCTCTCCCACCTCTTACACAAGTATAAGCTATCAGTAAAGAATATCCAAAGCAAGGATACATATTTAAAGTCCAAAACCACACTTCTGATGCATCCAGAGCCTTCATGCAGCCTTCAGCCATTATGATGCATGCAGATTTACACCTCACCAGCAAGTCCCCTCTTCTCAGAGCCATGCTCCTCTATAACCAGGCAGGTGTGATTTCTGCAGGTGTGAGCTCCTACATCTTACGTGGGGCTGGCTGTCATCTTGGGAGGCCAGGAGACCTTATACTGAGCACTTGCCAGCCACACCACAATGACTCAGAAGGCTGCAGTCAGCGAACAGAGTCTGGAGTGAGAGGTGGTGGGACATCCGTAGGCCACCTTCTACCTCTACCTGCCCTTTTGGGCCTGAGCAACTCTCTAACTCAGGATACCTGCAGGTAAAATAAATGCAATAAATATCAGAGCAGTTCAAATAGCAGCCTCAGGTGCTCTCCCATTCCTCCTCAAAGTTTTTACACCATCCACAAGACATCATTTTTAACAGTTACCTGAGGAAACAACACAGTGCTAATGTCTGCGTCTCTGCATTTCCTGTGCATCTTAGCTCTGGGCTATTTTTGAGCAGCCTATTCACTGCTTATGACAAATTTTGCAGCAGGTCTGAGAGTGGTCTGCAGTCCCCACTCAGGGGATAGATTCTGCTTAACTGGTGTCCTCAGTTGCTCCCAAGCAATGATCCACCCTTTAATCCCTCAGCTGGAAATAAAGTTACATGCATGAAGTTTACAGGCAAACTTTGAATGTCCTGGAAGGAAGACAAATTATGCCAAAAGAAGCAGCAAGTAGATATTCCCAGAGATGTTTATTCTTAGAAACTGAGATGCATTTTGGGGATGGGGAAGGTTGCATGCTTGCTCTGTCCTGAGTTATCCTCCTTAACCATTTGCTGCTGGACACTGCAAGTGGGACTTTGGTGAGGGGACTTTGGTTTGACTTTACAGCCTTCTGGTATTTTTATTCTCCAAAAGATAGTCCGGCCCTGGAAATGCATCCATGAAGGCCTCTACTAGCATGGCAGAAGATTAACACCATTAGAGACTGTAGAAGCTGCAGTTTCTTCTCAGGCTCCGTGTTCAGCTCATACTTTCTGGCATAAGTGCAAGCCACAGATGGTTCATAGCTACGAAATTCAACCCATCCAGTTCATAAGCCAGTTTCATTCAGTTCCAACTAGGAAAAATAAAAAGAAAAAAGAAAAAAAAAAAAAAAACAACTTTCTCTATGAACTGGGAAACAGAGGGTAAGAGGGTAGATGGATTCCTGAAAGGTTGAGAACTAGCCTAATAGAAGGAGCTGTCAAAACAGTTATGAAGTATTTGTACTGAACTGCAAAATTAGAATTTTCTGATTTTTTTTACCTGGAGGTAAATATGTTTGAAAAATCCTTCACAGTGGGGTACACATCTGTGGTGTCTATATGCTGTTTGTCAAGATATTAATGTTTGGAATAATACTAATATTAATATTACAATAAAGTGTGTGGGGTTTTTCCCTAGCAGGGAGGAAAACAAGCAAAACAGCAGATGTGTATATTGGCTCTTTGTTTGTATTCTTTTTTATCTTTAGTAGCCGTAATTCAACAAAGCACGTAGGAATCATGTCTCCTTTCAAAAATATTTACCTTCTTAACACCAGCTCACCTAGAAAATAGCTAAGTCCCATGAAGTTACTATACAAGCTAAATTGTGCACGGCATATCCATAGCTGCCTTGCAGCCAACCTATTCAAAAAGCACTGTAACCCAATGTTGGTAATAGAGAGTAGGACCACAGGATATATAGGAGTTGGAATAGCCTCTGGTAGGCCCCTTCTGTTCCTTTCAGGAAGGGAGAGTTGTTTGCTCTGGAAAACAAACAAACAAACACAATGCAAACAAACAAAAGCCACAAAACAAAACAAACAAACAAACAAACAAACAAAAACTGTTCCAAGTACATAACAGCTTGATTTTCCCAGGTACAAACCATCTGTGGTTCTCACCAATGTCAGCAAACATGGGGGGGAGGGAGGGAACACTGCTGATAATGACGCCTTTAAAACCTGACACTTCCAAGGTAAAATGTCCGGAAGCAAATCTATTGCTTTTTACAGAAACCAAGAAAAAGGTATTTTATTATTACTTTTTTTTTTTTTTTTTTTTTTTTTTTTTTAACTGCAGCTAATCTCTGCCTAATTGTACAGCCACTAGACCAGCATGGCCATGCTCAGCAGCTTCTGCTGCTGGCCCTACAAAATCTACTTCCCAGCTGTGGATCATTAACCCGTTCATCATGGACTTCTCTCTTGATCCCAATACTCCAGCAACAAAATATATTTACAGCAGAGATGCCCATGACTTTAGCTACTTCATTTAATGCTTCTTATGGACTTACTTCACCTTGTTACCTGTTTCCCATGAACAATCTGAGAACCAACAACCCACAAGTACAATGACTATCTTCAGAACTGTGGATAATCTAAGAAATAGGCTCCAAAATATTCAACAATGAACAGAGACCATTTATTGGTAGACACTTAGCTCCCAAAACTCTTCACTTAAGAGTTGTCCAGGGAGTCTGAGATATGTACCAAAAGTTTCCCTCCCATGTTACAGCCTGATGTATTGGCCTTCCACTCCACAGCCAAATGTGACCCTATGCATCACACATCCTGAAATGCTTGTAAAGATGCTGCAAACCTCAAATAATACCCACTTTAGAAAGAACGGAAATAGTGGCAGATCTGATATGTAGCAGAAATGAAACCTAGGTGGTCCTTCCGCACCCATTAGTCAGTCTTAGGTGTAGTCTAATTGACTGTGGTTTAGGCAGTGCCAAGCAGGGGCAGAGCCACAAAGGACTACTCTCTACCTCAGCTAGTCATTGTTCCTTCACCCCAGGGAAGCCAATATTGTCCCAAAGCTTCAGCTTCCTCCTTCCATGGATAGCTGTAAATATCCTGTAAGTAGTCCCTGAAACCACCCCAAAACCCAGTTGGGAATCAGCTACTCCAGCCACGAGGAGCTGTGTACTTGGCCCTCCTTAGACTTGTCATATATAAATCGATTTTTGCACGCTTTAATTTTCAGGAAATGAGAACTTGCTGCCCCTTCTGCTTATATAGAGCATCTGAATCAGTTCTGACATACATGAAATCATGTAGCAAAGGAGAAGGTTCAGTAGGCTTCTTTCAGGGGATTCCATTTCTGTGGTTTTTAAATGGAATGGAACAAATAAGTGGTAAAATAAAGCATACTAGCATCAAGGTGACATTTATCACTGACTATAATCTCCTGGTGCCATTGAATAAACCATAGTGGGTGTTTCTGCTTTTACCTATTTCTTCCCTTACTATACTATACAAGCTTCTCCACTGTCATAAACTCCCCTTCTTACAGAGTAGCTAATACCTATAGCTCTGCGCCTCTTCATGGTTCAGAAGAATCCTCCCCAGTGTTTTCCAGTCAGACTTCACAGACCAGCTCTTTTCCATGCATCTGGTTAGCAGCACTTCTGGCAAAGCTATGCTCAGTGCGAGGGAGTGCAGTGCATCCTACAGGGTGTCCTCATTCAGGTTTGTGCTGCCTGAACTGCCTCCTCCTTTCACAACACAGTGGTCTGCAGGGTGGAAAAAGTGACAAGAAGTCAGGTCATTTCTCACAAACGTTGATGCTATCGTTGACTGTGGTAAAAGTTCTTTGTTTTCTCATTTCCCCATGGTGGCTTATCACACAGCGCAGAGGAGAAGCTCCTCTCAATGGAGCAATGCATGCTCCATGCTGCGAGAACATGCACATCAGGTCTTTAGGATCCTTGTTCAACATCCTAAGGTGCTGTGTGGAAAGATGAGACAAGGCACTATGAAACAAGGGGGGGGGGGGGGGGGAGGGGAGAGGGAAGTAAGAGGTACAAGAAAAAAAAAATACAGTGGCCAGGAAGCATCAGAAGCAGCCTCAGGAAGTGTCACACTGGTCTACCACAAGGCTTTGGCTGTGTACATTTATGCTGCAGCCCACAGTCTTCTTCCCACCCCCTGCCCACAGGCCTACATCGTCAAGGCCCTGAGTCAAGCTCTCCATCCCCATTCCACTTGCTGCAAAGGTAAATAGCCCTGTAGCTTTTAAACCACTGTGGTGAAGTGGGGTTACAGCACAGTCGCAGGATAACCACAAGGTGAGTAACAGGCACATCCACACTGCTGGGACTTGTTAAGAGGGTGCAGTGTAAGTAACAAGAAGAGTCACATCTCACAGACGTGCCGGGAGGCCAGGGTTGGTACCAAAATATGAGCAAAATGGTGCTGGCAGTGCTGCCTCACCAGTTTTCCTTGCCTCTTTTCCTCCTAAACTCCCTGCTTGGAAAGCCAAGAGACACATACCTCACAGCCCTCCTACTCAGCAGGAGAAGGTCCCTGCACTATTTGCTTAGTCTCCATCACTAAAAATCTGGGTTGCACATTGTTTCTACGTGGTTTGTTGTCAGAGCTAGTTTACGACTCCTGTAATGATAAATAGCCTCTAGCTAAAGGAATTAAAAAATGCATCCAAAGGGATTTACTGGGTGCACCTTTGAACTACACAGGCTTCCAGCAAGTCATTTTGAACAGAATGATTTTCCTGAATGAGAAAATAAGTCATGTAAAAAGAAGGTAACTTGTAGACACCCAGTACAGTTTACATGGAAGTTCTTGCAACTCAACAATGAAGGAAACAAAATCTCAAAGTCCAGGTGTGATACCCTGGAATTCAGCACTTCTGCTCAGCCAGACCTACATACTTATTTTGTAAAACAAGTATGGCTGCGGCATGTGTGGACTTCTCCAAACTAGCATTAATGAGGGCACAAGGAACAGTGATCTCAGTACGCCCATAAGGGATGCTGGCTGACTGCATACTTGGACCATTAGCTTGAAAATCAGCTTTTCATTGGAAGAAAAAAAAAAAAAAAAAAAAAGACATTTACAATGGGAAGCTTTAGACTACCAGTCTGTATTTCTTTGTAGGTTCTAGAAACATTTTCTTCAGAATCTATCCAAACTTGCCTTTTCCTCTTCACACAGGGCAGTTCTGAGAAAGGAAAAGAAACACTCACTATAGGTTTCTGATCAGATCCTTAAAGAAAGACCAGCTACATATGGCTACACTGTTGTCAAGAAAAGATCATTGTGACTTGTGAAAATTAGCATTTTCTTATTACTGAAGGGCACTTACCTGGCAGAACGCTTACAGTCTTGACAAAAGTGTCCTCCATATCAGTATGTACCTCTATAACAATTAAAACAGTCAGAATGCATAGATATTTTAGAGACTGTGAAGTCATATTGACTGAAGTTTATCATTAAGTGTGTTCCTGTCCCTTCAGAGTTACTGTGGAATTACACTTATGCTCTCTCCCTCAATACAAAATGCATCTTTTGTCTTATTGCCTACATTCCTGCTGCAAGCACCTTGTATTTATGACTCTCTTCAACTCACAGTAGCGAGTTGCTCTCAATTTCACAGTAGTTACAAAGAGAACTATTTAGAAGCGATTTCTATGCTTCCACATTGCATAGAAAACTAAAGAATTAAAACCTCTTTGAGCTCAAGAGATGTGCTTCTTTAAAATTCCTTCTTCACCTTCTAGTGCCTTACAAAAAAATCAAAACATAGTTCTCATTAGTCTCTTTTCAGCTGTTCCTTATATTTGCCAGGAGGTGGAAACATAGCTACACCAACCTACAGGAGAAGCATCATGTTGATATGTAATTGCATGCTGCCTGCTGAAGAATAGTGCTAAAAATATCTGCAGTCTGAATTGGCTCAGCCGAGCCTAAAACACAGGATCATACAATGTTCTTCCTGGCACCTCCTGCTTCTCCCTTTCTGCCAGCTAGTGAGACAACTATACTGCTTGTTACTGCTTCTCAACATCAAGGATGCCCTTTAAGCAGCTGGTTCTGTCAGATGTAATGTATACATTTATTTCAACAAGAATCCAAAATCAGGCCGCCTTTGATGGAAAGGCTCACAAAGGAACAGCAACTGCAGCCCTTCATGGCTGATAAACAATCAGATACCTGGCAAAGTGACAAGGAGATAAACGATCACTTGACATATTTATTTAGAAGAAACTTGTCTGCTTTTACATTCAAAAATATTACACGCATGCTCAGATATGAAAAACATAATAGAGGTCAGAAGTGCTCATCAGATAATCTTCAGGAGTTGTAGAAATAATTCCCAAACATACTAACAGATACTGATATAACCATATTCCAAATGATGTTTGGTAGGAAAATTTAAGTCCTAACAGAGAACCCCTTATATAAAAGGCAAAATTGCATAAATACTCAAAAAGGGGGAGAGGGACATAACACTTAAAAGATTGTAGGCAAAATAAAACAGCATTTCAAAACATCCCTGAGTTAGAGGAAAATGATATGCCTGGGTTTGGTTTCTGTTTACAGAACACTTAGTTAGAAATCAGCTTCATTTCTGCTTCCTGTGCAATCCCCATTCTAGCTTGCATGGTGTGAAGAGGTCTCCCAAAGAGAAAAAGAGGTGTGGTCCCTGCTCCAAAGAGCTCACCACCTACAAATGGACAATATTTCAGTCTGGTTTGGACAGTGAATTTAACAGAGGCTTTAAAAAGGAAACACTTGTTCCTCCATCTCTGTGTATACACAGACACACAGTCCTGGGCTTAGGCTAAGATTTTATTTACTTTTTAATGCCTGGGAAAGCTGTTAGAGGAGATTATGTTCTGTATTTCTCAAATGACTTGCAATAAAATAGCAACTGGAATCCATCTGAGGAAATCCTTCCTTGCATGGGGAGTTGTAGCAGAAAGGGAAAACCTTCCTCCCTGCATGGAGGCAAGTCCCAGAATGTACAGTTGGAAAGAAACCATCTCTTCATTTCAAAGAGCATGACATTGAGAAATCTATCACCTGAATAAAGGCAAAACCTGGAAGAACTGACATCAGATGCAAGAGAATTTCACTTTCACGACTAGAAAAGGAATGACAAATTAATATTCCTCTATCCATAGGATGTGGATGGGATTAAGAGCTAAAGTGAATAATTTCAGTAAACCAATACCAGGAAGTGCAGAAATCAGACCCCAGAACCTTGAAGTGTGCCATGAAACACAATGTGAATCCCAGATATTCATCATGTGCAGTAAGATGTTGTTGTCTTTACAGCATCTCAGGAATGTTATCATGTTTTCAAGCGAAGCAGCTCAGACTTCACAAACTGTGTTTTCATGTTACAAGTCCTTGTGTGGAAAGAAAAACACATAAGAAAACAACAAAATCTACTGGTGTTTCACAGAATCACAGAATTTCTGGGTTGGAAGAGACCTCAAGATCATCGAGTCCAACCTCTGACCTAACTGACCTAACACTAATAGTCCCCACTAAACCATATCCCTAAGCTCTACATCTAAACGTCTTTTAAAGACTTCCAGGGATGGTGACTCCACCACTTCCCTGGGCAGCCTGTTCCAATGCCTCACAACCCTTTCAGTGAAGAAGTTCTTCCTAACATCTAACCTAAAACTCCCCTGGCGCAACTTAAGCCCATTCCCCCTCGTCCTGTCACCAGGCATGTGGGAGAACAGACCAACCCCCACCTTGCTACAGCCTCCCTTGAGGTACCTATAGAGAGCAATAAGGTCGCCCCTGAGCCTCCTTTTCTCCAGGCTGAACAAGCCCAGCTCCCTCAGCCGCTCCTCGTAGGACTTGTTCTCCAGGCCCCTCACCAGGGGGTGACTTCGTCGCCCTTCTCTGGACCCGCTCAAGCACCTCCATGTCCTTCTTGTAGCGAGGGGCCCAAAACTGAACACAGTACTCGAGGTGCGGCCTCACCAGAGCCAAGTACAGGGGGACGATCACCTCCCTAGCCCTGCTGGTCACACTGTTTCTTATGCAAGCCAGGATGCTGTTGGCCTTCTTGGCCACCTGAGCACACTGCTGGCTCATATTCAGCCGACTATCCAACATCACTCCCAGGTCCTTCTCTGCCTGGCAGCTCTCCAACCACTCATCTCCCAGCCTGTAGCTCTGCTTGCGGTTATTGCGCCCCAGGTGCAGGACCCGGCACTTGGCCTTGTTGAACTTCATGCAGTTGACCTCAGCCCATCGGTGCAGCCTATCCAGATCCTCCTGCAGAGCCTTCCTACCCTCAAGCAGATCGACACACACACCTAGCTTGGTGTCATCTGCAAACTTACTGAGGGTGCACTCAATGCCCTCGTCCAGATCATCGATGAAGATATTAAAGAGGACCGGCCTCAGCACTGAGCCCTGGGGAACGCCACTGGTGACTGGCCTCCAGCTGGACTTGGCTCCATTCACCACGACTCTTTGGGCCCGGCTCTCCAGCCAGTTTCTGACCCAACGAAGCGTGCGCCAGTCCAAGCCAAGAGCAGCCAGTTTCTTGAGGAGAATGCTGTGGGAGACGGTGTCAAAAGCCTTGCTGAAGTCAAGGTAGACCACATCCACAGCCTTTCCCTCATCCACCCAGTGCGTCACTTTGTCATAGAAGGAGATCAGGTTCGTCAAGCAGGATCTGCCTTTCATAAACCCATGCTGACTGGGCCTGATCGCCTGCTTGCCCTGCAAGTGCTGCGTGATGACTCTCAGGAGGATCTGCTCCATGAGCTTCCCTGGCACTGAGGTCAAACTGACAGGCCTGTAGTTTCCCGGGTCTGCCCTCCGGCCCTTCTTGTAGATGGGCGTCACGTTTGCTAGCTGCCAGTCAACTGGGACCTCCCCTGATAGACAGGACTGCTGATAAATGATGGATAGTGGCTTGGCCAGCTCCTCTGCCAGTTCTCTCAGTACCCTTGGGTGGATCCCATCTGGCCCCGTCGACTTGTGCACATCCAAGTGCCGTACCAGGTCACCAAACAGTTCTTCATGGATAGTGAGGGCCACATCCTGCTCCCCATCCCCTTCCACCAGCTCAGGGTACTGGGTATCCAGAGAACAACAGGTATTGCCGCTAAAGACTGAGGCAAAGAAGGCATTAAGCACCTCCGCCTTTTCCTCATCTCTTGTAACTAGGTTTCCCCCCGCATCCAGTAAAGGATGGAGATTCTCCTTAGTCCTCCTTTTTGTGTTGATGTATTTATAAAAATGTTTTTTGTTATCTTTAACGGCAGTAGCCAGATTGAGCTCCAGATGAGCTTTGGCCTTTCTAATTTTGTCCCTGCACAGCCTTGCAACATCCTTATAGTCCTCCCTAGTGGCCTGTCCACTTTTCCAAAGATTATAAACCCTCTTTTTTCTCCTAAGCTCAAGCCACAATTCTCTGTTCAGCCAGGCCGGTCTTCTTCCCCGCCAGCTCGTCTTTGGGCACGTGGGGACAGACCGTTCCTGCACCATTAAGGTTTCCCTCTTGAAGAGCGCCCAGCCTTCCTGGACTCCTCTGCCCTTCAGAACCGCCTCCCAAGGGACTCTACCAACCCTGGCCCCAGGGAGGCAGCAGACTTCCCTACGGGTAGGGTCAGGCTGACAAATAGGGCCCTCTGTTCCCCTAAGAAGAGAGTCTCCCACAACAATAACCCTTCTGTTTTTCTTGGTGGAGGCAGTCCTGAGGCGTGGAGTTGACCTCCTCGCCCTAGGCATCCTCCTGGGAACACTTGCTACCTCTTCCTCACCCACCGGTCTCTCAAGCTCCAGGGCCTCAAACCTGTTGTGTAAGGGACTCTACCAACCAGTGTCCTCAGCAGCACAAAGTCAGCCCTCCGAAAGTCCAATACAGTGGTTTTGCTGGTCCCCTTCCTGGCCTCGCCAAGAATAGAAAACTCCACCATTTCGTGGTCACTCTGCCCAAGACAGCTCCCGACAATCACATCCTCCACCAGTCCTTCTCTGTTTGTGAAGAGAAGGTCTAGCGGGGCACCACCCCTGGTAGGCTCACTAACCAGCTGCGTCAGGAAGCTATCTTCCACGCTCTCCAGAAAGCTCCTAGACTGCTTCTCTGGGCTGTGTTGTGCTTCCAGGATATGTCAGGGAAGTTGAAGTGCCCCACGAGAACAAGCGCTGAAGATTTCGCAACTTCTGTCAGCTGCCTGTAGAACTCCTCATCCGTCTCCTCATCCTGGTTTGGCGGTCTATAACAGACCCCGACCAGGACGCTAGCTTTGTTGTCCCTGCCGATCCTAACCCAAAGGGACTCAACCTTGTCATTCCCAACCTCGAGTTCTACAACATCGAAAGACTCTCTAATATAGAGAGCCACACCACCACCCCTTCTATGCTGCCTGTCCCTTCTGAAGAGCTTATAGCCAGGTATTGCAGCACTCCAGTCATGAGACTGGTCCCACCACATCTCCGTGATGGCAATCAAGTCGTAGCCTGCCTGCTGCACGATGGCTTCCAGCTCCTCCTGTTTGTTACCCATGCTGCGTGCATTGGTGTAGATGCACTTCAGCTGGGCCATTACCTTATCCTCCGGCCTTGCCATTGTTCCCTCTGGCACAGCTCCAACAATCCTTGCTTCAGCCCCATCCCCCTTCTTACCTAGTTCAAAGCCCTCTCAATGAGCCCTGCCAGCTCCTGGCCCAGGATCCTATTTCCCCTAAAAGATAGGGACCCGTCTGTGGCCATCAGGCCAGGTGCCGAGTAAAGTGCCCCATGGTTGAAAAACCCAAGATTTCTGCGTTGGCACCAGCCCCTGAGCCATGTGTTTAACAGGTGGGCTTTCCGTGTCCTCTCTGTACCCCTCCTCTGCCACTGTAGGGATGGACAAAAACACCACCTGCACTCCTGCTCCACCCACTAACCGACCCAGCCCCCTAAAGTCTTGTTTGATAGCCTTCAGGCTTCTCTCCAATGTCGTCACTACCTGCCTGGACTATCAAAAGAGGATAATAGTCAGAGGGGCGTACTAGGTTGGGAAGCTTCCTGGCAATGTCCCTGACCCTGGCCCCAGGGAGGCAGCAGACTTCCCTATGGGTAAAGCTGACAAATAGGGCCCTCTGTTCCCCTAAGAAGAGAGTCTCCCACAACAATAACCCTTCTGTTTTTCTTGGTGGAGGCAGTCCTGAGGCGTGGAGTCGACCTCCTCGCCCTAGGCATCCTCCTGGGAACACTTGCTACCTCTTCCTCACCCACCGGTCTCTCAAGCTCCAGGGCCTCAAACCTGTTGCCTGGGAATGCAGGGCCGGAAGGGGAGGGCGTCACCTGCGATGTTGAGCAGGAACCTGTTTCCATTCCTCCTCAACTCCCAAATCCCCTCCCTCTGCCCAATGGCGACAGGGCAGGGGATCCACCCCCATTTGGGGTGTCTCACCTCGATACCTCTCCTTGAGGCCCTGCAGGGAGTTACTCCACAAGTCTATCTCCCGCTCACACTCCCTGATATCCCTCAACCTCTCCACCTCCTCCTTGAGCTCCGCCACCATGCGGACCAGGTCATCCACCTGCTCGCACCTCATGCATGCAGTTTCTCTGCCTCCCGCTGATGGCAGGAACAGGCTCAGACACTCTTTGCATCCTGTGACCAGAACTGCTACATTTTTTAACGGGTAGTCGGTCTGCGTGTGTACCGACTTCCTGGAGAGCGCACCTTGCCTGGTGGAGACCATTATCACCTAGCTAACGGCTGTTGTTAAGGACGTGTTCGTATGGGTGGAGGGAGTGCTCTGCCCTGCCTGCGCGAACTGCCGCGCTAACTTTCGCAGCACTCCCTTCTGACGCGCCACGCCCTGTTTGCCCGCCCTGTTCGCCGCGCTCCCTAGGGGCAGCATTTGAACGGCTGGGGAGGGGGCGCTGCTGGCTCCGCCTACGCCTCGTCAGCCTCCCTCACGAGGGCTGCCGGGTCCTGGCGGCTCCCTCAAGTAGGCTCGATGCCGGAAAAATTAGCCCTGCCTGGCCCTATCCCTCGCTCTGCTGCAGAAAAAATTGGCAGCAAAATATACCAATGCAAATTAATAAAATGCAGACTTATCCAGACTGTGCAACATCACTTCTCAGAGGTTGTATTTGTTAGAAATGGCTCAGGATTCGAATTAGGATTAAATAAAAAATAGGATTTATTTAAAAGAATATAAAAGAATAGAGGTAAGCAAACAGCACTGGGTGCACCGGGAGTCTCCGCTCCACCAAGACGCACACCAGTTACATCAAGCAGCTGATTTTTATGCTCCTAGGCTAATACATATTCAGTACTACTTCTAAAAAAAACAGGTTATTATAATTAGCTTCCGGGGTCCAGTCCCTCCTACTGGAGCATGCGCATCAGTCTCCTCTGGGGGTCTCTAGGGGTCTTTCATGCTGAAGGCTCGTAGTCTTCCTCTCCAAGTCCTTCCCCTTTGTACTCCTTTGGCACCGTACCAAGTTTATAGAACATTTTCTGCAGGTCTTGTCTCCCAGCCGTCCTTCAGCTTCTTTTTTCTTCTTCTTAATCTCTTGGCCACCTGGCCAGATACCAGAGGTTTGCATAGTATCCCATAACAGTCACTAGTTGTTACCAGTTGTTCTGAAACCCCCAGACATCAAACACAAATAGCTTTCTTATTGACACTTCACGAGTAATTAAAACATTCTTCACCAGCCATTCACAGGGACAGTCACACCTATAGCAGTGTTAAGTTAATCTCGAAGAAGACAGAAAAAAAGGCTGTAACTGTTAGAAATAGAAGTCCAGAATAACAAAAGCAAACAGGTTCATAAATTTGAGGAGTATTTTCTGAAGACTTGATAAATTGACTAGAATGAGGGGGAGACTGGGACACACTGCATCTGTGGTTTAAGAATTAAATTGCCAGTGCAGGGCCCAGAGGCAGACAGGACTGTTCTTTATGGACACGAATTGTTAAAACGTTCCTAACATATTGAAGGATCATCTGTCTAAGAAGAGAGACTTTGACACATCCAAATCAAGTGCTTGAGCTCAGGTTCAGTATTGAAGTTTCAGGACACCTTACATCACATTAGCACCCAATGACACATTCCCAAAGGCCACACAGGCAACATCTGAAGCCCGTAATACAATTGTCCTGTGCCAATTCAGTGCACTGTGCTCTGACATGGCCAGGAATCAGATACTGAGAAAGGTGGGTTCTTGTTGGTGTTGGCCTGAACCCAGCTCAGTTGCACTTTGCACAAAATCTCTCAAAAACCAAAACCCATGCAAGTTAGCTTGGATCATTTCACTTTCCTTCCTGGCGAGCTTTAGCCTGCTAGTTTCTGTGGAATTATTACAATGGGAAAGACGGAGTCATTAAATATCAGGCCCATGCCAGAAATCTACGTGTGTGAGAGGTGATACTAAAAAAAAAAAAAAAATCACCTCAATAAGAACAAAGTAATCCACAGTGGTGACTGCCATATCTGAAGTCCCACTACTTCTAAGCACCAGTCCTCCCTGGAGCCTACATATGCTACACGGCATTCGAGGAGCAATAAGACTAGGTTTGCATACACAGACATCCACATTTAAGAAAATGCACAGATCTCTGTTTTAAAGAAAGTAACTATACCACCTGTGAATTTTGCTATGGCTATAAACCCAGAACAGATGCTAAGTGAACTGGGGCAGACCTGTGTCTTGCCCAAGACTAACACATTTTCCCACAGAGCTTTTTCCACCCAATTTCTTTCAGCTCTGGCAAGGGTGCTAGGAGCAGAAATCATGTGGGAAACTATTCACATTAACTCAGAGACATCCACAGCCAACCTAAAACAACCCCCCAACATTTTTCACATGTCAGTCTCACATTTAGCATGCATAGATGAAGAGATAGTGGAGCATGAAACTTATTCCACATGTCACGGTGTGGCAGCAATCGATTTTAGTTTTGCACCCTAGGAGGAGAGGATATCCTCACCAACACAATTTTTATCAAGCAGAAATTTCACTCCAGAGACAACCACATAATCTCCCAATTCTCTCTGCAAGAAAGCCCATAGACATGCAAAACTTATCAGTTATGTTCACTCTAACGAGGTGGCCCACAGCTGTAAGGTCAGTATTGTTTATTTTGGCCCTGCACTGATAGTGGCCGCTGTCTGGTTGACTTCAGCAGCAGAAAGGACATGACTTTTGCCTTGGGGGCTGCTCTTCGGGAGAGGTGCAAGTGCTTCATCTCCTCTCCAAACCCAGTCTCATTGTTTTGCTTCTTTGCTTTTTTGTACCAGTGGACCTGTGTCTGTGAGGTCTGTTTCTGTCAACGCCTGATGGCGCAACTCAAAGTTGGGGTCTCTCCTTCTCCCAGGTATTTCATGCCAGATGCATAAGTGATTTCCAGCATATGGTGTTCTGTGGTGGAAAAGAGCAGACATTAACTGAACTGACCTTTGTGCCAGACCAACTCCCCCTCCATCACCTTACTTTTCCATGTGTATTGTGAAAGCAGGGACTACCTTATGTTCCAGATATCCAGACAGTGTGCAGAGTAACAAAAAAAATCAACACTTTTTTTCCCCTCATGTGAGAAGAATGAAGTCTCCCTATCCTATCCTAGATCTTGCTGAAAATATATTAAGCAAACAATATTCTTGATAAGCTTTGCTATTTTCATAAAAATGGAAGATAAGAGGAGCATACTTTCTTCGAAGAAGAAAGTGAAAGTGTCAAAAGAGTGGAGTATTTGGGGGTTGTGTGTTTCTCTTCAATTTGCAGGTTTTTCCTTTTGCCAAAAGTTGAACTGTTCCATGAAATATATATATATATGATATAGAAATGCCTATTGGCTCTAAATACTGTTTTTTGGGGGATTCACCATATAGCTCCCAGGGCAAAATTCACCATGAAGAAAATAAAAGAATGAAAAACATGCAGCATACATCCCACAGGAAGCTTATTGCAATAGATACCCTTCCTCACCCATAACCCAGACAACACATCTCAGCCTCAACAACTAACTTCTAAACAACACTATGCTAACATGCTTTTCTGCATTGCAGCTCCTCTTTACCTGATACCAGCATTGCCAGCAGCCATTTGGACCACGAGAATGGGGCTGCTACCTACAGTCATCTTTTGTGCTAAACAAAAAAAAAAAAAATAGGGAAAGGAAAAATCATAGGCAGTTACTGGTATGTTCTTCTTGTGGCGCAAAGGAGAGCTGGAGAGCTAGCATCACTTTACTCGGCACTGCAAGCCTGCCCTAGCACTTAAGTGAGCAGTCAGAAGTGCAGAGACCTTTCCTTGAAGTGATAAGTCTGTAAATGATATAAAGGAACCCTCGACCTTTAAATCAGAGAAAGAGACATGAAAGTGAGCATATTCTTTAAAAAAAAAAAAAAAAAAGACAACAGAGGCCAAAAATCAGAACACCCACCCACATGTAATAGCTCTAAACACAAGTAGCAGGCAACAGGTTTTTGAGGCTATGAGGACACTAGCTGAAACAAATGAAAGTTACAACTTAGAGCACAATCATGTAATTACTGCTGCAGCTTACAGTGAATTGAACAAATCAACAATTCTTAAAAGCTAGCAAAGGCCCTTTGCAATTGTGTCCATTCCTGAAAAGAGCACCTGCACCATTTTTTTTTTTTGGCTGGAGTAAAGCAAGAGCCAGTCTCCCAACAAACTGACTCAGGACATTAAAATGAACACACAGAACAAAGGGCTACTGGCACATTTTTTTCAAGGGGGGGGGGGAATTAGTTCTTCTTACTAACATGTTACTGTACTTGTACTCTAAGTAAGAGAATGATAATATGTGCATTAGGAAAAAAATGAGAAATTCTGAAGAAAAAGAAAACAAAAATGCTTACCAGGACATCCACCTGTCTTGGTGAATGGCAGAAGTGTTTCTTCACCCTAGAATATAAATTTTGCTTCTCACTAGAAGGAAAAAGAATGTATAGCATAGCCATCATTTTAGAAATTTCTTTGTGTGTCAGACCAGTAGGTAGAGCTTGGCACACTGCTTAGGAAGGAGAAAAGTTTTTTTGGCCTCCATTTTCCAAGTGGGTAGGTGCCTTGAACACTCTGAGTTTAGAAAAGTAACCAAAGTAACCAAAGTAACCAAAATTGAGAACTTCATGTTGTGTTTTTTTGTTTGTTTGTTTGTTCATTTGTTTTTAATTGGTGTTTGCTCCTCTACACTCCACTCTCTCTCTCCTGTCACCTTAGAACAAGACATGGAAGGAAACCACAACAGGACTTCTGCTTGTTCCTTATTGTCCTGTACTTGTAATCTGTGTACTTGTGTGATTTAAATGAGTACTTTTTGGTATGCTCTGATCTTTCTATATGCAGTGGAGAGCAGAAAAATCATGAGAGTGAAAATGACAACCAACAAGCTTTTATCTGCATTTTTCTACACTGCAGAGAAATTCCCTTGTAGGTTATAACTGCAAAAGGTTTAATATCTCATTGGTATCTGTGTTTTCTACAATATCTATTTTTCACTGATTCTTATCTTTCAGCTTTTTACTGACTTAATTTTGGATCCTTTCAGAAAGGGTCCCCATAAAATTTTTGGTTTCAAGCCTTCAGTTATGAGTGGGCTATCCAGGACCATGAATTTGTATTGGCTTTTATCAAACAAAATCCAGATCTGGTAGCATTTCCTGTCTTAGATGACCCAGTAATTTTGGGACACTTAAAACATTTAGCAGCTTCAGAGGAAAGGGAAAAAGTGCGAGTCCAGTTGTTCCTTTAACAGCTTTAGAGACATGTGGAGTCTCGTGGCTAATGTGAAGGGAATAATCAGAACTGACAATTCACAGCCTCTGCAACTCATTAAAGCAATCAAAACTCCTGGTATTAGCAGAAAGTAGTTCAGTGTCCCAGATACAGTTACTGAAAATGTAAAGCCTACATCCAACAAAGCCAATAGTTTTCAGATTTGCTTCCAAACTTCCTCAACTTAACAGGACACCGTGCTTGTAAAAGCTGTTGACTTCAGAGTTCAGACAGAAACATCAGCCATTCAAAAAGCACACACAAATTAGAGAACAGAGCATGATTTTTTTCTCTTATCCTTCCACTTTCATATGTCAGGCCAATCACAAAGTAACCTCTCCTCCTGTGGGGCAAGCAATGTCTTCTTTAATGTCCATTCAGTATCAGGTCTGTCCATGGAGAGTAATCTCTGTTACTCAGCCTTCACAGTGGAGCCTGGGTATACGTACTCACCAGCAAACAAGACTGAAAGATCTCAGAATTATCTCCTCAGAAAGAGGACAATGAGAAGCGTTTCTATTTGAGAAAGGCCTAGAGAGGTTTTAAGCCAGCTCCTTGAGGTACAACTATTTTTTCATCTGAGCTGAGTAACACAGGAAAATACTGAGAGTGCAGTGGAATACCCTCCCGTACTCCCATTATGTCATTTCAAGAAGGAGGAAAAAATTCCTCATTTTAACCCTATGAAAATCAATATATATATATATATATATATATATATATATAAATAAAAGATCTACTTGCTGAGAAATTCTGAATATATTATTTGTTTTGACATAAGAGAAACATCTTCAGATGTCTCAGGGTTAGTAAATCCATCAGGTTTACTAAAACAGCTAATAAATGTTCATGATAACGTTGCATGGCAAGAATATATCAGAGCTGGGAAAAACAAACACAGGATTAGATAATTTATTCTCCAGTGTTCATCCTATGGACATATGCATGAAATGCATATATCCTACATATTTCCTGCTTTCAAACCTCCTCAGGGGAAAAAAAAAAAAAAAAAAAAACTTTCAACCCTTGTACATACTTATATTAAACCAAGGGATATATTTTAGCTATTGAAATAATATCTTTGTTCAAAAAGTAAAAATAAAAAGACAACATCAGAGAAATATATACACTTAAAAAAAAAAAAAAAAAAGTGTCCTGAGGCTGCTTTAGACAGAAGATTTAAGGATTTGTCTTAGTGGTGTGCAAATAACGTAGAAGTAGCAAAAGAGGAAGTAGTGTTGACTTAAATCATCTGATACAAATAGAGAACAGCATAGTCCTGAGGAAAAACATATATGGAAGATAAGCAACTCAGATTAAGCAGATCACAGCAACTGATCCATAACTGGATAACACAGGTTCCAAGAAGTATTTAGTAATACTTTATTTTTTTCCTTTTCCTAGACACAAACCCAAATAGTTTTAGCTTTCAGCTCTGTAAATGACATGGTGGGAAAGCCTGGTCCTCATTAAATCTGCTTTTTTATCGCTTTGGGTCAGAAGTGCATCAGGAACAGGCACGGCAAAGCAGTGCACAAGACTCTGGATTTCTAATAGCCCTGCTTGTAATCTGTACTAGATACTTGGCCTCACCCTGATCATATGGCAGTACTACTTTTGAACCTGTAGGTCTACAACCCGATCAGGACCAAAAAGCACCCTTTTACCCTCTTTCTTTTCTTCAGTTTAAGCCCTCATTTGATGGGTTGTTTTTGTAGAGTACCACTTCATCATTACACATTGGCTTGTATAAATGACAAATAGGCTGTCATTATTGCTTTCTTATATCCTGAGTAAATATATACACACACTGAATTAAAGCATTAAGGTTTTTCCATAGTGATTATTTTTATTAATCAGGCTGTGAAGCAGTATAGGACTAGTTTTGAAGAGAACACGAAGAGCTTACAAATTTTATACCTCAAGATGCATGCATTCTGTAACTCTAAAGAGAATAGGTCCATGTGCCAGTTACTGAAAAGATGCCACCTTCTTTTTTTTAAATCAAAATAACAACATAAATAATGTAATTCAAATATCATAAAAGCAGGCAAACCTTGAGAAATCAACACTCCACAGTTGCTAAAGCTGATAAAATACAGAGCTTCACAGTATGACAGTGAATCAACAGACTAACATAGCCAAGTGATCAGAACCCTAGGCTAATAGAACGGGTTATCACCATTCACAAAGTTAACAAAAGGAGGTATTCCTGTAACTATTGCCCTAAGAGAATTTAAGACAATGACAACATCCTCCAAGCTTCAACTCCCTACCCGGTGATCCAGCTACAAAAGCACATAGCTAATGAATAGCACAACTTACTTAAGAATATAAATGCCTACCTGATTTAAGTGTCCATTAGCTACTTTTTCTTTACACCTCACTGTCACTAAACACAATTATGGAAAGATCTCATTCCATCATCTCCTTCAAAAGGATGCAGTGGGCTTAAAAGAAGGTATGACAGTTAAATCACATCACATCAGCTTTAAATATCACCATTAACACTACAGAATCTGACTCAATGAGTGACAGGTTGTGGTTTAGCTTAGGAAATCATTAAAGGAGTTGGTTAGGAATCTCTTGCGCACACACAAGTGAAAATCAAGAGATAATAGTACAACACACACACCAAATAAAAGGCAAAACAAAAAGCACAAGAGAAGAATTTAGGCTACTTCTACTTAATTTCTTGGGATCTTGGCATTGATTATATGGACACAAGTAATATGGAGCTTATGGCCACAAAGAAGTTTCATTCAGACGTATTCTGGCTTCCCCAGTGACATAAATCTTTAAATTCTTCCTTCTGTGGATACTCTGACCAAAGAAACAGATTAATGTTATTTCAGCTATGTCTGAGGATAAGAGCTTTGTTCTTTTTCAGTCCTTAGTTCCTGAGAAGGCATGCCCCGCTTGCTCCAGCTCACAACCCAGTCCAACATTTCACACTCAGATGGTCACACAGGCCCAAATATTGTCATGCCACTCAGGAAAGGCAATTAGCTAAGATGCAGGTGAGCATTTACTAGAAAGTTTGTGTGTATTCTAGTGGCTGAAAGTGACACAAGTTCTGCTGTTGCCAAAACCAGTGAGTGCCCACTCACAACAAAGCCAACTTTTTTCTCTGTATGAATTTTAAAGAGATTTATTCTGTCTTTAGGCATGAATTTCTGGTAGGATCCATCACTTGTTTGGAGAGGATTTTAAGCAAATAATCATAAGCTCATAACCAACTCTACTAGATTTTATGACACATTAAGATATTTTTTATACTAAAATATTTTTTCCTCATATGAAGGTAATGTTGTTTTCAGATAGCATCTAGATTTATATTCCACACAAAGCTTAGAGTAAATGTTTTCAATGGTTACCAAGGGAAAGGGATGCATTCTGCATCTCTGCAGTGCCTAGCATGGCGGTTGCCATTTCCTTTTTGCAATAACAGATAAGAAGCCTTTCAAAACCAAAAAGTGACAATAACTAATAAAGAGCAGGCCTTACCCACACCCATGTTTCTCTTAACGCTTCTATAAGTGTCATATAAGCCACATCAGAGTAAAAGACAATAACTGCCCCAACACAAAAGCAGACATAAAATGACCAAGAAGATGGAAATTTCTACAGCAAGTTTGTATTTTTCTTTGTTGTTGAGGCTATATTAAGACATTCTCTTATGATCACAGAAAGCAGCAAGAGGGGTCAAGGAACAATGTACAAGTTTAATTCCTTCTTGTAGAAAGATTGGATGCACCTAGCAGAAAATATGAAGTAAAAGTTAAATCCTTGGCATGCAGAAAAGAGTCAAAATTATTCTCCTGACTTCATTTATATTTGCTGAGAATAATGCACATTACCCCTCCAGACATCAGTGCAGTCATAGCTTAGTGCACTGAAATGTCATATTATCTTTACTGACAAGGTGAAATAAGATCATAGAATCATAGAATTTATAAGGTTGGACTAGATTTCCAAGATCATCTGGTACAACCATCACCCTGTCAACAATGTCACCCACCAAACCATGTCCCTAAGCGCCATGTCCAACCTTTCCTTGAAACCCCCAGGGACAGGGACCACCTCCCTGGGCAACCCGTCCCAATGCCTGACTGCTCTTTCTGAGAACAAATGTCTTCTCATTTCCAACCTGAACCTCCCCTGGCAGAACTTGAGGCCATTTCCTCTAGTCCTATCACTAGTTACCTGTGAGAAGGTAGCTGTAGAGAGCAATAAGATCTCCCCGAGTCTCCCCTTCTCCAGACCATAAAAACCCCAGTTCCCTCAGCCGCTCCTCAGAGAACTTGTGTTCCAGGCCCTTCACCAGTTTCGTAGCCCTTCTCTGGACACACTCCAGGGCTTTGATGTCCTTGCTGTAGTGAGGGGCCCAAAGCTGAACACAGTACTCGAGGTACAGCCTCATCAGAGATAAGTACAAGGGGACAATCACTTCTCTGGCCCTGCTGGTTACAGTGTTCCTGATATAAGCCAGGCTGCTGTTGGCCTTCTTGGCCACCTGGGCACAATGCTGGCTCGTGTTCAGACAAGTGTCTACCAACACCCTAGATTCTTTTCCTCCATACAGCTTTCCAGCCACTCTGCCCAAAGTCTGTAGTGCTGCATGGGGTTGTTGTGGCCACAGTACAGGACCTGGCACTTAGCCATACTGAACCTCATCCCACTGGCTTCTGCCCATCAATACAACCTGTCCAGGTCCCTATGCGGGGCCTTCCTACCCTCTGACAGATTGACACTTCCCACCAACTTGGTGCCTGCAAACTTACTGAGTGTACACTCCATTCCCTCATCCAAATCATCAATAAAGATATTAAAGAGGATGGGCCCAACACTGACCCATGGGGAACACTACTGGTGACCTGTCACCAGCTGGATTTCACTCCATTCACCACCACTGTCTGGGCCTGGCTGTCCAGCCAGTTTTTAATTGAGCAAAGAGTGTACCTGTCAAAGCCATGGGCTACTAGCTTCTCCAGGAGAATACTACAGGAGACCATAAAGGCTTTGCTGAAGTCTAGGATACTCAATAATATAGATGTATTACAGAAAGGAGGGGGATTTTCTGGATGGATTACAAACTTTGGGGACTGGGGAGGGTAGGGAGACAGCAGGAAAGGGAATAGAAGATAGGAAGAGAGAGATTCGCACTTGTTGCTGTCAAAGCTTGGATATCTTCTGTCCCTCAGAGCTGTATTTTTGGAGGAAGAATATATCTTTTTGGTTGTGATTGTATAAGTATCTCTTCCTCCTGTTTCTTGAAGAAAATAGTGAAGTACATTTAATAAATGAAATTGAACACAAGCTACTGTCAAATTCAAAAAATCTGTCTCCAGATGTTTAGAAATGCTCATACAACAGATCTAAAATCAAAACAAAACCCACAGTTTTATAAGGGTTCCTGTCCTAGGAAACAGAAAAATATGTGCTGAATGGAAAAAGATGACTGGTAGAATTACATTATTTTTTATGTCTTTTTCATATCTTGCATGTCCAAAGAACATTGAATCGATTAAAAAGCATGAACCGAGGACATGTCAAAAAATGCCCAACATAAAAAGCTGGAAAGAAAAGTCTTCCTGCATATTACAAGTGCTAGACGGACAAAAAGACTGCCAAAGGTATTGCCATTTGAACAGCGTTAATAGAACTTCAGCTTCAGTCACTGTTATCTAAACAGTCCTGCAGACAGCCTGGTTTCTGTGCCTGCATGTAAATACACACACGCACACATCTATTTGTTATGGATGGATACCTCCACCTAAAAGCTGACTCAACTCACTTCATTTTGAAAACCTTTAAATTTTTGTTTTAACAGAAACTTCCATGTTTTAGCATTGATTTCTGTCTGACACAGCAGCAAAAGAAACTACACAGACACTTCATTTTTAATTGTAAAAAAAAAAATCAGCATCTAATATCACAAATTTTTTATCAATAGAGAATATTTATGTAATAACTAAAGAGGAAATAATTGTTTATAGTTCATGTTCTCAAGTAGAAAGAACACTATGGAAAGCATTTCCATATGTAAAAGACACACAGCAAAGCCTGAGGGAAGAGAACTGCCACTGTAATTCCTCACTGACGTGTCTAGAGGATAACAGAACACCTTTCTTCGCTGTAAATACAGGGACAGCAATTTATTTATTTATTTAGGAAGACAGAAACCCAAAAAACTAGGAAGGATATTCTCCCCTTCCTCACCCAAGACCAGCAGGATGGTAACATCATTCCTGTTTGCTTCTCCTTTATTTCCCTGACTCGTTTCACCATATCAGAAGCATGTGGTCACCAGAAAAGAAAGATTTAATTACCATTCAGCTACGTGCAGGATGACTGATGAATATTCATTTGGTGGATCAAATGGACTTTGCCTCATGATTAAGGAGGACTTCAGTGAGCTAAATATTTCTATTATCACATCACATGGTGTTTTATATAATACTTGTCTGGTCATAGTGGGAAAACATCACTGGTAAAATAAAGGGCAAAAGGAAAGGGCTATACTGATTTTTGAACAGCTTAAATATGAGAACAAATATAAAACATCTCATATTACTCTACTGAAGGAGACCTTAAAACAGTCCAAGGCTCTGATTCACAATCCCTGTCAGACTTAACCGTAGAAAGAAAGAAGGAGCTGAAGAGGCTGCTGCCTCTTTGCATAGGAAAAGGAACATCAGACACCATACCTCTATGTGATAGAAGTTATGGAGCACAGCCTTCAGCCATCACAGCCCTGTGTATTAATATAAACTGAAAGGGATATTGTGTCTTCTTAATACACTGGGTTGTGGTGGCTTAAACCAGGCGTACCATTTTCCTGGACCTCAGTTACAGGGGAAAAATATTCTGCATGGAATAGGGGACAACTTCACAAAAAGAGGACATGAGTAAGAGCTTTTTTTCTCCCAGTGTGCTGCATTTGAAAATCAATTTTCATTAACTAGTTTATGTTTTAAGAACCCAAGGATGGCACTGCAAGGAAATGAGTGAGCTTGTGCTTAGCAAGTACATGGTAAGCAATATAAGTAAACAACCATTATTTAGTAATGCTTCATTACATGGATTTTTAAGTGTACATGCTCCCAGGCAAGAAAGTTCAGCTCTGATCAGTATAGTAAGCATCGTTAAGTATTAGAGAGAGGGAATGTTTTTAATGCAAAATATCCACATAAACCTTTTGTCAAGAGAAAAACACTGGTGGTGATGTGTATCATTTGATGTCAACCTTATTTTCAGAACTAAACATATGAAATATATTCTTAATAAAAAAAAAAATACCTTTTAGTCAAAGCTTTGTAACTTTATATATTGGTATTATAAACTTCAAAAATTTACTTCACCAATCTGTCATTCATTACTAGCCCTGTTTTCTATTCCTCTCATCCAGTGGAATGGCCATGAAAGATGTTCCTTCACCATCTTCCAACAGAATCTTAGTGTCAGCCATGATTTAAAATAACATAATAAATAATAAAAGGCTTAAAAAGAAATTGGAAGTGGTTCAGAATCTAAAAAAAAATTTTTTTTATTTTTTGTTTTAGACTCAAACATGAGCCTGTATGAACTTGTTAGACATGAATAACAGTTAGACGGAGCCCATCATCTTGGCACCAATGTGCTGTAGAGGTCCATACACACAGCTCACATCTGTGTCCAAAACATGGCCAAAAAGTGACCTGGATCATGTTTCCTGACAAAGGAGATTTTGGCAAATAGCACTTACTGAAACTGCCCTCTGGCACAATATGAACTGTACTAGGTTTGGCTTTCTTTGCTCCACACACTCTGAGAGCACTGTAAAACCCTGAAACAAGCCACAATGCACCCCTACATTTCAGGCTAGAACACGTGCAGCACAGCTCTCAACCTATTTCAGATGCTAAGTAGTAAAAATACTATTACGCTTATTGTCACCATTGCTCAGTTGCCAGCAGAAGACACACTCACCCTTCCTTGAAGTTAGACAGCTCTTCAGGTCTTTACAGAGAATGTGTGAACAGGATACAGTGGCACTTTCTGCTAATATGCTCAAGTCAACTCCTTTGAAAGCCTTCAGACAATGAAAATAAGGTGCCTCAGACCTACAATCCCAAAACATCTATAGGTATAATGCTACTATACTAGCTGGCCTGCTGGTAGCAAAAGAAAGTGCTAAGTTTTTGCTTTGGGGAGGGTTCTTTGTGGGAAGGAGACTAAGAGTTTTCAAAACCTATGAATTTAGGTAAAGTCAGAGATTCTAGTAAGCACCAGTGTTAAAAACACAGGTGCTTTTCTCCATTTACCAATGGCTGGGAAAACAACGTGACTACTCACAACTGATAGAAAATGTTTATTTCCAACATAAATCTAAAATTTAGCAGATTAAAAAATATCTTCTTTGGTAACACAGGATTTCTTCTGAGTGAATATCAGAAAGGTCTTGCAAAAAGAACAATTGCAAGTATTTTGTCAATGTTACCCCTAGCAAGGAAAGGAACAAAGGTCCTTATATTACCACAACTACGTTATAGATGAAGAGGAACATACCTTGGAGTAAGCATGCCCTCAAACTCTAGTCCCTGTGCTAACAGAACCACATCACTTAAGTCACTGTGACTAACTCCTGCAACATAACAGTCCTGCAAATTTGGAGTTTTGTCCGGAGATCCATATGCTTCAAAATTTTAAAAGATCTTTTCTCTTTTTTTCTTTTTTTTAACTTAGGTTTCTCATTTTTGTAGCTGTATGAATATGCTTGAGAACACTCTTCCAAAAGCCTGAAGAACCAGAACAGGAGATATTGTAAGCCACCTTTATTCTGTTCCTGTCTTAAATATTTTTTATTTTGCTAGTGGAAAGGTAGGAGGTTTTGAATTTCTGGTATCAAGAGCTTGTCAGCATTGGATGCACTAGAACACCTTCCACACAATTTACACCTCAGTCCCACAGATGTGAAGATCAGCTCTAATGCATGCAGGGTCCTGTTCTTGAGTGCACATGGAGATAATATCCTCTTTGTGACTTGTCATCAGCATCCCATCCAACTTCTTGTCCAGGGCTAACCACCAGACCAAGACTCAACTCAAAGAACCTCTCCCTCCCCATTCTCATTTACCTTGGTAATTTACCTCACCAGCATTTATCTCATTTACCAGTTCACCATGCCAGAAGCTCCTAAGTGTTCTGCTGACTGCTAGATATTCCTCCTTCAATTTTCTTTCACCTTATTCTTGAAAAAAATCTTGTCTGGACCCCAGACAACCTCAGATAACTACCACAGTGGCACTACAACCACAAAATACCTTCTGACATCATTTCACATGCTGTGCTGTTTCCTTATGTGCTGACCTGAAATCCTTGTATGTGCTCACATCCTCCCTGTGCTTAGCTACAAAACTGTGAGCTGCTGTGAATCTCCTTCTCTATCTTCCTCCTTATGCAATCTTTGTCTCACTTGTCTGAAAGACTGCAAAACCACCTTATGCAGGGTCTGACTACATTTGTCTAGTGTTTACAACATTGGGACTCACTTGCATAGGTTTCTAGACTACAAGGTATACGAAGAGGAACAACTCATAATCACAACAGACTTACAAATCCACTTAGAGTAAGTGGATTACATTAAGGCTTTTATAGCATTGATGCCTTTCCTGTTGCTACACACATAGGTTATGCTTATTTCTATTACCTTTCCTCTGAATTGAACAGACAGCCATGGAAAACACAGGTGTTATTTCTAATAATCCATTTCCACAGCAAACTAATCAGGGAAATCAGTCATTTTAAAGCTTTCTAAAACTGAATGAGCCTTTGTAACACAAACTTCACACTATCAATCGCTAAATACCTTAGCATAGCAAGATCTCCAATTAGGCTTCCCCCACTTCAGAAACACCATCAGTTCAGTCCATGTCTATCAGCAGATCCCGCAGATGTTTTGGTCCGGTGAATAAGATATATTCAGTGGGTTTACACAGGCCAACAGACAAATACACAACCTGCCTCTCCACCATGGGATAGGGAGAAAACAAAAGGAAGGCAAGATTCAGATATTGAGATAACAACAGTTTTATGTGCAGCAAAAGTTGTGCATGCAAACAAATCAAAAAGAAGAATTCACTCACTACTTCCTATGGGCGGGCAGATCTTTAGCCACTCGCTGAGAAGCAGAATGTCAACAAACATAAAAGTTGTTTGGGAATACAAATACCATAACCAAAAATAGCCTTCCTCCCTCCTCCTTTCCCCAAGCTTTTAATGCTAAGTGTGACCTCAGATGGCATGGAACATCCCTTCAGTCACTCTGTGTCAGCTCTCTCAGCTCTGCCCTCTCCCAACAATTTGTTCAACCCAGCCTACTCATTTTTGGGGTTGAGGGGTGGAGCAAGTCTTGACGATCTGCACACAGTTCAACAACAGCCAAATCACTGGTGTGTTCTCAACACTGTTTCAACTGCAAATGCAAAACACAGCACCATACAGGCTGCCAAGGAAGAAAGTTAGCTCTGTCCCAGCCAGATTCCATACAATCTCAACCCCTAATCCCATGCCATTTGCATCATGCTCAGGTCCCACATAATCTGATACAGCTACATGTCCTCTGGACTTTCATGCCATCTGTCAAGGACATCACTCAGGATAGAAGAAGTATCATATTGGTTCATTGGGCACCAGGACTGGCTTGGTCTGGGTCACCACTGTACTCACACAGTTTCCTGAGAGGCTCATTCCTTTTTGGTTCAGATAGTTCCTGCTGTATTGCTTACTATACCATGCAAGTCAAATCACACATTGTTTTCCAGCAAGGATAAATATCCTTGAGGTACACACCAAATTTCCCCATCATTCCACATTAACTACCAAGCACACCTTGATCCATGAGCAAAGACAATACCACAAATGGCTCTTCCTTTCCCCAGGGGAGAGCAACCCATGCCGTCTTTCCTGTGTCCCTGCATGCACTACAGGGACCTGATCTCCTCCCACTGGATGAAGGGATTTTATTTTGGCAGGACCAGGACTGTTAGCAGATCCACCAGTTAACACTAGCTAAGTGGCTTCTGCTAAATTTACATCCATCTGCTGCCATTCCCAGAGCTCAATGCTCACACCACAGTCTTCAACAGACCATTGTATCCAATCCTTCCAGAGGTTTGTGTGTGATAAAAGATGTGGTTCACCAAATTAATTCCTTGAAAAGTAAAAAAAAAAAAGTTTGCTTGTTCGTTTGTTTGGTTTGGGTTTGGTTTGGTTTTGGTTTTAGAACTGAGTAGCACTGACTCAGTTCTTTCTGGGGTACTGTGCCACAGAATCTGACTTATAAGACTCAGGATGATGTTTTAGGCAGTGGTATGATTTACAGCGTGTGCTTCTGGCCACCTAGCAGCAGCATGCACCATGCACATGTATCATGTGCCTTGGCAGACTTATGGAAGTGGCCCTATTCAGCCAATCTGCTAAACCTCACCATATCAATATCCCAGCCACCGCCCTCTATTCCAAGGACGCTTTACTCACATGGGTTGCTTGATTGCAGTGCATGTCTTGCATCCACAGGTAGCTTGTGGGATGTCCTCAATGGTGAATCACCACTTCTCTGTACATTGCATCTCTCACAATTACTCTCAGTGTTTCAGATTCCTCACACTTATTCATCCTATTTTCTTCCCCTGTCCCACTGAAGAGGGAAGTGAGAGAGCAGCTAGATGAGCATCTGACTGCTGGCCAAGGTTAACCCACCACAGCCCTTTATCTGGCACCCAACATGGGTGATTTGAACTGGGAACATCTTGATCTGCAGTCAAATACTAACTAGTGGACAACACACCACAATGCAAAACTGCTCTTTTTAAGACTTTTCTTATAGCTGGAGAAGGTTCTTGCCCAGAGCAAAGATCAGGCTTGCCTCAGATCACCTCCTTGACTGAGTTTCCAAATATAATTATGAGTAGAAGAGAATCCAAAGCTTCTGCAAAATGCATGTGATTTGCAATTCTGCAGGCAAGGACAAGGCAGCTTATCAAGGCATTAAACATATTCAGTGAAACTTGGTTAAATAAATCACCTTTTAAATCAACCTTTGCCCAATCAAAGTCCATACTTACCTATAGGTACAGCCACAGGAGGGAGAGGAGCAAAAGAGAATTCCTATGAAGGCTTCTCCACACAGACATCACTGACATACAGGTAAGACATTCCTTTTTTTTTTTTTTGCTAATCTCTCTTCCCCTATAAAACTCCATTTAATGAACCTGATAATCTTGCGTGTAAAGCTTGCATGAGGTGAAAATAGTAGTAGTCAGCCCAATGTAACCTTCCTTCCATTTCTACATATGAAGAAATACTCTTTCCTCTAAAAGCTTACTCTTCCTTCACCTTTGTGTACCACTGGTTTAACACAAGGTCCCAGTGTTTGTCAAGAAAAACTGCTTTGAGCTGTAGTTGAGGTCAATATGATTTGATGCATACCAATGTCCAAAGAATAGGGTGGGCCATCCCTGTATGGAGTTAGTCCCAATGCAACTATGCATGGACTCAAAACAGCATTAAACACCTCACCATGGGGAACAAGTCATGATCTGCAGCCTTCCTAACCATGTATGATGAAATTCCCTATATTCTCCAGCTTCAGTGACATCTGTGTCAACTCTCTCACCTTCACACTTTTCTATGTGCTGCCCAACTAACCCTACCAATGCACTTTTGGCTTCAAAAACAATCTGTGGCACTGGTAACCAGAGAGGTGCTTCAGCAGTAGGCTGCTGTCTAGATCATGGAGAGACTTGACTGATTTTTCTAAAAAATAAATAAATATAAGTTTCCACATATATTATTCATATGAGTGATATAAATTAAAAAAATAATAATAATAAAATAAAATAGAATTGCAAGGAAATCTGTGCATGCAGACATGAATTTTCTTAGTATTCATTAGGTTGTGATTAATGTCTAATCTCTGCAACAGAACTTTGGCCTTCTCACAAACTTCTATCTGGAGAGAGAAAAAAAAATCCACCCAGTAAAACACAGATCATCAGGTTTGCTAATTACCTGGACTTTCCAACCACAGCAAGTAGTCATCATTCATCTTGTTCCTATGCAATCACAGATCTTTGGCAGGATTTCCTAAGACAGTGAACTTTGGAGTTGTTACTTGGCCACAACTCTCTCTTACTTTCCAAATCTAATACCCACCCTAATGATGCACATCACCTAAAATGGAGTTTCACTATATAATAAAAGCATAGAATAGGTTAGGTTGGAAGGGACTTCTGGAGGTTGTCTAGTCCAAACCCCCATGCAAAACCAGTCCAGCTTAGATGAGGTTGCTCAGGGTCTCATCCAGGTATCTCCAAGGATGGAGATTCCACAGCCTCTCTGGGCACTTGTTCTAGTATGTGACAGCGCCCAAGATTACAAAGCTGCCCTTAAGACCATCTAATGGGAATTATTACAGACAATCTTCATCTGTTTCCTCTCATTCTGTCAGTATTAACCTCCAAGAAGAATCTGTATCTGCGCTGTCAACACAATCCAGTTAGGTAGTTGAAGACTACGTAAAGATCATCTCTTTGCTTTCTTTTCCCAAGACTGAATGAACCCAGCTCTCTCTGCCTCTCTTGAAATATCTTGTGCTCCAAAATCTGAACCACTTCAGTGGACGAGCTCCAATATCTTAATGACTCAGAGAGTTCAAAACCAGGGACAGTACTCACAGGGGGTCTCACAAGTGCCAAAAATAGAGAAGCAATGCCTCCACTGACCTGTTGGCTACAGGTCAGATGCTCCCCCCTATACAGTTGACCTTCTTCACTGCAAAGCTACACAACTGACATTCAGCTTGTGTGTTTGTGTGTTGTCCTGCAAAACTGTCTTCTGGACAGCCAGAAGCCAGCCTGAATTGTTATGCATGGTCTAGATACAGTTTCTTTCCTGTTTTTCTTTGTTGAACTTCAAGAGTTTTCTGTCATGCCATTTCTCTAGACTGTAGAGGTCTCTCTAAATTGGTCCTTCCCTATCCTCTGTTCTATTGACCTCTGTCCCTCTGTTTGGTATTATCCATCAGTTTGTTGAGAATCTATTCTGTTTCTCTGTCCATGTCGCAAAGATATTAAACAGCATCAGCCACAGTAATCAGCCCTAAACAATGCCACTAATAGCCAGCCAAGAGCTGGATTAAGTATTATTGATCAAAACCTCCTGAACCTAACGGCCCAGCCAATTTTCTGCCCGTCTAATTAGATCCAGTCCATATGTCACCAAATCAGCTACATTGACTGCACAAGAGACTGTCTCAAAGGTATTGCAAAAGTTAAGGAGATCAGCATCCACTGTTCTCTGCCTGTCACAGAGCCAGTCCACTCATCATGAAGTTATCAGGTTCATCAGGCATTGTGAAAAACAGTAAAACTGCATTGCACATCCTCAAACAACTTCCTGGCCTTGACACATGCCTTGACACAGCCTCTAGGAAGATTTGTTCCTGAACATTCAGAGGACAAAGGTTGCTGCCTAATAGCAGTTCAGTAGCAATCCCCAGCATCAAGTCCTTAACCAGCTGGCCTCGACTTCTCTGGGAAAGTAACACAGCACCCTGGAGACACCAACTGGAAATTCTGCTCCAATCGTCACAAATTCATTGGGAAATCATTTGAATCAAACTACTGCCAACATTTCTGCAGCCTGCCACATCCAAAACCAAATCTAATTTCTTCCCTTCCTTTCCCACACAGTGTTACATGTTTATATTGATTGATGTCTCATTGCATTGTTAAGGTCATTATGGTTGGAGACAAAGTTTTGCAGACGGGCAGCAAACTGAGGCTTTATGGTCATTTCAGGATTCATTTGAAAATAGTAAGATAAGTATAGCAGCCCAAGTCCTCTGTTTCATTTCACACAGACAGACAGTATTAAATTACCTCTCCTCCAAGTGATTACCAGATGGCACATTCACACTGTCAGCAGGTGTATGCCTGGATATTCCACGCTTTTGTTAGACCTCATAATACAAACCTATATTACTATCTTACCAAAGTCTCACATATCACAATATACTTCGGTAAAATGTCTCTGTTAGCTCCTCTTCACAACAGAATCAGAGTCTTTTTATTAAGATTCTGAGGCAGAGGAAAACATGGGCAACTCCAAGAACTTTGACTCTACCAGTAACTTCTAAAGAAAACAGAAATAAAAAATTAAATACACCATTTTGTTTGGAAACTGAGATGTAGAGCTAACAAACAGCTGGAAAAGCTTTGTAGCTCTTGGAGACAAAGGTCTAGCTAGTTCCTTTAAAGTCTTTCCCTTCAACCTTCCAATGCAAGTCTGTCACCAAGGGTGACCTCGTCAACAACGCTCCAGTTACAATTTCTTTTCCTGAAGTTTAATTTTGTTTAGCTAAAATAACTAAGAGCAGTAATGCCTCATTAGTATGAGGTCCTTCCTTGATTCCACCTGCTCTTCCATCTGCACAGGTTGCCCAAAGAGGTTGTGGAGTATCCCTCCTTTGATATATTCAAATGTCACCTGGACGTGGTCTCAGTCAACCTGCTTTAGGTAGCCCAGTTTGAGCAGGAGTTGGACCAGATGACCTCCAGACACACCTTCCAACCTCTACCATCCTGTGAAAACTGTCTGTCACTTAACTTCTCTATAGTGTTCCAATATTTTGGTGCAGCCATTAATTTTCCTCTGTAAGACATAATTCTGTTGTTAAATTCTCACCTCAGTTTTCACCATCTTACCACAGGCAGACAACTGCTTTCTTCCAGCTCTTCATCTTGTTTAATTTGCTTTTAGATAGAGCCAAAATAAGCGAGGAGGGGGAAGGAAAAAGGATTAATTCCTTCTCCCTTTGTACAGCTGGATTTCCAGAGCAACAAAACTCCAAGAATTCTGAAGCAAATTGTCTCAGAATATATTTAGAGGGAACACATCTAGGTCAGCTTGCTATTTTTGCTCTCACTTACCTTTTCCATCCTGTTTGGTAGAGATGACTTCTGTTCTCCACCCCCGAGAATGTAAAGTGACCAGAAAAAAACAAAAGAGCTACGGATTCTCCCTGCATATTGAGAAGGACACAGCAGGACATCTCATCCGGAATGTGGAAAAGAACAGTCCAGCTGAAAAGGCTGGTTTGAAGGATGGAGACAGAGTCCTCAGGGTTAATGGCTTGTTTGTAGACAAGGAGGAACATACACAGGTACATCTCTGTTTAATCTGGGATCCACACCACTCCTCCATGACCCAGACCCACTGCCATTATGGAAAGCTTTCTCTTCCATTTTTATGGCATTTGCAGCTAGGAAGCCCAAGAGCTGAGTCAATTGCTCTGGATATCTCCCTGCATCATTTATCACCCACTATGGGCATGAAATGCCTTTGAGGTGCCTCCATATTGCATAAGCAGAGGAATGTGACAACAAAACCAGTAAAACAGTGTAATCCTTTCTGGAGAAATCTTATAGGTCAATCACTCTAGCACCTGCTTGCCATTTCACTTTCTTCACTACAGGTGGTGGAGATTGTGAAGAACAGTGGGAAATCTGTTGTACTTCTTGTTCTGGATGAAGCATCCTATAAAAAGGCAGAAAAGGAGGGAGTGAACTTGGAAGACCTGGGTCAAAAGGTGTCAAAAGGACAGCAGCAGAAGCAGCAGGCCACACCACCCATGGCCAATGGAGCAATCACTCCAGCTCCACAACCCCGGCTCTGCTACTTAGTGAAGGAGGAGAAGAGCTATGGCTTCTCCCTGAAAACCATAGAAGGTGAGAGCTCTGGGAGGGGAGATGGCGTATATGTGACAGCAGAGACAGAGGAAAACACTGTTGTAGGAGCACACAAACTGTTATTGCTAGCAGAGGGGAAGTAAGCAGTGAGGTGGTTTCAGATCCATCTCCAGCCCATTTCTGTACAGCATATGTTGTTTTTTTTGAGGAGCACATTTTTATGGGGTGCAGAGATCAACTTCTGCAGCACAGGCTTGAATATCAGACATAGATTAAAACTGCTGCTTTAAGTCCTGTTCTATTTCTCCAAATCACCTCAAAAACTACCACACAAGGTTCTGGACAGCTGTAATAGAAGGAAGACCAAATGCTTTTCCTGACTTATTTCATTTAAAAAGTGAGGAGTTTTCAATCTCTTTCACGCATGCCTATTTTTCCCCAAGGCCAGTCAACAGAATAGGTAAGCCTTCTAGAAAGCATCAACTCTATAAAGATGGTATTTATTTCAGAGCACAGTATAATTGAAAGGCCAAACATGGAAGCCTTCCAAACACAGGAAGTTCTGAAGTGTATAAAACAACATTAAACGCAGCTCCTCACTTCAAACTGCCAGAAACAAATAAATAAAAACTCTCAGCTATCTTCATCAGCCCTTTTGACAGAGAAATGCATGTGAAATATATGCAAAACCCTTTTGGTAGAGGAATAAGATTATTTGAGCTGCAGGCAATGAAAAAAAGAAAATGCTTTCCTCCCCCACAGAAGTGATTTTTCCAGGGTAGAATAAGAGACAGAGGTGTGACTACATTAAAGGTTTATAGTGCCACTACAATTTGCACATAAGCAGAGATCAAAAGTGTCTAAGGACACCAGGGCTGGACTTCCTTAACCATCAAATGCAGCCATGTTTCAGTGAATTACCCTGTGTACTGAGTTTTCATCTATTTCAGGTAAGAAGGGGTTGTTCCTAGTAGATCTGTCATCACAAGGAGCAGCTGCAAAGGCTGGTGTCCAGAATAACGATCGCCTGATTGAAATCAATGGAAAAAATGTGGAAAATGACACACATGAGGAAGTGGTGGAAAAGGTATTTGTTTGCATACTGATTCATCTCCTGTTCTGGCCCGCTTTCACAGCAACTTGTCAGGGTTACTGAGGAGACAGATCTGGCTAGTTTAAATGTTTCACTCTAAATCTTGGAAGCTACTGTTTGTGTATGATCAGCACGGCAGAGTACCCCTCTGCTCTGGTTGCGATGTCATGCAGCCTCTTGAATTGACTCTGAATGAATACTGCCATCAAAACAGGAAAAAAAAAAAAAAAAAAAAAAAAAAAAAAAAAGCTAAATAGGAGAACTATACTGTTGCCAAGAATCCTGTTAAATAAAACATGCTCTGTTTCTAGATGTCCTGGAAATACTCCCAATAGTAAGAGGACAGGACATCAGATGTGGCTTTCAGGGCAGGAAGAGGGGGAACTCTCTGATGATACAGTTAGCATGGAACAGGGTAAATTCATGTTTTTAGACAGCAGTTCCTTTCTCCTACGAAGAAGTCCACAATTAACGAAAATTAAACTGCAAGTAATTTCACTGCCTGGCCTCAGCTGCAAACAACATTGCTAATGAGGCTTCCAGCTTCCCACTGTTGGCATTGCTAAAGCACAGCTGGAGCTGAAGAGATTTCAGAGGGCCGTGAGGCAGGCAGCATGCTCTGGCGTGCCAGAAACACTATTGAGTGCACACTACTATGGAACCGTGCAACACTTCTGTTTCATGGGCTACTACAGCATCAGCTGCAGACTGATGTCAGTTAAGATCAGTGAAGAGGGCACCCATTAATCTAGAAAGGAACTGGAGAAAGACAGAATTAGAGAAAGAGGTTGAACAGACCCAAAAGACTTTAGAAACAGTAATAGAGGGATATGAAAGAGGACCAAGGGTACTCACACCATTAGCCTATCAGTATACCAGTTACTGAAGTAGCTACAATTCCTACATGTTGTTGAAGGGGTCTCATCTGACTGAGACTGTTCGTGTACTTATGCAGGTAAAGAATTCTGGAAATCACGTAATGTTTCTACTTTCAAACGAAGAAACAGACCGCTATTACACAAGCCAGAAAATGACACTGAACAAAGAGAGAGCCAACCTAGAACTGCTTCCCCTCAAACCACGACTTATTGAGCTCCAGAAAGGAGAAAATGGTTATGGCTTTTATCTACGTATGGAACAAAACACCGGTGGTAAGAACCAGATTAACACACAGGCCATGACTTTTGCTATACAGCTTATTCCTGTACAGGGTTTGCAAACCTCATTCTCCTTGTCTGGCTTCTTAGTACTCACCTCAAAGAAATCCTCAACAGACCTGTTGCAAACAAGACTACACTGGGGAAACTGCTTCAACCCTCAGTGAACAATTAGTCTTTACTATACAAAATAATGTTACACTTACCAAGCGTACTCCTTCACATTCATCTTTTTTCTTTTCTGATCTTAGATCATGTAATCAAGGATGTTGATTCCAAGAGCCCAGCAGCCAAGGCAGGTCTCAAAGATAACGATATCTTAGTAGCTGTCAATGGTGAGCGAGTGGATGCTTTGGATCATGAGAGCGTAGTGGGAAAGATTAAACAATCTGAGACCAAACCCACACTACTGGTAGTGGATAAGGAGACTGACGCCATGTACAAACTGGTAAGAAAATGCAAGTTACTGCTAAAGATTCATAATTCATCATTAAAAAGAGACAGAAGCAGCAACAAAACAACCAGTCTGCTCTGGCAGAGACTTCTTCATCTTGAAGCAAATGTCTAAGACGTACCCATACTTCAGCAAAATCAGAGCTACGTTGCTGTGTACCCTTTTGAAGAAAACACTGAACAAAGCTTATCACATGGATCAACATTCTAGTTTTCTACTTGAACAGAAAGTAACAGCAAAAAGTAGTTCATTGCAGTTTAAATCTGAATCATTAAAAAAGGTTTCAAATAAAGCATAGTTAGCATAAAAGCTACAAATTTTGTAGTAGAAGTTTCTATATTAAACTTTCCTTTGTCACTGTTTTTTCAGGCTCAGATTTCTCCTTATTCATACTACAACAGAGGAAAAGATCCAGCTCCAACTAAAACAGAGGAAAAAGTGGAGTTGCACAGTGAGCAGAAAGTGAACCACAAACCAAGAATCTGCAAGATGGTGAAAGGGCCTAATGGATTTGGCTTCAGTTTAAACATGGCCAAGAACAAACCTGGACTCTTTATTAATGAGGTACTAATGCAGGACAATGTACAACAAAAAGCCTGGGTAGTCTGTTGGGCAGTGTCCTCCCTTCCATGGTGTAAATGCATTCAAGAAATGCCACAAAAAAGACAAGTCTCTTCCTCCAGCTCACTTGGATATGAGCTGTAATTGTTAAAGTCAAACCGATATTGGAGGACCAAGATTAAATGTTAACACCAAAAAAAAAAAAACTCATTCCATTAGATACCTAAAAGGAAGCAGAATCCAGGTTTTGCCTCATTTTTATTTTTATTCATGAACTTGGCATGCTAAAATTAGTATTTTAAATAGGTATTTTTGAGCTATAGGTTTCCCTAAAGACATTAAGACGTCACCTGTGGAATTCAGTATGTCTAAGAGTCAAATTTCTGTTATCTCAAATTTTATCTATGTCCTTAGTTTTATTGAGGGGTTCCACTCATTAATAAAGAATCTGTCAAATGTAGTAAAGTTAAATTTAAGTTACTGCCAATAATACAAAAATTGTTTTTTCACCTTGTCTGTATGATTCTACCATGCCACCTATAAGGAAAGTTTATAAAAAAATCCAGATGCATCTTAAACCTCAAACAGATGGGTTCTATGTGGATAATGAGTAGGCCTATTACTTCTTCCAATCTATTTGTTTCCTGCCCCACACATCCCTCCTACCATGCTTATTTTGCTGTTACATAAACTAATAACAAAAAATGAGCAGTAACACAACAGTCTAGCTAGCCATAAGTTGCTAATGCATCTCCTCAAGTTTTATGCTAATATCAATTTGAACTTGCCTTTGCAGGTACAAAGCCACGGGCCAGCTGACACAGCAGGTGTAGAAAATAATGACTTTTTGGTGGAAGTGAATGGGGAGAATGTGATGAATGAGTCCTATGACAAAGTGGTGGCAAGAATCCAAAGTAGTGGTGACAAGCTAACAGTACTGGTGTGCAGCAAAGATGCATACAAATACTTCCAGGACCAGAACATTCCCATCACAGCCTCTATGGCAGATCCAATCCATGACACTTCTGAACCTGCTGCTTATGCAGAAACCATACCAGCAGAGTCCGAACGAACCTCCCCTGAACCAAGAGAAAGGGTGAGTAACATTGTATTTCACAGATGTTGAGGTACCATTTAGCAGACAGGAAAAGAACTTTTTTTACCTACTATGTATACCTGAGCTAGGATCTTTAACTTGTGTTGTTCTTTTCAAGTCAGTCTGTTATTAATAGGGAAGCTGTGATTTGATTATTGTAAACAACTCATCCTTTCCCGCACATACTGCAAGTGAGTATCTTTAATGCAAGATAAAATTGCAGAAAGAAACATACAGAGGATATTGTGAAATAAAATAATCCATACATTGTGAGCCTTAATGAGGCAATACAAATCATTAAAGTGCAGAAGAAAAAAAAAAAAAAAGGTGCTTAAATACACCAAAAAGCATAACCTGCTTCAGGGGAAACAAGGTGGAATATTTCAAAACAAATCATTTTGTAAAGAGCAATTGACAGGTTATGATGACAATTTCTAAGAAGTGTGCAGATTTTAAATTATCTTGCTCACATTATGATAGTAAAAGGAATCTGAAGCATGACACAAGTCAGAAAAACAGCAAGGTATTTCTTCTTGAAACAGTCATTTTGAACCCTCTGAGTGGTCAATCTTCAATACTTTTTTTTTTTTTTTTTAAATCATGCAAGAGAGACAGTCAGGGAAGAATAAGACCAATACTGCCTCCTATCTATTTTTCATTACCTTTGTCTGCAAGTGTCCAGCTGCAAGATTTTTTCAAAAGTTCCTTAGTCACCAAGCAGCATTTTGCAGATCTGAAGTCAGCAGCATTTTTGTGTGCAAATTCAGCAAATACAGGATTCAAACAATAGGAAATCCTTGTTAAACAATTTTCTCTGTTAAACATAAGTAACCAAAGAGCACTTCAATGACAAAAATCCCATTTGCTGGCTCATTTTGTCATCCAAACAAATGTATGATTAGTACAGATTAAAGCAAGAGGCCTTCATGACACTGCAGACTACCCAGCATGTTTATGAACTAAAAATAATTCAGAACTTATTTATTACTCCTCTGCAGGCAAGTTCATCCTCTTCTTCACATTCAGTCGCCTCAGCAGGAACAGACAACAGTGACGACACAAAATTCTGAGGAGTCAAATTATGATAAGATCAAATAAAAAGTCTTCCAAATACTCCTTCTTCAATCATTCTTTGTTACTACACCTCCAAGACTTGGCTACCCCTAGGAGACCTCCATACCTGTAAGGGACCACAATAACTTGCTGAAATGCAGCTGCCTGAAATAAGCACTTCAGTGTAACATGCAGTCATTTAACATGCTGCAATTGGCTTTCTGCTTTGTGAAGTGGGGAGTCAGTCATTTACATCCATAAAGGCTTTAATAAGTAGAGGTATACAGTTAAGCATGCTGTAGCAAAGGGAGAGAACATTTCATAAATTCATAAGTATCTGAGCCTTTTAAGGATAAGCTCTTAATAAAGAGTAACTGTTTCCTCGCCATCTCCCAGGAGAGGCAGTTCTCTTTGTAATCCAAGCCCATTAACTTGATCTCGGTGGCAACAATCTGTGCTATATTTATGGCAGTACAACCACTGTGATATGTCATGAGCTGATGTACGCTGTCTATTACACTCCTTTCTCCTACTAACACTGCAGAAATTTCTTTCAAACATTAAGCTAAATTCATAATTTGTAATGCAAAATCGTTAAGCACTACTCTCTCTGCCTACAGTTGTGGATCTTGGTAGTTAGAAGTGTAATTCAGTCACGCAAGTTTGTCTCATTCCAAGTTAATATCACATTGTCTTGGATGTGACATAAATGGCTCTGTAATACTGCTATTGTACTCTTTGCCTCCTTCCTGTACACCAAAGACAATACAGAAATAAATTGTTTATAAAGTGGTTATTTTTTTCCCCCAGGTCTTACCCTTATCACCTATGAGCTGTGTTCCAGAAGAATTTTATAACAATGTCTGTGAGAGTGTCTATGGGAAGCTGCAAGTTCAAGTCACATGAATAAAATTTACTTTTATGCCTTGAATAACATCAAGAAGGGGAAACAGGCTACTGTATAAGAATAGGCAGGTAGTAGGGAATACCAAACTTACAACATATAAGGTAAACACATTTATAACAGAGAAGGTAAACAAGGCATAGCTGTGATCTTTGACTTCAAGCTGAACTCAAGCAGGAGTCAACAGGAATCCAAAGCCTCTGTTCCATTTATACAGGCAGGGGAAACTAAGTTGAGATTCAGCAACAGACAGCTAAGCTCCAGCTGATAACAGCAAGTACTAACGATATACAGATGTTCCTTCAACTTCTCTCCATTTCACTTCTGCTAGGCAGTAAACCCCAGCCACTTTCTAGCTCACTTCCAAATAAATATTTCATGCTGACAAAAAACAACTCTGATGCTTGCATGAGATATTAAAAAAGCTTATTTAATTCCACAGACACCCACAACCAGTTCAGGAATTATCATCCTCTGAATCCCAATTATGAGTTGCTTTTCAAAAAGAAAAATCACATTTCCTTGATGCCTTCTATGAAGATGTTCTAAAACCAAGAGGTCTTATATCAGACAGCCTATTATGTAATTTCTGATCCCCCTAGATACTGGTGTACTATGGATTCCCTTTATTCCTCGGCAATGAATTATCTCACATTCAGTTGTGCGTTCCCTTTCCTTCAGGCTGTGGCACCTAAACAAAATGAGCCACAGGGCTTGATTGAAGACCTGTGGAAGTTCAAAGAGCCAGTTACACTGCTGGAATGTACAGAACAGTCATGGCTCTCTTCAAGTTTTGCAGTCCACAGGAGTTGCAGCAGTCCAGCAGAAAGGACAAAAGAGCAGTGAGTGACTGCAGTCCTTACTCAGAGGGCCATATGCTTTTCTGGAGCTTGTTTGTGTGCTAAGTAGAGAAAGAGGATACTGGATAGTGCACTAACTAGGAATATCACATCAAACCAACGATGATAGAAGTTGAACTGGAGCTCTCCCAGGACTTCTGTTATAATAGTGCGATACTCCAGAGGCATACTCATCCGAATCAGGAGCACTGATGATACAAAATACATACCCTGTAAATTAAAAAAAGATAAACTAGCAATTGTTTCACAACTGGCTATGTGGTTAAGATGGGTCAGCACATAAAGACTATTATCTCCATATATATGCACACAAATGTGTACATACACATAAAAGTATACAGGTGTTATATGTATGGTTCTGCATACTCACCATGATCTGTGCTAAAAGCAGTACAATAACATTGGAGGACTTGCTGCTGGAAATGGCATAGAAGAACTAGAAAAAAAAAGAAAGTACTGGAAATAAGTAATTCAACAATGATTCCTTACGATATCATGAAAGCAGCATGCCATTCAGTAGATTTAAAAAAACAAAACAAAACAAAAACAACAACAACAAAAAAAAAAAAACATAGGCATGTTTTTTGGAGAAGTGCCTGTACCTACTTTCAGAAACCTGCATTCTTAAACATGAATCTCCTAAGCCAGTGGCAGGCACCACATAATAGAAGTCATAAAAAGATACATTCATATTTAAGCTTAGGCATCAAAAGTCAGGTCATCATGATAAGTCACATGTCTCAAGTTAATGCCTTCCCAGTTTGATAAAAAGAACTAGCAATTCAAATTAGGCCATCTAAATCCTTTTAATCACAATCTCAGCAACTTTACTAATAAACCTTGGCTATAGCATCATTTTGAACCCATGCTTACATTTAACATCACATTGAACATCTACATTTCTTCCTGAGAATAACAATAAAAACTGACTGGGGAAATACAGTGCAAAAGATGTTTTGCCTCCCTCTGCATGGATTTACATTCAGATATTAAAAACATAAGTGTGTACTGAACGTTTACACAGTATATGCTCTGTCTAAAGTTAAAGACCTGATAACAGTTTTCCTCACCAAAAAACACATAAGATGGTCCTGGCCAAACCTACCTTTGTAAGTGTAATTAACAAGCCTCTGATAGAGGTGACAATGATTATTCCAACGAGAATAAAGGAAATGTGTTGAGACCAGAATTTCACCTGTATCAACAAGAGAAATACAGTTAAGTCTCTAACACTAACCCCATTTACACCACATTGTATAGCTGCCAATTCTTCAGGATCTCTTTGTTTTCTAATTGCACTGATATCCATTGCAGACAAGTTTACATAACAGACATTTTCAAAATTATAATAGCAATCGATTACTTTTAACACACAAGAAATATAGATATAACTTACACAAATCACAAAGAACCCTGTACTTATAGGGATAGATTTTAAAAGTGCAGATTACGGAACGTCTACATGTACAGGCAAATGTAATTACTCTGCAGATAAATATATTCATCTAAGCAGGGCAACTAGCATGTTTCTATTTGCCCAAAACAAGCACGCACATCACTGCCTCTCTGGCAAGACCACATCACCCTCCCAGCATAATATCAGTTTAAAAACAAAGTTCATGGTGCATTTTCCTTTCCTTTTCCATAAGTTGGAAGCCAAAGATGCATTCTCAGGGCTCTATCACTCCTACGTTATTGGCAGTATGATTTTATTTACTTAAGGTAGGAATTACTGAAAGGAGCGTAAGGATTAATAAATTCTCACATCAAACTGGATTCCCAAATAATTTACAGTGATCTCAATTCCTCTTGTGACTGGATCTGTCTTCCCCACACGGTCAAAGACGATATTGATAGTTGCCTGCAAGACAGAGATGGATTTACATTCAAACACGTACATAAAAAGTGCACCTCGCTGCTACCTGTGAGACTCTTGCTTTGCATGACTGAGGGGAGGAGCAGCTGGGTACTCTAAAAAGGTGCAAAACTACACACACCTAAGAAATACTTGCCTAAGGTTCTCCAAAAAGACAGATGCAGAGCTTTATTTAAAAAAATGTGTTATTTTCATTCAGAATTTCCAGAAGCAAGGTTTTAAGTAGACTAGAACCTTACTTAATGCAGTGCACATATAGCGTAATCTATGCAGGGTATGACACTTGCATACATCCATATAAATCACGGTAAATAATTTACATACCATGAAGATTTTCCAGACACAGTAGATGGAGAAAAAGTAACCCAGAAAATTAAAATATTTTCCCTGGAAAGTTTTGGAGTACTCTATTCTCTCCTGGAGATACAAAAGGGAGGAGGGGGAAACAGAGCACAAAGAAAAATATCATTACCATGATCACCCACAACACAACACCATACATTTTAATGGTGCACCAACAGTGGCAACTACACCTTTATCCTTCTACACCTCTAAATTCAGAGGTTTCTGAATGACTTTAGGAACAAGGGGCATGCTCTAACGTATATCTAAACTGGAAATAAACTGTCATCAAGACCCGAAACTAAACAAACAGATTCTCACTCCACCGTATCACAGTATTTCAACATTCACCTACTAAACAGCTTACGATTTCCTGTAACATACATTCTCTTTCAAGCCACTCTGGCCCCCAGCGCCCATCTGGGCAGTTACTTTGGTTTGTACCTTTGTTGCATGCAGGTCAGCAGTTTCCAGAAAAAGCTGCCGACTCAGCTCTTCTAGGGCATCCACTTCTTGCTGGATAAGGGACAGATCTGGCAAACCAGCATAGTCAAGGCTAGCATACATCAGAAATTCTTAATTAAAAAGAAAACATTCCCTGCCTTCACCCCATAAGCCACGTCTAATAGTCTGACTACTTTTATGATCCAGATCAGTTTTCTGATTCAGTCTTAGTGCTCCTTGCACCAAGGGTCCTAATGCACCCAAAGAAATCTCAAGGATACCTATCTTGCACAGTACTCTATTTTAAGAAGGCAAGTAACAGACAGCATTTAGGCAGTTAAACAACAAGCTCTTTATTCCTCTGCCTAGGGAACATGGTGCAGAACCAGAGCTCTCTAAGACCACTGCTCCAAAGTGATCAGTATCCCTTGTCATCAGAGTACATTATATGTCACTCTCCCATCATCTTCAAAACCAAAACCACTGCCACTGCCTAACTGCCCCAGGAAATTAGTGACTATCATGAAAAGTCTAGTAAAATAGCAAAATTTTGATTTTAACAGCCAGTGGAAAAGGAAAGGAAGAGGACTCCTTGGCCTTAAATATACAAACTGTGCACTTGAAATGGTCTGGAAAAAATTCTTGGTAGGCAATAGCAAGTTAGAGAAATACAGAGCCTTGTAATTGCTCTTGAATTCCTTCTACCCCTTTCACATGGGCAGAACAATGTCTGTTCACCTGCTCTTATCCACCTTTTTGTGAAACTGCTCATGGCTTGCCAACACAGCCAAAAAGCCAACTATGGGCTGGGTAAATTATTTCTGCACCTCAGACGGTGCTGTTGTTTTGCCCATCTATGCCACTAATTCTCCACCCTGGAAGACTGTATTTCAAGTTATGAAAAAAATATGCAAGCAGGTAAGTTGCGTGAGCCAAGGATACATCAGAACAGAAAACTTCCTCCCACTCCAGTGTTGTGACAGGGTAGACATCTGCAATGTGACACAGCAAGTGTGTACATATGTCCTGCAACCTGCTGTACGCCTCGACTCTGGTAATGTAACAGCACATTTATATGGTCGGGCAGCAGCATAGAACTCCCAAGTGTCTCTGTAAAACTGTGTGTTCAATCCCTGGGCAAAAGGTGAGACGATACAGTGCTAGAGAGCAAACTTCCCAGAAGCCATGAAGACTTTCACTCTGACCTTAGAATGTGTGGAAACACAAGTGCTTCATAACCCGCCTATCTACGGCTCTTCCTTTCAAAAGAAATGAAGACTTGGAGCCGCCTCCCAGGGCAGGTGCCAGCATGCAGATGAAGGATACTTTCACTGCCTGCAACAGATGTTGTAACACTTTTTATCATTCCCCAGAAGCCAGTGGGTTTGTTGTGCACTTCTCCTCTCTGGAACATTGTCCTGTGAGCCACTGCTATCCTGCAAGAACAGAAAACACAAGACTTTATTCCTAAAGTCTTTTTATAGAAAAGAAAAAAACAACAACAAAAACATCAACAACCAAAAAAAAAAAACAGTTCCTCAGAAGACACTGTTAAACTAAATTCACTGCAAACAGATGCCGCCTTTTTATTTCCCTAAGCACCAATCTTGCTTCATAACATTATCTTGATTAGCTCTGGAATAGAGCCCAGATCTAATCAAGCAAGATTCAATGAGACACTTCCTAAGACTTCTATTCAGAATTCTGCTTCAACGCTTGAAGGGATTTACATCCAATTAAAAGTAAATATTCAAATGGCTTTCTCAGTCACGTGATTAGTCACTTTCTTCAAACACATGACTGTGCTAACTCAAATTTAGGAACTGAAAAAATTCTCATGCCCCTCTCTCCCCTTGGACACCTCTATCATGTTCTTCCTCCTCCAGAGAAGCGTGAGCACTGGGTGGTTTGCAGCAGCACTCTCTGATATGCTGTCACTCACTACTAGGCTGCATGACAAGCTCTTATGAAGCAGAAACACATAAATCCATTATTGGACTGAACCACTGGACGCTCACAGTGAACTGAACATGACTTCTAAAACTCATCCAATACTACAGCAGCAGCTGCATATTGTCCCTCACACTCTCATGTGTACTGCAGCATAATTCCTAAAAGCACTGTTGGCTTCTGGCCTTGTTCACTTACATTTCTCTCTACTGAGATTTGTAAGCCAGCTATCCATCTACTCCTCAACTGAAAACTGTTCATAGGATTGTCAAGGCAATCCAGTTTGACAGTGTTCAGTCCCTTCTTTGTAGCTGCAGCCAGCATCACTAAATTTGGCACTGAGCCCTCTACAAGGTTGTTGATAAGCAGTGTAATAAAAAAATAATAATAAATCACTTCTTCACACACAGAAGAAACACCCATGGGGCACTCCTCACAGCACATATGCCCATAGACTGCAAATAACAGAGATCTAAAACAATCTAATTCCTCACAGTAGCTGCAAAATATAAGCAATAATTGCATTTTTAATCCTTGTTATCTGTCCAGTACGTGGTTCCCCCTTTCCATCCCAAATGAAAAACAGCATTGCAGCAGAACTGCATCTATGTCAAGGTGAAGTATGATACATGCGATATATCCATTTCAGGTGCTCTGATTTGACTTTGATATGAGGTAACATAAAGCAACGGTGTCACATAACTTAGGCATTCTGAACTTGAGACTTAGTTATGCAAAGTCTGCAAGGATGAGCATAAAGAACCTCCAAGGTTAAAGGCAAGTTTCTATAATGCTTCAACTGAGTACACTCAGGAAGGACAGAACAATAATTCCTGCGCAAAACGAATTAGTGAAAACAACTTTCAACAACTATCTCCAGAAAATGCTAGTCCCAGAAATCCTTACTTTTAACCCAACGTGACCCTCCCCCAGATCAGAGGTCCAAAAAATGCTGTACAAAAGAGCAGTTGGAAGCAGCACTACCCAGAAATCTTTCAGCTCCAGTGCCAGTATGTTGTTATGCTCCCAGTCAATTATATCAATCAATTAAACCTCTCCATTTAAATAAATTCTCTCTCTACTTACTGTCTCACACATCACCACACATACTGAGTTAACATTTGTTCACCACTTAACATTTCCAAAAGGGAAGAAAGAAGATATGCTTTGACTACACTTTCATATGCTAATACTGATCAGCACATATGCATGCTGGTGACTAATTCAGCAAGGTTATGCTACCTTGTAATACATTAAAAGGTTCCATTAAAACATGAGTGCACCAAAAGTAAAGATTTGGGGGTTGTCATGAGAATTCAATGTCAGACACACAGACCTTCGAAGAGACATGGATAATTTTATTTATTCTGTACAACTGGTAAGGCATGAAATATGCCATTTGTAACAGCACACAAAAATTCTTTTAGTGTAAATGCAAGTACATTGTTTTCTGAAAGTAGTTTTTTCACTTGGGGTGCAGGGAATAAGCTAGATCAACAACAGCAGAGTTCTGGCAGGATGCCTGTACACTACACTACATTCACATTAGCAACGTTTTGCGAATCCACTGAACTTAACTAATATTTTTTCAAATGGCAAGGTTTATATAGCTGTGTCCACGCCAGCTCACTAGTGTGCTTCAGCTTTGACCCAGAAACTTCAATATGTGTGAACTAATTGCTGTACCAAAACTGCCAGTAAGAGAGACCGACTGTGGTGGATTAAGGGTTATTTATTCATCAGGAGAGAAAAGTACATGTCTTAGACTAGTCAAGTTGCCATCAGAGAGAACTTGTCTGGGAAGCCTAATCTGTGCCACTGTGGTAAGAAAGGGTGATATTAGAGCACAGGACTAGGAAGAAACCAAAGTTGCTTATGCAAAAATAAACCGTACAGCTCCCACCTCACTCAGCCACCTGATTTACTGGAACATCTAGCCCTGAGAAGACTAAAAGTTTCGGTAATTTGAAGACTATCTTACACCATGCTGACTGCAAACTCTTGAAATAAATCGTCTCATGCTACTGCTGACTTCTCACCTTTTTTTCTTGCTAACAATCATATCCATAGTCTGAAGGAGTCGTCGCTCCAAAGCGAGAATATCTGCATCTGTCACATTCCTGCAAAATGGAGACACCCAGTTAGGCCTGCTATCCCATTCCAGGGGAAACACAAATATGCTTATGGAACAAGGAAGAGAGAAACTTGTATGAATAGAACACACTCCATTGATGGAAAATGGCAATAGCTAGAGTCAGCATACTTAGAGCATAGAAAACAAAAAGTTGTCACAAAAGCCTAAAGGATGGGAAAATGGCAACAAAACAAAACACTTCAGTCAATCCACCAGGAAAAGCAGAATAATCTCAAAAGGTGGACAAAGTATTTCACAAGGCTGCAATTACCTGAGAAAGTAGGACATGTAAGTGTATGGACAGTTGACAGCACCAAATCCTGACAGCAAAGCCATGAGTGTCACCCCAATCACACCCACGCGGCTGATGAGCTGTTCTATAGACAGAATTCCTGCGAGATGAGAAACACAGCATCAATAACCAGTTGCTCTCTTCATTCTGCTCCGCAGTTACACAATGTTAGGGATTGGAAGGGACCTTGAAAGATCATCTAATCCCCAAGTTGGTGCCTTCATGAAACAATACACATACAGAGCTGTCTAATGAAACCAGCTACCTTCACGCTGCAATGACCAGAGGTAATATGAAGCATAGACACAGAGTACGAAAACAAAGAGGTGACATTTTCTGATGGAGACTTTCTACCATGCTTAAAAACAGGGATGGGAAACTCAGGCTATGAGGAAGCTTCAGAGTGATCTGAGGGGGACTACTGGTCGATGCTGTGGTCCTAAATTATTAAAACACTAGTGATTGGACTTTGCTGAGGTGGGAAGACAGATTATCTGCCAGACACTATGAAGCAGGCATCTTCGGCAAAGCCACTTCTGCAAAAAACAGGATTAGAATTACTAAACGAGTTGCTCCTGGCAAATTGGCCCAAAAAAACCTCTCTGGACCATAGCGAGGAAGCCTTATCCTACCAACCATCAGACATCCTCCCCGTATCTGCTGCAACTCGTGCTTTTAAGTCAGTAGAGGTGACCACAAAGCAGGCATTCTATCTGAGCACAAGATGAACTTTTAAACATATATTCACTAAACAGCATGAAGGCCAACCCTGTGCTGCAACCAGCAGCAAGCACTGAGATCACTTTTATTCTTCCCAGCCTACACAGAGCTCCACTCATCTTCTCAGGACACAGTGCCATGTGCTATTAAGCATCACTCACTATTTAGAGAGTTCCTTATAGAGTAGCTGCTACACACAGCACATTTGGAGCTTACATGGTTGCAAAGCTGAGATGGCCAAGCGCCAAGCCGCACTTCATGCTTCAGAGAAGAGGAATAAATGATGAAAACACAGCAAAAGGACTTGACAAAGGGAGACTGAGACACCCAGTCATGTGCAGCTGCACAGAGATTTACACCAGCTACAGAATGTGCTACAACATACTGGCCTTTTGCCCCACACACTGTCAGATAGCAGCAGTTAAAACAGAGGTGCCTTCAAAATGATACGACATTCCACCAGCTAAAGCAATGCTCCCCCATAACACTCACAGCATCCCTGCCCTTGTGATCAGGTCACATAAAACACATGCTTTATAACCTCAGATGAAGATAAGGGTCTCACACCAGTACGTAATCCAAGTAAGGAATAACCTTCTCTCTACACTGAGCTCCCAAACTCAAGTCTACAAAGTCCTACTACACAAACTGCATATAGTCATACTACATCATCGAGGGCTCCTGACACAGAGCCCTGGTGCCCAGTGCATTTACCAGCTGCAGCACAGTGCCAACACCATCCCCAGGTAAAGCAACTCCAACTAAGGAAGCCAGTGCATGTACTTTAAAGGGCTTCCACAACAGGATCCTACACATCTGAATCAGGACAAAGCCCTGCCATTGCCTTGTCAGTACATCAGCACCCCAGCAGTATTGCAGGACAAAAAGTTCAGTATCCTTTCCTCCTAACTTCTGTCTACACCTGGCAGGATAAGGCACTGTGTAGCTGTTAAGTGGAGGTACTATCTTGTAAAGCAGAAGATAAAAAACAGAAACAAGAGAAACACTACCAGTTATGGAAATCTGCAGTCGTTACTCAATTCCACAGAACCTTTTCAGCAGTCTGAATTGGGATTACCTAAACCCTATAGCTAAACTCCCATTGGGTTATTATGTTCTGCCAAGTCAAGCTCCTTCTGCAGTTGAAGTGGATACACTTTTTTCTTGGCAACGGAACACTGTGCAGAGTGATCTGTGCTATTTACAAGCTACTGTACTTCACTGGCAAATGACACAATTATAAAACACAGATACACACTTTCTCTTAGGTAACTTTCAGGATCACAGAGGAAAGGGTGAGCAGACTCTATAGCAATTGGTATCCTTCGATTTTTAACCTTATAAATGAGCACGAAATAAAGTAGCCTCACAAAGAATAGAGAGATTAAGCTGATGGATATCTATGCTGACAGACACGTTAACCAATTTAAGTGAAACTGCCTGAATCTTTCCTGTTGAGAAAAACACAGAAACAATTCTCTGGCACTGGGGATAATGGCAGGATAAGTTACACAGGAAATCCAGGTAACAACTAGTCCTTTCTAGGTCTAAAGCACACCCAGGTGTCCCTTACAAGACTGTAGAAAGCCTCAGTTATGCACATGCTGAAAAGATCTGTCGGGACCCCAACTATTCCAGGTCCACGCAGTATCTTCACACTATAAATATTCTTGGTTCCATGAGTGCAATGCAGAGATACCTAAGCTAATTCTGCATATAAATAGCTCCGGTATCCAGCAGGACTTATCAACTCACATTCTAGTACCATGCAACTGTGCTGTCTGTGGACTCAGGTGGTGTACGAAGCTGTACCAAAGCTAATATGCCCTGCCAGACACGTTGCTAGCTACAGTCTAAATAGCTCTGCTGTTTGGAACTCTGCCATGTTTCATCAACTGGCCTGTCAGCCACCTATGTTAAATTGATCTGATTTCAGTCACAAAGAAAAAAAGATAATCAGACTGACAACACTCAGATGAAGGATTGCTTGTCAATTCTATTTTTAGAGTACATTAGTCTCCACAAGAAAAATAACAAGTGAAGAAAAACTGCGATCAACTTGTAACCACAAAACGTCATACGTTTTGTGGAGATGAAGGAAACTCCTCAAGAAGTACAGTGTTCCTGCAGACCTTAGGCTGTTAGGACTCATTCACTTCCCTAAAGTTTTTCTGTGGTACTGGGAGAAAACTTATGCAAATAATTCAGGTATATCCAACTACTTCTGTCTGACAACATTCAGATTCCATGTTTCAAATCAGACCGAGTTGCAAGAACTACTTTCTACAGTCCCAAATGTAGAGCTAAATTAAAGCTCTAAGACTGATTAAAGCTCCAAGATAAAGGTCAGATTAGCAAAGACTATTTTCAGGAGGAAAGGGATGAACAAGGATATGCAACTCACCGTGTTTTGGGCTGAGGATGGGAAATGGATCCCCCAGCTTCCAGAAGAAATACATGAATGTCAACCATAGAACACATGCAAAAAGTAGTTTCTGTCTGTGCACTAATGGAAAGGAAAAAACAAAAACAGCGCTTTAAAGAAGTTCATCCTTTAAGGCTTTTTCAAGCTTGCAAAATCACTAAACATTGGTCCAAAGCCTGCTTTGAACACAGGTAGCCAAAACAGGTGCCACCAGACAAACCCAGAGCTAGCAGTATGCACCCCTTCACTTCCTGCCAAACTCCTGCTCGAGACACCACCACCTTTTGTAAGAGCTAACACAGTGACACACCACTTTGGCTTTTCCCTAAGGATGCACAAAGATGCCTGTGCTGTGAACAGGGAACCACTTGGCTGCATCTTTCTTGTGAGACGCTGAACGTGAAACTTGGAAACTTCATTATAATGCCAAAACTACATATTTAATACTCCCAACCTATATACCTGAGTGTGATGAGTATCAATAGCTTAAGGTTAAATGTGCATTAGCACATGGAAGAGGCCTCAACCAGACAGTAGTACACATGCAAAAAAAAAAAAAAAAAAAAAAAAAAAAAAAAAAAAAAAAAAGGGCATGTATTGAGCTTTCCTGCCTTATTTCTTTCACCCCTTAACAGAACACAGGCTTGCCAACGTCTCCCAGGCTTGGCTGCAAGCTTAAAATTGTAAAGGAACAAATTCCAGTAACATTACTCCCAAGCACCAATCTTTGTCAAAACCCAGAAAGAAAAGCTACATGTGTTGGGGTCAGGTAAAGTATCCCCTAACTATTCAATAAATAGTTAATGCTCAGGCACTAAGTTCCACGCAGAAGTTAACTAGCTAGGAAAAAGTTAGGGGAAGAATAGAAATACAGGAATAGTGACACCTCTCTCAAAAAAAAAAAAATCTCACTTGTATGCATAGTCTCAAATTAGCAGCCCCATTGTGTAAACCAAGTACTCACATAATCTGATATTGCTCACAACAAAGTAACCGATGTAGAAGGGTACCATGAAGACTAGGATGAGCAAAATGACACACAGGTTCAGCTTCCAGTGAAAATATCGAGAGCTAAAACAAAGCCAAAATACAGATCAGCACGCTATAACACAGAAAATTTCTCAAAGAATCACATCTCAATGAAATTCTTGCAACTAAATCGTACGTTGGATAATATTGGCCTAGCATGTAGCATATTCTGTTGGTTTTGTTTTTTTTCCACCATACACAGCTCAAGAATGCATATTTCAAAACTAACAACTACCCCGAAAAATCTGCTATTTTCAAAAATACTCTATTTTCTGAAGTGATTAATGCTGGTTGCATCATGATTCATCTGGTGTACTACTTGCCTAGTTGAACATTAGGTCAAAATGATGTATAAGAAATAATTAATTTTGAAATGAATGGCCGAGTCAAAAATGGCTAATTCAAATAGAAAAGATTAAAAATACTTACTGTTCACAACTTGATATGTTTCAAAGTGCATTTTTTCACATACAAGACATTGCCAAGAGTTTAAAACACACACACACACACAATCAATACTCCTCTGACCAAAAGATATTAGCCAAATCAAGAAGATATTCATCTTGTTTGAATTGACTTTCCACTTAGTTTTCACAGAAAAATACATGTCCAGTTCCCAATACACACCCATACCCTGTTCATTCCTCAGGGAAGAAGAACATCAGAGGATCCATGTCACCTCTCCCCTAGCTAATTCAGAGGCAGACATTTTCATCTACACTGATTTCCAACCCTTTATTGAAGCTCATGAAAGCATTCTCCACAGTGATCTCTCTGACTGCAAGCTCTACAGATTAATAACGTGCAGTCAAAACTACCATTACCTTTTTATCAGTTTTGAACTTTGTGCCTTTCAACTCCTTTGATTGCTCTCTTAGCCTTGTATGATGAGAGACAATGAACAGGAATCCCAGATAACCTCTACGTGTTACTGTTCTACCTTCTCTCTCCTGGTGATTTCTGAAGTACTCAGTTTTTACCAGCCCCTCTGTCAAGGGAGGATGTGCCTTTGATTCACAAAGACTGTAGTACTACATAAGCACAGTTTTCACTCCACAATTAACTTCACATCTTATTGTTTTGACCAGTGCAAAAAAAAAGTGCTTACAGTTTTTACAGTCCTTAACATCTAAAATGTGCTCTTCAGCATGATCTGAAGTTTCACAACACTCCCATGAAAGAAACTGTTCTTTCATTTCACAAATGGAAAAAGCCAAAGATTAAAGCCTTGCTATTAGTCCACACCAATAAGTGGCTGCATGGAAAATCAGGAATTTAGGGCTTCTAGTCTCATGTTCTGACAAACAAATCCAGTTCAAATATCTTTGTTGAGTTGTTGACAATTTTCTCACAGAATTTCTGCAACCAAAATCTCATCTACCCATGAAGCTGCTGCTGAACACTAGGCAGGCTAGTCCTTCAGTCAGCTCCCAAACTCACCTGCTGTTCAGCACCCCCAAAATCTCAAAGATGATGAGCTCAAACATAGTACAAGAGAAGGCAAAAGTCACAGAGAAGATCACCTGCACAACATATTGTCGCACCTGCAATGAAGAAAATAAGCCAGAGATTTCAGGCATTTCCCTTCATAGAATGGCATCCTGATATCCCTGAGGTAAAAAAAATTAGTCACGAGGTAAAATTGCACACAACTCTTGCTTCAAGGCACCTCGCATTTTATCGAAATGGAAGAACAACAGCCTGTTAGAAACCAGAGGGCAAACCCAGAAGATGCTCAGTATTATACTGATTGAAGCTATCATCATATTTAACAGAGATGCCTTACACAGAAGGGACTTCAAGAGTGTAATGCCCTAGGGCAACTTGACTAACAATAGGCCCTTGCTATTGAGCTTCATGCTCTTTACCTTAGATTTAAAAATAAGATATGTATCAGAAAAACTTCGGGGGGTTGAAAGTGGCTTGTACTTATGCCACCTCTTGTCTAGACTATATTTTCTTACAGCTCCCTAGGGATAAGACAGTTTTGTCCCAACCAATCCTCAACAATTCAGCCATAACAAACACATCCCACCAAGGTGAAAGTTTAATTTGATTTTGACTCAGAAATTCTACAATTATGTAAGGCAAGCTTACTCAAGCAAAAGGGAAAACCTTCTATTACCCCAGGTCTTCCTCCACTTGTTTTTTTTAATTTAACAGTTTCCAATATAGAAACTCTCAGTGGCCCCAGAAAAAAATACATTTCCCTAGATACCAGGAGCCTTTTAAATACAAGCACAGAGGAAATGAAAAAGAAAGTAACTGTAAAGACAACTAGGAATAAGATAAGAGAGCTTAAAGAGAGGAAAAAGGCCAGAAGCAGTTTTAAGGATATTGCAATAACAGGGCGTAATTTTAAGATACAGAATTGTAATGAAAGGCCCCTTCTTACCTCATAATCTTTGAAGAGCTTGCGCATGAAGAATAGCCATCCAAATCCAAAGAACAGCACCTGCAAAAGAGGTGAAGCACTTGACATTTATATCCGGCAACTTGCAGAATATGAAGCTGCTCAACTCCTGACTGTAGATTAAAGAAATGGAAGGAACAGAGCTGAACCAACACACCCAAGCTCTACAGAAGATTAACCCTTCCATGGTACCACGTAGAGAAGAATATTTTAAATATTCAACAGTAGCAGGTATAAAAGCCTATCATCTTAAAGAAGATTGAGCCAAGACAGCTTTTCTCTGTATTCCTAACTTCTCAGTACCTCAGTTCCTGGCCTGCCAGAACCTTTGCACTGCTGTTTCTTGTTTCACACTCCTAATCTACAGAAGCAAAGTTTATAGTTTTTACAGGAAACACAGTAGTGGAGGCAAAGCAAACACCTGAATGACCACATTATGTATCTTGCAGTGATATGCAAATCTTATAAAAAAAGTCTACTTCCTTAGCATGGCACATGCATTTGATTTTTCTGGAGGGGTCTTAACACTAAATCAGACTATACTCTGACAGAATGTGGGAAAAGGGTGTTAAAAGCATCTCTATGGTAGGAAAAAGACAGTGCTGAATGGCTCAAACTTTAATCTGGAGTTGTAGAAAGCCACATAGAAAAGCTAGCTGAAGCAGGACAAGCTAATAATGCTTTGCATTTCAAAGGATCTCAGAGCACTCTCCAGGACTTAGTTAAGTTTCAGAACACACCCGAGATGGACTTAACATCCCAGCCATTTTGCAGAGTTTTGCAAACTTAAAATAAATACAAATTATGCAATGCAGCCCAAACTAATTACCCTTCTTAACCCAGAAAAAGGAGCCTATGTTGTCAGGCCTTGGGTAACCACATCTATTCCTCAGAAGACTGAAAACAAGTGTAACGATTTAGAAGAACGCAATCCAAAAGAGAATTCACGATGTATTTAAGTTATCTTTGAATAAACCAAAGAGAAGAATCATTGTATGTCAGTAAGACAGCATTTGGACAGAGCACGTGGAAAGGCCAGAGCTGTCTCCCCGTGAAGGCAGGGCACTTTCAAAGACAAAAATTTAGGGATGCATGTAGGTGATTTCCTCGTGCATGAGAGGCAACTGGATGCCAGCAGTGGCACAGCAGAACACAGTGTAGATGTAGATTTCAGATGTATAGCTTAGTGATACAGTTTAGTGAAGGACTTGTTAACGTTAGGTCAGAGGTTGGACTAGGTGATCTCGGAGGTCTCTTCCAACCTAGCTGATTCTGTGATCTGCAAGCAAGGAACTCCTGGAGGGCTGGGCGAGCACCACCAGGCTCACTGCCCTGAGAGCAAAACTGGGCTAGGACTGAGGCCTGGAGACTGACAGCAGGTAGCACAGCTGGTTGGAGAGGGCTGCAGGCGCTGACAGGAAAATGACGAGAAAAGGCAATTTATTGCACGAGCCCCCTGTAAGCCAAAGCATGGTAACACGGTCATATTCACATACAGACGATCCACATTTAACAGCTGGGGAGGAGAAAGGAGAGGAAAACTTATAAATAAATAAACGAAACAGAGCAAAGAGATGAGCAACAACGCTAACGTATGACATTATACACCAGTATCAGGCTGACGAAGAGACGGCGGCCACCACTGCGCACGCGCGCCCTCGCGCCCCGCCCACTCCCCCCCAGAGTCCCAACGGCCGCTTCCGCAGCCGGCCCGGCCCGTCGCGGCCCGGCCGGCTCAGCGCCCCCCCTCCGCCCGCCCCGCTACCTGGGAGGTGACCATGATGGCGGAGTCGATGAGGAAGCTCATGGCGGACCCCGCGCCGCCGCCGGCCGCCGCCCCGCTCCCGGCACCGCGCTCCTGCCGCTGGCTGCAGCGCGCAGGCCCGGGGAAGGGTGAAGGGGCGGGGCGAGGGCGAGAAGCCGCCCCCCGCCCGGGGAGAGGGTGTGGGGAGTGCCTCGGGACACGGGCAGGCACCCCGCGCTGAAAGCCTCCTCGAAACTGATGATGGGGATGTTAAAAAGAAAGATAATAAAAACAAGCGGAATAAAGTTGGTTATAATAAAGAAAAATAAAAATAGTAAAACTTTAAAAATGCGTGTCCCTCACATTTCTCCTCGGGGGAAGCAGTCCCGCCAAAGATGGCGCCCCTGGTCAGAGCCCATGCAGCCCCGTCCCCAGCTGGGGAGCAGGGGGTGAGTGTGAGCTGGGCGCTTGCTGCAGGCAGCATTGGAGCCCACAGCCAGGCACTGAGTTACTTCCCTGCCTGCATCCTGCCCGCTGGCGGAGGTGCGTGTCTGCCCCCAAGAAGTGCACGAAGGAGCCGAGGGAAAGGGACTCCGTGCAAGGGCGATGGTGGCCAGTGTCAGGGGCGAGGCCTGTGCAGCTGCATGGCGCCATGTCCCGCGTCCAGCCCTTCCCGCTGCAACCCCAGCCAGGGGTGGCGGTCAGGCCTCGCAGCATTGCTGTCAAGGAACGGGGCCAGAAGGGAAGCAGAAGTTCAAACAGGGAATTTCCTGATGCCTATCGGTGTGAGATCCAATCCTTCATGTCACGGTCCTGCCCTTGTTTGAACCTAGTGGTGTTTGTGAATTTTTTTCCCTCTTAAAAATATGCCTGACTTTTGCCACTCAAAACTGACTATGGTTGGGGTAATAAATCACAGGGGAAGAGAGGGAATAAAGCAGGGCAAGTCGGGAGTTCAACAAAGCACGGAACACTTGCTGACTGAAAATCAGGAACTTTTATTCATTACAACTCATTTCACTAGGAAAATGGTTCTGCATTTGGTTGTGTTGAGTCACCGGATTAGTCCCACAGTCTCCGATAGTTTGGCTTTCTGTCTTGCTGTCAGTCATCTTGTTTTGAAATCTGTCTCGTCTACAGCAGTGCAAAGAGAAAAAAACATTCACCTTTCATAGGGAAATGAACTGAGGGAGCACATTACTCTGTCTGATCTGAGGCCCTTTTTTACAGCTTCTGGTATTGCTGCCAATTAATGTCAAGCTGAGATCAGAACTTCCCCATTCATTCTTCTGTGCCTATTGCTTAGAAATTGATCTTTCCTAAAGTGATGAGCCTGTTGAGCTTGGAGGGACCTGTGGTGGCTCTGTTCTGCACTGGTGGGTTGTGGGGCAAGGTTGCTTGCTTGATTGGTTGGTTTCTAAAGACAGAAATTAAATGGAAATCTTGTAAAAAAAATAAACTGTTCAAAGCCAAATTCTGTTCTTGTTTAACCTTGGCAATTCTGCTCATTTCAAAACAAGGGGAAAAAACAAGGTAGAGTTTGGCCATAGCTCATTAAACTTTCTTCATTGTGTGTATTTATAAATAGGCTTGAAACATGTCTGTGCTAAGCCGTAAATTACTGATCCCTGAGCCTTGGGAGAAACACACAGGGAAGAAGATGATTCCTGTTGGAAACCCTCACATCCACCCCTCCACCCCTGCCCCAGGACCTCTCCTGTAGGAAGACAAAAAGTTTAAAAGGCAAATAGGAAATTTATTCCATGTCGCTCCTCCTTCGACAGCCATGGGCATGCGTGTGTGGGGAGAAGAGTCCATGGCACGTCACGGACACAAAGGCAGCTTCCCAGCTGTGACAGGCCAGTAGTTTCACCAGGCACAATATTGATGAAGGTGCCTGGAGTGGCAAGGCAGCAGCCGAGGAAGGAAGGCTGTTCAGTGCATGTCAGGCTTGTGCTTAGCTCCATCTTTTATTCTTCCACATATTGAAGTGTGAATGTGGGAATTTTATGTTCAGTTCATAGCAGGAACTAGATTGAAGTCTTTCAAGTAAAACGGAAAGGTGGAGCATATTGAATTAAAACAGTTTGTTGGGCTGGAGTATATTTAGAGATAGCATAGGTTTCCAGAAGGTGCTACAGGGCATATTCGTGACAAATAGGCTTAGCTGGCAGCTGGCCATCCATTTTGTTTTATTTTCTCTCCAGAGCTTTTCATAAACAGGAGCTCTGAAGCTGCAAGTAATCTGACATCATTCTGATTTCTGAATTTCTTTTGAATTTATTTGTGGTGAGTTCTGGGTCTTGATTCTCACCAGCAATAGATGAATTCCTTTGTGGGGTTGTCTATGGCTTTTCTTTGAAATAATATATGTATGAAGAAATGCCTGAGAGTTTTTGTCCCAGCAATTCTTCATACTCCCTGGTTGAAGGATTTGGAAAAAAAAAAAAAAAAAAATTACCTACACTAGCTCTTCTTCTTGGTTCTGCCAGATAAACCCAGGATCTAGGACTTAAAAGTTAAATTATTTTAATGTCACTGACCTTCTTAAAATCCAGTGATACCAGATCTGGTAATGGGCAGGTAATTCATTGCTTACTTTGTCTTGCTATACCCTTGCCATGAGATACTAAGACTATGAGCTCACGGGCCTCTTAGCATCAGCATTCATCTGCAGCTGCCCCTCAGCTGGTGCCCTGAGCTGAACCTGGGGTTCCCTGCTGCCCTCCTGCAGGGACTGTGCTCAGCAGCTGCTTGCAGTCCAGGATTTTTTTGTGTGCTCATTTATTGAGCACTGAAACCCAATGAAACTGGGTTTCATTGTTCTGGTCATCTTTCCATCCAACTCTCCCCTGGACTTCAAAGAAACTCAGTAGGAGCCAACTTTTCCGTTTAATGTTTCTCCATAAATTCTTTGCTGTGTTGACTTATGTTTTCTGGTAGGCTATTCCATGATTTTTTCCAAGCAATATAGCCTTTCCTCCTAGGGAGAAAAAAAAAAAAAAAAAAAAAAAAAAAAAAGCTTGTTTTGCTTTAACTGGGCTAGGCTGGATCCAGCAAGGCGAAGGCCAGCAGTCTTTGTTTTTTCAAAATGTTCTGTCAGTAGCTCTGTAATCACCTTTTCTATTCAGTTCTATTTCATCGCCGATCAGCAAGCTTTAAAATGCACAGTTTTTTTGTTGACAGTACACTAAAATGCAGTCCTCTACACTTTCAGATGGATTTAAAGGCACAGTTGATACTGAAGTACTGGAGCTAGCAAGGTCTAAGCCCCTTATATTTCTTTGAGTTTCTCAGTTGACAAGTTTACTCATATATTCCTAATTTGCAGTGGTCTTTCCAAACCAGTTACATGACACATGGTTCTGGCCCCCTGGGGCTTCTCTAGCTACCAAACACTGGTTGTGTTTGTGCATTGGCCTCTGCTATGATTAGTTGGGATTGCTGGCTGAGACAACGCAAGCAAGCTCTACCAGAGCACCCCAGAGAGGCAGAAAATGCCCCACCCATCTGGTTCGCTACACAGTGGCTTCGCTGAGTTTTTGGCCTCTGGTGGGATAGGTAGTTCAGGCTGGAAGGAGGCAGCTGGTCCAACCTCCAGCTCAATGCAGCGCCAATTTCAAAGTCAGACCAGTCAGGCTTCTTACTCTAAGGATGGAAAGCCCACCATGACTCTGGGCACCTGTTTCACTGCTGAACCCCTCTCCACCTGAACATTTTTTTTCTTGTCAGAATTTTTAGTCAAAATTTTCCTTGCTGTTACTTGTGATCATTGCCTCTGACCCTTTGCTGTGCACCTCTGTGGAAAGTCTGGCTCCATCTTCTCTGTAATTCCCCATCAGGTAGCTGAAGACAGCCATGAGGGCTCCCCATCCCGTTAGCCCTCTCCTCTCTAGGCTTCGAACTGTCTGTTAGGACAGCTGAAAGAACAAATTGCTGAGAGAAAAACTTGCATTGGTGATAGAGACACGAGTCTTGCCCATTCTACTGAAATAGGTTTATGCCAAGCTAGTTGCAAGGAAAGAACTGTGTGCCAGGCTATGTCTTGGCAAGTCAACACACATTTATTTGCCATGGTTGCTACCCAACTGTATAATCACATTTGGTGTTGGCAAAAAGCCTTTCCTGAGCCCTGTTAAAAGGTGTAGTACACACAGAACCTAAGAAATGGTGCTATCATTCTGTCTGGGGAAAAAATAAAAAAATTAAAAAAATAAAGAATCCCATACTTAGACGACTCCCCTGATTTTGGTATGCTCATCCAGCCCTGGCCCTCAGGAAATCTGGCACCATATGCCATTTTATCACAGCAGCCTTAGGCTTATGGGAAGGCTTTAGTCTAGTTTTCATGGGTATTCCTGTCTTTATTAAACAAAACTGCGCTTAGGCTGGGATTATTCTCAGTTGTACGCCTGAAAAGCCATTTTCTATACAAACCAGCAATCTGCCACTTTTTTCAGCATTGTGTGACATGGCTGCTCTCTCAATGTAAAACTGCACAGTCAGTGAGTTACCGAGTGACTGGCAGGAGTGACTGGACTTTCCTCCCTCAGTAAGTAGATTTCAGACCCACACAGACATGAAGAGCAGAATTCCCCTCAAATCCCTCCCATCCTACAGAAGTAATCTGTACTTCATCATTCTTTTCAGTGCTAAGAGATTGTTGATATCTATCTCACTTATTGGAAATAATGAGTGTAATATGACAATTTTTGTGTTTTTACGTTCACGAAGGGTGTTTCTTCCTGCATGCCACGAGCAATTGTAAACTCTTCCATAGAGTTTCTTCCACAGAGATTCTGAAAAAATCACTTGAAATTTGCATCGAGTGGTTTTAAAGAGAAGCCCAGCAATATGATGCATTATACAACCCTCTCCCAGATGCCTTGTGAGGCCCTCAAAGTTGCCAAAGCTCCACCAACTTGCACCCCCCTCCAGAATCTGGCTTATTTAAGCATAGGTGTTGCCACAGAATGATGCTGGGATGGACAGGAGGGGTCCGTGGAACCTCACTGTCACTATGACTTCATACAGCCAAGCCAAGGCTAAGGTGGGAGAAATGGGTGGGGAATCAGCAGAGTCTTCTCCATTCATGGCAAGTCCACATCGGTGTTAATGTTGTCAGTGCAATGCAGTGTTTGCATTTTCAAAGTACCACCTTTCTTAGTCAAGGAGTCATATTAACCAAGTGAGAAGTTCTGGCAGGAAATAACAAGGATACAATGCATTTCAGCAGTGCTTTTCATCAGATCATTCCTACTTACTTTACAAACAGAATTAAAGAAGCCTCACAACATCCCTGTGAGGTAGGTGGAAATTCTTACACCCATTTTACAGGTGGAAAAAACAGGCACCGAGAGGTAAAGTGATTATCACAGCAAGTCAGTAGCAGAGCTGGAAATAAATCTAAGATCATTATCCTAGGTCCACTGCTCTAGACACTAAGAACACCAACTCCCACATGCTATCGTAAGCTAACACTACCTTTCTCTTCTACTTTCACCTCCTTTGGTGAATTTGACACTTGCATCTTGTGCTCCTTCCAGAGAGCCACGTGATCAGTTAATGATTTATTTGCACAGGGAGTCAAGGGGGTAGTACATACCTTTAAATGATCCAGGCATGACTCGTTGTCCAGTGACTTTCCCCTTCCCAAGATAATTTTCCCTGTTCTCTCTCTATATATGTTTTGCTTAATTATTTTTGAATACACTGAGTCCACAGCTCTGAGGCTGCTACGCAACTTCACTAGCAATTTCTTGAATAAATGATTAAATTTGTCTCACTGAGGGTGGAATAAAACACATTTATATGCTATCACATTCAGAAATAATCCTTTGCTCATCTGTAGGGCTTTCCATCCAAGGACCTCCCATCCTATTACTAACACAATATATTGAACCTCACATCATCTTCGTGAGGTAGAAAAATGATTCCCAATTGTACAAGAAGGAAGAATGACTTGCTGACAGTCCCACGGTGATTTCACTGCAGAGATGAGGCTGAACACCATAAAACCTGACTATTAGTTCCCTGCCCAGTTTGCTGAGAAGTGCTGCTTTGATGCCGTGGCTCATACTTGGCAGCTGCAGCTTCTTCAGCAGCCTGGCAGGGCACTCGAAAATTGGCTTGAAAGAAATCAACAAGCAGCTGACGGGATGCAGGAGGAAAACATTGGCTTAATTCATTGCACTGTCATGACCTGGAGGAAGAAATGAGCTTTCCTGTGGCAGCTGTGAAAGAACTACAGAGTGTCCATTCAGTATGTTGCATGTAGTGTATTCTACCGAGGCACTCCACTGAAAAAGAATGACATACTCAACATCTTATGATTAAAGACTGGATTGTCTGACAGCCATATTATGAACCATAAACCTCTGATGAATAAGCACTCATCTCTAAGTAGTCCAATGATCTAATGAAGGTAGGCATGTCAGAGGTCAGGAACAGGGATGGTTATTAAAATATTTTGCAAGTATAAGGACTTTGCATGTAATTAGAAGGAAATGGGGGTTGGGGAGATGTTCATCTACTCTGGTAAATTGGTATCTGGAAGGGTCAGATGTTCTGAAGAAAGTAGAAGATACCTCACACTGAATGGTTACAGGTTACTCTTTCCCTACAGGGAAATGTGTTTCCAACACCCTTCAATGAGTACGATCTTTTATGATCAGAACTATTACAACTCTCTTTTACCATCTCTGTGAAGAAAAAAATAAAATGTAATGCATCCCATCTAGTACAAATGCGGTGGTTTTGCTGTTCATCTAAATCATTGCTCTTTCTGGGATTCTAGCAGAGTGTTGGACACAATGGAATCTTTTCATAGAATCACAGAATGGGTTGGGTTGGAAGGGCCCTTAAAGCCCATTCAGTTCCGTGCCCCAACCATGGGCAGGGACACCTCCCACCAGCCCAGGTTGCCCAAAGCCCCATCCAGCCTGGCCTTGAGCACCTCCAGGGATGGGGCATCCACAGCTTCTCTGGGCAGCCTGGGACAGGGCCTCACCTCCATCACAGTAAAGAATTTCTTTCTAATACCTAATTTAAACCTACCCTCCTTTAGATTAAAGCTATTACCCCTTGTCCCGTCACTACACCTCCTGACAAGGAGTCCCTCCCCAGCTTTCCTGTAGGCCCCCTTTAGGTACTGGAAGGCCACTATAAGGTCTCCCTAGAGCCTTCTCTTCTCCAGGCCGAACAGCCCAACTCTCTCAGCCTGTCTTCATAGGAGAGGTGCTCCAACCCTGTGATCACCTTCGCGGTCCTCCTCTGGCCTCACTCCAACAAGTCCGTGTCCTTCTTCTGTTGGAGGCCCCAGAGCTGAATGCACTTTTCCTTCTAAAAAACTTCTCTCACTTTAGTTTTGCCAGGTGTCTTTGTGTTTACTATTCTCGTTTCTGTAGTAAAAGAATGAGTAAATGGTAGCCTCCAAATTCTCCCCCTGCATGTTCCTTCACATATCTTGCTTTGCCATATCTTTTCCCAAAACTGAGGAGGTACCTTCCAGTCTTCTGTCAAAAGGAAGTCTCTCTTAAAAACCTAGCAGCCTTTCTCAAAGGAGCAAAGATTATGACCACGGGCTGCAAACCTTGGGAAAATACACAGTCCCAAGGGGAGCAAAAGGATTAATAGTGTAAAAAAATACATGGCACTGCTATGGTGCTGAAGAATCCCAATGCACCCTACAAACTTTCTACATATGTACAGCTTATTACTTCACACATCAGTGAAGTTCAGCCACCTTTGTGCTAGAACATGGCAGCTGCGAAACAAGGAGTGGGACCTCCACCGAGCAGGTTACATCAGTGACAGAGGTGATTGTACCAGGGGTCGTCTGGGCTGGGACGCAGTAGAGCAGGACAGCTCGTATGAGTCCAAGCCCACCCGAGACCCATCTCAGACACTCGTTTGACTTCAGTGGGCTTTGAGTCAGCCCTGCTACAATGGGAGTCGGCAGGGGTCTTTTCTAGCTAATGGCAGGATGAGTTTTATGCATTGTGCCAAAGACTGTTTTTTTTCCTGACCTGGATTAGAGCCTGCCCTGGGAACAATGGAATGGGCTGCAGCCCAGCAGAAAGAATTCGCTGAGCTGGCAGGGTCTGAGGTTTGCAGAGCAGAGCAAATGAGAGTGCATACCTGCACTTTTCTGGCATGAGGCTCAGTTTTAGGAGGGACACAGCTGGTAACCTAAAGCTTTTAAATGTACTGCTGCACTGTCCCAGCCCAAAGGTGCTGCTGCAGTCGTAAAAATAAAAATCCACAGACATTTAAACATTTGCAAGCACATGCTTTTCTGCCTTTTGTAACCAAAAAGATTTACCGAGGCTCTGAGAGTTCTGCACAGACCTGTTGGCACAAGAGGTCTAAATGATCTTTTGAAAGGTCTTGTTTTATTCAAGACTTTGGCCTTTTATGTTGAAGTAGACCACTGGATGGCTCCGGTCTGTCAAATTAAAAACAAAGGATGTCAAAAGACTATTATCATATCAGACTTTTCAAACTCGAACAACCAGTTTTGTATTCAGAGGTTTAAATTGTCACATAGTCACCCAGACCTGTGGTTTAGGTTCACAGGTGCCTTCAGGACACCATACCTGAGATTTGCTGAGTGCCTGTAAGTCTGGGAGCTCCAGGAACTGAGCACATGTCAGGATCGTGCCATGAAGGCTTGTATTTGGTTTCGTGCTCTGGGGACTGTAGCTGTCCCTCCTTTCACAGAAAACTTCCCACGCTTGCTTTGCTAAATCGAGTTTCAGATCTTTAAGTCACAGGACTACAAGTAAAAAATATATCACTTGAATTTATTCTTCCCAGTACTCTGAAGTAGGCTTGGGCTGGATGACCCTCTTGGGAACAAATAATCCATCTGTGGGCATCTGCTAAATCCTAGAAGAGAGCTAGTGTTAACCTTGCCCACTGTCACTATCACTTGAAGAGTAAAAATATTTTTGAAAAAAGGAAAAATATTTTTACCTAACTCAAATTTGCATGTATAAACAAGTTGTGGACATTTTTGGCATTTTCTTTCTGAATAGAGAGGGGAAATAGTGCTTACTGTTATAGTGTGGTGATGCTAAACACAGAATTCACTTTGTTAATTAAATAAATGCAATTCCATGCCAACGGTGAAGGGGAGATCTGCTCAGTATGCAATAGGTGAAAACAAAAAGAGAATTACTAGATATGGTCGTGTATCAGCTGTCCCCCTACCTGGCTGGCTCATGAGACAGATCCTCCCCATGTTCCTAGAAAAATTTGGAACACAAAGCTTCCAGTAAGTACATTCACAGTGGTGGCATTTGGGTTTCACTGCTACATTTGGTCTTAAAAGATATCAGTTATGTTTACAGCATCAATATTACTGTAAGGAATGAGCTGGCATGTGGAAACAGGGAAAATGTTTTTTTTCAAATGGACATATAGGGCAAATAAGGCACAGTTACCATGATAATACCTTTCCAGTTGAGAATCTCAAGCAGAAATAATATTCAAATGACCATTTAGCACTTTGCTTAAAATATCTTTTGATTCTTTCTCTCTTCTTTTCTTTTACTCCTTTTCCTTTTCATGTGCTCCCCGTATCCTGCACCCTCATACAGTCAAATCATCTGACCTGGCCCGGCTGCTGGCTTTACTTAGCCTGCTGAGAGGTCTCATATCAGTGGCGAGTTCAGCAGGTGCTGAAGGCCCTTCCACTTCATCGCTCGCCACCTCCTCCTCTGCTTTCTTCACCCCTGGCTCTTCCTGAGGTCCTGGCTGTTCCTCTTCTTGTTCTTCTTCCTCCTCTGCTCTTACCTTCTCCTGTTCCGGTTCCTTTGCTTGTGCATATGATGGTAACCTCTCATCAAATGCCCTGGAGAGATCTTCCAGTGGCCCCATCCCAATCTTCTCCTCGAACTCATTGAAGGCAGACGGAAGGGGACTGGGCTCAACTCCTACTTCTGTGAGAGGGAAATAGTGGGACACTGGCTTCTCTTCTTCTAGCAGCTTGTAGCCTTTGGCCTTGGGGATGGAGGAGACTGTGATGGCATGGAGGGGCTTCTCTGGCACCTCCCCCACTTGCTCCTCTGCTGGTCTTCTCAGAGCCTTCCGGATCCTTTTCAGGATCAGGTGACTGATCTCCACCAGGTTGAGGAAAAGGGACACAGAAGCCACCACCAGCATGAACATAATAAAGATGGTCTTCTCTGTGGGCCTGGAGACAAAACAGTCCACAAGATTAGGACAGGGCCACCGCCCACAGCGGTAAAGGGGGAGAATTCGGAAGCCGTAGAGGAAATATTGGCCAACTATGAAACCCACTTCAAAAAGCATTTTGAAAATGATGTGGGAGATGTAGGTTCTTAGGAGGGTCCCCTCCAGGCGAAACTTCTTCGTCCCATCAGGGTTGTTGCCTTTGTTTTGATTTGGAGCCAGGGGCAGCTTCTCTTCATCCACCTCAGCTTGCTGCCGCCTCTCAGCTTCCTCCCTCTCTTTCCTCTTCTCCTCCATGCGGACATGGTGCACCGCATGCCCAAAGTACACTAGCGAAGGTGTGGATACAAAAATGATCTGTAGGACCCAGAGCCGGATGTGGGAGATGGGGAAGGCCTCATCATAACAGACGTTCTCACAACCAGGTTGCTGGGTGTTGCACACGAAGTCTGACTGCTCGTCTCCCCATACAAGTTCGGCAGCTGTCCCCAGAATCAGGATGCGGAAAATGAAGAGCACTGTGAGCCAAACTCTCCCGATGACAGTGGACTGCTCGTTCACCTGCTCTAAAATGTTCCCCAAGAAACTCCAGTCACCCATTTCTTACTGTCTAAGGAAAGAAAAAAGAAAGAGAATGACCACAAGTTATGCTAATGTTTTCCCACTGATGCCTGTTGTTGCTTTCAACTAGTATTTCCCTAACATGCTTTGGAAACAGAAAGAAGGATTCTTGCTTGCCCTGATCACAACGATTTATTAGCAGGAGAAGTTCTGAGAAGCCAGAGCAAACTGCTTACCAAATTCTTTCTTCCTTGGCTCTAAGCAGTCACTTACTTTTGAGCCAAGGAGTATATTTAACTCCTTTTCCAGATAGGAGTCTTCTGTGGTCTCTCGTAAGCTCAGTTGTGTGTGCCTGCTTAGAGTTTATACACGTACAGACACTTGCCAGCAGTACAGAAGAACACATTTATCAGCATGCAGCTGCAGCAGTTAGAAGGAGTGAAGCTTTCAAGCACCCAGGCTCTTCTTCAGCAGAGCCACACATGGGTCAAACAGATCTCAAATTGGTGCCTGTCTTGTATATATACAAACCTGGACTCTCTATAGGTTGCATATATTAAACGCGTATTAGAAATCACTCTGTTAGGTAACAATAGCAATAGCAACAGCATTACTATGTAAGTAATATTTTATAAGATTAATAACTACCTTATTTACTATTTCTGCTATACAATAAACATTATATATGATATAATTATTTAGCATTATTGGAGTTACTGAATCCGCCTTTCAAGTCAGTTGCGTCACTGACATTGGAACCAACCTAGAGAGAAACACAAAGATCTGTCACTGGAACCTAAAATACTAGTTTCTCTGTAAAATGTGTGTTGCTATCCCAGGCTAACACAGAGACAGAAGCCAGCTACAGATATCCTATTGGAAAGCTAAGAAAGTAGTCAGTTTTCAAGAAACACAGATCAAACATTACATCCCTCAATATTTTTACATAATAAGGGGTTATTCCTGGCCAGGGCTTCATCCTGTGTATCCAAAACTTCCTACTGTTTAATTTTAGGTAAGGGAAAAATCTATGAATGCAGGAATAAAGAGGAAACTTTTTAGGGGTTGTCTGATTTAATATATCGCAGTAGTCTGAAGTCTCTGAGGAGTGCAGAATATTACAGTGACCCAGAAAGAGCGACTCGTGGACAGCACCAATAGAAACAGCTAACATTATTCATAAAATAGCTGTTCACAGGGACCTAGAAGTCCATCTTTCAGATGCTACCTCCATCTATAGTTTTCCAGATGCAGACACACATATACACGTGCTAGGAAAAAAGAATGTACAGTCAACAGTATGGAAATCTGAGTATTTCAACTTCCCTCCTCCTTCAGATAGCACTGGGATATATTTGTGATGCCATATGTTATGACACACCAACGCATACCAGTCTGTTTCAGCTACTCTGTGTACATATTCACACATAGACAAACACACAAAATATTGAGAGTTCTGTGACTCTGGGGAATTTCACAAATTTTCAACGAAAAAAATCCTTGTGATGTCATTTTTCTAAAACAAGATGGACTGATTATTCTCATCTTCAAACACCGTAAAATTTTAACCCCAGACATTCACGTTAGAAAATGAAGACAAAACACAGTCCTTCAGCGTGCATAAACACCTTGCAAGCACAAGCAGCAAACATATAATTTAATCACTGAAGAAAATTGCTACTTTCTCAGTCATTAAAGTTGTGTAAAGGAGTGTGTTAATGTCAGCACTTACATTAACAAGTCTAGCAGAAGATTATGCTGTTTACATACATTATCTAAGCTGATTTAAACATTCTCTTTTTGCAAATTCACAGAGCAAAGTACACCAAACAGTTACCAATCATGTGCAACTCTGTAAAAAACATGACTGCACAATATAAACTCCATTGTTCCCAGGCACTGCAGTGAACTACATCCCTTTCTTTCCTTGTGAGTCACACTGCTATCCACAGCTACCAGTTGAACATTTCCATTACAGCATGGAAGAGCATTCTAGACATGATAAACCTTATCACACAGAAAACTCACTGTAGAAGAGATGGAAAAATGTTTCCTGACTCTATCAGATGCAGCTTGCTACACTTGGCTAAACTCCTGTGATCACTTCGGAACTTGCCACGTTTTTCAACGCTCTGTCATGGCCACCCTATTTCCTGCAAGTGAAGTTACTCAAGGTTTCTCAGTTGGCTTAACTTTAAGGAACAATTTTGGGTGGATTGGAGATGAGTAGTACAACCAATTCAGATGCCTAGGACTCCACCTGCAGTCAGCCAGCTCCTCAAATCTCAGAAAAAAAAATAAAGAAAAAAAGAAAAAAAGAAAAAAAAAAAAAGATTAAAGAGATGAATTTACACAGTCCCCTTTTCCCTTAAATTGCCTGTCATGAGGAAAAGAGCAGGAGTCCACCTAAGCCCACTCAGAGTTGACAGACTCATATTCTAACTCACATGGGCTTTCTGCAAACCCCCTCCCTGCTATTCTAGATGCTGCTATCTGAGCATGCTACCAGCAAGAAAGATCGCATAGATTAAGGATGTTGAGCAAGCAACTTGCCACTGGGAAAGGTTCCACCGAAGAATTGTGTCCCCCTCCTCTCTTGGCACTCTGCAGTGAAGAGTGAACTTTTGTCTCTCTTCTTCCCTACCCTAAAAGTCCCAATCTTGTCGCACGACTGAGCAGATATGACTGAATTGGCTCTGATGGCAGGTTTTAGTTGCCCTGCAATATTTAAGCTCTGAGCCAGACGGCTTTATGAAGTGAGTGGCAGTTGGTGATGTGGGGAACAATAGAGAGAGAAAAAAAAAAAAAAAAAGAGAGAAAGAGAGGCAGAGACACAGAGAGGAGAATCCACTGAACATGAAAAAGTGGAGGGGGGAGAGGAGAAGGCAATGGGCAGTAAAAACCTAATTCATGCATAAAGGGGAGTTTGCACAGTTGAGCAGGGACTGAAGCATCTCTGCAGATCTGCTGTGGTTCAGCACAGCTGTGTGTGTCCCCACTCACTAGTCTTTGGGTGTCATCATGAGACAGGTGAAGACGGAGCACCCACATCTCTGGTGGTGGCAGAACTAATTGAATTAATTTATTACCCTAGTCTCAGCTCTGACAACCAAGGCATACGGCTGATTTCCAGCACAGGTGGTCACTAAGGCAATGCATCTGAGTTTGGCATTCTTGGATACTTTGGTCTGCTCTTTAACATCTTTTACTAGGAAAAAAGAACCATCAGTCAATCTTATCCAAAGCTGAGAAATACTAGTTTTACTGCCTAGCCTTTCAGCATCTTTGTTCTGCTTAGTTTTTCTTCCAAATGCATTTTGCACATGCATCAAAAATGTCTAAAACAAACTGTTTTGTTAAGGAGTGTAGCCGAATTCCATCAGCCCAGCAAACAGGAATGTTACCTCAGGCATACTTGCCTACCCTCAGCCATCTGCAGAAATGCTGGAGACCCTGCAGAAGAGAAATATCTCACGTTCAGTAATGCATCCACAAGGACAACTGCTCTATGAGTTTTGATTATGAGGCAAAAGATATGACTTTATGCTGAGGTGGTATTTTTGTAGGTTTTTCTGTATGAATTGTTCAGAACATGCTCTCATTGCCCAGCTCCTAAGAAAAAGAAGATTATGGATGCAAGATCTGCTAGGCAATGATACAGGTACCAAGCTTATAAAGTGACAAGTCAGCAAGTTGCTCTGCTCCCTCTTTACACAAAATCACCACGGAATTTAATTTCCCAGAATAGCTCTGGGAGATGCTGTTTCTAGAAAAGCTGTCATTTGAAAGAGATATTATAACATGAGGGCTACAAAATTATTATATCTTCAAACCAATCGTTTGAGGCCTCTTTTAAGCATTTCTGGGCATTTGTGCCCAAGTAGGTTCAGAGCTTCAATTCAACAGCTGTCTTCCCAAGCAGTTTTTAAGCTGAGTTGCATAGTCCCAGTATCTAAGGCACAACTGGAAGCAGAGAGGATGGTTTTCAGGCTGGATTTCAAAAGAGCTAGAGATGGAAGAGAATCAAATTTTGCAAGAGGGACCAGTTTAGAGACAAAGAAAAATCAATCTCTATGCATGAAGTTGGAATAAAGGTCATATTCTGAACACCTTAATAAATCACTCTCTTAATAGAGAAGTAGTAGAGGTCTGGTACACGACATTTTTCAGCTCAAGCTATATAAAGCATTGGAAGAGACTTCCTGGCGAGAGGACACACAGAGGAGAAGATACAGAGCCCAAGAATATGCACTGATTAAGAACAGGCACAGTTTGTTCAACGAGAGGAATAAGGATGGTAAAGAAGAGCAAGGAATTATTTTGTTGTTTTGTTTTGCTAGTCGCTGCTGAGATAAACTAGGATGAGTACATGAGTCATGTACTAATGGTTGTCACTGCCACCCTCATCCCCACTTTGGGAAACAGTAAAAGACAGAGGACTGACTGATACAACCAGGAGCTAATGTCTTTAAATAATGCCTGCAAGCTGCTGTATCACAGAGGCCAAATGGTTCAGACATTAAACTGCCCATCCCTTTTCAGACTGAAACTATTCTTTTGAAAAACAGCGCTGGCTGAACATGCATATCCCTTTTCTGGGCCCTATCTCTCTAATTAAATAAGCCAAAACTGAGATCTGGTATATAACTACATGGCTACAGTCCATCTCTTAATTACATCCAGCTACTGTCAGAGACATTTCCCATTAACTTCCTATCTGCCATTTGCAAATACTCTCCAAATATCAAACACTTTCTGGCAAGATGCAAAACTGCTTGCAAGATGTAGCTGATGCAGAAATTGTATTCAAGTTACTCATCTTTGGATATATGTAACCTTCACTTGAACGATCAGTGTGAGTTTTTTGCTATCACTGGGATGCACAGCCTTTAATATGGGAACAGTGAGCTTGCTGGACATTTCTGGTTTGGGGAAAACCACATGGTGCCTTTAACTGGATTCCTGAAAAAAAATAAACAAACAAAAAAAAAACAAGGCAACAAGGCTCTGGGACAGATTTTCCAGCTCACTAGGGCCTCCTCCTCCTGCACAAGTACAGAACATAGCCTAAATAAAGATGGCCAATGAGGAATTCCTCTTGTATTGGGACTACACAGGGAAGTGATTGAGATGGGGATGGAGAAGAGAGGGCAGAGCAGTAAAAGAACAATTGGACTTGACTCTCTCAGCCATCGGGGAAGTGCTGGGAGTCAAGGCTACCTTTGTAATATGAAGGTGGTGGCTGTGAAAGAAAGGAGGAGAGACAATAAAACCAAAGGTCTAGAAGACTGGACCTAACAGAGCATGGGACATCTGTGTGAGTCTGCACAAGAACTGCAACACTGACAGTGCCAAATCAACTCTGATCAACACTTCCAACCTGTGTACCTGGCCTAATTTTTATGCTTTCATTAAGTAATGTGTAGAAGTGCTGAGTACATCCATCACCAAATACCAGTACAAGAAATACTTGTGGCTGATGTGAGTAACATTGTTACTAGGACTTCTTGCCTTCAGAAAAACCATGGATGTCTCTAGCACTTTTAAGACATTATTTTCTTTGGAAATAAGTTTGCTTCATTGAGGAGAACTTGTAGCAAGCTCACTACCCAGTACTTCATGAGAGCAGACTTTGTCCTCTTCAGGGATCTGCTTGATAGAGTACCTTGGGATAAAGCCCTGGGGGAAGAGGAGTCCAAGAAAGCTAATATTCAAGAATCGCCTCCTCCAAGCTCAAGAGTGATGCATCCCAGCAAAGAAGAAGTCAGGCAAAAATGACAGAAGGCCTTCACAGATGAACAAGAAGCTCCAGGACAAACTCAAAAACAAAAAGGAAGCCTACAGAGAGTGGAAGCAAGGACAGGTCGCCTGGAAGGAACACAGGGAAATTGTCTGAGCAGCCAGGGAATAGGTTAGGAAAGCTAAAGCCCTGATAGAATTAAATCTGGCCAGGAATGTCAACGTCAATGAGAAAGGCTTCTTTAGTATCTCAGTGATAAAAGACTAAGAAAAATGTGGGTCCTCTCCAGAAAGAAGCAGAAGACCTGATTACCTAGGATCTGGAGAATGCTGAAGTATTCAACAGCATCTTTGCCTCAGTCTTCACCAGCAAGAGCTCTAGCCACACAGCACAAGTCCCAGAAGGCAAAGGCAAAGACTGCGAGAATGAAGAACCACCCACTGTAGGAGAAGATCAGGTTCAAGACCAGCTAAGGAATCTGAAGGTGCACAAGTCTATGGGACCTGATATGATGCACCCAAGGGTCCTGAGGGAACTAACAGATGAAGCTGCTAAGCCACTATCCATCATATTTAAGAAGTGGCAACCTGGCGAAGTCTTCACCAACTGGAAAAGGGGAAATATAACCTCCACTTTTAAAAAAGAAAAGAGGAAGACCATTCAGATGAGAGCCACAAGGATGATCAGAGGGCTGGAGCACCTCTCCTAGGAAGACAGGCTAAGAGAGTTGGAGTTGTCCAACACAGAGAAGAGAAGGCTCTGGGGAGATGTTAGAGCAGCCTTCCAGTACCTAAAGGGGACATACAAGAAAGCTGGAGAAGGACTCTTTATAAAGGAGGGTAGTGATAAGATAAGGAGTAATAGTTCTGTACTAAAACAGGGTAGGTTTAGATTAGATATGAGGATGAAATTCTTTACTCAGAAGGAGGTGAGGCCCTGGCATAGGTTGCCCAGAGAAGCTGTGGATGCCCCATCCCTGGGGGTGTTTCAAGGCCAGGCTGGATGGGGCTTTGGGCAGCCTGGTCTGGTGGGAGGTGTCCCTGCCCATGGCACGGGGTTGGAACTGGGTGGGCTTTAAGGTCACTTCCAAGACAAATTGTTCTGTGATTCTATGACTTCTCATTCTTGAGCTGCTTTGAAGTTGGTCACTGAGCTCCCATCTCCTGGCACCACTGAGACAGTAAAATCTCCGCTATAATTCAGCCTTTTGCTCACAAACTACGAGGTCACTTGGGGAATGTGAGATTTTTCATTCCAGATGGATTTTCAACACAGACATGATGTCAGGACAAGGCAAGGCCATGCTATTGAACAGCTCTGTTCATGCATGATAGCAGATTGTGCAATTATATAGCGCATAACCCTGGATAATGATACCTCTCCGTCAAACAAAGTTATCTTCTCCTGATCTGCTTAGCTAGAAAGTGGCACATGCTTCCTGTTCTTCTGCTGAACATACAAACCTTTCACTCATGGCTGAAGCTGAATATCAGATATATTCAGCCTCCCTGCAAGAACCTGGGAGCTTTACCCAATGCTCTTCTCTGCTAGATGACCACCCAACTTAGTGGATGTTTGCTTTCTAGTAACATGCTTCTTTGTCCATCCTTGAGCCAAAACTGTCTACCAGTCTGATCATTAGAGATGAGAATCTCCCCAGACTTCCTCTTCTCTCTACCACCTACTGGCGTCAGAAATCATTTAAACGTAGCTAGTGCTGGACAAATCTTTGGACAGAACTTGCCATGTCCCTGCAAAACTGGCAAATGTCAGTGTCCCCATTTTAAGGGCAGAGCTCTAAGATTTTTCCAGGATTTGCCCAAAGTTGAGCATCTTTTCAGAGCCCTCAGGGAACTGGAGAATATATTTCGCTAGAAAACTTCAAACAAAATGGAAAGAAAAGAGAGGGAGAAAAATATAAAGCATCAAGAAGGAGGGAAACTGGGGAAGTATGCAAGTAACAGAAAAGGTGAAGTCAGGGTTGGATTAATCTGGGGCTCAAGTGGAAAATAAATACTTATGGGAAATATGTTTTTAATTTAAGGGATGGAACAAAACTAGACAACGAATAAAGATAAACAGAGCAAAAGTGGAATGCCTTTCAATATCTCTTTAACTTAAATGCAGTTCTGCTCTGAAAATTACTGTTATAAGAGGACCTGGGGAATTACAGGCCAGTCAGCCTGTGATACCTAGAAAGATACTGGAGCCAATTATGAAACAATCAATTTATAAGTATTTAAAGGACAATAAGGTGATAAGAAACAACCAGCAGGGAATTCTGAAGAACAAACCTTGTCAAACCAGGCTAATGTTCTTCTTTGACTAATAGGTCTGGTAGATGAGAAGGAAATGGTAGATATCAACTATGTTGACTTTAGTGAGCATTTCAGAAATATCTAGATCACAGACTCCCCCAGAGCAGCAAGCAGACCACTGTGCAGCATCTACACATGTTGAAGTACCATAATAAAGGGTAATTATCAGGGCTTCGCTTTGCCAGCTGGGAGGATCACCTCCCTGAAGTTCTGGCCCCAGGGCTGGTCTGTGTTTCCTTGAGTGATTCAGACAACAAAACGGAGGACAAAAGGGAAAGGATGTCAGCTGGGTTGGGGTCTGCCATCCCTTCTGAAGACAGAGGGATGGGAGAGATCAGAAGTTGAAATGAACAGGAGACACTGGAGAGCTGGCCTGCAGAGGTGATTGCATCAAGGTGTAATTCAGAAATGATGAGGGCATAGACACCAAACACACTGGTCCAAAGTAGATCATGACCATTTTGACAGCAGTGCAGCACAGAAAGGGCTGGGGTGGGACCGAATACAAGTCTGTTAAGTGAGATTCCCACAGAAAAAGACAAATCTCATTCTGAAGTGCTTTAAGGGGAGTTTTGTGTATAAGACAAAGGAAGCAATTATTCTGTGCATTTACTGGGTAGTGCTGAGCTCTCAGCAGGAACAGTATGTCCAGTTCCAGGCACTACATTTTACAGAAGATGTTGACGAATTGGAGAAAGTCCAAAAGAAAAAAGATAAGAGATGAAAAAAAAAAAAAAAAAGAAAAAAAAGGAAAAAAAAAGAAAAAAAAAAACATGACTTATAAGGAATGGATAAAAGAACTGGGTTTGTTTTCTCTAGGAAAAGAACAACAGGAGGGGAAGCATGGTAACAGTCTTCCAGCACATAAACATTTGTTATAATGGGTAGAAAGACTAAGCAGTTGTCCTCCACATTCACCAGAAGTAGAAGAAGAAATAATCAGCTTAATTTGCAATAAAGATGATATAGCTAAACATTAGAAAAACACTTTGCAGCGGTAAGAACAGCAAAGCACTGCAGCACACTGCTTGGGGAGGCTGTAGAATCACAGGAGGTTTTTATGAAGAGGTAAACAAACATCTGTTAAGAATGATCTTATCTCATAAAAAGGAAAACAATTGGAAGGGAAGGGGGAGGCTTTCTGAGGTCTTCGGCCCTACAGTTTTATGATTTCTTGGCACTTGTCTCCAAGAAATATCTTCAGTAAATAAAAAGTATCTTGCCACCCACCCTGAAAACTCAGCCTGGACATCCTGAGTTGCCTACACCACACAGCGCAATGCTGAGCTGGGCAGATATCAGCTCAGGTCTGAAAGCAGGTCTGCTGTGTCAGCAACGTGTTCCACTTGAGCTAATTATCTCCTCTCCAGAGTGGGGCTAATGAGCTGGGGCAGTGTGAAGCACACTGGTGCTATGCTGCTTCCCATGCTGGGGCTAGCTCGTGCCAGGCTAGCAGAGGTGTCTCCACACCCTCTGCCTGCCCTGCAAGGAGGGCTGTCCTCGAGGAAGCTTTGGGATGGTCACTGCTTTATACTTCACTTCAGTAAGCAGTGATTGCTCTGAATGTGCTGTGGATTTAGAGCTTCATGCTTAACGTAACCACATTTCGTAACCACAATTCGTTCTCCTACTATCGCAAATGTGAGATTAAATGCCGTGCCTTATTTAGAGCATTTCATCTGGACATTAAAGCTAACCATGAAAAACAGCATGCGAGTGACCCACGGCACTGCCAGTAAGAACCTCTTCTTCTCGCACAGTTTAGCGCTGACCTTTTCCAGAGATGCTGATTTTATCTTTGGAGCAATAATAGCCACCCACCTCATCTCGGCAGAACCGCTGGAGTGGCATCAGCAAAGCAAAAATAGGAAAACAGCCTCTGCCAAGCGGTCTCTCGGGCTCCCACAGCCTAAACCACTAGCGGGCGGTGTTTTCTCACTCATGCACTGCACAGCACCAGGGGAAACCGAGGGATGCAATGGCTGAGAAAGGCGGCACAAGGTGTCTGTTATGCTATGTCTGCACCCTACCTTTCTCTTCCCTCATGTCTTAAACCTTTTCTGCAGATACAAAACTAAGGCGAGCACAGGAAAGTTAAGATGATGCAGTTGATCTTAAGATGATATGCTTGGAATACAATTTTTATAGTACCTTTTTAATGGTTAAATAGATGTAGATAAGCTGATGTGAAGATCACTTTTTTATGGCATTGATTTTGCCTATGTAAACAGTGTCGACTTTATTGACAAAGCATTCCTTTTGATAGTATAGTCTGTGTTTTCTCTTGAATCTGTATCCCTTACCCAACAAACATTTGTGATGTATACCAACTGACCTGCACGATTTCCCCTTTAATAACAGCACAGTTAATAATAAAATCTGAACTAAGCTCACAAAGTAACTGTAAGGCAAAGGAGATACGCTGTCAATGGTCAAAGGTAGGTGTACTGCAGCAGAAGCACAAACAGCACTAGGAAGAGAAGAATAATCTTAGACACGTGATTTCACTGCTCAGCATGACTTCACTTAGAACTTGACTGAGCTTCACAGACTTTACAACAGCGCCCAGGTTAGAAATTCCATGTTCTCACGCTAAAGCAGATGTTATTTCTGAACAGGTGCGCTGGGACAGGGCACAGAGCTTGTAGACAAGGTGTAGCATGTGCATTACAGAGCCATCATAGAGAAAATACTTTTCCTGGGTCCCCATGTGTCCTCTTACCTAGCCCCTTCTCTTGCCCTGAACCTGCCCTGGTCAGACATGGAGATGCAGCACATGAGCTGGAGGGCATCACTGAGAAGACTGGCAGCTGCATACTTAGGTGGCCCCTGGACTCAAATTTCTCTCTACATATTTTCTACATTATGTCCTTTCCACTGCTGTTGAGATCCTCCTCAGAGAGACGGATTAACTGTTGTGAGGTATCAGAGCACTCAGGGAACACATTGCTTACCGCCAATCTGTACTACATAAAGCGGATCCAGGGACGGGAGGAACATGTACCTGATAACACTTCTGGTAATAATTGCTCCAGGCCTGCCAGTAAAATAGGGGCTCATATTTCCCCAACCCTTGCAGAGATCCGTGTGTTTGTTTTATCAAGGCTTTTTGTACAATCCCTTAACATTCTCACGCACAAGATGCTGGAAGGGACCAAGCTTCTGAAGGACCTGAACAAGAGGGCACGTCTGGAAACTTCTTGTGTTACCTCCCTGTCCACAAGGTTTGTTGCCTTTCAGTTTCTGCTGGGGGCTCGTTCCCTAGTCATTTCTCCCTTCTTCTGGGCAATCCTAACACCACCAAGGCCTGCCTTGCTGAGTGGTAGGCTCAGGGCTCTCAGGAGCGTTGTCACCACCCACTCTCCACCTTTATCTCCCTGCCTTCATTTCCACACCACATCATTCTGAAATGGAGGTACCCCATGCACACAAGGCATGGAGGTGGCTCAGGAAAGCTCATAAGCAGGACAGGGCAGTGGGAGGAATGGCAGAGCAGGCCACCATCCCTATTTCTCCCTGTCCCAAGAGATGAGCATACCTGCCATGCACTCTGGCTGACCTCAGCGTCCCATTTCCCACAGCAGAGTACGTTCCCAGCCTCTCTGGGGAGGACATCCGTGGGGACGGTTCCTGTTTCCCTGCCCTTTCAGTCATTTGCCTTCCTGAACCTGATATGATTGTTTCTTTGGGCACAGTGTAAAGATGCCAGCAAGGAACGGAAACCTCTCATGCCTCAGCAATTTATTAAGAAGGATGTTATTGAACTTGGAAACTGTTGAGCCAGTCGTTCTCTTTTCCTGATTAAGAAGATAACCCACTCATCCAGATAAATCATCCATCCAAAGGTCTTGGGCATTCCCTGAGATAATTTGGCTTCAAATTAATAAACAGCAAGGTGGAGGGAGGCAGGAAGAATATGTAGAAAATATAGATGCTAGGGCTGAAGGGCTTCCAGTTTGAAGAAACCTTTTTTTTTTTTCCCCATTATTTCCAGCAAACTGCAATCCCTTAGAGTCCTGTTACTACTCAGAATAAATATTAACAGTAATATGGTTAAAAGCATTATTAGGATCCTTGTACAAGGAGCATTAAAACTCTTTGGGTATCCCTCATTCTGTGTCAGACCTGGCAAACTTTCAGCAGCTACTACTTTGACGAGTCCCACTTTGGAACAGCAGCTGTCAATAACTCTTCTACTTTCTCAGCACCACACGCCCCCATTCTTGTCTGATCGATAAATACCATTACAGTGAATGCAGGTATTACTACAGATGGTTCCTCAGCAAAACACAAGCATGTATTTTAATGGTTTGTGACTCCGGTCCCTTAAGAGAGGAAGAGCGTCCCTGAAGCTCTGAAGAGAGGATGCAAACAGTAATAAGTTGTCACCCTGCTCCAGCCCAGGAAGCAGCATGTCTGGCTTTCTAATCCTGCTGCTGTACATCAGCTCTGCTGAGTGGTGTCAGGTATATTCAGCTGCAGCCCCAGCTTTTCCTTTCAAAAGTATGTCCTTCTTTACAGAAGCACAATATAGAAGTCAAGTCTATTCTAATATATCATCTTCAGCTGTATACAGTCGTGGCATCCCTTTCCATTTTATATTCATTGAGGCTTTGCCTGCCCAGGATCCTACAGCTATAAGAAATTGTAAAAGATTCTGGGATGGCTTGTGTGACTGAGTGTTAAAATCAATGTCTATAGCCCTAACAAAGATTGAGATAGCAGAAGCAGGCTAGAAAAAGAAAAGGTATTACCTGGTCTCTTGCTTGTGATTTTGAATTCTGATTTTCTAATTAACAATACTGAATATCAGTATTCAAATAACTGCTGCAATGACTTGGATCTGCAACAGACAGCTGAGCAACACTGACATATGGGAGCATTGGTTATTCAAGTCTTACCTAAAGAAAAAAGAAAGCTAAGTGATTATTTAGTTTAACACATGCTGATGTTGCTGACTTAAAAATAGCTCTAGGGATTTTTAAATGTTCTAAGCAGTTTTGTGATTTTACAAATCTTAAGTCCAAAACATTCAAAACTTGTGTTTCACCTCATCCAAGTGGCTAAAGTACTGGTAGAAATGAGAGACCAGTAACAGGCTTACAGATTAACTGCATTGTTAAATGAAAGCAAAAGAGGTCCAAAATGGTAATGCAATGCCTTCAAGGGCATAATGCTTTAAAAAGGTCTGTTTCCTAGCCCTGAAGAGAATTGGGATTTAAATAAGAAAATATGAATAACGATTGAGAACTGCTTAAAAGAATTTACTAGTCACCAAAAATACACAACCCCCAGTAAAGAACAGCGTAATGATTAAAAAACTACAATCAGATGTAAAAAGGAAGTGGTGGTGGCTTTAAAATAAGTCAAACTTGTATAGCAAGTAAAGGAGAGGCTGAATATAAACCAGAAGACAGAAATTACAAAAAACTGATGATGGAAGTGAAATGGGAAAAAAGACTAATAAAGCATTTTTATTTTTTTTTTTTTTAAAGTAAATTAAGAATGAAATGAGTCCTAATCAAGGTATTGATCCTTTATCAGTTGGAAATGTTAGATTGTTCAATAATAATGCAGACAAGACAGATGAAGTCAATAAAAACTTCTGTCCAACTGCCAGGAAAAAAAAGTAGATGAAGACAACATTTTTGATGACTTGTCTATTCCTATAACTTATCAGAAGAATTAAATACCAGCTACTAAAACCAGGTATTTTAAAATCAGCAGGATGGGATACTTTACACTAAAACTTTCTTTTAAAAAAAAAAAAAAAAAAACTGCACAGGAAGTCTTGCACTATTTGTATTGATCTGTACCTCTTGGTGCAAAGGAGAAGAAAGCCTGTAATCTGGCATGTTGTAAAGTCTACATAGAGAGGCATAACTGTGGTATAATTATGTCGTAACTGTAATTATTCATAGCTAACTACAGACCTGTGATATGATCTCAGTCCTAAACTAAATAATTAAATGGCTAACACAGAGAGTAAAGACAAAAAGGAGAGAAATATAACTGGGGACAAGCACCCCTGGCTTTATAGAAAATTCATGCCATTCAACAGTGTTGATATTTTTCTCTGAGGAAACTGCACATATCATTGTTAAATATAGCAAAGCTGGTACAGTATGCTTAAGATCCTGGAGGGCAGTTTCCCTTCTATCTCATGGCAATTTGATTAAAGAACTTGCTTGACATAAAAATAAGATAACAGTCATTAAATGGGCTATAAATGGCCTATCGGACTGGTCCCAAAATACAACTGAGAAGCAGAAGTGGTTAAGTTTACAGTATGTTTGTACCAAAATCCTGTACGGCTTTGGTCTTTGCCCTCATAATATTTTTAGTCCATAACCTGGAAGAAAACAGTGACATTTGCAAAATATTTGTTAAGCCCAGAAAACAGATATATCATGAAAAGGGGGACAGCTGATCTAGTGCATCCCGGATGACACAGTTAGTTGGAAACACGCAGAGAGGGCTCGCTTTAGGGGAAGGAAGGTCATGTCTTGCACATCCACAAGGAGAAGAGCTGTAGCTCTGCAACGAAGAACTTTGTCCAGGGAAGCAATGACTCTGCAGAGGACTCCGATCTCAGGGCAGCTGAGGAGCTGCACATGAGCTCACAGTAAAACTCTGTGCTTGAAAGAGCTAATGCGACCCTTGGATGTACATGTAGGTGTGTGTATCACCTCAATACTGTTCCTGGTTTAACCTCCAGTTTTCATAACGGTCTTCCAAAATCAAAATTATTTTTATTTTATGTCACCATTATCCCTTCTCCATGACCCCAAGACTCAGCAAATTAGAAAAAAAAGTGCTTATTTTCTGATTCAAAATCAGCTTTTTTTTTTTTTTTTTTTTTTATGACTACCTGCTAAAGCTGGTTTGAACAAAGAATGTACCTTCCAGGATTGTCTTCTCACCTTGTACTGATCATTTGATATCTGAGCTCTACTCTTCTTTAGTGCATCTCCCAGAAATAATTTATGATCCATGAGGAACTCCAGGAAGCATTATCCTGGGGATTTTTGCTCATGCATTTCAAAAGCTGGTCTCATCTGCAAGCCATGTCTCATTTCTCCGTTCTGGAAAGCTAGTGCCTGTCTTTGCTATCCATACAAGAGAAACAGCATGAAGGACAAAAGCAAGACCATGTGAGAAGCAAATGGAAAGTGAGAAGACTAGAATTACTGAAAAGTAAAATAAGAACATCAAAGAACACTCAGCAGAAAAGAAATAAAGGAATAAACATGCTGCCCAAGGACAATACATATGCCAAAGTACAGCTTAGAGACAGCTTGAATGTAGACCTTGCATCCTTCAAGTTTAACACAGAAGATGCCCCACAAAGCTTTTAGGGGCATTTGTATGAAAGGGTATCATGTATCAGCACCTGAGCCGCCCATAACAGACTTGTATCTGTCTAGCATGAAGATGCCAGCAACCTCCTGCTCGTTACTGTACTGTTTCAGCTCTATTGGAGTACAAATTCTTGTCTTGGCAAGCTGTCAGTAAACCTGCAGACAGCCCAGCAAAGACTGATGAATAGCCAGCCACTAATCATGTATCTAAAACAGACACAAAAAACCTCTTGCAAATTCTCTTGAATGCTATTTAGTATATACATTGGCACACCTGTTGAGAGCTGCATGATGCTCCTACAAGTAGATTTTAACTAAGCTGGGAATTGGCACTTGGGTTAACAGGTCTCCTCAATGCCAAAGACTTCAGTCACTGATGAATCTCAGATGTCAGAGGTTGGAACCACTTCATTTCCTGCAAGCCAGTCCAAAGAGCTACACTCTTTGGATGTATTGCCTATCCTGCCAAAGCAAGGGAAACCTGGAACTGTCATAGAAACATCTGTCCTGGGAAAAGTAAAGCTGCCAAGGAATTCAGGAAGGGGTATTGATTTCTGACTTTCTTTTCATGAAAGGATGCGTGGAGCACAAGCCTGGGCAAAAAGGCAAGCAAGGGGCAATAAAAGTCTTATTCAAAAAAAAAAAAAAAAAAAAAAAAGCAGGCTTTCTGCTAGTGGAGGGAAGACAGTAGGCTCAGACTGCAAGTTCTAGAGGCAGCGCTGACCTAGCTCATGCCCCGGAAAGAGAGAAGATAAAATTTCCATAGACTGCCATGGAAGGAGAGCTGCAAAAATGTCAAGTGCTTCTGATGATGTCCCTTTTAGGCAAGATATTTAACACTGGCAAATTAGAGACAGCCACACACAGACCACACATCCCTGACCCACAAAACACACTGCCACGGAACTGAGCCAGAGACCCAGAGAAGTGTATCTATCCAAGAGCACATATGGGTTCAACTACTGCATGGGCTACAGAACGGGGAATGGGTTTCTATCTGAACAGCATAGCCATTGCGCAGTAGGGACCGAGTGTCCCTTCCGAGTCATTAACATGGCTATTTTGCACAGCAATAAAGCCTAGATAAGGGAACAGCCAAGAGCAGCACAGGTTGCCAGAGAGGGGTGGGGTAGAGCAGAGGTCCCTGTTTCAGTTCCTGACAAAGTGGTTCACTTTTACTCCCCACCACAAGATAGCTGCCTCAGTGGCACAGGTTATCAACAGCCAGAGGCAGACCCAGTAGAAGTGGAAATAAACACAGAGAGCAAGGCCATGACATGTTTCTGACAGGAGCCTCCAAGGCAGAAAGCTATAAGGACTGAAGAAAGTCTCCCGGGACCCCAGCTGCATGAGCACAACCACCCTGACCATGTGCTGGCTTGCAGTGATAACATTGTGTGCCGAGGTTGGCATGCAGTCCAGGTGAAATCACAAGTGGAAACGCTTCCCACCCCATGTGCCTCTGTGGTCACGTTCACAGCTCCTCGCCTGCTCACCATCCCTCACCAGGCTCCACCCAGCACTCCCCTGCACCCGAGGGAACACTTTGCCCTGCCTGGCTTTCTTCCACTAGGTTGGAGTAGCACTGGCTCAAAAGCAGCCATTGTATTTTCTTAGGAAATACCGCTACAGCTAGTACCTGCTCGTGCTGCACATGAAGGCCTAGAGCCTCCACAGAGATGTATTATTGTTGCCCCAACCTCCATCTGTGACAGCATTCATCTTCCCAGCACTTCTCTCAGAAGATCATAACAGCTACATTGCTACATCAACTTTTCCACACACACACCAATGTCACAGTTTAAACCTGTGAAGAGAAAAGTAAGAAATAAAGCAAAACCCTGAAATCATGGGAATATAGATAGAGATCTGGATAGGCTAGATCAACAGGCCAAATCCAATCGGACGACATTCGACAAGGCTAAATGCCAGGCACTGCACTTGGCTCGTAACAACCCTATGCAGCCGTATAGGCCTGGGGAAGAGTGGCTGGAAAGTTGCCCAACAGAAAAGGACCTGGAGGTCCTGGTTAACAGCTGGCTAAACACAAGCCAGCAGCGTGCTCAGGTGGCCAAGTAGGCCAATGGCATCCTGGCCCGCACCAGAAACGGTGCGGCCAGCAGGGCCATGGAAGCAATCGTTCCCCATACTCAGCTCCGGTGAGGCCACACCTCAAATATTAAGTTTTGGGCCCCTCACTGCAAGAAGGATGTTGAGCTGCTGGAGCGCATTCAGAGAAGAGCAAGGAAGCTGGTGCAGGGACTAGAAAACAAGACACATGAGGAGCGCCTGAGGGAGCTGGGATCATTTAGTGGAGAAAAGGAGGCTGAGGGGAGACCTCATCACTAACTACCTGAAAAGCAGTTGCAGCAGGGAGTGTGTCAGTCTTTCCCACATCTAGCCCATGCCCCCTTCTCCCAGTAAAGAAGGGGCCTGGTTGCTCCTGCTGGGGACACTGTCTCCTCCCACCCTGCACAGCAACACAGACCCAAACCCACAGGTGCCACCACGATGGTGGAATGGGGCTCTGAAGATGAGGAGCTGGTGGCAGTGGCAGCTCCTCTTTGAAGTGTTGGTGCTTACCTTCACCATCCTCAGGGGCAGAGGTGGCTGCAGATCCCAGGGAGTGGGATCAAGGTAGGTGCTTATACAGGAAAAAGGAACAAACAGAAAAAGCTACTTAAGCTTCAAGTAAATGAAGATTTTTGCTTCAGTAGAGAGGGAGAGCAATGGGTCTTGACTGTTTGCAGGCTGCTTGCACAAGGCAGGGTGAAAAGAAGTAACAGCTTGGGTTGAGAGGGAATGCCTTCCGCTCTTGCTCTGAATCCCAACTCACAATCCCTTACCTGCTAGCAGAGAGCCAGCCTCAGACTGTAACTCCAGAAAGCACTACCATGAGACTCACACCTTAGAAATTTGGGTCAGAAGAAATCTTTCCCATCTCCATGAGGGTCTACTTTCTGACAAGAATCCAGCCAGAATTTAAAAGCCACCTGTGCAGAATCCTCCACAGCCCTCAGTAAGTTTCTCCAGTGATTAACTACAGAGTTAAAAAAAAAAAACACAGTACTCTTTTCATGCCTTTTTTTTTTTTTTTTTTTTAACAGTTTCAAATTTCAGTTATTGGACCTTACTATACTTCATTCTGCAAGAACACAAGTTTGTTCCTCATGTAGATAGATACAGACAATAGAGAAGTTAGCCTTCAGCTTTCTTTTCCCTTCAATTCTTTGACCTCTCTCACTGGAAGGCACACTTCCAACTCTAACATTCAGGCATTTTCCCTGAAACCTCTCCCATCCAGGAACCACCGACAAAAGCACTAAAAAGAATACATGGGAAGTGACAATGTTAGTACTAATTGATACACACACCCGGCTTCTCCTAGAGCTATTCATCTTGAAGCTATTTACCGAAAGCTGCACGCTTTCCCCCAGCTACAGCATCATCCTGTAATTCTGTTGTCAGCCAGTGAGCTGCTCCAGCCCCGACTCCTTTCTTGCCACTGCTTCCCAAGACAAACTTGCTAACTGATAAGCATAGCCTCTATTCCTTATTCTTTGGCATGTGACTTGCAACAGCTAATGTTATGCTTGGCCACATCTTTCCAAGTGATCCAGACTATAGCAGTAATGCCCTTTTTCCCACTGCTTTAGTTATTTTTCAGTCATTCCTACCGGTCAATGACTTTTGCTGTCTTTTAGATGATTGGCAGTAAAGTTCAACAGCACACAGCAATAAGCGACCAGCTTTGCAAAGCTAATTCCCCCTTACAATTAAACGCCTCCATCCATTTGGGAAGTGACATGTTTCCTGTAAAGTTCTAATGCCTGCCTTGCAAGAACCACTACCACAAAAGCACTGAAAACACTACACCATCACTACCTATTCCTAGTTGAGTCTGCCTTTTTTTAATCTGGTGCAAGTGCTTCAAAGTAAAAGTTACCATCTGATCCACATTTCCATAGTGCCTCCACTTAAGAAACGTCAGTTTTCCCTTTCCAGCTGGGACAAAAAGCAAATGATTTATGATTCTTGAACTGCTGCTAAGATCTTGCCTGTCAGTGACAAAATTTCTCACCAGAACACAGGAACACAAATAGCTTGTTCTCAAAGTGTCTGCAGTGCTAGTCCCTTGTCTGGCAAAGTTTGCACACATGATTAACTTCACTCTGTGTCAGAGGAGCTAGTCACAATGCACAGCAAAACACAGGGTTTCAGTTTTTAACGGAACTGGGGCCCAGGAATAGGCAAAAGGGAAGGCAAAACAGAAGATTAGACAATGGAAGCTTTTCTCTATTCCGTTGTAAGTACAGACCTTTCTCAAATCTTTTCAGCTATTGCATACACAAATATGAGTCTGAATTCCCACTGCCTGATTGCCTCAGGTGCAGTACACAAATTACAAGTAAGTAATTCCCTTACTTCCAAGGGGCTTTTTTCTTTTTTTTTTTTTTTTGAAGATTAATTACTAACCCCTAATTATACCTTTGCTGACTGGCTAACAAATGAGGTGAGGCAACACCCTTGGCTGGTGAGATCCACAAGGGGAAAAAAAAAATGGGTTATTCCATCCATGGAAAAGGACTTGCAGGTCTGGAATCTCAGTGTGCAGGACTCCCATATACGGCAGAGTTCCTTCCAGGAGCCTGTATCTACAGCAATGTCTACTCTTCCCCAGTTTATTATGGGATCACTGTATAAGGAGTGAAATCCAGTGGCTTTGATCAGTGTAAACTAAGGGTCCAAGTGACAGATTTCCTTCCTGGAAAGCCCCCACTCCCTCCATCTGAGCTGACTAGTGCAAGAACAACTCACCTGCTAGAAGATTTCATTTGAGGTGCAAGGAACACTTTGGTTTCCACATCATCCAAGCAGCTTGTCCATTTCTGTCAGACCACGCACCAGAGAAGCTAGCACACTACATACTACAAACTCAAGTTTGGTGCTTCTGACTGGGAGGACAGGTGTAGTTATAGAGTAAAGAAGCAGTCATGGTCACAAAACACCAACCCTTGCAACATGCTAGTAGATATTAAACCTTTATTAACATTCACTTTAGTCGCTTGATTGGGACCAGGAAACAGAGCAGTGTCTTACAAACACTTCCAAATACCAGCATCTTGCACATTTTGTACCCCAAGGTGTAAGAGAGGCCTATGGGAACAGGCCCATGAAGATTTCTAACACAAAGAGCCTACGTGCCAAGAATTTCAGAGACCCAAGCTGCAGTACCACTGCATTCAAGATAGCAAGAGGGACAGGGATATACAGAACATCCATGGCTACTGCATGTACTTTATACCCTGTAAATCACAAAGTAAAATAGCAGGTATATTCTTTTGGTCATATATTCCCCAAAAGTAATAGGATGAGTACAGCCTTACTGACAGAGACTTGATACAGAGTATCCAGACCATGCCAGAGCCACATTCATCACTGTCTCTTATTCCTACACACACAAATTAAGGATAGCTACTTAGGGGATAAAATATGATTTCACTGAGTTTGGAGAAAGTAACAGGTCTCAGGGACCCATCATTTGATGCACATGCCCCCCACAGACACCCTTAGCCTAGCTAGTTGAAAAAAATATAGTATATATTCAATGGCTGGGACATTTCTCCATTGCGCAAAACCCTATTTTTTTTCCTCTGACCCCTCACTCACTGTTTGTCTCCCTCTCCATCTTTTTCTCTTTTTGACTCCTTCCCCTTTCTGTCTCCCTCTACTTCAGTTTTACTGGGCCTTTCATTTCTTCTTCACTCCGTGTTTCTTTCTTCAAGGCTGATCTTCTTGAATAAACCATGCCAGTAGCACTGGGTTCTCCTGTCCCTTCTCTGACTGATGGGGTTCATACCCCTCACAAAGTATATCCCAGTAGATTAGGCCTGTGTGGAAAAGCAGACATTCTAGTTACTGTTTGATCCTTACTGCTTCATACAGGAAGAGCCTGTTTATAGCCTTCAGCCCGCAAGGACTTCTGGAATTTGAAATCCTTTCTCCTTCCATTTTCAGGGCAAACAGCTGAAGAGACTAGGAATCCTGCCTCCCCTCACAGATATCTTGGCCTTCCAGATATCAGCCTTACCTTTAGATCCTGCAGCTCAGCAAATGTGCTATCATATATCCCAGTGTTTGCCCAGCCTATGCAATCTGATAGGCCACCTATATTGAAGAGGGTGATTAACGTCTAAGAATGGATGGGAAGCGATCTTCCACACAGCCATGATATATTTTTGGAAGGGCAAGGCAAAGTCACAAGGGCTTACTAAACTCTTTGATCATTTAAGCTTTTGGTTACTAAATAACCACCAGTATCCTTTCCATAAATCCATTTATTCTTAGCTACATGAATCCCCATCCCCATTTCTGGGACACCAGCTTCTACTCCTAAGCTACATCTTCCTCTCAGCTACACCATCATCTCTCAGCAGTTCCAGTAACTGATTACCCAAGTGTTCTCCTTTTTCTGGTTAATGACATGGCCATGTACTGTACCCTCCTCTCACCTTCTGCAGCATCCCAATCACTTGACGTGAGCAAGCACTAGGCCACAACCTGAAGACTACCACTTCTAAATCCTCCTAAAAACTTGTAAGAGAATCCACTTGTTTCATGCATTTTTCATAGCTCCTCTCATTCCCCTCTCAGTTGTTACATTCACATCTGCTTCTAACTAGCCTCATTTTTAGCAAAGCACAGCAGGAGCTAGGGAAACCTCTAAATCTCATGGCATTACAACATCAGGAATACCCCCCACTTCCATTATCTCCATGTCCTGCTTTTTGTTTTCTCTGTTCCCTTTTCCTTCTCCTCCTTTCATTTTCACTGGTACGATGTGAACTGTTACACTAGGTCTACAGCAGAACTAAGCTGCTTCGTGCTGAGCACAGCAACAGCTCAGCTAGTAGCCCACATCCCCTCAGTGTTGCACACTGGACAGAGTGGAGGTGATTGGTGTTGGGTGCCTCAGAACAAACCCAGCAGACACCAGAAACCTGAAAAGAAGCTACACATAGGCTGTCCATCAGTAAACACTGATGGAGTTCATGACTTCAGAAGGACATGGACATCTCACACCTACCTGTAGGAGAGATATCCATCTCAAAGTAGGACTCACTATCTTGTTTTCTTTCCTAGCATAAGTGTGTGATTGCAAAAAAAACAAACACACGCACCACAATAAGTACACTGGTGGTGACATGACCCAACAGACCATCAATTAGTATATTTTGCAAAATTGTGTGGTAGGGAAGACTCTTGGTCTTATGTGAATGGATTAGGAAAGATCAAAGCTGATGGGAAAAAAAAATAAGAGACTCCTAGAGGTGGATGGGACAACACTAGATATTCTTGTGAGAATGGCTTTGGGATTATGATATTGAAAGTAAACTTCAAGGTATTCAAGCAAGTATTGGAGCAGAAGAACTTGCCAAAGATAATGTGAATGCAGAAAATGCGGAAGGAGTTGTTCCATCCTGCATAGACTGCAGCATGTGGAAATGATTACAGGGATGATTGTAGGACTAGTGATATGTAAAAGATACATAATTATAAACCACTGGATAACAGTACAGAGTAGAACTGTAGTCCAAGAAGAATATGCTGAGCACCAAACAAGATTTTCTTAATAAGATGGAAGAGTAAGAGGGCAAGTCAAATTCAAGTTTTTCATTGACTTCTACTGGAAATGAAACCTCTGTTGTCAGTGTTGATCCCTTCCTCTAGAGAAGGAAGTCTAATCTTTCTCATTTTAAAAAGTTGGTCCAGTGAAGCCAAAATAGCATATTCAGCCATGAAAGACATGAAGGACTTTGGCCCCAAGTTCTTTGATAATGTTCTCAGCACAATTTCATTTTATTTTCATAATTTTTTCTTCAGGAATTTTAGCACTGTGATTTCTCTCCAATTCAGAGAGAAGGGCAATAAGTCTACAATTATTATTGTTTTAAAAACATTCAAGTTTCCCACTCAGAAGGGGAATTCTTCTTTGCAGACAATTGCATTACAGTTTTCATTGTTCTCCTCTTGTGGCGAGAAACTGTACAGCAGCCTGGCACTCGTTAAAAACTCCAAAGTGACATACCTGCTCAGTAGTTGCTTGTGGTTTTATATTCAGGGGTCCTTCGTAAAACCCATAAGGAGAAGTGTCGCAGAAGAATCCCTGTTCATTGCTTGCCTGTAGAAAATAATATATATATAAGATTGCTGAAGGTCTGCATGTAGAAATTAGATATTCAAAACTAATACACACTTTTAGCAATAATTCATAGTAGTATAAAAACTATTTGATGCCCCAAGAGAGAAATACAGAATTTCTGGAAAAGAAAAGCAGAAAACCCCATGCATTCCTTCCCACTATCATGGTGTTTATAACTCTAAGCACTACCATACTGCAATCACTTCAAACAGCTTACACTTCCAACTCCACGAGGTACTGAAAAGCAATAGCTATTCCAACTTCATCAAACCCCTATTCTAACACAAAATTCCTGTGCTGCCATGCCAATCATATCAGCAGGTCAACACATCTGGTGTTCAATACATCTTGGAAGTTATTCTGCCCGAGTCTTGCTTCAGGTTAGAGCCTTTGCTTTATTACCGTGGTCTGGATCGGAGTCCCACACCAGTTGTCGGCTGCAGGCAATTCAGGCTCTCATGCTCTGCAGCGTTTTCTGCAGAGCTGCTCAGGAGATTACACCAGCGATGGCATTTTATCAGTACTGCTACGAGGTGAGTGCAGACATGATAAGGAAGTGTTAAAAGTCAACGAGGTGCCATTGACAAGGATTGAAGCTGGGCTCGCGCTTCCCCACCAATCATGTGTGTGCTGATGTTGTGCAGTCTAGTCGCCTTCTCACCAGCTGCTGCTTTGGCAGGCAGCACATTTCACCTTCTCTTTTTGGTACGCAACCTCCTGCCGAGTCAGCCAGCTCATCTCCACTGGAAGTGGTCACTGCGTCAGGCCTGTAGGGAACAAATCCTTTCTTAAGAAACCCATACAGGTTCACTGGTGAGCAATAAAGAGAATTTTCATTATTTAAATATGCAGATAAAAGGATAAGCCAGTTGCTTTAGCCCCTCTCCACCACACCCTCCCAGAATGGAAGCTTCCCTTTGAGAGATCTGCTTTCCCAGGCAAGCATTCACATGCTCTGCCTGGAGCTGAGCAGAACCTCCAGCAGCATGCCTGGCATTCAACCCACAGAGATTAACCCCATGCACAAGCGAGCCCCAAGGCTTAGGAAACCTGCTGTGACTAACGGCTTGATTGGGACCTAAGACTTTTTCCTCCAGATTTTCAGGAGCAGTTGAAGAAGCTCATAAGAAATTCATTTCTATTGTGCAACTATTGGCACAATCCCCAAGCTGCAAACTGTGCAAACAGCCAGCAAGCCATAGGCTTAATCACACCATGCAGCAACACACAATGTTAGAGCCAAAAAAAAAAAAAAAAACAGCCCCATTCTTGCCATGGTGACCATAGTCTCTGCAGCATGACAACAGAGTTGGCCTAAGTAGCCATGGTTGGGTCAAAGTATTTCAGAACAACTTGAAACTCAGCAATCTCTCCCACAAAGCCATGTAACAAGGAGCCACTCAAATACCAAGGGCACCTCCACCAGAACTGCCGCAGCTGATATGCAGAAGCTCAAGCAATAGTGCTCTGGGGAAACAACCAATTTGCAGAAATAATACAAACACACTAGCACACAGCAAGCACCAACAGCCATTACAGTGAGCTAAAGGACTCCATTATATTCCTGTGGGACAGGTGTGGTTGCCACAAACAGCCTCCTTCCCAGCTGGTACCAATGAAATCCTTACCAGCAGCCTCAGTGTAGAGGCCAAGGTCTCAAAGAAATCCTCAGCTGACCTCCCTGAGGAGGCCCTGCCTTTGTGAGGCTGAAGAAAACTGAGTAGATACAAGGAATGCTGTATCTTGCCAGTTCTTTGACATTCTGAATTTACATTCACAGGTAGAAGAGAGATGTTTCTTCTTGGTGTGTCTTTGCTGGAAAATGCCTTCTGAGACATCCATGCTTTCTGTTTCTTAGATGCTAGGGGCAAGAAGAGTCTTTCACTATTCCTCAAGAATTGATACAAATGTGTATTTCACCTTGCAAACAGTAGGAAGCACAGCAGCACAGCAGAGCCCCCTTTTCCTGATCTTTCCCTGCTCACTGCCAGGAGAGCAGGCACACAGATTAGTGGTGAGTGCTCAATGTCAGGGACAGCTCTCACCACACTATGCAATGCTACCAACTGGGAGCCCTGGTCCTCCCAGAAGCTGGAGGGAAGACAGTGGTAGGCACCGCTCCCTGGATACTCCCAAAAGAGTTACAGATCAAAGCATATTGCTAACTGGGAATCTTTCTTTCCCAGGAGAAACAGATTTCCAATACAGAAAGTCAGAATTCACTAGGAACTCCGTCTAAGGCCACCAGCCATGGCTGTAGATGTTCCAGCCTACAGCAAGGGTAGGGCAGGTGGCTGCGAGGTCCCCTGGTGCATTCTCTGTGAGGGATGCAAATGCCATGCCCTCCATCCTCCCTGTCTCTGAATGCAAGCCTGCCTGCAGGAGCGAGCCACCAGCCAGGCTTCCCCTGACACCTGACAGTGCTGTGCATCCTGTGCAATGAGCCTTCGCTGTCTGGACTTTCTCCCTCCCTTCAATGTTATCAATGTCCCAGAATTGCTCCAGAATTTAGCAATTTCAAAAGCAAATATATATATATAAGGGAAGAAGAATTTATTCAGAACAGTTTATCTCCCCGCTGCCAAGGCAAGCTGGCGGTGGCTTGTGCCTTGCCATGGCAGTCTGCCTCCTCCCTACTTGACCCTCCCCGCCATCTTGTGTCTGGCAGCCATTTTCTATGGCCTCTCTGTGGGCAGGGTATGGCTTGCACAGGCAAGCGGTGAGCTCTGGGAGGCTCTTGGCTGCTGGAAAAGCAGAGAGGTTGCTGGTTGACACAAATATGGTGTTAGCTTGCCAGCTAGCCCTGCTCACTGCTAAGGGAAAGTCTGGTCTGGGTGCCCCTGCACCGGCTGTTCAGTCCCTGGCAGTGGTCTTATGGTGCTGGCCACAGGGAGCTGGGATTTGCTGCCCTTGTCCTGGCTTAGGGCTCCTGGTGGGCTCTCTCAACTCCCTTTTGTCCTTGTCAGTGGTCTTCAAGTGATTTAGTCTGTGACCTAGCAAGCCCTTGAGAGCACATGGCTTTGTAAAAATCCTGCTCCTTCCTGGTTTTGTCTGGAGCAGAAGCACCTCAGGTTGGGTTGCTCACAGCATGTCTGCTCCCAGCCCTGGACAAGACCTGCAAGTTTGCTGGTCTGGCAGGTTTCCCCCAGTGTTTTCCCAAGCAGTCGCCCAACTTTGTTTGAGCTTCAGGGAGTTCAGTTTGGGGTGAAGGGTAGGTCAGCTCTTATCTGGTATCTACATGTGCAAGTGTAACCCTTACCAGTTCCCTTTACAGCTCCAAGAGTTCCTGCCTGGCATCGCAGTGAGGACCACACTTTCCCTCTGTGCTGGGGCCTTTCATCAGGAGTCAAGCAGTGCCAAAGAGCCACAAAGATTTCTTAGAGACTCTCCAGCTTTAAGGAAAATCCTGGGGGCATCTATGGCCTTCCTCCTTGGCAGCCTTTGATGCAGGGCTCAGGGCAAGGAGAAAGCACAGGGCCACCGGCTCCCTGTTTCAGGCTGGCCAGTGTAGCCCAAGGGTGACTCGGAGCTATGACAGGAGCTGAGTAAAGCCTTCACTGGCCTGCAGGCCCCGTGAGATTGAGAGATTACATAAAGCCACTCCAGCCTCCTTCTCCTTCTGGAAAGTGCTTGTAGTACAGCTGAGGTGGATTCAAGAGCTTGAGCTACAGGATCTTGCACAGTTTGTTTTAGCAAATACTGTTGTTGTCAATTTTCCAAATGTCTGTTCACACACAGACTGTCCTAGTACCTTGCCAGGGCTCCAAACATTCATCTGTGAAAAAACTTACTAGGAAGCTGCTTGCATTCTTGCCTGTCCTTGTGACCATTTTAAGACCAATCACATAAACAGCAGCCCACATGGAAATATAGGTGTCAAAGATTTAGTTCTCCAAAGGCCTGTAGAGGTATGTGACTATGGGAATCCCGCTTAGACCACTGCCACCTTCTTCTAACCACAGGATATCATGCTCAGTAAAAAGTCCAGACCGGCAAATCCTATTTCCATCCCCCTCTGGTAGAGGCTACCACAGGACAAAGACACTGAAACTGAGTGGGGGTGAATGGGAAGGGAATAGCACAGCAGGCAGAGACAGTTGGTCCCATGTGTTTTCTTTCCTTAAAGATAAAAATTTACACGAGTCAAATGAAAAATCAGGAACAATGCAGGAATTTTAAAGAGGCCCAGGCTGCCACCTGACTCAGCGTCTAGGCAGGATATTGATTAGCGAGGCTATTCTTTATTCCTCTGCTATTGTTTAAGCATGGGCTCCCTCATGACAGCAACAGGCGTGGGAACACAGCAGCTTTGGTGTTAAAAAGTGCTTTTATCACTGAGCTGAGTAGAGAGGTCTCTGGGAACCAGAGATGGTGTGTCTGATAGTGAAGGAAAGGCATTCAAACCAAGAGCCTTATTCTGAGATCTCTAGGGCCAATCCTGCATTTCTTTTGAGTTGTGTTCAGGTTCCAGTGAGTTCAGAGAGGTGCAGAAAGAAAACACTTCTGCCACTAAAAATTCTTGGATTTTTCTTTGAGCCCCAGTAGCTGCTAGGATGGCAGCTCCTACATACTTACTTACCCAAGTTATAAATAAGCCATTAGGTTCAGTAAACGGTGTAGCACAGCACAGAGAACAGGCTTATCATCGACCAAGCTTCTTTAACATGTGTGAGCAGGTTTTTGCAAGCCAGGTTGGGCTCCAGCCTGCAATGGCTACCACAAGAATTCAACAGAACCAGACAAATATGTGGTCACTTGCATCATTTCCGTTTAAACTGTCCACATGCTGGCAACCTGCCATTCAGAAAAGCACGAGTTTCTACCAAATGAACTAATGGACAATTATACAATTTCCTGGTAGCTCCAGCCTTTGGTTCCCTGGTAATTCTGCATGCACTAAAAAGCAACACACTTCAGTACTTGAAAACATCCAATTTGATTGAGTAGAGGGCAAACAGTGACCACCAAGCAGGTTTTCAGCCAGCCAAAGTATTTCTGTCTCCCATCAGAGATGTACAGCTGGCTACTGATTTTATATTCTCTGTGGGTTTGTTCTTCACTTGCATTAGAAGCTCAGAAGTGACCTCATATATATATATGAGGGTCTTTGTTTTCATCCACCCTTAAGATAAAAATGAAACTCCTTCAGGCACTGACTAGACAAATATCAACATGTGAATTCACTTCAAAGACGGGGCACTGCAAAGTGGACTGTCAGACATAGGACATGTTCTTTGTAGACACTAAACTTGTATTCCAGCATCTAGAAACACTCTACAACATTGCTCTATGTGTTTGTGTAAGCATGCACAATTTGGTCAAAGTGGGAGCATACCAACTTTCTCTGTAGGCTTTCACGATTCAGTATCATTCTTTTCAAGTATTTTTAACTTTCCCAAGGTTTAAAACTAGTCAGGATTCAGACAAGATTCTCCTACTTCAGTCTGTAACAAACAGACAATCAATGGACAATGCTTTTTTAATTTTTTTATTTTTTTATTTTTTTAATTTTCAGGTGATAGCCCTCCTTCTGCAAGAACCATGTTAGCACAAAAATACTGTTTTTCAAATATGGACTTTCTCTGATGCTATCTCAGGACTATTTATACTGTTATTTATTGCCTTGGTTGCCTCCTGCCTCCATGCCAGCTTGGACTCAGTGCCTAGTAGAGAGCAAGCTGTGCCCCAGACTGGTAACTTGAAGCCCAGAGGCTGGCTTGCTCTGCCCATACAAACACCATAGACACTACAGGCTGTAGACACTCATCTCTGTGAAAATAACCCCAGCTCTAGCACTGACCCACACATCAGTCCAGGCATAAACAAAACATCTTCTGCATCAGCTCATAAGCTTAGTGAAGATGTTGATTATGGCCTTATCCACATATTTTGGCAGTCACGAGTTGAAGAATCCATCACCTTACCCATTATTCCACAGTCCAAAAGGCAATCCAATAAATGTAGCAGGTTGCAATTTAAAGGACAGCTCATCTTTCCTTGAGCTCAGTGGTGCAGTCATATTTTCGTTGCTTACTTTCTGACCTTCTTCCTCTTCCAAACCTAACTTGCTTTCAGACAGTGGATATACATCTATAATTCACAAGCTAACGGGACCAAGGCACAGGCTCCAATATGATCCTGCTATCATCAGTACTGTTTAACTGTCAGCATGTTCTCTGGCAATTTCTCTCCAGGCCACTGATGCTCTCCTAAAATGGACCAGATGCCGGCCTGACTAATAACGGCTCCCACAGTGCAGCATGGACAAAAGCACCCTGCTTGGGGTCTGAGAGAGGGAGTGGAGAGGCAAGCAGACATACGCTGTGCTGTCTGTGAGCAGAGCAGTCTCTCATCAATATTTAGTCTTCCAATCACAGTCTTTCAGGTGAACCACCTCACAGCTTTGTTGCACTTGGAAACAAAATGTGAGTTCCCATCCAGTTCAATACCTGCACAAAGCAAGCCACAGATCACAATCGACCTCTTTGTGGATTCCTGTAATGCTGGTCAATTTGCTTACACAGCTGCAGGCTACTATTTCACATCACTTCAGTAGCTGAAAGATAATCTTGTGTCAGTCCTGTGCTGGAATTTCTGTGTGGTTCCACTTATCAAAGTGGAAAATAATTTATTTTAACCATATGACACAATTTCTCAAGGTTTTTTTTAGTGCAATCATCTGAGAAGAGGAGGAGAAATGGGAAGGATTGCCTGGGTGGAAGGAAAGTTGTGTGTCCTGGATTAGAAGGGATTTGACTGGAAGATTGGCTTGGATTTGCCCAGACCTGTTAGACAGGAATGGGAGACCTCTTCTCAAAGGTTTTCTGGAATGAGAGTGTAGGGAGTGCAAGAGAGAGAAACTCATGTTAGCAGTATGGGCCAGCCGCAGAATCTTCAAGAGAAACATTGAAGTCTGTTGTTAGATTTACACTGGATTGTAGCATTTGTGTAGAGCTCCAGCTTTAAGAGCCTGATGGCATTAAAAACACCAGTAATTCCTCTCAAGGCAGCATTCCTCATGTTTTCCCAACAATTTGGGAACTGCAAAGAAGTGAAGATTTCTCAACTCAGTAATTGAGATGTTGCCTCAGCATTTTTTCTATCAGCATACTTCAAAGCTCTTTAGATTTCCTCCCCCAGTGCAGCCATCCATCCTCTTCCAGCAAATCTCAGACCTTACTGATTATTACCAATACAATTATTGATGTTAGAAATGCTGACTCAAGAAGATGAGGCTATTTAAGAACGTTTTAGCAGATGTTAGTTGAGTGATACTGCATCATTTCATGCAGCACATTGCAAAACCTCTTTCTTCCCTGCTGTGTTCAATTGTTACTTTCCCTGCGAGAGAAACTTGTTTCTTCACAAAGCTGGCCTGAGAGGAAAGTGTGGGAAGAGTGTGGGAACAGCAGACAACATCAAGGCTTCCCATTTTTCTGTTCGCTGGTTCTTGTGAGCGATATTGCTTGGTTTTTAACTGCTGCAACTCTGAAGGGTTCTTTCAGAGGGCACATTCCGTGGCATTCCTGGTTTGGAGACAACACTCCTAAATACTGAGTACATTGTCTAAAAATCCATCTCCAATTCCTTTTGATCTGAAAGAACCAATTTATTTTCTTCTTCAGATAGACATAGGATAATTACAAGAAGCACCCGTATCATTCATGTGGCTGTCACATGCAAAAACCACCTATCTTACTAGCCTGCATTACTTAGGCATCTCCATTTCTCATGCACACTGAAAGCCACAAAACATCATCCCTGCCCAGGAAAAACTTTATTCATGATTTTAATATTTTTGTCATAATTTTTATCATCCTTTTGTTTTTGTTCTTTAAGAAAAATAAATCACTTGTATCATAAAGCAACCAAATTCTATATTTTGGATAGAGAACTGCCAGATTTAGCTCAAAAAAAAAATAGTTTATAGCTACCTCAGCTTGCTTCAGTCAGATTTAAATATCTCTTACTTTTCCACCATTTTAAGAAAAATAATAAACACCAGCAAACTAACACATTCATGTCTGATACCACTTACTTGTCAGGTTTTATCACCAGGTTTCTGCACAAGCTCATACAGGAGTTTTAGCACAATGCAAGCACAATTTGGTATCATCTGCCAATCACAAAATCAGAGAGATGAAATACCAGCAAGGCACAAAGGATATATCTCAGTATAGGCTAGCAATTTTGCATATGATTTTCAGCTAGGTGTCCCATGATCACCTTTCATTTTTGTCTCTGCTAGCATTAAAAAACACAAATATACAGCATGCAGAGGACTGGTGAGAATGCAGTGCCTGTCTTTATTTGGAGTGATCCCTAGTTAGGATTAGAGCAGACTGCACCCCATTGTGTATGAGGAGTAAGGAGAGAGAATTTAAATAAAATTACATGGGAATCTAAGTGGAGAGGGTCCATCAGCAGTACTTCAGTGCCCAGAGAATTCCCCAACCCCAAGCCACTCCTCATAGCTTTAAATGTGGGTGCTGCCCATGGCAATCTGCAGAGCCCTGCAGTGTTTTGGCATGGCTCTGAGCGGCCATGGTGGAGAAGCAGTGGCCGTCACTTCCTTGTCTTTGTGGCCTGTAGGTGACTAACATGCACACCTGCTTCCTTTGCAGGCTGTCACCTCTCCTGGGCAGTGGGGGCTGTTACAGAATGTCAAGCAGACAGCATTTTACCAGGAAACCCAGGTGTCCAGCAACACAATTAAGGAGATTTGAATTGATCAAATCCTTTGCCCTTCCAGTAAACAAAACTGAATACACACCTCTTCCAAGCTTTCCTCTAAAAAATATTCAGGACACCAGGCTGACAGGTATAGATACTTAATGGATCCCTGTGTGTCTGTTTGCCGTCATGCATGCACACTGAAGATGCAGTGTGATTACCAGGGCTACCTGCTTCCTTTGCACAGCTCGAGTTGACCTCATGTCAACACTTTGGAAAGAGAAACCCCTTGTAATGGAATTTTCCTGCATGCTGTGCACCACTGCATTGCTGGGAGTTAGGCTAGTTTGTGAGCTCTTGCCAATAAAAGAAATACAATTTATTCCATGTTTGTATATGTGTGTGTGTGTGTGTGTGTGCACGCATGTAGCACGTGGATATTTGGTCTTCTAATATAAATGTACCTTTCTGTTCTGCTTGGGCCAGCAGTGTCCTCCTGCCCCCTCCATTTGCTGTTATTCTCATTGTTCACAGAAGGCTTCAGAATCCAGCCAACACTTATCACAAAATTGGTGAGAAGAACCATTACTCATAAATTTGTGCAATTGATAAAGTTCTTAATTGTACCCAGGAGGTCATGTCTTGAAATGCTTTCAGACCATCAAAAAGAGAACAAGCTGCTTGGGAGCAGTAAGCACCATATGAGACTTTTTCCATAACTCAGACTGTTTACTTTTCATCTTCACTCACTACTTCCAAGCAAGTCTTTTTTTCCTCATATTCTTTTACTGTTTCTTCTTTGAAACTCACTTCCAGGGAAAGTTCTAAGGACATCTTGGCCTTCAGGGCAGATTCAAGTCCTGATCTCTCTATACCCCCACAGAGAACGTATAGAGCAGACCAAGGTCCTTCTACCCCACAACAAACCTAGTTTTCTTTATGATGAGACATGTGCCTGTGATTCTTTCTATGCTGGCAATCTTATATAGGCAGCCTTTTTCTAAGCTCAAGCTTTACACCTGGGACATCTTCACAGCACCACAGCTATCTAACCCCAGCATGGGAGAGCATGCCTCAGGAACCGTGTGCTGGCACTGGCACCACATGGCAGTGTGTGGCAGCCTACCAGGGTAAGGTGTTCCTCAGCATCCATGCATCCAACTGATTGGCAACCTTTGCCATCCCAGAAGCTTCTGGGAAACCGTATGAGTCCTGGTAGTAAAAACAGGAGCTTCAACAATCTACATTTTCCAGTCTATGATGTTTGTACGGAGAAGGACCTTTCCCCACATGAATGGCCCCAAGCTGTGACTATATCAAGTTTCTTACATGACCAAGTCTTTGCAGGATCCCAGCCTCAGGGATTGCTGGGAGTTCAACAGTGGTGAGTGAGTAACAAAAAGGCTCTCACAGAATACACTTGGGGTCCCTACTTATTAGAACAAAGTGTGAATTAAACGATACTGTTGTAGGTGACACATATTCCAATAAGTGCAAATAAAACACTTCCCATTGCCAGAACACCATTTCGTGATTCACGTGTAGTATCCCTTACAGCAGAGGCAATCAAGAAGTATATTGACTAGCTGCTGTCTGCCTCGGAATTCCCCTAGCAAAGCTGGCCTGGTTAGCAGTGCAGGGTGGTCAGCTTCCAGGCTATCAAGTCTCACTGAAATCAATGCAATTCAAGAACGTACTTAAAATAAACGTTTACAGACTGTAGTGAACTCAGATACTGCATGGTTCTCTGAGTTTTTTTGGCTGATTTTTTTACCGAGGAAGTATCTCAGAGGGACAGAAACTAGCAAAATATTCTAAAAAAGTGTAAGAATACCCTACAAGCAAGGTAAATGCAAATGTAATGTAAATGAGAGGTGGTTGCATTTACAGTAAAACTACAAAGTTTAAGACCCAATTTCCTAGGTCTTTCCAGAGATCATGCACTCCCTTTGACCCTCATATAAGCATCTAACCTGTCTAAATTAAAAGGAAAACATAAGCCAAGATCTTCTACCACTTGCCAATGCAAGATGTGCTATTGCCCTAGGCCTCAGAGATCACTGTAGTTATGCATTCCTGCTTTTAGTTAAGCTAATGAGAAGAAGAAGGAAGAGAATTTTTGAGGTGGGCTCCTCTTCCTTTCATCTGGAAAGTGGTTACTGAGTTGTTCAAAGCTTTTGTGCGTAGCTCTGTGCGCTCTGTACCTCGCAGCGTGTGACTTTCTAGAGACTCCTACTACACTATTGAAAGAAAAGGTGAGTTCTAGCGTGCTTCCCTGGAAGCAGGCTAAAAACGCAATTAGCAGAGAGCCCTCCAAAAAAAAGTGAATGATTTTGCATTAAGCAGAGTTTGTAAATGCTTCTCAGTTACTTGTTCTATTCTCTTCTCCTTTCTTTGCAAATGATGGAACGCCTTAGAAAGGGTCAGATGGCATGGACATTTTTGGCTTGAGAGTCTAATAGTGTGGTTGTCCATTCTTCTCCATAGCTGCATGCCAGCATGTGTTCAGTGACTTAATGGCGCTGCTACTTTGGGGCAGCTAAACAGAGCAGCAGACTGCAGCTGCTTCTGAAGATATAAATATTTTTACAGTTGGGGGGCTCAAGCAGCCCCACAGGATCAAGGACACCTGGGTTCTTTTCCTGGCTCTTCTACAGACCTGCTGTATTGTTTCACTCCTTTCAGAAGCTCTAAATGAAGACCTTTTCCTGCCATATCTGTAATCTCAGGCGTGAGATTTCGATTTGAAAATCTGGACCACAATGAGGGGTTTGGGGAGTTGGGGTAGGACTGTGAATGCAGGGCATTCACCTGATAACAAAATCCCACCAAAGCCATTCCACTGGTGAACACCATGAATGGTTCACAGGCCAACCTCACTTGCACCATTTACCAGTTAGCCATCTGCTCCCGTCAGATATTATTTTATGGCTTTCCTTTGTTTTTCACCGAGGCCTAAACAGGAATGAAATTGTGAGTCTTGTCGCTAGCCCTTTTAAATAAATAGCTCTGCCATCGCTCTAATAAGTTTGACAAGTTGGTCCCAGGCCCTGGACAGGAAGCTAATAAACTTTAAGTTGCTTTTCTATTGTTTTCCTAAAACAATTTGACTTCCTTTCTGATAGCCTCAAATTCCTTCATTAAAAATAGAGTAGCTGGGAGCCAGAGGAAGAGCTGAACGTGAGCCAAGTTGTGCTTACAATGCAGCCTGCGTAAGATCACATTTTTATCCTGATCCACGAAGACTCTTTAAAAGAATAGCAGGCAGACAGCTGCCAGTGCATGTCAGGAACAGCTCAGAAGCCAGTCTCCCCCAGCATTGGTCCTTCAGGCTTGAGGGAATCTCCAGCCAGTGAGCCAGTGTCAGACCACAGCAGGAGGCTGAGTCCCAGGGAGCTGACCGGGGTTTGTTTCCCCTATCCAAAGTGTCCTACCTCAGACACGGATCTCTTCTGGGAGCCGAACAGTGAGAGAGAGGTGGGCTCCAGCAAGACCAAGGGGCTGTGCTAAAGCTAACCCTTTGGTCAGCTTCACCTGCTCCTACCTCTGGCTCTGCAAAAAGAGGTAAAGGTCTATTCTTTCTTCTCTTTTCAATTTGTGAAATATCTGTATGTATATATGCATACACACGTATTTGTGTGAAGCAGTAATTCATCTAGCTGAAAATCTACAGGACAAGGTGAATGTCTGGTGGCTAAGTAGATGAGGATTCCTTGCTTAAAAATGACTTACTAATCATTTGGACAAATCCTTCGGCTCTCCATGGTTTGGTTCCTCCACCTGTAAATCAAGGAGAGTGTTTATGAGAGGTGTAATTACATTATTATTTGCAAAGCACTTCTCAGCTACTCAGAGATGTTTTAGGAGTTGGGAGGTGGAAGCAGTAGCTGTTAGAGTACCGTATTTCCAGTAACATAAAGTTGACAAGTAAGCTTTAGTGGTCATTTTAGATGGTCATTTCTCCTCAGTAAGATGAAAGTCTCTTACAGATTTCCTTGCTGAAAACTTTATTGGCGTATGAGATTGACACAGTGATATTTCACACCTTGTTGTTTCTTTTTTCTTCTTTTCTCATTCTTTGCTGGTTTGGTACTCTGGTCTGTGTGGTGTTTTCACACTGATGGGCAGCTGAACTCCACCACACTGCTCTCTCTCTCTCTCTATCCTTGAAGAGGGGAAGAAAACACAATGAAAAAGTGCTTAAGGGTTGAGATAAGGACAGGGATATTGCTTTCCAATTACTGTTATGGGCAAAATCTTTTCAGCATAGGAAGATAAATATAATTTATTGCCTATCACTAACAGACCCAAGGAATGAGAAACTGAAAGCTAACTAAAAACACCTTCCCCCCATTCACTCTCTTTCACCTCCTCACACCCGAGTGGCGCAGGGGAACAGGGAATGGGGGCTGTGGTCAGTCCCTGACGCTTCATCTCCACCACTCTTTCATGGTCCCTCTCTGCCCCTGCTCCCTGTGGGGTCCCTCCCATAGGATGCCGTCCTTCCCGAACTGAGCCTGCGGGGGCTGCCCACAGGCAGCAGCTCTTCAGGAACTGCTCCCACACGGCTCCATACCATGGGGTCCATCCCCCAGGAACAAACTGCTCCAGCACGTGTCCCCCATGGGTGGGCGGCAGCTCCCCCCAGACCCCCTGCTCCTGCATGGGCTCCTCTCCACGGGCTGCAGCTCCGGCCCGGGGCCTGCTCCACCGGGGGCTCTCCATGGGCCACAGCCTCCTCCAGGCCACATCCACCTGCTCCACCGGGGGCTCCTACACCCCTGGGGGGGCTGCAGCGTGGAGATCTGCTCCATGTGGGACCCATGGGCTGCAGGGGGACAGCCTGCTCCACAAGGAGCCTCTCCACAGGCTGCAGGGGAACTGCTGCTGCCTGCCTGGAGCACCTCCTGCCCTCCTGCTGCACCGACCTTGGGGGCTGCAGGGCTGCTTCTCTCATTTCATCACTCCTCTCTCCCAGCTGCTGCATCTCAGCAGTGTTTCCCTTCCTTAAATCCACTCTCCTTGAGGCCCAACCAGTGTCGCTCACTGGCTCAGCGCTGGCCAGCAGTGGGTCCCTTTTGGAGCTGGCTGGAGCTGGCTCTGATCTCACATGGGGCAGCTGCTGGGCTCTGCTCACAGAGGCCACCCCTGCAGCCCCACGCTACTAAAGCCTTGCCATGTAAACCAAATACAGGCTGGAAAGAAACTGAGGCCAAAATGTCCAATAAATAACATAAATAATGGAATCAATTGGGGTTATATATATTTATTTTTTAACTGAAGAAGGAATTGTGACTATAAAACTATTCCCCCTCATTCAGGGACCTATCATCACATGCTACTCCTGTTCCCTTGGGCCCAGTCTGTCCTTGGGAATCTGCTTCCTGCTGGAGGATGCCTTCAAGCTGTCTCCAGAGGTTTAATCTACAGCAGAGAACCTCTATCTCCCTCCTTCTCTTTCAATCATATCCATGCCAGGGGATTTTGGATAAAACGTTTCATGAGGAAAGTCCACTGTATCAGCAGGAAAGCACAAGCTATTTACCCTTCAGACAATCCCTTGAAGTTCTCAGATCTCAGGAGAACATTTACTGACATTTGAAACACCCTTACAGCAAAGCCAGATGCTGCAAGAACATCTGCTTTATGTGAAGAAGCTCATTCATATGTGAGCTCTCATCTATACTACTGCATGTTTGCAGACCTTCTCCATGCATTGTGTTGGCTTGCCCTTTTTTATTTGTTTAACTCCCTGACACAGAAGAAATACTCCATTAAATAACCACAGGATCAATGCTGAAAAACTCATCACACTGAAACTCTCTTCAGGATTTACCTGGCTTCTGTGTGAAAGGGAGCAGCTCTGATACGGCAATAAGGGAAGTACAGGAAATAGAATGAAAAAGGGACCTCTTGGCTTATCAGGTTCAGTCCTTTTGAATAACAGGCGAGTACAAAACAAATGGCCTTTTCTAAACTTACTAAGCTCTACCCTAAATCTCATTAGGTTTCCACCCTCACTTCTGTTACTAGAATGCTGTTCCAGCACCTCCTTCCCTGCTCTGTTGCTTAGAAACCTTCTGGTTTCCAACCTAAATTCATTCATGGCCAATTTATATCTATTTATTCTTATGCCACATTGTCCTTTAGCTTATGTAGCTCTTCTCTCTCCCTAGCACTTACTTGCCCAACCCCCAATTCCAAAAAGTATTTATAGGCAGCAAATCTCTCTTCTCTTAACCTTTGCTCTGCCAGACTAAGTAACTAAGCTCCCTTATAGTACTCGCCCTGCGGGCACATCACACGATGTTTTAATTACTCCGAGTAGCTGCAGTATCACGAAGTTCAGTGCGAAATAATTAGTGCAGAAAAGGTCGTACTGGTACCTCATCTATTTTCAAATCAGTTCAGATATCTGTTTGCAGTCACTTCTGTGACTGATAAGTAAACACACTCTTGGCCGGGAGACACTTTCCATTCCTCTAATCACCCTGTTGACTTTCTTTGCACCTGTTCCAGGCTGAATGTCTTGAACATGGGTGAGCAGCGCTGCACACAGTATTCCTGGGGGGTGCTCGCATCCTCTTGGAAGACATTAATCTTACTCACTACAACTGGAAATACTGCTCTGGCCTGGAAGCTCACCTGCCATTTTCACCTCATCACATCATTGGAAGCCTTCGCACAGGACTTTCCCCTTCTCTGTCATGCCAACTAGGAACTTCCAAGTGCTTGGAGAGATTCCTACTGCCTGACTTCGCACTTTCCCATTTAACCTCACCTTGATCACTCCAGTTGTGGAGAGCCTTCAGTTCTCCTGGTGCTGGAATCACCCCTGTCCTGATAATAGGCTCTGTTCCATCAGCAGATTTCATTAGCATTTCTACTTTCAGTGTCAAGGTAATTAATGCAAATATTAAGAAAGATCAGTCCTAAGTGCAATCTTTGAGCAGCCTCATGGATAATTTTATTTCAACCTATTAGGGAACTTGTGTCTCAATTCCATCAGTCTCTCACCCACTTGATGATTTTTCTAATAATCCCTGTCTTATTCAGCCAAGTCTTTTAAAATAATTAGCTTCTTCTGGGATCTTATGCCTCACTGAGGTCTAGGTAGATATGGTCTGCTATGTTTCATTTACCTAGAAGGTCGGGAGTCTTACCTTTCATCAAAAGATGATGCACGCTGTCCTATTTTCCCCTTACCTCCTGTATTTCTCCTTTCCTTCAAAATCTGTTCTACAGCACCACAAACTGCTGAGATCTGCAAGCTGCACATGGCAAGCTGTCAGCTGTTCTCCTCATTCCCACTGTCTGGGGGAGCATTCTCTTCCACTTGCTCTCCTCACTCAAGTCATAAAAGTTTTGCATAGCAGTCTCTTGAGGAGGGGAGGAAACATCCTTCTTCCCAGCTTACTAGTGGGCAAAGCAGCTATTTCTCTAGCTGTGGAGCTGGAGAAGCTGCCATGACACCTTTGTTTTCCCTAGAAGAGGCTGCAGTATGATAGAGAAGAGGAGGAAGGAGACACTGAGTGGATGGCTGAGGCATCCATGCAACACATCTGTTCACCCGTCTTTTGCCTCCCAGTCTGCCTTCACCCATTTCCCTCCTGTGCATCAAAATTCAAGTAGTTCCTTCAATGCCAAAAAAAAAGAGAGAGCTGAGAACAGTTACCTCATGTACATGATGCAGAAAGCTTCTCCTCATATTCATTCAATAGAACTCCAGCATATTTGCAGGATACAGAGATAAACTCTGTAGGAGAAAGAGTATACCACTCTGGGACAATGCTGAGGTAAGAAACACAAAGGATTGATCATGGAAAGTCAGATCTGATCACTGTGAGTGTAAGGCGGGGTGGGGATATTACATTTCAGACAGCTTACTTGCAGGAATTGCCTCTCTGTAGCACATGAAAAACACTTGACAAGCCTTAGCTAGCCTATCCCAAAGCCATCTGTGAGTTAGATCTGTATTACTAACACCTTTTCTTGGACACTTCTATGATGAAGTTCTTGACAATTTCACTGGCATAAAATCAACAGAACTTTAAATAATAATGTTTAGCGGAAAATTCTTCAGAAAGACTAATGAAAACATTGATATTCTCCTTCCTGTGGAATTTCATCACAGGCATAAAACTGCAAGGCAGGGGAGAGAAAAACAACTCTAGAAACATTCCCATTTTCTTTGAAGACAAAGGAAGCCTTTCAATAAAGTTAGAAATGAAGTGGCAAATGATTATGGGTTTCCCCATCCTAGGAGTTTTCTGAGCTGCTATGGGAATGTACTGCATGTCCTGTACTAATCACCAGTGAGGATTCAGCGGGCGGGAGATTAGCCCTCCTGGAAAGGAGCTGCACTCTTAACTTCAGCGTGAAAGTGTCCACATGGGACATGACTCCAGAGCAACCTCTGCACAGCACTGTGTATCTTCTAAATAAAGGGGATACTAAATTAGTAGAACAATGATTAGATTAGAAGAGTTGCCAGCCCTGTGTTTTAGTCTCTGGACTACTTTTGCTTCATGATCTACACTAGCTGCTGCACAGAGACTGTACAGTTATGTTCTGGATGAGAGATAACTAGCCCAGGAAGGATTGCTGGAGGGACACCAGCCAAAGCTTGTATGCAGCAAGCCAGTTCTCAGGGAACCACAGCTTTTTAAGCAAATCTCACTCTACTGGCACTGGTTCTTTCAGACCAGCCTTTATCAAAGCCGGAAGGCCTTTCTGATTCACCCTCATCTCTTGGCCCAATGTGCAAGAATGAGAGTCTCAATGTGACACATACATAAAATATAAGACCTTCACGCAACATTTTTAAGAAGGGCCCAAATGTTCATGCATCAGACTGTGTAAGTGTGTGTGCATGCATGGGAGGGGGACAGGTTGTCAAAACGCACCTTGCCTGGCAGGCAGGTTATTCTCTGTTTATCCATAAGGGCGCCTGGGACACCGTCCTGGGAAGCATCAAGTGCCCCCTGGGACTAGGCTACAGCTATGTTGGGGCCCTGGTCCAAGCCAGCAGAGCAAGTCCTGCCTTACTTGGAGAGGTGCAGGACCCTGCTCCACATGGATTCTGCTTTGCCTAATACTGAATGAGTCAGAAAAATATCCTTCATCGATGTCTTGTGTGGAATAACCTTCCCAGAGTCTGGCTGGGGTAGCTGTGGTGCGACCCCGTCTCTTTTCAATTAAGGAAGAGTTACTTTTACCGTGGCGTGTTATCTGGGGGAGGAGGTGCAAGGAACAGCAGCAGCGGCAGCAGCAACTGGAAGGGACAGGGAGAAGGCAGCAGTGAGTGCATCCTGTCAGTATGGGGAGGGTGGCACAGAGAGAGACTGAGCATGGAGAGGGAGGAATAAGACCCGTGATCCTTAAAGGAAAAACAACAGGAAACTAGGCTTGAAAATAGAAAGATTAAGCTGGAGGGGGTGGGAGAGACAAGAAAAGTAGGTGAAGAAAGAAGAGGGGGAAAGGCAGAGTGGCAGTGGGGAAGACAGAAAGTGACACAGAAAGGGGGTGGAGAAAAAAAGAGGGGAAGAGAGAGAGAACCATACTAAAGGAATAAAACCAAGCAACTGAGAAGAACGAAGAGTCCAACTCAATTACAGAAAGGAGAGAGAGAAGAAAAGACTCTGGAAATCAGGTAAGTAACCATGAGAGGGAAATAACAGAACTGCAGGAGCATCAACAGGGAGATCAAGCTGTTAGACTCAAGGGTAAAACAGCATGAGGGGAGAGATGGACTTGGTGAGGCAGGAAAAGAAGGAGAGCCAAAAACAACTTAAGAATTCTACTTTTTCTTTCAATTTTTATCCAAAGCATTCCCACTAGTAACAAGGTGGGTTTGGGGCATTTTAAAAATTACACCATTTTCACCATGGGTGGCTACACAGAACTGACAGGGGAACCTCCCTGCAATAAACATGGATACCAATAGATTGCAATGTACTGGATGGCAGAATAGAAGCCACACGTATCCTCAGACATTATAATGTGCAAATTGTAGTTTCTGCTGGATCCCATTTCTGCATGCTGTCAGGCTGCCCTAGGGAGGGTGGCGAAGGGAACTCTTACCTGTGAGAAGCTGCCAAGGTATAAGTGCTTTATCAAGCGTCTGTGTAAACTGCCTATATTCCAAAGCACGCAGAATAGTTTCAAAGTATCTCCATTTCTTTTCCTTGGGAGTATTGTATCCTGGCCAGTTTGTGATGTGGACCCTGGGAACGTAACTCAAATGTGGAGAAGTGCCTTGCTCGTGTGCCCCAATCATATGTGCAGCACGCACCACGGGTGGAATGCCTTTCTTCTCCATCCCGGCACTGCTCAGAGCAGCCTCAGCAAAGAGGCACACGGATCTAGAGGGACAAAAACCCACTCCCGCTTGCAGCTTCTTCTTCTTTTTGTTTGCCTTCCTATTTTTTTCCCCTATTTGCATTTGGAATAATTACTCGATTACATTTCCATAATTTAATATCTCCAGCATTGCAACCGCATGTTTTAAAGAGTAGCCCAGCTTGAAAATACAGTGTCCAGTTGTCTGGTAATTGCTACCTCTGATCCAGCGTAGTTTATTTGATAACCCCTTTGATTTCCCAAAGGGTCATTTTAGTGGTCATTTGCAGTGTCTAATGAGCTTTGTGGCATTCTGATTTTAACAGCTAAGATAAACTGAGGCAGTATCTCTGTCCCTCTGTCCCTGAAGTACTGTAAAAACCACCAGAGGATTATGTAAGTAGCATTTCTGGATAAACCTCAGGCACAAAAAGTAACAGGCTAAATGAGCCTTAATTGCTGAAGTCTTCCTTCATGCTAAAACCTTGATGAGGAGGCACATGTGAAAGTTTTCCCCTACTGCTGTCTATGTGAACCTCTCCTTAAGGCTAAAAAACTTAATGCATGTAATGTATGTTTGCATGTGTGTGTGCAGATAGGAGTGGGTTAAAATGTTACTCAAAATTCTCACACCGGTGCTGTATTTGTACCAGACGCCAAACAACTCTGCGTCTGTTGGTCTTTTCAAAATGTACTCTGTTGAGAAAGCAGAATGTTTCTGACTTTCTTCCCCCTTTCCTTGAGAGCAGAACACTAGTTCAGGAGAATTCCTGAGGGTTCGGGATTTAAAATACTCATCAGACTCTGGTTGCTTGGGAACTATGTTAAGTATTCCTGCTACTATAAGTATTTGGCTTTTGTTTTGCTTTTTTTTTTTTTTTTTTTTTTTTTTTTTTTTTTTTTTCCCACTCAACACTCTATATTATCACACTATTTCAGTATTTTGGACTTTCACATGAAAAATTTAAACCTTGTCAGGAAATATAGATCTTCCTACCCTAGCCTCTCTTCTCTTTTTGACCTTCAGAGAGATTTCACACATTCTGCACGTTTGTCCTTGTTTTCTGACTTATCTCAAAGCATTGAAAATAGACAAGAAGGAATGAGTAACTCAGCACTATACCATGTCATTAGGGAGCATATTTCAGAGACTGCTCCACACCTCGGGTGCTGTTGTATGAAGCACGTGAACAGAGGCTTAAAATTAGAAATAGTTCCCAGGAGGCACAAGAGAAACTTCAATCTTTGTGCTAGGAATTCTTAAAGAGGAAAAGAAATCAATTTTATGCTTATTGATAAACAACGCATAGATTTCTATAAGCAATGCTCTAATATGCCAGCTTTTTCATGAAATAAAGAAATATTCATGTCATACAGTAAGTAATGAGCCGAGATTCATGCCTGTAAGTATCTCTAGTGTATCATTAAAGTGGGGTCAGTGGTTTTTAATGTAAGAACTAAGGGTGTTACACTTACATTTCTGTCTTTCTTCGTTATCTTTGTCATAATGGACATGCCTTGAGAATGGCTCAGAATTTCCATATGAAGCTCTTCTCCCTTAGATGTGGGAAAGCTGGCAGATGCCTCTGTAAGGGCACGGTGGCTCACGAAGCTGAGCAGTCCAGCCAGGGTAACTGTTCCAGAGCTCCAGGGTCTTACACTGCATTTGGATGCCTGGTGGGAAAGGGAGAGAATAGCAGCATGGGAGAAAAGCTGTCTCCAATTTAAAATCACACAAAGCTGTCCAAAAGGACAGGTTTTTGTTCTTGCTACTTACTCCAATTTCCTATGCAGAGATGGGGCAAATCACTTAAACCATGTTTGTTCACAAATGGCCCCTCGGTGGTGCCTCTTTTCTTCTGGAGGCCTGCCTCTTAGATGTGGTCTAACTGGTGGAAGTGATAAATGCTCCTGCTCCAGCGCTAACCGAGGAGAGCCCTGCTTCGAACATATGTTACATAGTGCTAAGCACACCGAAGAAAACAGATTAGCAACATCTCCACACAGCTTCCAAAAGTAATGAACATTTTTAATCTTAATCTCCCTCTGCCTTAGTTCCCCAGCTGCAAAATTCATGTAATACCATCTCCTCACCTCCACATGGTAATGAAAATAAGTAAATTAATAATTGTGAAGCGATCAGATACCGTTGTGATGAAAGCCATAGGAAAACCCATGAGGAAACTAATAATTCTGTCTTTAGAACAGGACTTGAATAATGTACAGTAAATGAGGCACAGGCCACCCACTGAACAATAAGGAGAAAACAAAACATTGAATAGCTGCTGCTCAAGAAAGCCCCAGCCAGGCTGGCACGGAATAAGGCAGGCACCCTGTGCAAAGAATGAGGTGACAATGTGAGGATGTGGTTAAAGACTCATAGCTAGGAGGCACAGGCACAAAGAGATTGAATTAAGATTGCTTAGGAAAGTAACTCTAGCATTTGCTAACTCCCTACTGCTCGGTTTTGAAAATTTAATATTAGTTGTTTTTAAAGGGGAGGAGGGCGTATATATGTATATGTATGAATATATGCTGAGTATAAAGAATCATCCACTCACAAGCTATAGCCAAACTTTGCCCTGGATGAGAAATTAAATACTTAGAAGCAAGGTTACAACACTGAGGCTGGGGTGTGCAGAGAATCCTAAGGATCTTCGGACAGAAAGAAGAAATGAGATTTGATGAGGTATAAGTAGGTGGGAAGTAGACAGTTGCTTAAAATTTCCCCTTTCTAAAGCTGAAAGCGTTAGCAACCTGGGTGCTGTAGACAGTTAAGTGGTCAAAACAGCCCAAAAAGCTGACCCTCCAGAGAAGGGTCAGTGTGGAGCTTGACTGTGGGAGAGCAACAAAGAAGGGATAGGCAGAGAGACATTGAGGGAGAAGGGGGAATAGAGGATAGGGTAAATCTGAATTAGAGCCCTTTCCTTCTCCTGTTACTTCTCCAGTCTGTTTTATCTTGATGCTGTTCTGAGTTGCATCTCATGCAGCCTGTGAAACAGCCTAAAATCACAAGTAGGTATTTTACTGCTGTATCAGGCCCAATGTGATGCCCACTATCACCTCTGTGTCTCCTTATACCAGCCTCCCCCACTGTCTAAGCAGTGCTTAAAAACAATTTCTGTCAGCAGAGTTCAGGAACTGCTTCACTATGGCAGTCAATTTATCGACATGTTTCTATCTTCTGGAGCTCCCTCTGCCCTGCTTGGCTGTCCTCTCTCCTGTACACAGCACTGCCCAGTTTAGCACCAGCTGCAGATGCACCTAGGTTAGCTTCTCGCCACAGAGGTAAGTATACTGTCAAGAGCACCAAGCTCAGTCATCCTGAACCGGATGCTCTTCAACCTGTTAGTTGAGGAATAGGCTGGATAATACCCATTAGCCTGTTTGTAGCATTTACATCAGAGAGAGAATTGATTTATTTTTCTAGCAAAAAGCATATGTGAGCCTTTGTTTAGCTTATCCTAAGACTAGGGTTTTATTGCATTTGTTTGGCTAAGGGCTGATGTTTGCAATGCACAGAGAGAATCCCAAGAGAATTAGAGGGTGCTCCCTGCATGCTAACTATAAGCCTGGATACCAATACCACGTAACTATTTGAAGCAGGCTTTTCAAACACAGAGGGACAAAATCATTCCTCAGCTTGACTCAGATGTGTTTGAGGTCTTCTCTCTTCTTGGTCTCCTGTATCCACATCAGACAGAGCTTGGCCCTAATGTCTGGATATATAAGAACATAAGAACGCAATTTGACCCTAGCCAAGGGAAAAAATAATAAAAATAAAAAAAAATAGATGTCCTGTATAGACAAGCAATAACAGTTCAGCACGATGGAAGTCTGCAGCTTCCAGCATCACTTCAGATGAAAATATTCTCCGTAATGCTGTCATCTGTGTGTGTAACACATCCCTGATGTACACACTTGGAGGTGTTGAGTGAGCTCCCTCTGTTTGTGTCTCTGTGTGCGTCAGGGTGTGTGTGTGTTCAGGAGGTGACAGGTCATTCAGCTCCCTTATCTTCTCACCCACTCTCATTTTTTTGTGAACTCTGAGATTTTCCACAGTTGGAGAGGGGGAAAGCACACCTCATCAAGGAATAACAAGCTGTCTGCAACTACAAGCAGGGCCAGTGCTCTGGATACCAGCATGACCCTTCCAGAAATTGCAGTGAACTCAGGAGGAGCAGGGAGATGAGAAACATTGGACGGCTGTCCTCTGGGACAGGAGCTGTTAACACAGAGCTTTGCCATGAGATTTGAGCACAGGAGTCAAAGTCAATCTCCTTGCAGCTTACAGGACTTTGAACTCAAGGAACTAGCAGAAAGGAATATGAACCTATTTAGTGCAGATCAATGCACAAATCAGAGCTACAAACTTGGCTAAAGAACTGGCCTCTTTCAGGCAGAAACTTATCATAAGCACGTGTGTGTCCATATGAAGCTGGGAGAATGGTGTTTGGATGGCAATGCCTGACGTGTCACTGCTCATCCATTGTACATACACGTGAAAGAGCCAATGCCAGCTAATAATGAACAAAAAGATGCATCCCAAGGTGGGCTTTAGCATTGATTTATGTCCCAAAGCTCTGAAAAGCCAGCCTGAAAAATGTCAGCAGCTGTATTGTACAGGATGCTGAGAGAGTGGATTACCGCTACCAGGGGGCTGGAGACCCCCAGGTGAGAGCATTCCCTACCCTCCAGTGCAGAGCTGGAAGTGTCTGCAGGTGTGAACAGCCAGTTTTGCAAGGCTGGGACCACTCAGCTCAGGCTGCAGCCTGCCAGTTGTTACTGCAGGGGAAAAGATCTTCTCTTGAATGCCTCAGCAGTAGCTATGTGTTGTGTTGCCTGGGCCTGGAAGGAGGTGACACAGCCGGAGGAAGGCAGGCCACAAGCAACTCCTAGGCATTGACCTTGCCACAGCTGACCTGGATGCTCCCCTGAACAGGGCTGACACTTCCCAGAGCATAGAGGAGATGGCTGTGGCTTGAAATGGGGGACTTGCTGCATGGCCTTGGGCAAAAATAGAGTGACTTTGCATTCATTACTCTCTCCCTTCCCTGGGAACCTCACTTCCCTTGCACAAACGCACCCTGCTGCGAGAGTCTCTCTGAGCCTGCCTGGGACCTGCCAAGGGAAAGAGGTGAGCTGAGAGAGGGAGAGCAGAAACAGTATTATAATCAGGCTCTCCACTTTATTTTAGAAACATCCTGCAGAGATGTCGACCTCCTGTCACCTTCCTTGTGGGAAAAGTTAGTGTGAAGTGTGGAGCTGGGCTATTTATATCACTGCTGATAGTCTTGCCTGTCTGCTAAAGAGGGGAAAACCAGTGAATTCCTAGCAACTCCTGGGGAAACAGCCTCTCATCGAGAAGAAAACCCTGCAGGAACAACCTTCCTGCCTCTTTGGTGTGAGTTTCTTAGCAGTTCCCCGCAGCTGTAGCGAGTCTGCCCAGGCCAACACCACACAGCAGAGCAAGAAGCAGGGATGCAGCGTGCCTGCCTGTCATTCAGAGCACGTGGCATCATAAACAGGAAGGGCAAAGCTGCTCCGAGAGCTCCCAACACGTCCCCTCCCACAGAAAAAGGTAGCACAAGAACGGGATGGTGGAAAGCAGCACTCTGTTGGCGAGGCAGCCTGGTGCACTAGCAGGTGCCATCCCTGCTGGGGTATTTTTATCTCGGCATTTGGCAGTCACAAGGCCCTGAGCTGGGTGGGAGCCACGCTTGGGCTGCGGTTTTGCTACTTGTTTTTTCCCAGCTTTAACTGCGTTCCAGGTGATGATGAAGCCAGGGCAGCCACGGCGCTGGGTTCGTGCTGGGCTGCGCTGGGCTTTGTCACATACACGTTCCCTCTTGCCAAGACCTCGTGACTGCACACAGCCCCTCTGCCGCTCCAGCAGAAAGCTGCCAGCCAAGAGCAGGGCAGCGTGGTGGCACGGACCGAGACTCTGCATGAATATGCACGAAGGCTGTCAAGACAGCCTGCTATCAGGTGCCGAGACCTCGGGAAGATACCCAAAGGTATTTTTCGCTGAGTCACACTGGAGAGAGATGAGATTTGTCCAATTAAGTGCAAAGCAGGAGTATAAAAGGCCACAGATGCTCACATGCTGAGAGGCCAAAGTGTGTGGGGATAACAGTCTGGGAATGAGGAAGGGGAACTATATGGAAAATTCCCAAGAATAGTAAAGCCCTGGGGAGACAGGCTGTGTCAGAGACAGTCCTGCATAGCCAGGAAAAGCTGTCAGGAGGTGACAAAAATTCTTCTTTGCTCGCTGGCAGCACAGAACTAGATGCTTTCTTCTGTTGTTCTCGGAGGTCCTTGGGCTGGCATGGCAAGAATAGCTCTCTGATAACTAAAACCAGCTAAGCCAAAAATGCTGCACTAGGAAGGACCCCCCCCTTCTCTTGGTATCCAGCACCCATGTCCTCCTACCCCCTCGCAGCAGCCACAGGCTCTCTGGGGCTGCAGCAGGCACAGCAGGAGGTGTAGGGCTCCTTGGGCAGCCCCTCCATCAGACAGCCTGCACAGGGAGCAGCCAGCAGGGAGGGACAGAAGGAGTGGCCCTACTGTCTAGTCCAAGCCTCGTGGCTGCCAACCTTGGATCATTCAGATCTACCTCCTTTGGGAAAGTGCTGTGGGACTGTTACTCTCACATCTGGTTCCTTTTTTTTTTTTTCCTGGACTCCTCTTGCACTTACACTTGCCTACTTCATTTCTGTACACATTGATCTTAAGTTTGCAAATATCTAGGTGTAGTAGCCTTCACCAGGGGATAGAGGACCATAATAAAACCTCAATCTACCTGCACATGGTAGAACTGATGCAAAGAGGTGCTCAGATTGTGAGTGCACATACACATAGCAGGAAAGAAAACTCAGCCTTGGCACAGCCAGGGAGAACTGTTTTAATTTTTACTCTAACACGCAAGGTGAATTAAGAAAAGGCGGCTGTCAGCTAGCAACAACAGGAGCCATAGGGGCACCTGCAAGCAACGCACACTCACCTGGACAAATGAGGACACCCACAGCCCTTCATGCTGTCAGGGAAGTGATATTCCACGTGGTACAGTTGTGCTACACCCTAGCGACCTTGGACACACCTGTACACTGAACTGTAGGTTGGTGGCAGCTTTGTCACCACTCTGGAAAAAAAAAAAAAAAGAAAATTAAAAATCCTGTTTTCAGTGCAGCTTACTGTAAAACCATCACTGATTTAACTGCCTGTATTTAATTCTTGGTGCTCGCAAAACAAAGCCATATGTTAATTCCTCCCAAATGCAGTAACTGCACCAAAGCCATTTCAGCAGACAAACCCTCTGATTTTTCAGTTTTACCAGCGTAAGGATGGAGAGAATCAGAAAGACAATTTTTTGTGTTGCTGCTTCTCTGATTCTCAGCTGGCAGCAGATGAAACAGCTTCTGCATACTCCAGCAGCCACCAGGATCTACATTAGCACGACTGCAGCATGCCTGCCAGGAAAGAGCCAAAGCCCACCCTCGGCTTGCTGGCGTGCCCCTTCTCCCTCCTCACACAGCTTCCAACAGGCAGTGGGGCAGCAAGAGATCACCTCCCCATCTCCTCACCTGGGAAATCCTCACCTGTCCTTGGGGCAGACTTCAGCAGCACTGGGAGCTTAAGAATGAATCCCACTTTCATTCTTGTCCCATTAAGCCACACAGATTGACACTGCACACAGACAAGTAATGGTAAAAAAAAAAAAAAAAAAAAAAATCATCATGTGCATTGCTACAATAAATTACATCAGTTACATAACCGGAGGAGGGAGTATTGTTCCCTCAACAACCGTATGGTCTCCAGCCTTTGCTCACAGGAAATGTACACATCGTCGATGCAGTAAATTTTCAGCATTTAACAGCATCTACTCTCCACAGGCATTTTTGCACAGTAAAAACAATTGGCTTTTAAAGAGGAGACGAGGGAAAACAAGGGAGGAGAGTTATCACTTTTGGTGCCTGCAGCTTTGGGATTTACCTTGTCTAGTGCTTTTAGTATTTCATTATGATGATTATTAAGTTTTGCATACATTTATTGAAAAGGCATTTTCAAAAGGAATGACTGTGGGAGAACATTATCTCCAAGGTAATAACGCATACTTCATAGTGCCCAGCCCTTAACCCACGCACAAGATAGTGCCCTGGGAAGGTCAGTATGGTGAGCATAACTGCATCAAATGATCGCCCAAGTACTCCCACAGAGCCCCACAAATTAAGCCCATCATTCTCCCTTTATCCAGAGGGTTAAGTGACTTGGCCAGAAACAGTCTGCCAGAGTTGGAAACAAAACTGAAGCAGGTTCTCCTACATCCTGAGCTTGCAGTCTTACTACCAGCCCATCTATCCTTTCCCCTCAGCAGACCACCTACCAGGAGCTGCTGGTCATTGGGAGGTATTTCAAGGGAGGCTTGTTTCCTTTGCCCATGCCATTTGAGCAGTGAATATTGTCTCAGGGCTTAAGAAAAGAGGTGAGAGCAAGATCCTTGCAAAAAATGTAGATTTTGCAGCAGTTCCCATTTTAAGAGGTATGGCAGAGTGGCAGCAGATTAGGTTTACAGGACTGGCACAGCTCACCAAAGTCTTTACACACCTGAAACATTTTAAACATGTAAATAAAATGCTTGTAAGTGGTGATACTGCAAAACCAAAGCAAAACCTATGTGCAAGGTGCAGGTGGGCAACAGGGACGCTTTCCATGCCTTTCTTTCAGTGGTGACACTGAGCTCAGACACAAAGCTCAGAGCTGCAAGCACTTCACCTTCCAAGTGTCAGCGCAGATATTACGCAAAGGCAGCACGTGAACGGGCCAAGGCGCTGCCCGGACCAAGCAGTACACCCCAGATCCCAGAGGATCAATCCATTTAAGGGTTCTCCAGAGTGCAGTTTGCAAATGGATGCCTACTGCTTTAACTACACAGTCCTCAGAGGATGCAGTATGCAGACCACAGTGAAAGGACTTCCTGAACCAAGGAAAAACATGGTTCACCCTCAAAATTTTAGCAGCCCATTTAACAGGTTGTAGTTTGATTGTGCTAAATTATTATTATTATTATTAATAATAATAATAATAATAATAATAATGGGTTTGGCAAATGTGAAACAAAGTTTTCAGCAAGCCAGAACTCATTCATTTCAAGTCAAATCAAAACGTTTCCTTTGACACAAGCCAAATTATTCCACTCCATGCATCCCCAGCTGGGCATTTCCTGACCTTCCTTAGAACCCCTCTCTTCTGTCTATTTTCACCCACAGAGGCTGTCTCCAGTTCTGCCTTCAAGCCTCCTGGTGAGCAGAAATGGGAGATTGGAGTTTCTTGGGCGAGTTCCTCGAGGAGGTCCACAAGCACTCCACAGTGGTGGGGAAGGTCTGGCTGACTGTGCTCTTCATCTTCCGGATGCTGGTGCTTGGTACCGCAGCCGAGTCTTCCTGGGGGGATGAGCAGTCTGACTTCATGTGCGACACCCAGCAGCCCGGCTGCGAGAACGTCTGCTACGACAAGGCCTTCCCCATCTCCCACGTCCGTTTTTGGGTCCTCCAGATCATCTTTGTCTCCACCCCGTCCCTGGTGTACATGGGCCATGCGATGCACACGGTGCGTATGGAGGAGAAGAGGAAGATGAAGGAGGCAGAAAGAGAGGCCCAGGAGATGAAGAACAGCGGTGACAATTACTACCAGCAGAAGTGTCCCGCGGCAGAGAAGGCCGAGCTATCTTGCTGGGATGAATCGGGAGGCAAAATTATCCTCAGGGGCAGTCTGCTGAACACCTACGTCTACAGCATTTTGATTCGCACTGCCATGGAAGTGGCCTTCATTGTGGGACAGTACATCTTGTACGGGATCTTCCTGGAGACCCTGTACATCTGCCAGCGGGCACCTTGCCCCCACCCTGTCAACTGCTACGTTTCCCGTCCCACAGAGAAGAACGTCTTCATCGTCTTCATGCTGGCCGTGGCCGTGCTGTCCCTGTTCCTCAGCCTGGCTGAGCTGTACCACTTGGGCTGGAAGAAAGCCAAAGAGAGGTGCTCCCGGGCCTACAAACCCAGCCCCAGCACAGCTCCTGGCAGACTGGAGTCCGCCCCGCAAGTGGAAAGGGCCCAGATGTACACTCCCCCGCCAGATTTTAATCAGTGCTTGGCAAGTCCCAACGGGAAGTTCATCAGCCCCTTCAGCAACAAGATGGCCTCCCAGCAGAACACTGCCAACTTCGCCACCGAGAGGGTCCACGGCCAGGAGGATGCTGCTGGTGAAGGGCCCTTCGTGAAGTCCAGCTACACGGAGAGCCCGGAGGTGGCCAACGAGTGCGCGGCGCCTGCCTTCCCCGAGAGCTACTTCAACGAGAAACGCCGCTTCAGCAAGACCAGCCGCGCCAGCAGCAAGGCGAGGTCGGATGATTTGTCCGTGTGACCCGTCGCCGGGAGGGATGAGGAGAAGGAGTGGTCTCAGCACTTCGTAAAACTTCTGCAAAGTGGGCCGCAGACTCTCGCCACTAACCTCTCTCTCTTTTAATGCCCTCTTGCTCCTTCTCGGTGAACGTCATTGTCACACTGCAGACACTTCTCACAGCTTTCGGCAGGGGCAGCCACTGGATGCCGCACACCTGGAGGCTGAGAAGAAGCACCAATCTCGAGGTGTGAAGCTTTCAGCCATATTCTCACCATGGGACCCGCAGGGACTGGGGACTCGCCATCCCTAGCCACAGACTGGTAGAGCACAGGCTAGCACGCTCCTGAGGCTGCCTGGCTGCCCCAAACATGAGGCCAGCCATCCACTGCAACACTGCATCCAGCAGGCTGACTGGACCTCGATCCCCTCAGCCCCCTCGCATCTCCTTTGATGTCTGCCCAACACTCGCTACAGTGCTGGGCAATTATACCGAGTTGAAGCTTCTCTCACTGGCAGGGAGCAGAAACACACCAGCGGGCCTTCTGAAAGAAAGACTCTCTCTTCTTTGTTCTCTCTCTTTTTAACCTTCCCTTTCTCTACCTGAGCCCGGATATTTTATACCAGTTTACCTATACGATAAACTCTACTTGAATTTTTTTTTGACACTGTGCATAGAACTGTTCCCATAGATAGATAAGGACAGCCACGGTCCCCCCATGCACAGCTGCTTGGTGTCTAACTTTGGATTCCCTTCCTCATTCCTACGGCAGCACAGCAGGCTGGCCCCTGGGATATCGCTCAGACAATCAGTGGACGAAGACTAGGGAATTTTCTCAACATACTTATGTCAGCAATTTTAAGCAAGGCATCCACTAACAGAAATAGAGATTTTCCTCTGAGAACAGACGTCCACCTAGTAAAAAAGGAGGAATCATCATGTGGAAACAAAGTGATTTTTCCCCTTCTTATGCTCATCTTTCAAGCAACCTGAATGCTGCTGAAAGGGTGCTGACAGCTGCCAACTCGGGAGAAAAACATCCTCTGTTTACCTGCAGAAGAGGTACGGCCTGTGTCTTCTCCCTACTACCCTAAAAAAAAAAAAAAGACACTTCAGCATCTTTTGCAAGGAGCAAGAGGCCCCTCCAGGTCCCGCACATCAGTGAGCTCCTGGCTGCTCTCTCAAACCTGCCAGCCACTGCAAGCCATTATATCTGTCCTCCTGGCAAACCTCTGTTCTGCCATGAGGTCATCTTCTTCACCTCTGGTTCACGTGGTGTAAGGAACCACTGATGGACCACTTCTTTCCTCCACCACAGCCTCCCAAAGCAGCCACTGGCTCCCAGCACTGCACAGTGAGCCTGGTGGGTGAGGTCTGCAGGCAGCTCCCACCCTAGATACATTTTCTCACTGCAGAGCTGACTTTCCCCTTTTAAAGAGGGATGCCAAACAGAGCTAAACTGCTCCTTGTTATTTACCCTGCTGTTGGACTGTGTGAATGAATGGCCTGGGACCAGCTTGTGAGGGGAGCGAGCCATTCCCTCTCTTAGCAGCTGCTGAAAAAGTTTGTGAATCCTTGCTCCCATTACACAGATAGCTTTGGTACAGTTCTCTGTACGTATACAAACACACCCACACACTGGGGGGAGAGGGGGGTGAGAACTTGTTTTTGTTTTGTTTGTAAGGTATTTTATAAACACGTATTTTATAATCCTGAAAAGACCTGTGTGCTCGCTCTCCCTAACATGAGATTTTAGTCCGTTGTGCCTAGGTTTCTCCTAATAAAGTTCTAACTCCATCTCTTCGTGTTGGTGTTTTGCCTCTCATGTGGCTGAGAAGGAGCCGCTAGCATTGACCCGGCTGCCCGCCAGCCTCTGCTGCTCAGAGATCACAAAGATTCCCACTGCCCAGAGTGGCAGGGATGAGGGGAGAGCTCAGCCAGGGGCATAAATAATGAACACTGGGAAATGATTGATTGACTGGCTAGCAGAAAACCCCTCCAGCTCCCTCTGCACTACCAAGGAAGAACAGGAAGAGCTGGCCAGGGAGCAGCTGTCTGGCTTTGTTGTGACAGGAAGGCCCCCGGCACACCTTTACACCCAGAGCCTGTGCCTCTCCTTCCCATGCCCAGCCTGAACTTCATCTCTTGCTCCCACTTTCTGGCTTTCACAGGCTCCCTTCTTCTGACCTCGGGTCCCTCTGTCCACCCAGAGGAAGTGCCCTTCCTTCCTCTCGCCTCACGATCTCCCATCCCGTGGGACTCCACACACTGGGAAGCTGGAGACCAGTAATGTACTAGGCCTCAGCAGGGGCATAAAGAACCAAACCGAAATTTCACGAGGACACCAGCACAAAGACCTTTAACTGGTGGAAACAGCAGGGACCCTTTAGGATCAGAGGAACCTTGTTTGGGGGCAGCAGGGGGTGTTCAGCCCAGAAAGGAGGATACCACATAGGCCCCCATTGGCACGCAATGCAGCAAGGAGGCAGGATTAGTCCTCAGTCCTAGCATTAACTGGCATGTGTATAGCCTCCGGTTGTGCCTGTCCCTTAGGGTGCTACCTTGCTGGGAGAGATGTATTTAATAAGCCAGGAACTTATTTAAGCATATTCATGGATTTCCCTTTGGAAAACCTGGCTATTAAGTGATATTGCTGCTTTGTGGGGCCATTTAGGCACTAACACAGGCCTTGTTTAATAAATTATTCTCAGTTTATGCCACGCAGTGGCACAAACTTTAAAAGCCCTGTGCTGCAAGCACTCAGAGGGGTAGCAACTCCTTGCTGGAGAGCAAGGGATGGTTAAAAAAGTCTACACTATTCCAGGCCTCCATGATCCAAACATCGGGTTTTGGTGATCATTGAGACCAGGAGGACAACCACACCAGCCCAGCTCTACACACACATCAAAGCAGGTAGTCTCCCTCTGTCACTCCTGCCTTAATGCTTCCCCGGACCTGTCTTCTGGGTATAACAAGTGGCCAATAGTTGATGGATGGATGTTTGCACTGGCTGACAGACCATAAACTTATGACTGGTGGAATCCATTGCCAAGGCCAGCCAGGCTGTCACACCACAGTAGGAGCATATTTACTTCAGCCAGTAAGCGGAGAGGCTGGCCTGTCATTTCAGACAGAGTTTGTGGTTATTGCTTTGTCCCCAGTGGATGGATGGATGGACAATCTTTTAGCTGTGACCTAAATCAACATCATATATTAAATTCAGCACTGGGATAGGCAGTCAGTCTTTAAATGGCATCATTACAAAGACAGTGCTCTGGGGAGAAAAAAGGGAAACACCTAAGAACTTTTTATTCGGCATTTGTCCCTCTTTTCTCAAGAGCCTTACCTGCTGGGGTTAGCTCAGCCTCTGAAAACTGCTTTTTCCCCATGAGCACTGGAATTGCTATTTAACAGAAATACTGTCCCCCATCTTCCTCCATGAGCACACCTCAAACCATTCCAGCATTGCCTTCTCCAACTGGTGTCTTTCAGAGTCAGAAGCCAGTTCTATCCTACAGCTGTTTGCTAATCAGCTGTCGAGTCTAAGATGTGAAAACAGAAAATGTGCATTTCACCAAGCTCTTAAAACAGAAAGACTTAAACCTATTAATGGAAAAGCTATATTTAAAAATATATAGAATGCCAAAACTAACAAAGTAATGAATCAAGACAAGGTCACTCCTGTAGTCCTTCTCATCTCTCCAAAAAGCACAGCGAGACAGTTGAGTCAAGGAAGAGACAAAGGAGAGAGATACCTAAAAATAATGGTTGATGCACAGCATGCAGGTTGAGCAAGTTTTTTCTTCTTTCAGAATATGTGCACAAGGCAATCCTCATGCAAACACAAAGATAATGTTTAAGACTGTTAAAAAAGAACAGGTGAAAAGATGCCAGACTACACTATTCTCCTTCAAACACTTTTCCACAAAATAGTGGAGGCCAAGGCATTAGGAAGATCAAATAAATAAATAAATAAACACACTGCATGCTCATAGGAAGGAGAACATGTTTGACTGGACCACAGATGCCTCAAGCACAAAGACCATAGAAATGCACTGTCCCAGAAGTCAGCGTAACATGGCAAAGAGCCCCAGCAGGAGTGGTGGAGGCTGCCCAGCCATTGGCCTGGGCCTACGAAGGCAACTGCTGTCCCCGGAGGGAACTACTGTCCTCAGGAGCCCCTGCTGCCACTGCTCCCTTCCCTCTCAGCAACAACGCAGTCTCGCCAAAAGGGTGCCCAGTCTTTATAAGCATGGGCTCAGCAGAATGAAGGTATGGACAGCTAGTGGTCTCTCTTCTTCTGGGCCCCAAGAGCAGCTGGCACCCAATTTTCTACTTATCCGAGCAAGGAAGAATGACTTCAAAAACTGGCATGAAGCTGAGAGGCAGCTGAAGGGTCGTAATGCCACTGTTTCAATTATATCCCACTCCTGTTTTCCTCCACTCACTAAAGTTAACAGGCAAATCTGGTGCTGTTCTTCTGACCTGGTGAACTACCATCACGTGCACAGAAATCAGAAATCTCCCCGTGGCAAAAACAATGATAGAAAAGGGCAACACTGTCTTTACAAATGGCATTTAAAATAAATAAGCAAATAAAAAAAAAAATAAAAATAAAAAAAAATAAAAAAAAGCAGGCAGCCCTATGCAAGGCTACACTACTAACCTGCAAGATGTTTAAAACAAACAAATAACAACAACAAAAAAACACAATACATGGGCAGCAAGTTCATGTCGTATCCAGCTTTCAATGCTGAAAGAGCTGGCAGCGCTATGAGGAGCCTCCAGCTGTGATGAAGGCTGTGCTGCAGGAAGAAAAGCCTCCTCCCTCTCTCCCAGTAGGACCACTAACTCCCCCAAGGATTTCTGGAACCTCCTCCCAGTAGGGATTACAGGAGGGTACCCACAGCTTATGCCAGTTTTTGCGCACGTGCACACATGTGAATAAAGCACAATGTTTTGGTGATTAGGTTGCCAGCCGCAGCAGATGTGCAGATGGCCTGAGAACGAGGATGGAAGGAGGCAGCTTCTTAAGACACACATTTTAGGGGGAAAAACTGTGATTTCAAAATGTGAAATTAATAGCTTTGCTTTTGTCCTCAGTGTTTGTTGCTTGTATGGGCTAGATGAATAAAGATCTTTCTGGGGACCACAGGAATTGTAGCAGCACACACACACTCATATAGATAGATACTACATCACCATGAAAATGTGATGACAGAAAAAGAAAGAAAATCAAATGAGTTTATAACACCCACTTCAGCCAAATAATGCAGAAATTGTTCATTTTTCCTGCAGTGAACATTGTTTTACATTTTTTTAAATGGATTTGCTGAGGCCACATTCACATACCACCACTGTTTTCCCACAGATATTTGAGTGATTGAGTTTGACGGGCAATAGAGCTCTCAGAAAGTGCATGTCAGCCATGGAAACTAAGTTTTAAATTCGTATGTACAAATATTCACCCCAGAGGCAGCTGTGTGTTCCTCGAGCCATTGGGAAGCACAAACAATATTGTGTAACCAACCAAACAACACACCTCCACAGTAGAGTACATGCCATGAATTCGCACCGGAACACATTTTAAGGACAGTTATACCAGTCAGAGCAAACATCTGAGAGACCTGTAATCCTCTAATACTCTGTTGGTGGAAGTAGAAGTTAGCTCAAACGCATATTTGTCTGCCTTTCGCTGGGCCCTAGGCACAGCCCGAGGCATGGCTGGGAGTTGTGTGGGACCCACATGTGAAGGAGGGGTGTGCACAAGGGGTGCAGAAGACCCCACTTTCTTGTCTGCTCACAAAGTCCCTACCAGAAGGTTAGAATATTCCATCAGCTTCTTAATGCAAGCAACTCTCTCCACTTTGTGATCCTGCACAGAGGGCTTCACAGCATCCTTGCAAGCCCCTACACTTGGCAAGCACAAAATATAGCAGAAGCATTGCAAAAGCACTGCCACTCAGGCATAAAAACACTCCCCAGCCTCTAACACAATTTGCCAAGCTAACGCAGGGCTTCATAGCCTACCTATTCACACAAAGGCAGCGGTCTCTGGATGAATAAAAGTAATCACGCTGTGTTTGCTAGCAAAAAGTATTCCCCCAGAGCAAGCTGGGAAGCAAAACTCTGAGCAGCTGCAATATATTTACTTACTCCTTTAAACCTATTTCTGGACCGAGGCCTGTAGGACTGCTACATTAAGCCATGTTCCTCCCTCAAAGTGGCTACATCTTACTAGTGGATTAGGCAATCCTTTTCTTTTTTCATTTCCGTATTACTCTGGCCTCAACCCCTGCTCGTTTGGCACGTAATGAGCTCCCCTGAGGCTCTGTCTGCAGGAACAGGGCAGTGGGCGGCAGGGAATTTGGCAGACACCCTGCCTCTTCCCACTCTCTCAGGCCACGTACTCTGCTGTCCTGCTGTTCTCATGCATCCTTAGGCAAGAAGAGCTCTCCATGGACCACTGTTACTTTTCATGAGGATATCTCCATCTGACAGGGCTGGACCAAAGTGGGGAAGCGCTCAGGGATTATTCCAAGTGGGGTCTTGTGACTCACTGTTCACACACAGTAGCTCCTCTTCACCATAAGGTTAATTTAGACAGCAGGGGCAGATGCAGCCAAGCCAGACATCAGTATGCACGGCTGGGGACCCATGAGAGAGTTAAATTTTCTTGTTCACGTTGGACATGAGCCTAACCTTAAAAAGGCATGTCCATGGTGGTCAGCTATATGACAATATAAAGAGAGCAAAAGTCACATCTAGCGATTTTTCCAGAAACTGGATATGTGCTGCTAGAACATGCCATTTTTAACAGCACCCCCAGTAAAACCCGACACTCTCATACTCAGCTACACACAGGCTTTCACTAAAAATTACATTACCCACCAGCTCCTACCCTTAAAAGGAATCAGATTAGCAGGGAGAGGCAAGCTTGAGGTCAGAAACTTGCTGCTATTTGTTTGGGTTTGTTTTTTAAGTAAATGCCATGCCAGCTGTTCAGCCTGGGAACAGGGTTTGAGGTTGAAAAGTGCTCTTAACAGAACCGGTTTGATGGGTGCCAGGTTACGGGCAACAAGTCTCAGAAACAAATGTCTCAACTTAGCCACTGCTAAATAATGCTCAGTTTCCACCTGGCTTTTCTTCTAATTCATCCCACATTCAAGAAAGCCTTAGGTACAGCAGAAATTGCTGTCACCTTCACTGCCTAACATGAACTAACAACCCAAGGGCACATGTGGTTTGTAACTGATACTCCACTGAAAACCGGACTATTTTTCCAATCAGCTTTCCCCTCCCAGATCACTAGACCTCTTTTCTCAGCTTTTCTTCCCCTCTGAAATGAGACTTGGGATTATTTTTACCCCTCTGTGGTCTTGTCTTTTCTTAGGGTACAGCTATATGTTCCTTTCCACATTTCTAGTTTCTCCATGCTTCCTTTTGTCTCTGGCATTTCAAATGTGTCAAATTTGAGGACTCTCTGAAAAGCTCATTGAAGTACCCACTTCAAAGTCCTCAATAAAGAAGTTATTTATGTTAAAAAGGACTCAGAATAACCCTCACTAATTCCTGTCAGGCATCTCTGTCTGAGCAAACACACCACAGGCTCCCCACACAGGGAGCTACCCGACAGACAGATAAGGTCCTCAAAAGCCCACACGGCGACACCTCAACAACCCTTTTCTTCTCCCCATGCACACCCACTGCGGGGTGACCAGCCCAGTTCCTACAGCACAGACACCTCACCGCTTCCCCAAGCGCCCTCCCCACAAGCAGGATGGGGGCTGCCACCACCCCGTGCCTGTAGGCCTCGGCGCGCAGGCCAGCGCTGCCTCATGGCGCCATGCGCTCGCCGCCCCTCAGGGCCTGGTCCGCTCCCCACGCTAGTCAGAGAGCCGGGGTAGTCACGCCAGCCTCACAGCCCACACATCTGTGACAAATTCACTGCCGTCAATGCACTGCAGTTCATAATGATTATTTTCTGTCCACAGCGCTGCTGTTTGTTTCAATCCATTTAGCAATATTCATTAGCTCCCCACTTCAAATTAGGGTAATTGAGAGGAAGAGATCGCGTAATAAAGTCTTTTAGTAAGGGAGACCTGTCACATTCCCCTCACTGACTCATTTGTTGACTCTGTCAACTTGCAGTCATGTTTTACCAGGAATCTTTCTTCAGAAACGCTGAACAATTCTTGAAAAATGTTCTGCTGGCCCTTCCTTATGATCTCACTGTCACTGAAGTTATTAAATCAAAAGCTTCTCTTCACATTTACCCTACTATCTTACAAGGGGAGGATATTAAACTCCAGCACAAAAGCTGCTTTGCTTCTGACCCTTTAATGACTGAAACCACAGATACCAAAGCCCTAGAAACACTCATATATATCAACAATCCTTAAAATAAGTACTGAAAAAGTCTTAAGACATAGCCATACCATTGTCTGGGATACTTCAAATTCTTTCTTTCAAGGAATCTCAGTCACTCGCATCAAATGACTCCCAATTGAGACATGAGAACTGGTAGCAGTGCAAATACCCATGAAGCAGTGACTGGTACAGCTGACAGCCACATGGGATCAGAATGGCAACAAGAGATAACACAGAGCCAAAACAAGAGGCTCAGACACCCAGCTAAAACTTTGGAGAGCACCCTCCGGTCCCTACTCCATCAAGATGTGTGTGTGTGACAACCAGCAAGACAATAAACCTTTCTTTGCCTGAAATCCATCTGGAAAATGCAGCCCTTGCCTACCCCTAAGAAGATGCTGAGATCCTACTGAAATGCAATGGCCTGAGATAGGTGAAAGATGGACAAGGGAAGCAGGACAAATAGGACAATGTCCAAGGTTAAACCCCATGTCTGGAGCTGCAATAAAAAACAGATATGGCACCGTGCAGGTACTTGTGTACTTTGCACAAAAGCAGTGTAGCACTACTTCCATTTTGTAATAGCAACATTTTTGCAACCATGATGGGCCATCTTCAGGCAAGACCTGAAGAAAGATCGTATCCCTAATTCAAATACCTAATAACATATTTGGAGAAACAGCTGAGACTTTGCACATACAAGCCCTTCTGCATGTACTTCACTACCTCACAGCCTTCCTTGCTGTGTGCCAAAAAATAATCTGTGTTTGAATGGCCTACTGAACACTCCATGTGAAATTACATCAACTTTGATTCAGCTCAAGCTCCCAGTGCTCCCTCCACAATTCTCCTAATGTGTCAGGACCCAGTTTCAAGTTCATTACCTTCATGGTTTGAATTATCACCTACAATCTTCAAGCAAATATATTACTTGCAGTTAACATTTTAACAGCTTTCAAAAAGCTGTGAACACCCTCACAAGAGATACAATTCACTCCTTCCAGCACTGTTGCATGACTCAGGTTCCTGTGTGCTGTTCTCTGTCTGCCATGGATTTGCTGCATCACCAGGACAAATCATTAGATCTCCTCACAACACTGTCTTTTCTATGTGTGCACTAGAAATCATAATGACTTCATATTATAAGACTTCACTTCATAATTACAGGACTTCACTGGGGAATGGTACAGATTTACAATTGAGAACTGCTTTGCATTGCATGGGTGGAAGACACTATGAACATATGAACCATAAAGTTAATAAGGAATAACAGTATTTCTTCATTAAAGTCATCAGCTGCTGATTCCTACCGGATTTCTCTTCCAATAATAAGTAGTATGCACCTCCTTTGTTAAAGGATATAAAGAACATGGTACAACTCATCCCTCTGCTAGTACTCCAGGAGCATTCACCCTACAGTTCTGCAACACCACATCCAGAGGCTGCCCAGCCTCTGCCATAATGCAGCTGGTTTTGTGCTTGATTAGGGATGGTGCGGGGAGCCTACTGCTGCTGCCTCTTTACTGATAGACACTATCAAGTGTCTATGTCAGTCTGATACGCAAAATAGTTTTCCATTTGACCGTATGAAATGTATTAAAGAGACCTGCCACACAGTTGCAATTAGGCACTGAGAAATAAAGTGACAAGACACAATATCTGCTTTGGAAAAGGTCTCATTTAGGCCAAACTAAAAAAAAAAAAAAAAAAAAAAGATTTTCACAAACCTGTGTGGAAAAACACAGTTTAAAAAAAGGTTTGTTTTCCCAGGATATGAGAGCTGCAAGACCAAGAATAGAAGGATGAGTTATAAGCCTTTCAAAGCAGAGATTTATCACGGAAAATTCTGACAACCGTCAATGTGAGCAATGCTGTCAGGCACCACTTACAATCCACAGCATCTTTGAAACCTGTTGGGGGTTTTTAGAAAGGGCTAAAAATAAATGCAGAAATGCAGCAATTTATACACACACACATATATATTATTGTTCAATAAATAACAGGTGGTCCTGCCAGCAGTGTAAACACAGATGACTCTTGAAAACAGCTAAAAAACACCCAGCGAGGCAGCCCTTGCTAGCCATACAAGCAGCACATTCAGAGCTCTCCTTAAATTCTCCCAGTCTGTAAGCCATCATCATCTGGGATCCTGACTCTCTGTCACGATGAGGCCTGAGGACTTCCAAGCGTTTTGATCTCCTTCACCCGCTGAATTCACACAATTCCACCCTCCTGACCTCCCACAGATTGTTGCCCTTCTGAAAATAACACACACAGAACAGCTGGTGGGACCAGAAATGCCTTGAATGTAAATAGCATGGGTCCCTGAGACGAGGTTTTTCCCCTCTTGTAGCTGACAAACCCACCACTTGAGCTGGTCCCCATCCTCAGATAGCAAAGAGGAGCATATCTGAAAAGAGAAAAGAGACTGGGGTGCTATGGGCAACCTACAAGGAGTCAGACATCCAATCTGGATGACCACATGTTGAAACCCAGCAGGTCTGCCACCTGCAGTGAAGGTTAAGAAGAAAACGGGAAGCTGCCCTTGAATCTCAAAACTTAACCTAAGCTTGCAGCACTACAAGTGGGTAACATCTCACCCCAGCTCCAGTTAGGTCTCTCCACCCTGCAAGAGGTGGAAGACACATCACAGGTTGTATCACACACACAAATCCTACTGTTTGGTCACTTCTGTATGAGTATGAAAGTGTAACAAAACAGCTTAACTTGCTAGGAACCCACTGTAAGGTTCAAAATGTTCTCTTTGTAGCCCCTCTCCTCTGGTTGCTTAGAAAAAAAGTAACTAGAACCATCTATACTTACACCATCTCCTTTAACTTCATATCATCCCCAACCTTTTGATGTAATATATACTCACAAAAAGCAAAGGAGCTGGCAAAGATTAAAAATGCCAAACAGTTCAGTGCTGCCACAGGAGAGCACATCTGCTGCAGTGCCAGAGCACTGAGCCTCGGGATGCAGCAGCTCAGCAGCAGCGAGTGCCTGGCAGCTCTCCCACCACACCCAGGGCAGCTCTGCCATGCAAGCACAGAGACTTCATCTGATGCAGCTGGGAACAGCTTATTGAGCCTGCTGCTGGAGGTTCCTCCTTATCTAAGCCTTCATTTTCCATGGAGAAATCACCCTTTTAAAGCTGACGAGAAAACTGTCCTGCTGTTATGCCAGAGAGGCGCATAATTGAGTCTGCATGATCCCGCAGACTACCAAATGCAGCAGATGGCTGCAGGCCATCCAGTTTAGGATGACAAAGTTCGAACAAAAGAAAAACAGAAGGCAGGGAGCGCATCTTTTGCACTAGGTTACAGAAACCGAGGACAAGCCCCTCCACAACCAGCATGCCACCCAGCATAGTCGGCTTCTGCTGCTCGTAATGACCAAATGCCTGAGCCTGCAACTTATAAGGAAAAGAGAGGAAAAATCACATGGTCCCGTGCAAGAGGCACATGGAAAAAACTGACTGTCTGACATGCTATTTGTTGAACCTAGAGAAAAAACGACTCTGAAAATGCCCTTATGATGCTGACTCTAAATACTGTGACTCCAGCTTTCAGGAGTGTCTCAAACAACCTACCCAAATACAGAACTAAAGCAATGACTGCAAACATCAGCACACACCATTTCACTGCTGACCAAAACAAGGAAGGTAAACTGGTGATGTGAGAGCATGCAGGAAAAGTGATGAGATGCATAGATCCATATGCTTGTACTGGGTCTGGCTATACTATGAACCATGCCTTGTGGGGAGGGCTCGGTCTGTGGCGGCATCTAGGAGTTTATTTTTGCCAATTCCACCCCAAAGGGTCACAGAAATGAGGAGTGGAGACATTCTTTCCATTTCCCGAGCTGCCTTGCTCACCAAGCAGCTGGCTGCAAGGTTTACAACAACAGACAGACTGGAGCAGAGACAAGAGTGATATAGCTCCACGGAAAGCAATATAGCATACTCAAACAATTTATAAATATTTTTCCCCTCTTTTTGAATGCAACAGACTTACATGCCCAGACTGACTAGCTTATTATAGATGCTGTGGTCATTGATCCTCGCAGGACAGAGATATCACCATTAGCACCACCGTTGCATATGGTGAAGGCTCTTGTGGCTGCATTGTAAAGAGAGGTTTGTAATTTTGAACATGAATACTGCACATATCATTGTCTACAACAGAGGAGACCTGCTGGTCACAGCACCTGAGATCTGATTAGCTGCTGTTATTTCAAGACACCAGAGTGAAAATTAGCTCTTCTGTACACAATTGGAGAGCCAGCCATGCAAACATTTGCTGGAACGGCGTATTGGGCAGGATAGTAAAACACCCACAGTAAGATTTGACCCTTTCTGCTGCACACAGATCCTCCTGGTGCCCCACAAAACTGGGGCAGGGGACACCACACGTGGCATTAGCTGTTTGTGGTTGGCTTTGGACACTCACACGAGCCTGGGTACATCACCCTCCTGTGGCAGCCAGCTTCACTGCCACGCTCCCAGTGCAGCTGCAGCCCGTGCTTGCTCACAGCTGCTGGGGAACCTTTCCAGCTTGCTCCCCTTGCTGAGCAAAAAGCTCTTGGAAAGGAAGCAGAGAAGCCAGAGGCAATGCAAGACTATTTTCTGACCCTTACCATTCAGAAAATAAAAGAAAGAAATAACATCTACCTGAGGGGTGTCCAAATTCTCTTTGTGTTTCTACCATGAGGATTGTTTGTGGTATCTCTGATTTACACCACAAACAGCTCTAGCCATTTGTTCAGGTTTTCAGTAAACCAAGAAACAATGAAACACTGGAACTTGTCAGGCTAAATTGTTTCTTTGGTGGGTATCTTTTAAACACTTCTTAATTTCAATGCACAATGTGGGAGAAAAAAAAATCTAATCATGATTGTTGGTCTTGAACTTTAAGCAAACAACAGAGTAAATAACTTATCCATGTATCAGCCACATAATGACTGTGTGGTTTGGTCAAACTGAAACTCACTACGAATCACTTTTATTTTCAAGACAATGAGGATGTAAATGCAAGTTTACCACACAGGAGTGTTCTGAGATGCGATCCATTTGTGGAGCACTATAAAAAGGCAAATGAAAGGAATAGTAATACTTTGCAAAGGTAGCAATCATCATAATTTGGTTAAATTCCAGCCAGGAGGAAATTTGCACTCTGCTTTCAGAGAGCACGAGTTCCTGAAACTTGCTTATTTGTTAGAGTTCATTAACTTCCCCCAGAGAAACGAAGCTCACCCACAGTGGCCATTGGAATAGCCTTCTGCTCCTCATCTGGTCACAAAAAGCAACAGAAGGGTAAAAATAACAGGTCCTTTGAAAATGTTTCTGTAAAGATGATGCATCTTAGAATAAATTTCTACACAGTTGGACAAAGAAAAAAAAAAGGGGGGGGGGGCAACACCATTTGCTAAAAAATCGACAGCCGCCTGCTATTTTGGAGAGCTCTCCTCTAATTGCACACGCCTGCTGTGGCATGGTGTATTCTAAAATACATCTCTACAGAAATGCTGCTTGGCAGCAGCCAAATCCCCCCAGGAGGGACACCACAGTCCCAGTCTTCACAGCTTCACAGGAACTGGGGTTTTCTTCCAGCGTAAGGTTAGAATGGGAATGCAAATAAAGGCACTGCCAGCCTCTTCCCTTGTTCCACCTCTGCTCATTTACATCACGTCATCTCTCTCTCTCCCCTCTCTTTCCCCCCTCTTAACTACCTTTTCTATTCCCTCTCCACACAGCATCTTTTCCTCCCTCACCCCCCACATCACGCAATTCAGGCTTGATTTCTCCATTTGTTATTTTATTGGCTTCTGCAGTAATCTTTTCATCTCTGCTATGGCCATGCTCCTCTGCTTCACAAGCTGCATACTCTGGAAACTCAGGTAACCCTTTAGGAACAGCACTGCTTCGAGACACCACCAAGATCACCCAATTCCCCCACCTGCAGAGGGATGGCAGAGCTGGTGGCTGTGCCACCCTCGCTGCCTGCAGCGCCTCCTCCCTCTGCCCTTTGTGCAGGTTTCCACGTTCGCTCCTGCTGCTCCTTAGCCCTGCTCCCTGCACGTGCCAGCTGCGTGAGTCCCTGCATGTGCCAGTCTCCTGCCCAGGAGAAGGCCAGCGAGCTGTGCCTGGATCACCCCCAGGAACTGACAAAGGCATCCTCAGAATTCACACCCAGGGGATTTCCTATGCCCAGCTCTTCCAAATTATTTATTTGCCTTTGCCTTCGGTTTCCATCTGAATCATGCCATTTGGTTTGAGGATACTTGCTTTTAAAATCTGGCAAGCGCTGAGCTGTGGTGGTGACTGGGGCCACATGCGATTTCCCAGCAGGTCCCCCTGGGAGCAGGAAATGCCGGGCCTGCCAAGCAGACATTGACAGACACCCTCCTTCGGCCCGCACTGAGCTTCTTTCCCAGCCTGGCGCCTATACCACGTGTATCCACACACGGCTCCTCTTTCTTTCAGGGTCAGCCCCAAGGGAAACAATCTTGTGTCTCTTTCCAGGATTTCTTTAATTGCATTCAGTGGGAAAAACAGAGAGAGGGACAGCTGGGAGCCAGGGAGAGGTAGCTGGGGCAGGAAGGTCCACTGGGTCCTCTCATCCTCACAGTCCTAGCTGGCCCCAGACGACACAAGCAGCACCTGCACTAGCTGCTGAGCTTCTGAACTCAACGTGGCCAAGCAAACCTGGTCAGATGGACCTGGTCAGCAGCCACGATGATGGCCCTGATGTTAAGTGTTAGGCATAGCTTTCTGATGCTGTTTGCCCCGTGTCCTTTGGGGCATGCTCTTGGCAATAGTACAAAGGAAAAGCAGCAGAAAGCATGCAAACAGCAGAAAGCCAACAGATCACTTCAGACCAAGCAGAAATAGAAAGCGTTGGAAACAGAGGAGGCAAGACTCTTCCCAAAGAAAGGGAGGGCAGCAGTGGAGCACAGAAGGAACACCTTTACCCTTGTCAAAAACCATGGACACTTTAGGAGGTCCCAGAGACACCAGCACCTCCTGGTATCAATCTCCAGTCAGGAACTTTCCCTAGGGCCTTGTTTACTGAAAACACCTTTTTTGGCCCAGTCTTCACAGCATTTTTTTCATGTGTGATCTTCCAAAGACCACATTCCACCAATTCCCACAGACAAAGCCTGTTTCCAAATGGGAAAATCTAAAAGAAGGAGATAGTGAACGCACTGTAATCAGGGCTGCAATTCCCTATGGACAAGTTAAAGAACTGATCTTTACAGACAATAAAGTAACTGATTCATAGCTTTCACGAACATCACAAATTTCTGTAAAACTTTTCCTGATCCTAAATATCCCTGATTTTAAAACTCTTTAGAGTCCAAAAGGAGTTTAAAACTCTAACGTGTTTTAAAGTGCTGGCACCCTGAAAGAGGGAAGAGAAGCAGGGAGGAGAGACACAGAGGAGAAGGGCAACCAGGAAAAGGAGGGCATCAAGAGCTATCAGCGTAGGCGTGAAAGAAGTTGGGAAAGAAAGAGGAGCTGGGTAAAGTAGGGATAAAGTAGAGTAAGCCTAGGGGAAAGGAATATCAGGGCCCATAGCATACATGTAGAGGCAGGATGGGTGCATGAGGAGGAACACAGTAAACCTTAACGAGTCAAAGCCGAGTAGATCTGGTCTAAGAAACAGGTAAACAGCTTATTCCTTGGTAGAAATGTTACTTATGTCAGAGTGATGTCACCACAAACACTTGAACTTGGAGATTCATAGGAATGGAGGAGACAGAAACTTGTTGGTTGCTGCTTTATAAAGCCCAACAAAGGCGTTGTGGATACACAGCTGTCTAGCTCCCACATCTACCAGTTATTAGCTACTGTGCTAAAAAGATGCTAAGTAGCACAGCCGATCGCCTCAGCAACCACTGCTCTCTTCCAGGAGTACCTCGATTGGTGCCAGCTGGGCACCTATGCTTAAAGAGAACTTGTTTACCATCCTCACTGTGGAAAAATCCCTTCTTTTAACCAGCACCACCAACAAGCTGGGAGCATCATCTTTAGCACTGCCCGCAGACCTCAGCTGGCAAGGCTGTGGGGTCAAGGGAGTATTGGTACCGAGCCCTTCTGTCAGTGAGGTGCCTCCATTTGAGGAGCGCCACCAGCGGGGCTTTTCCCCTTATATTCACGCTATGAGCTGACTGAAGGACCCCAGCGTTGCCACCAGAGACCTGAGCACAAGGCACCATCTGCCCCAAACCCACTTCCCCTCGGTGCTGTTAGGGGGCGGCCAGTGACGGAGCCGAGGGGCATGCACGGGCGGTCCCCAGATGTGGTCCCCAGATGTGGTCCCCACAGCTCCCTACAGTTGGTGAGGCAGCCCACGGGGACACGAGAACTTTATTTATTTATTTATTTATTTTAAATAAAGGAAAAATAAGGCGGGGGGGGGTCTGTTCCCTGAGGGAGGAGCGGGGTGGCGCGGTGCCCGCTGGGAGTTGTAGTCCCGCTCCGCTCCCCCGCCGCCCGCCGCCTTGGGCGGGGCACTCGGCTTCCCGGCACCCCCCGCGGCGGCCGGCGGCGGCGGCGGGAGAGCGGCGCCATGGGCTGGTGCCGGCGGCTGGGGCTGCTGGGCGGGCTGGGGCTGGCGGGCGGGCTGGGGCTCTGGGCGCGGCAGCAGCGCCGGGGGGCAGGGGCGGCACCCGAGGGGGCACCCGAGGGGCAGGGGGCCGAGAGCGGGGCCCTGGAGCTGCGGCTGGTGCAGGTGCTGTTCCGGCACGGCGCCCGCACCCCGCTGCGGCCCCTCCCGGGGGCGGCGCCGGTGAGCAAGGGGGGCTTGGGGTGGCCCCCATAGGGGGCTGTGGTGGCCCCGGGGCTCGTGGTGGCCCCGCTGAGGCGCTGTGTGCCCGGGCAGGTGGAGTGGCACCCCCGGCTGCTGGAGGTGCCCGCCCGCACCCGGCTGGACTACACCGTGACCGACCTGAGCGGGGGCCCGCGGCCGCCCTCGCCCTACGAGGAGAACTACAAGAAGACGACGTTCAAGGTGAGGGTTTCTGAGTGCTCCCCCTGTGTATTTCCACCGCCTTCCCCCAGGCTCGTTTATTTCCCCATTCCGACGCCGACCCTTCCTCTTTTTTGTACCTAGGGCGGCGCGATCGCGGGGCAGCTGACGACAGTGGGGATGCAGCAGATGTTTGCCCTGGGGGAGAGGCTGAGGAGGAGCTACGTGGAAGAAGCCAACTTTCTCTCACCGACCTTTAAGCCTGCTGAAGTCCTGTGAGTGTCTCGGTACCTTTCTGGACCTCGCCTTGCTTCCTCCCTCCTGGCAAGTACCCCTCCGCTAGGGAAGCTTCCTGACCGCGGACATCTCTCCCTCACATAGCAGACTGGGCCTTCATCTCCGGTCAGTCTGCAGAGCCCAGCGTGAGATCCCACTCATGACACAAAGCATCTGATTTCCCGGCAGTCCTGGGAGGGAAGCTAGGGATGGATTCATTGCACCGAGGTTTAGCCACTGACATTATGTGCTTTTGTGGTGACTGAAGAGGAACAGACATCTCTGGAGCGCAGTTGAACTCACTGTAGATGAAATAACTAAAGTTCAGTGAGATCAAGTGCACCCCCGCTGCTCACATCAGTAATGCTGGGAGTGTCTGGATTAGGATGAGATAAAATCACAGATAAGTGCCCGTTCATCATTTTCACTGTCTCTGAAGGGAAGTTAAATGGTAGTTCAGAGAGAGGTGTCTGTATTTAAGGTATCCATAGCAGGGCGAGATGAATCCCACCGCAGGTTTCCAAAGCCAGAGTGAAATCTGAACTCTCGGTTCCAGCAAGTCCACCCCAGCTGCAGCCCTGTCCACGCGAAGGAGAAAGTGCTACCTCACAGGCTGCTTTCTCTCTTTCAGCGTCCGTTCCACTAATATTTTCCGGAACCTGGAGTCCACACGGTGCCTGCTGGCTGGGCTGTACCAACAGCAGAAAGAAGGTTGGGGAGACTTCTGACCAGTACCTTTCCTTAATCAGTCTTCCCTAGATGCACACACCTCTCACATCCCGACTCTCTCTGGCTCCCGGTTGTTGCTTCTTCATCAGCTCTTTGCTCCTGGCCCTCTTCCTCGTGCTGTCCTGTGTGTTCTTTATCAACTTGTCACTTGCTCCCTCTCTTTGCGTAGCTTACTGCCGATGCTCAGCTTGGATCTGTTGCCATCAGTGCTGCAAGTTCAGACCTGCTGAGGAGGTTTGCGTTAACCGCACTTCAGAATCAAGAGGGCAGAGTGTCCAGGCCCAGTGTTCACAAGATGCACTGCCACATCTGAGAAAAGTTTCTTAGAGAAATCAGAGTATCTCGGCAATAGGAGTACCAGGATCCCTCACAAGTTTAGTGTGTGGAGTAACTTTCAGCTGTATGCAACAGTTGACAACTACTTGTATGTCCTAGAAATACACTCTGGGTTTTGAAGAACTCTGCTCCCTCAGGAATAGATACCAAAAGTGATGTTGCTAGAGATCCTTACACCTCGTGACACAGGAACTGATGTTTGGCACATGCAAACACTAGGAAAGAAATGAACACACAACTAGGAAGTGTTATAAGGTACACAGCAGACAGCCCTATGGAAATAAACGCGAAGTGAACAGAAACAGCAGAGTGGATTGTGCTGCAGGTGATAGCTCAGTGGGAATTGCTAGCTGACAACAGTAGGCTTGAGCAGAAAGACTGGGGGAGTGATTAAAGCGGTCTAAAGACATGCAGATGCACTAGTGATCACAGAAGCTTCCTTCTCGTTCCACAGGATCTGTTGTCATTGTCACTGATGATGCAAGCTCAGAAATCCTCTACCCCAATTACCACAACTGCCAGCGCCTGAAATGCTTGAGCAGGTAATTGCCAGCCGTGCCTCCCCGTATGATTTCACTGCTGTTTCATTTGAGCAGTAGTAATTTAAAACAGCACATTTTCTTTTCATTTCTCAATTTCTTCCCCTGCCACTTACTGTTTGTTGGGAATGGTTAGCCAGTTGTGTAAAACACTAGGTGAGCAGAGTCACATATCAAGCAGTAGCACCAGAAAGAAAGAAAAAAAACATTTTTTTCTTGAAAGAGTAATTTAATTTAGCGTACGACTAGCAAACACTCATTACTAGGTAATGTACAGCTATTCTGTGGCATTGCTGCAGGCCAGCATTAATGTCATCTGCATCCTTTACCATGCCTTTCATGTGTGAACACACTGGGCCTCCTTTTTAAATTCATCTTCTCGTCTGGGGATTATTATAACATTCCTGCCACGCTTATACCTTCAAGAAACAGGAATATACTTAGCCTTGACACCTTTAACAAAGACTATTGAAATAAAATTAAAAACATCCTCCACAAAAAGGACGCTCGTGTTTGTGGAATCAGCCACTCCATAAATGCTTATGCCAGGTTGGGCACCAGGTGGAAACCAGACAAGACAGACGTGTTGCAGTTTGGTTGGATGATACATTAGTGTCTTTTTGTCCAAAGTTATTTGAGGGTTATCGGAATTCCTTTGTAAAAGCTCATTACATAGTGCTCGACACTGCAGGCAACAGGTTGCTCTTGACAGCAGTGAGGTGACGGCCCACAGAAGCAGCTTGGGGAAGCCAAAGGATATTCAGATTTGCCCAAAGGAGAGTAAACTGCCAGCTCTTCTGCTCCCTCCCTCCATCCCCCTGACTGCACATTTTGCAACCAAGTCGAGGTGGATTTCTTGAGCTGCATTAAGCAGCACAGACCCAGCCTAAAGGTCTGCCTGTGCCAGAATCTTTTCGAATTTGATTTCAAAACAGAAACTAAAGCTGTTCCTAAACAAATGCTTTCTCTCACCTCTTCCCCAACAGACCAGAGTCAGACAAAAAAAACAAACATGCAAAATGCCTAACTCGAAGTATCTGGCTAGCATTGCTAGTCTCAGCTAAACACTTAAAAATAAAATTCAAATCAGTGTAGGAGGGCAGGTGGCTTCTAACCAAGTCAGGGATGAATTTAAGCTACCAGTACCTAGGTGTTTCCCTTTTCACACACCATACAGAAATCATCTCGAAGCTTCACAGCTCTTTCCTTCCATGAGGCAGTTAAAGGCTACGCCTTGGAGAGGTTGTTAACCAATACAGAGCCTTTGCTTGCAGGAACCTCCTCTCTGGAGATGTTACTATCTCATCTTAATTTTTGTTCCCCCACATCCATGAGAGCAGAGGCCAACCCACACCTCTGCCAGGGAGACTCCCAACATCAGGAATCCCTCAGTATCCAGCGGTGTTCCCACTCCTCCCTGTGAGACATCTCCACTGGACTGGGGGTTATTAAAAAAATGAGGGATAGGAAGTCTGATGTGTGAAAAGTTTTTGTTTCGTTTGTGTTTTTTCCTGATCCCCTGACAGGCAGAAGTTGAAGAATGCTCTGCTACAGCCAGGTATCTCCGATGACTTGAAAACAATTAAGGAGAAGATGGGTATTGATGGTGATAAGTCTGTGGACTTTTTTCTTCTCCTTGATAACCTTTATGCCGAGCAGGTGAGCTGAGGTGCATTGTCACGCTGTTACGGAAAGAAATACCCTTTTTTGCCCTGTCCCCGTGCATATGGAGAGAACAATGGAGGAGTCAATGCCGACTGATACCATTGGGTATCCCAGTATCTTTCTATTTAATTCAGAAAGTTTATAGAATTGGCACAGCCTTTTTAAAAAGGCAAGATACAGAGCCAGCCTTCTTCTAGGATGGTTGAAGACTTACCTCCTGCGTTTATGTTCTTACCTTGAAATCCAGTATCTCTTTCAGGTGTAACACAGTAGAGCTCAGAGGGTGGCTGGGCCTTGGTTACCACCATTACAGCGCTTGTAATGGCAAAGTGCTTTCCCTTTTTTTGGCAGTCGGCACCTAACAGGATCATCTTAATCCTGGTTCTGGCATGCCGGCCCTGAGCCAGATTGCCTCTGCTACTGGAAGGGAGCTGGGCATATTTGTACCTCCCCTTAATACCATTAGCTCCAGCAAAAACGTGTCATTGGGCTTGCTGGTGTAGCTGTCAGCTGAATAGCTCAAGGCCTGTTTTACTCACCTCACACAGCCTCAAGAAAAGATGTGGGTCCTTTTGGTATGTGGAGCGAGTCCGTGTGTTTAAAAACCATAAAAGAATTCCTGATACGCATACTGCAGTGCCTGCAGTGGTACAGCTGCTGTGACATGCACAGCCAGTGTCTGCGGGCTGTCATTGGTGTGGCTTCGGGCTTGGCTCAGACAGGGGCGAGCCCGTTGTTACATGACCTCCTCTCCTTGCAGGCGCACGGTTTGCCGAGCAGCCCTGTGCTGAAGAGCTTCCAGCAGACAGTTGAGTGCCGCTCCGTTGACTCGCTGCTTTTCTTTCTGGAAGACGGTTCAAGGTGACTGCCTGTACCCGTGCCTCCAGCCTGCGGGGTTGTCCTAGCATACTCGGGGTGGATGAGCTACGCTAGCTTACCGTGGCAGAGCTCAGAAGTCCTTCCCAGTCTGCCCCATTTCCCCACCAGAGGTAATTGCTCCCTCGTGAGGTCTGTGCCTCGGCCATCTCAGTGCAAGGCCTTGAGTCAGGAAGTCCACAGCGAGGAGGCCAAGATGTGGGCTCATGTCCCGTTTTGCTGGTAGCTGTGGAAGGAGTAATGCCCGAGGAACAGTACGAAGTCACTGGTAAGCAGCGAGTGCCTCAGTTGCCAAAGCTGTTCAAGTGAACCTGTGTCAGGCAAAAGCAGAAGAGCATGGGAGATGCTTCGAGCCTGAGTGCTGAGGCTGCACAAGCAAGGCTGTCCTTACAGGCACACAACTACAGTCTGAATGCCACCCAGGTATGTTTATCCCAGGCCTGGCACCTGCACAGCTGGGCTGAGAAGTGTTGATGCTAGTGGAAAAGGTGATGCCAGGCCCTGCACACGTGTAATGACTTGCAAAAGAATCTGCTGCTACATGCAGTTAATTACTTCACAGTAATTTGTAAAGGTGGCTGAGTTGCTAACCTAGCAGCAGCTTGCTTTCCAGATTTATTCGCAGCTGCCATAGTCACATGTGCTTCTCAGGTGGTGGCACAGGACTGCCCTTTCTGTTAGGACACTTGGCCTTAGCCTTTTCTTTAACTTGTGTTGGAGACCTCAGGTACTGAATGACTGATTTTCCCCTGGTCCCACAGCAGCCCAGAGAGCCACAGTCACAACCATACTCCATTTCCAGTTAGGAAGTTATTCATTAGTTTCTGTTATTCATTAGTGGGAGTTTCTTCACACCAGAAGTTGTCAAAAAGATCTCCTCTTTGTTTGATACAGAGATAAAAATACGTATTTTGTAAATGTAGGTGCTTTCTTCTTATTCCCACCCCAAGGATTCCAGGCACTTCGGTTGGCCACTCACAGTCAGCTACAGTCATCTTCCTTGGCTGAAATCCATGCTTCCAGGATCACAACTAGGTGAAGCAAAATGGGATAGAGAACATCAAGGAGTTTCTGGCCTTTCCTTTATGTGGACCACATCTTGTGAGACTGGCTTGTTAGCACTTCTCCCCTCCCAATCTGCAGTCGCGCTGGAATCTCAGTGGTGACTAAGCAACTGCTGAAATAAAAAGTAACCGTAGGAATCACATTTAATAGTTCTTAGCCACATTCAATACACATTAACAATTTGCGAGGGAAAAGCAGGTTTCCAGGCGTTCATTTGAAATTAAGTAATTCAAAGGTTAAAAAACTAGTAGATTTATTTCTGCTTCTTTTATAGAGAAGTTCTTCAGATGTGTGTTGGTGTCCTTTTCTATACCTTACAGAAGAACATTACAGAAGCAGCAGATTCCTCATCTCCAGCTGAAAAGGCCAGGTACAGGGCAGATCTCTCCCTCTAATCGTTGTAAATTCCAACTTGCTGCCAGTGTGAAAAGCTGGTTCAGAAAGATATTGAGTGCGTGAGTAAAGAGAATGAGTGTTCATCAACTAGGGAAAGCATGAGCAATACTGGCTATCCACAGAAACACAGCAAACCTTTTAGGATTTTTTTCTTTTTTTCTCCTCTTTTTTTTTTTTATCAGAAAGCTTATTCTCTATGCTTCTCATGACGTTACCCTTATTCCTCTCCTGGTGGCCCTGGGCACCTTTGATCACAAGTGGCCCTCTTACGCTGCGGATGTGACCCTGGAACTGTATCAGCACCGGCAGTCCAAAGAGTGGTTTGTTCGCGTGTCTTACCACGGGGAGGTAAGGTCCCACAGGAAGCCCATTGTACATGTCCTTAGCTTTTGTTTTCACACACATCTGTGTAAAGCTGTCAAACGAGACTTGTTTTGGTCATGCTATGGAGCCAGATAAAGTAAGACACCTACAGCTCATCCATAGTAGCCAAGGCATCTCTTCTGGTGAGCTGGCTCTAGATCCAATACGAATTTATGCACGGACGTGCCTTGGGTAGCATATTTCCCTGCTGAAGAATGCATCAGGATCAACAACAAAAAAGATCTGTGATTTTTGTCTCTTTGCCTTTGCAGGAGCAAGTGGTGAAAGGATGTAGAGCAGGTCTCTGCCCACTGGAAGAATTTCTAGAAGTACTTTCACAGTATTCAGTCAGTCCAGAGGAATACAATAACCTGTGCTCTCAAGTGGAAGAGAATCAGCAAAGTGACTCGTAAATAGTTCTTAAATTAAACGGTTTATTGTCACAATCTTTGACTGTTTTTCCTTATATTCTTGCTAGCCTTCCCTATTCTAAAGCTATTTCAGATGAGGGAACTTTTTCTGACCAGACACAGGGTGGCACAGTGTCACTTTTCACCGTTAGCAGCTAGAGGAAGGAAGCTGCATAACAGAATGGCTCGAGTTCACTTCTGAAATAGCCATCCAAAGGCACAGAGTCTGAAAACAGCCCTGTTTAAACTGCCCTGCTGCTTCAGGAGTACCAGAAAGCGACTGCTCCTCATATGCAGGGACTGTGGGATGAAGCCCAGCTCACTCTGTGCTACCAGACTTAAGAGCTTTGACGTGACAGTTCACAGAAGGTTCTGCAGTTTGCAGAAGCTGCTCTGCCTTTCCCTTCCCTTTGTCACATCGGAGATTTACTCCGCATACAGATGAACCTCCCAAATTGCATAGCGTTTAGCCACCCCATCTTTTCAAAGGCATTTTTGTGCACACAAAACCTCTCCAAAGGGACAGGAAGCCTCCAAAGCTCTTCCCTGCACTCCTGTAATTATGGAAATTCTGCTGTGAACATGCAAAACAACCACAGTGGGCTCAGTGCAGGAACATGCACTTGGGGTGAACTCTGCTTAAAGTGCTTTAAAAGAGAAAATCCAGGGAGCTGCTACTGTCTGCAGCTTTGGGCAGTGCTGCGTCTGTTTTGCACTTGGTGAAACAGGAATATTACCAACAGAGCCAACAGAAGTACTTCTAGCTGAGATGCCAACACTTTATACTATAAAACAATACTAAGGACCACGATGCTGCCAAAATCCTCACAGTAAATAAAACTTGGATCCTACTTGTGGGATTTATAAAGGCTAAAAATATGGGGGGGCCACTCATTAAAATGGTGCTGCAGTTTTTGTTCTGCACTACCCCTTCTCGCTTAGAGAAAACAGACTGCAGCGATGTTAAGCGCAAGTCGTTGATGGATATGTGACTGCAGGCAGTAGACTACCTTCTCCCTGCGAAGCGTGGGCTGGATTTACCTCTACTCTTTCATTAGACTGCCCCCACCACAATTACATGTTGACACTGTGCACAATGAACAGAATAATTTGAATACTAAATACATCACTGGAGGTCTCACTGAACTGCTATTAGAAACTGTCAAAAAAGCAAACAAAACATTGTTATTTTCCACCAAGTTCTTTATGCAGCCTAAAAACATAATGCCATTATAGAAAAATCAATGGCCTTGCTTAAGAACAGCGTGTTCTGCTCTAGTCAAGCTCTCTCTTTTGCATGGTATAAAGTATTTGGAGAGCCGTGATGCAGACATGAGGTATACAATTGGAAGTTATTTGCAAGGTGTGGATGGCTTGGGAACGGGGATATGGGGGAACATCACCAGAGGCTTCAGCTGTATCAGTAGGAAGCAGGAATTCACATCCCTTCTGAAACAAGAGCCACAAGCACACCCCAGCAACACCGAACAGCAAACAGGCTAGAAACTCAGGATCTTGAACTGAGCAGCACAAGCCCAAACAAGATTATGAGAGGGCACTGCATTCACCCCATTAAAATAATCTAATCGCTCTAGGCAGAATAACGTACATTTTGGTACCAACAGAAGATCTCAGAAAAACAGGCCAGCTTCTTGGCAGTGGCTAGGAAGAAGCCTTCTCTGTGAACAGGTTCCTTCATAGTTGCCTCATAGCTGCTTCTGCACCCACCTCGGCCTTGGTGTGAAACTGCTCAGACCACGCATTGGTCTAAGCCTGCTGAGCAGCCCCCAGTATGAAGGAGCCGCGTTTCTGACCAAGCAGGCCCAAGTAATGATTTTGGAAGTGGGATTGGTGGGACAATGGAAGAGTCCAAAGACCACAGGACACAGTTAAGGGTCAAGTGCCAAACTGCAAGTACAGAAGAGCTAAGGCATTTCTGAAAACATGGAATTAAACATATATATATATAATTATCAAGAGTTAGAGTTATAATGATAACATATATATTACGATCAAGAAATCCATAATTTCCTAAGGAACCAATGCATCTCTATGGAACAGGCCTACTTCCCTCAGAGTAGTGCTGAACTGAGCTAACATGTTCAGCCTTGGGTTCCCTTATAAACCTGAAGTAACCCAAGTTAGTTGGCCTCCCTGGCTACTTTAATCCAATGCAGTTACCTCAGGTCAGTCAACTCAAACCAAAGGCCTTTCTTCATTTTGCACTGCAAACTTATCCTCATGTACTATGTTACACTTCAGGCCAGGTTAGTATAGTGGGAAATTGGCAGCAAAGCTGGCAACTTAAAGGTAGGGTTTTATTTTCACTTCGTGTAAAAGAACCTATCACAAGGTTTCCAGTGTTCCAGACAAAACAGTGCTGCTTTTCTTTCCTGCCTCGTGCTCCAACTCGAACAAAACCAACCATGAGGTTAAAGCCTAAGTGTATAACAAGTCATGAGGACCTAAATTCTCTCAGTGAAGGACCATGAGCACTGAAGGTTTGCTACTTCAAAGTCAAGATCAAGGGGATATCGAGCTCAGTACATTTGTCAATAAGGCCAACGTAGCAAAGCTAGCACTTTGGGTTTGGAGTAGAAGGCCTGAAAAACCACTCCAGTTAAAGTGCTTTAATCTTAAACAGAAACAGCACGATAAAGCTAGGTGTTTCACATCTATCACAACGAACAGCGTTAACAAAAACTACACGGACTGCCTAAAGACTGAAGAATCTTTCACCAAGAGGTCACCCCACCATGAAGATGACCCAGCCCACATAAGCAAGACTTTAGCTTAAGGATTACTATGCGATCAGTACAGTGAAGCACACTCTACTAAACACTGGCCTACATCAAATATTGCTCATTTCTCCTCAAAAAATAGCAAAATAGGGAACAGGTTTCAGCCAATACCCTGCCAACGCTGTGTGAGGAATGTATATACCACCTTGAGTGCAGAAGAAAGCCACCAAGTGTAGCCTTTTCTGCCATCAGAGTAAAGCCAGCATAGTAGACAGTCAACATAGCACCCACTACAAAATTAAGTTGTGTCTACACCGTATTTGTAAGAGCCCAAACACTTTGGCACAACAAATGCTAAGATCTGATAGCCTGAGGAGCGTTCCAGGTGCACATTTATCCTCCTCGGGAGGAGCCCGTTACTCACATCTACTCCAAGCCAGGATATGTAGGCTGTACCAGAAGCACCACCAGCGTTCAAATCCCAGTCAAGACTGATGCAGATCAGATCTCCACGCATCGGTCTGTTTTCTGAAACATTACCTGTTAGGTACTGCCACGAGGTCAGCACTAACTGGTAATTCCAGCGACTTGCTTGTAACGTTCCTTGGTAGATTAGCTAGCCAGCTACCACAGGTACAAAGCTCAAATTCATTTGGGCAGTGCTTAAGACTGCCAGCATACTTCACAGATGACCGGTTCGCAACAGTCTACTACTTTAAAACAAGCAGATTTCAAATATTTTAAACTTTTGATTTAGCAGGCACATTACTTTGCGTTTCAGAAGTTCACCATCTGCTGGCTTTACCTTTTAAGTCTCTCCGCGCTCCGGCTGCGCAGCCATCTGGGATGAGATAATTTGAACAGCAGACTGTTTCCTCCCATGCTACTAGAGAGGAAGAGCAGCCAAGCATGTATGAATAAAGTCTATTTCATTCTTTCAAACAAAGGTGGAGGAGGAGGATTTGAAAGTTTAAAAAAAAAAAAAAAAAGAAAGAGAGAGGAGGGGGAGAGGAAGAAAACTAAAAATGGCAACCCCACTTTCCATCTACAAGCGCACCATGGCTACCAGAGCTGAGTCACAGCTACTATGGGAGATAAATGAGCAGGAGAGAGCAGAGCCTGACTTACAGATCCCAAGGTGAATTTGCAAGGCGGGCAGCTAGAAAGCCTTTGCATTTGGGAAGCAAAAAGGGGAAAAGTGGGATCGGAGAAAAGCCAAGCAGCTCAGCCTCCATCTACCAAGTTGTTTTTCCAACTGAATCCAGCTAAAGCCTTTGAACCTCCTGTCAGTTACCTGGTGTGAATCAGGCAACACCCCTGAGGTTAAGGGCATCCACACGGACTCAGGAGAACCCAAATCTTCTGCATTTTCTGCAGGAAAAAGCTAAGATACTAAATGCCAGCATTTTAAGTTAGATGGGAAGAAAAAGAACTTCAATTACCCAGCATCTTAAAAATGCATCCTTTCGCTATCAACTGGCTTTGAGACAGTGACCCTCCTATGCTAATTCTTCTCCACTAAGCTGCAGACACCTCAAATCCTTTGCTATTCAGAACACCTCAACACGCACAGGAAGCAGCCAGGAAGATTATTTAAAAAACTCCAGCTTATTACTACGTCAATCAAGTTTGCTTTGTTCAGCATGGTAAAAATAGTCAGATGTGGTGGCAGAAGCGGCAACGTTTAAAAAGGTTGCACTGTGACAGTTCCCATGCAAGGTGCTAAAAAGGGAGCTGTGCAACCATTTAAAGAAAAGGTAACTCCTCTGTACAGAAATAACACTTACTGTGTCATTGTCAGCTTTTTCTGATATCTTGACAAGCCGGTGCTTCAGGCACGCTGCTTGTCTTATTAGAGGGAAGCACCACAACACACATCCTACACTTTGTCAAAAGAGTAATTCTCACCCAAAATCATTTTAAATTTGCATGACAGCACAAAGGTGAATTCAGAAGCAGCCAAGGGAATGCTTCGAGGACTGAGTGCCTCCAAAGGGGCATGGCTTCCCTCATTTTGTAACACTAGCAACAAAAACTTCGGTAAGCTGGCCATGGACAGCAATTCTTTTTCCACCTGTTAAACATCAGTTAACTCCCAAACGCTCTCATGCACAGGCATCCACTCCCTTCCCCGCAGACCTGACACCTCCTGGTCTTCTCCAGGAGCGGGGCTCAACTCGCGATCGATGTTCTAGCATCCAGTCTTTCACTCCTCATAGACAAAACCGTAAAACCTGCTTGCTGAAATTCTCTCAGAAGGCAAGTTTGAAGAGACAGGGGATTAGAAAGCAATCGATGAGAACCGCAGCAAAGCAACAATTTACTCAGCAGGGCTGTCTTGATAAAAATCTCACCGACGACTTCTCCCTCACCTTTGTGATTTAAGTTCATCCGCTCCCCACTGCCTCAGCCTCCGAGCGACAGAAGTCAGAGACCCTGCCCACCAGCCCGCAGCCCCCAGGGGACACACAGCCCCAGCAGCCTGCACAGTGTCAAGATTCCAGCGCTCGGCAGGCAGACGTCGCTGCTGCGGGGAAGCTCCAAACCACGTACCTGGAGTGCTGCGAACGCTCGCCAAGAGGAAGCGGCAGAGATGACGGGCTTCAGCTATTCCTTGACCCTCGATAAACTGAGGAAGAAAGATCATAACCACCATCCCCGGGGGTGTTTAGAAGCAAGACCTCACTCCGAGGAAAACCAAGCTCTGTCCAGCAGTAAGCAAAGAGAAGCGCCTCGCAAGGTTGCCTCCAGAGCCAATTTTTATGAGCTGCTGGAGCTTGCCCCACCTGGCCTCTAGACTGCCTGTGATCATCTCTGGGAGCAAAGAGTCATCTGGCCAGCCATCCGATGCACTTAGGAAACAGCTGCATTGGATAAAGAAGACAGTTCATCTTTGTAAGAAACAATATATTTTATTTTTCTGACACCACAGCCCTGGCGAGTGGTTTTGTACCAAATTTAATGGAGGTTACACAGAACGTTTTACGCTGGGGAGGAAAAAAAAAATAACCACAAAAAAAATCCTGGATAACTTTTAGTGTCTGTTCCACTCCCACATTAATAAAATCACTTGGGGTTTCTAAGAAAAGGAGAATAGGAAACAGTGAGAGAGACTACTGTAGAATGTAACAGTGTCCAAGTCCAGCCCCTTCCTAAAAGTGGGAAGAGTCCCCACAGGAGGAGAGGCGCTCCTAGGTTTACCCCCCAAAATAACACAATGTATTGCAGCTGCCATAGGAGGAGACAGAAGGGGGACGGAGAGAGAGAGAAGCCTATTTAATAAAGAGTGGGAGGGAGAGACAGAAGGTGCTGGACAGCACGCCATAATTTGAAAAATATGTCCTTAACTTATTATTTATTTCTTTTAAAAGATTCCCCTCACTGAACTTAAGTTCCTTTTTGTGCTTTTCATTAATACTCTGCTCTGAGGTCGTAGTTTGGTTTTTCTATACATTGGAGTTGAAGGAAAATAGTCCGAAGTTCTGAAGATGGATTCTCCACCTAAAGTAAACAGCCTAGAATCCCATTCTCCTCTCACCCCAAAGACTAAAGTCTCTGCTAAAATCCCTTTTACAATATAGTACAGTACACAAAAAACCCCAAAAATAACCGAGAGTCCTGGGAGAAGCCAGTCCGAAGGACGTAAACATACAGAGAATGGTGCAACTTGTGACAAATGGCAATTCTCAAAATACAGCTACAGATTCTCAAAGCAGGTGCCATCACGGGATACCCAAGTCCACAAAAATAATTTTTAAAAAATAAATCTTAAAAAAAAACAACCTGTTAAAATGAATAATTTTTTTTTTCAGGTAATTCCATACATTCGAGATTTCCCAAAGCGTCCTCTGGTCTCTTTTCACCTATTGCATGGCCAAACTGTACTCCTGAAGCTCCCAAAAAAGCCCTCAGGACTCGGAATCTCATCTTCACAAGGATCAGAACATCCAGTCTTACGGTAGCAGCTTAAAACATCATGTTCCCTGGGTTCCCAGGGCCTTGGCTAAATCCTCCCATGCCCACGTCAGCAGCCATGCCTCGGGGCCTCATCTGGGGGGGAATCATGATGTTCTGTTGGGGTCCCATCATGCCCTGCATTGACATCATCATGCCGGGCGACCCGACGGGGCCCGGGTGGCTGTACAGCCCCGCGGGGGCTCGGTCCTTGCCCGGGATCATGCCCACGGCGGCCACGGGGTTGCTCATGAGCGCGGGCTGCCCGGGCATCGCCGTCTGTGCTGGTGCCATCATGCGGTGGTGCGGCCCCATCATGCCCTGCTGCAGGAAGGCCGGCGGTCTCATCGGGTTGTGGCCCGGCATGGACGGGGCCGTCCCGAGAGGGATATCCGGAGTCCCCACCGGCCCGGGGCCCCCCATGCCAGGCAACGTTAGTCCCATCCGCGGGGTCTGCTCTCCGATCATCCCCTGCATGTGGGAGAAGCCGGGCCCGGGCCCCTGCGGTTGCTTGCGGCCCGGCACCTCCCCGCGAGGGAAATACTGTAGTGTCTGGCTCGGCTTCTCCGACGGGATAATCCGGGAGAGGTCGAACTCGGGTATTCCCGTGGCTCCGGGACGGATCACCTCCTGCAGCTCCGGATCGGTGAAAACCGAAGGCATGTTGTTTCCAAGAACAGTGAAGGAGTCCGGACCGCCAGGGCCTCCAGTCTTGCAAAGTGCTGGATCTGTCGAGCTTTGGGGCAGGTTGGTAGGACGCCCCAGAGGTCCTTCTCCGTGGAAGCCCATTCCCGCCGGGAAGTTGCCTTGCCCGCTGCTCGGCCCGTTGTGGGGAAATGGCACCTGCTGTGGAGGGGACTGTACGGGAGGGAACCCCTGCGGGAAGCCCAGGCGTCCTTGAGGTACCATTGGAGACTCTTGGGAACCGTGCCCCATCATCGGGTTGTGTGACATCAGGCCGGGTCCCACGGGGACCCCGTGAGGAGGTATATTGGGTCCCATAGCATTTGGAGAGGGCATCTGGTTGTTGTGGGAAAGAGGCTGGGTCATTCCCATTGGGCTAAGGGTTGGCATTGGACCCACTGGGTTTGGACCTGAAATTCGAGGATTCTGAGAATTAATGCCCATTCCTAGGGAAGAGACAAGGAATCGGATTTAGGTAACGGCCAAGCATAAGCAAACAAGGAAAACAGCAGAGAGCTTTCTGCAAGGTTACCACATCCACCAAAAAAATTAATTCAATTACTGCTAGTAAAAGACAGCAACAGTAGTGGCTCTGGAGAGCGCCATTTGAACCAGAAAACTGATGCCACCTGCACAGCAGCCTCCCTAAGCTCGTCACTGCTCTAGCAAAAAGGGCCTAAAGCCTGCTCTGTAAGTAGGATCTTAGCCCAGCTCATACCTTTGCTACTTTCCTGGCAGTCTAGACGTGGCAGTCAGTGACAAACAAGTCTGTGGCAGATTATCAGCACATGGACACTTGTCCACCGGGAGGTGACTGAATCTCCTTTCAAAACCTAAGAAGCGATGAATCAGGTAACGCTGATAAGCCTAGGCGGTGGCGATTGGCGAGGTTAACGAGCTAGCATCCAACTTACTCAATTAGTCAGCTTTCCCAGGTATATTCAGCAACTCTTATCATTAGTGTGTGAAACAGATAGCGAAGCTACAGGTAAACTCATCAAGAATTCATTACCAGTTGCTGCTCTCTTCAAACATCCAGTCATCCCCTCTTGCCACTATTAATTCAACCGGGCGGAGGGCCTACAGCCTACTTTTACATTAAATACAGGTCTACCCATCAACGTTAAACTGTCAGCAGAAACTGGATTTATCCTATGAGCACGCTTTTCTGTGAGAGAGCCCTAAAGAACAGCATTTTATTTTGCCTTTCCTTCCACTTTCTGAGGTAGAGACCACGACAGTTTGCCTCAATCCCAGTTGAGGTCACCTGCCTTTACACACTACTCCCTTTACCAGAAAATGTACATTTTGAGAAAGTCTGCTAACATTCTTCTGTAAGAAAGGCAACACACAAAAATAGTGGAGAAGAAAAGACCAGATGATTCAGTGTCAACAAAAAAAAGAAACCTCGTGGTGCTTCTATGACACTGTCTGAAAACAGGGGAAGAATGGTTTCTTCTAGGTAACACATTGTAAGTCTGATGATTATCCCCATGAACAGCCTTCACTCACACCAGTTATCCCGCTTGTGGAATAAGAGTGGGAATCTCTCCCATGCATAGAACACCCCATGACTATATATCCTTTAATGTTTCCCCTCTCACCACCTTCATCTGATGAAGCTTCCACACCAATCACTCTCACTGTACTGCCCGAAAGCTTGGGCTTACGTTGCCTTGAGTTTCTTACCTGGTACACTGTTCATAGGTGGCAAATTTGGGGAGCGTGCCGGAGGGGAGTCATCATCTGAGCTGGCCACGGTTTTGATGGCATCATGATAGAGCGGTGTTGAGCTGGGCATGGCAAATTTGGACATCCTGGACATCATGATGGACAGAGGGTTCTGGGAGAGGGTTGGCTCCGGAGGCATTGTGTAAGGGCTGCTAGAGGGAAGATTTCCAGGGAGAGTCGCAGGAGCAGACTGGCTGACTGTGGAAGGAGGTGGACCACCTTGGAGGGGGAAAAAGAAGGAGAAATTATTTATTTTTTTCACCGTTTTTCTCCTTAAATCACACCCTCTTCTCCTAGGAGATCTCAAAAACTTTAAAACCCTTTTATTACAAGGGACCATCTGACTCATACAGCCAACGCCTGTGAAAAGTAACCAGAAAAATAAGCCTGTTGGTCAAGATTTGGTAAACATTTGTTATCCTGGATTCTGCACTTCTGGAACTCTCAGGAGCCTGTACAAATCTACAGAAAACACCACCAGGTATGTCTGAAAACCCTACAGTTCACTTTCCACGCACTGAAGACACACATACGCGCTACGTCTAGCCATAAAAATCCAAATAAATACACAGTCAGTTAACTGATCCTGCGCCCACCAGATGTCAACTGCAACTCCCTTCCCTTTTTCTTGAAGCAGCACCAAGCGAACACAAAAGATGCGTGCGGTGCGATGAAAAGCTGGAGCAGATATTACACTGAGACATGTGGGCAGATTTCTGACAAGCTGTATCAGAGCAGCTACAAGCAAAACTCCTTGTTTTAATTTCATTTCTGCTTTTACATATATGTATTTACTGCTTCATCCAGTTAAAGAAGAATTCTCTGCCCTTACTAGCTTACCATAATCCTTCTCTCCCCAAACTAGAGGTAACTGCACCTCCAGCCTCCTTTGTCCTTCAGCCACGATCTCCACGTCACATTTGAAGAAAAAATGCTGAAGTGCTGGCACAGCCCGGCCAGCAACCCTGCTCAGCACTGCAAGGGGTCAGCCTCCCTGCGGCACCACTGCTGGGATTCCCCTGCTCTCAGCAGGCAGGCGCCGTCCCCCCAGCGCTGCCTGTTACCCGCAGCAGCACTAGAGGGCAACGTGGGCAAACCTCTCCCAGCTCAGAGGTTTCCCCAGGCCGGAAAGCTCCGGAGCTTGGAGCCTGGCTGTGGGGAGAGACCCACGGTGAACAGCCCCAAGCTGTTCAGGAGCAGGCTGGGCTCTCAGACCTCCGTGCCAAGGTCCCAGGTCACAGCAGGGCTCCGGTTTGCTAGCAAAGGGGGATCATACAGCACCCGCTGGCTGCTCAGCTCTCTCCAAAGCGCTCAAAGCCCAAACAAACGTTAGCACATCTCCTCATCTGGGCTGGGACACCTGGAAAGCTGTAACCACACCTGGACACACGACTGGCCCCTACGCTCTGCATGTCTTTGTCGGAACTTTTTATTCCGAAGCATTTCGTACCTCTACACCCAACCCGTTACTTCGCTGTCCTCCCAGCCACCAGCCCTCACCCCCAGCAGCTAGGGCACAAGACGGAGTTGGGACGAGGAGGGGGCACTCACCCGACTCCACGTTCCCCAGCATGGCCGGAGACGACATGGTGAGAGACGCCTTGTGGTTCGGGGGAATCCCGGGGCTCTGCAAAGGAGGCTTTGGAGACGAAGTCCATCCCGGAGAAGGTGCGGGGAGAGACGGAGACTTGAGGTGGACAGGAGAAGCAGCAGCAGACCCCAAGACCGGGGGGGACTTAATGGAGGCAGCGGCAGCTGCGGCAGTGGGGCCCGCGAGCATTCCTGCCAGCTGGGAGGGCGTCTGGGGGGACTTGAGGTTCCCCGAGGGAGACCCCATCATGGGAGACTGCACCTGGCGCATGGTGGGAGACTTCAGGGGGTTGATCCCCGGAGAATGCACCTGACCGGCTGCGGAGATATCCAGGGGCTTGCGGCCCAGGCTGCGCTGTGCGGGGGGAGCAGTGTTGAGGCTGTTGGGGTTACTGGTGGGGTTGAGAGGTAGTGGCGGCATGTGGCTGAGCCGGTTGTTAGTCCTTTGGTCAGGCCCCATCTGTTCTCTGAGATTTCGGAGGCCAACTCCTGGGCCCTGAGACATGGGAAGGAAAGGCCTGGGACCCATGCCATACTCCTGCTGCGGGTGCTCCCCGAACGGCAACGGCACCATCTTCTGCTGGGAGGAGAGCATCTCCGAGACGCCGGGCCGCAGCTTCATCATCTCTTCCGGCCCGACTCCCGCCTCCCTCAGCTTCTGAGGTACCAGGGGTGGGTTGGAGCCCATGCTGACGTTCATGCCCATGTCCCCCTTCATGCCGCCGGGGCCCATCCCGAACTCCAGCTCCCTGCTGGAGCCCATCTGGGGGGGGATTCCTTTGGGGAAGTCCCCCCGGGAGGGGCTCATCGGCCCTTCCACCGGCATGCGCGGGAAGATGGGGTTATTCCCGGGCTCCATGTGTCTCTGGGAGGGAATCATCCTGTTGATCTCCATGCCGGGCCGGATGCCCTCCATGTTGAGGCCCGGGGGGAGGCCCATCTGCTTCTCGGCCAGCTGCTGCTGATAGATCTCTTCGGGCAGGCCCTGCGGGTTGGGGAACCGCTCCCCTCGGCCGGGGCCGCTGAAGACGCCCTGGCCGGGAGGGAAGTTGCGGCCGTCTGGGATTTTTGGCACGTCGTCTGGCCAACTGACCCCTGAAAGCCCCGGCCGGGAGGCGGGATTTGGGACGTTGGGGCCCTCCATGTCAGGGTTCATCATTCCCGCAAAACCGGGCAGGCGCATCTGGCTCCCAGGCATGTTGGGATGAGGGGCCATGCCCCTGGGGGGCAGCGAGTGGGACATGTTCATGCCCTCGGGGAAGGGCTCGGGACCTCCGGGCCCCCAGCCTTCCCCTGGGGTCATCTGGTAGGGGGGGGGAGGGCCTCGCACGACGCCGCGAGGTCCGTGCTGGTGGACCATCATGTCCTGCAGGGAACACTGCTGCACGACCACCTGCTCTTGCTTCCTTCTCTTCTCCTCGTAGAACTCCTGCTGCAGCTTGAGCCAGGCCACTTGCTCGGGAGTCATGTGGTCCAGGTGGTCGGGGCCGATGGGTCCCGACTGGGAGTTCATTGGTGGCGGCCCCATTTCGTCTGGGGAAAAGGGCATGTCCCTGTGTCCTTGAGGGCCAAACGGAGCCCCTCCATCTGTCCGAGACCCTGACCCTTTGCCTAAACTTTGGGATTGAGCCATCATGGCCTGTATCGGCCCTTCGGGTTTCTTTTGGGGACCATCCAGCACCCCAGAGTTGGGGGGCGGCCCCCCGCTCTGCCCTCCCGCAAACTCCTTCTCGTCGGGGAAGAGCATGCGCTGAATGTCTCTCAGGGTCTGCAAGGAGCGCTCCCGGTGCTCCAGCTGCTCCTGCGACAGCCCGTCCGGATTCTCGCCCAGACTGGACGGGTCCCCACCGGACACCGGCTGGGGAGGACCTTTGGGGTCTGCAGCGGAGCTATTGCTACCTTGGGACACCGGGCTCACTGCACGGTTGTTGGGGGTTGAACTCTGCCCAAATCCTTCCGTCTGCAATGGGGTGGAGTTGGCGGGGCTGCCCACCGACATCACTTTGCTTTCCACGCTGGGGCTGTCCTGATCTATGGGACACGGGGGACCAGTGGGTTTGGACACCGGTGCTGACACGGGTGGAGTCGGCTGCATTTTGGCGTTCTGGGGAGGGTTCTGGTCCTGGGCGGCGGGGGGCTGCGGCTGCGGCAGGGGCTTGGGTTCAGTCCGAAGTGCAGAGATCTGGGGGTTCTGAAAGAGAAAGGCACACGCCATCACTCCTCTTCTCACGGCTGTGCCACACAAGCAGAGGTGCCAATGAAATGCCCTGTCCCGACCCCCCCAGCCCATGCTCCGCAAGGAAGGGTAGCTTCCACGCAGTCTTTACGGAGCGGCATCTTGGCAATACGAGAGAGATTTTGCACACGCATTACAGCAGGTACCCCTTGCTTCTGTGCAGGCTCTGCGTGAGCAGTGGGTTGGAAATACACCACCCAAATACTGCGAGACTCAAACTCCTCTTTGGATAATCCAAGACATTTATTTGAGGAAGGCTAGGCCAACTCTCCCTCTCTTTTCCATCCTACAATTTATCCCAGAGCATAAACAACCATCCCTCTCTCTGAATCACACACGCACAAGCACATTTACCATTTCCCTTCCCACCCACATGCAGGTAACTCCCTACCAAGGGTACAGTGTTTCGTTCCGCCTTGCTGTTTGAGATGTTCTGGATATGAAAGGACACGATGGTTTCCACCTGTCCCTTCAGCACGGCTTCTGCAGCCCTGCAAAGACAGACAGACAGACGCACATATCCAGGTGAAGCTAAGAACCAAATTTTCCTAACCATCCTCCCTTCTATCCTTCAGCTGGCAGAAGGGAGAAAGACTCAACCACACGTATTTTGACTCCAGATGAGTAGCAAGAGAAAAATGCTCACATCTACAAACTCATCGCCATTTAGGGGTCATGTCTTGGTTTAAGTCACCCCAGCTGTACTCGCTGCATGGACTGCAAACGAGTATCTTATCAGCATTTGCCAAAACTGCACCTCCGAGGACTAAATAATCACTTTTTGGAGGGCAAGAGGCAGTGATGTTCCCCACTCCAGCCCTTTCGGCATCTCCAAAACAATTAAAAATGCCTTTTTGCTACAAAAACACACCGGATGGAGGAAGGGCACACGAGAATTTCATAAGAAGGGAGCACAGGTCTAAGCCTTGCTTTCTGAAGGCATTCAAGCATCTACCTACTTGTTGGCCATCTCAGTAGAAAAGACGTAAACCACTTTGGATGGAGTCTTCTGGCCACTTGCTGGCTCCAAAGTAGCAGTCAGGCCATGGGAAGGTGTGGAAGACCTCGGGGCTGAAGCATTTGAAGGAGTCATGGAGTGTGGGGTGTGCTGAGAATCCTGGGACTTCACGTGATCGGCAGAATTGCAGTCTGGAAGGGCGGAAGAGGGAAAGAGGGGAATCACTATCCTGGGAGCTCTTTGGGAACCATTCCTGGTTCATATCTGGAAACAGAGATTTTCCTCCACTTCCCCCTCACACACTGCTAATGGCGATTCTTCCGTTACACCACGCACCCTCCCCCCAGTGCCTCCATGCTGCTACAGGCCCTGCTGGCAGAAAGCTCAGCCTGTCCCATTTGGAGACAAGGGGCAGCTCCCAGAGCCGATCCCGTTGCATTCTCTAACGGTCACACAGAATAGCAGGAGAACTAGACATGGAGACGTCCAAATATACAAGTGTCTGCATCTAAGGAGAACACACTGGGCCAAACCCAGCTTTTTCCCCCTCCTCTTCAGCCACCTTAGCCAGGAGACCTCGCAAATGGGCAATAAACGAGAGATGGACGACTGCCCACCTCATCTGTTTTCCCACCGCCTCACAACGGCAATATTGGAGCCAGGAACAGAACCCAGAAATCCCAACTCTCTGCCTTGTGCTACCAGCCAGGGTGCTCCGGGTTATGTATCTGTGTTGACAAAACAGGCTTGCGTATTGTTCAAAACCCCAGTTACAACAGAGCAGTTCCTGAAAGGCCAAAGGCCAGAAGGAAACCAACAGGTTGCATTTGTACTTTCAAATCCTCCGGGGGAGTTTCAGAGTTACAAAGGAACTTTCCCACCAGAGCCAGGCCTGCACGTCCACTGAACATGATGAGAACAGACGCGTTTACCGATGCCGGCTACGACAACCTCCCCTCTTTGCTTGCCCTCAAGACCCTTGGACATCGCTGGCTGGAACTTAGAGAACCAGAGGCAAAGAAACGTTTTGCTAACGCTTGCCTAGCACTTCTCCATCCCACAGAGGACACCTACTAATTGCCTGCATTTGTGCCCGTACCCTAGCAAACGTACCTTTGATTTCAGGGTCGTCATTAGGAGTCCCGGCTTCCCTCTGTTCAAAGGAGTCTGCCGAAATGCTTCTCTCTCTCTTCCCCTTCCCCTTGGCACCATTTCCAGCCCCATTCTTTAGCCCCATGCTCCCACCTGGGCCGGGGAGCACTTTGGGGGGGTGACCTCCACTTTTGGGGTCACAGGGAGAGGGCTGGGATTGGCTGGTGGAGCCCCCTTGTTTGCCCTGGTTGGAAAATTTGGAATCCAGCTGGGGGTTGCCAGACGGGGACATCACTGTAGGGGGACGGACCATCACCTCCTGCTTTGATTTGGGGCTACTGGGGACAGAGGGAGGAAAAAAAACAAAAGGAAAGAAAAGAAAGTGACAAATCATTCCATGGATTCATTCAACCCTGTGGGAAGAGAAAGCAGAAACAAGCAGTGCCACCTCTGCAAGCAAAGACAATTGCTGACAAATAAGAAATGCCTGCAAGCTTGGAGTCATCCAGGTGCTTTTCTGAACGTGCCCTGAAAGGGTTATTATCCAAGATGGGATCTCATTGCTCAAGAAGGCACCAGGGCAGGCTGCGGACCTGCCAGATCCCAGGAACTGCTGTCACATGAGGACCTACCTCTGGGGCTTCTGTCAATAAAGACAGCGGTTTCTATGTGCACAGAGAAGCGCCTCACACCAAGCGCAGCTCAGAGTAAACAGAGGCGGCACAATAAAGTTCACCTCACCACTCTCCCGGACCCAAATCACACAGCGCAGCTCCCATCTGAGCAGACCCCCCCTGCTCCTCCCTATCCAGTTCTACAGGGAGCACAAGGAAAACCCAGCATTACTGTGGCATTCATCATACGTTGGGGCGAGCTGCCAGGAAAACACAAACCTCTGACCGTGAAAACAATTAAACCAGATTCAACCTGCCTCTGAAGAAGGAAAGGGAAGGATACCATCTCCCTGCACGCTCCTGCAAAATGGGGCAGATGAAGCTTCTTGCATTTGCCAAAGGAAATGCAAAATCCTTTCCTCCCCTCCTTCATTCAGCCGATTGCATCCTAAAAATACTTCGCTCCCCTGGGTTTTGCACACACATCAGGCATCCTGTCCTCCTCAGCATCCAGTTACTCCATTGCTACCAGATCTCCTGCATTTTGTTTTCCCATCACCACTGCTTCCAGCAGGCAGTGCTCGCTAGCATCCTCGCTGCGGGACTGGCGCGTGCCAGCTCCTCCTTTGGACAGGCATCTGCCTCAGAGGCATTCCCTCTGAGTCACTCCCAGCTCCCGGTGACCTCTAGGAGTAAATAATCGAACTGGAGAATGCTGTCAGTCAGACCACTGCGCGTCCCCGGACGCTTTTCACTTCCAGATTTTTCCCCTTCCAGCTTAGCGGAGGAGAGATGCTGACCCGCTGCACTGGCAGGTGAACGATCCGGAGGATCTCGGGGCACGGCTGATCAGTTCTCCAGGCTGCTTCGGCACACAGCGGGAGGGAAGCATTTTGTGTGGAAGTACAGACAGAGACCTTCTGCTGCCCAACTACCCCTCGGGGAAACAGATAATTAGAAGGGGTTGAGGGGAAGAGCACAAACGGATAGAAACGGCACGTTCGCTCTCCTCCAACCTACTTAGACACCTGGTGGAAGGGAGGAGGGCAGGAGGAACGGAGAGGCCAAACCCCACAGGTTAAGAGCTCTTTCAGCTCACCCCGAACCTAACGAACATGGGGGCTCATCCACACCGTGCAGCCAGCGCCCAGGTACCCAGCACACCCGACAGGAGCGCAGAGGAAGCTCGGTAAGTCGCATGCACCTGTCCTCGGCTCGCACCGCAGCAGAGCAGGGGCAGCACCACGCGCTGCTGGCTCTTTTCCTTACCTCTGTGTGTTGCCTGACGGGGAGTTCCTCACTTTGGGGTTACTGGAATGCATTGACAGAAATCCTGAGCTCACAGTCTCACACGCAGGCAGATGGGCTCTCGTCAAGTTCCTCTGGGGACTGTGCCACCAGAGGCAGCTCTGAAGCAGTTCCTGCCACCCGCTTCTCTCAGCGCTGTCTGTCTGCTTGCCTTTTTTCTCTTTGCTCCTCTCTGGTTTTGCACGGGGCGCTTCCCTCCTGCAGCTCCAGCATTCTCTAGACGCGTGCCTCCTGCTGCCCAGGGGAAGTCTCGCATCTCCAGGGCACACTGTTAAAACCAGCCCACAAGAAGAGAAGAGAAATCTGGTGAGGAACTCTGCAAGCAGACGCATCTGCGAAGCAGCACATGGCAGTCCTTGCCCGTCACTGCGAAGACGCAGGAGAAGAGCTCTCAGATGGCTCCGCACAGCTGCGTATTTCAAAGCAGAGGCAGCCCCGGCTGGCCGCTCGGTTTACAGGCGGCGAGGCCAAGCTTCCCTTCAGCCACTCAAATCGCGTGGGGAAGCTTCTCATACCTGGAAGCTTTGATTCCGTGTCTGTGCTCAGCTTGAAGACACCTCACAGCAAGTCAGCAGGAAGCCAAAATGACAAATCCCCCACATGACTTAGCTATCCAGAATTCCCCCGTGAACGGCCATAATCTGATATTTCCTAAGAACATAAACTCTGCTCAAATCTTTTCTGTCTCCTTGGTCCAATATAACCAGACATAAGTTCATTGATGTGTGCTAAGAGTTGCACAGAGGGAGGAAAATAAAATAAAATGCCTTCCTGACCACCTGTAAGCAACCAGCTATGCTGTGATTACTCTGTAAATACCAGAGAGGTTAGTCAGTCATTATTTCTATTAGAAAGGCCAAGAGATCGCTAGAGAGCTGCCCCTCTAAATTTGCTCAGCAACACTGTACAAACTATCAAGACCTTAAAAAAAATAAGAATAATAAAAAAACACGCACAACAAAATAAGCATTTTTTTCAGCTTCTTGCTAATAAACAAATATGCGTGATGCAGGCAACACGACACTTACAAGTGTTTCTGGGGGAAGAAACTATTGAACATTACTGTTTATGTCCTTTGGGCTAAATTATTTTGGAACAAATTTCTGTCTTGTTTATGTTTCAACAGAATCTCTTCTGCTCATCTCATCTACTCAGATGCAAATCCACTTAATTTAGAATCTAACCAAGATTTATTGTTAATGTATTAAGCAATGCTAGTTAAATATTATTCAAATGTAAATATTCCTGGTATTCCTCCTCAGCACCGAAGAAGCAGTTTCTTCCTGTCTGTATCAAATGAAACAAAATAAATCTCATCGGACTGGGAGCGCCTTGAATATTATGGATAGACAACTGTTTGGATTGTTTGTAAAAAGGAAAAAGCGCTTTGCTTATGTGTTGACACCGGAGGACTAAGAAACTCGTGTACTTTATGACCACCTCTGGCCAAGGAGAGTTCTCAGTAACCTGCATTATCGAGCAGCTGGTTCTCTGGTTCCCCAAAATGATATTACGAGGCTGTGGTGCCATTACATATTTTAGTGACTTTGTATCACTGCACTTTAACAGGATAGCACCCCACAGTCCTTCCTCTGTAGCCCTTCTATGAAGCGTATCACCTCCCAAACATCACCTCCTCTCTACCATGTACCTCCTCAGCAAGCCAGAGGAATATCCTGCTCCATATGCTCACCTCCACTGCGCTGCACAACCCCATTAACGAGGGGAATGTTTCTGCAGTAACAGCCTCATTTGTCCTGCCTCTTACTTGGCACGATCAGGTGAACCCCAGTCCCAGCCACACGCTCCACAGGATCCCTACATCTCGCTGGAGCTGTGAGCTGGTTATCCCATTGATTCCGAGAACAATGTTGGGTTCCTATTGTTACCACTATCAGGCTGTAATTGGAGCTGGTGCTGCACAGACACATTGAGGACAAAAAAGAACATTTTCCTAAACATCTAAATTGTCCCAACGTTCCATGCAAATTCAACTCCTCTGTCTGTTCGACAACAAAACTGTAACATTATCGACTGCACTGAATTACAACACTTTTCAAAATACACTCAGGCATCAGTAAAAATCAGTGTAACTCAGGGAGACTAGAGAATCCTCACTTCAGGTGAAGGCGTGACTGAAAACAGAGTGAATTTCAGGTAACAGAGAACAGGAACAATAGCATTAAAGAGTGGAGCTCAATGCTAAAAGCACTGCGTGGGCGCCTGTGTGACGGACTCCAGTATTCTACTTGTTCCTTCCTCTGCTTTTCCACTTTTGCTATTTATGCCTTATGATGCTACCTTTCACAAATTACTAGATGAGAATTGTCTCAGACACCCAGTCCTGCACAGTGCCGTGGGAAAACATGAAGAACAGAACCGAGATCACCCCCTCTGCACGGGACTTCCGACAGCACCAAACTTCCAAGTACTTCACAGAGCAAATTAAAAAACCTCCCATTTTTTAGCCATGCATTTTATGCTATATATACACGTATCTTCCAGCTGCTGGAATTGATACGTTCTGCAAGGGAACTCTGTTTTCCAATCTCAGTTTAAATTTCTTCTTAACAGAGAGAGCTATAAAGGACACATCAATATATTCATTGGATATATCGGAAGAACAGCAACTCACCTTCCTCTGCTTCTCATTTCTGCACACTGGGAACACACCGTCTTTTATAATGTGAAATGGGGTGCCTCATGATTTTTCTAAATGCACTTCTAACGTATGTCTGTCTGGAAATCTGGGGTTCAATAATGGAAAATCTCCAGAGAAATGTATTTTTGCAGCTGGAGCCTGCCTGCCAAAGCAAAGCCCTTATCATTGGGTTGAAATTAGAGGAAGGTTCGTTGACGATGAATGGTCAAGCCACTTCCCAAAGCATTTCGGCAAGCTGACTCTGGGGCTGTGTTTGCAGGGTTGCTTGAAGGTACACAGGAGAAAAGAAAGAGGGGTGGTTCAGCAATCTGCTCATTCTCACCATCTCTCTCCTGACCAGATCAGGGGAAGATCCAAGCGGGAACCAACCCAAGGAAAACAGGAGAAATCTCTGTTCAGCTGGATCAGTCCCCTTGATCTGGTTGATGATGCAACCACATCAGTGCCACTGCAAGCTCAAAGGAGGAGGTGAGAACAGGTGAAAAGTAGCCTCACCCAACTCGGTGGCTGCTCCCAGTTTGGATGGCACAGAATGGCTTTAAACATCAGTTTCAGAGACAAGAGAGACGGACCCACATTCATGGAGACATGACAGGCCCTCCCCTTCCCGTCAAGTAGCTTACCGAGACCCCTGGCGTCACGACACAGCAGTACTCATTGTGGAGGCCATGAGGTGCGAACCACTCCTCTCACAAGCAATGATCACCTGAAAAAAAGGAGAGAGGCAGAGCTTCAGCAGCAGGAACCACAGCCCAGCCAGCTGCCACCCCTCCTTCCTAGCCTCAGGAGCGAGCAGAGGAGTCAAAATTCGTTCTGAAGCACTGGCAGGAGGGAGCCTCTGCCTAGGCTGGCCAGGTTCACCAGCAGCAAAAACGCCAGCATCAGGCCAGAACAGTCTGAAGATGTCGGCAGCGCGAGGAGGTGCGGAGGGGAAGTAGCTCAGACCTGCTTTAGCACTCCCACATTTGAGCTTGCTGGATTCCCATGAGCTCATCTGTGCTCTGAGAAGCTGGCACGAAGCTCACCCGAGCAACCTCCCCTTCCCTGCGCCCATGCCTCTTCAAAGGCTCGCCTTCCCCTCGCTGTGAGCCCAGCAACATCTGCCAAACCCCTGTGCTCCACACACAGCCTCCTCCACAGCCAGACAAGCTATAAATAAAAACATCAAGCGTCAGGTAAAGCCAGGCAATTGCTCAGTGGCATCTAGGGGAAAACCAGGCAGGTTTTGGAAGGAAGATGCACTCCTTGCTGTTCTGTTGGCCCCTACTGCACGTCACTGTGCTACGCTACAGGGAGAAAGGAGTCCAACTGCAAACCTTGTGTGAGACAGCCTGCGAGCTTGCTCACGAGAGAGCTGCAGATGTGAGTAGGACCCCTTGTCCTACAGTTATTCCCTGTAAGGCCAAAATAGTTTGTAGCCCATGAGTGGATCAGCCACACTTTCAGTACTGGAGACAGCCCTGCATCAAAAACTTTCGGTCACATCTTAAAAGAAAGACACGAGCACCTGAAAACTTAGCAATAGCAGGAAAGGCAGACTGAGGCACGGCTCAGTGGTAAATCTGAGGTCAGGAGAGAAAGAAAGAGCAGCTACCTGCCAGCTTCTTCTACCTCATCCACTGAAAACTGGTGAGGCCGTGAGAGCAGCCAGAGCCCAGGCAGCATCCAGGCTGTCGGGGCCGGTGCGGTCCCCGAGCGCTCAGCTGTTTACACTGTGAGGATGGCTCCCCAAGCGCTGCCAGGGGCTTTCCGTGCAGCCTCCGTGCCTGCTGCTGACCAGATCCCTCCAGCAGGGAGGCAGGAGCTGCTGGGAGGCTCAATTAGCTACGCGTTGTGAAACCCTCTGCGTATTCTCTTCCCTCCGACGTTCTCCAACTGTTATCTCCTGCAGCTTCACCTTACCAGTGGGGCAATACCTCGCCGCGTAATCCGCCTCAACAAAACCAAACTACAAAGCCAGGCCCAAACAATGGAGCTCCGTTCCCCACCCAGTCCAGCCAAATCAAACAATGAACTCATCGTGATAGACCGTCCTTATCTAGCCAGGTCACACCTGCAGCCCTTGCTGGAACAAACGCCCATCGCAACAAGCTGCTTCAGCCGGCACAACCTCCCGCAGCGGCCCCATCAGCCCCGCGCCCGATTCCCCAGCCAAGCTCCTCTCCCCTTTCCCCCACCCCACCCACCGAAATGACACCGGCCGTGCCATGTCACTGCCAAGACTGGCGTGCCTGTGCCGGGCAGTGACAGACTCGCCTGCTCCCTTGGGAGGGTGAACACCACCACCAGCACACAGCGCAGTGGGGAGAACCCATCGGAGGGAATGGTCAGGTTCAGTTGGCAAAGCACTGGGGAAAGATGGCCTTAAAAAAAAAAACATGGACCACAGGAGGGACACAACCAGACACAAGGCACCGCTGTGGCGGCCCAGACCCGGCTATCACGATGTTATTCCATCTTTGCTGCCCCCGCACAGTCTTGGCCCACAGCACACAGGCAGATACCGATACACGCTCAGCTGAGCTTACCCACTGGCAACTTGCTCATGAGCCATCTCCTATAACTAGCCACCCTATTACTGTGATGCAAACAAGTCAAAAAAAATTAAAAAAGCCCACCCAAACTAGCTTATTCCCTCTCCATGCCCTTGCACCACAGAAGCGGCGCTCGCACTGCTTGGCAGTGACAAGTGGCCGGGTACACGGAGGCGCACAGCATTAGGGCTGCTTCAGCAGGAGCAGCCGTAGTTAGCACTGACTCGCTTCAGTCTTTTCTCCCTCTTTGAGGAGGAGAATGTGGAGAGATGAAATGAAGGCAGACCAAGTAGATAAAAGTATCCAACTTCTGGCCTTACTGCGACACAAAGCACTAAAGGCAAGAAACCTCTTTCTTGGGGTACAAGAAAGAGCATGCTTCTTCTTTTTTCCCCCCACAGCCTTTCCAAGACTGTCGGTCTGTGCCGGACCGAGGGTGGCAAGAGCCCAACATCAGCAGGGAAAAAGAAAAAAGCCTCGAAATGTGCTGCTACAGACAGCAGGCGGTGACTCTGAAGGCGAGGAGAGCCAGCACCCTGAATTGGCGCTGCAGCAGCGGGATGAGGAGAGGAGGGAGCAGGTGGAGTGAGACCCTGAGCAGCGGCTGCAGGAGGGACGGAGAGCGGTGGTGCCGGCAGCAGGGCACAAACAGGAGCAGCGGGCTCCCCGTGTGAGTGGGTTGTGGGCTGAGGCGGTGAATCAACCGGCACGCTCCCTCAGCACAACTGTGCTGGGAAGGGCCTGTCCCATCTCCCCGACCCTCCTTCGACCGCTTGTGAGGGAGAACAGCAGCACTGGCAGGGGGTGACCCCGCTGCACCCGGGACAGCCGCAGAGCTACCACAGGGGCTCGCCCCGTGCAGCTTGGACCAGTTTTGCCTTGCTGCACACCTGCAGCCGAGCAGCACGCGTTACTTTTTAATAAGCGGCTGCTTAACAAGGTGCTTGGTCACAGACCTCATCGATAAGAGTGCAACCAGGAAACAAGGAGGACGCGGGAAGTGTTATTCAACGCTTTTATTGAGCAGTCAGAGGCCTTTAAGATCGTGTGTAAGCGACTGTGTACGTTGACGTGAGTATTCCGACACCACGCACATCTCCCCGTGACGCTGGGGGAGATGGGGACACGGGGCAATCTTCATTCCCTTGAACCAGCCCCAGTTTCCAGCTATGGCCCATACGCAGGGCTTGTAACTACACCCTTACATCTGCCCCCTACCTCCTAGCAAAGGCTGTTCTCCTCATCCTCTCCCAGGAAAGTGTAAAGCACGTGCCTGTAACACAACTCGTGGTGAACCCACCAGCATTCAGAGGGGTTTGTCAAAATGCTGCCTTACCTTCCGCAGGCCCAGCGCGTGCCGGACCCAGGAACCCAACTGCCACCAACCTAAGGCCATCCAAGCCTTTCCCTTCCAGCCGCCATGAGCACTTGTGACCAGGCTGAAAACTGCCTCTGGAAAAGAGAGGATTACTTTTCAGCCACCCAGTGGCCACACGCTCACCGGTGCTGCAATAAAGGAGGCAGCAGCGACTGGTGGTACAGGCGTGGACAGGCTCAAGCTGGTTGTTCAAATACACTGCTGTTGTTCCCCTGCCTGCTCCCTCTGCACTTTTTCTTAAACATAGGCAGAAAACACACTGGATACCTAAAGAACCCCTGGGGCTGAAGACACAGGATCAATACACATCATGTGGACCCAGCATAACACCACCCTTCCAAGCAAGCAATCAGCAGCTGGCCTGACCAGTTACTGCCCTGGCTTTTTCAATAGCAGAGATTGCGAGCCTCTTCCTCTAATCAAACTACACCATCATCGCTCCAAAGCCTTCCAGCTGCCATGCTGATGTGCTCCTCCTGCCAGAAAGGCAAAAATCAATTTCTCAGCATGGCACGGGGCTGGGAAAGGGGAGGGTCAGGCTGGGGGTTAGGGAAAGGTTCTGCACCCTGAGCGTGGTTGGGCACTGGGACAGGCTCCCCAGGGCAGCGGTCACAGCACTGAGCCTGCTGGAGTACAAGGGTTTGGACAACGCTCTCAGACATAGGGTCTGATTTTGGGGTGGTTCTGTGTGGAGCCAGGAGTTGGACTCGATGGTGCTTGTGGCTCCCTTCCAACTCAAGATGTTCAGAATCACTGAGCCACCTTGCTAATACAAGGCTGACTGGACAGCAACACACAGCCAGCCACCAGTTTCTAGATGGCCAGCACTTACCCTGAAACAGCACAGACTTTGCCGTGTTTATGTCTGGCTATAAAAAAGATGCCATACACTAGGTTCTCATGCCTTCCCAAAGCCTTAAGAAACTCCTTAGGCACAAGTCAGAGAAGTTTCCCTAGCCTTACTGCTTTGCTGATAATCTGCTGGCAGCAACTCTCAATCAAAAGAAGAATCCCAAACTTGCCACCTAAATTCATTTCACTACATGAATGTGGGACCCAAACAATCTTCACCAGGCTCACTGCAACTAAGTGCCTGATGAAATCTTTCCTCATACACATAGTGTGCGTCCACCACTCCACTACCTGCTAAAACATAGGCAGGTTATTGCCCAGAACTCACTCCATGCACACAGAAAGGGGCTGAGCAAAGATAAACACACTTAATGTACATGGAAAATTTACAGCACTGACACGGAAAATGCAGGCACGAGACTATGCCATTACAAGGAAAAGAGGTTCCTTTGAGTAGCTCAGATTAATGTAAGAATTTAAGACCATGGGATGAACATCCCTGAAATTACAAGAACACACCTAACCACCTCCATGTGAACGTGGTGTCTGTGGTCACACAAATCCAACTCTTCTGGGCCTGTGTCTGTGCCCGCATACTTTGGGTAAAACAGCACTCACACTCTTCCTCCCACACTTTCCCCCCTAACTCTGACCACCACACTCATGAACATTTTTCAAATAACCAGACTCTCCTGAACTCCACTCAGAACAGGGACAGCCACAGAAAGTCACAGAACCATAGGATAGTTTGGGTTGGAAGGGCCCTTAAAGCCCCCCCAGTTCCACCCCCCTGCCATGGGCAGGGACACCTCCCACCAGCCCAGGTTGCCCAAAGCCCCATCCAGCCTGGCCTTGAGCACCTCCAGGGATGGGGCATCCACAGCTTCTCTGGGCAAGTCCTACCTTCCCTTCTCCACTCTTAAAAAAGTGCAGTCAAAACAATCAGTGACAAAGGATGAGAGACACAAAGGCTCAGAGAATCAAGTGTTTCATGATACTCCCAACACAACCACCCCGTGCCCTCATACAGTGTGATCTCCTCTGACTGTTCACTTCCCTCCTCCGTCTGACAAGCACAAGGATAACCAACAGCAGCAGGGATGTAAAGGCTGTTTAAGTAGTTACTCCTGGGGTATTACAATATCATTCTAAAATACTCTGTTGCAACAGACATGCGGCCCACTACACTTGTAACCATAATTTTACAAGTTGTAACACTGCAAACACTTTGTGTCTGGAAGCCTACTGTGAGTCCACTGAACTTTATTTTTGGTGCCCTAACAGTACTTCAGTGTGTCATTAGTACAAAGAGGATGATGGCCTTTCCTAGGCAGTTACTGGTTTCATACAACTCTTTCCACAACTCCTTGCACAAATTAGCAGAGGAGACAGACAATTGTGGACACTCGTGAGCAGATTTGAGTTGTCCACGGACACCTGGAGACCCTTTCAACTTCTCCTCTGCTATGTATAAAACTGAACTACTTGATACACATAGGACCAGAACAGTCTCTTGGCATATTCTAACACAGTTCCAGAAGCCAGTTTTTGGGGGAACAAACCAAACCAAAAAAGCACGCGCCTAAGCCTAAGCTACAGCTACCTGCTTCTGTAGAGGCTGACCGATTCCTGCTGCTGCTAACACCAATTCAGCTACACCAACACGAGGGGTATTTGCAGCTGCAGGTCGGCCAGGCTGCTGTCACGTCGCCGTGTTGTGTCGTGACATCCCGCTAGCATCAGCTTGGCCTCAGTGTCTTCCAGCTCAGCTCCCCCTACGTTAGGGACACCAGGAGCAGTGGGTGTACTTCACGGCCAGGGCTTTTAGCACTTTATGTGGAGCGTAACTTACCTTAGCAGCAGCCTGGCTGCTCTGGAGTTCCCACTACTGTGAGCGCCAGCAAAGATCAAAAGCCTTTAGCAATCAGGGATTTCTCAAGAAATGTTTTAACATTATTTCCCTAATATATGACAGGCTTCTGCGGCTTTCTACATCGTGTTAGCAGTTAACAGACCCAGCACCAGTCAACATTACGTGCAGGAGTCCAGCGGATAACGCTAGAGCTTCCGACCAGCCCACTTCATAGCTTTGCCTCCTGTCAAAATTTCTTCTGTTTTTTAGGGAAGCAGGTAACATGTTCAGGGCCAGAGGCAATCTCCTTTCTCTTGCTCCTCTGGGTTTACTTTTTCACAAATTTCAATAGTGACATCAGCATGAACAACAACCACAGGTAAAAGAAGCCCGTATAAAGCTTGTCAGGAGCTCGTTCTTCACAAACTAATCTGTGGAAGCAGTGGGGGGAACAAACAGGACGCAGTGGATAGGAAGACAGGGCTGAAGAGACCCCAGTTTGCTCTTCAATATATAGTAACGCCATGTTGCTTAAGTAGAAGACTTGGGAGAAAGTTCAGCATGAGGAAAACTGAGAAAAAGGAGAAGCACTTTTCTTCTCTTTTCCTTCTTTTTCTTCTCTTTTCCTTCTTTTTCTTCTCTTTTTTCTTCTCTTTTTCTTTCGGCATCCCCTCACGAGGCTTCCAGAATGAAAGGTATCAAACAGTCCTCAGGCAAAACACCCCAGGCTGCAATCTTGTCAGATTTCATAAGCTCAACAGGGCCAGGACGGGACCGCACCGGACAGACCCACAGAAAGCCCAGTGCTACGGCGAGCCCTAACCCCACAGCACGCTGTGAGGGGGCACCACATGCCAGGTCCAAAACTGCTGGGGGCAACCCCACAGCTTCCTCCACCTACCCCTCGCCGAACAGGCACCCAGCCTCTCGCTCAGGCAAACGAGCAGCTTGTTGCAGCTCCCCTAAGCGTCAGCACCCCGTGGCACTGCCTGCCAGTGCCACTTCTCACCCAGGACCGTCGCCACCAGCTGCCCCCTGCTCTGCTCCCTGCTGCAGCTCTCTGACGCCAGGCTCTCTACTCTGGGAGGTCGGCAAGGCAAAACATGAGTGCCTGTGGCAGCAGTGAAGACATGCTCCAGCCCTCGCGTGCAGCTTACTGCTGGCTGCGCTCAGCCTCTCGTTTCTGTGCCGCTGTGCCCACGATAGGCGCCTCACAGGTGGCACAGCCTTTGGTGACCTGGCGCTGTGTGTCTGTGAGCTGGTTTCCTAGCTGCTAAACGTCGGATCGTCAGCAGAGCACTGACTCTTCTGAGGAGGAAATCACTTCAAAGACCTCTAGCAAGCAAAGACTGCGCGTACACGGCACTCCAGGATGCTACATGATCGTATCAAAGCCGCTGGGATGAAAAACTGACATTTGATAACTAACGCGAGGTCACCTAAAAGATCTCAAAACACCGCATGGAAAATTCTTATTTTGACACAAAATTAAGCAATTCCATGATCAGGCCTATTATCTCCTCTGCCGCTTCGACGTGATCTCATAAAAGCACCGGGCGCCTGCAATCCCAACTGCTGCAGGATCCTCCCTCACTCAACACAAGACGTACACGTTTAATACTTCTCTCGTTAGCGGGGCATGTACAGCAAAGCCTAAAGTACCTCAGATTATTTACCGTGCTGTATAAACAGAGCGCTGTTTTCAAAGCCTCGTAACTGTCAAATCAAAGCTACCTTTCGCGGGAACATTCAGAAGCGTTTCTTCTGGATGGTGGCTATTTGCCTGACAGTTTCAACTTGCCATCCCCAACCACAAGAAGGTTAAGGGTGGTTTTTTTGAGACAGCAGCGAGTGTTTCCTCACTAACAAGCTGTCAAGCCGTTTCGGCCTGAAGTTCTTTGCTCCCTTCTCATCCATACGCATAAAACGCTGCAGAAAAATTCAATCCCAGCAGCGCGAGAAGAGCTCCTCTGCACGCACCTACGATGGCCTCAACTCCCTGCTGCAACAGCTCCAGTTTCAGAAGCTGTGGCCGCTCCGCTTTGACAGCCACAGCTTATATTACACTGCAAATACGCTTCTAATCAATCCTCAAACAGCGCAGCAGATCGGTGCGGAGATAAAGCACTGCCATTTCATAGGCGCAGGAGCAGCGCTACCACGGCACCTGAGGAAGGCAGTTTAGCAAAACGCAGAGCCCAGCTGAGCGAGCTGGAAAAGGGCCTGCTGCTTGTAGACCCGGGTTCTCTTCCCAAATTCGCCGCCAGATCCAACTGACCTGGTTGGAGAAAACCCCGTGGGCTCCAGCTGCCTGGGTTGAGCAGGTTCCCACACTCCCCCTCTGCTCAGAAGGTGCGCACGGAGATGCCCAGCCCAGAGGAACTGCTCAAGTGCTCTCGGTGCCCGAATCACAAGCACGCTGACCTGAATACCGAGAGAGACGAGCTCTCCCCCGATCCTGGATGCGGTTAAACCACTGCATACGTCACGCGCTCTTTTTGCCACAGATTGCACCACTGAGGAGCACTTAAAATCAGCATTGTTTTCAAGGCTACAGCACCCAATTTCAGTGAACTCTCAGAGGACATCACTCCGGCACCTCTCAGCCCTGCTTTGTTGGAAGAAATTATGTCACACGTAAAGCATACTTGCCATTCTCCTGCTTCAAAAGCATTTCATTGATTCTGCCAAGCCTTTAGAAACAAGCAAACAAACAAACAGCCCACCGTACTGTGCCACTTTTCATCTCCCTTCCCCGTTCCACCAGCTCCTCCTCAGAGGGCAAACAAGGAAAAGCTCGTCTCTGCTTTTAAGTCTCCCTGAAAAAAGGGGGATCTTGGAGCGTGTTCAGCCACCCCAAAGAGATAACGCTCATTCTGCAGATAGAGTAAACTGCAATTTCGTAACAGCCTTTAAAATAAATTCAGCGAGTGTTGTCAAGGTAGATCAAAACCGAATCGCTGAGATCCAACCACCGAGGCGCAGGTAACAACGCACAGAAGCAGGAGCAAAACCCACAAACGGACTCGGGCAGCAGCAGCTCGCTTTGCACCACAGCCACGGCTCAGGATCTCAGACTGGATTTCAAGACGGGTCACTAGGATCGAGGCAGAAGCCCGGGCAGTTTAAGGGGACATCTCAAACTCCAGTCCCAGTCAAGTTCATGCAAGACCCTTGCAGAAGACGCAGGTAAAACAAGCTACGCCCTCCCTCTCCTTCCCAAACACAGAAGCACATCTGTTAGAGCACAATAAAATCAAGGTTTAGACCTCGGGCTTAATACTCCTTCCAAAATTTCTACTATCGCTGATTAGGATAATTGGATATTCTTCATATCCCTGCAGACATCTGATCCTTTTTAACTCTTGTTGAATCCTTGCTCCTGATGATTCTCACAGCATGAGTTTCACTGCTTAATTGCAACCACGCTAAATATTCTGCCATCAGTTTACACTGCATGTTCTGCATCACCAGACAGTCCTGAAGAAGCAGAAACTTTTCCACAGCTCAACAAGCACGCTCCTCTTTTTGCAGTCGCTATAAAGCTGCTTAAAGAGGGCTCCTCTTTTCGTGCATCGCGCGCATGTTCGGGGATGAGAAACGCTGTTGGCAAAAAGGAGAAGGTAAACCGAAGGAGCTGCTCTCAGGCAAGGGAAGCTGTAACAAATAGGTGTAAAAAACATTTAGCAAGTTTAGCAGACTCTTAGAGGTACAGCTCGATGAGCACTCCCCTTGGCAGCAACGCCAGCTGACGAGACTGCTGCTACCAATATTTACTTCCACCCCTGCACCACGCTGTCTGATGTGCCGGTACAACCGCATGCGTGGCCAAACAGCGAACGAGTTTGGCAAACCCACCCAGGCTAAATATAACCTTTTCTTTTGCCAGGCTACTTATAACCCGGCTCAGCCCCTTGATCCATTGCAGCACACAGCTGCTCGAGCAGCAGCACCGGCACAAAGGGAGGGCTGCTGCAGAGCCCAAGAGGGGACGACGCACTGAGGACCGCCCGAAAACCAGCTCTATCAGAGAAAGGCTCGCGGGCATCGCAGCTCCTACAGCTAAGGATACAGCCACCAGATGCAACCCTGTTTCTTCAAAAACACCAGCAACGCTCATTTTGAAGTCAACATCGGAGCAGCAGATTGGGGTTGAGCAGGCAGTAAAACATCACCTTCTGTTTTGCTGTTGTGACAGTTAACCAGGGCTTGTAAGATGGCGCGGTCTTAGAGGCAACTCTTCCAAAATTTCCTTACAGAATGGCCCAAGTTTGTCAAGATCACCTGCAAGCCCTGATCACAGGCACAGTCCCTACCACAGCTGAGATCCAGCCCCAAGAGAATTAAAGCAGGGACATAAAAACCCGACAGAGGAGTAAAGGTATGGGGAAAGCCATTTCACATGGGGTAGGCACAGCAGTGCTCAGAGAACAGATCAGCAGTAAGATCTCCTTCCATTCACAAAATGCTCTCAAAACCCAAGTTAACACCTTCATTTTGCCAGCAGGAAGACCAGAGGGACTCCAGCAGAGCTTGTAAGCAGGAAATCCTAGCCTACAGCAAATCTCGCTGGGTTAAAGGACTTGATATCTATGCAAACAGACCACAGACCTCACTGAGGCACGGAGATTTCTGTGAAGTCCAAGGCCGTGCAAACCAGATAGTAGGATTTTACGAAGGCTGCCTGCCTTGCTCTGAAGAAATGCTGGTAAACTTCTAGAAAGTGGGAGAGATCAAACCCTGCTAAGTAACACAGCTGACATTTAGGATGTGAATTAGTTTCGATACTCACTTGAGTGTCAATTGCTCCCTGAGATAAGGGGGTCAGGTTTTGTTTTTCTTTTCTTCCACTGAATTTTTAAAGACCAACAAAACTCCTAAGACGCACGCACAGTTAGCAAGGCAACACGGTGTGTCAGGAACTCGAGAGGCAAAAAAAAAAAAAAAACCTCTAGAAAAAATCCTATAGAAATAGGAATGGAAATTCAACATATTACAGAGCAGCGAGTCTTTGAATCGCCAGGAAATGCGGATCAAAGGTTAGTCCATTCTTATCCCCCTCGAACACATCAACTGTTCACAAAAGCCGCTGCATATGAAGATTTTAGCCGTGTGGCTTATAGTCGCCTTACTTTCTATATTTGGGTGTTCAGTGACAAATGCAGTTTCTTTGGCTGTGGCCTAACCCTAACTGAAAACAATCCAAGTGCACAAACTGCAAAGATGAAAACGCAAGATGGGGAAGGAGGGAGAGAGCGAGGGAAGCACGGGGAAGAAAGAGCTCGCGCTCTTTGTATCCATAATATACAGAAGACATCCACAAAGTTTCTGGTTGTACGCACAGACACCTATTTATTTTCTTCCACATTGAAATTCAGGTCTTGCCTAGCTTAGAAGACTGTGTTGACCGATAAACAAATTAACTGATCACAAGAGCCGAAAGCAAGACGCCTCCCCAGAAAACACAAAAAAATAAAATAAAATAAAATAAAATAAAAGCCACAAAACCCCTCTACACACACCCCTGCCCCACACGAAGATGGTTGCAACAGTATTGTCATATTCTCCCTACTTCCCTCGCTCCGCAGCAGATCACGGTTTCTCTCAAAACATCTTTATTGCGTCTATGAACTGAACAATCTGCCCTGGGAAAAAAAAAAAAAAAACGTATCCTGGGAAGTCAGCGACAGAACTTTTACCAAACGCTGCCAAAACCAAGTCCGTCTACGTACACACAAAATACATCCCCAGAGGAATTCCCAACGTTAACCTGACCAAAGACGAGCAACTGAATGGGAGGGGGACTTAGACAAAAACTTGTTTCGTTTTTTTTTTTTTTTTTAGTTGGTTTTGTTCACACTTATTTAACGTCAATGATTGATTAACATTTTGGATAAAGGAGGTCTTTGTTAGTGCTTCAGCATCTCCACCCCTTCAATTAAGGTGTTAAGAGTTCACAACAGTGCAGTGAGACCGCAGACCCCAAGACCCCCTTCTCCACAAAATCCGCCCCCCCCCCCCCAAGGAAAAAAAAAAAAACAAACAAACACCAAAAACCCCACCTTACTGGGAAAATTCCCAAATCCCAAAACTGTCATCGCTGCTAACTCCAACTTAAAAAAGAAAGCTGCCTTTCTTTTGTTGTTTGAGGAGGAGCCAGCAAGGGAGACAAGGAAAGAATATGAGCCCCTGAGCCATTTTTATGCTCCGAGTAAGAAAAAAAGGCCACATTCATTGAAAATAATCTGTTTGGAGATCGCTGTTAAAAACCAAACCCAACCCAACCCCAGAGCCAGCACCCAACCGGTCCGAAATGGCTACAGAATCACACCAAAGCTACCCCCGTGCTTTCCAGCAGCTGGCCAATGGGCCTGCAGTGGGATATGGGAACACGCAGGGGGAAGGCACAACTGCCTGCCAGCCCTTGCTGCCCCTCAGCCCTGCTCAGCTCCACTAGTCCCACACTGTGGCACCCCCACGGGCAGCAACCAGGCCTTATGGCCCTAGCGGGAAGCGGGAGAGAGGTAAACCAAAAGACAGGGCTAAAGCTCTTTAGGTATGTTAATTCTCTTCCTCTGTTCCCTGGGATTTTTTTATTTGATTCCATGTAGTGCATTGCCTAGCTTCCCGATACTTGTTTTTGTAATGCATTGAGCAATCGCTGACTGAATATTAACCTCCAACAAAACAAGGAAAAAAATACGCTTTGCTTTTTTTTTTTTTTTTTTTTTCCCCTTTTTAAAGCTCGATACACTTAAGGATGCTTCACGCACGGCTCCTATGCTTCCTGTGTGGGCTTTTCATGGAGAAATCCAGGACGAAATACTTACGAGGAAAACAAAACCGTTCCTGGAACCCCTCAGAACTGGAAGAGCTGTCTCCCCCGCTTCCTCCAACTCTGTTTTGACAGGAGAGCGACAGTCACCCGCAGCAGGGCTGAGCGAGACGAGCCTGGCTCGGCACAGCCTCCTGTTCTCCTCTGCCCCGAGCCGCTGAGGTGAGGAGCTGCCCCAGCCCGGGGGAAGCCGCTGCTCTCCATGGCCAGTGCTGATGCTCCCCTCCAAGACGAGGCTCTGGGTTCCTCCTCGCCCACTTTGGGACCCGAGGCGAGCTCTAGCACCTCTCACCGTGCCCCCCAGCCAGCTCCCCAGCGCTGCTGCTTATCCCACACTTTGTTCCCTCGCTGCGTGCCAGCTCCCTGCCCGATCCCTCTCCCCGGTGTGTTTACTACGAAGCCACCGCGCACGCCGCCATCCCCCCGCGGCGCCTCACGCCCCGACGCCCCCCGAGCGCGCCGCGTCCCGCGCCGGGCTTTGTCTGCCCCCGCCGCCCCCCTGCACCCCGAATCCCGGCCGGCGGCGGCCTCGCCCTGGCGTCCACGCGGGGGCTTCGGGGAGAGCCCGGCGGCGCCCGGCGCCCACCTGTCCCGGCGCAGCCCCTCGGGGCAGCCGAGGCCAGGCGCTCCCCGCGCCCCCCGGCCCCCTCAGCTCAAACTTTCGGCGGGCGGCGGTTGAGGAGGGGACGGTTGGGGGGGGGGGGGGCGACCGTTGGGCGGTCGGTTGGTTGGGGGGGGGGGCGGCCGCGCGCCGCCTCCCCTCACTCACCGGGGGCCGCGGGCGGGCTCAGCGGCGGGCGGGCGGGGGCGGCGCGCCGGGTGCCCCCGCCGCCGGGTCCTTCCCCCGCCCGCAGACGCACACAGGCTCCATTGTCCGCCGGCGCCTCCCCCCCTGCCCGCCGCGCGCGTGGTACCGCCCCCCGCAGCCCCCCCCGCCCCCCCTCTCTCCCTGCCCGTTCTCCCCCCCCCCGCCTCGCTCGCTCGCTCCCTCCCCCCCCCGGCTCCCGGCCCGCTCCCGCCGCGCCCCGCCCCGGCAGTGGTACCGGCCCCGGCTCGCTCCGCCGGCGGGACCGCCTCTCGCTCCCCGCGCCGGGCAGTGGGCTCGCCCGGCCCCGCGCCCCGCCCCTCCCCACACAGGGGGCGGGCGCTGCCGTACCCGACCCCCCCCCCCTCCCCTCAGCTCCCTCCTTCCCCCCCCGCCGCCTACGCAGTGGTAGCGGCCGGGCTCTTAAAGAGACAGGCCCGCCTCCGCCGGCGCCCCCCGCAGCCGCAGGGGAGGCGCTGGGCAAGCCACGCCCCTCCGCCGAGACCACGCCCCCTCCGCGAGGCCACGCCCCGCGGTGTAGGCCACGCCTTCTGTGAGGAGGCCACGCCCCCTGCCGGCGGCGCGCGGGCCCGCCCCGTAACGGCCCCAACGGCCGGGGCGCGAGCCCCCTGACAGGGCGCTGCTGCGCGGGGCTCCCCTCAGCGGCTCCCCTCAGCCGCCAGCCCCCGCTGCCCGCCCGGGAACCCTCCCGGGGCCCGCAGGAGCCGGGCACCCGCCCCCCCGCTCCTCGAGGCGCCTCTGGAAGCCCCGGCCCGCGCCCCAGCCCCGAGGAGCCGCGGAGCACCCGCAGCGAGGCGCCGTGAGCCGTGAGGCGTCAGCGGCTGCCGCCCTCGCCCCCCTCCCTCCCTCCCTCCCTCCCTCCTCCCCCGGCCGCCTCTCGCCCCGGCGAGGCGCAGGGAGCCCGCGCGGCCCCCGGCTCCCCCGCGCTGCGGTTGCTGCCGCTCCCCTCCCCTCCCCTCCCCCAGCCCCAGCCCCATCCCCCTGCGCTCGCAGCAGTTATAAATGACTGTGCAACTCGGCAGGCAGCGGGCTCAAATAACCGCGGCCAGCCGCTCCCCCCCAACGGCTTCACGGCTCTTCCTTCCTCCCTCCCTCCCCTCAGGGCTGCGGGTAGCGCGGCGAGGTGCGGTGCTGCCCCCGCAGGAGCCGGGCTGCCGGGGGGGATCGGGCGCAGCCCTGAGAGCCCTGGCGCTGCCCTCCCGGGGCCTCACCATGGGAACTGCCAACACGAGGCTCCCGAGTGACCCCAGCTGCGGTGACAGGCGGTGAGGCAGGTACGTGGAGCCCCGGCCTACTGGGAGAGCATCCCCTGCCGCGGGGCCTTGCCCTCCCTCGGGCACACTTGTAAGAGCAGCCCCGGCCAGGCAGCTGGCCCGGCTCTCCGCAGCGCTCCAACAACATCTTGGACCCATTACGGCTCTCACCGCGCTGCCTGCGCGCCCCTCGCAGCTCCCTGGCGGCAGCGGGGACAGAAGGCCAGCCTTGTGACTCAGAAACGGGGTCCTCTTGCGCCAGGGCGAAGCGAGCCTAAGGAAAGCGGCTACAGGAGCTCCACTTGCACAGAACCCATCAGACAAGACAGGCCAGCCAGCAAAACGCATTTGCATTACACTTGCTGTAGAGGGTTCAGAGCATGGCACACCCCAGTCGCTGCTTTTATGCTCTGTAAGGGCCCGGCCCTGCAAACACCGATTTTTACATGTGTAAGTAGAGTCCCACTGAAACACAATGGAGCTACTCATGCAAATAACATTACGAGTGTAGGGCTGTGGCTCCATTTCACCACTCCATCTGCGGCAGACTTGGAGGATCCTGCTGCTCTCCCTCACAGTTACCGCCGCTCGCTTGTGCCGGATAAACAATTTATGGAGCCACAGCCACAGGTGAGCTGTTTAAACGACCCAACTTTCCTTTAAAAGCCATGCATACTAACGAGAACAACCCCTGAACACCAGACCAGCTCTGATGCAGATCTCATCCCCGCGAGTGGCTGAACAGGCGCAACTGGAGGAGGTGGAAACATCTGAGGAAGAGGAACTTTTGAAGACGGGACTGAAGGCAGGCGAAATGGCGACACGGAGCCCTAGCGTGCGAAGGCTGCAGGCATGACTCTTCTGAAGTTAGACCCTGCCCCTGACCACCCGCGCTCTGCAGCCGAGCCTGTTCTCTAACCGCACAGTTGTTCCACGTGACAGAAGTTTCACCTCCAGTGAAACAGCAGATCACACCTTTTCAGTCACTGGTGCTTAAAAACATTCCCTCAAGAAAGTCTGCCACCATTACGAAGGATCTGCCGACAGGTATTGCTTCCAGGATCAGGAACGTACACTCACTCCTCCTTACAAATAAGGGACGCGGTTTCCGTGTGCATCCGTAGCCAGCACGCCGCTGCTTCTGCAGTCAGAGGATCCCTCGCTATTAGCTTTGACACTGCACATTTGGGCCAAGCGAAGTATTCCCTACATTTTTTTCAGTTTATGGGCTATTTTATCTCCAGCAACTCCGGGTTGAAATTGCATCACATATTTCCTGTCTGCTGAGGCAAGATTTCCCTCTTTCAGCGTCATCATAACCTTCCAGCAGGGAAGCTCCACCAACTCCTTCAGAGCTTTGCTCTCTATTCTGCCCTCGACTTCTGTGTTCACGTACACCTGTGCAAAGTGGGTGTAAAACGCTCGCACGGCTGGAAGTGAAGAACACACATCATTAGGAGGATGTGTTGCTTTGTTTGTTTGCTTTAGGTTTGTTTTTTTTTTTTCTTCCTTTTGCTCTGGTGTAAATGATCAGAGGAGCCGCAGGACCACAGAAAGATCAGGCTCTGTGAAATCTTTTTCTTACGAGCTTTGAGTTTTACATGGCTGCGTGCTCTAATGAGCCTTCTCGAAAGGAAACAACCCGCTCTGTGAGGAGCCCAGGTGATGGCAGTTCTCCTACTGCCACGATCTCTCTGCATGGGCTCAGGGGAGCTGCCTTCATGAATCCCGCTGCAGGACAAAGCCTGATGCTGGACGGCGTGAAAGAGATGGCAACAGACCACAGGGAAGGGCAGCTTAACATTCGCTGTTAACTTGGAAAAGCCTCTCCTTTCTGAAAGCATTTATCTATTATAAATCATTCCTAAAAGATGAGGAAATCAGGATTAGGAGGAGGGGGAGAGATTGTTGCGTCTTTGTTTCTAGTTCCGTTTCTTTTGCCATCAGACTAGAGCCTAGTCTGGCTAGCCCCGAGCCTAGCCAGTTTTGCTGAACCTCAGACTTGCAAACGCCAAAGCAGCAGCTTCGCTGGGTTGGGGCGAGCGATCCCTCTGCTCCTGCATGGGACTGCACAAGCTCAGACAGAAGGGCAAAGCGTACATACCCGTAACGATCTCCATATATATATATATATATATATATGCACACACACACACCCCCCAGTGCTGGCATAAGGCCACACCTGTAGCTCCCCGTCGTGGCTCATGATGGCCTTGATGGCCACAGAGGGCAGAGAGCGCTGCTAGGAGGGAGGCTGGCTGCACAGCATCACCCTCCAGCAACAGGCACGTGCAGCGTGGCAATCAGGGCGCTTGTCCTAGCTACACTGCGAAGGGAGAAACGTTTAATCTCAGGTTTTCCTATTCACTCATCAATCTCCAAATGACCTGAGCCTTAATCAGGTTTGGGCTGGAGCGTGGAAGTGGGACTGCGGTTAAAATATGTGCCAGAAGAACCTCAGGATTTCCAGACAGACTTCTGGAGGATCTGCCCCCCTTCGAGACATTATCCCACATCAGAACCGTAATGCAGTGCACAAATCCCACGCATTATAACAGTCCAATTGCAGGAAGCTCTCGCCCTGTTTAGAGTCATCTCCAAAGTCAATAAGCAGGTGTGAGGCAAATGCTAGGCAGCAATACGGATAAATGCTCAGTTTTATCTCCTGTGATTAAAAAAAAAATTAAAAAAAAAAGGAGAGAGGAGATTGAATCAGAAGGGGAATCAGGTAAACAGAATCTGGGGAAACATGCTCATGCAACACATGAAAAATACAAAATCATACAAAACAGAGGTGGCAAATTTTGGCATACAGGAGATCCCAAAACCAATGTTTGCACAGGAACACTGGTCCTATTACACTGTTCCAGTGTTTTACAGGGAGCTGCTAACACATACCAAGTTGTTGTGGCCCAGCCAGGAGAATTTGGCTGTAGACCTGCCTGACCCTTGAGCATTTCAAGACTCAGCAGAAACATTACGCTCCCTTTGTATGTGCACAACTGTCTTTGACTGCAATGAGAAAAGGCACGGCAGCAGCCCAGGAAATTGCCCAAATCACCTCCTGCTCCCATTCAGCCACCTGGTGAGCCTAGTCCAAGAGAGCACACCCTTGCTCAGCCACAGCTCTGCTGCACGGGGACACAGACTGCGCTTCTGTGGTGTAAACCCCACCAAACAAACCGTTATCCCCAGAGGAGTATTTTTGAGAAAGCCACGAGCAGCTGAAGAAAGCACCTCTCAGAAGCATCCTTCTCACGGGAGGAATGGAAGAAGGCTGAGCCTGCCCTCAGGCAGACAGAAGCCATGGGTGACCAGCAGGCACAACGCCGGCGCTTTTGGCATGAGAGGCTCCTCGTGCCTCCCCGTGCATCTGGGGCCGCTCAGGGTGCCTGCCTGCTGTACCATGGGGCGGCAGCACAGATGTTTGGGGGTAACATTCGGCTCACGACTCTCCCTGCAAGGCTACACGAAGATAAAAATAACTTCAGCATGATTTCCCCTCTCGATTGCACATGAAGAAGAAACCAAGCCCCCACTGTACTGCAGACTGGCCCATTAGAGCGAACGGTTAAATTCTTGCTCTGAAAAAGTAGGCGTTGTTGTCTGTTTTGTGAGGCAGAAATCAATATTCCCGCCTCCTCTCCTTCTGTTATTTCACCTTGAGATACTCACAGTCGGGTAGATGAGATCTGAATCTTACTCCCCGTTACTGCAACTTTTCTCTCCCCAGCACTTCACGGGGTCATCGATGTTGTCGGCGTCCTAACCTACCTGTAATTTACCACTCAGCTCCCTAAACTGAACGCCACCGGGGCCTGAGGCAGTGCCTGATTTTCCTTCCAAATCACACTGTCGCGGCTATTTCTAACTGTTTATCTACACCCTCTATCTCAGTCATTTTGCTCCCTGCGTGCTCCAATAACAACCCTCTCTCTGCCACAGCCTCTTTCTTCCCTGGGCCCCTATAATTCACCCCCTGGTGCTAGCTTCTTCCACGCCACGGGCCTCTCACACAAACCTTGTTTAACAGTGAAAAGCTCCTTCTCCTCCCTGCCCCCCTCTGGGCCAACCACGGGGGCAGCTTGGTAAAGGGGGAAGCGAGGTGAGAAGGCCCTGAGCGAGCCAGCTTCAGCCCAAGCACGCCCGAAGCATCGCCAGGTGAGATAAGTGGCGCCGCACAGGAGCAGCTGCTCCTCCAGCAGGTTTCCCTTCGGCACTTCAGATTCTGGGGCCGGGACTGGTTCCCGCAGACCAGGTAGCGATACTGCCAGGCTGCCTGGGCTGTCCCGACGAGTCCTCTTGGATGCAGCTCTGTCTACTATCGTGCCTGCCTCTGTCACCTAAGGATTAGACAACTGCAATATGCTCTACTTGGCACCATGCTTTAAACCCATTCATAAACTGAAGGCAGTGCCGAATTCAGCGCTGCGAGATAAGCCGTGTCTCTCACCCACGGTCCTTCTCACATTTGTGCTCCATTTTTACGCCAGTTGACCGCTGCTTTCCAGAGGGATTTTAACATGTTCCTGACGACCTCTAGTGCCTTGCGTACCAGGAGCCTTCCCACCTGAGAAATCACCTCTTACATTTCTCAGAAGCAGCAGCAAAGGCACTGGCTATTCTGCCTCGAGTTTAAAGAATCACCTCCCCGGGCGTTTGACCACCCTTTTGCATCCCATCCTAGCACCCCGGAGACGCGTAAATTTGTACTGGTACCTGGGAGAGCGGAGCTGAGGGTTGTTCAGTCTCTAATTTGCCATTGTTTGCTGGTGACAGTCTGATGAAATAGCTCGAGTTATAATGAAGACAGTTTTCATTATCTGTCACTTAAAAATGTCAAGGGAGCTCCGACTGAATGGATAGGTGCTACCTGTTGTTTCAAACAGCTTGTGATGAAGGAAATACATTTCAAAAGCGCTAGTCACTGATTTACAGGTGCTGTACAAAGATTACATAAAACAGTGAGATGCCTCCAAAGAAAACAATCAGATTTCCCCCTTGCTCTTTAGACATTGGTTTATTATCAGAGCGTGGTGCTGGCTTTCCTCTGCAGCAATCACCGGAGGCTTTTCGGACCTGCAAGACCCTCGATGGCAGAGGACTACACCGACACACACAGGTGCCTTCTTTACGAGAGGGCACTCAAGACTTTTGGCTCAGCTACATACACGCCTCATTCTCGCTCTGCATTTCTACTTGTGGACTTTTATGGTGCAAACTTTAGCAACAGATGTCATGGCTGGACATAATTCTGTCCAAGCATTTTGCTAGTCCCTCTCTGCGGAAGGTGTTGGCCTCTCACAGCTGAACTGCAAGAACAGACTGTGTGAATGTTCCTAGTCCATCTGAGCACAAAATCTGCCAGCTTATTTTAAATTTTATCTGTTTATTCGCTGGTAAGAATGCATCTGCTTACGATACCTGCCTTGCAGATCCTGAGAGACACCTAGCACAGCGTGTTTCTTTTCCATCTATATCCTGACGTCTCTGAGCGTCCATTTAGCGTGTGAGCTGGTGCTGCACGGGGACCTGCCTAGGTAACGCAGCTCTTACGGGACCTGCTGTGCCTCGGCGTGATTGCAGTACGGGCTGTACCTACACACAGCCCATACCTCCCACCTGTCCTTTCTGTCAGGCAACAGCAAAACGAATGCCAGAAGTCCAGCCAGCAACAGGCAATGAAGGCGGTATCGTGATACTCTGGCTATGCTGTCGTAAAGAACCCCTTGCATTTTTGGCAATTGCTGTTCCTGAGCATCCAGCATGAGTCTCCTGTGAACACTTAAATGCTGAAGCACGGGTACCTTCAGCTTAAGAAAGACACAACAAAGACTGCTCCTGCTGCTGCTGTGTGCAGTGAGCACAAACACAGCCTGCCCAGGTCCCATGCAAGTCAACTGGCTTCCTTGCCCAGGTCACTATTTCCCCCCACGGCAGCCGAGCTCTCGGTGATGTATTCAAAGCTCAAAACTAAGAATTGCTGGTGATGAGGAAGGAGAAAAGGACAGAGCCTTTGGAAGGTGGGCTCTGCATGTCACAGATGTGGGAAGAAGTAAGAGCTGTTCTGAGACCTGATCATTTCTGCATCTTGTTTCCATCGGGACAATGCTTCCCAGCCACTCGCCTGAGCCACCCTTGCAAAGCATCTCCCAAAGAAAAGCATTTATGTTCATGGCAACATGTCCAAAAAAAAAAAAAAAAAAAAACCAAAACATTCCCAGTTGCCTACTGCCATAAACAAGCATAACTCCAATGACTGCAATAAGGCTGCTCTTTCTGGGACCCTAAGGCTCTAGCACCACAGTAACAAAGCCAAACAGTGTTGTGGTAAGACGGCTGATCCACCAGAAGATGGCTGAACCCGCGTCGCAGGCTGCCTACAACAGATCTCCTTCCCGCAGAGCCCCCTGCCCTCTCCAGCCCCACACCCCGCTCTGAGGGCCATAAGGACGAGCTGCAGCAATAAAATGCAGGCACCAGAGCCTAATGGCCTTACAGCTCCAGCTGCTTGCCACTCCGGTTTCTTCACTATCCCGGCGCACGGCTTGTTCTCCCTGTCTATCTGAAACGCCCCGACATGCACCTCGCTCTGAGCTCAAGGCGACTGCTGGACCCGTTTGGGGATCCATTGGCACACCCCAAAAGCAGCCCACAGCTTGGAGTACCTCCTGGACTGAGAAGGCTGCAGTGCTGCTTGGTAGCTCAGGACTGAGGAGAGGAGCGCAGCAAATGGTCCTTCAGCTTCAGAAGTGGTCCCTCGAGGCTGGCAGCTAGGAGCCTCGGCTCAATAGTATAGTCTGGGGAAAGCACTGCACACAGATCCAGTGGGTAATGTTGAAAACCCATCGGCAAAGGAAATGTTTTAAAACAGAGGAGGAAAATCTACTTGAAATCAATACTGTGACGGTCTCTAAAAGGAAACACTGTGGAAAAAAAAAAAAAAAAGCATGCATTTGCCACATATAAATCTTTAATGCTATCTTGTAGTTTTAAAAAAGCCTTAAAAAAAGGCAAATGAAAAAAAAAAAAAAAAAGAGGGACTGTAATGCACCTGATAGAGCAATCATCCTCACATGGCAAAATATGATTTTCACACCTGGTAAATGAAATGACTCGGCTGCGTCCCAAGGCCAGGGTTAGGGGCTAAGGTGAGCTGTTAATGGAAGGTTAGAGCCCACATAACACATAATGGCTCTTCAGGGAGCACCTTTCAGATGCTCTTTTCATGTACGGCAGCGCGCGGCGATCAGAAGGCACTGGCGGCACACACTGAAGTCATTGTCACTGACAGTGGGTCTCGCTGTGCAGTAGCCAGCTGATAGCTTGGGTTAAGACAGCCGGCTTACACGCCAGCGCTCGGGCTCAGGGTAAGTCTGCTCTCTTGTAAGAGCAGTCCCGGATTCTTTCATCTCCCTCCTGGCATGCCTCCTGCAGCATGCCAGGGTTAACCAGCCGCTCTCGCCTCACAGGCGAGGAGCGAAGCCATTGAACTGAGACAACAAACTTCTCGGCCACGTATAGCCAGAGCCTCCGAGCCATTAAAAGAAAAGCATGCCGTGAGAATCAAGGAAAATACTGATCACAGGCCACGCTGGTAGGTACCCGATGGTGTTCAGAGCCTGCCCTGCACCAGCAGGTGGGACTGCTAGATCCGTGCTGCACAATTTGCCAGTCACTCGGGGACGAGAGAGAGCTGAAGCCGGCAGCGAGCCGGCAGCCCCAGAGGTACTGATACGAGCAACAACAAAGCCCGAGTGGAATCGGCCAGGGGAAGAGGCGAGGAGAAACGTACCAAACACTCCAGCGCCGAGCGAAACATGTGGCTTCACAACGCACTTGAAAATATCTGGCTCCATAAATTAGCCTGCGATTCCCAGCTCTTTAACCCTCGGCTCCCGCTGATTTCTGTGGATGAAGGAGATGTTCGGCACTCCCAAGATCAGAGGCCGGATCGAATGCTTTTCAAGAAGTACACAGACGCGCGTGTTCCTAGGGAAGGACGAGCTAGAGCGAAGCCTTCAAATGAGCACTAGGAGAACCTCCTGCCCACAGACAGGAAAGTGGTAACCTCCTTCACTTCCTTTGTGGCTTTAACCTAAACCACAACTCCTCCCTTTGGGTTAGGAGTCTCCTCCACTCATTCAGATGTTTGTCAGCTTGCCTCTGCCTAACGCCCAGCATCTGTCGCTGCCACATAGGAAAAAGAAGCTCTCATCTTCTTTCCTCTGTCCCACACCCCTTCTGCAGTCTCCTTCCGAAACAAGAATGGCTTCAATGCTCGGCAAAGCAAGTCTAAACCTTCAGCTCTTCAGGCATGAGCGCAAAGCTCACCAATTCCAACACCAGGGAGAAGGGGGAGAGGAGACACTGGCACGCAGGCTACACCGGCATTTCGCATAGCTGGCAGCAAGGAAACTTCAAATCATTGTCCCAGACCTAAGCAGGGAGGGGAAAAATAGCTTCCCAGCCTATACCCAGAAACTATGATCAAATGAATGAAGGCAAGATTTTACTTCATCATCTTGAAACACTGTAATTCACATTTTGATACTGTTTGTAGTAATTTACTTATATAGAAGCAAATGACCACTCAGAAGGACAGAAGGGTAGGATTTTGACCTTTCAAACATCCGGGAATTTTGACCATTTCACAACTTTTTCCCCCCTCTTTTTTTCTCTCTCTCCCCCCCGCCTCAAGATGGGACACTAGACTGGAATCAACTTTTCCCGAAAATAGCAACACTTTTGGCAAATCAGCAATTTTCTAAGAAAAAATGTATCACTAGAGAAAAATCTTAACAAAACCTAGTCCTGTTATTTCCTCCCAGCACTGCACAAGAATATGCCTCCACGGTGTAATTCAGCCTGAAGTTTCATAGCAACTCTGATTCAGACATATTGCACACGCAGATATTAGGCTATGCCTTTGACATCATGAGAGCAATGCAAAACAGCACATATACAACGCGGCCAAGCAACGCTGCTATGGAAACCCTGCCTTTTGAATTCTCGTATATGGGGTGTCTCGGTTCGTATCCCTAATATTGATTCCATGGCATTTGGTGTACTCAATTTCCTCGCCCAAGTCACCTCTCCCCTTCGGGAAGGGAGACGTCTCTGCGGGTGAAGCAGAAGGGGATGATGCCCGCGTCGCGCTCCCAGCTCGGCGAGCTCCAGCCGGCCAAGGAACCGATTTGTGCCTCAGTTTCTGCAGCCGGGAGATGGAAGTCGCTGGCAAAGAGCTGCTCGCAGGTCTGCGTTTGGCTCCGACTCTAATATGCTTCGAGCTCCTTTGTGACAGCCAGAAGATGCACGCATCACCGTTCTTGCTTGTTACTTTCCGTAGGCGAGGAGCCACTGTCCTCTGCAGACCTGTGCCGCTGATCTCTCGCTAGTGAAGAGCCGACTCAGGAAGTACAGTCGCCCACTCAGGCAGCGAGGAGATAAGTAATAAAGCAGTGCACTTGCCAAGTTCTAAGGAGGTGGTTTCTTAAAAAGACACGGGAAGCTTTCATGCCTCGAAGCTGACTAATTTCAGAAAGTTCCCGTTTCGCTCTCTTTTTCTTCAACTTCTGCAAGAAGTGCGCAGATCTGCTCCTCTGAAGCTCTTCCCGCGAGGGAGGGCCAGGCTGGCTGGACTAAAAGTGCTCCTGCTGGAGAAAAGGGGGCGCCTTGCCTCTGGCCCCCTCCCCAGCGAGGTGCTCCCTGCTAGTGCCTTTCTGCTCCGGGCCGAGCACCCGAGCAGAGTGCGCGGCCTCGTCAGCACGGCGCAGCAGCCGAATAAACTCACCCGCGCGAGCCAGCGATCCCAACTGCAGATTAAGTTCCTTGCATTTGTCTGATTGTGTAATTGCCAGGCTGCACGTTCAAATGAGTATTTGTTTTACTGGGTGATATACAGATAGAGCATATGCACTGGAGGCCAAATTCACCCCTGTTGTAATTTCCCCAACTCCAGCAGCAATTACTCAAAGGATTAATTTGGCCCACAGTGTTTTCTAGTATATGTGATTCATCATTTCTTCCCTATAACAAAGAATAATACGCTGCTTCAATCAGCGGTGATGTCCTGGCCTCCTTGAGGCTGCTGGACTCCCTGTTTAATCAGACATAAAACAAATCACTTGTAGAGGCAGAGGCGTATGAGCATGCTTTAATTACAATATTGTAACACCAATTAGAGATCTATCTAATCGAGGACTCAGTATTTCCTACTCGGGTATTACTCCCATGTTGGGATAATTACTGCTAATTAAGCTTGGAACTAATTAGGCCAAATGATCTCATTTATACCAACATAGATGACTTCGAGGAGTTCGCACACACACACAACATCCAAGGGTGATTTTATCATTCCTGGACTCCCCAGCACCTTGCTTTTGAGACGGACCGTCCCTCCCCAGCGGAAAGCCCTGCCGAAACACAGGTCCCAGCGCTCCGGTGACCTCAGACCCTTCCCAAGGCGGAGAAACGCTCTCTGAAGGTGTTTCAGTGTGCAGGCCCAAGTCATGTTCTGCTCTCACAGACACTGAGTATGAACAGAGCCGTGTGCCATCGTGGTCCAGTTCGTTGAAAACCTACAGACTGCTCGCCCCGGGTCCTGGCCGCCTGCTCAGCACACCTCTACTGAGTAGGGTACGGAGGTGTGCTGCAGGGCCTAGTGCAGCACTAACCTCAGAGTAACTAAACAAGACACAACAAACACGCTTCTTAAACACACTCTATATGCACTGTTGCATGATTTGCATGAGTGCTGTGTACAGTTAGGAACGACATCCCAACAGCGTTCAGTAACGGCAGCTCAGCCACACCACAGCTGAGGGCGGAGGCCAGCTCTGGCTAACTGAGCTCCTCGCAACGCTGCTGCTCCCAGACTCACCATGCTCACAGCCTGCCTGCATTCAACAGGGACGGCTTTCCACTGCAGTCAGGAAAAGAAAGGACAGCCACGAGGCTGTGCTTATGTTGCAGCTTCTCCTCCTCTCCCCGTGCCTCTAAATTTCTGCACTGGCTCAGCGCTGAGACTCACAGGTAGAAGAGACACCAAGTCAAAGCAGATGCTATCAAACTGGCATTTAGACCTGCCTTTGGCTGATGGAAACAGCAGCAGACAGGCAGCGGGGTGTTCCCTGCCTAGTGCTGACAAGGTTGTGAGTAAAACAAAACCTTTGGGTTTTGTCTGGGTAGTTCAGGGGACTGTAAGTTGGCTGGGACTTCAACTGTTGCTTCTCACCCAAAAAGCGGCTTGCACCAGCAGCATGATTTTCTCTGAAGTATTTGCTGATTTCACTATCAGACTGACTCAAAGAGGCAGTCTTAATAATACCGCTTACCAAAACACCACGTACCGAAACACCAGTCCCACCTCTTGAAGTGATTCAAGGCACAGAACAACCCTGCCTGTAGTAAACCCTGCTTTCTCTTTACTTTTGGCTTTCCCTTCCCAGCTCTCTTTATAACTCCTAAAGCTTCCTCCTGAACACTTCATCCTTTCAGGCTTTCTCCTGCTTCTGGCTGGGACCAGGAATGCACCATTGTTGTCAGGTCTTCTTCCAGCCTGTCCCTTTGTCCTCGCAGATCATTGTTCCCCGGTGAGTCACAGACTCCCCCTCCTTCCCCTCCAAAGGCCTCCTGAGCAATCTTCTCTTTTCCAAAGTCTGTCAGAAGGGAGCCCAGCGGGATTCCTTACCCCGGCCCCACCTGGTGACAGCACCTCCCGCAGCTGATCCTCCCGCTGTCCCAGGCGTTCCCGCAGAAGTGCCACTTCTCTGTGCAGCACCATTAGCAGAAGATTAATAAGTAACACCTGGGACTAACACAACCCCCGGTGACAACGCGCTGCTACTTCTGCCATTTTCTTTAGCGAGCAACGCGACTCCTAAATCTGATCTCCCCCTCCAGTTGTTACCCAATCCCCAGCTCAGCTTCCAAACTCTCTCCTCCCTCCCCTGCCAAGCCTGTCATTCCTTGCTTCCCAGCTGCCCCGGCCCTCACTGCTCCCTCCTCAGGCCCAAACAGGCCGGCAGGCACACCGCAAGCACTCACATATGTATGGGAGTGCACACTGCAAAGGCAAGCGCTTCCACGCGCTGAACCACGCTTGTTTGGGTGCCTGCTGGACCCTTTGCAGGAAGGGGTGGGTTGGAGGCCTTCCAGTGGAAACACAGGCATTGACCCCGAAGCCTGAGCACAGTAGTGCTCAGCAGAAGCACAAGTTGGGCCAGGAGGACCGCCCTGAATGACATCTTTGGCATTAAGGCAAGGAACTTGGGAGCTTGAGATCAGAAGTGCATCCCAACTGGGCACGAGACTCGAATAAATACGGCGCTTTACACTGACAGAGCGCCAGAAACCTCCTAACACCCTCCCCAGACTCCACACACAGGACTCTTCTCAGCCACCGGCGGCTTGGATGGCAGAAACCAAGCAAGCAAGCTCCCCACGTACCAGAGGAAGGAAGGGAAGGAACACCCCATGGGGAACGTTGTAAGGCATTGTTTTCAGAGAAAATCCGTACTCTCATTTAGCGTCTTACCACGTGCAGAGGTCCTGTTGGTGGCCAGCCCCACATGGCTCTATATGGCTCACCCTGTGCCTGCAAAGAGCAGGCAGAAAGTACAAGAAAACTGAGACAGGTCAGAAGAAGTAAACTCTTGCTTTCCCCGAGGGAAAACCATCCAGGGTCCAGCAGCAGGATGGCAGGAGAGGGGACACTGGCCCTGTCCCCTGCCATCCCAAATATCTGGTTGGTACTGGCAGCATCTCCAAAAGGAAAGCAAAGGGGCTGCTGCTTACTGAAGCACACAGTTGCTGCTTCGTGTCCTCAGCCCTCGCAGGAGCCCTGGCTCAGGCTCTCGCAGCACCGGGCAGGAACACATCCCTGAGCCCAGGGTTTCGAAACAAGACGTACGTGTTATTGTTCTCAGCTATCTGAGTGCGGTAAAGGCCAGAACACTTATCTTCTGGGGTTGGTTCCCGCTCCCACTTGTGTGATTCAAACCCAACTGAATGATTTTTTTCCCGTTTCTCAGACAGAAAAACTCCCGTGGGAACGAAGCTTGATATGGGGCATTTTCTAACAAGGAGCAGCGGGCAGCGAGGATCCACCACAATGGGACAAGGAGAGGCCTGGGGGTGTTCCTGGGTTCCCCTCCCCAGTCCTGCAGGACACAAGGGAACAGGCACCAGGATGGGTGTGGAGGCCACGGCTTTCTCCCCAAAGTTTAACCAAAGCTGATAGCAAGGACTGGGGTGGGCAGGTCACCTACATGGCACTCCGGGGGCTGCATTTGGGGTGACAAGACTCAAGGACATGGCTGCACGTTCCCTGCCCTGAACAGGGGCTGCTCCCTCACCTCCAGGATTAATTCATGCCAGACATGGGAAGACACGCTTTTTCTCTTTGCAGCAAACGACTTCATTAACCTTTCAGGAGCTTGCCAGTAGTGCAAGTAGGTAGAAGCAATGGGGAAAATCACAGTTCTGGGGGAAGGGGACTTCTGCCATGTTGCTAATGGCACGTCCTGGGGAGAGGCCAAAGCCACCAGCAAGCCATGGACCCTCACCCGGTAACACTCTGCCCTCCAGCCCTGCCATCTCAGTGCCGCTTCTCCCCCAGCTCCGCATTGTGGCACGACCAGGGAGACAAGGAAGCCAGACGGGAAGACAAACGAGGCAGAGGAACACTGATGGAGAGAGTCTGGGGAGAGACCCAGCCCAGCACCAGAGCAGGAGGGAAGGAGCAGGTAAAACTGGTGAAGCAGGTACAGAGAAGGGGAGAAACGGCTGTGGGAAAAGTGGAAAAAGGCGTGTGGCACCTTGCACGGAGCATGAGGGATACGAGGTCAGCCCGCTGCGGAGACAGAAGGGGGAAATCAGGAACTGTTTGGATAGGAGAGCTCAAGCTCGTGACTTTTACGAGCCTAGGACTGAGTCATGCCTGGCAGGGGCAAGCGTGGTGTTACCCAGAAACGGAGCTCAGCTCCACAGGAGGCCAGAAAGTCACTGTGCCCTGTCCTGCAGGACGCAGGCTGGACTTGGATCTACTTGGCCATCTGCGTGACCTCTTCGTGCTTCGCTGCCAGGAGCGCCCGATGAGCCCGCACCTGGCCAGCGCTCCCACTGGCCACCCGCACCACCTCAGCCTGCCCTGGGAAAGGGCTCCCCCAGGCTGTGCAGCCCCACTGTGGGAGGAAACACGTCCTGGGGAGGGAAAGAGGACTCAGAAGGGACACCCAAAGAGCGGCTCTCCTCCCTGCTACGCACAGGTCTCCCAGGAACAGGGCACAGATGTCCTGACCCACCTCGCTGGCTCAACGCAGCTCTCCAACAAGAAGCAGAGACCTCCCCAGACCTCTGGGGAGAAAGAAATCAAGTGTGCTGGCACCAAGGCGCCAACCCCACACCATCGCTCAGACCGAGAGCCGACACAGCCCAACCCAACACCGGTGAGGGACAGGCAGAGGGAGCCTCACCTCGCTTGGTCAGAGGGCAGGCACCACCTGTGTGCGTGCACCCACAGCACGGGGCTGCTGGGCTGACCCCACACGCTGCCCTTCTCCCTTGGCCCACAGGCACAGCCAGCAGCTCCCATGCGGCCAGGCTGCAGGAACAGGCATCAGAGGAAGACAAAAAAGGGGTCCAAGGTGGAGAGAGACGGGAGGGAAGGATCCAGGGGAATAAACCAGGGAGAGGAGAGATGAAGAGTGTGCGGCACATGAATAATGGGGGATGGTAAGGAGATACAGGGTGAGAGAAGAAAATGACATGAACAGAAGGAAGGGAGCTGCAAATAGAAGGGGATGTGGAAACAGCAGAGAGAAACAGATTGCCAGAGCGGTGGAAGTAGAGGAGACCTAAAGGGACGGAATATAATAAGAACTCTTAAAATGAGAGGAAAATGGGAGAGAGAAAAGAGGGACATGAAGGGGAAGAGGAAGACTTAATGGTCTCCCTGAGAAGGAAGGAGAAAACCCTGCACTTTTTTCTCCCTAGCTCTCAGAAGGCCTTGTGAAGGAGACTTGCCACCCTCATTTTAAGAGTGGAGGGGCTAAGGTACTGATACTGAGGGATGCAGTGAATGAATGAGATGGCAGGAAAGAGCTTAGCTCCCTACTTAGAGCCTCCCATCAAAGACACAGGTAAAGAATAGTCCTGACTTTCTCCCCCTGAGCACACCAGAGAGCACTGCCCAGAGACAGCAGGAGGAGGACCTGCAGGGAGAATCAGAGAGAAACCAAAGTAACGTAGCTCAAAGACTCACACCTGCTGCTCCTTTTCACCAACACCCCATCTCTGGAGACCCTGATTTAGAAGCATTCAGAGGGAATTAACCTAGGATGCAGCAAAACAAGCGACAGCTGACTGCTTACATGGAGAATCACCTGCGGGGAGAAGACGCCGTGGTGTGGGTCCGGCTACTTGCCTACCCCAGCAGCTTACAGCCTGCTGCCCCGAGGGAGGCGGAGAGGAGCAGTGTGCGGCAGGGGCTCTGCTCCCGCAGTGCTCGCTGACACCTTCCATTTGCAGAGCCTTTTTTTTTTAGATGTCTAATATTTATCCAGCTTAATTTGCACCGCCTTTATGTTTCAGCTGCTGCTGCAGAAAACAGGCTTTTTGTGCACGCAAATAAACATCAAACCCCTACAGCCACGCACGCCTGAGCCAAATATAGTTTGCAAGAACCCTGAATAAACCAGATACCTGGTGCCTGTTTGCACTCCCGTACGCGCACGGGCAAACAGAGCTTCCCAGTCGCTCGCTGCACACGCACACGAGCCCGCAGGATCCGGTACTCTCCTAACCTCAGCGGGCGCTCCTGCCTGGCTTGCCAGCACGGGAGCTGTCTGGATTCCCTCCTCGATGAGTGACGAAGGTCTCTCAGCTATAAACTGATGTTAATGGCAGGTTGTGTACCTTGTTTGTTTATTGCCGAGGAGGAATGTTTGTCGTGGCTGTCAAGAGTATAAAAATATTTCCATGACTTCAGACAGCTTGGCATTTTACATGCAGCTGAGAGAGTGGGTGAATGTACAGATGAAAAATTGAAGAAACATTATTAAGGGAGCACAGAGAATATCTCCTAGCACCACCGAACCGGCTTAGAGAGGCCAGCAAGGTCAGAGAGATTTCTGAATAAAACGCACTTTTTTCCCCCCAGGGTCTCCGAAGAGCTGGCAATAATTAAGCCTTACAACACCTTTCTGGAGTAGATAAGTCAGCCGAGGCCAGCTGAGGTTAAAGGACTCGCCCGTGATCACACATAGCAAATCCGTGGCAGAGAGGAAGAAGACAACCCGGTAGGCGTCGCTCCTCTGGCCCGAGCCCCAAGCACCTGGCTGACATCCAGGCCCAGGGACTGGGGCTGTGCAGGTCCTGCGGGACGTGTGGCCACGGGACAAAGAGCCGCGCGGCGGCGGGCACCCACTGCAACTCCGAAGAGGTCCTGGTGACAACAAGCGGCAGAAGGCTGGGAAGCAGCGCCTAGTTACGGGCTGCGGTGCCAACTCTATTAAATATACATCGGTAGATTCAATTACAACGAGCATCGTGCACAATGGAAATGACTGCAGTCGAGGACCCAGGGTGGCAAGAAATAACCCCGAAATATAAGCACGTTTTTCGGCAGGAAGGAATCCCTGCTTCCCAGCCCCATAGAAAAGGTGCAGCCTCCTGTTTTGGGAGGCCAAAACAGCAAACAGACAGTGACACCCAAGCTCCAGGGCTGGCAAGAAGTGCGGGTGACTCGGGTTTAGCAGGCTCCATTCGGCTGCCAGGGATCCATATCACCTCTGCCGAGCAGCCCTTTGTTACCAGTGTCACCAGAGAAGCCCCAGAGCCAAGGGGCAGAGCAAGTGAGCTACTGCCGCACGTCCCCACTGGCCACCAGCGCCTTGTCGCTGTCAATATTCGGCCCCGCAGCCATCCGTGCTGGAGCACACGTCTCTCTTAGCCAGCCCTGAGAGCCCTGGGCTTGGCAGAAGGCGAGGCCAGTTCCTGGCGTCGTTAACCGACTGGGTGGTTAAATACACCGGGGCTGCAGCGGGAAGGGGAGGTCACCGCTTGGCTCTTCTTCTTCGCCCGCTTCCAAGCATTTCCGCAGGATTTCAGAGTTATGAAATTATCATTGTCACCCCCCAGAGCTTTGCCCTCTCCTTACCATGCGTACTACCCAGACCACTAGTAATGATTTAATTTCCTCCTCCTTCTTGGAGCAAAAATAGCAAGGATAATCACTCAACACTCCGTACACGCAGCTGCCGCCTAAAACACGCAGGTGAAGGCAGCTAAACGGAAAGGCGAGCACAATCTTGGGCCATTTTTTGTACCTGGAGAACGAGAGCAGCCGTATTTTGCATGCAAGATTACAGGTCTGTCTGTAGTTGCATTTTCACATTCCATTACTGCAATTGCACACGGCCAGTTACGTGCCTTAGCAGCAGCTTACAAAAGCAATTGCTGCTAAACATACAAAATCCAGCTCACAGATGCAGGCTAAAAAACTGGTCCTTATTTTTCTGCTGTAGGAGAAGATGTGCCTTTGCTAACTGCCTGCCCCTTGTGCAAGCAGCACACCGCTGTGTTTCCTTGCACTTGCACCTTGATCCACATTGCCAGTCAAGCCTTCTAATAACCTAAAATATACACAGCCTTTTGCAACAAGAAGCGTCCCAAAAATGCAAAAAAGCCCCGGGTTTTGCATAAAAAAATTAATCTCCCAGCAAGCAACTGTAACCAGCTCTCCAGTTAGAATGTACTATCTGTTCGAGGCTCCAGAGAAACACAGCGCTCACAGTTCAAGACAGTAAGAGAAGAATACTTTTTTTCATTGAAACTATAGGGGAAGTTTTACCTAGATAGACTGCAATTTCCTGAGCTCGAACCTGGCAAAGCGCCCAGGGCTACGACCACCCCCACCCCCTTCGTTTGCAAAAATTACCATGCGGCCCTCAGCAGGCAAAAGCTGCTTTCAGAGGTTTGTTTTTTACGTTTCGCCTGAAAGATGCCGGGGCAAACTCGGTTGTAAGCAAGCCTGGGCACTGCAGAATTTATTCCAAGAACTAAACTGATGCGCAATGTCCTAAGCATACTATCCCCAAATACCCTACCGAGGAATGGTTCAGGACTGAGTCAGAGGGAAGCGGACTGAATCACAAACAGCAATTCCTGCAAACTGCTCTCCCCCCCGCCCCCAAGTTTGCAATCCAAGCAGTGACCAGGTTGTGGTTAGCTTGGGAAATCTGATGAGATCACAGTCTGGGGAGATAGAGCCTCAGACACTCCGGTTTTTGTTACTCGGCTCCTTGTTTTGTGCGGAGACATGGACAGCAGTTGTTCCACCAGGTCCCCCATATGTTTATAATATTGTTGTTATGGGAATACATGTACAGTCCGTGTCACTGGCAAGTTGTGCTGTTTTGTGCTGGAAGGACAGAGCGGAATTCATTGTCCAACAGAGCACCGAGCCTAGGCAGAGCTCGAGCAGAATTTATCGTAGCATGAGTCACGCTCGGTGCAAAAATGCGTGCTTTGTTCCTGCGATGCTCTGCGACCCCGCCACGCTGTCCGCAAAGAAGCGCACGGCCCCGCACCAGCGCAGGCCAGCAGCCGGGCACGCCGCACCACGGGAGGCAGGTGAGGGTGGCTCCCGTTTTACAGCCTGCAGCCGTGATCCCATTGCCCAGGTTCTACGGCTGCCCATCAAGTCAATGTCAAGACCTCAAGTCCTGCAAGACCTCCACGTATGAGATCGTTCCTTCTCCAACAGGACAAGCGAAGGATAAAGCAGGGACAACAGTGACTCCAATACCACCATACACAAGTCTACACCACGGTGCAAAAGCATTCGTTCTCCCAAGGGTCCCCAAATGGTGTTGAGGACAATGGGCTTGCTTCCAGGACATGGGAATAATGTGTGTGGTTACATGTGTGAGGCTGTCACTAAAAATACCATGCCCAAGATGCCTACACCCTTAGGTGCCAGGCAGGGAGTGTTTGTGCTGCTCATACCTTCAGTGGGTAGGAGCAGCATCCGAGGCTCGAGCGGCTCCACCACGCTGGAGCGGCACCGAAGAACCAATGAGGAAAAATCCTCACGCCTGACAGCCAGGCAGAGCGCAAAAGCCAGGCTGAAGGAGTGAAACATGTTTTGTTTACTGCCAACCCCACCGAGTCCTGAGCTACCACTGAAGATCTCAGAGGTTAGTGCAGCTGACTGGAGCAACGCGCGACCAGTTTGTAGGAAAACAAATTTACCCTTTTAGCCTCCTTTTAGCCATCAGCAGGCAGCACAAGAAATGGCCAGCTCCCCTCCCCGCCCCCCCGGCCCTGACTCGTTGCCATTTTCTGGCCCCGTCTCCACGCAGCCAGGCACATCCCATGCTGTAGTTGAGGAGCGGCGTGCGTGGTTTAATTGTGTGGGCGCTCTCCGGGGAAGGGCGGCATGGGATGGAGCCGACTGTCCACAAAGGAGCCGAGGCAGGAGGCCAAGGCTCGTTACTGGCCTCGAGTCATCCTCGCTGCTCGGCGCGGCTAGGATTTTAAAGTGCATTGCTGATCGGATCAGCAGCTTGTCCTAGAAGGAGAAAAGTGACATAAAATATGCACAAGCCTTCCTTCTGTCCTGACAGCAGGTTGAGTTTTCAGATGATGTGGAAACAGCAGCCTGCTCTCCTCCCCCCAACATGGTCTCCTCGCGTGCCTTCGCTGCAGTGCTGCTTCTCACTGCTGGCTCCAGGGGCTCTGCTCCCACTCCGGCATCCCTGCCGAGGCTCAGCCTCTGCCCGGGGGCTCCTCACCGCTGTTTTCGTGCCCGCTCAGCCCTTCGCCTCTCCTCTCAGCATGCCAAGCAGGGGCTCATTAGTGGTTTCCCTTGTTAAGCTTTTGTGGCTCCAGCTTGTCCAGCACAAAGCAGGAGCAGAAAGGGCATCAAATCGGCATCCAAAGGGCAAAACTCTGCACCACCAGCCCAGCTGGACTTCAGGCAGGCGATCCTGGCGAGGGAAGGTGGAGCGTGCAAGTGTGCGATCCATCCACGTGCACGGGAGCAGCGTGCCAGCCCCGTCTGCGACGCACAGGCACTGCCTTTCTTCTCTCCTCTTCTTCAGGAGGAGCAACTTGGAGCACGTTTGACCCGAGATCAGCTCTCCGCATGTAAATGTGCATAAAATTTTTATGGCATTGTTTGCGTGCGTGATGTCTTCCGCTCTGTCACAGGAATACCGTCATGACAGAACAGAAAGGCTGAAGCGTTGCACGTACTGGTTTCAAGTCTCGCCTGCCCTGCGCCTCGCATCACAATTCATGCAAAGTTGGCTGCAAAGTACTACCGGTGCCATGCTGACAGAATAAGCTCTTATGTAAACTGAGGAAAACAAGAGAACTGGGCTGCGTCCACGCAGGAACCATGCTTACAATGTGTGCACCTTGCCCCTCGGGAGGAAGAACGTGCCACACGCACAGGTGCATTTGCACAGATTTGCTGCTTCCATGCACGCAGAGGGGTAGGCTGCATGGCAGCAGTCATCAAGAGGCTTGATTTCAGCCCTACACCTATATTCACAAAGGCTGGGGAAAAGTCGCATGTTTTGTCCTTGCTGTTGCTGCATTCCAACAAAATTGACAGCAATTCACAAAGTCATTTCAACAGAAGATACCCCACCAGACAAACCACCTACCAAAAAGGCAAGCCACACGCTCTCTCCCCCATCCCCTCAGCTGCGATACTGGCCCTACGTGCTATCAGCCCTCATGCTGGCCATACAAACCTCTCCTTTCCCCTGCCCCAAACTCCATTGTCAGGACACCAGACCTCCGCTTTCTTCCATGCCCAAAGTCCCTCTACACCACATCCAACTCGTCTATACTCAATTTTTGCTCGTGTCCTGACTGCGTTCAAAATTCCCCCTCTTTTCAGAGCCCTGTGAGAAGCCTGTCCAAGGTCTTCTTCAGACCTCCTTCCTCCCTGCTCCCCCACCTGTCTACGTCCTCCCTCCATTGGTTTTCCACCTGGCATCGAAACTGCAGGAGCCGGAGCTGCCTCCTCCACAGGTCCGGCTGCCTGGCACAGGCATTTTTTATCCCCACCTCAGTGCCTGACAAGTCTCGTTTCAACCACGAGCTGAGACTTCTCCCCCTCCTGTGACTGAAAACCTCCGAGCCTTCCTCCCTGCTTCTCGCACGCCTCCATCACTGGACTCTCCGCCTGCAAAGCGCGCGGGATGAAGGCATTACGGCAAACGTTCCACCCAGCAATGGTTTGCTGCTTTGATTCTCCTGCTGCTTATTTATTTATTTTGGGGAGGGAGGTAACAAGTCAGAGAGAAGCCGGCTGAGATTTCTGCCGTATACATTTTTTTTTTTCGCAGCAGCAAGATCCTCCATCTTCCTTGCCGGATTGAATAGGGTCTCAGGACAATTTAGACTCCCTCCCCCATCTCCCGTTCCTGCTCATGTTCCTCAGCACACGATGCTCTCCTCCCAGCCCTGCCTGGGAGAGAACAAACCCTGCTCTCCCCCCCTCCAGCCCCTGCCTTGCTCGGGCTGTGTCAGGACGCTGGGATGATGAAGGCTGGTGCAGCTCGGATGCTCGTAGGTTCTGTTTTTTAGCAAAACAACTCGAATCAATGAAACCCGAACGGCGGCAGATGACGAACTTAAAAGACCTCATGAGGAGGCACCTAACGCACTGAATGGCTTTCCAGGGAAAAAACAATGTGCGTATATATATATATATATATATATATATATATTTAAGCCTCCACAGATTTTTTAACGAAATCTGGTGCAGGGCTGGGCACGAGGAGGGGGGTTTCTCTGCTTTTATCCCCCTCTGCCTGTATTTTTTGAGCTCCCTCACGCCGCCACCTCAGCCACAAGCCCTCCGGCGAGCGGAGCGGCGGCTGCACATTGTTACTCTCCCGCCCAGCCAGGTATCCACCGGCTGCTCCACGCCAGCAGCGAGCAGCCTCCGCCTCCCCGAGCACACGGCGTCAAAAAAAAAAAAAAAAAAAACACAAATATAAATAAAAAATAAAACACAAGTAATACAAATAAAAAGGGGAAGCGCAACCCAGCCGCGGGAGCCCCCCTCCCGGCGAGCAGCCCCGGGGGTGCCGCCGCCCCGTCAGCGGCGGGCAGGGGGGCGGCCAACAGGTGGGACGCGGGGGAAACTGAGGCAGGGCGCCCGCCGGAAAACTTTGCGCCCCCCGCCGCGCCGCGCCGAGCCGCGCCGAGCCGAGCAGAGCCGAGGAGAGCCGAGGAGAGCCGAGCCGGGCCGTCCCCACAGCGGGGGCCGTTGGCGCGGCCGTTGCGGCCGTTGCTTACCTGCCTCAGGCGGCGGGCGCGCGGCGCGGCATGGCGGGCGGGCGGCAGCGGCAGCGGGAGGCGGCCCGGGCGGCGCTGGCCGCGGGCGCTGTGTCGGCACGGAGGCAACTTACGGGGCCGGCCGGCGGGGCCTATTGTCTGCGCGGGGCGGCGGGGCGGCGGGGCGGCCTCCCCCCGCGGGCGCCGCGGCGCTTGGTACGGCCCAGGCATTCATGCCAAGCGGCTGTGGCGCACGGCGCCTCGCCTCCCGCCACTGCTGGCGAGCCGCAAGGCGGGCGGGCGGCCCCGGCCCCCTCCCCTGCCCTCCCCCGCCCCGCCCCGGCCCCGCCCCGGCCCCGCGGCCCCCGGCACGAGGCCGAGGGGGCTCCCCGGGCCCCGGCCCCGCGGGGAGGCGTTGAGCGCCCCGCGCTCGAGCCCCTCGCTCCGCCGCCGCCCCGCGCAGCCAAAATGGCCCCGCGCAGCCCAGGCTGCGGCTGCGACCCTGGGGGGCTTCGTCCCCGCCACGAGGGATCCCCCGCCCGGCCGCCACGCGGTCCGTGAGGGGCCCCAGGGCCCGTCCCGGCGGTGCCAGGAGGGTGTCCGCGGAGCCCTGAGGAGCGCTGTGCGAACAGCAGCTGGTCTCGGTTCGTGGAAATCATCACAGTCCTTGCCACTCGGGTAGCGGTTCTGGCCAGTGATCGCCCAGACACCCCGCTAACCCGGGCGGGTGGTTTTGTCTAAATTGGACGAGCAGCGGAAGGGATTGAGGCAGATGAGGTGACCTGCCCAAGGTCGTCTTCCGAAGCTGCAGCAGAAGGGAGAACGCAGACTCCTGAGCCCAAGGGCTCAACAGAGAAGCCACCTCCCAAAAACGGAGCTCCCACAGTCCCCCAAAACTCAGAAAGTTCATAGGAGCCCACGTGTCACTGCGAGGAGAATTTTAAGCAGGTCTAATTTGCAGTTTGGAGACTGGGACAGACACCACTGAGGTGCCTCCCAGGAAAGAGACACAGAGGCCAGGCCAGGGAGAAGGACCGCAACCCAGAAGGCCTGGAGACACGGAAGGAGAAGCACAACCAGGCTGGAAAATCCGAGCCAATCCTTCAACAGTCCCAGCTGGAAGCATAGGGCAGTGCCAAGGAATCTGGGTGAAAGGACTTGAGGTGACGTGGAAAACACAAAGAGGTGGAAGAACATAAGCTCTAGAATTTGAATGGCAGGAAAACAAAATCACAGCGTGCGCGGTCTGGGAGGTGGCGGAGCATGGTTTCACCAAAGCCTTGGGCACAGGCACTGGTCAGACCCTCTGAGTGGCTGCAGGAAGCAGAAAGGGCAGGCCCAGAGGTACCCACTGCCCAAGCACTCTCTGCAATGCTGGCGAACGAGGTGGGGAGCATGGCACTGCAGGTCCTCAGAAGAGGATGAGCACCCCGCTTGCTCTGCCGAAAGCAAAGCCAGATTACATGCAGAGCGGTCATCACACCCAGCACCACCTCCCGCAGCCTCTGCAAGGGTATGCACAGCAGCAGACGTGCCTAACACCGTGCACAGGGGCACCGAGCCTCCGTACACCAAAGCCGCTCTGGAGTCCTGGATTTATGTCCAAGAGAAGCCGAAGCCTAGAATTTGTCTCTTAAGAAGAGACCTCAGTAAGCTCATTTTGACACTCGTCAGGGTGCCCTAAAGGCCAGGATCAGTCCAAGCTCCCCCTGAAAAGCTCAGGATTTTGGAGTCTTTTGATAGTCTTTCAAGGAAGAACAAAACCTCTCCGGGCTGACACAGGTTGAAGCCTGATCGTTTCCAGTACCCACATTCTGCTAAAGGTGAAAAACAACCCACGGCTAAACTCACCTTGTCTGGGAAAGGCTGCACCCAACAAACAGCCTCTCTCCACTGCTCCAAGCCTCAGCTTTCCAGGTTGCCTTTGTACCCTGACGAAGATGACAGTCTCCTCTCCCTGTCCCTGGACTTCCTAGTGCCTAACCAGCTCTGGGTGAGGCCATGTCTTCTTCCAACTGATGAGAGCTGCTGCACTCGGCAGGGCGGATTTTCCCTCTTCCTTCATTTCCATAACGTTTCTCTTCTGTTTACTTTCCCATTGCTCTCCTCATGGCCCCAATTCAGGACAGCATGTAAGCACACGTTTAATCTCATTGATCTCATGGTACGAAGGAAAACACGGGTCCCTCTGCCCAGCACCTCTCTCCAAATTTTACATTAAAGAGGCATCAGGTAAAATTCAGAAGTGGTCACTTGAGAGTGGACTGCAACACGGGCTTCCCCCTCTCCTCGGGTGAAATCCAGAACAGCCAGGCTGGTGATTCCTGCAGATGCTTCCTCTCCAGTGCATATGTGTGCCCAGGGAAGCCACAACTCTTTTAAGAAAAGCACAACGCCCCTGGCAGAAGAGGTGAGCATGCCCTCTCTCCCGAAACAGCCGCAGCTCGGGAGCTGGAGCACTTCCATGGGAGATGCAGACAGGAAATCCCTGGGGCAGAGGAGGCAGCGCAGGCTGGGTCTTCTGTATCCTCCTCAAGTGCTTTAACCCCTCTGGATGCTGCAGCTTAAAAGGCAGCATCAGCCTCCCTGGGGTTCTGCACAGCGCCCATCCTGCAGGCACGCTCCTGCAGGCAAAGCAGCATTTTGTTTCTGGATCCTCCTCCTCCTGCTGCTGTCATGCTGAGCCCTGTCAAGCAGGAGGCTTTCCCAGACAGGTGCAGAGCAGAGCTGCTGAAGCCAGGGGCCTCGCTGTCAAGGCTGATGGGCGTCCCCAGGACTAGGCATGTGAGCAAGGGCTCACAGCGTCACAGGTTGCACTCAGGTGTCTAAAACTTGCCCGAGTCCTGCTTTAGGAGACTAAGAGCTTTATTTGACTCATCTCTGGGGTTCATTTCCATGTCTGCCAAGTAGGAATTGCTCCTTTCCTGCACTCCCATTAATTCAAATTATGTGATGTTTGGGATTTGGGAGCGGGCAGGGAGAAACCACACCTTTTCGCTGTGTGCCTGTACACTGTCCTTTGTGACAGGACCCCAACTCCAGTTCAAGAGATCAGGTGGCTCCTGTAAAACAAGTAGGGGAGGCTCGCTTCCATACGTATGACTGAATATTCCTAAGTTTCTTTTGTCCACTGAAGCATTCAGCTGTCACCTCCTCTACAAATGTAACAAGAATGTGTAAAAACCCACAACCTTGTCCTTGTCCCGTTTCCAGTCAGGAATACACAACCTGCACTGTTTAGACCTTCTGTGCGTGCCAGGCAGACCAGACACCTCTAAAACACACTGGGCACGCTGTGCACAAGCAGATCATCTGCACAGCAGGTCTGACAATTTCTGGACTCATTAGATACAGCGCATGCATGCTGTACAGGTCACCTCCCCAGCGTGCTGTCGACCTATCCTGAATTTCTGGATGTTCAGCAGCCCGGCTATCTGAAAGGCCTGGTGGGCATGTGGAAACTCTGGATAAACGCATGTGGTGGTCAGATTTCGTCCCCAGAAGACTTCCAGGTGGAGAAAGATGAGATGTCCAGGGGAATAGGCACGCATGGCAGCTCACAATGGGTGGTTCCTCTGTACCTGTGCAGCAACTGTTCACATCTCTTCCGATCTATGCTGCTTTTCTTTGCTTCATGCTGTTCTTCCCAGTCCAGAAAGCCGGGAGGTTTGAGAAAAATATGCTCCTCCAAACTGGCATGGCTCTATCTGCCCGTACATGCACATCCCTCCTCCTAACGCTGGTTGTGATCACTGTCTGTCCCTCTGTCCCTCATGGTGGATGTTTTGCAATGCTGTGCCCTGTCCCATTTTGCACCACTTTCAGTCTCTTTTGCTCACCCCCGTTAGCTTTACCCACTCTCAGCGCAACTTAATTCCATTGCCATGGCTGCTTCGTTCCCGGTCAGACCTCAGATAAAATATTCTTAAGAAAATCTCAGAAATCCCATTATTGCCAATTTTCAAGCCATCTGTTCCTTTTCTTAAAGTCCCTGATGTTGGATTCATGGGCTTATGCAAGAATCTCAGCTTTCACTAAAAAAGGAAAAGTAACTTTTCTTGCTCCTGAAAGACTCCAACACTGGAATACCAGAGAAGGGCTCTGAAGTGATCGTGCACTTATCCTCGAGCCAGATTTCTGAGATAATGCCTCGATTTGCAGGTCCTGCCTCTCGCCTTTGCGCTCTGGGGGTGACAGTGCTCCGTTCGGCTGGGCTTAGAGACCTTTGGCTGGAAGCAGAGGGGCTGCGCTGTGAAGGGCGGTGAGAGGAGGAGCAGAGCTCTGAAGCGGTGCGTTACAAAGGTACCCGAAGTCTTCACAGCCGGAGGGGGGATTGTTCCTGTTGCAGTTGCATTGTTTTCTGGTGGTGTCATGCAACGAGATGGTGCCGGTTGTGGTTGTAACCAGCAGGCGGAGCTGAGCTGAATAAACAAGAGCGAGCTATTCATAGCCATAAGGAGGGCAGAGCACTCCTCTCCTAGCAACACAACCAGAAGAAGGGAAGAGCTCTGCCCAACTGGTGAAGAAATGTGCACGAAATGTTGATATTCCTCCCCTTCCGAGCAGCTCCTCTCCCATTGCTGTGAGGCGCCTGGAGACCTCGCCTGCCCCACTCACCCTGTCAAAAAGCTGTTTGATCTCAGCCACGTGCTCACGCAGGTTTTGGCAAAAACTGTTTTCTGGGGGTTGATTAGCCAACATCCTTGTCAGCTTTAGAAAAACAGTTCTATGAGAGGCAGAAGGCAGAGGGCAAACCTGTGCCACGGGGCTGTAGCAGCTGGGAACGAGATGCAAGGGAGAGGAAGATCAGGGCCACCCACTGCTCTGCTGCCTCCAAAGGCCAGTTACATCAACACTTGCACATACAGTAAGATTTTTTTTTGGAAGGGGGATCCAAGGGCAGAGCTCCAGAATTTTGGGGTGCGAGCATGTGATAAAGCCTACGGCAGCTAAATTCATGTGGACACTCACTCCACAAAAGAAGCTAGCACACCTCGCCGTTTGAAAAATTAGGCATGTAGTAGCACAGCACTGACAAGTGTTCCAAACACCTGTAACATCGCCAGTAAATCAAGCAAGAGCATTTGTCAGCTCGTCATTAGGGGAGTAATGAGGTAAGTACAATAGAATTTAGGCCAAGCACAGAGGCCAACATCTATCTGCGGGAGATATCACCAGAGACAAAGCAGAATCAATGTTTAAAAGAAAACGTATGGGCTCTAAACAAGGGAAACATAATTCCCCAACAAGAAGTGTCCCTTGTTCCGACCTCTGTGCGGTGCAGACATACAGCCACACCTCTGGAAACCAGCAAGCCTGCCTTTGTCAAGCTACCATCACAATGTAAGCAGACTTCTCCGTGTTCAGGACCCCACGCCCCTGATTCCACCAGACCCGCAATCAGAATACAGGTAGTGTGGTCTCAGTGAGCACATTTTTGAAAGAGATTTTATTTTTTCCAGCAAGTTTTCAATGTGTGAACGTCTTAAATTGCTGGGAACAAAAAAGGAGGAGGGTAATCACAGGCACGATTACAATGTCTATCTGAGAGGTTGCATACTAGGCTTCCAGATCTCTTGCAAGACATGCCACCACTTGAACTCCAGGAGTAATTATCTTTTATGGAGCTTGGCGAGGAGAGAGGGCCTCGACTCATAGTTTGTAACCAAATGGCAAAGTATCTGCGCTACAGTAAAATGATAAAACTCAGGGATCCCAAGCTCCACTTTTAACTTCAGAACCTAGAGATTACAATAAGAGAGGGGCCAACCAAGTCACAGATTGGGCACACCCAGACTAAAGTTTCCTTATCCCTTCAGCTACGCTGCCTTTCCTGGTCTCAAATGATGTGATAGAGCACAGCCTTTTCTTTCCGTTTGCACTGCAGGAGGGTTAGGTGTGCAGGGGGCCACAGAAGGAAGCCTCACTCAGCAAACATTAGGAAATGCCCCAAAATACAAGTGAAACAGCAAGAGGAGAAGAACAGCAAGGTTTTCTAGGTGTGCTCCCTCAGTGCAGCCTTCCTTAGTCTGCAGGAAATTCAGCGTGGGACTCTTGCTTGGTGTACCTGATTCAGCTGAAAAAGCAGAAGCCTGGTACAGTTAAGAGCACTTGATAGAAACAATGATAAGAGGGAGCAAAGAAAAAGGAACAATTGATTTAATGCCTTCATTTGTATTTAAATAAATAAAGATGCCAATATAAGGCTCTAGGCACCTTAAGACACAATTAAGGCTACCAAAGAGAAACCAAACTATGTACGGCTCCCAAGCAGCGTGAAATAATTATCCAGAATGTGCTCTGCCACCTCCCAGGGGAAAAGAGACTTGTTCCAGCCCTCCCCGCCTCCCTCCCCAAATGATGCCATTTAACAGTGCGCTTGTCCTGAGGACTTCTGCTGGGAAAGGGGGACAGCACACCCCCGAGTGCCACTGCTGCCCTGCCTGGGACACCCTCGCACCCTCTGCCTACCCGCTGACCGGGGAGGCAGGCAGGAGCTGCTCCTGGTGAGTGCCACTGCTGCCGTGCCGCGTGGGAAGGGGATGCAGCGTGCTGCTGCTTCCCTTTCCCTGGTAGCGCTTAGCAGAAAAAATGTTGGCTCGCCCCAGACCCTGTTGACACTGAAGAATATTGTTGGCCCCAGTAGAACAAGCTGGAGAACTTCTGTGTCCAAACCAAGAAGAGAAAAAAAACCTCAAAGCGATTTCACTAGCAGTTATTTCACTAGCAAGACTGTTACAAGCTCCCAGCTCGTAACATTGTTAGCGTTTCCCCCACCACATTGGGCTTGAACTGTTTCTGTTTCCTATTAACATCCCTTGCCCAAGGCTGCAGCTGCACACACAGCTCTCCTCCCCGGGGCAGGGGCTGGAGCTGGCAGTCCTCGGCCGGGACAGCAGCCGCCTTTCCCAGGGAGCAGCCAGCACTCGCAGCGGGGCACCAGCACCACTGCCCGCACCACTCCTTGCAAAAGCAGCTCCAGTAATCACAGAACGGGTTGGGCTGGAAGGGGCCTTAAAGCCCCCCCAGTTCCACCCCCCTGCCATGGGCAGGGACACCTCCCACCAGCCCAGGCTGCCCAAAGCCCCATCCAGCCTGGCCTTGAGCACCTCCAGGAATGGGGCAGCCACAGCTGCTCTGGGCAGCCTGGGACAGGGCCTCACCACCCTCAGAGCAAAGAATTTCTTCCCTGTACCTGACCTAAATCTACCCTCTTTTTAACAATAAAAAAAAAATCATTACTTTTGTGGCAGAAAAAGCTGTGTCACAGTTCTGGCTCTCTGCTCTAGTTTACGTGTTCCAAACTCATCATGAGCTGGTCCTGTACGAGCCGTGCAGGTGAGGCTGCCATCACCACCTGCCTTGGTAGCCTGGCAGAACTTGAAGGTACAAGGGCAGCTCCTCGGTCTTGAACCACAAGCAGTGGTTTGCCAGGCTAATTCCTACATTGCTTCCGCTTTGGCTCTGCCCTCACAGTTTACCTCTGACCACTTGCTCTGCTTTGTCTTGCAGGATGGAGCTACAAAGACAGGATTCTCAACGCTGCAGTTACCTCCGCTTGTCTTCAGATTCTCTGCAGGTTCCCCTCACTCACCGACCACAGCAATACTGGAGCAATCCTCAGGAAGCACGGCAGGGTTCACAAACTAAGACAGTCCTTATCAAAACTGCACGTTGCCCAGATGGCAGGTCAGCTGGTGCCCTGAGGAACCTGTCTGCATGGCCCTGCAGGGTCTGCTACCCCAGTGACGCTGACACCTATGTGGCAGTTAGCTCCGCTGCTGCCAACTCTGCACCAGAGCACACAGGCATAGCAGGGCTGGTGGGACGTGAGTCATTTTAGGTCCTAGTCCTGCTTCCTCAATCAGGCAGCATGATTTATGTAGCGAGCCTTATCCTTACTACTTTGTGCACAGCTTCAAAAAGTAAGTATGAATCCCACGGGATCAAGACCTGAGCTAGGGGTTCTGCAGGGCTTCATGGCGTTGCATGGGTATAGAAGCTGAGATCTTCACTGGCACATCCATTCACCCTTTGTGTCACGGTGCCAAGATGCCTCCAATATGCAGAGGGAGCAGGAGGAGGAATGAGTGCCATCCGGAGTTTTGTTTCTGAGGGGGGAATCCGGAGAGCTCACCCTGAAATGGTCTCAGGTACACTTTGCCACCTGTCCCAGAGCGGGGCATGCCTCAGCACACACACTGACATGCTCCCAGCCTGGCAGTCGCCATGGTGTGTCCCTTCCCTGAGCGCTGACTGACTCCGAGCCTTCTCCTCAAGTTTCCATCAACTGTCAGAAAAGCTCCCACGCCGTTGTCCCTGGTGGCCGGAACTCGCATTCAGCGCTCACAGCCTAGCAGTCCTGCAGGAAGGCAAGCCTCAGTAAAGGAGCTGAATATATTTCCTCCTCACCCAGCAACTATTCTGCTTCCCCTTCTCCTTCTAGGTCCCCAGCCTGACTGCCTCTGCACGCACTGGATATGGGCCCAGCAACGCTCATGTCAGCTGGGAGCACGTGCAGCCGTGACACCAGGAGGCATGATCCCTGATCCCAAACAGCACCAGCTGTCACCACCTCCATCCACTGGGACGCAGCAAAACCGAGTTTTCCTGCTGTGCGTTTTCTGGCTGCCCCTTCCCCACTGGAGCGCTCACAGCCAGCCGGGTCATGTTTGCTCAGCAAGCCCCAGTGCTAATTGGCATCCCAGTGAGGACAAGCTGCAGGCACTGCTCGGCAGCAGCAAGGAAGCAGCAGCTCTCCCGAGGGCCGGGGGAGCTCCTGGCAGCCTCCCCGCAGTCCTCTGGGGAGCAGGCTCAACCCTTCCAGGCTCTGCCGGCAGCCGTGGCACAGGTGCCCAGCAGAGCTCCCTGGGGAGCCCCAGCTGCAAGCAAGGGAGGAGGAAAACAAGCCCACACAAAGCAGAGCAGTCAGCGTGGACACACCGGGCCTCCGTGGGAACACGCACCGCAGGAAGCCTTTCCTATCAAACATCTAGCCTTGAAACGGCATGGGCGGCCTTGCCTGGCTCCCTCTGTTCTCTAAACACCGACGGTCCTGATGTCAAAGCTGTGCTTCTTGCCTTGGAAGAGCCCGGTCCATTTCCAGGGTATTTCAGCAGGAATCTTTTCACTGGCTTCAGGGAGGACTGGGATGAGGAGAGAAGCAGAGATGCGGCGCTGCTAGGGAGGAAGCAAGTTCCCTGCAACAAATCCGTTCTGGAAACGGAGATAAAGGAAAAAATCCAGAACGGAACAAACTGACATCTGTAGCTACCTGGCTCCATAATTTTGTCCTTCTATTGTCTGTTTGCGTAACAGTAACCATCAGTGCCCCCGCCAAGGTCAAGGCCTCCCCATACAAGACGCTAAATAGGCATAACAAGCAGCAGTTCCTGCCCTGAGAACTCGACTAAAGAGTGAGGACACGGGGAAGAGAAGCAGGGATGTGACACGACTTGACTTATGGTCACAGGGGCCAGAGGAAGAGCTGGGATGCCAGCACAGGTCTGCCCACCTCCCTTCTCCCTCTCCCAGCAATAAAACCAGCCTGACACTCCTCCACCGCTCCGTGCGGCTGCAAAGTTAATTAGTTAGGTCTGAGAATTAGTTAATTTCCAGGAACGGTTCTTCCATTACAAGCACCACGCAGCAGGCATTTTACATCCACAGCTACAAGAGCAGCCTCTAAGCCCACAGCCCTTTGTCGAGAGCAAAAATAGAAAACAGTCGCAGTAAATGGGAAGAGAGTCAGGAATAGAGCGAGGGCAGGGAAAGATGGCTCTGCGAAAGAATGGATGCTTAAAAAATGCCCAATTATCTCCAGAGCATGCATATACCGCACTTGTTTTGGCACAGCAAGACGATAAGAGGGTGGCTCAGGGCTACACAAAGACAGCTCCAGCAGTTATTTGGATTCAAGCACCTTAGAGTCATTCCCCAATAATTAGGAGCCCGTCCTACCCCACAAGTCACATTGTCCCGTGTTACTTGAGCTGAAGAAGGCCCTTGTTGCTTCCATCCCAGCCGGGCTCAGAGGCCCAGCAGAGCAGTCCCGTGTTTGCACCTGCTGGGGGGCTGCTGCTGCTGCCCTGAGCTTGTGGACCTTGGGCCTTGGACATGCAGGTGTCCTGCCAGCCAAGAGCCAGGGCACTGAAAACATGGGGCTGCTTCGGGCAGTGAGGGCCTTCATCTCCTCACCTCAGCTGCTCGGCCTTCCACCTGAGTGCTCGAAACAGCTGCAGGGAGACGACACAAACACCACCCACGGGCTGCCTGGAGTCCTCAGGATAAACACCAGGCTGGCGCAGCCAGATAAAGAAAGAAATCCAAACATGTCCAAGGTCCCTGCTCCCATGCGCCTGAGAAGATGCTGAAAACAATCTCCCCACACGATTCTCCTTTTAACGCTGCTAGCTGTTTTGGCTGGAAAACGTAACTTGGGAAGAATCTGGGGACATCTTGCTGAACAGAGAGGAGAGCAGCAAAACATCAGAGGATAGAAATCACTTCCCTTGTCACGCAGCCAACACCCAGGAAGACCAGCCTACTGCTGCTCCGGAGGAGGGCTTGGACGGAGAGGAGAGTTTGCATGCTCCGCCACAGGCAGCGGGTTGCTTCGCTAAGGGGATCAAACGCATCATTTACAGCCCTGATTAACAAAGCCAATCTTTCGGTTTCATTGGTCAGGCAGGGGAAATCTCCCAAGTACTCGCACTGCTAAAATAAGATCTTGTTCGCTGGAGATTATGCAGAGCCTTCTCTTTCCAGGCATATTTTGTTAGCAAGGGATTAACTAGGAATGTTGACATTTAAGTTGTTGTCACTGAGCGTTTGAGGCTAAGCGCACATTAATTACAGGGCAGCACAGCTCCCAGCCTCAAAGCTGCTTTTTATGAGGAGGGCGCAGGGCTGCGCATCCCCGTGCAGGAGGGGGGACGGACCTACCGGGCACTCCAACAGGGATTTCAGGGGGGCAGAGCCGAGTCCCGTGCTGCAGAGGCAGCCTCGGTTAACACCATATTTAGCTGAACAGGGCAGCTTACACTGATCATGGCCACTGTCTTTTCAGCTGCCCTGGCAGGCAGCAACTGTTCATGTTTGAGGAACTGAGTGTTATTAGAGGTGCTTTTATTGAAGAACCATATTTGTTTCCAAAAGAAAAGGAAAGGGGGGTGAGGGGGAAGGGGGAAAGGAGGATGATACCACTTCAGTGACTTGGTATGTCGCCGTGGTGCTCAGATGATGGGTAACATTCGGGGCGTGCTCTCCTCTCCTCCTGAGAGGTCCTCCCGTCAGTAGCAGGGCCGGGCATCTGAGATAACTCTGAATTAAATCAGCTCAGAATATCAGTACAACCATCCATCACGTCTCATTCACGTTCTCCTTTAAATCTCATCACAATCCAGAAAGGCAGAGGCAGAAATCCCCAGTTTTGTTATCGCCCTGGTGTCTCCAGCACGACCGCATTCAAAAACACCACAAGAGAAATGGTGCCTCGGCGCACGGACATATGGCAGGAACAGAAAGAGCTGCTCCGGTGCAATTGTTCAGCTCCATTTCATGGAGAGAGCTGCACAGAGGGAGGGCTGCGTGGCGGGGAGAGAAACAGAGAAACACGCCGGGCTACACAGGTCTGACAGGGGCAGCGGGGAGGGCAGCGAGCGGGGGGCGCAGGCGAAAGGCGAGCCTCGGGGGCACCCGGGGAGTAGGGGATGCAACAGCGTCCCCCCCTCCTAGAAGAAAAATGAAGAAATTAGGAAGGGAAAAAGGCAGGCGAACAGCAGGCGCCCTCCTCCAGCCCCTGGCCGCCCCCGCGGTGGGCACAAGCCCCGGGCCGGGCACCCCCGGGCTGAGAGCGGGGCCGAGCCGCGCCTGCCCCCTGGCGGCCCCGGCCCTGCTGTGGGGCGCCCCGCCGGGAGGACGGGACCCGGAGGCGAGGGACATGGAAAGGGAGCTCTGCTGGAGGAGGAGAGGTGCCACAGCCCTGGCCCCGGGCAGGCAGCAATGCGGCACCGCCACCGGAGAGCGAAGAAGGGGTGCCCGTGTGAGGCAGACATGGGGTTGTGGACATCACCCGCACCGCGCCTCCGCTCTCGGCGGGGGTAAGACGAGGACAACCCATGGGAGCATCCCCTGGGATAAGGGACCAGGGCACTGCGATGGGAAAGGCCACAAGAACCGAACAGGTCTGGCTCTTACTGCAGGGGAGAGGGGCATCTTCTCTCACAGGGACAAGGAGAGGTGGCCACAGCACCCTGAACCATCAGGCAAGCAGTGCGAGCTTCACACCAATTTTTTTTCCTGAAACCTGGAGGTAGGAGAAACTAGATCAAATAGAAGAGAAGCAAAACCATGGCTAACAGTTATATTCCACCATCACCCGCCAACTCAGCGGGTTTATAGCACATTAGCATAAGACATATTATCCCTGTGATAAAGCAGGAAGATTAGTTTGGGCAAAGCCAGCCCCCAAAGTGATCTCCTGTCCACGAGGGACTTCCTCACTCCTCCTCCAGGCAACGCGAGCAATTTGAGAGGCAGGTCCATCCCCACAGGGCAAAAAATCACCCTGGGCCCAGGGCTGGGAGTGCTCGTGCCAAACCCAGGCGCAGAAGCTCACTGCATCCCAGGGCCTTCCCGCCTGGGTGCAAAGCAGAGAAAGGACGGCATGTTCGCAGCAGGAGGGTGCAAATTGCCCTTCTGGGAGAGCTGCTCTGCTGATTTCCCTGCAGCTCTGGGGTGGGGGGAAAGACCTCCAGCTGGGGAAGCAGCCAGGGAGGCGAGTATCTGCAATTTCCTAGGGGGAAAGGATTCGGAGTTGAACTGTCTGAGCCTATTAACTGATGCTGGTTCCTGTGGATAGAGACTGGCGCGCTGGTTTGCTGCAAATCGTCTGCTCCCATCCCTAATGTCGCCTTCAGACGCTCGAGCCCAGCCACACGAAACTCCCTTCCTGCTACACTCTACGGCGTCTGTCTCACTGGCAATTTTATTTTCATAAAGGGAGACCTGAAGGGCGGTTCGCAGCAAATGGAGAGAGCTGTGTCCATTTGCATGGTTGCATAATCATGTTATACATGGATCTTTCAAACACAGGAGAGCAGAGAGAGAGGACGGAGAGAGAGAGAGAGAGAGAGAGAGAGAGAGAAAATCGGAGCGTTGCGAGCAGGAGCTAAAAGCCAGATTTCTCGATGAGATCAAGGAATAGATGTAAAGTCAGTCAGATGGAGAAATGCCTGAATAGCTCTTCCAAACAGCTCGGAACATAAACAAAGCAAGATGTTTCTGGGGGTTGGGCTAGGTTTTGTATAAACTCTATTTCCTCTTCCATCATTGAAACCGGATGAGAAGAACAGCCTGTAGCTTGCATCTTTTGCCTCTCCGCCGAGGGCTTACACAGGGCTCATTTTCCAGGGCTGTCAGAGCAGGACCTCTCACAAACACCATATTTACTACGCAGTGAAGGAAAAATCACTCGCATCCACGCTGCTGAATGTGAAACTGAAGCTGAGAATCACTGAGAAGCAGCATTATGCATTCTGGATTACTAAATCATGATTTTACCAGCGTCGGAAACTCTCCCTTTCGGATTTGCCAGTGACCTTCGATTAGCCCAAGCCTCAGCGCAGGGTCACCAGAAACACAGCCCTCGGACAGAAAGCATCACTCGAAACATAAATGTGATTAAACAGAGATGGCAAATTTTCACAGAAATGAAGTATTCTCTCTGAAACAAGGGAAACTGAAAACAGCAAGTGTACTATGTCCTTTCTAAGGATAAGAAATTCGCTTTGAAACACCCAGCTTCCTCCCTGTTGCCCTAAAATTGCACCTCCCCCAGTAACACCGGAATGAATAACAGGGTAACAGAAGGGTAGGAACACTTCCACAAACATTTTGTGGTCCACTTTGTAACTCAAGCACTTCTGCAGAATTTTTTAAAAATCTAGGACATTTACACATCCAAACTGTTTGAAATGTTTAAACATCTGAAGGATTTCTCAGCTGCTTCCTCAAGTGTGAAGTCAAACATAGCCTATCCTGCGGAAGAGGGAGAGTGGGAGGACATGTTTTTTACATGTTGTACCTCCTCGCCTCCTTTGCAGTCTGATTTCTTGCTCAGGGAGTAGGTAATAAATACAGCATTCAAAGGAGCTGTATCCTCAGCCCGAGAGGACGAGGGAACAACAGGTGCCCAATCTGAACGAACCATCTTACCCCTAGGTGCAGAGCTGTCATCGCCAACCCCGAACCCGTTACGCAGAATAAAAGGCTAACGGGAGAGGCACGAGGGCGCCTTCCCTCCCCAAACAACCTGCAGCATATGGCAGCAAGAGCCTGCAGGATTTCCAGTGGCACAAAGCACGACTGCAAGGGGCTGCCTTCCCTTTTACACTTGGGCCTTTTTGCAGCATTCTGGAAGTGTGAAGAGGCACCAGGCGAAATGCAAACCTGGCCCGCTGTACTCACACTAAATTCCTCGACATGTGGCGCCTCATGCGAGTGGGATAGCTGTCAGACATTGCCTCTGAGGACACGTTCCTCAGTGAGCTCACGCTGCTCAGAAAATCCCGGATGTCTCCCAAGCCAGGCAGCTCCCAGTTGCTTCTCTCTGCACCACAGTTGCCTGCTGCAACTGCACCGGGAAAATGTGGGCATTTATCTGTAGCTCCGCGCTCAACGTAGACACAGCTTAGCTAAATGCATCTCTTCACACCCTCACCACAGCCGCACACTCCCAAGAGAAACACTTAAACCTCTCAAAGATTGCAAACAGCCCCTAGAGAGGGACTGGGAAGTAAGCAGAGAGGGATATGTCCACAGCACACACTGCGTGGAGGGGACGGATACCTTGAGTTACCTGTAAACAAAGATGTTCACATTCTGGAAGCAGGCTAGCAGGCACACACAAACGCAGCAAGACAGCTGCAAGCTACTTCACATAAAACTTAATTCATTTGACTCTGAGAAGAATGGTTCTTACAGATTTTGCAGGAAGCAATATATTGCAGAAACATTGCTTAAGGTGAGAGGGACCAACTTACCTGCAACACAAAGATGAACAGGACGTTTGCACCAAATTTCCTACTAGTTTTCTGGTTGGGATGTTGGGGGAAGAACGTGATGGAATTTTTTAGTGCAAGAATCTTCCTCTGTGGCCTGGACTGTGCCACATATACCCTGTATGCTGAAACAGGGATCAGGTACTAAGCTTAGGTAAGGTCTGAGCACATGAGGAGAGTACGTACCAAGGAATTCATCACACCAACCAGCCATAGGAATTGTTTCCACTGCAAACTAGCCATCCTGTTGTTCATGATGCATAAGTAGCATAAACACCAGCAGAGAGCTACAAAATCAGCATAAGCCTTGACAGCCAGCAGGGCAGACTCCATGCCAGGATAACTCGGTGAGACAGAGTTGCATGATGCATCCAGCGGAGGAAATGGTTTTCCTGTTTCGAAAAAGTTCACCAGTGTAGATGGAACAGAGGTAGACAAATAGCAAACATCTACGAGACAAACTGCCAGGGGAGTAACGCTGGGTGTAGTGGATCAGCTCTAAAACCAAGCACCTTCAGTCATCTTTCAGTGACACTGATGAGGAAAACACCAAGAGGAGTAACATGGAAGGGCAGGTGGCGTGAAAAGCCTAGGAAAGTGAATACCATTGTCAAGATCTGAATTCCCATTTACGCAATAATTATTTGTTTAATCTACTAGCAAAAAGGACAAAAAAATAATCAGTTTGCAGACACTGGGAACACCCTGTGGAAAAAAAAAAAAAAAAAAAAGCACTTCTCAAAAGAAGTTTCCAAACTATGGGCCAGATCTCGTTCAAAGTGACATTTAATCAGAAGAAATAAATGGAACTACTCAGATTTAGTAAGGAAGGGATCCTATTGTTCTGATGTTATTTTGTTTCACTGATGTTATGAGAAATTGGCTCCCTCGGGTTTGGATTTTTAAAGACTGGCACAGGGTAGATATGACAAATAAAGAAAGCCAGTAGGACTATAAATGGAATAGAACTGTAGTTTCCACACTTAGTTATGCATGTATCTTACATTCTTACATACCAGAACAAAAAAAAAAAAAAAAAGGAAAGGGGGGGGAGAATGCTGTGTTAACAAGGAGTTAGGGCTGAGAGTATGTTAGTAAATCTAGGGTAAGACACATCCCAGAGCACTGTAAACCCTCAGAGCTTAGCATTAAGTTGAAAAAAAAATCTGAAATACAACAGCTCTGGAAATGTACAGCTAAGGGCACCTAGAAGAATGTAATTTTGTTCTACCATGTAACTCGTGACCAAGCATGTGATTACAGTTTATGTTTAAGGCAAGGATTCTACCCTCTCCTGCCAGTGCCCATGGTAGTTCCCCAAGGCAGTGGGAATCCACCTCTGCAATTTCAGATACCTCCATCTTTGGATGCCTCTTCGGTTTAACCTTGAGCCTGAATTGCAAAATTTCCATTCCTAGCACATAAATTAGTCACTTCCATCCATCCACAACATTTTTCTATCAAGTCTACATTTCCATCTGTATCAATGTTTTCCAAATTTCTTCCCTTATTTCACCATTTGAATATTCCAAAGATGTACGCTTCACAAGAGACGAGCTCTGCCATGTCAAAGATCTCATGCTCACCAACCTGTCTCAATAAATACCCGCATGAGTATTTATTTTACTTAACCTTAAACCAAGGCAGCTCAGCTTTGTTGTGTAGACGGTCCCTATATTTTCTTGTTTTTGTGAATTTGTATACAGATAAACAACATTCAGGATCTGACATTTCACTTTGATTGCAAGTTGCTGTAATTAAGAACCAAAGCTTTATGAATTTTAATCATCAGCTGTAAGTGGTACATTATCTCTAGTTCACAATGAAAGCAATCAAGTGGACAAGATATTTTTAGAGACATTACTGTGGTAATATTACATTAAGTAGCGGTTAGTACACTATTTTCACACCCAGTGATTTCACACATTAATGCGGCTATAGATCAGCGTTAATGACAACAGAAAGTTATTTTTCAAGTAGTATGAGAAGGCTGGTTAAAAGAGCTACTGGGGATTTACACTTCAGCAGCAGGAGGGGCACCTCAGCGGGGCTGCAGATGAAGACACTCCAGCAGCAGGGATTGCTTCCACTTCTCCTGGAGACAGAGGCAAAAGCCCCAATTGTCCTGAACGGATGTGGGTTAACAACAGGGGCAGCGTTTTCTTCCTGCTTCTGAAGAGCAAAAGCAAGACGGGAGAGGAGAGGAAGGCAAAGTACCCTGATGCTGGCACTTAACCCCAGAGCTGGTGAGAAATCATATACCACATCTCGCCCAAGGCTGCCTCTTAAGCAACACAATACTCCTCCGTTCAAGGAGGGTGCAGTGAAGAGCAAATTAGAAACACCCTAAGGCTTGAAGAAAAAAGGCAGGGAGTCTGGCACATTTTAAAGTTTCAGTGTATGCTACTCCACATGGATATGATACCACTCTCTAGATAAACCTGTAAATATACAGGCCTCGCCTGTCAAGGCAGGAGGGACTAAGGGACGAGGCCCATGGTCCCTGAAGGAGCACATTTATGATAGCACCTTGCTGAAGGACACCAGCTCATCTGAAAACTGTTTGCCTGAAACTAGTGCTAATGAGAAACACTGTTTTCGGAAGACTTTCTTCCTTCTTCCTGGAGTCTCAGATCTGGGATGACAGAAGCAGCTCCAGAAGCCTCACCCCAGACCTGCAGGCCATTTTGTTTTACTACAGAGGTCCTGCGAGGATGGCAGTGCTGGGTTGCAGAGAGCTCAGGAGCTAACTCCACCAGAGAGTATGCTACGTTGTCTGGGTGCCACGGGGCCAGACAACCTGCCACAGCATCTCGGATTCTGTTGAAAAAGCCCTTGTGACCAACCAGTTAATCTCCACAAGCCGTGGCACTTGAGACTGACACCACCCCGGGCAGAACTTGCTGATACCAGCACTGTGACAGAACCTTGCAGTTCAAACCACCTGGTTACACATGCCCGCTGCTGACCACAGGTCGCTTGGTGACTTTATATGGGATCCAGATGCAGTAACATAGTGCCATCTTCTGCCTCTCTCCCTCACACAGCATCTATTACAACCAAATAACTGGCCAGCCCTCAAAATCAGTCCAAAAATTATTGGTCATTGGTGTAGAAAGACTGAACCACCAATGCTTCGGGATATAGAGGAGCATTACAGAAACACTGATTACACTTCATGTACGCAAAAAAAAAAAAAAGCATCACTTACATTGTTTGCCTTACCTTTGCTAGCCTTGTACATGCTATTTGTTCTATCGCAACTCAAGCAGCTCTGTCACAAAACAATCTGAAGTCTGAGCATGACCAGAGCTTCAGATCATGTACTGGAAGAGGAATCCTGTATGCTTGAGCAATAGGTAATGTTCTCTGACCTACTCATATGCTACAGAGTTATTTTTTTTTCCTCAAGACCCTATAGAAGCCTTCAGAAAGCAGCATTTAACTATGTAACAGGGGCCTATAGGACATGCTATATTCCCAAACATCTCTGTAGTACATACAAAGATTCTACAACTAAGAAAAAAGGATGTTGAATAGGAAAAGGTCTACCTGAGAAGCTGAGAAAAATACATGCTATTAATATAACTCTACAGAAAAATCTAATATGCTGTTTGCTCATTGTCTAGCTGTTGAGACTCCGCCAGCTTATTTCCATGTGGAAAAGAAAATCAGTATCAGCAAAGTGTTTCTTGACACAGTCTTTAGTTTAAGTCCTGTTTCACTACACACTGTGGGAACACAGACAGGCGGTTTCCCAGTACAGACATCTGAGTCTGCCTTTGGAGCAAGCCCTCTTTTCTCTGCCAAGGCCACGCTCCCAACCTTTTCCCACTGCCCTTGCTGGCCGCAGCTCACCGGCGCCCTGTCCACTGTTCTTCAAACAGATCATTTGAAACAAATGGCTTACCTTGTGCTCAGGCCTGTGGCTTGGGGAGTCTGCTTCATCTGTATCCTCTCCCAGAACAGGAAAGAAAATGCAATTGCTCCTTCATTAGGTCAGAGTAGAGATGATTTACATTTCCATCTATGCCTGTAATTAAAAAGAGATAATGATGATAATAGGAAAACATTAACAATAATAGCATAGACAGGATAAAGTCCATATCTGAGCGAGAGCATTCTTAATAATGTATCTAGACCTGTACACATAGGTCTACACTTACAGCACACGGGGCTTTCTTTAACACTTGCCTTTGGCTTTCCAGAGTCAGTTGTGCGTAAAATGCTAATTTGTTGTCAGCTGGCACACGTAGAGGTGCCTCTGCTAAGTGACAGGGACACGGGGAACAGACACCTTCCTCTCATTCACTTACATCGAAACAAATTCTTCCTCTGTACCTCATATAAATTGGGAATCAAGTCAGTGCCCTGCTTCTAATAGTGCCACACGTGGATGTATCAGAAGAATGTGTAAGAATTTTCCCAAGAATCACAAAACCAGTGAGGTGAGAAGTGACCACTCCAAATTGCGTAGTCCAACCCTGCCCAAAGAAGGGTCAACTTAAAGCAGGTCTCACAGGGCTGTACCCAGCCAGATTTTGAATTTTTGTGGATGGAGACTCCATCCCTGTTCCAGTGTTCAACACATACAGTATAAAAAGCATTTCCTTATGTTCAGATGGAGTCTCCTCTTGCCTTTCACCCTTTCACTGCATGCCACATGGAAGTGTCTGCCTGTCTTTACTCCCTTCATGAAGTATTTACACACATTCATGAGATCCCCAAGCCTCCTTTTCTCCAGGCCACACAGTCCCAGCTCTCTCAGCCTTTCCTCATATAAGCACTTCAACTTCTTAACCACCTTTGTGGCCCTTTGGTGGACTCTTTCCAGTACACTCATGTCTGCCTTGTACTGCAGAGCCCAGAGCTAGACACACCACTCCAGATGTCTCAACAGCACTGACTAGATAGGAAAAATCACCTCCCTTGACCTGCTGGTGATGCTCTTCCTAAAGCAGCCCAGGAGCTGTTGGCCTTCTTTGCTGCCAGAAAAATAGGACACTAGGTGATCTTCAAGGTCCATTCCAACCCAAATCATTCTATGGGTGTGTGATGTCAGCTCATGTTTAACACGGTGTCCAAAAAGACCTTCACATCCTTCTCTGCAAAGCTGTTTTCCAGCCTCCTGGCACCCTACCCATACTAGTGGCTTGGGGTTATTCCTGCCCGAGGATAGAGCTTGGTGTTTCAAGCTTTGTTGAACTTCACTCCTGTTAACTCCTGTTGGCCCATTTTCCAGCCAGCAGTGGTCTCTTTGAATGGCAGCACAACCATTTGAATAATCTGCCTTCTGCAGACAGCTCTTCCTGATACCAAAGAGTCAGAGGCTGGCTTAAATCTTGAAGGTACAAGGCATCATTATCTTGAAAACTTCAAGTACTCCTCTTGGCCATTTGAAGGTCTAAGCAGCTTTAGAAGTATGTCTGAGAAGCTCTTAGCTACAAGATCACCATACCATCAGTATGAGATCACTGTATGACTCCAGAGGAAAAAGGAATAATCATGAGAGGTTTGTGGTTTTTTTTTGTTTTTTTTTTTTTTTTTTTTTTTGAAACAAAGCCTTTACAGAATTGCCAAGCTTTCTGTAGAGTTCCAAAAGGCAGGAATTAACAGGGTTTTTTCAACAACCTACCAAGACTATTTTTGTAAAACTCCAGCTTCAAGGCCAGAAGGTGTCTTTGCCTGGTCGTTTTCCAGCAGGGTGACAAAAATAAAGAATTTTCTTGAGCAAGTCATCTTCCTCCTAATGGTTATGGATTTTGCAGCTAGAACACTGATCTTCTACAATCTAGGAGTACGTTTTGCTGTTAGGACTACTCTACGCTTCCCCCAGTCTTTGGATACTTTTCTTCATAACGAACTTTAAACTTGGGACATTTCAAACTCTGAAAGCAAATTGTTCTTGATCAAGTTAGTTGGGGAAGGGGAAAATTTCATAACCAACTGGTAGTTACTCCTAGCTCTCTATCACGCTGCAGAGGTGCATCAAGCTAGATTTTTGTAGAGAGCTCTCCCAGAATTTATATTATTGAATATTTTCATTAACGACTAGAATGAAGGAACAGAGACTGAGCTTATTAAACTTTTAGGTGGCACCTTGCTGGGAGTGGCTGCAAATATGCTGGAAAACAGAATTAGTATTCAAAACAGCTTTGATTATCTGAGAAAGTCTGGAAAAAAATGTTATTCAAAAAAAAAAAAAAAGAAGACAAGCAAAATTCTACAGTTGCTTAGGAAAAGTCAGCTATTCAAATGTAGTTGGGGTAGGACTAGCTACACATGAGCTATAATGCCAGCACTGGCATACAGGATGTGCTTACTGTGTAGCCTCTACTACCACCGCATGTCTTCAAGAACAGGGCAAGTGTTGGTCAGGAATGACAAATACAGCTAACCATGCTATTGGAGAGCAGGATGGACAAGAAGGCATCCCAGTGGATCCTTCAGCCCTATTTTCTGAGCTTTCAGTGACACTGTATTTGACGAGAAGTTTCACTGCTTGTTTGGAATGGTGGGCATCCAAACCATGTCCTACCATCACTGATAGACCATCTCCACATCCCTTGAAGCTCTGTGATGACAGGAGGTAAGAAGATAACCAAAAGCTTTTGGAAGTCTCTTCCAGAATCTCTGATCATTAAAAGCCTCTCTCAAATTTTCCCCCTAAATATACTCAAGCTCAGTTTGTAACTTTTCTGTTTTAAGCCTTTTACTTTAATTAGCACTTTCCCCTCACGCTTCCAACTTCCCCAGTCTCAAAATACTTCAGCAACTAACAATGCTGTCAGCCTCGGGATTCATCTTGCGGGAGGACAGAATGAGACAAGTGCTTTTATAGTCTTGTGGCTGCCCTGCACAACACAGCTGCTTGCAGCACAGCATTCAAGGGCCTGGATTCCCAGCCCAAGGAGATCCCGCCTGGTCCTGTTACAAGATGCCGTCCCAGCTTCTGCAGAGGAGCCCAGGCCATCTGGCAAACTCTGTGCCAACTGCTTCACATCTCTTCTGGATGCGTATCTCTCTTGTTCCTCAGATTTTCCAGAGCTGGTCATTTTTTACCCTTTATAAATTGTAGGGTTTTCCTGACAGGTGAAGTACAACTATTATTTTTGTAGCACAGGCAGTGTAGGGGTACTCTGATGACGTGCGTTCAAAGTATAACTTATTGCCCACTACAAACTGGTGATTAATCTACAGCAGAACAAAAACAATAACAAATATAGCTTATGGTCTGCAAACAGCCTTAAAAGCTTCTGGGATCTCTGGTGTTTGATGACCTTCTAAAAATTCATATCCTTTCCCAGTCTCCCCTCCACATCTCACATTTTATTTTTCCACATGCAGATACAACTTTTTCTAAACCCACCTCCCTTTCTCTTGGTGGCAGCTCATCCAAGCTGGTCAAGTCCCTGAACTGCTCTCTAATCATCTGTTTTAAAAGAACGTCATAAGATGCGATGCTCTGGTCTTACAACCATTTGAATAGCGTAACGGGATGCAAAGCTACAGTGGAAGACTTGATCTCTAGAAGAGGAATTCCTCTCTGATAACTGTTTAATGCAATGGAACTGCATTAACTGGATTAAGTCAGCCTAGAGTTTCCTCACAGCAAGTTGTTTTCAGAAAGCAGGTTGCTTTCCCCTCTACTCATGTAGACATGGGTACTGAAGAATCCAGCTGGTTCACAGACAAAAAGGTGTGCCAGACCCAAAAGATGCCTACCACAACCAAAGGGCTCAGTGAGATGACAGATTTTTTTAAAACCCCAAAGAAATTCGGACTCCAATTTGCTTCTCCCTGACTTTAACCCAGCTTTGTATGAACCAGACAGAACATTCTAGATGTCCAACTATGAGGGGCATTGCTGTGAACAGGAGATCCTACCCCTGGGAAGGCATAGTAACACCTCGGAGACCTTCCTATCTTGTTAGATATAAAATAAGTTGTCCATCCTACTGCCATTTGAGACTCATCTCTTACAAAGTTCGAGGAAACTAAACTAATCACCATTAGAAAACAAGGGTCAGTTAGTGATAATTAAGTAGCACGGGGATCTATTAAAAAAACTTCGGAAATCAATGTTTACACTATGTAGTTACAAATTAGCTGCAATGGGCATTGTTAAGGAACCATTTTTATAAGACAAACACCGAATGTGTGCACATTAGAAGAGTTCTCCCATGATTAGAAATCACAGCACAACTCATTTTATCCCATCCCTAAATTAGAAACTTAATGCCTCATTTTATTAGCAGAAGGAAATTCTATTACATCCAAGCAACGTTAAGATAGAGAAATGCACTATTTTTTGCAGAGCTGCAAAAAAAAAAAAAAAAAAAAAAAAAGAAAAAGCAGTTGAAACAAAGCTAGTCAATTACAGTTCAATGCTTCAATGATTTAACAACTTGAATGAATTAACATCTCTGGAGTCACAACCATCTAGGAATTCTCCAGCGACAACGGTTTGCAGGAAGGAAAGGAGTGGAAGCAGCAATGGCAGTGGGAGCGACAAGTGCTGGGGCCTGAGGAGGAAGGGCAGCCCTCTGAACACACCGCCCTGAGCAGGAACACGCCGCTTGCTGTCAGTGAGCTAGCAGGCAAGAGGTCCCACAGTCCACACTGTTAAGGATTTACTCCGAGCCAGAACCCTGAAGAGCTTCGCATTAATCACTGTCTGATCTCGAGCTATCAGTGCTGGTCTGCACAACGGCACCTCCTGGGAGAGCTTCTGAATATTGCAGCTCCCCGGGCTTGAACTCGCATTCAGCTGCGCTCACCTAATGGGCAATGCCAAGTACATACAAGCTGCCTACTCCTTCAAACAGCCCTGTCCCAGATGTCTGGAGCCACCTCCTGCGTCCTCTGGAAATCCCACAGCATGGCCAGTTAGCAGAAAGCCCACTGTTTCAAGTTGTTTGCTTCTCTGGACTACAGCCACCCTAACCTGATGCATTTATCACCCGAGACCACCACCATGAAAGGCAGCAATTTACACCCTCCCACTGCCCTCTGGGGTTTGGGAAATGAGAATCTATTTCTCCACAGCACACGCTGTCTGCAACAACCTCCTCACACGAGCATGAGGCCTCCACAGAGCACACCTTGTCTGTAATTGCTGCCTCTCGCTGTCACACAAACCATCTGTGAAGCAGCGGCAGTCCCAAGCTACAAAACCCCATGAAGTTTTTCGCTCGACTTTCTGTTTACTCATCTCAGCAAACCCACACAGATGAGATCAGTTTCTGCTAACACAGGCGTGACAACCCATTGCAACTGAGTAGTGATGGAAGTGCAACAGATAGATGGACACTGCCCCCTTTCTGGTGGTTTTTTTTTGACATGGTTTTCCACCAGCGTGGTACATAAAGGCACTGGGACCAGCTACCATAAACCTCAGCTTGTACTAAACTGTGGTCCACTGATATATACATATTTAATTGCACACCCACACATATATAAAATCCATTGTTAGCAGATACAAGAGTCCCGCTCCCTTATAGTGCCTTCCGAGAAAGGCTTCCCAGAGATATGAAAATGGCTGGGGAGGACTTTCACATCGAGCTGACATGAGACAAAGTCACCTTCCTTCTGGAGGATGAGAGTTTTCCACCAGCATATGCTCCTCCATCTACCCTCACCTGTATTTCTGACCACGGAGGGAGGCAGAGATGGCTCGCGTTGCCTTCAGGCTCTAAATGGCTTTCTGTGCCTTTAAACTATTTTCCTGCAGTGGGATCAGTTTTCTTCATGCCTCAAAGAAGTGGTATCTAAATCGTTTTAAACTGAAACAGGGACAGAATAAGCTGTGCAAATCATTTTCTAGCAGAACCTTAATTACATCCTGCAGTGTCTCGTCCTCAGCAAACCACTGGCAATAAAAGTCTGCATTTCATTTGAGAACCGACAGGGCTGGGTTTTTTTGTTTTGTTTTCCCCAATTGACATATACATAATATAGCCTGGGACTTTGTTCCACAGCATTTTTGTCAAAGGCACTAGAGAGTACGCCTGCAACTACTAAATCTTTCTCAGGTTCGCATTCAATTTGCAAGTTATACAACTCTAGCTAAAGAAAGAGACGTTCTGTTTGCAGGAAGGTGTTTGCCAGATCCCCACTGGCAATGGCAAAAAGTGATTTATGATCAGCTTTAGTTAACATGGCCTCTCAAACAGATCTTAAAAAGTCTTTACAGCCATGGCCTAACGCCAAGGCCTTTTCTATAGGAATATAGTCGATTTTAGTTTGTGTCGGTGCCATGCGATGCAAAGGCAAATGGGTTCAATATTGAATGCATCCTTTTGATGAGGGGAAGGACCCGATACCTTCTGAATCTACCACATCTCTCCCCATGCCCTGCCATTACACACCCATACCTTTTCCAGTCTGTTGTTCATTCAGGAATGATTTAATCCCTCATCCATCCCTTGTACAAAATAAATAATAATAACGAAGTCCTAAATTCTTTCTACTCAAAGTAAAGTGGATTTCCTTGTTACCTCTTTAGGGGTACAAATAAAAAGGCTCCAATATATGCCTGACCCCACATTTATAAGTGCACTTACACATACAGTTCACACTAACCAGGTGTCTCCCTTCCTTTTGGGGGCTGCTGTAATCTGTTGCCATTGTGAGAAATTCTTTATAATACTGTCATCGCTGTCACAGGCACCCCCTGGCACATACAAATTCAAGGGGTGAAACCACTGAAGCTCTTGCATCTTCTCTCAAGCAAGAGATGTAGCTGGTTTATTGCTCCCAGCGCATACACAAGCCCTTAGATTGACCCCAGGCTTGAGCTGCTGATGCCTCGCTTTTTCTTGGATCCCCCATCATTTCCATTCCTAAAGCCTGGCCTCTCTTCACAGGCCCTTGGGCTAGCTGAGGGCTGAGTTAATGACTCTCTTTGCTGGCAGATTCAGACAGGGCTTCACCAAGACTGAACTCTGGGTTCTCCTGTGCTTGTTTTGCCCCATCCAGCTCAGTAGCTCTGCAGCCCCTGCAGAACTTCTGAATCCTAGTTTAAGAGCCCAGCCTTTACTGGGTCTCACTCTGGTACTACATTTCTCATGCAGTATGCTCCAGTTGCTCTAACACTTCCATAATTAGCCTCCTTCGCTTAAAATAATTGAATATTCAGTAGCAAACATCCCCAAGCCAGGTACTGCAGATGTGACCAGATTTCCTGAACCTTACCAGCCACAGGGTGGAGTGTTACAGGACACAGCTCAGAGCCAAGGGGAAAATAAGCTCCACGAGCAGCTCTCCAACAGGAAGCAGTCTTAACTATGTAGAAGCCACATGGCTTCTTATGGGAACGGCTAAGCTCAGCCCCAGAGGCCCCACTAATGCCAATCACAAATTCTGAACCTCAGCAGCTTGCAGAGCTTACTCCCTCCTCCACTGAAGCCACATAACATTTGTGCCTGACTAGCCCCACTGATGGTACATGGGTAAAAGCTATAGGAAGAACCATACCTTAGCTACTTCACATCTACTGGAAGCTTCATTTATAACACCTGGAGATTTTCCCTTTAACTTGCACCACCTTTACTATCTGCACATAAACCTCCTTTAGTTCTCCATACTTCTGGAGACCTTCAATGCAGGTAGGATGACCAGCCTTCACTCATCATTGTCCTGCTCTGAGCAAAACTTCCTGCACTAAAATTGTCCTGCACTAAACAAAACTTGCTCACAGCAAATTAGTGAGTATGGCACAGCACAAACTAGTGCGTAGCACAGCCAGGTCCAGGCAGCTACAGAAAGTCTTGTAAAGGTACCCGGCCCAGATACTGGGGCTCAAAGATCCTCTTAGAGCGCACCACCTTGACAACACAGGAGGAGAGGGGAAGGTAGATTCAAAAGCTCACACTCTCAGAGTCAGAAGAGGTGGTAGTGATGGAATTTGTCTCAACTAATGAGCTTTGGAAGCTGGTAACGCTCTGCCACCTCAAAAGCACTTTGACAGCAAGTGGAATAGGACTGATAAAAAAAAACTCACCGTTTTTCAAGGAGTTCAGAAAACCTAGGACTTCCACTTAGCACAAAAGGATGAATTGAGAAAATCCTCCACCAACAGCCCTGCACACACAGGGAGTAGCAAGTAGAAAAGCCAGACTATAGCTTTGAGAGAAACTCAAGATCAAGAAAGAGTGCTTTCCTGAGCTCAGTCTTAGAGCCAGCTTAGAGAACCAAACTCTTTCCCAAGCACCCTTCTTCTAACCTATGTTGAATATGTAAAGCAAGGACACCAGACTTACAGCCAAGTGATTTTCCACTCCAGGCACATGGAACACGATGAAAGTAAATTTGTGGGTGTTTGTGCTTGATTTGGCAGGGAAAAAAAATGAGGGAGGGACTGTGATTGAGGGAAGGTATCAAAGATCAGAGCCAGATGCTCCTTCACAGAGCTCTGGATTTGCAGGAAATTAAGAAGGTAGAGAAGGTGAGGCAAAAGGTGTGTTTGAAGTGAGAGTCAAGGGGTTCTGAAGCCTACAACCATCCAACGTGCTTGGGGGAAACTGCAGCACATGCCAAAACCACACCACAGTAGCCTGGGGTGCTTTCATTATACAAAGCCTGGGAGAGCAGAGACTGTAAATGTAGCTTCAAAAGGAGCTTCATCTTAAAGTCTTAGCTCTCAGGGCCTATTAAACATTTATGCTGACTACCACTCCTACTCTTTGCCTCAGAGAAAGCACCCGAAATAACCTTTGCTACAGAGCAAACTACAACAGTCCTACTGGCTGTGTAACAGACTAGCAGGGAGCTGTGAGAAACAACCAGAAAGAGTGTTGGAACAGCACGCTGATGTCTCCATCAGTGAGCCGGGGAAGAAGCAGGAAAATCTGGTCTGGAACTTGAGGGAGACAGAAAACGATGCTAGAAATAACGGCTGGATTAGTTTTTGTAGAAATGGCTAAGAGTGAGTGAGACCATCAGAGGCAAATACACGTATTTTGGCAATTTTTGTATCGTGTTACTTACTGAAGGTTCATACTTTTGGGCAAGTCTTAAGGCTAGCCTCCAGTTTGGGATCTACAACTGCTGTAGCTGTAGAAGGGCCAGTAGAGGGAAAAAGTAAGTCCTGTGCAGAAAGGAAAACAGAGGGACCCTAGCAGAAAACAAATTTCCTCTTTCACTCAAAAACTCTTCGGCTATGCAACACAAGTTTGGGATGAGATAGCCAGAAATACTCAAGTTTTTCACTCTAGGAAGCTATTAGTACCGACAGCAGATAATACAACATGCACTTATTCCCTTATACTTCACTCATACAGTCACCCAGCTGGAGCAACTCTCGGAGGACAATGCCAGCTGTACACTCAGGGGTTGTGGTGACCCACAGGTGTCCATGCAGCTGTTCAGAAAGTCCCTCAAAGTCATTTATTTCAATGGATGCACATACAAGCCACTAGTCTTAGCCTGCAAATAGGATCCCCTGTCCTCTAATCATGCAACCATCTGTTGATAATAGCATCTACTGGCCTTGCACAGATTTAGGCAATGCTTGGTGCCCATGTTTATCAGCTCTTGCAGATTCAGCAGAACTACTAATCTCCAGAAATCATCAGTCCTGGGGGAACCTTCAATATTCTTCCTCAGCACATGCTTTTTCTCTTGGGTCTGCTTTCTGGTAACTACTTCTCCACCCAAACCTACAGTTACCTACATAACCATTTCAGTCTCACAAAAAAAAAAAAAGCCTTCATACCCAGTTGGTGGCTTGTGTGGCTAATCACTCAGCCTTCACATTATAGATACCAGCTTAATGTAAATGTGTCTCCTTCCTCTTAATGAGGGGCCACAGCACCTCCTCCTGGCATCAAAGAACACCAAAATAAATCTGGACCAGGAAAGATGAAGGTTTAGCATTCACAGTTTGATACAGAGAGACAATGAAGATGGGACAGGCCTTCCCACACTTAACCTGGGAAGAAAGATCAATCAAATGGCCTGGATTCATGTTAGGATAGCGTCTGCTTAGCCCAAAGCACTATAACCTATATTAATTTGGCTGCTTATCAACATGGTTATTATATCCAGCAGTGGATTAATGAGCCTGTCTCCTGAAGGCTGGATAAATACGACTGAGCTGACCGAAACATTAAGCAGGAGGTAGTTCTGAAGACTGTATTCTTAGAAACCATTCTGAATAGAGCAGGTCCTACATAGTACACTGGTGGCACTCAGTCCTATTGTTTCCCTCTTTTCTTTTAGTCCACTTTCCCAAAGCTGCAGAAAAGTTTACACAAACCAATCTCAACTATTATCCCTAAGCAGTAACAGCCATGTCTTAATTCTAAATGATCAAATTGAATAAAGCAGAGGCAACAGCATGGGCTTCTATTTTTCCTTCCTCTTGGGTACTTCCCTGCAGCTCTTTTTGGCTTCCTACCGTGCACAAAGGCAGCAACTGTTACTCTTTGGCCAGAACAAGCCTAGAGCTACTGATGAGTGTTAGTGAAGACAGCTGATAAAACCACCATCTCCAGACATCCTCTGTGGTAAAACCCACCTCCACTCTCTTCATCTGAGATTGCTTCCCCCTCCCCATCCACCCCTGAAGTTATAACAGGAGAAGGAGCCTCTTACTTACAGTCTGGATGAAGTGCTTGATGAATTCAGGTGTCCAGGGAAGTTCCAAAAACCCCTCAGGCTGACTGAGGTCTGCTAGGTACGCAACAGCTGCATAACGCTCATGAGACTCCTGAGCTGTAAATGAGTAAAGCTAAGAGGATCGGAGGAAGTATCATAAACACACACAGCTCTTCTCTAGGCATTGGTTATTTTTTCAGTAGATGGCCCTGTTTTACTCCAAGTAATGCAGTCGAAGTTCCTGCATTTGAGGAGAAACAGACACCGGGATGGCTGCCGTGCAATAGGCAGGTCTCATGCTGGGGAAACCAGGGTCCTGACAACACTCTCTGCCACATCGGCGCCCTTATTCCTGTGGGTTAAAGCTGCCACGACGTGACCCACGAGAGCCCCACAGAGGGTCGCACACACTGGAGGGCAGCCTCCAGTGACAACCAGCAGCTCCACCACCAGTTTCAGGGGCAGCAGCCACCACTCCCTGTAGGGCAGCAGGGGCAGATTGGGCCCAGGCACCTCAACGCAGCCGCCCCATGGCTCAACACCGCGCCTGGCCACTGCAGGCGACCCGCTCCTGGGAGCACACGGCAGGGGGAGGCACGCAGGACCCTGCCCACCGGGTCCCGGCCACACTCAGCCCTCGGCTGTGGTGGGGGAGCAGCGCCGCCACGGAGCGCGGCCGGGCCGAGGCACGGCAAAAACTACAGCTCCCATGGCGCCCGCCGCCCGCCGCCATTTTGAGGGGGGGGCCAGCGGTGGCCGCGGCCGCCATTTGTAGCCGGGCCGTCTCCGCCCCCCCCGGCGGCACGGCGGCGCCATGGGGCGGGCGGCGCTGCCCCTCTGGGCGCTGCTGGCCCTGGGGGCGCTGCGGGCACCGGCACCGGCACCGGGGGTGGCGGCGGGCGGCCCGGCAGGTGAGCGCGGCTGCAGGGGGGTCGGGCTGGGTGATGCTGGTCCGCTGCGCGGCTGCTGCCAGCCGGAGCACAAGTGCTGCTCGGCACCCGCAGGTCGCCCCGGTGGTTTCACGAATGAGCTTTGGCTTTTCCTTCCTGTGTGTTTCAGATGCCAAATGGAAGACGATAACTGACCGCATTAACAGAGCCGTGGAAGCCTATAAGCCATGTGTGAAGGAGAATTGCAGCTGCCACCAGAGGTGAGACACTGCTTTCCTTGTTACCGGACAGGACTCTGGCCACGAGCGGGAATACTTCTGGCAGCACTGATGGATGAGAGTTAGCTGTAGAGTATTTGGGCTCTAAAGTATCATATCTGCAGCCATCGTAGATCACAGTGCTTGCAAGAAGGAGATTATTAACGGCATTGTGTGAAATAGGCCTCCGTAGTTCTAATATAAGGTGTGTCCAGCTGCAGATCGATCACAGTCCTCTGCAACTGAACAACATAAACTGTGTCAGCATCTCATACCTGAGTACACAGTAATCCCCCACACAGCTGGTGATATTTCTGTGTTAAAAATCCACTTCTGCCTTCTCTCTCAGTGGGACACTGCTAACAAGTTTTTCTGATGGGCTTTTAAAAGTGGAAGAAATCAAGTACATGCAAAATATTTTCAGATAGGTAGGTTAAGAAGAATCATTACAGAAAGCACATTCATTTGGTCTGATGCTGTGTTGTACCTTGTGCACTGCCTGTGCCTGGACAGGGCTTCCAGTGGGAGAAGGGAGGGGAGAACTGGAAGAGCACTCTTTCTGGGGAGTTTAGTTCACTGCTTGTCAGAACTGGAGTAGCAGTGCGTATTTAACTGCCTGACTTTTGCATGACCTCAGATGGTCCAAGAGAAGCTCATTCAGGAAGTATTCCTCTGCCTTTAGGATTAGGCTTCCAAATGTAGAAATGCAGATGTCCCATTTTTAGACTCCTGTTTAAAAAATAGATGTGCTCATTCATTTTGGAGGTGAGATTGAGCACCAGACTGGCTTTTTAAAATCAGATGAGTCATATTGGGCCAACCATTGGTATACTGTTTGGAGGTTTTGATCTTCATTGCTCTTTATATATTTATGACAAGTCTCTTCTAGTTTAGTCTTCCAGTCTTTTTCCTCAGTTACAATTCAAATACAGCCTAAAGACATCTCCTAATCTTTAAACATACTCTCCACTATCTCCTACCCGCCTTTGGGTATGACTTCCACACCTGCTTCAGAACATGATAATTGATAGTAACAGAAAGTCACAGTTGCTGTGATTCTCCAAACCTAGCTCTCATTACAGCAGCATTTCATTTAAGGGTTGTTTAAAGAGCAGTTTTATTCAGTAGTGACAGGCTTTACAAAAGAATCTGGAAAGATGATACAACATGTATCCACTGTGCAGCTAAAAGACTCTTTTCATTTTGATAGCTGATTTGGAGATATGTAAGTGTGCAGCAGAACACTGAAAGCCAGTACTTTTTCCCAGATAACAGATTCTACTTGAGCCAGGTTTTCTGGTGGCCAAGAACTGAAAAGAACTTTCAGAGACTACTGAAAGGTAGCAATATAGGCGAGAATGACATGGACATGCTGTAAAACTCTCCAACTTTCTTCGTGATCTCCAGCTCATTAGATTTGCATCCCTGTCACACAGCTTATCCCGTGATCAGTCCATCTGTACTGGGACAATTCTTTATGTAGTTTACAATTTTGTATCTGATACAGAATAACAGAATTATTGAGGTAGGAGGGGAACCTGTTGAGATCATCAGGTCCAACCTCCTTGTTCAAGCAGGGACACCTAGAGTAAGTTGCCAGGACCATGTACAGCCAAGATATGAATATCTCCAAAGATGTGAACCCCACAACCTCTCTGGGTAACCTGTGCCAGGGTTTGATCATGCTCATAGTGGGTTCACCCCTTATGTATGTGCAGTGTTGTATGAAGCCAAGGCATTGATGCAGTGTCTACCAAAAAGTAGTGGAGTGGTTTTTGTGGCTCTTACAGTCCAGCAGCACTTACTAACTGCTCCAAGCAATTAGATCTGGGAGCCATTACAGTGAATTAATATAAGCTGTATACTCCATCTGTATTTTCTTGTATAGGTTAGGGTTATATTTTCATACTGCATTCCTGGAGCTCACTGGTAATGTGCAGATGTCACAGAACAGACTTTGCTTATGCTTGTTCTCCTGAACTAGCTTTCACTGCATACAGCATTACTGGGTGATCACAGAATCACAGAATTTCCTAGGTTGGAAGAGACCTCAAGGTCATCGAGTCCAACCTCCAACCTAACGCTAACAGCCCTCCACTAAACCATATCCCTAAGCTCTACATCTAAACATCTTTTGAAGACTTCCAGGGATGGTGACTCCACCACTTCCCTGGGCAGCCTGTTCCAGTGCCTCACAACCCTTTCAGTGAAGAAGTTCTTCCCAACATCTAACCTAAAACTCCCCTGGCTCAACTTAAGCCCATTCCCCCTCGTCCTGTCACCAGGCACGTGGGAGAACAGGCCAACCCCCACCTCGCTACAGCCTCCCTTGAGGTACCTAAAAAGAGTAATAAGGTCGCCCCTGAGCCTCCTCTTCTCCAGGCTGAACAAGCCCAGCTCCCTCAGCCGCTCCTCGTAGGACTTGTTCTCCAGGCCCCTCACCAGCTTTGTCGCCCTTCTCTGCACCCGCTCAAGCACCTCCATGTCCTTCTTGTAGCGAGGGGCCCAAAACTGAACACAGTACTCGAGGTGCGGCCTCACCAGAGCTGAGTACAGGGGGACGATCACCTCCCTAGCCCTGCTGGTCATGCTGTTCCTGATACAAGCCAGGATGCCGTTGGCCTTCTTGGCCACCTGAGCACACTGCTGGCTCATATTCAGCCGACTATCCACCATCACTCCCAGGTCCTTCTCTGCCTGGCAGCTCTCCAACCACTCATCTCCCAGCCTGTAGCTCTGCTTGGGGTTATTGCGCCCCAGGTGCAGGACCCGGCACTTGGCCTTGTTGAACTTCATGCAGTTGACCTCAGCCCATCGGTGCAGCCTATCCAGATCCTCCTGCAGAGCTTTCCTACCCTCGAGCAGATCGACACACGCACCTAACTTGGTGTCATCTGCAAACTTACTGAGGGTGCACTCGATGCCCTCGTCCAGATCATCGATGAAGATATTAAAGAGGACCGGCCCCAGCACCGAGCCCTGGGGGACGCCACTAGTGACTGGCCTCCAACTGGACTTGGCTCCATTCACCATGACTCTTTGGGCCCGGCTATCCAGCCAGTTTCTAACCCAACGAAGCGTGCACCAGTCCAAGCCAAGAGCAGCCAGTTTCTTAAATCTTCATCTTCTTGATGCTTCTCCTCACAACTAAACTCTTCTTTTCTATGTGCAAATAGCATTTTGTGAGGAATTTGGTCTTGGTTTGGCCCATCATCCTTGGAAATCTTCAAGCTTCAGAACTCTGGTTAAGTGAACTGAAGGCTTTATCCACAACCTGCCAGGGTGTGTAAGGTGTTTTCTAGGATAATGACTACCATTGACAGTGTTGATTTAGCCTGTGCTGGGTTTTCTGTTCAGGCAAACAGCACATAGATCATCAAAGAGCAAAGCTTGGACCTTTGAGTCTCTGAGTAGCGGCTGTTTCAAGTGACTGAAATTGAATCCTCCGATATGCCACGTGTAGCAGAGCTGGGAGTTATATGGAACTTGTCAGAGCTAGAAGCCTCTCCTGTATGTTGCAGTAATTCATGTGCAGTATCCTCCCTGCTGCACTCAGTTCTGGCTGATTGTTTTGTTTCAGTGTCTGGAAGCAGGACCTGGCTCCTTTTCGAGATGGCATTTCCAAGGAGATAATGTCAGATGTGGTGAGCCGCAAGCTCGGGACGCACTACCAAATCGTTAAGAACAAGCTGTACCGTGAGCATGACTGCATGTTCCCTGCAAGGTAAGAGCCGTGCAGAAGATCCTGTCTCCCTAGCTGGGACACAGGAGTACTTCCAGCCCTGCCACATTGAAAGTCACTGAGCACAATGATATTTCATTTCCTTACCAACTCCTTGTCATGGCAGGAGCCTAGAAAATTCTGTATGAGCCTTACATGTGAGCAGGAAGTGAGTGTCATTGTTGCACCTTGGTGTAGAAAGAGCTCGTTGATTCTGGGGTCCCAGGGAAAGCTGCAGACCAAGTCAGGTTTAAGAGGATGGGTTGCTTCACTGGTGTCTATACTGCACTGCGGCTTAGAGGCTGCTGGAGGCAGTCCCCAGCCTGCACCATGGCGTGTCTCAGGCTCACCATCTCTTCTGCTGCTGCACAGAGAGAGGGGCCCGCAAGAGGCTTTGTGATTCTGCTTCTCCTTATGGTTCTTTGCCATATGTGTCATTTCTCCACAGATGCAGTGGAGTCGAGCATTTCCTTCAGGGGATCATCAGCCGCCTCCCTGACATGGAAATGGTGATCAATGTGCGAGACTACCCGCAGGTCCCCAAGTGGATGAAACCCATTGTCCCAGTCTTCTCCTTCAGTAAGGTGAGCACACTATTAAAAGCTGAGCATTTCTGAGACATGCGTGTCCTCCTTTTTCTTGCTAACACATATTTTGGAGGATGGTTCCCCCAAGATTTCCCGTGTGTCAAAATTGCTTGCTCTTTTTCACTCGTTATGCTGCTTTTTGCTTCCAGTTTTCTGGCAGACAGACTTACAGATTTATTTAATAGAACAGTTTTTCCCCTCATTAGCTCCTCTTCCAGGTCAAAAAGTGTACCTCTGCTACAGCAGAATGATGCACAGCTGGATGGGATATGTGCCAGCATCACTGTGATTTGTTACAATGCCTCTGTTAAAATTGTAGCCACAGCTTATCAGCATTGTTAAGGATTTTTCATCATCAGTCAGCTGTCATAGCTGATCTCAGCTAATATGAATATTTCAGTCCTTTTTTTTTTTGGCACCACAGATAACTGTTCCTTATCTTCATTTCTGTAATAGTGCTGTCTCCTGTGAACTCCTTTCCCGTGGATTTCTTTTTCCATCTCCAAACATGCTCATACGCACAGAGGCAGACACACACACAGACATTTGCTCTCTCCTTCTCTATTTCCAGACTGGAGAGAACTCGTGTATTTTTTCCTGCCTTTCCATTGTTAAACCTGACTGTAGGCCAGTGCCTTTCCAGCATTTCCAATAAAATGTCCTTACATCTCAAACTTCAGGAAATCTTGCTGTGCCTTAGTGCATGCCCAACATGCCCAAATTCTACAGCTTTGCCACCTAACCCTGATCATGACCCTGTCCTTGGCTGAAGGCCAGCAGACTGTAGGATGCAAATAGAAGCAATAAATCATTTGCTCTTGCAAGCTCTGGCTGTACTTTGATTCTGCTAAATTATAGTATCTTACCCTAAACCCAGGCCTTCAGCTCATGCAGTCTGAACTCTAATGTGATCCACCAGTGCCTAATTCCCAGCCATTCTAAAACTATCTCCAGAATTCCAGCACAGCATTGCAAGTGCTGTCATTCAACAACTTTGTTCACTGCTAGATGTATTAGTAAAGGTGTCTGTCTTGCCCCTGAACCATAGCACATCCTTTACTCTCGCCAGCAGAACCCAAATGAACGCAGACCAGGTTGCAGGAGTTTAATCTCTGCAGTCATATTCATCATCCTGCCCCTGGCTCCCTTGCAGGACTCTGCAGGAAACTTGAGTTTCCCAGTCACTGCTGTCCAGTATCTGAACTGTAATCTCAGCCCTGTCCTTAGCTGAAACCCAGTGACCCAGGCACAGCTTTTATTTGCACAGACTGCGTTAGTCCCTGCCAGAATGAGGAGGGTTCAGGATGCTGGTCCATGGTGCTTGAAACATAAGGATTGCAGGATTGTTGTATTCTGCATCTTGTAAGGGTGGTGGCTGGAGTTGTCATGGTTTGTTACCCATGCCTGCTTTTAGCAAGGCTGGGAAGGAGCAGACTGTAGAAGCACACGCTCATTTAAGTTGGAAAGCACCTCAGGAGGTTGTTAAACCACTACACCAGTGCAGCACCTCACTCATAGCAGGACCAACTAGATGGGGGTGCCAGAGGCTGCATCCTGCCCAGTTCTGAGCATTTCCAAGAACAGGGTGTCCATGGCCCCCCTGGGCACATGCCCTAGTGTTTCGCTTCCCTCAGAATGAAAACAGGTTTCCCAGTTTTTAATTGGATTTTTTTTTTTCGTAATCAAAGTCTGTTGCCGCACATTCTGTCTTAGTGCACTTCTGAAAAGAGCCTGCCTCTGTCTTCCCTAAATTCTTCCATTAGGTTGCAGAAGACAACATTTAGATTCTTGCAAGCCTTCCTGTGCATGAACAAACCCAGTTCTCAAGTTTCTTTTCATATGTCTTGTGCACCAGCCTCCTTACTACTTTCGTGGACTTGGCTCTCCAGTATTTCCAGGTGACAGGCAGATGGAGAAGTTGGATAGTAAGTTTGTTACTAGTGCAGAGAAGTGCCCTGTAATATAGTTTCATGAAAGAATTTACTCTTAGGTACTGTTTTTCCCCTTGATTAAAAGAGAATTTAAGCATCCAGATAGGAATGAGGAATTGAAATTCTTACATGACTGGGATGTTTGTTACAGTGAATTGTCAAGTGATTTCTGAGAAGGCCGGAATGATACGAAGTACTGGAAACCTAAATGTCAAAGGGCCTAGAAGGGCTTCTGTCACAGAGGAGATAGTAATGCCTCGTAAGTTACGGTCAGTAGAACACACTTTAGAAAGGTATATGGAGCTCAGGTTTTACAATATTTACTAATTAGCTATATCATAGATCTTCTTTGTTACTTTCTAACATGGAATTGCCGTGTTATCATGTAGCAAGGCACAGCCTTTTTGAAATCATTGAAACATTTTGGTTGGAAAGGACCTTCAGAAGCCAGTGGCCCACTCAAAGCAGGTATGCCTGCTGAAATACACCGGCTCTCTTCAGCTGAGTTGTGTTCATGTGGCCCCTTGCAACCTTGTGGTGACCACAAAGCTCTCACGGCTGCTTACGGAGGGAGCAGTGAGGGAGAAACCAGACAGAATGCCCTGAAAGGACATCGCTGCTGGTGGGCTGAGGGAACCGAAGTAAATGCTACTCTTACTCTTAAATTATTCTCGTTTTTCTTAAGACACACGAATACAATGACATCATGTATCCTGCCTGGACGTTTTGGGAAGGAGGACCAGCTGTTTGGCCAATTTACCCAACCGGTTTAGGGCGCTGGGACCTCATGAGAGAGGACCTCAGAAGGTATGTTTTAGAAATGAATATTTTGGGGGAGGCTGAATGGAAAACAAAAATCACAGTGAAAGTCATCTAGCATTGAGCAGCATTAGGGCAACGTTGAAGTCTTAAGACCGTAGGTCTGTCAGTCTGTTATCTGTCCTGCTGCCTCATTAACTACGTACAGCCTATCTGCTGTATAAGAACTCTCCATGGAAACCTTGGATGATGTAACTAAAAGTTATAATTAGCTTCCCTATTTCCAACACTTTAGTAAGGAATGCAGAGGACAAAGTATGCGCATTGGGCTGTCAGGGCGAGATTACTATCATTTTCAGTGGAACAGGGTTTGTCAATAAAGCAGGAGTTATCTTTTGCCTGCAGAAATCTCCCCTGACACATAGAAATATTTTTCTTTGTTTACACCTGCTTCTCTAGGAGCTGTGTTTTTTTTTTTGTTGTTTTTTTTTTTGTTTGTTTTGTTTTTTTTTTTACTGAAGAGGTGATCCAGGCTATTTGTGTAAGCTTCTGAAAGGGTAAAGGAAAGCCTTCTTTAGGTCTGCTTTTACTTGAGTATTGTACAATAGAGGAATCTGGAATCATTCCCACAAAGCAAGAATGATTACTGTGCTGAGAGTAAGACAGAATATGTTTCTGATTGGGAGTCTTCCTTTTCACAGGATTTTTGACTATTAGCAGAGTAAGCTGTTTCCCCTGGAGAGTGACAAATAAAGTATGTAACAGTTAATGAACATGGAAACGTAACAAGAAAAAAAACACACAATACCTTGATGTGAAACAGTTAGCATGAGCGTGTGAGGTTGAATGTTTCCTTCTACAAAATCCTAAGCCAAATGTCCTATAATATAATGCAGTGAAGGTTCAAAGTACTTGTTTATCCTTGCTTCACCACTGAGCCCCGCTTATGTCACTGGGTTACAAGCAGATGCAAAGCTTAACCTGCACGGATCAGGCTGGAGATCAGGATGTCAAGCCAGGTGCAACAGAAACGTACAACAAACAGCTCCCTAGAGAGAGGCAGGCGACTGCATTGACAAAAATAAAGCGTGTGAACAGTTATTTTGAAGAGCTCACAAATTCAAATTGAAATTTATTTGGGGAAATGACGAGCCCCTGTGTTTTCAAAACATGGGGCTTTTTTATTTCTAAGTGGGAAATGACGATGGCTAAAAACTCTGTAGTCATTTTGCACCATCCATAGTCAGCGAAGTAGAGAAAAATAAAGCAACAATGTAAAAAGTGGATTAAAATTTTAGGTTAAATTTAGTACCCTTAAAGACTAATGTTTGGTAGGTGTGTGTGTGTGTAATTTATTGTTTTCACTGAAAAATGTTCCGAAAAGTAGCCTGTATCATGTGGTCTTGACCACAGTATTCGCAGGAAAACATATTTCATTGGATCTGGCAGAGAAATTTTCCTGCTATACTGAAGAAAATGATTTCCATCAAAAACGAAGAATTGTAAAATGAGACCATGCTGTGAAAACTGATGAGATTACTGTTTCATGGTTTTATTAAATCATTTATTGCCATGTATAAACAATATTTCAGATCTGCAGAAAAATGGCCATGGACGAAAAAAATCTCTAAAGGATATTTCCGAGGATCCAGGTGAGCATATCTTCCTAAACAAGTGTAATCTAGAATATCTTCTTTAAAAGTATGGAAAGTGAGACATTTTCTACAGCTAAATTTCGCCACAGTAAGACTGGTTTGCAACTAGTTTATTATAGTAAGCTTAATGTTAGAAACAGAGGTTATTATGGATTTGCTGCTTTATTTCTTAATGAGTCAAGTTTCTTAGAACCAGTTCTTTTGTTCTGTGAAAGGAACTGCAGGTGCATAATGTAAATCTAAAGATTTGATACTGATGAGCACGCCTCTTGCCAATGTGAATACTTTATTCTCTGTGGAAGTGCTTATCAGTGAATCAACAAGTATTCTTCTGTTAGTTACCCGAGTGATGGGGGTTAAGAGGATAGATTATTTTTCTCCCCAGAGACAGTTTGAACCATATTAACCGCTGCTCCTCTCTGTTCCTCCAACATCATTGAGTTTCAGGGTTGGACTTGACATCCTGCTATTAATAGGTAGGTTCAGGAGATGATGAGGAGTGAGCCTCGGGGATGTCATAACCTTGTTTATCGGTAGGGGTCAGAGGGATCAGATCTGGAGATGCTTACCATCTTTTAGCTCTCTCTGACTTAGGGAGCTGAAGTATTTGGCACCCGTCAGGGTAAGGCCTAAAGGAAAGAGCATCTCTGCTGATATGTCCTGGGAATTGCTTAAATAATACCATTAAACGTTTACTGTTTTTTCATAAGTGAAACAAAGAAATGTGGCTTCAGATCATTTTTCTTCTGCTAATATACCCTTGGACAGATGTCTACTGTATGGTAGGCACTCAGTAATGTTTTCCGGGGACACACTGAGGTCAGTTCCATAAAGAGGCAGGGTTTCGAGTCCTGTAGTTGGGTAGCTGTGTCAGGTGAGATGGTTTGGCAATGACTGAGGTCATTTCTTCTGCAGAACAAGCCCTGAGAGAGATCCCCTCATTCTGCTGTCCCGAGAAGACCCAGAACTCGTTGATGCTGAGTACACTAAAAATCAGGCTTGGAAATCTGAGAAGGTGAGTGGGTGTTGCCTCTCCTCTGAGCATGAGGGCCAGAAAGGGTAGCATTGCAAGATGGCTTTGATGATTGAGATGCATCTTGTTGGAAAGCTGAGTGGTGTAGCATGGGGGAGGCTTGCAGGTCTGTTGAGGGTAGGGCTCTCTGGTGAATGAAAGGAAGAGTCTCTAGAGCCTGCCAGGACCACCTTTTTTTTTTTTTTTTCTTTCCATCTATGCTTTTTGTTGAAAAAAGCCAGCACAGATAAGAAAATGAACTTATGCCAATCCCCTCCTCTCCCATTACTGAAAAATTAGCCAACTTCCCCTTCTAGCCCCAAGCTGCTTGCGTGTTGCTGTCAGTCTTTCTAAACCTTTTTCTGTCATCCCCATCTCTTTGTCTTGCTGCTGATAGTGTTCTGATAATTGCTGCTGGTAACTTTTTAGCTCCATATTAGTGCACAGTCCAGCTCTCTCCAGACACTCTTGGCTAATCCAGTTACACTTGGCTTCACAGAGTCCATTGTCCCAAGCTGTTTTCAGCTCTGTAGCTGCCAACTAAACATTATCATTTAATGTGTTTGCACTGGCATTTGCTTACAGGCAATGTGTAATTTACTGAACTTTTTTTTTTTTTCTTGTTTGAAGGGCTCCAAATTCTTTATAATACTTCTAAAAGCCCACCAGGGAAGGTTTTCTCAGAAGTGAGATGGAGAGCTTTGAGGCTTCAGATTTATTTGTAACTGAGAAGGAAAATGAGTTTGAAATAACCATATAAAACTTACTTATTTTTTTTAATTCTCTTTACTTTAAGGACACCTTAGGGAAGCCTCCTGCAAAGGAAATTCCACTGGTTGATCACTGCAAATACAAGTAAGAATTTTGAAAAGTAAAGCTGTTCAAGGGCTATGGGCTATTTCTTTCCTTGCATGGTGCATCGTCTCAATTTATTTTAAGATCTAATTCCAGCAACCAGCTCTGTGCAGACAGGGAGGTTTGTGAACAGACATAGAGCAGCTGAAAATTTGGGAGCTTACTGTGGCCTGTGTCAGTGTCAGCTTTCCCCTGTCAGGTCAGGAGAAATAAAGTGCTTTGGGGAAAGTAAAGATCTTAGATCACTAATTAGCATATAGATAGAAAATACGTTTACTTTTACGTGTTTTTTTTTTTTGTTTGTTTGTTTGAGAAAAACTTTCTATAAATTTTTCTTTATGTTCCTATATCAAGCTGTGAGTTCAAAATTGTTGCATTTTGGTGCTACGGGGATAGCATTAGTGTCTTCGAGGACATAAGGAAGGAAGGAATCATGTCTTCATATGCATATTGGTGCAAGGGTTGCTGTTGAATGTATATAGTAAAAGAGAAAACCTGGAATATGACTGAGCAGATATAGTACTGATTCATACTTTATATGTTGCTTGGGAGAATGTGGTTTTGATTTACAAAGGATTTTATTTTTTAACTACTTTGGGGAGGCTTTGTTAGTGTAATATTCTCGTGGCTTTCTCTGTAGAAATACAGACTTGGCTTGCGTGTGCTTGTATGTCTAATGTTTTGATTTTTCTTTTGCTTTAAAAGTTTGCATTTAGTTGCAATTCCACCAGCTAGAATGTGCTGTTACAAGAGCTCAGTCACTTGGCTGAAGCTGTGTTTTTGTGCAAATGTGATTGACTTGTCTCATTTTATATTTCACTAGACTGTTGCCCAGATTTCTCCCTTCTGTTACACATAGGCTTCCCCAAACTCCTGATGCCTCCGCAGCCCCTCCATACAGTGTGGGCCAAGACATTCTCTCACACTTTTGTCATAGCCCCCTTTAGGAATAATCATCAATAGCTGTTGTCAGCAGCAGCATATGGACTCCGTGGAGTCTGTTATGGGCAACTGTCCCCTACAGTGGTCCCGTGGTGTATTATTGACTTCAGACTGTCATTGGGAAAACACAGGTACGAAAAGAGGGGCTGTAATCACACTACCTAACCTAGAAGCCGCACCTCCATCTGTCCATGGGCTGTGAGACACAGTGTCTGGTAGGCTCAACAGGAATTTCTCACTGTGTCCTTCAGTGCTGTACAGAATTGTATACAGAAGTCTGAGAGCAGCCCTTAGTGACTTGGATGAGGTTACAGGCGATGGGAGACACAGCTTGAAATGGACAGAGGCATTTTCTTGCTTCCACACCACTGTTTACGTTGTTGTTCAGTTAGTGTGCTCCTCATCCCTGCCTCAGGCTCCTATGTAATACAAGGAATGCAAAATAATATCAGATTTACTCCCTTTCACTTACTGCTGAACCAAGTTTAGCTATAGTCCCCATCTCACCCAAAATAGCTGTGTTAAAGGGAGAAATCCCCTCCCCCAGCCCAAAATGTTTGACTTCAAAGATTAGTTCCATGTACTGCAGGGTTTTACCCACAGGAAAAACAGCTTTCCATATAATTGGAGAAACATGGGTATGAAAAAGCAAGAAAGCAAACAAACAAACATGCCTCTGAGATACAGTTTGCAAAGCAAAATCTGTCCCCCTCCCCCAGTCAAGCCCATTTTACTAACTTGGCAGAAAATACTGAAAACAAAATTGTTGATTCTTTGTTATCTGCAAAGTCCATCTGTTTTGTGCTAGCCTGTTTAACCTCCTAGGGTTACATTCCCAAGTTAATATGAAACAATTAGATTCAGATTAAAGCAGGATCCCAGAAGAAAAAAAAAAAGAAAAAAAAAAAAAAAGGCTGAATAGATATGTCAAAGAAGAACAATGAAAGAAAAAGCTCATTGCAAGACAACAGAATTGGGAAAATCTCCTCATGGGAACAGAGTCTCTGGAGCAGCGTAGAGTCCCAGGAGCAGCATCCATGTTGTGACCTTCCATGCCTTTCTGGCTGTGGTCTGTGAGACAAGCCTTCGTTGGTTTTCCATAAGCAGGTGTCTTTGTTGGAGGTAAAACTTCACTTGTTAAGTTTTGATAGGCACTGGAAACTCTCCTAGCACCTCCGTAACTCCTTTGCAATGAGGAGCTTCAAATAATTGTGCTCCCTCTTTTAGTGAGAAGTGCTTAGCTTGGTGTGAGAGAGATCCCTATGCCCTCACACGTTCCCTGTGAGAGAAGGTTGATCACTATTCAAAGTCCAGTTTCTTACTGTCTTTCTCCATAAAATTACAGATGTGATCAGTTCTTCTCCTTTCTTCTTTTACAGGTATCTGTTTAATTTCCGGGGAGTGGCTGCCAGTTTCCGTTTGAAACACCTCTTCTTGTGTGGTTCGCTCGTCTTTCACGTCGGAGAAGAATGGTTGGAGTTCTTCTACCCCCAGCTGAAGCCTTGGGTCCACTATGTCCCAGTCAGATCAGACCTCTCTGATGTCAGGTGTGAGACCCTAAGTGTGCTCAGCAGGGCACTGCATGCCAGGGGAAAACACTGCTGCATTTTATTTGGTTTGTATTACATGTACACTAGGAAGAGCCTCCACTCATAGGCATCAGTCAAATGCTCTTGGAGGTCATTTTCTTCTCTCTTTATTACCACACCTGGAGAATCTTTTGCATGTGGTACTTACACAATACAGTTTCACTGGGGTATGTAGGTCTCAGCCTCACTGAAATCAGCAGGCACTACATCCTTAAATATCTTTGCAAGTGGCCACTGCAACATGGATAAGGAGAAGAGGACCATATTACTGGGCTAAAAACATGTCAGCTCCTGGATTTCAGCATGCTGTCCAGGACTTACATGGAACAACTGACAGTGATAAGTATCTTCTGTGCACTGAAATGAGGAGCACCAATCCCTTGCTCAGCTCTAAATCTTTAATCTCATCCTCCACAATATTTTAGCTAAGTTTAGCAATAGTTCTCCACTGAACTAGTTGTTTCATAGCATTTTTTTTGTTATTTTAGGGAGCTGTTGCAGTTTGTAAAGGAAAATGATAACATAGCACAAGAAATTGCAGAGAGGTAAGTCGTGTGTCCTTTCTGTCTGTCAAGCACTCTTATCTAAAACATTTTCTTAGGCAGCTTTTGAAGGGGTTACCTGTCAAAGACAGCCTGGTATTAATAGGGTAAAGTATATTTTTCTTCTGCAATAACAGCAGGAGGGTTGGAAGACTTAATACAAGCAGGGGGAACTGGATAACAAGATTATATGTTTAGGTCTTCGGTTCAGATGTGACCCATGTCAGGAACCCCACTGAAAGCCATCAGAAGTTCAGAGCTTTCGTCTCGGTGTGAAGCGAGTTGACCCCTGGGAACTGTGTCTGCATTATAACTATTATATACCCAGGCCGGCAGGGACTGGCTTCTGAAGCAGCAGGCACCACTGTAGCTCAGGCTGTATCTGATACGTGAAATCTGATATTTATTATCCCAGATAACAAATACCATCTTGAGGATAACAAAAGCACTGCAAGTGTCAGAGCTATGAGACTGAATGAAAGTTGTGAAATTGAAATAGACGGTACAGAGCAATGCGTGTTGTTTCTCATTTGAAAAAAAGCAGAGGAGTGAAAGTTGATACACATATAAAACAGAACCAAAGACTCTTGCAGGAACTGGAAATTGGTTCTGACTGTGCCTTGTGTGTCTCTAGGGGACGCCAATTCATCACTGAACACTTGCAGATGGAGGATGTCTCTTGCTACTGGGAGCATCTGTTGTCAGAATATTCCCAAGCCTTGACTTACAAAGTAAAAAGGAGGAAGAACTACAGTGAGATCACTTCTGAATGGCCAAAAACCGAACTGTAGAGACTTCTTCATTTTTCTCTTCAGCTCAAACTGATCTCTGGAAATCTGAAGATTGGTGTATCTTCTTCCTTGTTCTTAGATCTATTATCCTTTGTACTAAGACTACAGAGAACAGCAATAGGCTAACTTGAAAATTGTTCCCACACAGCCATGCAGTGGGACCCAGTTACTGTTGCCGTAAGAACATTAAGTAGGATGTTGGATTATGGCTATTTAGTGGGGTTGTTATGCCTGTGCCTGGAAGAGCATAGTTAGCATTTGGGACTTTGTTACTACCTGTCTAAGAATGATCCTAAATCCCATTCAGTTAATGAGATGCCTTCATGTTAAATTTACTTGACCTTTTGCTGGGTCCTCTGTACTCACAGGCAAGGTAGTATCCGCTACGCTCAGCTGGGAGATGCACATCTGTTTTTGGCAGTGATCAGTGTTTTCTCATCTGTGTGATGACACTTGGGATATTAGAAGTTCTCTGACAGAAGCAGGTGCTGGGATTTGGGGTAGCCTTTTTAGATAGCTTATAGCTTACTTTTCTGATGTTTGTGTCAGGTTTTTAAAGAGGTTGATGGCAAGGCTTTGATGGGCTGTTAAGAGGACAAATTATCCTTGCACAGATAAATTACCTACCTCATAGGAGAACGTCTGGTGATGATAATGTTACCACAGTACTTAGCCTGAGTAGCAGACAGTCAAGCAGTTGAGATAAGCAGTGTTTGTCCTCTGTTGTGGGGGCAATGAGGTGGATGCATGGCTGTGCAAAACTGAGCCCCTGTTAGCAAGCTCTCACCAGTCCACTGGCCAGATGTCCTGGGACCCTTAAGAACCTAGAGGAAGTATACACAGAGGTAGATTCAGCTCTTAGGTTCTTTTTCTTTTTTTTTTCTTTTTTTTTTTTTTCTTTTATTTTTCCCAGATGTTCACAGATTCTCTGCTCTGATCCCCTTCTGCAACCTTACTAGGGTATTTTACTTTAAAGGGGGTAACACCTCTTCACTCCATCATCATCTTTTCTTTCACCCAGCTGTTATGTTCCTTTTCTGATCTTCCTCAGTCTGTCTGAGGGAATGTCTTCAATCACACAATGGCAGCTATTCGTGATACTATTCATTTTAAGTTCAAGTCACAGGTTCTTTAGGCTGACTGTATTTATGCCAACTACAGGCTGCTCAGCTCATAAGGAGTGCAGTTTCTAAAATGCTCTGTTGCCCCTGAACTGAGAGGCCTGGTATGAAGCAGCACATTCTCTGGCATCCAGATAGGCTTAGTTTCTCCTACTTACTGTTTGCTCGGTAATGTCAAAGCCTTGTATTAAAACAAGTTTTCTAGTGGCAAAGAGCTAGACTGTGCTGGTTCCTAGCCTGTCTAGTCCCCTTCTGCTGTGAGCTGCTTGCCCTTATGCTTTGGGATCACTGCTCCTTCTGTGCTGCAGCTCGTCTGTGTGAGCAGGGTCAGAGTGGCCGCTGTCCCAGATATGTCCTTTGGGTGTCAGTGGACATCTGTCAGTTGAGCACAGTCCTTGGCACTCCTGGCATGTGGGTGCTCAAGTCTTCAGAAGCTGGAGTGCAGAGAAGCAAACTGCTCCTGCTGGCCTGAGCCAGCAGCGTGGGATCCCAGTGTGGCCTCTGCAGCCCCGGTGGGCTCCCTTGGTTATGAAGGGAGCCCACTCGTGTCATAGGAAACAGCACAGTAATAGAAGGGATGATAACAGCTCATACTCTTGTCTGTAGTCAGTTTGGATCAGAGAACACGCTACCAAGGACAATAATGCCGAGTACATGCACAACACGAATGCATTTGGAGGCCTCAGCAGCACTGCCAGCCCCTGGTACAGGGAAATAACTGCCAGACCCAGTAGTCAAGCACCAGCTGCTGGAGCAGCGCACCACTTGTGTGACCACTGGCTGGGTTCTCCCAGCGGGCAAAGAAAATAAATTAGGGTATTAAAATAGCTTGGTTTCTGAGGAAGAGTTGTATAAGAGTGGAAGGGGTTTTGTGGTCTTGTATTCTTAGCCAATGAAGAGACAGCAGCCTGAGAAACTGAAACAGCAATGTATACTTTTTTAAAACCATTTTTAGTGATGTGCTTTTGGATTAAAATAACCAAAAATGAAGTCTTGTCGGATGCATCATTTCTTAATCAGAATGGTAAGAAAAGGTCTGGATAGCCCCCAGCTGTTTCACCAGAGAAGGTGAAGCGTGTCTTTCTGTTTTTTCCTCTTCGACAGTAATATCTGGGGTGTCTCAGTGGAATCTGTGAAATACTCCTGTCCAAGCCACCACTGCAAGTCCTGAGTGATGCTGACTGAAAACTTTTCCTGGTGGACAGCTTGCACGGGCTGGGCACTTCCCAGCCTGCTTCCCTCCTCGCTGTACCACAACAGCCGCGACCACTCGATCCCCCGGCCGCCGGGCTTTGTAAACAGGACAAGGCCCGAACTGGCCGGCGGGTCCCTTGTAGAGGTGCTGGGACCTCCAGCAGGGCGCGGACTCGTGTGGAGGAGAGGAGCCTTCAGGCTGGGAGCCCCCCGGCTCCCCTCCCGGCGCCTCAGGGGGCGGGCGGCAGCCCGGGACCGAGCCGTGCCCCGCCGGGCGGGCAGGGGGCGCTGCCGCCGCCCCGCAGCGCCGCGGCCATGGCGGGCGGGTTCGGGCGCCCCGCGCCGCCGCCGGAGACGGGCTGGGAGCGGCTGCGGGAGCTGTGGCGGCGCGGGTGAGGGGGCCGAGGGCGGCCCCGGGGCGGGGGGGACCTCCCCGGGGTGGCGGAGGGCGAGGCTTGTCCCGGGGCTGCCGCCGAGCCCGGGGAGGAGGTGGCGTGCCCGTCCCTGCGGGTGCTGAAGGAGAGGCTGGAGCTGGCGCACGGGGACGTGGCTCGGGGGGTGACGGGGTGGCCGGGGGCGGCGGGGCCGGGCGGTCGCGGAGCGCTGCTCCGAGCCTAATGCCGTGACTCTGCGGTTCGTGCCCTCGCAGCGATCAGCAGCAGTACCCGGAGGAGGTGGTGAACATCGTCAAGTCGGCCTTCACCGGCGGCGTGGTGGGCTGGGTGTACGGCGGCGTGCCCGCCTTCCAGCAGGCGCGGAGAGCCTTCATCGAGCGCAGCCAGGGCGAGCTCTTCCAGAACCGAGCCGATGCGGTGGTAGGCACCTCGCCACCCCGGCCCCGGGGATGTGACCGCGGGGAACGGCACAGCTTGCCCCGAGGGATGCGCTGGGCATCTCCTGCCCCCACAGCGTGCTTGTGGGCCCACAGTTCCTCAAGGAAAGGTTGGGCGAGTTGGCCAAAGCCAAAGCCTGATAGCATTGGGCCGCTTGGCTTACCTCTCACAGGCGCTGCCCCACAGAGCCAGACACAAAATGCAGTCATATAGAGACTGAAAGCCGTCTCCAGCGCCCACATGCTTGCAGGGCGCTCACTGCCTGCCCTTCCTCGTGGGCAGGCCGGGTGTTTGTTACCTGAGTTATTTGGAAAAAAAAAATCCTTAAAAATCTGCCTAATTTTACATCCATCCCTATTTGGATAGGGTCCCTGACTTTGCTTTCTACAAGGCGTTAGTGTCAGACTATACTCAGTCCTGCAGACTGTCCTTTGTATGTGCACCAGTGCGAAGCACTTACACCATAGTCATGGGAAAAGAGAATTTATTTTCTTTCTTGATATCAGCTGCAATATTTTTAATTATTATGAAGCTTCTTTTTACTGCAGTTTTTAAAAAGCATCTTATTGTCAAACTTCGAAGTGCCAGTGCTAAGCTGTAGAGCTTGATGGCCTCTTAACACTTTAACGTAGAAGGTTATTATTTATGTATTTAAAATATATCAATATATATAATATATAAATATAATACAATAAACATAATAAAATACTATATATAATATAGTATATATATTATATCATTATATTATATTACATATATAATATGTATATACATATATAATATATATATATAATAAATATATATTATATATATTGTAATATATCTTATTATATAATATTATATACTAATATAATGATACATAATATAATATTTATATTTATATAATATATATAAATAAAAATATATATATCAACTCATAATAATTAAAAACTAGTTACCAGTTTGTCCCCTCTTCTCTATTAGTCTCCCATATCATTCTCAGAAAGCTGTTGCTGTCTCCCCCAGATGTGTTGCAGCACATGTTGGTCTTTAGTAAGACCAAGTTGACATTACAAACTGGATTTAATTAATGGTTTTCCTGTTCATGGCTGGGATGAACATGAGCTCCCTTTCCTCTGACGAGGGTTGACTTTGTCTGTACGGGTCAGGGTGCCATTCCCAGTGGTTTGAGTGATGTCAGTCTCACAAACCATCACCTGTACCCTGGAATACAGTGTGGTGGTGCTGGTAAAAAGGAGCAGGTCTGTGACCAGTAACCTTTCTCCTCTCTTGCTCTAGCAATCTGCGCATCGTGCGGGTCTCAGGAGTTTCATCCGCTATGGCTGGCGCTGGAGCTGGAGAGTAGCAGCTTTTGTGGCACTATTCAAGTAAGTGTTTCCTTAGTAGTAATAGTGGGAGGAAAAACTGGCTTAAGTTTGAACATCAGCAGCAAGGAGCCTTCAATGTGTGCAGCTTGTTCGGAGACTGCTCATTACATCTTGAGGCTCAAAAGACTGTGTTAACAGCGAGTCTGATTGATAAGGTGGAAGTATGAGGAGGATTTAAGCTTTTTTAAATTATCCCAGTACTCTGATGAACCAACACAAAAACAAAACATTGGGAAAGCCCTCTTTGTTACATCTAATCCATACCATTATTGATTTGAACAGTGCTCTTCCCAGTACTTACCGGCTTATGTCTGCTTTTGCTTTATCTCTTCAGTTTGATGTATTTTCACATTTTTATCTGGGAGAGTATTACAAAGTGTTAGCTGTTCCAGAACAACTTTCTATCCCACGCTAATTTTTCTCCTTTTTGTTATGTCTGATTACTCCTAGTTTGTATACAGCAGCATTACTCACAATTCTTTGTGCTTGTCCTCAAGTACTTGCAGATGATTGTCTTGTTACTACGCAGTCATTGATCATCAGACATACCATATGTACGTACCACTTTAGTCCTTCAAATTTTCCTATGCAAATAATGCACAGATAGTGTTCCACTTCTCTGATTTTTCTCCCCAGGACGTGTCAGTGTATTTCTGACATTAAAGTGTCAAACTAGGCATGCTCTTCCTAAAGCCCTTTAAAACAAGCAATATCTCTTCCCTGGCCTGGAAAATGGTAGATATTCATGTAGTTCTAAACCTGTACTAACTGTATCTTTAGGTATGTTGTGTTCAAGATCCCCTTTAGGTTTTCAGATACCAGTAGTATTGACTAGCATTTTTTCCCAGTAAGCTGGCTTTATATTTCTGTCTTTCTTCCTAGTTTTGTACCTTTCTGTATTTATTCCTTGGTTTCTCTTGTGTTTTGTCTCCTTTTGCTGTGGTATCTCTTCTTAGGTTTCATTAGCATGCTCTTTGCTTTCTCTCAGGACTTTTGATTACTTTGGATCTTTCTGCACTAGACGTGCAACCTCACTGTTGTCCACCAGGTGTCTCCCCTGCAATCAGATCCATCGTCCTTTTTCACTACCCCTTTTTGTAAAAAGCTTTGAAGGGAGATGTTTGCCACTCAGTGTTAATTGTTTCCATAAAGTCCAAGTTGAAGATTTTGTCCTGCAGTTGTGTGAATTTCAAGTTACCCATTTTAAAGAGAGATTGTAAGCTTTACATGTACAAAGGCAAGGCTGACATGACAGTGTTGATAAAGAGAGGAAGATTGCTCTTGATGTCATGCAGAGGCTTGCCGATATGCTGGGAAGGATGCAACTACTGAACTGGGAACAGAGAGTGGTTTGGGGCTTAGTTAATGTGTTTGGAGGAGATGGTGTGTCTATCCTGGCTGGAAACCTCATGCTTCAAGAGCGAGTGACCCTGCTGATGCCACAAGTATGACTTAGCTCTGGTGGTAGCTGTATGACTGACTGGCAGGACCTTTGCATTGCTCAGCTCCTTTTAGACTTAAATATATGATGGATTTAAATAAAACTCTTTTATTTACAAAAAGAAAAAAGGCATATCCAAAATCCAGGTCTGGAGGTGGTACTCCCCTGCCTCTGACTGTACAGCTGCATGCAGTGAAGTTACAGAAGTCAAGGCATTTGTGGCTGGTTTGCACATGCTCTGGACAGGTTGGGAACAGGGCAGTTAGAAGCATCCTGAGGGTGGGCTTAATGAAATCCAGCTTGCTTTCAAGCTGTGGTTTGCTACCTGCCCTGTTCACGTGTAGCTGCTGACTTCTTCTGTGCCTTATCCTTCCAGCTCTGTGAGCGCCAGTCTGTCTGCGTACCGCAATAAAACCACCATCGGTAATTATGCTACAGCAGGAGGTGAGACTGCTATACCTTTGTGTGCTTCTCTGTTTTGGAGCAGAAGTCGTAAACAGAATATCCTAAGCAGGAATCCATCTCTCTTGGGTTTCAGCAGGTCTCTAGCTTCTGGGGTTTGCTTCCTGTTCTCCTGAGCGCCTTTGTGACTTTGCTCAGCTGTTGTCTGCCCTTGTAACAAAGATACCAGTGCTTTTCTGAAACCATTCGGGAGTTCTGTGCTTATTAGTTCGTCTTAAATATTTGTTGGAGTTCCTGTGTGAAAAATGCTTGCATGGCCTAAATGCAACGTGTAGTGCATAACCTGCTCTTTCAACCACCTCTTCAGCAGGGAAAGCATTTCTTATTTCCTCTCTTCATAACAGTTCGGTGCACTGTTTATAAACTACCATTTTCGTGCCAAATTTTGCATGTCTCCTTTTGGCAACAGGTAAGCAATCTGCTTGTTGAGTTTTAGAGGCTTTACTGCCCTTGCAGTTGGGTGCGTGCTTTTCTGTTCTTTTTTGCCTTACATGGCAGCTGCTATTATTAGCTGCTGCTGAATAGAAGGGGAAAAAAAAGTGGTGGGGAGATCATGCTCCAGCCAGGAGAGAACTCAGTTCTAATCTCAGAGTTAACTTTGACATTTTAGCATTTCTTGGGGAGTCTTTCTGAACAAGAAGGAGCTTCGTGCAATGTTTTAGTGCAGAGAGCATGCGGATAAAGACCTGGGGAAGTACTGCAACAGCAGCTCAGCTCTGGCTGTTAAAGTGCCTGCTCCTCAGGCTGCTGTGACTGTATGGTGAGGGGCCCTCCCACTGGCCACAGCGCTTGGTTTCTGCTCTGTTAAAAGTGGACGTCAGCTCATGGAGAGCAGAAACGGGGCAGAGCAGAAATGGGGCAGAGCAGCTCCCTCAGCAGGTCTGCCGTGGCTGGTGAGGGGGCTGTTTATGGTTTCAGTGGTTTTGTGTTTTTTAGGCTTCACAGGAGCCCTCTTCAGAATGCACTTGGGCCTGCAAGGACTGGCCAGTGGCTTCATCTTTGGAACGGCCTTTGGGTAAGCTGTGACTGCCGGTGCGGGGCTGAGTCACGGTGTGTGACTGGCATGGTAGGTGTTAGCTGGCAGCCTCCCACACCGAGCCTTGAATCATAGGTGGGTCTGCAGAAGCTTTCTTCCTCTCTTGCCCTGAGGGGCTTCCTGTATTTTTCTTGGGACCTCAAGATGACGACTTTCTCTTCCAGATGCTTAACTGCTTTTTCTTTCTGGATTTATGTTCTGTTTTTCTCAGTAATAAGAATTCAGTGCATCTTTCTGCTGGTTGCGTTAACTACTATTAAATGGGAAACTATGAGGATGAGTTTAGAAATGACTTCCATGTCCCTTCCTTGGCATGGTCCCTAACGAGCCAATTGGTTGTGCAGTTTGACACCTCTTTTAAGGATCTGTGTTGTCTGGGATTAAGGCCAGGAGTGTAAGAGATGCAGCTTCTGGGCTCCCTTCTCAGCATTGTCAGCAACTGCTCCTCTAGCAGCTCCAAACCCAGAACTGAACACCTGAGGGGTGTTGGATGACCTGATGGCAACTTCTGAACAGCAGGGCACCCAGGGAGCTGTCAGCCAGTAGGTTAGCAATCTGTGTAAAAACGAGAAACAGAAGTTTTCATTCTCATTTCACTCAGTGAAAACACAAGTACCTCCAGAGCCGGACAGAAGTTAAGCAGGGCTATGACTGCCGAAATTATGGATTAGGTTATCTGTAGCTGTTGTTTGGGCATGTTAAGACCTTTCACCCCCTTGCCTTAGGTGTGCCTTCTGGTGGGTAAATTCCAAATAAAATATCAGAGGGGCTACAGTGAGTCACAGCTGAAGACAGGCTGCATTTGGTGGCTGACATTAGAATAGGAGTACCTTAGACTGTGGTGTGATTTGAGTACTGGGGAAAGTTACACTTCAGTGATTTGGTGGCTGGCCCCCGCATGCTCCTTTTACTGTTGCCGGTAAGTTATTACTAATGCGTGTCCCCTGGGTGACTTTTGACTTCTCTCCTTCTTTCTCCAGGATCCCTGCAGGGGGCCTCATAATATTCATCCAAAATCTTGCTGGTGAAACCTTGCAGGAGAAGAGAAATCGTGAGCGCAGGGAGCAGTATGAGCAGAAGTTGGCAGAGTGGTAAGGGACAGTGCTGCCTGTTAAGTCTTGTTAGAGGTGTGTCTAGGTCTGCGTGGCTCAAACGTTGAGAGAAACCGTGACATGCTAGGTTTTGTAAACCTCATTTCTGCTCTTTAATTTTTGGTTTGTTCCACGTCAGTCTGTGAACTGCTGATTTAACCTTCCCAGTGTTTGATGATGCTGTTTACTTTGTAGCAAGTTTTGTTCAGAATTTATGCTCCCCACCCCAGTAACTGCATCCGTTTTTCGCTTTTAGATGTCTGAGGAGACAAGCAGGAGAGGTGGATGTGTCTTAATGCACGTTAGTGTTTCTTTACCAAAACTGAGAGAGGGTAGAACTCTTGCTTTTCCTGTTTTGCTGCCTTCCTTCCATTCCCACTAAACAGAGGAAAAAAGAAGGACAGCTGCTTGGGGAGAAGGGGCTGTGACACTGACTGCATGTAAAACTCACAAATTAGTGCCAGTTCTAGAAGAAAATTCTCTCGAAGAGTTGGGATTCTGCAGGGATGCCTTTGTCAGGAATATGCTTGCCTTCTCTTTACCCTCTCTAGGCAATCCAGGCTTAGTGTGACCGAAGTCTTGGGCCAAATGGAAAGCAACACCCTGGAAGGACCACAGATGGAGATAGGAAAAGAATCTAGGAGCTACTGAGTCTTCCCCAAAGTCTCTGTCATAAGCAACTACAAAGTATTTTGATTTTGCTTATAAGTCTTCAATCAAGGGGTCACGGAAGTCTCCTGTGAGTGCAGGTGTATGCATTGCACCTCTGAAAACGCAGTTTGCCCAAAATATTTTTTGTGGACGTGTGTCACTGCACAAGAGCTCGGAAAGGCCAAACCTCTTCCACTTCAGGAAGTGGACGTGTAGACTCTCCAGACTAGCAAGTGCCAGCTAGGTTTGGCTGGGGATGAGGGTAGCCTCAGGGCGTCTTCTAGAACCTATTGCACTGCTGACAATGTCCAAGCCATTGGCGATGTAGAAATACTGAAGGTAAAGGAGCCTGTTAATAGTTCGGATGCTAACGGTACCCCGATTCCAAAAAACTGGTTGTGTACTGGTGTGAGCTGCTCTACAGACAGCACCCGAGGACCCTGCTGTCAGCACAGCACGAGCAGCCCCAGAGCGAGCGTTCTTCCTGCGCTCACCATCGCCTTCCCACACCTGGACTTTGCCTGGCAGGGACCGATTCTCTTTCGCTGATGGTGGTTTCTTCAGGCTTTTTTACAGAAAAACACACTTGTCTCCTTGACTACTGAGGGTATTTCACAATCAGTGCTGAGGAGGGGTGGAGGAGCTGGGAGAGAGAAGGAAATACCCTGAAAAAGACACGGTTTGAGTTCCTCAGTTAAAGTGTGGCTGAGAGGAGCCACAGAAAGGCTCCTTTTTATTTCTGGTGGTCATGGTGGAAGAATTGGCACCGTGGACAGATTTAACAGCAATAAAAAGTTCTCTAACTTCATTTTAAGGTTGGAAATAAGGGGATTGCCTTTGGGGGAAATGACCTTTGGGGTTCGTGACATTCAATAAAGCCATCTGGCAGCGGTGACTGTGTCCATAATCTCTGCATGCTTAGTACAGCGTTTACATTAGAGAAACACACTGGAGTGATGTCCCACGAGAAGGGTTCCATCTAAGATCCCGCCAGGAAGCAAGTAAGCCTGGTGGCAGTGTCAGACTTCCCCTGCCCAGGCGGTAACAAGAACCAGCAGGGTGCCAGCTCTGTTTATTGTTTAGTACCAGAGGTAACTGTAAGACATTACCTGTGAGTAGGGCTGAAGATAGTTCATCAATGGCCCGCACCTAGAAGGGCCAGGCGGCCTACTGACATTCCCTCAAAGCAGACAGAAGTCAGAGTCCTGGTCCCCTTTCTTTTTTTTTTTGTTTTGTTTTGTTTTGTTTTTCTCCTATTAAGGAGAATTACACACAGGCAGGGGGGTTCAGGTCTCCTTCCCACCTACTGTTCCACATGGACGCTTTCCTCTGTTACAGCTAATTACTGCTGAATGAAATCCGAACGGTTGATTCCACAGCGTGTGTTCCACCCACCCAAAACAAATTTTTGGCACAGCTTGCTTCCAAGAAGGTGTTGTGCTTTCTAACTTCTGAAATGATCATTTTATTTCTTTTAAACACTGTGTAGTTCATTTTTCCTTTGAAGAAGTGCATATGATTCAGGGTTTTCATCACCCAGCTTCGATTTCCCTTTTCTGTGTAAGTGAAGGATGTGAAGAAGCAAGCTATGGAGAGGTCTCTGCCTATTCTGGTTTTAAACTCCAAGTACATCGATGTGATTATCCTCTGCCCCCTCAAAAGACAAAGTAGGCCCTTCTGAGTCACATTTTGCCATCGTAGTTAAACAGGAATGTTTTGTCTTTGTTCTCCTTTTTTTTTTTTTTTCTTTTACATCCCCACCCAGTATCCCACACATTTTATTGTCTGTACCGCAGTTCTCATGACATTTAGCTGTGTCATTGCTCAGTTTTTCTCTATGCCTCTCAGTGCCTATTTGATGTGATACCTAAGGAATACTAATTTTCCTGTGTCTGTGACCATTGATGAGGGGCGTTCCTCCTTGGGAGAGCAGTCAGAGCCAAGATGTAGCAGTCCTATGTGTTTTTTTTCTCCATGTAAGGAACGAAGGAGTGCTCGATGTCCTTACGTAGCCCTTTAGCAAGGGGAAGCACAGACTTTCCATCTACATTCAACTCAAGATGGGCAGCCATTTTTTGCTCTGTTTCCTGCTAAAGGTGGTTCCTCATTTCTTGTACTCAAAGTCGCTGTCCAGACTGTGGGAAGAGTTGGTTCAGTGTTCGTCAAACACGAACATAAGTGTTTCCTCACCCCCCACCTCCAGAAAAGCACAATGCAGAAGTTACCAGCTGTCCACTTGCAGGGTAGGTAACAAGTAGCAGGGATGCAGTAGGAACATTTTACGCCAGATTTTGCTTTTGCAGAGAAACTCTCTTTTTGGGGGGAGAAAAGAAAGACCTGCCACACAGCTAAGCTCCTCAGTTAATCCCTGGCAGATCCACAAACATGAGATGTGTGGAAGTTAGGAGTTGGGTACCCGAGTGCTCTTTGTCATCGCTGTTGAGCACACCAAACAGAGTTGGGTCTTGATGCCAGCTGTAGCCAGTGTAATGGTTTCATCAGCCAGCTGCATCACCTACCTTTGTGCTACACAGCCCACGTTTTTAGTAGCTGAGACATGGTGGATGGGGCTTATGAATAATTGAAAGGCTCTACCACTTCCCAGGATGTAGAACAGACATCTTTTATTACTGAGGAAAGGACACCAAGTTCACCATTTCACTTTTAATACAATTAAAGGAGAATTCCTGGAAAAAAAAATGTTATATACAAAATACCTGCGATAAACAAAGCAGCTCACCTGGTACAATGACCCAGATATAAAGCTGAAAAGGTCTCATGGAAACCATTTGTGTGCAATTCACTGAATACAGCACAAAGCAATAGAAAACATGTTTCATAATGTAAGTGCTTAAGGAAAAAAATAAACAACCTGCCCATCAAGAATATAAAAACAAACTGATACTAGACATATTTGTCAGTGAAGGTTTTTGTTTCCTTTTTAAGGAGTTATTTAAAGTGTCACTGGAGTCTGGTGTGATGTAGAAAGGCTTGGCACTGTGCAAAAGACAAACCCTTCTCAAGAGGCCCATGCTATCAGCCAGGAGCAGAAGCAGGGCATGGGACGGTCGCAAGGAAGATGCTGTGCGGGCACCGCTGTCAGGGCTGCAGCGTGGGTGGCAAGGTGGAAACATTGGAAATGATCGAAGTTAAAAAGAGGGTATTAGCCTGCAAGAAGCTGGTAGTTTGTGCTGGAAAGAATAAATGTAGGCTGAAAGAAATGGAAACATGAAAAGCACAAGACCGCATTTCCCTGGCAGCCTTCCTGTGATAAGGTCAGGTTGCTGTTTTGGTAGCGCTGCCTTCTGTGCCACCCCTGTCCTGCCTGCAATGAGTGCACACGTGCAAAGAACATTGGTTCCCTGTCACCTACTGAGGGCCTTGTGGCAAGCTTATCTCCTTTTATCTGTCAAAATCCCCTCAGTACAAATGTTCTGAAGTTCCCATTTCACTTCATAGAATGGGAAGGCAGAAAAATGCTGATGGGGCAGCATGACTCTGCAGGAGTAGAAACAGAGCAGTGTCTTATTTTTCACTAGTGACTCGCCCTGATCCCTTCGCCTCTCATAGCTCAATCCTCTATAAACTGCTGTTAGTGCTCCTGCTTCCTCCAACCATTTTTCTCTCAATATTTACCTGCTAGAAATAAGTGAAATTAATATTTCTGTGCTGCATCCTAGCAAGATAGAGAGTTTGAGCAACAAAACCTCCCACAAAGATGATGGAGTGGCGCTTTCAGACTTTGGTCTACCCTGCTAAAATACGTAAATGAATGAAGCAGTAAGGTAACAGGTACAGCTTGCAGTAGGACAGAACAGAAGGAAAAAACAAAACAGCACTATCATACTTGGGTATAAGTTAGGTTAGCATGCATTGTTAGTATGCATACTCAGGAGTACGAGTTCTCTGAGTTAGGTTAGTATGCATAGTTGCTTAGGAAGCTTGCTGGGGCTTGGGGTTTTTCTCCTCTTTTCCCCTCAAAATGAGAAACCACTTTTTCCTACACAGTAGGCAAGAATATCACCCAGATCAGATGAGTCCTATCCCATGTTAGCATCCTGCAGGGAACTTCCTTCAAGTCCTGGCTGGGTAGAGAGAACGCTGACAGAAAGCAGCAGCATTCAAAGCAAAGTAAATCCCTATGTCACTGTGAGAGACTCCCCCCCAAAAATGGAGACCCATATAACTGTTGTTAGGCAAATGTACAAACACAAGCAGACCCGTATTTATGGAGCAAGGCCCTGACTTAAGTTTCATTCTTGTAGGTACATGTAAGTTAACCGCCGAGTGTTACAGACCTTTAATCTGGGCTTTACAAGTGCATGTAGGAAGCATATAAAACAAGCATATAAGAGCTTGTATACGTGTACACGTGCGTGTGCTCACGTGCACCACCACCAGTGGGGTGGACTGTGTCAGAAACTGAGTAACTTAATGGAGGAGCTGCGTCTTCATACCTGGCTTGGCAGGGCCATCCTTTCAGGGGAGAAAGGTTATGAGAACTTGTGCCACTGCTGTAGGTAAGCAATATTAGATATCTGTTAGGTGTGCCGTCAGTATTTGTCATTCCCTACAAAGTCTCACAGCGCTGAAAATGAGCATGAGGTGTGTACTTCCACCTCGAGGTGCTTTTTCCTGAAAAGTGTGTGCATTATTGCCGCTTTGGGGAAGAAGGAATATCATATCACATATCCGTAATGGTCAAGTCTAAATCCAGACTCGTCCAGCACAAAGAACAGTACTGGCAAATACCGGCGCGAGGCTGAATATAAGGAGTTGTAGCTGCTCCCAGTTGCACCGTGGAGGTGCAGCCTGACTTGAGACTGTGGTGGGGTCTGGGGCCAGCTCTGCATTATTACAGGGGTAGGTGGATGGGGGCTACCTTCTAGGTCTCTGCAGGCCCCCTGATTTTCGTAGAGGCAGCGTCAGAGTATCCCAAACTCTTGCACTGGCGTGCTGGAGCAGCACAATGCTGACGGCATTCTTCTTCTACCTGTTGTAGGAACATGGAGGGTCCTCCCAGTTGGAATTCCAGCAACCCCATTGTAACAGGACCACCCCACAGCTTCTGTGGCATAGGTGGGTTTTTGTATTCGGTCACAAAGGTTATGCTGTCCGTCTTCTTGAGCAAATTTTTCTACTGCTGTCATCCCCTTCCAGAGAGCCAAAGGGTCAACGCAATAAGCATTGCTGTAGAGAACGGTGGGGACTGCAGTGCAGAATACACAGGATAAGAAACCTGAAGGACACAAGAAAAAAAACATTTTACTGATTTTTTCCCCCTTCTTTTTAATCCCATATGTAAGTCAAAATGTTGCAGACAGGAAAAACTGGGATCACCTGCTATAGTCCACAAGAGGGCTCCTATTACAGTAAAACCAGCTGGTCAGAACTAGACAGCTCAAGATGGGCCCTACTCTGAGCTACCGACTGGCACCTGCTTGCTGTGAAAACCTTTGGACCGTACAGAGGTGCCATCCCTCAGCGGAGAGAGGGTGACTAATGAATGTGCTGCCCTATTTAAGCAGCAATAGGACATGGCTCAGTGCATCGCAAAGTTACGAGATTACAGTCTGCTACTGAGGAAGCAATACGTTGCCCTGATGTACAGCTTCCATCCCTGTCCGCAGACAGCAGCTGTTCCAGTCAATGGAGTTGGGAAATAACAGCAGGTTACAAAAAAAAAAAAAATAATGTGTGGAAAACTTTTATGACAAAAGAGGAATGTGGCAGAATGGATTTATCCAGTAGGTGAACTCCCACCCGTGAACAGCACTCACAAAACCCCCCAGGATTCGTGCTAACCAAGGTTTTAGTATCTGTTCCAGATAGGGCCTTCCCCAGAGGAAAATATGAGTGGGTGGTCAAGTTTGGAAATGAGAAAAGTGGCCTGAACGACAGTTTCCCCTTCTTTCAGTCTCAAAAAATTCTAAGCCTTTAGATTACTGCAACACAGCGTGACAAATTCATGACTTCTAGGACTCTACATCTGCTACTCTATGGCATCACCCTGGCAATTCAGCATGCTGAGGGGAGAGCAGGAAATACAGTCGCCTGGATAATGAGACAAGCAGTAACAGTTAGCTGTTAATCTTTCCTTAAGCCTCCTGATTTGGAAAATGTGTTTTTGGAGGACACAGCCCTGAACACAACTGAGTTTTCAAAACAAGGTGTATACAGTCATAAACCCTCGGTAAGCCAGACTGTTCCCCAGCCATTCCTGTACCATCCTTTACAACACCTCATAACAAAAGTAACTCCTTTCAATATTACCGTTTAATATTAGTTAGGTTTTTAATACTAGTGGTTCTTGGGGAAGTCTTAGAGAGGAACAGCAGATGGTATGCTACTCGCAAATGAGTACATTTGTATATAAGTACATCTAACATTTTTCACTAGATAATTTCTAGGAGGCAATGCCCCACAAGCAACATGAGCCTCATCCCATGGTTGGGAAATACCATGAGTCTGAACTAGCAGTAGAGCCCTACCACTTTTATGCTAAGGTGCACACTCATATCAAAACCACGCATGGTTTTGTGAGCTAACATTGCATGAGAATCTATTTTGCCAAGAGAGGAGTGGTGAACAAAATTACCTGCAAATGTGATCTGGTCATACTGATGATGTTTCAGATGTCATTTTAGAGATCGTGGGTGGCTTCATACTTTCCTTCTCATCCTCGTCCATTGGGTCTTGATTCTTAGAACAATGAAAACAGGCTGAAAGAGAAGATCCCTCATTAGCACTTGGAATTCGAAGTCAATTGCCATAACGGGAAGAACTTCTTTACCGTGAGGGTGACAGAGCACTACAACAGGCTGCCCAGAGAGGTTGTGGAGTCTCCTGTGGAGGTATTCAAAACCCGTCTGGATGTTATCCTGTGTAATGTGCTCTAGGTGACCCTGCCTGAGCAGGGGGTTGGACCCAATGATCTCTGGAGGTCCTTTCCAACCCCAACCATTCTGTGATTCTGTGAACTGCAGATCAAAGTGTTTGATGCAAACGTCTTCTTCAAGAAAGTAAAGCAAAGAAAACAAAAGTCTTTAAAATCTAGTTATGCCTATTTTTCCTTGGCAGGGCTCATCCCTGCAGTACATCTGAATATGGTTAGCCCACAGACATAGTCTGATCTGATAGAAAGGTCCATTATATAGAGCTGTTATCTATATAGTGTCATGTGGATAAAACTGTTCACATTAGCACAGATCTAGAATGTCGGCCTGATACAAAGACAGGTCGTCACGTGCTAAGATAATGTCTGTAGGGAAACAATGGTAAAAGGTACACGTTACTAAATGCCGCTTACCAAACTCCTCAGATTAGGGGGTGTGAACCTCAACAAAGCACCTACATGTTTTGGTCACCACCACAATCACACATCTGAGAACCCTTGTTTCCGTTTTGCTCTCTCTTTCTATTCCCTCCCACACTTCAGCTCCTTGAAGCATGGCTTTTCGAGCTCCGAAGTGACTCTGAGCACCACGGCAGCTCCTGGACCAGCTTTCCCTATGTCAGAGCAGCAGAGATACTCTCAGACCTACTCTGAGCTCCCACATCACCTCCTGAAGGGTGATCTGCAGCAACACCAGCGGGAAGCACTCTCAGGACAGACATTTCCCTTCCCAGACAGGTGGTAGTGCACAGCAGCGCCGAAGCGCAGCAAGCTGTACAAACTGGGAAGTTGGTTTGAAACGCTAGCCTTGGTTTCTTACATCTCACATGGTCTGGAAAGTGACTGTGCCACCTGACTCGGCAGATCTGCTCCCTGTGAGTGTTAGGAAAATGGGACTAAAAAGGAGTTTATGCAGCTGAGTCTCCTGACAGTGCAGGTGATGTCATTCTACTGCATTGGTATGCTTCCTGCATCTACCTTAAAAGCAATCTGGTTTATATATAAAAGGCTACCTCAGAATGCTAATAGCAGGAGACCTTTTAATTTCCATCCTGCACTTATTTAGAGACAGATGTTTCAATTCCACTTCATTTTTTTTTCCATAACTAGCAGTTCATTGTCCACACAGCAGCTAACAGCACAGGCTGTGTTGGGTTGTGGTTTTCATGTGTTCAGCATGGTTACTGCTCACCCGTCAACGTGGCTCCAGGGAAGAGCCAGCACTCTGGAGGTGCACAGGTGTGGCTAAGAGGGTTCCTGCCTTCCAGATGCTCCCTTTCTTGGTGATAAAGCACCAAAAGATAATCATCCCAGCCTGATGCAGCGGTCACATTGCTTTTTGAAAGGGTGTGTTTGGCGACGAGGGGAAGAGCACAGCAACACCACCTCCATGCCCTGACTCGTGAGTGACCTTGCTTGAAATTGTAACAGAGGTAACGGAAGACAGGAACATGACAAACTCACGTGTTCCCGAGTGAACCAAGTCCCTGTTGCCTAATGAGCGACCTCTTTCCAGCAGGGGGATGGTTACCGCTGTGACCGTGATGGGCTGTGACGCGCAGACTGGTGGCTTTTGGCCCAAGCGCGCACTGTGTGCTCTCGGTATGGGATTCTTGTCTCCTGCCTCCACTTCCCCAGAGACCTGGCAGAGCTCGATTGGGTGATATTTATAGCACGTTGCACAGCCTGCTGTCTTCCTGCAGGACTGCTTTTCAAAGCTACTAACAGGGCACTGACAGGACGTGTGCTGCTGTTGAGTTTCAGTACCGGCTGGGTGCCAACTTGCCTTTGTACATCCTTTAGATGCCTACCCATGTCTTCAGGGGCTTTCTGGCTAGGCCAGCTTAGACAACACTAGGAGCAACAGCTAACAGGTAAGATTTTTGAGCCACAAACAAACAAACAAATCTGCTCAGCTGCCACCTAACCCTGAGATGCTTGAGGTCCCTTCTGCAATCAAAAAAATCATGGACACGTTTCAAGTTATTGAAAATTTCATAGCATAGGACCTGGCACCTCACCTCTGCTCTTTTTGGACCAACAAAGAGGACAAATCCATGTCTCCCGATTGGGGTTCTTCTAAAAGTGAGATGTCGCTGTACTAAAGTCCTTCCTGTGGCCCAGCACCATACACTTTTGTAACTTTGGCTCTGTGACTTTTCTGAGGGATTGTCCAAGTAGGGTATGTGGACAGATCGATCCCATTTTGAAACTGATAGTGCCCAGCTGTATGTATGGTGATGACTGAGATTCTTGGCATCTTCAAGCATCTTAATACATAAAAATGGACCTTTGTGAATCCAGCTCTGTATACCCCTGTTCTCTGGAAATACTCTGATCTGCAGACAAAACCCCCAACAGCTCTGGACTCTCAAACCAGAACGCTTAGTGCTGCATGTGCACAAAATGTAGGAAAGTCCTGAGCTGGACTTAGGTTTTGTGATAGTAGATGCTGCATTAAAAAAAAAAAAAAAAAAGGAAATGAGAAGAGGTACAAAAATACCTAGTGTGCCAGTACAGTTTCTATAAAAGTGTATTTTACATAGATACTCCATAAACAGAAAGGGACTGTTTCTAGATAAAGGAGCTATACTTACCATGCCTTGGGAAGTATCTTGCTGCTAGGGCGATAGCCAAAAGAAAGATGATAAAGATGATACTTGTAGCAGTAACGACATTATAGGATGGAGGCATGGTAGGGGCAATGCAGTCATTTGTTTTTGCTGAGACAGAAGAAACAAAACATAAGTAAAGGGCCCAACAACATTTTGTCATTTTCATGTAAGAGAAGGTATATGAATTTTGGTGGTTCTGGCCAAATCCTAACTGGGATATCCAACCTGGGATATTCAGCACACATTCAATAAACAAACAGACAAAGCTGGTGCCTAACCTGTAGAGGTCCTCCCATTCCCCCACACTTGCTTTTTGCTGAAATTTTAACACATCCACAGCATCCAATATGCTGGATCTCTGTTCAGGGCAGGACTGAGACAGGCTCATAAGCTCATTTTAAAGAAACTGGTTAGGCTCGGTAGAAAAAACTGAGCCCACATCCAGGAAGTTTCCATTCTTAGTGGGACTCTGCAGTTTTTCTTGCTGCTTTCACCTGGTTTTTGCCTATTTTTTCATCTCTGAATTCACAGGCGATGGAAAACAAGAGGTATTTAATAGGCTGGAGGCGTCAGTCCCATCACAGAAGGAAAAGGGGTTGGGGACAGAGTTCAGTTTCAGCAGATCTGTGTCTTTTTGTTTTTCACTGCTGGAGATAACTGTTCTGCTACTCAAAAATGAGAGTAGGTAACAGGCCATTTGCATACCACACAGGACAACCCTAATTCAATGGAAAGGACACACCAGGTACATGTTCACAGTCTTCAGATTTTCATCTTCTGCTTCTAGTGCAATTAAGCTTCATTCAACTCCTAAGACCCTAGCCTGATCCACTGTACAATCTGGCCCCACTTGTCTCCCACTGTAGGTTTTGCCTCCTGGGTTTACCAGAAGCTATATTAATTCTGTCTAGAACTCTGTGTTCATGGAAAACTCATTTGGCAGACCATTTGCATTGTACCAAAGTGGGACTGGTTACACTTCTTAAAAGCCAAAAGGCAGGGTTTTTGTGGCTGCTGTTCTCATTGCCGATTGCTTCCTTTTCTGAGAACGTGACAACAGTGTATTGTTATTACTACTATTTTTTTTTTTGTTGCTCTCCATTTCTATGCAGTATGGTATTTGTAACCTCCTTCTATTATGATCTCTAGGGAGATTATGCGCTACATTCAGTAATAACCAAAATTCATAAAGCACTAGTTTCTGGCATTCGTCCTGAAACTGAATGGCACCTTTCCTCACAAGCCCCTTTGACTTCAGTAAGATTGATGAATAAGGTACCTTGATGAATAAGGTAAAATTCCCTAGGATAACCAACAGCACTTCACTAGTTTCCCTTGAAGATGCCTGTATCTCTACAGTGAAACCATCAGATCCAGAGACATATTTTAAAATACTTTTTCTGGTAACAACATAAAAAAAAAAAAAAAACAATCCTTTTGGCTTTAAGAATTTTATTGTGCATCTCTTTCTACTGCAAAAACATGTGGACTGTAGCACGCTGCTTTGCCTCATGCTGTTTCCACTTGTCCCTCAAGTTTTTCAAGGCACACACTTACCTATTATTTTATCAATTTTAAGCCAAGCACAAGCAATTTTATCCATATGACTTAACCCTATATTTAATATATGTATGAAAGCAGAATTTTGTCTAGACCACAGCTGATGGTTTCTGTCACTAAAGCAAAAAGAAATACGCTTGTTAAATGAGGAAATTGTAAGCACAGCCTGTGGCATTTGAGGCACACACGTTTCTCAAGTTCCTCCATTCAGATACCTGGTCTGTGTCACGCAGTTGGCAGCAAGACCATGCTGGTACAAACAGGCACTGAATGGAGCCGATCCCAACCTGTGTGAGCCACTGAGGCTGTGGGATCTGGCCGCCCTGTCAACCCAGCTGTGGCCCACCACAGAGCAGCAGGAAGCCAGAGCCATGTCTGCTCACCAGAAACAGCTATAACTGTTCCACCATCCCTGCTGTCTTAGAGCCATTGAAATATTTTGGTGTGCAGCTCACAGGTGGGATCATTGGTTGTCCTTGCATGAACAGGTATACAAACATCTACTGCTTTCTCAAAGAGGCAAATTAGCAGGTTCGGCAAAGCATTTTTGTAATACAATTATGGAAACCTACTTAGAAGCAAACTGGTGGACTTGACAAAGCCATTGTATTCAACGGAGCAAGTGAGGTTGATGTCTTTGGTCACGTTGAGATGCAGTTTCCCAGTGACATTGTACGGGCTGAGGCTGGACTCAGACACCCAGGTTGTATTCCAGACGAGGGACTCGTTGTTGAAGAATCCAGAGATTTTGGGTTTGGGGAAACCTCCATAAGAAGAGCATGTTACCACCATCTCCGTTGATTCACAAGTAGTATTAATGACATTTGATGTTATGTTTGGCTCACTGAAGTCAGCTGAAGAAAGAAAGATTGAGAAACCATTCTGTCAGATTCCCCACAGTCCTGGTCACCCATGGTAAAAGTAAAGACTCCCCCATGGGACACTCTCCCTCTGTGGTAATCTGTTTGGCCTTTCTTGTGCCCTAGCATCCTCCCAGCAGCCTTGACAGGATATAGTGTTGACCTTTGCTTCTTTTCCTTCCTGATCACTATCCCAGGTGTCACGAACTTTGTGATGCCACCTCTCCAGTGCTGCTGTTCCTCTCTGCATACAGCAGTTTGTGGAGCAACAGAGTCATAAGACTGGACTGAATATGAAGCAGTGGAACAAAAATCTGTATTAGAGGCAATGGCAGACTATTTCCTCCCCCCACACACTCTGCACTGTCCTTTCCCACCCTGGAGCTCACAGAGGGTCCATCTCTGGTGAGGGGGAGAGTTAGTCACATGTTGGCCTCTCAGCCACGATGGCCAGTACCAGAATAAATTATAGTTTCTTTATGAGAGCCCCCAGACAGCCCAGCTGAGAGCAAGACCCTGTCATACTGCTAATTGCAAAAATGCATAGCAATCCATAGGCCCTCCTCTGACGAACACAGACCGTGTTCCCACCAGACTTTTTTGGCATTACCATAATTGTTTTTTGGAGCTTTTCCCACCCACCCACACAGCTTGTTCCATGCCCTCCCTCTGCTTTAGATGTGCAAGTGTTTCTGAGGCTTGATGGTCAAATAGGTGAGAAAACAGGTATGGGTGAAGGTGGAGAAAAAGCTGGTTTCATTGTTAGCCTGGATCCCCTTGCCAGTCTGGCTCATTGCATGACTAAACAGCTCCCTACAGCCCCAGCCATGGCCAGGCTACACAGAGAGCTGCAGCATGTTGCTTATTGCACTGCAGAACAGCCCTTTTTGGAGCAGCTACGGTTGTGTCTGCAGTTGCTCCCTGCCTGACTCACACTTTGGCCACATGACTGACAGGACCTGCAGAAGGCAGCCTACAAAGGCAAGGAAATGGGGAGCAGTCCCTTATGGTCATAACATGTCTTCCATGGCCTAAGCTGACCATGAAACCATAGCCTAGGCTACCCAGTAGCTAGTGAAACAGACTTGCTCAACATTGCATGGCCAACCAGTGGCAGACACAGACCCGGCTCTCCTTCCAGGCCCGCTGTTGAGCAATACACTGTTGACATCCAGTTTGACATCTGGAAAGTCCCTTCAAACCTCCCAGTCTGCTTCACCGAAGCTCCCAGATCAGTCATCAGGGCATAACACTGCTCCACCTCTCTCGCTCAGGGTAGCCTGGCTCCAGCTGTGGCAAAGGGAGCTTTCCCTTTGCTGGTTCCCACAATAACTGGTCCCCTCAGCAATACTCTCCTCCACTGCTAGGGAGGGTTCCAGCAGTGCAGCGCCATTTTTTACTTATTGGTTCCCAAAAGGATCACTGAATTTGTCTCATTGCGTGTATGTCCAACATTCATTCACCCAAGTAGGCAGGCAGTGGCCAAACCTCAAGAACTTGTGGTGGCTTTTTTTTTTTCTCCTGACAAATGTTCATTCAAGGTAGGGAATGCTCATTCAGTGGTTGTCTGGAGGATTTCTGGAGCTCTGCTGCTAAAGGTATTCAAATCTGTTTAAATATATATATTTACACACACACACGTTACCAGTATCTCTGCTTTTGGTTGAAACCAACCACGACAAAAACAAGTGGCGCAAGTGGAAAATAATGTCAGCGGAACTTTCTGCAGCCTCCAACAACAGATTCAGATTCGTTTTGAGCAAAGGAACTTGGGTTTTGCCTTTGAGGTAGAAAGCCTCAAGTCTCCAACCTCAGGCCGTGGAGCTGCCGTGCAGCCCGCGCACGGGCCAGCCCCACAGGAGATGCCTCTGGGGCCAAGGAGAAGCAGCACCACCCCGCTCCACCTGTGGCTTGGATGCTTCCCATGCACCGAGGGTCTCAGCTTTGCCCAAAAGACAGCAGGGGGCAGAGGTGGCCCAGGGCACCCAGTGGCAGTGGGACCTGGGAGATGGCCTTTCCCAAGAGGGCGTCATCAAGGGGAGTGTGGTGGTGGGAGAGGAAAGGGCAATTTTCTGTATATGGGGTGGTTTTGGAAGGACGGGCGGAAGGCTGCCTGAAGGGAAATACAGGGGACTTAACAGACTTTCTGGTGCTGTTTTAGGCTTCCCGATGAAAAGCTACCTGCTACACTATGCCTAAAGCTTCAAGGAGTGCCCTTTTCCCCTAGGGGCTGGTGCCAGAAAGCCTCGGGTGCAGGGAGGCAGCCCACCTACCTGTAACAGAGAGGGACACAGGCGCATCACACACAACACGGGGTGAAAAGTCGTGTGAAATTCTGAGGTTCTGAACCACACACTGGTAAGTGCCATTGTCCAGGATTTCCACAGGGTAGATCCACAGGGTGAGGTTCTTGCTGTCCAGCTCTGTCCGGTTCACGTACTGGTTGTAATCTGGGATCTTCTCCCCCTCCGAGTAGGCCAGCACCACCTCCCTGGTGTTCCTCTGCCAGTAGACCCGGTAGTTGCGCAGGCTTTCCGAGCTGGGGATCTCATAGCAACAAGGCAGGCCGACCTTCTCCCCGACTTTACTCTTGACTTCCTTCGGCAGCGCGCAGCCTGTACGGGGGCAAACAGAAGGCAATGAGACAGGGGTGCAGCCCTGGGGCAGGGCCTGCTGTGGAGAGCTCGCCTATCTCAGCTCTGTCTGCACCCCCTTATCTACCTCACCCCTCGCCCCACCTACAGCTTCAGCTCTCCTTGAGGGGAGGACTGCCCGGGCGGTGCCTTTTTATGTGATGCTCCAGCCCTTCTCACGATCGCCAGCAGGCACGCAATGATTTCAGCATGAATTACCAAAAGCAAAGGCAGGAGACTTACTTGCCTGAAAATAAGCTCTGGTGCTGCTTTCAACACCACACCTCAGAGTGAAGAGTTGCCATGATTGTTGGATGAAAGGATAAAAACATACGTGCTCCAGCTGCTGGCTCCTCTGTTCTCCCTTTTCAGAGCTCAGTGTTGGGAAAGTCTCTGCTCTAACTTTGTGGTCCCTGCATCCCAAACATGGCCACAGTGGTTGATTAGACTGGGGGATTTGCTTTTTGATTTTTTTTTTTTTTATAAACAACACACAAACAGCCTTTTAAGATCCCAGAAGCAGCCCTACGATAACAAACTGTGGTTAGAGCCACACTTTTATCATAATATTAACATGGTATTAGCAAGTAAACATTTTTTCCTAGACTAGCTAAAATGAATTAATATTTTTGAAGGCCCATAGGCCTCCCTTGGGATTACCTGTAAACCAGCACAGGTATTCCCAAACTCCCTCCTGGCACTGTGTACAGGTGTGCACCTTCAGTGACAAGCTGGGGCTCTTGCAAGAGGAAAATACACGTTACTGCTGACCTTTGACCAAGCTGGCAGTAATCCCACTGCTTCACATTACTACTTCCCTTCCTCTTTCCAGTGGGTGCTCACAGGCACCGGGCTACAGACAACGCAAGGGAGCCACTGAGCCATGGGCTCCTGCAGCCCTGTGCAAGGCCAGGGCAGATGCGTCCGCCTTTGCCTGGGTCTGTGTAGCCTCTGGGGTGATGCTCATCCCCTGCACACCCTAGTCCAGAAGGCCGGGTTGTTTTGGGGTTGCCCTGCTTGCCTAGGCCTCACTGCCTCAGAACTTATCTCCAGTAGAAGGGGGAGACAGACCGACCTCTTGCACTCCACTGACTGACAGCAGAGAAATAAGGAATCAGGCGGATGCAGAGAAGATTCAGACTCCCTCTTCCTTCCCTGCAGAGACCTCAGGAAACACATCTGAGAGGTGCTGGGAAGGCCCTGAACAGGGAGAGCTCCCTGAGTGCAGTGCCAACCACTGGCAGCTGTGAGCCTCAGTTTAGCAGTCCCGAGCCCTGACAGAGCATGAAATGAGCTCCCACCCCGTCCCCCGCGGCACAGCTCTCCCCGTCCCTCCTGCACGCTTTGTGCCAGCTTCATCTCACCACTTCGCTCATCTTCCAAAGGAAAGGAGGTGATAGTTTCTGACACGATTTCCCCCCACCTGTACTTCCCCTTACAATGCATCGTAGGCATGACTACAGCCAGACTGGGGCACGGCGCGGGCCCACTCAGCCCACTGACCTGTGGCAGAAAGCCACTGGCCCAAAAGCATAGAAAAAGCAGTTCTTGCACGCTACACGGGATGAGACCTGGCATACCCCAACATGTGGCAGTCACAAATTTAGGGGCTCCCTGACGTTGGCAGCTTATTGCTACTGCTGGAGCTATCTTCCACAAATAGGCTCTGCCCCTTCAGGAACACACGTATATTTTTGGCTTCCGCAGCAAAACTCCCATGGCGGTGGGTTACATGACTTGATTACATGCTGTGTGAAAAAGCATTTCCTTCTGGTTACTTTAAAAGCGACCCATTTGGGACAGTGATTCTTGAAGTTCCTCCTGCTGTGCACTTGTGTGTGTGTCTGTGTGTGTTTTTCCTCGACCACTTCTTTGCCTGTTCTCACAGTTCAGCTCTTACTATTGCTGGCAAGACCTCCAGGAGCAGCCAGGAAAGCTTTGGGACTGTGGATCCTGGTGATAACAATGTAGTTGAGTGTGTATTTTCTATTTTCTTTTGCAGCAATAGGGGAAGAGTAGGCGTACAGTAAATGTCAGTGAGACATCGCATCATGAGTTGCATGAGGTTCTCCGCGCCTTGCCCCAAAGAGTCTCCTTTGCGACCAAAAGGAGAACAAAAACCTCCTCGGCAGTACATGTGCAGGGGCTGGAAACTCCTGCTGATGTCACATCTACCCTTACAAGGCTCTGCACCCTTGAAACTGCAACCTGAATGCTGCAGGCCTGAAGGAACCAAGGTCCATGAAGAGTCATTCAGTCCCACAAAAGTCCCCTTTCACTTTAAAGGTGAACTGCAAAGCAAAAATGAAAACTCAGTTCTGTCCCATTTCTGCGCTGAATGCTCTCCATAACCAAGCTGCGGGGGAGGTATCCACCATGGAAATAATTTTTAATGACTTTTCTAGAAAAAGAAATAAACCACCCTCCTGCACACCACGAAGCCTGCCTGCTCACTGGGCACTCACGTTGCTCCTCTGCTGGCAGCCCACGGTGCTGGACCAAGGAAAGGGCTGACCAAACAGCAGAACAAGTGTGTTTCATTCAAACTACTCCTAAACACAACAGGGCTGGTTAGAAGAGAAAGGTGAATTTAGAGGAAAAGCATCCTTCCTTGTTCACTCTGAAATGGAGGGCGGAAAGGCTGTTGAGCTCCCGTTTTTTAAGAAGAGTCTTTAACAATCTTTAATTCTTAACAAAACCTTTAACTAGATTTCCCCCTTTCCTTCATCCCTTGCAGCAGCCAGGTTTCAGAAATTCCCCCGGCCACAGAGAGCTTGGTTCTGCTGGCCAGGCTGCACAGGAGAGCGGCTTGCCTCTGGGGCAGAGCGCTGCTGAGACATTTGCCTGTAAAAGGCAGCGAAAGACCACACAAGGCTTTAGAGGAGCAGGGTCGGGCTGCTGGAAACTTCAGTTAATTCCCTGGGAAAGGAGAGCCCGAAGCCATCTCCTCCCCTTCCACCCACCACTTCTCTATCATGCTGAGCCATTTTGACATTTTTTTTGGCCTCACCTTGTGTCACCTCACTCCACACACAACCCACAAGGCAAGCCACACAGAGGGAAAGGTCCTTCGTGGTGGACCTGGAGTCCCTTGCCCCTCTGAGTAAGCAGCACGTAAGACAGTGTACCTGTACATTTTTCCAGATGACACTTCTACGAAAAGCTCTGTCAGGCTTTTATATTAGTTTAAAAATTGAGAAATTTTGAAGAGCTGAGTCTTTAAAGGACTGGACACTCCCCATTGGTCTTTTCTTTACCCCAGGAAATTTTACCAGTGAGCGATCAGATTCTTTCAAGGATTTCCATGAAGATAAAACTCAGCAAATATCCTGTGCTACACTTGAACACTGGAAGAAATACCTTATATGTCATCTAACCCACACTGTGAATATACTGAAAATAGCCCAACAGATGCTCAGATAACTCCTGCGTGGAGACACTGGGACAAAATCACTGCCTCACTCTGCATTTCACTACAAAGACTCCATGAAATGAGAAAGACCAGATGAAACAGAGAAAATCAGGTGCTGCCAGCCCTCTTCAGAGAGCCTGGGACTGGCTACTAACCTGCACACAAGTGCCTGGGAAGCCTCTGAGGGTCCTGCTGCCCAGGCTTGATTTCAGCATGCAGGAAGGTCTCAGCACACAGAGAAAGGAGGAATGCTCCTTTCCCCTTTCATAAACTCCAGCCCAGCCCTCGGTAATGAATTAATTACTGCTGCTATCCATCCCTCAGCTGTTCTGCACTGCTCTGGCAAAGAGAAGCAGCTGTGAACCGAATTTGGTTCACAGTGTCACAGTTTAGCTGGTGTCACGGTGACCTTCTGGTAGGTCCTGTTCACTTACTCATCCCAGATGTGGTGAGGGAGGAGGGTTAAGGGCATCCTGAAGAAAAGCTGCCACACACTTCATCTGGCAGCGGCTCCATTCCAGCTCATTGCCTCACACATGCTCACACTTGGCAAGTGTGCCCACAGCAGGGCAGAGCTGGGATTGATCCTACTTTACGATGTCATGTCAGGCCTGAGACAGGGAGCGGGGGCAAAGAGGTTTTCTAAAAGTTCAGCTCTGCTTGGTTTTGAGCCATAACTTGGGAGTGCCCTGCTCAGCAGTTTCAGCTGTGCTTCCTACCTTTGTGTGCTTCCATCCTCACAGCCACACTCCTGCTGAGCAAAGCACCAACCTTGCTTAGCCCAGCCTTATACAGCTCAATTTGGCAACAGCATTCATGTCCCTGGCATATCTTTTGACTTCTTATGCCCCACTCCTTCAGCTGCCTTTTTTCCATTTAATGTTATTATTATTTATTATTTTTAATTTTGTTTCTTTTTCAGAGGAGAAATCCTTGGAATCATGAAGCAGCTGTGAAAAGCAGAGGAGACCTTTCTGCATCTACAGACAGCAAGACAGCACATCTCAGGGGATGTGCACTAAGCCCATTTTTCCAGCAGGCTGTTAACCCGGGGCCCTAGTGATGACGAATCGGAAAGTATCAATCTTATTTGTCTCCCTGATGACACCTTGGTAAGAAGTTATGTGCTGTGGGCAATGCTCACTTCAGAGAAGCTCACATGGCTGTCCCAACACGTGTGCTGTCAGGTGTGGGCTTGGTTTCTCAGACACGCACCGCTCCCATCAGGTCCTGCCAAAGCCTTCCTCCCTCTGACTAGAGTTGCATTGGCAGGTTCCTGACAAAAACACCAGAAACTTAATTTCACTCCCTCTTGGTTATCTTTATGCCATGGAAACCAGGCAGAAGGAGCTGAGAGGATGCTCTGCGACTAAGTCGCTGCTCTGACAAAAACCTAGCCTTGAAGAAACTCCACGGATCATGAAAACTTCCACTATCTGCAATTAGCAACTGAGAAGGCGAAAGGGAATCTGAAGTACTTTGGTGAAGGGGCTCACTGCAACGCTGGGGCAACTCCAGCCAGCCGGTCCTCCTCCCCCCTGCTCCTGCCCTGCCCGAGTCCTGTTTCGGAACTTCTCGAGATAAAAATCTGCTGCTCTCTGAGTCACGAGTGCCTCGCGCTGGGACAAGCCCACCGCTTGGGTATGTCCAGTCTGCTTTGCTTATAAGATGAGTAAGATTGCAACTCTTCACATCACAAGTCAGTTGGCAAATTTCTGATCTTGGTGCTAGCCAGGAGGTCGCCTCCGAGCACGGAGCTGGAGAGGAGAAGTCAAAGGACTTGGGGGGGACAGTGATGATGACTAAATAATTTCTGAATATCCTCCCATTTGCCGCAGAGCCCTCTGCATGGATGTTGCTTGGGGAGGAAAAGAAGGAGGGCTTGCTTACCTCCCGTCGGTGCATAGCAGGAGGGACGCTGGGGATGGGGACATTTCTGACTTGGGGAAAGGAGGGAAGGGAAGAGTCTTTCCAAGCCTTCCCCCTTTCTCCATTCCCTGCACTGGGAGTGGGTGACCCAGCTAGATGAAAAAGGGCAGGGGAAACACAAAATCTGGATGTCCTTGGAGGATTTGCATATTTTAGTTCCTTTCAAGCTCAGATCCGTGCATCTGGCTCAGCACTCTTACAATTTCCCAGTTCGGGACAGAAACTAGATGTGGCAGTTGTGTAAGACAGGCCTTTGGGGGAGATTTGTAGCACATGAAGACAAAAATAAATTTGTTAATTTTTTTTTTTCCCCTGGAGCCTTTGTCCCTTGCTGACTGGATCTCTTTGTACTTCCTCTATATTTATCTCCCAGCTGAAGATGTCCTCAGATCATTCTCTGAATTCCTCCAGCGCCCCTGCCATCAGTACTGCTGTCCTCACAGCAAACCTTTTGAAGTCAAGGTCCCCCCACTGCTTAAGGCCCCCATTTTCTTCGGTGCTCACTAAATGTCGCTGCCTCACATGCTCCCCACGTAGCCAGCCCCTCTTGAAACTAACAGGAGATGAAAACGCCCAGTGACCAGGAAAATCAAGTGTTACACCTCTCACATAAGAATTAGAGAAGTCGCAGTTTTTATTTGTCTGAAGTGCTTGCCTGTCGCCACAGCAATATGTATGTACCTGTGCTGTGACTAAGCCGCAGGCCTGCCAGCACAAATCCTGTTCACACACCGCAGTCCCTGCTCCAGCACTAACTCAGCAGCGCTCTGCAGATGGTGAGCTTGTCACAGCCCCTCGGCTGGAGCAAAGATTGAACAGCCCTGGATAAAAGCGTCGCCTGGCAAGCGGATATTAAAGAGAAGGATGGCTAACCAAAGCAGAACAGAGCGGCCCAGGGGTGTCTGAAAGCTGCAGAAACCACAGAGGGAGTGAAATGATGCTTCGGCAGGGACTGCTCGGGTGCTGCAGGTAACAGCCGGCAGCATCACAGCTCAGGGCTCCCTGCCGGTGGCAAGCAGCGGCTGACAGCACGGTCTGCTCGGGGAGCAGCGTGCCAGGAACAGGGATGAAGTCTCAGTCTGTCAGGCACATAAAATTACACCAGAGGGTACCTGCTACGGAGAGAGCTCAGCAGTGTGCAGAGGGACCGGCCTCGATGGTCTTTTCTAGCTTTTTATACGACACAGGGGCATTTGGGGCACGGACAGCTTTTGAGCACCGTGTAGCTAGAGGTGCCACCCAGCAGTCAGCAATTTTATTTTCAGCCAGGGAGTCCCCTGGGACGAATGATATTTTAAAAGCATAACAGTGAAAAAGCAGAAGCAGAGCCCGTGGCATTTCCGCGTTGGGAAAGATTTACATATTCTCAAATGACCTCCTGAGACTCCTGATATTGATGCCCCTCCAAGGGGACAGAATGGCTACAATTCAACATAAAGTTCATATCCTTAAAAGCAAAACCAACTTCCTTTCGTCAACAAACAGATTTAAGTGTGTCTAATGCATCTGTCTTGCCACATCATGAAGAATATCATGTTGAAGACACGCAGTGCTTATGGGAGGAAACATGTTAGAAAGGATGGAGCATTTCTGTGAAGGTGGAAATTCTCCTCCAGCCTGGCACAACTTTGGGGTGCAGCTGGATGAAAGGGAAAAAAGGAAGCAAGAAGGATAAAAAGTGGAAAACGAAAATTAAAAAAAAAAAAAAAAGTAAAAAAGGGGAAAAAAAGAGGTAAAAGGAAACTCTGCCAGGCGCAGCGGGGAGAGCAGCAGGGTGTATGCCCTATTACTTACGCCACCAACCACACCTGTATCTGGGGCTTGAGGCAGCACCAAGTGGGAAAGGTGTGAGGACGTGTAGGGCAGCCACTTCTGCTGGTAATCGCCCTCAGTGTGCACAAATTTCGGCCCCAAACTTTGCATGTTTAAATGCAGGAATGTCTGACATTCACATCGTAAAAGGGCTGCAAAGGCCTTGGCAATCCAAGAAATACAAAAAAGGTTTTGGCCTCAGAATAATGAGCTCACCGGAGGTATTTGTGTTCATTCTGCTCTAACTGGAAAAAGGAAACAATGTGGGTGAAAGAAATGTTGCACAGCTAACTTTACAAACTCTATATACGTGCATATAACTATAATTTGACTGTGTAGGAATTTCGCTTGTCTGTTCAATTTATTTTTTCTCCCCCAAAGAGCGCTCTCATTAAAAAAAAAAGCCAGAAATAGTAAAGCAGTCTATAAGCAAAAGCCTGTAGATGGGTTTCTGTTTCTCCAGACAGGCTGTTAGAGCAGGTTTCATTCTGGATAGACAGACAGACAGAGAGAAAGGAGTTCCTCAGTTCCGCTGCCATTGCTATTTAACCAAAGACATTTATTTTCTGCGTATCTGGAATGGGGGGAGGAGACAGAAACTCGTCCGAAAAAAGAAAGAAAAAAAAAAGCTGAAGACAGCAAGAGTGATAAGATAGAAACTCAATTTGCATCCAGTGTCAAAGTGGGCAAAGCTTGTACATAAAGAAAAATTTCTGCCACCTCCACCACGCAATCTGCCCTCAGCACAACCTGTACCAGAGCTGGCACGGAAATCAGCTGCGAAGCACCTGGAGCTCACTACTTGCTGCTTTAATATTTGGGAGAGGCTGTGAAACAGGTAACCTTTCTTCACCTCAAGGCTCATTACCCCCTTCCAAAACCTAGCTCCACTCTGAGCACTTTATCGGTATTAACACGCGAGAGGGGATTCCCAGAGTGAGTTACTTGTGGGCAAACATTCGTTTGCGATGCCGAGGGAAGTGAATATTCCCCCCTCCCCTCCCCAACTCTCCAATAACTCAGAAAAGCCGTAGGGATTTTCCTCAGAACTTCCCAAAAATTTCACGGCTGTGAAGAAACCGAGAACGGGACTGCCTCCGGTCAGATGAAAAGACTCCAGGGAAGCCAAAAAGGAATGCTCCACGGACACAGGCCAGGGGCGGCTGGGTCCCAGCTACCAGTGCCTACGCCAGCTTCATGCCTGGGGCAGGGAAAGGTCATTGCGGGTGACTTCAAGCGATATTTTCCCATTATAACAACCTCAAACAGGGCTGGAGAACATGGCCATCTTGCGATTAGTAGGTGGGTGTGAAGGTGGAATGGCAGGAGAAAAGCAAGCCCATGAGGATACCATCATTGCATTCAGACCATAAATAAGTAAGTTTGTGCTGTAATCAAGGATGTAATCAAGGCTGTTCTGCCCCTTTTCCACCGTGCTGAGACGGCAGGGCGTTCGTGCTCATCAGTGTTTCCAGCAGCAGACAACATCTTGGGAGCAGCTCTAAATTACAGTGTTATTTCAGGGGGTCACCTCAGGTGAACGCCAGAGTAGCAAAATTAAATGTAGGGGGAAACAAATACATCAAGGCAGCTTGGGCATGCATCATTTCCTATACAGTACAATCTTCAAATCATCCTTTTTAATTAATCCCCACCTCAATACCCTCTACTGCCACCATGTAAAAATTCAGCCTGACATTCCCAATATTACCATTTTATGGACATACAGCATAGGGAGAGCACCTGCTTTCACCCCAGCGTGCTCTTTGGCCTTTCAGAGCACTGCAGCAGGAAGGTGTGCAAGCACCAGGACACACGGGCCAAGCCCGAGGATGCACAATGGAGCCACAGGCTGTGGGTGCCCATGCCATGCCATGCCGTGGTGATCAGCAGCTCCAGACAGGGTCGGTTCTGAAGATGCTGGCCCTGGTGACCTGCTCAACAGGGCAGGGGAACTCACTGGCAGGGCCACGACTCCCAAGGCTTCACAGTTTTGCCATGAGAAGATCTGAGGCCAGTCCTTGCGGTCCCTATGGGTGCCATCAGGAAGGCATCACCTAAAAATCCTGGTGAGGCGTTTAGAACTGCTCATATGTGGATACTGTACCATGGATTTTTAAGCATCACTAATGCAGGAATACCTCTTTGGGAGAGAAAGGTGGCAGGGTATGTATGTGTGCATAGGGAGGGAGAAAGAAAGTGCATCGGCTGTGCTGCCCTCATCAGTCTGCCAAGCGACCCGCTCCTGAGGCACCAGGCTCCCCGCCGCCTCACCGCGTGGGAAGCATCTAACAATTACACCCCAAAAGCTGATGCAACACTTCCAAAATAGCTTTTTGCCTGCTCTGCGTCTTGCCAAGTTAAACCCTGGAATTTTGAAATCAATCAGATTTAGAGAAGTAACTCAGCTCAGCCGCAGGCTGACCAAAGCCTATGTCTGGTGTCTCCCAGCCCAGGCACCAGCGGTGTCTCCCCACCGCTCCCAGCTGATTCCCAGGCCCTCGGGGCTGTTGTGCTGCCTGCTTTGAGCCACCTCACAGCCCGCTCCTCCTTTCTGTTGGCTGGGCACAATGTGGGGCCTGCAGCTTCCACGCAGCAGGCAAGAACACCGCAGCTCTGCCTTCTTGTAGGATTTGGTCGAAACGGGGCAGAGTGTTCCAAAGTTATAAGCAAGGGCCTGAGAAACAGGTGGGGAGACAGCCAGCGGGATGAACTAGTGTTCCCTTAGTAAACCATGCCAAAAAAAGTACAGTAACTGCAGGGACTCCTAGTTTGCTAATATTATCAACCCCCTATTTCCAGTACTGCTTATTAGCATCAAGTGATATATCTGGCTGCTGCTCGTCTTTGGTCTTGGAATCAGCACCCCTTCTAGAAAAACTGCAGGGCTGCCAAATTATCACCTGCTCATTACTACATTAAAACACCAGGTCTTAAATTACAGAGGGAGAGGCAGTTCTGCACGTGGCAGGTTATTTGCCAACTGAAATGCGGGCACAACATGCCCATGGCTGACATGTGCTTCACAAGCGCAGAGGGCAGCGAAGGAGTGCGGGGGAAAGCGTCGAGCACAGATCTCACGAGGGGGGCCCAAGGCTGCCTTCTTCCCAAGCGAGCCCCGTGATTGCATCCCTGCTCAATTCTCCGAGTTTTGTTTTAAGATTCTGAGACTGAAAGTCAAAACGAAACCCAGCGGAGAGCATCAGATATCTCACAGTTTCACAACAGCACCATGAAAACCTCCTAATTCTGCATTACTTTTAATGGGAGCCCCGCTTCAGCCCAGGTTGGCCCCCAGGTATCGTTAGCTGCCGTGAAATACCAGGACCGCCGGTAAGCACAGCCTGTTTCACACCCATAACAAATCCCAGCTCAGGAGTGTGCTTTTTGTGGTTTCAGGGTTAACATTTCATACAGCATAGAGGACTCAACCCCAAGCCTCCTGAGGTCAGGGCTATCTGTGGTCTTTGGCGAGCGTTGTGGCTGGTTCATGGGGACAGCCCTCGCTGTCCTCCAACACGGAGCCGTGCTGCCGGAGGGAGCCCTGGCATGCAGCAGCGCAGCCCACCACCCTGCCCCGTCTCCCCTCCACAAACTCAGTTTCAGCCAAAAAACTGCAGAAACCACCGCACTGCAGGAGCCGGCAGCTTGCTCATCCCCTCGGGGCCAACATGCTGCTTCCTCCCCGCTGGGGAGGCCAGGGGGTCCCACCATGTGCCCCTGTGGGCATCAGCCACCCCGCCAACACCCAACGTCCTCCCACCCAGATGGGGAGACCGCCCGGCACCTCCAGCCTGGCACCTGCAAGCATCTCCCTCGGTGCTGGTTGATTTTACTTACCCAAAGTAACAAGGTGAAGCATGACGAGCACGAGTCCGAGCCACCTCTTCAGTGGCCATCCGGCCATCGCCGCCAGGCACCCCATCTGCGTGCCGTGCTGGGCTGGCAGCCACAGCACCCGTGAGCTCCCGACACCTGCTGCCTCCCCAAAAACCCGACTCAAGTCAGCTTCCCACTCTGTCCCCGTCACTGTGGGGCTTCACCAGGCGAGCGAGGCCTCCCGGTGCTGCAGGGAGGAGGCAGGGGCTCAGCACCAGGCCATGGGCACCCGGTGGCCGTTGGCCTCGCCCGGGGACTTTGTCTCCCCGCCGGGGTGCTGGGGGAAGGCCGGGCGGCGCGCAGGCGCTGGGCCTGATAAGCTGCCTCACGCCCGCCCACGGCTTCCTCACAGGGCGTGTGTGAGGCCAAGCGCTCACCGCCACAGCCCCGCCGCCCCGGGACACCCCCAAAAACAAAGGGCCGGGAGGTGTTAGGACTCGGGAAGGAAGGAAAGGGCCCCAAAATGGGGCATGGGGCGACGCTGGGCTCCCCCTCCTGCCCCAGGGGAGGGTGAGGGAGGCAAGGGCTGTAGGGTCGTCCTGAGTCAGGGTCAGCTAGCTCTTTCCTCACACTGCTTCTATCACTCTCAAATGCGAAGCACGTTTTCGATAAATGTCCCCTCCTTGTGCCCAAACTCTCTGCAGGCACGAGAGGCGTTGTTTCACTAAAGATGTCTCTGATGTACATCTTAGCTCAACTCCGATTTCCAAGCACTCGGAAGCAAATCCTGAGTATAAAAAGAGATAGCTTAGTAATAGTAAGTAAGAGCCCAAATGAGTAAATGTGTGCTGAGTGAAATAGATTTGTACAAATATAGTGCACCTGCCTATGGGAAAATAAAATGAACCCAGATATAGCATCAGAGGTTATATTTAATGGTAATAATCACAGTGAAAGGTTTACACACTGATGGAAACCTGCTTTTCTTCAGGGAAAAAAAAATAATGTGCATACACAAAACTATTAAAAGCAATTATTTAAATGAAGATTTCTGGCTTGCTGATTCAGATTACTTTGATTTAAAGGAAATGCATCTTTTTTATCAGAAATGATTTGCCGCTGCATTGCTCCAGTTTTTCTTCAGTATAGCTGCCTTGAATTAGGTAGGTTAGAGGGACTGATGTAGAAGTGAATCAGGGCTGTTGCGCCATAATACAAATCAGTTTTATTTTGACATAACTAAACAGGTGGTATTTCTACAGAGAGACCAAATACCAGACCAAGAACAGGTTACACCTTTTTCATAGGGAAAAATATATTCTATATGAAACAGCACAGAGGAGCACAATGGTGAGTCAGAGTGGGACTGTGCCTGTCCACTGTGGGGTTTCTTGTACACGTGTTTCGTGATTTGGGCTCTGAATTCAATTCTGTACATTTGCACTCTACCAAGCATATTCTAATGGGGGCACCAACACAGTTTGAAAATACAGATGACATTAGGACTGTACAAATGCTTACAGACAAGTGTTTTCTTTGTAGGCAGAGAAGGAAATACATACCATGAACTCAGCTGTACATAGGCTGTTTTCCTCAGTCACAGTCACAGCTCTCCCTTCACCAATCCACCTCCCCTCCCCACCACTCCCATACAGCAGTGCAGCATTTTAGGCAAATAAGGACTGAGCTTCTCTGCAAGTCAGATGGGCCCCCACAACTTTCTGCTCCTGGTCTAATCACGTATCCTGCATCATTATACAGTTACTGGCAGCCCTGCTCTAGCTGCGCAGTTTACCATCTCACTTTCATTTTAAATTCAAGCTTTCAAAAAAATTTTTTTTCTTTTTTGCCATTAGCATATCACAACTAAAAAGAAACCCCAGCCTGTTACATCCACATCTGCATTTCTTCCTTGGGGTTTAACCTTGCTCTTAGATGAGCAGTCCCAGGGAAAGTATCTGAGCTTCCCAGCCCCTGAAATCCTTGCTCCTGGCCACCCTGCCTTTTCTGCTGGGTCCCCCTCGTTGACTGCCAGCCTGTAGCAAGAAAGCCTCGTGTCCCTTCTTACCCACCGAGCAATCCAGAGTATCTCAGTGCCCCATTAAGGCTGTCTGGATTGGATACAGAAACCCGAACTCAAGGATGTTATTCTTGGCCAGGGCTGCTTCTCCTTTTCGAAGTATCATGGCTGTTGGTATCCTGTCGTATAGACAGCTCCCTGATTGCGAGGTGATTGCAACAACAGAAACAGCACAGCAGTCAAGTGCTTTGTTCTGCTCTGATCAGAGGCAGAAGTCATAATGCGTCCATCACTTAAAGCTTCCCTAAGCACATGTCCTTGATTCTCAGAAGCCAGCCCTTCAAGCAAGGGGTGTTAGGCAGTCTTAGTCAGGAGTGCTAACAAAGTTGAAGGACTCGTATTGAAGTCCCAGTTCAAAAGAGGCTGCTTTATGTGAGCATGATAACAGGTACTATAAGCCCAGTAATTTACAGGGAAAGTCCCATTGGAATAAGCTTTCTCATGCACTTTAATAAGCCTTCAGCATTTTAACTATGTGTGCTCCAGGGTCAAGTTTAAACATGTGTAAGAAGCATGGCAACTTGAAAAGGGAAGCTTGTATTTAATAAGAAAACGGACTTTAAATTCTGCTAAAAACAATTGCTGTGGAAAAGAGGAAGATGTGAGAACATCATACATACCACATTTTTCCTTTGCTTTCACACAAAACGTTGAGGAAAAAAAGCAGAAAAGACAAGTGAAATTTTGCAGCGTATGTGCTGTGTGGAAGAAATTAACTTCACTAATCAGCACTTGTGGTAGCAATCATTGACACTGGAGGGAAAGACTGTTCAGTTACATCACTACTAGATTTCTCATGTTGACCCACTGAGGATTTTTCCGAATGGCAGGGCCTCCACTGCAGAAACAGCACAATCAGACTTTTGCTATTTTCATCACTTTCTGATTACTGAAAACAATCAAACCACCACCTCCTCCTATTTCTCAGTCAACATCTCACAGCAGAAATATATCAGAAAGAGCAGAAGTGGGTAAATAGTGAAAAACAACACACAGCACATGCTCTCCAATGAGGATTCATAACCACATGCCCTGCTACAGCACTGGGATCCCTTTGGTTGGTGTTAACATGAAGAACGGACATTCCCACCTTTGTTAATCTGAATTCAAAGCATGCCTGCATGCTGTTAGTACAAGGACGTCCAGGCTGAATGGAAAGTATCCAAGATGTGTTTACAGAGATGTACGTCACCAAAAAATCATTGTGCAAGTGCCCTAAAAACATTTTTGTCTGAGAAATGACCCCCATTTCAAAGCAGATTAACATTTCTAGGAAGTATTTTTTCTCAGCATTCGATAGCTCCAATATTTTCATGTGAAATAAAAGGTACACAGAGTAATGAACTGAATTCTGCTGGTAACACTCATCTGTTCATTAGTGGAAGTAAATGACTTTATAGGTTTTTCCTGTAAGAGAAAGACAGAAGGCAGCCTTACTAAACAAGTCCTAATGTCTTGAGAAATTAAGCTGTTCAGACAAAGGTAGGCTGTCTCCTACGCAGTGGCAATAACAAAGGGAAACACTTTGTGGGGAAAGAGGAAAATCCAGCAGTTTCGGGTTACAGAAAATCACTTAATCACTTTCGTCTTACAAAGGAAAATAACAATAACAAAAACCCCACAGCTCAAGAGATTTCTTGCTCTCATTTCTCCCCCTAGCCATCCCCAGCCTTCAGACCATAAAGATGCCAAGATTGGAAGAAGTTAAATGCTTCAACCCAGCACAGATTAGAGCGTAAGTATGATCTTGTTTACAGAAAAAAATAGAACTCTCAGGAAACAATGGCAGGCTTCACTTACACAACCCACTTTCTTCAAGGCAGGACAGATGGCCCTGTCTCCTCAGAACATGGGAAGGAACCACACCTCTCGTGCCCTAGACCCTTTGCTGAGAGATCTCCAAACTCATCTCATCCAAAGATGCCCCTGGGCTATGGCCCACTTCAAGGGGGTTGGCATTTGATGTGCACTGGCCCTCAGGCCAACTGAAGGAGGAAAAATTGTATTAATAAATTAAAATTGCTTAGCAAAGGTTGCACACATTTACTGGGGATCCCTTCCCTAACATCACCCCTTAGATACTGTGCTTCTCCACTGCCCTGGAACCAAGTTCTCAAGGGACCTGGGCTGAAAAAACAGATTGCTTAGCACAGTAATTTGAAGGTCCCAACTGTGCCCTAGTAAGACCAAGACAGAGAGTTGCGGCTATCAGAGTGTGCTGGGAACAGGGGAATTACCAGAAGTACAGCGCCTGACCCTCACCAGAGTCCAGCATATGCAATAACCAGCTGTGGAAATGCCCAGGGCATGCAGTAGTGCTTGGCACCAGCTTGGCCATGCACAGACGGGTGGCATGCTTTGGTGACATGCACCAGAAAGCATGGGTAGTATGTCAGCTGGGCTATATTAAGTCAGAAGTGGTGAATAAATTTTAAACAAAATCTTATGACTCAGAAGCAGGGAAAATAATTAAAGTTAGGCAAATGCAAAATGCACCCACCCTATTTGGCACAATGTAATTTGGTTTAGAGTTGTGGTCAGTGGCATAGGGTCTAGTTGGAGGCCTGTAGCTAGTGATATTCCCGGGGATCAGTACTGGGTCCAGTCCTGTTCAACTTGCTCATCAGTGACCATGGTCTCCAGTAGTCCCTTCCAACCTCAACCGTTTGGTGATTCAGTGAACATATAACTTGAGTCCTGATGCTGTATGGATATCAAATGCTTGCTGCTCAGAAAGCACCAGGGCTTCTTGCCAAAAACAAAATTGTCTTAATAATCTGGGATTAACCTTCTTCAGTCACCCGCACAGCAAACTGTGGGCTCTGTCACTGTGCTCTGCTGTTATGAGACATCACTGTGTGTAACCACCATGCAGAAGAGCCCAGCACGCTCATGTGGCTCGCGTAGAAAAGAGAGAGCGGGTTTCTGCCCTGCAGCATGCAAGCAAGCTAACATCCACAGCCGCCCTCGCTGCCCCCTCTATGTAGTTCCTGCAGGCTCTTCCTTTGCAGCAGGAGTGGTTCACTGGCTTGTAATGGAGAACCCAATCTCCTGTGTTTTCCATCCCAGTGTGTGAAGAGACAGCAGCAAACACCCTGTTTCTCCTTCATAAAGCAGGCTGCACTGACTGCAACAGCTATGCCAGGCAGCCACAGCCCTCAGCAGCAGCAGGCTGTAAGGAAGACATGGGCTGATATTTGGTTTAAAGTTTTTAATACCTATTTCAGCAGAGAGGTGGCTTAAGCTTGGTGGCTGGCTGTACCGTGCGGCAAGTTATGCTTTTTGCTGGTTGCTTCCCGGGCTTCTGCTGCCTCATAAATGTCTGGGAGCCTCAGCCCCATTTCCACAAGCAGCTCAGGCTCCCAGGACACAGGAGTTTTGGGGTGGAAAGCACAGCTGTGGCTGAGGTGGCCTCCTCCCAATGGCACTCATGCTGGCCTAGGCACAGAGAGCAGGCACAAGGCAGCACTGCGTGCAGCAGCACTGGCCGAGTGATCAGGGAGATGCTGCTGAAATGCAGCACCTGGGGGTGCACGCTGGGCTGTATTTTCCATTTTTGCGTTATTACACAGCTGAGATTTGAATGCAGAAGTGCTCAGGCATGAAGAAAGGACCTGCCTGACCTCAGGGGGCTGCTGGAGCCCTGCCCTCTCTGCCGTGGGTGTGAGCAGTGCCAGAGAGCAGCTGAGGACAGCCGGCTCCCTGGAAAGCCTGCCTAATCAGGCATTGTACTACTTGGCACGAGTGACTGGGTCATGGGGAAAGTGATTTTCAACCTGGTTCATATCCCGAAAGGACATGACTGCTCTGTGCTACGTGGGGAACTGAGACAGCCCGTGTGCTCAGTAGGCAAAAAAGAAAGAGTAAGGCTCTGATTCTGCTGTGTCTGAGGGCTTTGTTCCTAGATATTTTGGAGAGGTCCACCAAAGTTCAAGCTGTCCTAATCATAAAACCACAGTGACGACGAGAAACTAAAACACTGCAAAGTAAGCATGTAAGCCTTTAAGCACGTGTCAACACAACAATGCACAGATATGAAAATGCACGTGTAAAAATGAATGAGCTGAGGTATAACATAGCATTTGAAAAAGAGTCTGCCTTCTACATGAGGTCTGCTGGGTGTTTGTCCTGCCAGCTTGGGGAATTGGTAAGTATGACTAAGGGCTGACTCCCTGTTTTGCTTGAGTTTTGCTTGTCAAAATCTTGTTTTGATTTTAGTACCCCCCAGTTAATTCATATTGTACGTGGTTTCTATGCTGCACACTTGCAAGAATCCTGAGAATTATTTCAGTATGATCAGTCAGAGAGAGGGACAAACCTCACCCTGGCACATTCGCCCCTCAGTGATCCCGTGGCATCTGGTTCAACATGCTAACCCAGTGAAAAACTAACTCACTAAAATAGACTTCCTTTTCTGTGCCATCTTGGTGAGATGCATCAATTTCCTGGCGTATCAGACGAGCCCTAGAACCAGCATCAGCAGCAGAACCTGGTGAGTTGAGGTTAGAGAGAAGGGACGGCTATTGATTGCAAACAGAGGGCATGAAATCAGCACCAACTGTCCTATACAACAGTGTGAATACTGCTCTGACATAGATCTGTGTCAGAAACACTGATTTCAATGGGAGTCAGACCCCAAGAGCAGAACTGTATGTGCTCGGTAGAGGGGTTAGTACAAAGAACCTCCAAAACCTCTCTCTGCAGTAAAGTCACGCTGACACCCTGTGGGATAGCTACTCCTCATGTTAGAGTTGTTTTCTTGCCAAACACAACATTTTTTGGCAGATTTACTTATTTAGAGATAGCTATGTATCTGTCCTTGCCGATGTGTCCGCAGACACAGATCGTGCTAATGGGCACACAAATCAGGCACCAACTTGGGAAGTGCAGACTCAAGGTTTTCAGGAAGCAAAGCTCAAAAGGACTCAATTCCAGAAACCTGCCAGGTTGACATTTGAAGGTGGGAGGGGGAGTTCAGGAGACAACAAACAAAAGCAAAAGCCCCCACAACCTAAAACAAGAACCAAACCTGAAAACATTTGAACCTCAAGCCTAAATGTGGTGTCCAGTGTTGGTTTGTTTCTTTTCCCTTTGAACCTAAAAAAGAGTGATTTTCTGTAAGTGCATGCCATGGGACTTCCCCCTTTACATGGGTATCACACTTTTTTGGACAAAACCCTCAGACCTCTGGGGCATGGGTACTTGTTTGTGCCTTCCTGGTGACTTCAGGGACACCATCCACTTGCCGTGAGGTTCAGGTGTGCCTGCCTGTTGAATTCAGCTCCTCCACCAAAATGTTGTCTTCTGCTTATGCCACTGGGAGAGGGCACAGGCTGAGGTGAGGCCCGAGACCTCACCATACTCATGAAATTCCGTGAGAGGAGACAAGGCAATTTCATGGCACAGGTGCTGTGCTTGGCCCGTTCAGCAGGCATGCTAAGGCACATATACATGTATACACACAGATTCCCTCTCTGGCATTGCAGAGCTGAGCTCTTGTTTACTGAAGTATGAGCAGGTATCACTGGCAACCCTGGGATCACCTTTGGAAATAAGAAGAACCTTCATAAACACCCTAAAGTGTCTTCAACCTGAGGAGACCTTATCTCTGCTCAGTTTTCTCCTCAGCTGCACAATGGTGAGGATTCATCATCATTTATGATCAACCAGAACTGCCCTTCCCCTTTACTTTCCAGATGGCAGGGACAAGCTGGGAGCACGATGTCCTACAGCCAGGCTCTGCACACACAAGCTGTGACTTTTTGCTGCTGACTTTCATCCTGCTGCCCTTATTCCAGTCCTCGGTGCCGTCAGCTTTCCTTGCTGCAGGCTGAGTGATCTCTGTAGGGACCAGCCCTTCAGATCTGACCAAATCTGATTGATGCCTGTTTTCTTTCTGGGTAAACAAGATCAGCCCTTTGAGGAGCCCAGTTAATAACCTCTTTCCACCCTGCTTCTTTCCCTTAAGACAGAGCCTCCTGACATCCTTTCTTTAGGTAAATACTTACGATACTCACATTAATCCTGTTTCTCCAGCTTAGTGGTTTTGTCTGTAAGAGCTGTCTTTCCAAAGTCCTCTGTCTATGTAATCAATTATCTTATCAAAAAAAACAACAACAAACAACCCCACCAACCTACCAGGATAGCCTGGCATGAGATAGATAGCCTTGGTAAACTTGTTTTGCACTGTAACTCTTTTTCCATGTACTGAGGCCAGGCTAGTGGGCTGTTTGGAGGCCCTGGCTCATGTAGCTCTCCAGCCTTGGCTGTGTAATGATAGGAACGACCTTTGCTATGCTCCTCTCAGTGGCAGAAATCCTTACCACTGGGCTGTGTTTCCACATGCTATCTCATGAACTTGGGGGCAATGTAGCCCCTCGCTTCCCCCTCCCACCACCCACGCGTACAACCGCCTGCTTTCCAGCTGGTGTGCAATCAGTTCTTCTGGCTGGCTGCCTCCTGCCCGAGGCATGAGGCACTACGGGTTCCTCATCCTGACTCAGTTATGGCTAGACACATTTGTGTCAGGCCAAGCACGGCCTCCCAGGTTTTGCTATCGCAGCCAAAACAAGCCATGCATGGCTGGGTTACATCAAAGCGGCTGCCATGCCAGGGATATTCCGTGGAAAAATGGAAAAGGCTGTGGAGGCTGGGGTAGGATAAGCAACGTTTCATTTCCAGCACATGCAGATGACTGAACAGCATGGAAAAGATCTCACCCTGCGCTGCCTCTTACACCCACCAGCTCTCCGGCAGTAGCTGCTTTGACAGAGCAGAAACCAATGCATTTCCCACATCCAGCACACACCTGTCCTGACACAAAGCCTGGTCCCTGAGCTCATGCTCTTGTCACATCCGTGTCAAACAAGAAGCTGTTTGGCGTTCTTGCTCCTGAGGGCTTGGGCGGAAGCACAAGGGAGGGGTCTTCTATAAAGAGTGTTTCCTCCCGTCTGATCCACATTGAGGGATTCGTAGAATCATACAGCCATAAACTGGGTTGGAAGGAACCTTAGGGATCATCCAGCTCTAATCCCCTGCCATGGGTAGGGACACCTCCCACCAGCCCAGGCTGCCCGAAGCCCCATCCAGCCTGGCCTTGAGCACCTCCAGGGATGGGGCAGCCACAGCTGCTCTGGGCAACATGTTCCTGTGAGGAAGAGGTGGTGCAGAGCCACTGTCCGTGTGTTGTATGAACCCAGGGAATACTGGGTTCATGAAACTGGGTTCATGTGAAACCAGGGAATACAAAAGGAGCAGCATCTTGGTTTCCACACCTCCCTGTGCCTGCTGGGGCTGTGATTTCCTTAACTTTCAAATGACTTTTGACAACGTGTGGTCTAACAGGCATCACCAGTCAAATATGTTTGTTTTTCTTCCCAAGCCAGATCCTCTTTTCGCTATCTTGCAGGTCTGTGCAGCCATCTACTTGGCAGATCAGTGACAGGTCATCTCCTCCCAGATCTCACATGCTATCTGTTTTAAAAGCAAGAGGTTTCGTAGTTAGCAACAGCCTCTGCCTAGTGATTGCCGTCAAGGGTTCACCCATCCTTCCTGCCAGACCAGGGCCTTCCTGGGGGCAGCACAGAGGTGCCTTTTGTGGCCTCCTCCAAAGGCGTTGCTCCTCTGCGAGCGTGGGTACATGCATGGGGTGCGTGTGAGTTCGGAAGTGGGGAGGGCAACTTACACCACCTCCCCGCCCCTCGTTCCAGCAGGACTTCTCCACGCATCAGGGCAGTGCCACCATTGAATTGCATCACAGAAAGTGCGTAAGTAGAGAAAGGAAGCAGGCAGATATTTTTAAGCCTCATCAGACCAATGGATACAACAGCGTTCAGTGAGCTTGTTCATGTGTTCCTCTTCTGTCACACACCAGCACTTCCCAATTCTCTGAAATCCAATTCATGAAGAATCAAATGCAGAAGTAAACTTTAAAATGTCGTGCCTTGCCATCCTTTCTGCTAAGCATTTTCCCACTAATTCTATGACCCTTTGTTATTTGGTATACGGCTACAAATGGGAGTCTTTCCAAGGAATGGCAGAGTTTTAGGGGGAGCTGGTGAAGAAACAGCCCGAAGAGAAAGACAAGAGAAGAGGCTCAGGTCACAACCCAGCATAAGAGAAATCCCACTGGTGGAAAACAACCACCCAATCAAGTAACTCAAAGACACCACAGGGCTTTTCCTAACCTATCATATCTAGGATTTTGCCTACTTTCAGTTTAAGTCATTCAAGTTAAGGAAAGTCATCCTTCAGCCCGGCAGGTCCTGGTGCTGTAAGTGCTCCCTGATAAGCTAACGGGAATTTCTCAACACCATTCCCACACGTCTGCTCCCCCAGGCCTCATCCAGTGCCCCCATCTCTACCCCACTCAAGTTAGCTGACTCTGGTAGGATGGAGACCCAAGTGGGCTTTACGCTGCAGGCGGATGACCCTCACCAAGAGCCTTCAAATTATCCTGCTGGTGGTTGTGGATTGAGCTGGCCATAAGGCAGGCTTGGTGGGCCCCTCTGCTCGCAGGCACGACACCCCTCCAGTGTGTTCCCCAGCCCCTACATACTCTGAAAGGACACAGGTGCAACTGCCAGCAGTTCATGGAAAGAAAGCAGCCCACAAACGCCTTCGTACTGCAGGTGGGGAGCACAGTGCCAGCACTGGCACACGACTGAAAATGAATATGTCACTTTATTTACATCAAGGAGCAACTAGCCCGCCAGCCCCAGAGCCTCATATCTGCCGCTTGAGCCAAATCCCACATCCGCAGCAGCTGACCAGGATTGCTTCACTGACTTCCCCGGGCTCATAAGCAGGACCTGCAGTCTGCCAGGGTGGTTCCTGTCCCCATACATTCCAATTTGCCAAAAAGACAGCTATAAACCCAGCGGAGAGGTGGTAAAGATGAATTTGCAGTTCTTTTTACCAGATTTGGATGAGGGAGAGGTGATTGCAGCCCTCAGCTCATCCAGGAGCTGACAACCCTGGGATTGACATTCCTGGATATCCCTGGTGGCCATCTCAACGCCTCTCTCTCTGTGGTGAAGAAATTGATTTTTTTTTCCCATTTATCTTCTACCCTGAAGAACCGCGGTTACTTGAAACAGTTTTTTTTTCCCCCTATTTTTTTAAATGCATGTTAAAATGGCTTTTGGAAGCACTCTGTAGAGAGGTGCAGGTAACACAACGCACAGATCACACTAATTTTTCAGTTTCCTCTTTGCCCCGGCCAGAAGCTCCCTCAGACGGTTTGTAGAAGGAGCTTGGAAAGAAAGAGGCAGATACTTCTACAATGCAATTTTGTTTCCTGAATGAGAGGCTGAAGAGCAGTATTCCCTGAAGCCAAGTCGGTCACACGGAGGGACTTCCTCTGCTGTGCTCTCTAAAAGCTGCTTCAGCCAAGTCCTTCAAAACTTCTCTTGTCAATCCCCCAAAACACCCACACAGGATCCCATTTCCAGGCAAAAACACCTCTGTACTGGCTTTCCCTCAGACACAGGCTGTGTTTGGAGTCGAGGCACTTGCCTGCTTACTCAGTCGTGCTTCCCTGGACAGCACCAAGCGAGGTGGGAGCCCCCCGCTGTCATGACCACGGGAAGGCAGGCAGCAAGAAGAGTCTTTGCCCCACCAGATGGAGAAGCTGAGGCAGAAAGCTCCTCAGGTGAAGGAAGGGCAGGGCCAGAAGCACCTGCTGATGCTGGCTGCAGCCACCAAGCCAGACTGAGTGCAGCAGCCCCAGCTGCCCCATGACGGCGAGCATCATGCGCAGGGTCACGCACCACCACCTCACCTCCACTCAGCCCATGGAGGGCTGCAGCGAACTCTCCAGGTCCCCAGCAGCCCTCACGTGGCCCTGGAGGCTCCTGCTTTGAATGTCGGTCACCGCGTGTTGCAGTGTGTTGTTATTTACTGGCCAGTGACAAAGAAAGACGCACACCTGGGGACTGAGAGCTAGGGTAAGCCCAGAAGTATTTCCCCACTCAGAAAAAAAATGCCAGCTGTCATTACAGAGAAAAAAAAAAAGTGCTATTAAAAGAAGGAAAGACTGCTAGAGATTGGCCCTGGTCCAAAATGAACATGTGTGAGGGCCCAAAAGACTCTTTGGAAAGCCACCTTTTAATATAAGGGGCAAGGGAAAGGTTCACACTAGAGGTGAAGAATGGAAATCCCAGATGGCCCCTTGCAGCCCCATTTCAGGGACAGCCGTAGGGTTTAGAACAGAGGCACTGCCAGGTTCAAGAGAGCACAAGTTTGAGCTGCCATCATGTGTTTTTAATTTGCACATTATTCTAGATCTTGGCCTGAAGGCCTCAAGTAGTTCTGTGGAAATGTCCCACAGGGTCTAAACCTGCACATGGTCCCAACACTGCAGTCTGCCCTTCACAGCCCCCCAGAGTCAGGCTCATCTAGAAAAGGCACATTTTTTTTTAGTCAGAGAGAATTACCCTTTTTTTCCAGATGAACATGAAGGAAAATTCTGAGTCTAAGCAAGTACTAACCACAGTGTCCAACACATGGCAGGGACATGTCAGTGAGCTTCTCCAAGGTGGTACTTTCCAGAAGGCATATCCTGGCCGTAGGTCCACCACAACCTAAATTTTCATTTAAAAAAAAAAAAAAAAAAAAAAAAAAAAAAAAAACCAGAAAGGTGCAATATCATGAGTCTTTAACTTTTTGCATGGCTTATAAACAGAAGGTCACCCTTGCCAAATGGGTCCCCACCTTCCCGTGCTGTTGGATGAGTCAGGGCAATGCTGCCCTGCACCAACCCCAGGCTGGTGGTGTGCCTGATGGACAGCGCTCTCTTCATGCATCCCACAGGGTCCCTTTGGGATTAACACATTCATTCAAGCCTGAAAATTGCCCCTCTCCTTACCCCATGCTTGCAGGCTCCTGATGATGGCTCCAGCTGGTAGTTGCTCTGCTGCTGCCTGTCAGTGAGTAAGTCTCATTGTTTTTTGGTGACACATGTGAGATGTTGCTTAGCTCCAAAGCATGTTTTGGTTTCATTTTTTAGGAATCTGAAAGAGATCAGGAACCAGAAAACAGTGGCATGATCTGAAGATTTCAGTGCCACAGGTATTTTGTGCTAACGCAGAGGAGTGCTCTCATTTTCCTGGCCATTTGGGGAACCCTGCAACATTCTTTTCTTCTGCCCTTACTGCTGCAGCAGAAGCCCTTCCTCACAGAGAACCAGCAAAAAGCAGGAGGGGTTTTCCCTCTCGCAAGCCCAAACCTTAGGAGACAAAAGCCCTGTTTTGCTTTTAAGCATAGGAACAGCCTGAGTAAATTCTGAGCTGCTCTGTATAAAACAGACCCAAGCAGAAAAGGTCAGCAGGCACCACTGGCTCTGCTGATACACCAGAAACTTCTTTTCCCACTTTCTTTTCTGTTACTATTTTCTGTACCAGATACTTCTGAAACTCCACATCTACAGCAGGGTGGCAGAGAAGCAGTAAATATCTGAATGGACACTGAATACCAAACAGCCGAGGCCACCGGGGTGGACGCTCCAGCACAGCTCAGCGTTCTCAGCTACCTAAAATCCCCCAGGGCCCAGCTCCAGCTGGCTCTCTTACTTGCCCCCAAATTCCCCAGGGACTCTGCTCTGGCCCGGCACTGCAGTCTTGATTGCCCTGAAATCCCCCAGGGCTGCAGCTCTAAAACTACCACTGCTTTCTCTCATAGCCATGGGGGAATTTTTTATTTTGATTTTTTTTTTTCATATGTAAGAGCTGTTGGTACCTTCTTACATGAATCAGGGCTCCAGAGATGCGGCATGCGCCTGTCAAGGGACCATGATTTGATGAGAAGGTTCAGCCTCTGCAAATGGTGGTCCAAGCCATGCTTATTCTTATTTCTTGCTCCTACTTCCTTTTTCCTTTTCCTTCTTTGCCCATTCAGTAGACACCCTCAGCTACACAGCCACCACCAGCATAAAAAAAAAGAAGTGTAAAACTTGTAGGAGGCAATGGTGTCATCAAGCACTTTGAGATGCAAAGAAGCAGGACCACCAACACAAGACAAAGCAGGTATCTGTCCAGAGGAGGCCTGGGTCTGTGAGGGGTTTGTGCTGCCCCATACAGAGCTCCAGGTAAATGCTGGAGACTTGCAGGGCCCAGGGGATAACTTGCGCTGGCACCCAGGAGGAGACTGGTGGTCTGGCTAAAAGGGGTATGTGTGTGCTCAGGAAAATAGTGCATAGCTTCAACAGAGAAGCAAAGGAGGGGATGCCAAAAATCTGTCATTTTTACTATTTTATATTCATTTTATTTTATTTTATTTTATTTTAAGAAAATAATCATCTCCACGTGGTGACTTCATTTCCAAATTGACTGTATGGCTCCTAAGGGCACAAAGACAGACTAGAACCCCAAAAATGAAAGGGGGGAGGTGTGGGAGGGAAAGCGGGGGCTGGCCAGGAGCACACCAGGGGGCTGAGCAGCAAAACCACAAGGCAGGGGACACCCCAGGAGCGAAGCCCGGCAGTGTGGCGGCAGTGGGGTCGGTGAAGGCTGGTGCTCCCCTCCGCCGCCACCCTGCTGGCCTCGGTCTTCCCCCCACCCCAAGCAGTGACCGGGGACATGGCCGCTGTGGTGGCTTGTGCCAGAGGGTGGCTGCGGGGCTTGCTCGGTGGCCCTGCTGCAGCTGCTCTGTGTCTGGAGAGGGATCTCAGGGCTGTGCTGGCAGAGCAAGCCTTCCGCCTTCCTCCCCCTCTTCCCGGGCCGGGCCTGTCGCGGCGGTGGTGACGCAGGAAAGAGGACGTACTGCGCCATCACCGCTGCCGCCATCCTGGAGGCCTCAGCCGGGTAGCCTTGGGAGAGGTGCTGGTGGCAGGGCCCGGTATCCTTGGCTCGGCACCGTGTCCTGCCAATGGTTGGGCGAGGGGGTGTGACGAGCCAGCACCCTGCCTTCGGCATCCTGGCCGTGTAAGTCCCGACAGGCTGCAACAGCGCTGTGCAGCGGGAAGCAGCCTCCTCTCCCCCCGGCCAGGCGAATTACGTGCTTAACTTCAGAGCGGTTTTTTAGTAGCTTAATTTCTTCGCTGTGCCTCTGGTTTTCTTTCTGCATTTTTCCTGGGTCATGTGACAAAGGGAGACTTACAGGATCCTTAGCGCATATCGAGGCATAGAAGCAAAAAGCAGCAGACCCAGAAGTGTTTTGGCTGGGGGGGGGGGGGGGGGGGGGGGGGAAGTGTTGCTTAAAATATCCGCTGGAGTGCCTGGTTTTGCCTGTAAGAGCACACGTTTCTGTAGCCAGCCTCCGGAGATGGGCCAGCTGTTGGTCAGAGCCCCTCTCTGCCACTTGTACCAGGCTCTGCCTTATGCTGCTAAGGGTGAATGGACTGGTGGGTAAAAGCGGGCTTCACTCTCAAGTTATTCTCATGGTACGAAAATCACAGGAAGCCTGATCCTATCTCCTTACTCCTGTGGGTTATATCTGGAGAAAATGTGGGTTTCCCTTACTTCCCTACGCATTTCTGCAGTACTGCCATTGCATTTTGGTCCCTGAACACACAGTATCATCCTGGCCGGCTGCTGCCCCGGCAGGACATGCCCTGCTCTCCCTGCCTCAGGGCCAGGGGGATGCGTGTGCTTTGAAGGAACATCATCTCTGAGGGAGATGCAAGTGCTAGGCCACAAATCCAGGCTACTGGAGGTTAGTAGTAGAGGCTTGTACTGAACTGAGAAAATTTTTCTTTACTATCCTCCTCTCTCTCTCTTTTTTTTTTTTTTTTTTTTTTTTTTTTTTTTCTTCATAGTACTTTCTGCATTGAAGCAGTCCTGGGGCAAAAATTTTGTCCTAAGGAGATGGAAAACTACGTGGCATCTATGGTGCTGAGTGCACTTGGAGACACGCTGGGCTACTACAATGGGAAATGGGAGTTCCTGCAGCACGGCCCAACCATCCACAAGGAGCTGGCGGAGATGGGCGGGCTCAGCAACATCAGCATCAAAGGCTGGAAAGTCAGCGATGACACAGTGATGCACCTGGCCACAGCCGAAGCGCTGGTAGCTGCTGGGAAAAATCCACGTTTAGAGCATCTCTATTCCCTGATTGCAAATAACTACAAGGAGTGCATGAATGACATGGAAGGCAGAGCTCCAGGTAACCTCTCCGCTATGTCACCTTGGCAGAGCTGTCCTCTGGCCCTCTCTCCTTGTGGCTACTGACTCTCGCGTTCATGCTGCTTGGAGCCAAGGCTGGCCCTGCTTCTGCCCAGCTTCTCACCTTAAGGCTCTGCTTTTGGCTGTTTATAGATGTAGCATTAATTGTATTTTTTGTACAGCCAAAAGTTTTCTACACTCAGTAACTCTTTCAGGATGAATTGAGAATAGAAAAAGGCAGGCTGAAGTGTTTGGGCCATCTCAGAACTAGATGAGAAAAGATACTGTTTTGCCCACATTTATAAGACATTCTTACAGGTGTGTTTGAGGCCTGGCCTTGAACTCATGAGAGGAATGAGAGGGTTTTCCACTGGTGAATGCTGTTTTTATTATTATTATTTATTATTATTATTATTTTTTACTGTCTTTTCCTACACCCTTGGAGGAAAAACACAAATTCAGTCATGTATAATGTGCATCTTGAAATGCTGTGTTAACACCTCTAAACAGAGCATTAATAGAGAACTTATTTTAACAAATGCAATAAATTACACATAAAAAATATTTAAAGGCAGGGAAATCCCTGCTTGGAATAATTAAGTTCATTAAACCCAAAGTCTACCTTTGGCTAGCTCTGAATGGCTACTTTCTGCAACTGGACAGTCAGGCCACATTTAAGATCTCTGAACCTTGTAGGTCCAGCCTCTCTCATTTCTTGGCACGACCACAGTGCTGCCAAGTTTGGGGCACGAGTTGCAAGGACTGGCAATGCATAGCAGCGTTTGGGAAGGATACGTTGACAGGCTGCAATATCCAAGCTGCATGCCATGTATTTCTGCAGATCCTGGTTCACCCAGGCCTGCTTACCCAGCATCTCCCTGAGGTCCCCATCTCTCTCTGCAGATGGCCCAGCCTCCTGCAGATGCTTGAAATAAACTTAAATAGGATCTTCAGAGGCTGGGCCTCTACTTTGGCTAGTCCATGCAGGATAAGTGTCAGGAAACACTCAAATGCTGCAATGCTATACAAAGTTTTAAAAATGAAAAATGTTCGGCTGGACTCATGCCTATCTGGATTGGCCAAAATATAGCACGAATGTTCTGTCTTGACATTAAAAGACATTTTCCTGGGAAAGACCAAATCCTGCATTGTTCTCATTGGTAAGCCAGATAAGAAACTTGAGCAGGAAAGTGTTCTGCGTACCTTTCCGCAGCCACTGCTTATCCTCATCGCCAGGACTGAAATATCAGCATTCAGTAAGACAGATAATTTCAGTTGTCAGTGTAGATTAATTAATAAAATATTTAAGAAGAGGTAATGATGCTTGCCAGGATAGCAGCAGCCAGCAGGTTAAAATTTTGACAGAATTATTGCTGTTTTGGCAAAGGAGCAACTTGTAAGTCCCCTAGCTGATGGGGTCTGCCAAGGTGGACCAACCACAGCTGTCAGAGAGACAGCACCTGGAAGTTATTTTTGTCTCTGATACCTAAGCTTGGTGACTACAATCTGAGACGAAAAGGAGAAGAGCCTAAAATTGGAATGTTAGTAATTAATAGCTAAGTATAATAGCACACCTGCTGCAGTCCATATGTGAGTAACCAGGCTGCAGCATGCCCACAAGCAGCTCCCATTTGGAAGTAAGGGATCTCAAAGTAAATTTGCTATGGTGACTAATTGGAGTGACAAAAGGTCAGGTTATTTGGCTGAACAAAGAGATGCAAATTCTTCTGTGAGCACTGGTTCCACAGATGCTTGCCTCATAAAATTCTGCTATGGAGAGAAAGTAGCATGGAAAAAAATGGAAATCTGCTGAAAATGCTCTTGCAACAGCATTCAGGAGTTCTCCTGCTGCAGCCACAGGAAAGGAGTTGAACAGGTCTTAGCCTCTGAGAGCTTAAATCTGACACTTAGCTACCTAATGTTCACTGCCTTACTACAAAAGGGAACACCTAATCCATATCCTCAGAAGCTGTCTGCATTCCAGGGTCTCCATGTTGTATTTGTAAATAATAATGATAGACGTTGCATGTCAGTAACTTCTTAAGGCATTTCAGAGTAAATAGATGATAACTGAAAACAGAACCTGAGATGATGCTCTTCTGAACAGATTAAATACTCACTGGGGAATTGCAGCTTTTAAGGCTGAGAATGGAAAGTTGCCGCTGCAACTTTCACCCAATAGAGAGGAGATTCCCCTAGAATAGTGGGGGAAAGTCACATTGTTCACCCACACAAGGAAAGCCAGACCTGAAAATCAAAACCCACAGTAACAAAGGGATTCCCACATCTTTATTAGTCACCAGAAGGCCACAGTGGGGTCCCTCAAATAAGCAGCCCCAAGAGAGAAGAGCAGTCTATCTCACTGTCTTAATGGCAAATTAATCCCTACATCCATTATTGCTCTTTGTGATGTGCCACAGGCCCAAATTCATTGTTCTTTGCAGATAGCAAAGCCAATGAATTAAGTGACACAAGAATGGCCATATTTCTTTTTCCATAATGTTACACTTGCCTGCAAAGATCTCCAGGAAACCTTCTGCTTCAAAGCTGTTGCCTGTTGCTCTGTTCCTTTTGGTCTAAGTCCTCTACCTATAGAATTTTTTGTGACTATGTCATTGTTTGAACTCACCTTTATTATGTTTACTGACAGACCCTAACCAGCTGGTACTGTGCTGTTACTGCTCCCAGCACATGCCTGTGCTCATGAAAAGTCAAAATAAATGGCACAGAAGCCTAAAAGCCTATTCCAGAAATAGCATCCAGCTGTACATGAAACTTTTCCAGATTGGCTTTTTTTTTTCACAGTGCTTTTTGCTTGCATTTCTTTTTTCCTTAAAACAGTATTACATTTAGTTTAGTTTGCATGGATTTCCTAACCAGGATTTGGTAAGTGTCCAAGATAGAATTTCTGGATTCAGAAACTCCCACAAGAGTGTTTTTTGTTTGTTTGTTTGTTTGTTTGTTTTTAATCCAGTTTAAAAAAAGGCCTAACAGCATGTTTTCAACTTAGTCTTCCTTAATCAGATTTCGAATGCTTTAATATTTTAATTGTTTAAAAGCATGAGGATAATACTTGCAATACATCACTTCTTAAATCACCAGAGTCCTACCTGTTGTATGCTGGTATGATTTACAATTTTTTTTTCATTTGCATGTTATGAGAAGTAATTTCCTAGAGTAATATGTACAGGCTTAAAGCTGCAATCAAATGTCTGCTTGCTATTGCAAAATAACAAGTCTTTCTTTACAGTTTAAGCTTTGTCATCTTCCTCATTTTTCTTTGGTAATAGCTAATGAACGATCTCTCTGCTTATCAAGCACTGAGTTGCCTGGTCCCAACGTGTCTAAACATGTCCTGATGAAATGCCCTTCTTGCAGTTCCAAGAAGATTACAGAGTTCATTTTTTTGGTGCATATTTTGATTTTGAGTTATCCTAATCCCTTTGCTCTTTCCCTTTCCTCTCGTCTTTCTGCCAGAAAGTCTGTTTTACCAAGTACATACAAATATGATAATTAGCACAGCTTTTTTAAAGCTTAGTTTTGTTTGACTGGATCTTTTTAGGTCCCATGTAGGTCTAAGTGCAATGCTTAGTATATTTAGATTTGTAAAGTGCTTCAATTTTGTGTTAATCATAACACAGTTAGAAATTATACTGATAGCACTCTTAATGATTTTAATAAATAGCAGCCAGCACTGAATTAATAAACTACACAGAAAGCATATTTAGAGGCTTGAGTGCATGCCCACTTTGAGACACCACAGAAATAACCTGCTTGGCAATTCAGTAAAAGGTTGGTGACCATCAGTGCTGGTGGAGCCCAGTGCCACCCCTATCAAATGCTGTGCTTGCTGCTGCTTCCAGCAGAAAGACACAGCCCTGCAGTTTTCACTCTAAGTCACCCAGAGGAAGGCTGCATAAAGAACATCTGGACTGATCCAGGGGCTGGCTGGCTGTGTGGGACAGCAAAACCAGCAGGCCTTGTCTACCAGTGTGACGCCAGCATCACAGCAGAGGCCGGTGTGCAGGCACACCAGGCAGGGCTGAGGCTGGTGAGATGGCAGCTCTGCTTTGTGCCAGTGTCACACTGCGGGGAATTCATGAGAATGAAAGTAGCCTGACAGTGTGGGCTGCACTGGTCGACAACCCTTTTTTTTTTCCGGTGGGGAAGCCTTGCATATGCTGTTCCCATTCTCAAAATTTATTTCCGATGACAGTCTGGTTGCAGAAATAGTGTGAGAGCAACAGGACAGAGCTACTTTTTCAGTTTGAGACGCACTGAGCTGGTCCACCAGAGCACAGTGGGCTGTACCCTGTGCTGATTTAATATGCATGTAATGCACCAACACTGTCAGAAGAGAAGGATGCTACAGAAACGTAGACCAGAACTGTGAAAGGATCCATGTGACACTATTACTGACAGTGGACAACCAATGCTAGCACTGCTGGTATGTGGCCAGGAGCCAATCTTAAAACTGTACTTGGATTTGGAGGTATTTTTGTTACAAGGGTGCTGTAAATGCCATGTGCTGGTAAAACAGACTGACGTACACCAAATCCTACTGCCAAGCAAGGTAGAAGAGGATCAGAGATAATGTAGTATTTGAAACCTATTTCCTCTTCCTTGCACACAAGCATTCAGGCTTCGCACTTAAAATTTTTTCTTGGTCTTTGCCAGGGAAGGTTGCTGGGCTCTGAAATGTAATTGTGCAGGTGGCTTTAACCTATGAAGGGGCTATACTAACATGAGCATTATCAAAGCAGCAGCACTGGAAGAAGCAGAGTCACTTCAAACAATAAATAGCAGAACTAAGAAAGGGATGGAGGTGCGCAGCGAGGAGTTAATGTGTGGCTTCCCACCTGAAGAAGGGCGAAGTTGGACTGGGGTGTCCACTTAGAGCAGAAGACTGAAGAGAAGAGCCGAAGTATATACAGCCTGGAATAACATGGTGAATCGGTAGTTGTTATTTCTTGCAATTAAAAAAAAATCAGAGGGGAATTTAAGGAAATTGTCAAATGGCAGTTTAAAATAAAAGGAAACACTTTGCATAACCAAATCGTGGCTCAGATTACCATAGGATGTTAGAGGAGGCTGAAAGCATGCGCGGGTTCCAGAAAACAAGGGCAGCTCAGGGCTGCTAGGTCCACTGGGTGTTACTGAACGTCATCCTTTGGACCCAACTTGAGACTCAGGACGACTCCTCTGTCTGCTGAAAGCCATATGGGTGTTCTCAGGAAAACATTGCAGCTGCCACATTTTTTGTAGTTTTTCCATAGATATCTGCTGGTGGCTATGTTCAGAGAGCAGCTGGGCTGGGCAAACCTTTCAATTGACATAATACAGTTACTCTTCAGCTTATTTAGGAGAAATACAGCAAAGCTACTCATGCAAAACCCTGTTGCAGTGAGGAAAGTACAGTGTTCCTCACTTTCTGACAAACTTAAACTGCAGCAAGGGAGATCTGGGTTTATTGCAGGGAATATTTCCTAGCAGTGAGGCAGAGAAGTTAAGCACCTGCCAGGAAAACAGCAGAGGCACTTAGTCTTGCTTTGGGTCTGGATCAACGTGATCTGATGGATTTCCAAATCTTCCTTCTGTTTATGGATATCTAGATATCTATTGTGCATAATATACCTTGTTTAGATAGTATAAATGTTTTATAGATGCTATTAAGCAAGCAACATCAAATGTAAATAGTGACAATATAAATTGCATAAATAAAAAATCAGCAGTGGGGTGGTTTTTACCACCCTGGGTTTTATAATTATTTTCACAAACTGGAATTATCGTGTCTGCTTGAGAAAACGCAGGGTGTAGTGGCAATTTAAGGCAAGAGCCAGACGCGAGCAGACAATTTCTGCGTTTATAGGGAAGCCTGAATCCCTTCCACAGGGCAATGCCCTCCTGCCCTGCCTGTCTTCCCCTGGTTTCCATGCTACAGAACACTATCTCTGCATGACGTGTGGTTCTTCCTCCCTGCTCAGGTGCCACGTGTCAGAAAAACGCTCTGAATCTGAAACCGGATAAGCCGGATGGCTGGAGGATCCCCTTCAGCCCCAAAGGTGGAGGCTGCGGGGCTGCCATGCGCTCCATGTGCATCGGCCTGCGCTTCCGCCGCCCTGACGAGCTGGACACGCTGGTGCAAGTCAGCATTGAGAGCGGCCGGATGACCCACCACCATCCCACCGGCTACCTGGGGTCCCTGGCCTCGGCCCTCTTCACGGCTTTTGCGGTGAACAACGTGCCCCCACTGGCCTGGGGGAAGAAGCTGCTGGAGGTGCTGCCGCGTGCCAAGGCCTACGTGCGGGACACTGGCTTCTTCGTGGAGGAGAACATGGGGCAATGGTGAGCTGCACTGCTGCCGCCAGGCTTTGTTAAAATTAAAATAAACCTCATGTACGGGAGGGTGAGTGCTGTTTACACCTAAGTCTGAGTAATCACATTATGGTTCACTCGGAGAGCAGCGCATGCCTACCACGGGATCCAGTCGGTTCAGAAAGTCTCTGATGTCCCCCAGGAGAAAAATACACCTAACATAACAAAAAATCGGCAGGTTGTTTTAGTGTCATGTAGCTTTGACATTTTTTGGATCCAATATGAGGCAGCTAACTTGCCATCTCAACCATGACCTGATGAAAGATGGGAACCAGGGCTGGGGAAGAGCACCAGGTCTAGGGCTGAGCTCAGTCTGAAAGTCGTAACCAAATCTGGATGCGCATTCAGCGTGGCTCTGTGCACAGACACGGGCAGAGGTACGCTGAGTTTGTGAGGATGACTCAGTTCTCGGTCTGAGCCTTCGAATCCTTTGCAGCGCAACAGTGGCAGGTGGTGGGCTGCCTTCTCCCATGTGGCTGGAGGAAGGGGAAATCTAACTCACTGAAATGTGTCCTTGTGCCTCTTACTGTAAATCCTGTCCCTTGTTTGGCAAACAGGGGACGCCTACCATTTTGCTGAGCTGCTGCTCCGGTCTCTCTCGGCGCCGCGTTTTCTGGCGGCTGGGTGTGTGCTCCTGCAGCAGGACTTCTTTCACACCCCCTCTGTCCCATGCCCTCTTCTGCAGGTACTACTTCGAGGAGCAATGGAAAAAATACCTGGCGAAGAGAGGCATCTTGGACGGGGTCTCGCTGCCCACCTTCCCCTCCAAGTACGGCGTGGAAGAGAGAGACTCCTTCTACACCTCCCTCAGCTACGACGGCTGGGCAGGCAGCAGTGGGCACGACGCCCCCATGATCGCCTACGATGCACTGCTGGGTGCGGGGGACTCCTGGACAGAGCTGGCCCACCGGGCCTTCTTCCATGCGGGAGACAGCGACTCCACCGCCGCCATTGCGGCCTGCTGGTGGGGGGCCATGCACGGCTTTCGGGGGGTCGCCACCTCCCTCTATGCCCCCCTGGAGTACAGGGAACGCCTGGAGAAGGTGGGCAAGGACTTGTACCACCTCACCTAGGTAGGGGTGGAAGGACCACCCCCCTGGGAAGCATGCTTACGCCACCTGCTGCCTTTTGCTTAATGTACTTGAACGTAGGTAGACCTGTGTGAGGCTCGTGTTTTCTGCTTGCGTGTGCTGGTGTGGCAGTGAGGCAACTGTGGTGTTTGGGAGCGTTGAGAGGGGAGCATCTGTAGCATTAAAAGCTCTCCTTTGCACAGTGATTGTAGCAGATACAGCCCAAGATAACCCGCTAGGAGAGAGGGAGGGAGCAAACAGCTAGCTGCCTCAGGGACAAGAGAGTTTTCTCATGTGGTTATTTTAGTGGATGGTATTTTTTATTCTAAATAAATACCCAGAGAGGGATGTGTGGGTTTTGGTCGATAGCAAGTTGAATATGAGCCAGCAGTGCGTCCTGGAAGCCAGGAGGGCCAACCGTATCCTGGGGTGCATCAAGCACAGCATCACTAGTCAGTCGAGGGAGGTGATTGTCCTGCTCTACTCTGCGCGGCCTCACCTCGAGTGCTGTGTGCAGTTCTGGGCACCACAGTACAAGAAGGACATTAAACTCTTGGAGACTGTCCAGAGGAGGGCGACGAAGATGGTGAAGGGCCTAGAGGGGAGGACATATGAGGAGTGGCTGAGGGCACTGGGCCTGTTCAGCCTGGAGAAGGGGAGGCTGAGGGGGGACTTCGTCACGGTCTACAAGTTTCTCACGAGGGGGAGTGGAGGGGTAGGCACTGATCTGTGCTCTTTAGTGACCAGTGATAGGACCCAAGGGAATGGTGTCAAGCTGTGACAGGGGAGGTTCAGGCTGGCAACCAGGAAGAGGTTCTTCACTGAGAGGGTTGTCGCACACTGGAACAGGCTCCCCAGGGACGCAGTCACAGCACCAAGCCTGTCGGAGTTTAAAAAGCATTTGGACTGTGCTCTCAGTCATACGGTCTGAATTTTTGGGTAGACCTGTGAAGAGTTGAACTCAACGATCCTTGAGGGTCCCTACCAGCTTGGGATATTCTGATTCTATGAATACTGGAAAAAAAAAAAATGCATCTACTGGCTTCTGCATTGCAAATGCATTTTGCACAATTTCACAGTGATTTTGCTGTATGTGTAAGAATATATCAAGATTCCCTCTTTCATTTAACCAGGGAGTTCAATCCTACTGACTAAACCCTTGTGGAAGGTAAAGGTGGGTAAAGAGAGAATTAAGATGTTGCATTTTTCATCAACTTAGGTAGTGAACTACAGTCTTATGCTTCCATCAAGAATATTAATATTTGCTTACTATTTACCATGTATTATTCTATTAAAAAATGCTTCTTCAAATCCAGACTACTTCAGTGAAAAGTGATTACCATTTTAAGAGCAATTTCAAAACCAGTGTTCAGTAAATAGCCCTGGCATGTCTCTGTTAAATACTGTATGCTACGATGGGATGAATGAAAGGATGGGAGGAGACAGTATGTCTGAAGAGCCAGAAGGTGCAAGGTGGCTGCAAGCTTCATCATGGATGAGTAGAGATGTACTGCTGGGGAGGGAGGAGAACTGGTGCATCAAGAAGCATGGGTGGAAGGAGAGGCTGCCTAAAAGGGGGAACTGGCTTGGGAGTTCAGCACACCTTTATGTAGGGACTGTGCATAAAGGTACAACAAAAGCCCAAATCAGACAAAAACCAGCAGCAGTATGAATCACAATTTCAACACAGTTTACTACAGCTCTCAGGTGTGTTGTATAAAACATGTTTTAGTGCAACATAGTACAAAGTTTTTTTGTTTTTGTTTTGTTTTTTAAAAAATCCAAACATTTTTCCACATCATGCATGGATAGGCTATCTCTCTTTCATCTCAGGTTCAGTACAGAAAGTTACAGCAGAGAGAGTGGTTTGGAAAGCTTCATGTCGAAACTCATTACAGGAAGAGTCTGCCTTATAAAAACAAAGATAACTTAGAGACTGGGCAACAGACTGCCAGAACAACGGAGAAATGTCAGTGGCAAGGTACATTCTGGGACCATCACAGGAGCCGCTTCCTGGGAAAGCCTGGGCTCGGTGCAAGAACTGTTGGCTGGGCAGGGACCAGTTTGGGCCAAGGGGAGCTGTGGAAAAGCCCTCCACGAGAGCCCTGGTCCGGGGCAGTGCTGCTGGGGCAGGCAGACTGGAGAGGAGGAGCCTGGTTCAGATGCAGCACACGCTCTCCAAGGAAGAACAGCTCCTGCTGACTTTCTCTTTTTCCTTTAAAGCTGAAATGAATTGCAGTTCCTGCCCTGAAGCAGTATGTACAAGAGATACTACATTTATGAAACAATACCCACTGGCTGCAGCTGCTGTTGTTCATGTCTTGGTTCTTCAGTTCCATTCACTTTTCATCCCACTCCTCTCTGTGCAGACTCCTTATCCAGAAAGGGAAGACAAGTGTGGGTGTGTGAGATATATATATATATGTATATATATAGGAGTGTGATATTATGCGTATGCTGGGGCCAGTAAGCAATTACGTCTCAAGGAGGGAGACTTTGCAGAGGGGTGAGTGCAATTTGGGCTTCTCAGCAGAAGAAGAAACGAATGACATTCTGGTGGAGGAGTAGAGGTGGCAGCGGACTCTCCTGCCACTGGAGTGGGACCATCTGCATCCCCGCAGATAAGATGCAAGCTCCTCTTCTAGCCAGGAGAGAGGATGTGCCACGCAGATCTCCCACCTGAGGCTTCACCACTTCTGAAATGTCAAGGCATCAGGGTTTAACCTACTAGTACTACAGAGCATCTGCTGAGGTCCCCTTCTCTTCACAAAGAGGGGTCCGACCCTCCCAAAGAGGTCGGCAGCTGCAGGTATGGCACCTCTCTCACGCGAGGCAGGGGGGTGTCTTGCGGCTGCACCCATCCGCCCACGTTGGCTTCAGCCATGCTGCAAAAAACAAATGGCCAGATTTGCCAGGAAGACGTCAAGGAAGACAACAAAAGGCCGTTTTTGGCAAACACTTTCTTCCGCCAGACAAAACGCTTAGGGTGTATTGGGGAGGAGGCGGTTTCCTCCACAGGACACAGCAGGGGTACTTGGCAGTACGGGGTACTTGAGCGTAGGTGCCCCACATGGAGAGAGCCCTGGTTTGCTTCGTGAGAGCCATATCTTTCACAGAAAGAACAGCATTTCCTGTCACGGCAGTTGCGTACAACAAGAGCAGGTGACTTTGCCAGGAGAGAGGGCTTACGGCAAAACGGTTTCTCCTCCTAAAGCCCCAGAGATGGAAAACAGCACACGCACACACACACATACGGGAAGATTTCTCTCAACCCAAAGGGACGTGGAAGCCCCCAGGGTGCAGGTGCGATGCAGGCTCCTTGCCCTGTCCAAGCTCGTACTGGGAAGCCGCGCGAGCTGCTGGGAACCCTGGTGACATGAGGTGGTTAAGTGCACGTCCCTGCTGCGTGGCTGTGACTGGGCTCCTTGGCTGAACCATCCAGGGACCGTGAATCCAACCCACGGAGCTTTCTCTTTCCCCATTTGTAGAGTCATTACTTTGGTCAAGTTGAAGCCTTCAGAGACTGGATCCAGCCACCCGTCCCCAGGCAAGTGGGGCACGGAGAGGAGCTGCCTCATCAGTGGTGGCAGCATCTCTCTGGCATGCTGGACCGCATGAGGACCTTCTTTGATTAAAACAAAGTCAAGGCTTTCAGGTACCTTCCTTCTGTTTCCCCGCTCAGTTCCTGGAGACCAGCTAAATTGCTTTTGTCCTGATTGCAAGCGCACTGAACATTCAGTTCAATGAATGTTCAATTCCCCAAGACTGGGGAATGCTCCCAAAAGGTGTATTGCCTCCTCCTGAGAGAACAGTAAGACGGAGGCAAGAAGATCCTGAGGCTACAGCCAGTTTTTGAGATGGACCTCCCAATACCCCACCTAAACCCTTCAGAGGTGGTCCTGGCTTTGCCTGCTTTGGAAGAGGGAGCAGCTAGCTCAGCGCACCTTGGGAAAAGACCTTCTTCACCGTGGCACAGAATCTCAGGAGGAAAAAACAAGTCTGTTTTGGTACACGTACACATTTACCTCCAGAGATCGTCCCAGGACCAAAAGCCCCCTGGGAACTCCTCGCTGTGTGGAGAGAGGGGGAAGCCTACAGTTCTTTGGGAGACGGAAAAGAAACGACGACGAAAAAGTAACGGCCCAACGGACAACAACGGATGGGATCAAAATTAATGAGAGGAATATCCGCTATGTACAGCAAACGCATAGGCTCGGTGCTGTCTCGGTGGCTGGGTGCGTTCCCACAGGTGCTGGAAGAAGCCTCGGACCTTCCCGTCCCCACCGGCTGGGCGCTCCGCAGAGCTCAGCCGCCGCGTCGGAGCACAGACACTGAAACAAATGAAACAAGAACAATGAAAACCACTCTGTTCCTTAGGGTTCCTGGTGTGTCTCTGCTTCTCTCTCTCTGCGTGTCCTCCTGGGCACCTCTCGTCTCTTTAGTCTATGGTTCCCGGGTGGATGCTGAGGACTGGTGGCTCTAGGCAAGTGGGCGAGTAGTTGAGGTGCGGCTCTTTGATCCACAGCAAGGGGACCCCGTTCTTGCCCTCCGAGTTCTTGCTGGAGTTCCGGCTCTTGAACCGCACCAGGAGGATGGTGATGATCAAGATGCCGAAGATGGGGAAGGGGTAGAAGAACACGAAGTAGAAGAGGGCGTCATTGGAGCAGATGACAGACTGCAGGGTGGAGCCTGAAAAGAGACACAGGATAGTCACGTTTTACAGCTTCTACGCAGCACATAGCTTACAGACTTCTTCAGAAACATAAAAAACAGATGCTCATTAATCTGTATCATAACAGGAGGTAGGGCTCTGACAAAAAACACCAATACTGGAAAACAGAGCAGCAGAAAAAAGCTATTACAGGGCATGATTCGGCTTTATCTCCTGCTAAGAGTTTCATGAGTGCTAAAGATCTTCCTCCCTGGTGCAGATTTTCTGATATCTTATAAAGCAGGGAGCCTTATCACAAAGTGTTTCCCTCAGTGGTGGTACAGAGGCAGCATCTTAGTGTATCTCAATTAACGGACCACAAAACTCTCACGACCTCAGCTATCTCTGAGGCCTCTAAACCACCCAATGGCTTTGAGAGTTATGGGGAGGAGACCCTAGTGCCACAGCCCTGGGCCCACATACAAGTGACTGTACGGTGAGCATGGGGTCAACCCAGCCCGCAGAGCTGGGCTACAAGCCCGCAGCTCGATTGGAACAGCACCAGTACCACAGATACGCCCCGTTGCAGACCAGGTCCAGGCTCCAAGTCCCCAGGGCAGGGGGCCGGTCATGCCCACACAAACCAAGACACACGGGCAGCTTGGGGTCCTCATCTCTTCTCACCTGCATCCTGCACGTGAACGGCGACCGTGCCCGACTCCTCCTCCGCCAGCCGGTACCACACGCCGTTGGGGTCGGCCAGCCACTCCTCCACGCGGCACGAGTAGTTGCCGCTGTCGGCACCGCCAGCCTGCAGCACCGTCAGGCGGAAGAGCACGGCCGAGAGGCGCTGGAAGCGCAGGCGGCCCTCCCAGCGACCCGTCTCGGGGCTGAAGACGGCATCGGGGCCCACGCTCAGCACCGCTTCCCTCTCCTCTTCCTCTTCTTCCTCCGCACGGCCACCCGCCTCTTTGGCCCGCAGGTTGTACCACGTCACCGCAAAGTGGGACTCCGGGCTGGAGCGGGACAGGATGCTGCAGTCCAGCGGGAAGGACTCCTTCTCCTGCACCGTGAGGTTGGCGGTGGCCGTGTCCACCTGCAAGGTGGGGTCTGGGAGGACAAAATGGGAGAGGTGAGTGCGGAGCAGATTGCCACCACGGCTGCTACACTGGGTGCGATCCAGGTGAAACCTGAAGGCTTGACCCCACACAGGTACCTGTGTATCTTGGCTTTCTAACCTGCCTGAGAGTGCTCAAAGGACTTGAAAATCAGCGATGTCTGAGGCACAGGAGGACAGATTTTTTTTCCAGCAATTTGGGAAGTTAATTAGGTAACAGACTCCTCCACAGAGATGACCGCAGCACAGAAGCAGCAAGGAAGCTTCCTAAAGTCTCTCTCTTTTCTTCCCTATTACTTGCTGCAAGGCTACAGAGATGTTTTTAGCTAACTGATATACAGTGGCCAGAACCTCAGATGAGTTGATTAAAGGCTGACTTCAAGAGCAATTAACATTTGATTTAGTCATCCTGCCAGGGAACACATACTCAGGGGATCACAATCAGCCCAGATCTAAGCTTTCATTTAAAGATTAAAAAGCCCTTCCTAATGCAGGAGTTCAGCATGAAGGGCAAGCCAGCAGCTTGAAGAGAGGGGCAGCTTGAAGAGAGCACCAGCTGGGCAAGCCCTGACCCTCGCAGATCCTGGGGTCCCTGCAGGAGAGGGCACAGGGTGCTGCTGTCCCCCAAACCTCACCTGGGGCCCTTCCCCAGACAGGAGGTGTCCGGGTTTCACACTACAGTGCCTGTCCTACAATTCTTAAACGGTCCCCTGTGGAAAATCTTCATTAAGGCCAGAGCTGTTAGGGCTGGAGGCAACACGAGTGTTTTCAGTTCTCATCTTCACCACAGGGATTCCTACAGGAATGAGGTAAGCCCTGAGATTTTGGGGACTTCTGAGGTAAAAAGGAGGAAGGGGAGGAAATGGCTTGTCAAAATAAACACGGAGCCTCCCCCACCTCAGCAGGTTAAACAGAAAGAGAACTAAAGTCTGAAGACACTGAGGGTTGTGTTTTTTTTTTTTTCTTTGTTCATGATTATAGTACTGGAAGATGAGTATGGAGATCCTCACTAATGAGACATGAGTCACAAGCTATGCTATTTTTAAATTCAGTCACTTTGTTAAGTACTGCCTGTCATGAAAGAAAACCAAACACCAACAAAGCACTTGTAACAAAAAAAAATTAATATATATATATATTGAATTGTTGCACTCCCAACTCCCCCTCTTCTTCCCACTCCACATCCTTCCACAATTCAGGTGGAGCCTAGAGGATTTCCCCTCACGTTCAGTCCCCTGTCCTTCAGGGCTGGCAATTTCCATCCCAAATGAGGAGCTGCACGTAGAGCTGTGCAGGGATGCAGCATACCAGGGTCTGCCTGGGAGCTCTGGGGGACCTCTGCTGAAGCCATCTCAGCCAGAGAAGCTTCCTGAGCAAGGACTTCATGGACAAGAGCTGGGCTGTCCCCTGAGACAGCTCCCACTTTTTGCAGCACAAATTTTTCTCTGCAAGGAATTACCAATAAAACCTTCCCAGGATCTTATAATCTTGCCAGCTCCATCACAGAGTTACGAGGCTGACACCTTGCTGAAGTGGGCAGGCATAAAGCACCAAAAAATACTTGCAGAGTGTGTTTTTTTTAAAGCTGGAAGGTATCCAGCAAGTGAAGACTATAACTTTCGTTTGACCTACAGCCTTCCTTTAAGACAGGCATTTAATCTGGAGTCACTTGGCTCAAAAACTAGAGAATCCATATTTCCCAAGGTAAATTGTCCTTGCAGATTGTCATCTATTGGTAAAACTCACCAAACTGGAGTTTCCTCCTTGCTTTGAACTTCCTGAGAATTTTTCACCCCCCTAGATCTTGGAAAGAGCGAGAGGCATCCCGATCCCCATCTCCCTGTGTCTGAGTGTAGCCAAAACAGTGGTGCTACACAGTGGGAGCCACCTGAACCTCTATCATGGGGAATAAGGTAGCCAGAAGGCATGGGAGGCTCCCCCTTGCCCATACAGAGGCAGGCTCTTCCTAGCCAGCTCCTGCCCCATGGAGAATCCCCAGCCCTGGTTCTAATCCAGACGAAGGCTTGGAGCTGGCATTGCCCACATCTTTACCTGTGGAGCAGGGAGCAGCATCGTGTAAAACTGCCTGGACACCAGTGAGGGTCTCAACCCCTCTGCTGCCCTCTTCCCATGCAGAGACCCTGCCTAGAAAGCACAGAGAGCTTCTGCCATCTCATTCTCAGTCCAAATGTGAATAAAATCTGAAGCCTGCTCTACCGAATCTGCCAAAACTGCTGTAAAAAAATAAATTTGCAGATGCAGTAGTGACAAAATCCCAAGCCTGTCTAGCTGTGCTCGCAGAGCTTGCTGAACACTCCTTCCAGAAAAGCAAGGGGCCAGTGAAGACACCCAAGAAGGCATCAGCATGGCCCATAGAGCAGCAGCCATGCCCTCTGCCCAGACCCTCCACTGGTGACAGACGGACGGTGATGCAGGAGGGCAGAGAGCGGCTCCGAGGCGGTGGCATGAGGTGCTCCTCACCTGGCTGCTTCACGGTGAGGGTGGTGAGCCCGGAGAGGTCCTCTGCCCGCTTGTACCAGCGGTCGCTGGGGTCGAGGAGCCACTCCTCCACGCGGCAGTCGTACACCCCGCTGTCCCGCACGGTGGCGTTCTGGATGGAGAGCAGGTAGAGGCCCAGGGACGGGCTCTCCATGTGGATGCGGCCCCGCAGGTCGCCCAGCGCCGCCAGGTCCCCGTAGCGCAGCGTGCTCTGCCGGCTCAGCCGCGCCACGGCCTCCTTCTCCGGGTGCCCCGGCCGCCAGACGTACCACTCCACCGAGAGCTGCGACGAGGGGCTGCTCCGGCTGCTCACCTGGCACTCCAGGGTCACCCACTGGTTCTCCAGCACCGTGATGTTCCTGTGGGTCTGGTTCACCTGCAGGCGGTTATCTGCGGGGGAAGGCCGGGAGAAACGCAGGGTGACTGAGGGATGCCAGGGGTCGGGTCTCCCCAAGTGCATCACCCTCCATAGATACAGTCCTGGGGTGTGATGGAAGAGAAGAGGAAGGGGAAGAAGGAAAAAAAAAAGCGAGGAAAAGAAAATGGGACTGGTGGTTCTGAGGCCTTCTGAAAATCTCAGACTAGCAACCAGCAAGGCTGAATTTGGCACAGGGAAGTGGGAACCCCACATCTCCTCATAGGACCTGGGGGATCCTGAGTGCACAAACATCTCGTGAAGGGAAGTCACACGTGAAGCTCTTCTCATTCTCCCCTTGGGGCAGGGCACGAGCCTGGTCACACCCCAGCCAGTAAGCTCCGCTGCAGTGGGAAAAGGGGAAAAAAAACAAGGCAGAGAAGGGACAGCTGGTTATAGGGAACCACTACTGCAAAACGAGAAGTGGCACGAGGGCAGAGGCACACACGGTGTTTTGCTGCGTTGGGAATGCCCCTGGTTTTTGCTCAATAATTTCATTGATACTCGGGGGGTGATAGCAATCAGCTCTTTTAAGTGAAATGACGTGTGGTACACTCCTAATTCCTTTACAACCTCTTTCAGGGGGCACAGTGTGGACTTCCCTGGTACGGCCACAGGAGTAAGCGACAGGCACCGTACTTCCCAGTGAGAGGTGGGTGATGTGAAGGAGGGGGCAAATCGCAGCTCCCCGCTCCCTGACTGCCCCACAGCCAATTCGGGGATCTGCAGGCAGAAACAAGCAGCTGGGACTGGCCGTGAGCAGTATGCTCTGGCCTGCTGCACTCCCTGCACAACCAGGTGAATTTAATCTCCAGAATTAGGCACCGGGAGCAAGCCAGGGCTTCCTTATGGAGTACTGATGTTCCGCATCAGCAGCGTGCATGGGGTGCTGGCTGCTCTCAGGGACAGTCCTTGCCTCTCTGCCTGGAATGAGGGCTGTGGCCCCAGCTTCTGGTGGCCACCTTCAGCCCATCTTTGCCAGAGATGTCCTCTGCCACGGAAAGCACCAGCAGAGCAGATTTCTCCTTTCCTGGCAGCCAGCTCCCCACCTCATTAAACTGATTACTCACATCTCATGTGCACAGCGCAAAGGGAAAAGAGACAAGACTCCCCACGCCTGCCAGGATACAGATGCAGAGTGAAATTAAACCATGTGCAAAACATAAAAATGCTCTCCCAGGCAGGCACACACCAGTTCTCCCTCATTAGGTTGCTAGCTGACACACTTTCTACGTGACACCTTTGAGGATAAAGAAACCTGGCTCATTACAGCGGCCCTCCAGATGGAGGGGCACAGGCAGGGACCCTAAGATGGACACCAACCCGGTGTAGGCGGGTGACACTGAAGGAGGGGAAATAATGTCTCCCTGAAGGGATGCGCAGGCATGAGGATGCAAGGAGGGGGCGAGAAGGCTGTAGCAGAAAGAAGAGCACAAGCTCCCTGCTGCCCCAGCGGAGCTCAGCAGGAGATGTGCACAACAGCCGGCGCCGAAAGGCCCCAGAGGACCCCAGCAGCACGGCGCGCGCTACCTGGCTGCTTGACGGTGACCTCGGTCCGCCCCGACACCTCCTCTGCCAGCTTGTACCAGGCGTGGTTGGGGCTGAGCAGCCACTCCTCCACGTGGCAGTAGTAGCTGCCGCTGTCGCGGACCTCGGCCCGCTGGACCGTCAGGCTGAAGAGCCCGCCCGACGCCGAGCGCTCGAACTGCAGCCGGCCCCGCAGGCCCTCCTCCTCCGCATAGGTGCCGTACTCGAAGGCCGAGCTGTGGGTGGTCTTCAGGATGAGCTTGCCGTCCGCGTCGGAGGGCTTGTGGACGTACCACAGCACGGCGAAGTGCGAGTCGGGGCTAGTCTGGGATTTGACAGAGCAGTTGAGCGGGATGGGGCGGTTCTCCACCAGGGTGATGCTCCGCTTCGACTTGCTCACCTGCAGCTTGGTCACTGCCAGGGAGGAACGGGGACAGGTGAGAAGAGGTGGGTCATGGACATGGAAAAGAGACTCACCTGTTTGGGGGAGGACCAGAGAGCTCTCCCCCGGCTGCACACACGGCTGCTCTTGCCTTACAATGAACCTTCAGGAAAAAAACATTTAGCTGTTCTCCTACCAAGCCTTCTCTCCTTTTCACCTCCCCTCTATTCCTGAATTTTCCCACCAGGTCCCTCAGCGAGGCACCTGCTTTTCCACAGTCTTTTTTAAAAGTCTCCCTTTCTTAGTTTTGCTGTGGTTGAGAGCACCAAACCTAGTGTGAAGGCTACACCCAAACTCAGTTTCCCCGTCTCTTCAGCTGCAACCATCCTTCAGACACAAGTGCTTTTTTTCTTAGTGAAATCACACAGCTTGCAGCATATACCAATGGGCTTTTGACCAGTTCCACAGAAAACCATTTCCAGAAAGAGTGAATTAAACAAGCCCCTACTGCTGTCACACCCCGGTGTGACACGCAACCTGCAGACACGCACTGATTAGGGGAGCAGCCACGGGCACGACTGGGAGAGAAGCATCCCACTGGGGAGGACCAGCAGGGAACACGCTGCGCTCCAGCAGCCAGGAGCTCTGGCTCCAGGGCCACCGAGGACTGCATCACCTGGGAGAAGTCACGGCCACGCCACCGCTCTCAGCTTCCCAAGTGTGACTGTAGCTCCCGCATGGGCAGCTGAGCGGTCACGCAGTGTTGAGGACGGCATTAGCTCTGTTGTAGAGTGAGATGTTGGTCTCCAACTGCCCCCTCCCTGCAGGAGCAGGAGACAGAGCCTTCCCCTGTGTGTTCAGGCTGTGCCTGATGCGGCGAGCCCTGACCCACGGCACTGACACTTGCAGAGGAGGATGTGAAGCGCCCTCATGTGACACTTGCACTGGGGGAAGCCTGGCAGCTGAAGACCAGACGAGAGGAGCAGCCTCTGGCCACACACTCTCCCCTTGAGCAGCCCTGCCACCACCTTCGCCTCTCCTACAGCGACCAGCAGCTCCTGCTGAACGTGAGGCTGGGGGAAGTGCAGACCTGGAAGGGATGAGCCAGAGGTGTGAGCGTGAAGGATGCTGCATTACCCAGGACACCTGGGCACAGGCAGGAAATCAGGCTTCCCTGAATGGAGGTGATGCATGAGGGATCCTGCACGCTGCTCCTACCCCTTTCCTGCTGCACCCCGTGGCACCAACACTCAGCCACAGCTTATAAAGGGCATCCTTACACTTTGCGATGGTCTTCAACAGTTGAGAGGCAGAAGGTGTGTGCCGGTGCTGCTCCAGCCCCTCCTGTCCTGACCTCTCCAAGCTCCCCTGGTGCCTCACACGGCTGCTTCCCCCTGAAAGGGAGCTGCCTGGCAAAGGTCTTCTGCGTACAATTAGCAAATCTCTTAAGGAAGCCTACCGAGCGCCCTGGGCACCAGAGGCATGGCAGCAGCGCGGTGCTACGGGCGTGGAAGACTGAGCCCTGCCAGGGGAGCCGTCCGGCCCACGCATCCTCTGCTCGCCTGCGAGGAAGCGGCGCTGCCTCCTCTCCCCACCACGGCGAGGGCTCCTCGCTTTGTGTCGCGCCTTCCTGCCGCTGTCCCTTGGGCGCCAGGGTCTCGGATGCCTGCTGGCACGAGCGATGAGCGAGGGAGCTAATGGGTACGGGCAAGCAACATCAAATGGAAGGGAGAAACTCCCCCGACAGTGACACTTTCTGCTCCAGCACAGCATCTGAGACAGGCGTCCTGGCAATGCATTAGAAGTTCCCCTGGAGCCCACGTTGCCCCTGGCTTTAATCAGTATGCTAATAAAGCCCGGATGGCTGCGTTACGGGTACGCAGACAGCGGAGGGAGGGAAGGAGGGAAAAGGCCCCTTGTTCTTCCTCTCTGGGGGACTTCAACTCAATGGGGAGATTTAGCATCACGCTGTCGTATTTCTGCTGCACCCCCACCCCCCAGGCACACTCCAGCCCCTTTGTTTCACCCCAGGACACCAGCCTCAGCTGCTGCACGCACGCTCATCCCACCTCCCCAGCTCGCTGTCGGCTAAGAAAGGTTATTTCAAGCATTAATCAATCTTCCGAGTCCCCGAGAGATGAGCCAATAAAGGGGAAGGTGCTTCTCAGCAGTTTCCTTTCTCCCCCCAGCCCCCTTTCCAAACAGTTTATTTTTAATTGGTACTGGATTATTTTCTGCAACCGTTCCTAAGGAAACCTCTGTTCCTATAGCAACTGTGTATGTTAAGTCGGCAGCCCTATATCTATTAAAATGCAGCCTGTACACACGCGGCGGGGTCGCTCCGCATCCACGCGCGCTGTCGGGGCGTGCACGGGCGGGAGCTGCCGGCACCGCGCTCTGCCCACCTCGCAGCGCCACCAGCAGAGGCAAGCGAGGATCTTTTACGTGGGGGTGAGGGCGGTGGGGAAGAATTCTTCCCAACTCTGCCAACAACGAGATCCTAAATTCCACGCTCGCAGGCCCTCCCCAGCCTTTTCCTACCTGCGAACACCAAGCGCTTTTCCACCCAGGTGCCACATCCTACACAGCGAACGTGCACCTCACGATGCCAGCCTGCCTCTTCCCTATTCCCTTCCGCAGATCCTTTAGGAACAGCTCCCTGTTTTCGCAGACCAGGGGCTGCACACCGCTGGCTCACAACCACCACGGCACGGGGGCTGCCTGGGAGCAGCCGCTCCGTCGGGCTGCAGGCTGGCACGCTCGCCAACGCGGTCAGGATGCAGGAAGCTCCGTGGGGCTGCTCACACCCCTGCCATCCCACGGGAGTGTTGGAGGTGGGACCACCAGCCACCATTCGCAGGCATGCAACCGATCCAAAAGGCTCAGCTGGCACTCGGGAATGGAGATTTGGAAGAAAAAATGAATTCTGAAGTGAGTGGGCCAGGGCGATGGTGCAATACACCACCACAAAGTCCGGCTCTTTCTTTCATCCCGATGGGTAAGACCTCTCCATGGTAAAGCACATCTCGCCACGCTGCGTGTGACTTGCCAGGTCATGTCTAAAGACGCCTGCACGACATGGAAATTACCGCAGTTGCTGGTGCATGAGCGGGACTGCAAGAAGACTGACATCCCAGGCAGCAAGCCAGCCAAAACTTGCCCTCCTGACACAGGGAAACTCCCTTTCCTGGCTCGGGGACGTGTCTGGGCCTCCACAGGGAGCTGATGCAGCCTGCCCCGGGGCTGTGCTGCGCCAGGGCAGGGCTGCTCCAGCGCTGCCGAGCAGCAGGGGCGGTGGGTGCAGCCACGGGAGCAGGCAGGGTTACACGGCACCTTCTGCTGTGCTGGCAGGAGGCTGATGTTCTCTTAACAGCTTCCCAAACATCTGCTTGAGGAGGAAAACAGGTGCATGTGTCGAGGTGAAGCTACCGTGCCTATCGTCTGCAAGCCATAATCCTTTGCCACGATGTCTGCCGGCTCCCCGGAGGGTGCCAGTAAAGAGGATATCACACCTTGATGTGCTGTAATTGGCACTACATATGCTGTTAAGGCTCTCAATTTACACTGGCAACAGGTCATGGTTAAAACCCTTGTATTTCTCTTAAACCAGCCCCGTCTCCTCGCCCAGCCATGCAACCTGGCTGAAGAACACAGGTGTATTGAGTTCTGCAACTGTGCTGGTGCTGAAGACATCAGCTCTCCGATGGCACGGAGACATAAATGCTCTCCTGCACCAGTACAGGCATCCCACTGTGTCTGCTGGAGGAGCAACGTGAGGCTGAATGGGCGATGCCTCACGCTGGAGCCTGGCCAGGATGCAGGGACATTACTTCCCTGCCTGGTTGGAGTGGCTGGCGAAGGCGCGAGGTGTCCGCAGCACGTCTGTACGCTCACTAGACAGCTCACTTCATGCAGCATCCTCCAGCATCACAGTCTCCCTGCATTAACTCCCAGGCTGAGGAAAACATCCCTATTAATTTGCAGGGACAGGCACCGCCTCGGGATACCTGGTCCCGAAAGCTTGCATCTGTGGGCTGGGGGCCAGATCTGGGCCACCTGGGAACCACAGCAGGCCACAATATGGCCAGGTACTCCACAGGCCGGTATGTATGGAGGGGGATTTCTACACACCACGAAGCAGGCAGGCAGTCTCCTCAAGCCAGGTATTTGATAAGCACAGATACACAAATGTTAGGGGGGAAGGGACACGAGTCAGCAGAGGAGGGCAGAAGCAGCGGCACGATGCGCAGCTCTCCTGCTGACTCCCTGCAGCGGTAAAGCCGCCTGGCTCCCTTGTCTCTGCTCCCTAATCATCAGGCCGGGGTTACAACACTCACCTTTATTAAAGCACTTCGCAATCTGTGACTTAAGATGCTCCGATAAAAAAGGTGCTCGCAGACTTTTTGCATCATCTTCCCTTGTAGGTGTCGAGAAAATGTAAGGGCAGGCCTTTGATAAGGGTTCGTTTCCCACATGGGAACTGCAGTACTCAGTTGTAGCTGAAGACAGCCTCCTTAATAAAAAAAAAACACAAAACCCACCATGCCCCCCTGTTGTGTAGAGAGAGGGGGCTGCCAGCTAGGGGATGACCGAGCTCTGCACGCCCCTGGGAAGCTGCCATGAGGCAGAAGGGGTGGGCACAAAGACAGCCAGAAGCAGACCACAGAGCCCCCGGGGAGCCCCGTCACGAGTACAGGGAGGTGGCGAGGGCTGCTGTGTCCCACTTTGGAGACCGTCACCCCCCGGGGAGCACTCCTCCAGAAGACGTGCTCTCCTGGAGAGACCTGGTGAAGTATTACACAGCTTTCCCAGGGACTGCCCTACTTGTAAAAGCCTCCGCTGGGATCTCGCCGTCTCAAGGTGAGGGAGGTGGGGACAGGAGAAACGGGGACACCGCAGCGCGAGCCCACGCACGGTTTGACACCAGGGATGGTGCCTAACAGGTCCATCGGGAGAGACCCATTTCCTCGACCCGAAACGATGCTTACGCACAGGACCTGCGTCTCTGCCCTGCACCCTTGGCTTCAGACATCCCTCAACTGTGAGGGGCTTCTGGCACAGCCTCAGCTGACGCCCCAACCCTGCAGTCACAACGGCCGCGCACCCTCAGGCGCCTCGCCATTTCCCCGAAAGCACCCAGTGACCTAATTCCTGTTTGCCTCGGCTCCGAGAGACCTGTATGCAGGTCACCGCTCTGCCGCAGGCTGAGACATGTGCGAACGCTCGGCACCTCTGCTGCCTCCTCCATAAAAGCACGGATCGAGAGCCTCCTCTGCCTCCACAAGCGTTGCAAGGACACGCGCTGTGGCGATGGGAGCAGAGCAAGCACAAGCCGGCCTACTGACTCAGCGCGATGAGGGACGGGGGCCTCGAATTTCCTAGGAAAAGGAGCATACAAAAGGGAGAGATGTGGGAACTGGAAGGAGTGACCCTTCCCTCTGGTCCCTCTCTTCTCCGCAAGGCGTTCACAGGAGGGAGGACGGTGAGAGGCTCCGAGGAGGAGCTTGCTCAATGGGCTTAAGCGTCGCGCAGAAATCACCGCAAAGCAAAGACAAAAGACTTGGAGCGCCAGCACGGCCTCCCCAGGGAGCCCGGGAACATGGCAGCACAGCTCCCGACTCCTGTTATTCTCTCTTAATAGAACACAATCCCTACTGAAACTGGATTAGCGAGGCTGCAAATTGTGTTAGCCAACATGGGCCGCTGCTGGTGCAACAGGAGCAGGAGAATGGGAAATAGCATTAGACTTTGCCTGCCATTATTACTGCCATTATTAACTTGTCACTTTACTGTAGTGTTCCTATAACAATGAATTATTGCCTGCAAACAGGCTGACATGATCGAATTACTGGGAGAGCAGCTCTACGGAAAGGAGAGACAACGTTAACCCTTTCTGGAGGCACGTTCGGGTGCTGCCCCCTCCCAGGCAGGCAGATAAAAAAGCCAAGGCTTGGACTTCGAACACCACGCTGCCATTTTCCCCTTGTGATCCGCTAGTTTCAGAGCAATGCCCGAAGCTTCCGCAGCTCCCAGGTGGCCCAGGTTCTCATTTCAGGTGGGCTGCACAGACAAAGCAAAGCAGCAATGTGAGTGTCTGCAACAGAGAGGGAGAACCACAGCTGGAGCTCACCTACCTTCGCATCTGGAGGTGGCTGTGGACTCGGGGACAACTTACCTTCAAGAAACAGAAACAAACACAAAGACAGCCCAAATGAAAGTGCCCTGCAACCCTAAAAACAGAAACCTTCCTGTCAAACCCTGAAATAAATGTAAAAGTTCTGCAGGAGAGGCAGGGGGAGGGAGTAAAAGACTCCCAGCACGAGTTGTGCCTGCTGTCAGAGAACAATATACGGCTCACTGATCACTTGTAAATTAAAATATGGAGATAGGATCACTGGAAGATAAATTCAGTACCAAGCTACAGCCGCCGAGGATAAGGAAAGAGGAAAATAACACATGGAGATATTGAATCAATCCTTCAACAGAAAGATTTCAAACAAAAGAGTGCTACGTCAATTAGGAAAAAAAGTAATTAAATGCACCCAAAGAGCGAGTTACAACACATATGGCAGCACTACACACAAATTCCCCTGTCGTTCTGGAGCCTGGCTATTAAAGGCCAAACTTCCTCACAGGGTGTCAGAAAGATGGCTGGGAAGTTTGCAGAGGTGCATGCTAGTGCAGAGCTGCTTCCCATAACCATGATTACTGTCTGTCTTCCTGGTGCTCACTCTATTTACCTGTGTAGTTTCAGAGGCCACTGCTGAAAAGCTGGCGGCTATGCACAGCGAGATGAGGTGCTGAGGGTGGTATGAGACGATATTTTCTTGCTATGCAGAGAGCAAGTTCCCCAGACAGACCTGCTGTAGGATCGTGAGGTCTGCTGGACACTGCCTGCGCCAGCGCTGCTAGCCCCAAGCTGTCAGCGCTGCCCTCTGCAAAAATACAGCCTCCTGGGGAGTGCCCAGCTGAATCCATCCAAGAGCTCACTCACCTTTAACTGCTTCTTTTCACCGTGTTCATTTTCTGTGGGGGGATCACAGCAAGGCTGATGCTGGCACAAGGAACGGGGCAGGGCCATGCAGCCAGCAGTAACAGCCAGGGCTGAGGATCACCTCCCCCTGCACAACCAAGTGCTAGACCAGCTCCACCTGCCTCGTGAGACCCAAACTCACGATTCACGGCTTCATGCTGCGGCTGCCTCCATAAGCTAACTGGAGAGCCCATCTTCCCATCAGGGGAAGTCCTGGAAAAACACTCGTATAGAGAAATTGCCCTTAAATGTTCTGCTGACATTAGCTCCACAAGGTAAAATACGGATCAAGAAGAAGCTAAAGAGTGTGGGGAGAAGGCCTTCAAAACAACATTGAAGAAGCTGTGTGTGCACAGACTGCGAACAGGCTGACATTCTGCTTCTGTGCATGCATCCTGCAAGCGGGAGCAGAAGACCACTCTCAAGGTATCAAAGAGAGAAACTGGGACTGCTTTGAAATGGAAGTGAAAAACTTGCACCTCAAGAAGTAACAATGAAGAGCATGAATTTGGACAGAGCAGCACACCCTGCATACAGCGGAGATGCAAGAATCCCCACAGTAAGACCAGTGGGCACACACACAGCAGGGTTAGGGGCAGAGGTGGAGGAAGCAAACCCACGCGTGCCAACTGGGAAAGGAAAAAGGGGACCAGATGGGTCGCTAATGTGAGTCTGTGCAAAGGCACAGCGCCGGGTCACGCACCGCTGGAAGCCGACAGGGAAGAGCAGCAGCTCTGGGGCAGGACAGCAGGTCTCACCCGCGGGTGGTGGAGGGGAAGGAGCGAGGCTCTGAGCACCCAGGGAGAGGAGACTGCTCCGTGTTGCAGTCACGGCTGCTGATGAGCAGCCTCCTGTCCCTGCTGAGCGCTTCTTGAACTCCTTCATCACTCAAGCAAGAGCGCAGCTATATGCCAGATGGAGCAGAAGGCTTTAAAGCAGGGAAGCAGTGCTGTTCTGCAGAGCAAAGCCACCCTGAGATCACGCAAGCAGCAAACTTGAGATAAGTTTCCAGACTTCACTTGTGTAAGGAAGTTTCCAGCTCATTACCTTTTCTTGTTTAACTGTATTGTTAGTTGCTCCCAGAGGCTAAAAGTGTTGGGTTTTGAAGAATGCACCTCGCAGCCCTTGCAAAGGCTCATTTGAGCCTCCACTGAAGTGCCTGGGAGAGGTCAGGGCCTCACTGGCCATCAGTGGTAGGAAGGGCATCTCCAGCATCCAAGCAGAAGAGGATTCCTCACGCACAGACAACATTATTAAGAAATGAGAAGGGAGAAAGGCAGCAACAGCAATATCTGATTTTCATTTGTTAGGGAACGCCTCCCCTTAAACTCCTCCACAAGCAATTGTGTTGGCAATTGTTTGAAAATCAGTCCTCTCCCAGCACCGAGCATGCCATATGGCAGCCTGCGTTCCCAATTCTCCCCTGCCTCTTCCTCTCCTCGTCTTCCCAGCATCCCAGTATCCAGTTACAGCCACCACCGCCTTGGCTGCTCACCACGTCTTCCGAGGGAAGGAGGCGCAGGACACTGAGCAGTCCCTCTACAACTGCTGGTGACAGCTCGGACCACGAGGTACGGGTCCTCCTCCTCTTCTCTACCATCCTTCGGTTTTCCAGGCTGCTATCAGTGGCCAGGGCAATTTCTAGTGGAGACCAGGAGAGAGAGAGCTCTGCACCCACCCAAGCACAGGATTTTCTGGTTCACCCCGATCTCAAACAAAGTTCAGGCACAAGCATCCCCCTTCTCCGAGGCCAGTTGAGGAGCCTGCACCCTCCCCCTCCACGACAGTTTCAACTTGACAGCTCCTAATAAACCAAACTTTACGGAGCAGCCCCTGGAGAGCCCCTGGAAGCTAATTAATGCTCTAATGAAGAGCCTGACGGTCTTGTTTGCTTGATGGTTCCCAGGTCAATCAATCTGCTGTAGCCCGGCTTGTGAAAAAGCAGCGAGGAGCCCGGCACCCCTGGCGTCTGCTTGGTTATCATCCCCCTCCGCCCCTCCCCGTCCCTCCTCCCACGTTCATTACTGTCAGAAACCCGGGAGCAGGAGGGCAGATTTATGGAGGTGATTGCAGCCTCTCCCCGTGTGCCCGCTGCAGGATTAGTCACGACAGGACCGGCGGAGGGCTGACGCCAGGAGGGAGGGCGGGAGAAGATGGGAAGAAGACATCAACTTGCGGGCACAGGGGCGGCCGCGCATTTATCACAGGCTGATGGTCTGCGGGCAGCTTGCAGCTGGGGGGTGGAAAGGGCCGTGTCGGGCTCTCTAATGGGGAAGGGGGATGTGAGCGATCCCAAATGTGATGCTGCCCCAGAGCCAGCTCCCCACGAAGGTGCAGCGCTCGGACCCCTCGAAGCTCTGCCGAAATCACCCCGCAGGGGAGAGACGAGTGCAGGAATGCGCACGAGGACAATGTCAATGCGATGCAGCAGCACGAATCTGCTCCAGCCTTCTTGCCAAGAGAGACATATTGCGATGTCCCAGCCTGCCCAGACCGCAGCACAGCCCCCCCGCCACGTCCTGTGCCGCCAGAGACTGTCTGCTGCCCTTGTCTGGGTCCTGCAGACCGCGGGGACGCACGCTGCTCACAAACAGCCTGCCCCGTCTCAGCTGCTCCGTCCCTGGAAACTTGGCAGGGAGAACCAAGATCTACGGAGAAGCCACGAACAAAGCCAGCCCGCCAGCCCTCGGGTCCCCCTTGTCCCCTGCACACCTACTGCCTGCCTCTCCTGGGCTCCACAGGGCACACGGCCAAATCCAAACACCCTCAGGCTCACTGGGGTTCAAAAGAAACCATCTGCACCAAGGGGAAAGGGCTGGTGAACCCTCAGGGGAAGCCCCAGCCTTGGGGGCTGAAGGATGCAGGTGGGCTGCAGGCTTCACCCCTGCACTTGGGGCTCGCTCCAAGCTCGGCCCATGCTCCTGTGCGTGGTCTCCTGCCAGCTTTGGCTTCAGGGAAGCAGCTGGCACGAATTCAGCCTACTTTTATTGTTCCTCCCCTCTGCTGCAACATGAGCTCACCGAGAAAGGAACAACAGGCAGCTCGAGAGCTGGAAGGAGAGCGCTGCCTTGGAAGGACACGAAACAGCCACAGGCAATCTAGCCAGTCGCCAGCCCGGTCCCTAATGCTGCCCGACAGATCCCCGGAGCTGGCTGCCTACTCCAGCGGGAAGAAGCTCAAACCCAGCACTCACCCTCGAGCAGTGCAGGTCTCTGCCCCTCCGAAGCACACAGGAGCTGCCTGGGGCATCGTGCCTGTGCACAGAGCCCTCTGCTCTGCAACCTGGTGTGCTCCAGGCTGCGTGACACCCAGGAGCAGGCCGTGGAAGGGACAAACACCGGAGTGCCAGGTAGTGCTGCTGCTGCTGCTGGGTTGTCATGCACTGCCAAGGGATGAACACCATGCCCTCCCGACGCCTCATTTCTCTGCAAGCTCTCGCATGTACAGACTGCATCCTTTATAGGGCTTTTCCTCATGCTGCCAGTCCGTGTAACGACCCAGGGACTAGGAGCATCACGTTCAAAGGTCAGATCTAGCTCCAGATGTCACGCAGGCCACTCCTGCCATCCCACCTCCAGACCTTCAGTTCTCAGCTGGGTTCGTGCTGCAGTTACCTGCCCTGTTCACTTCCTTCTCCTGAGATACATTTCCCAATCCCTGCTAGTTTCTTCCTGGGAATAAGAAAGGGCTGAAGCGTTTGAAGCTGCTGGCACTTCCTCAGCGTTACCTGTTGGCCAACTGAAAAGCAGCACATGAAATGATGCAGCCATGCTAACACACGCAATTCAGCTACCACTCAGCCTGCATGACAACTGCAAACCCTTCCCACCACACGAGTGCCAAGAAGAGACAGCCGAAGTGTTGAAACAGCAAACTGACACACCACGGGAAGCTCCGGCACCTAGTCCCTCGAGGATGTGGGATTTCACACAGCGAAGAGATTAATGGAGCAATCAGGCAGCCACTGTTTTACCTTTCTCACCTTAACAGGCTTTAAAGGCTGACATATATCGATTGCCACTTCTGCACCTGGAATCTGTCAAACAGAAAGGTCACTCTGACAAATAGGGAGCAGGGGTCTTCAGGGAAAACTAGAATCCCAACATTAGCTTACAATCTGGGAACATAAGATAGCTCAGTTTGCCAGAAGACTTTCAGACTTGCCTTCTTCATTGCACATCCCTTAGTGGATCTGTAGGGGAGACAGCTCACCCCAAACCCACTGGTGTATGGGGCAAGGCAGGGAGCTGGGGCGAGTGACAAAGGAAAGCAGCCCCTAGGACTAAGGCATCCAGTAGCAGCCTCAAGTTATGTCAGGTTAAGGTGACTTATGGAGCCGCAGACCTGGACTGTGACAGCCCTCTCATGTGCTCAATTATTCTGAGGTCCCAAACGACCCCTTTCGAAGAAGCCCTGGGTAGTAATCTGAAAACCAGCATCTGCTTCGTCAGCACAGGTCTGACCGTGGGGATGTTAGGACATCCATTTGGAGGTGACTGAGGAAGGTGTTTCCCACATCATCCTGGGCCCTGTTTGGAGATGATCCAGCCAAGGACCCGGTGATGACACAACCCTCTGCAGCTTGCAAAACCAGCGAGAACCACAGCAGAAGCTGGCATGACTGCCAGCACCACATTCATGGAGAACTCAAACCACTGGCTCTTAGAGGCTGCCTGGGGCATGGAAACGAAACGCAGAGTGCAATAGCAGTGCTGGGGACGCTCTGAGGAGGAGGGTCAGAAAGGAGCCCCCCTCTTCTTGTCCATCCCCTTGCGGGCCATAAAACCACAAACATTACGCAAGGCTCATTGGACTGACAGCTAAGATTTGTGTAGCAGTAGCTCGCTGAGCAGCAGGGAGATAGGGAGAGGTAAAAACCATGGAGACCTAGATCACTTGTTCTGTTAAGGCATCCCTCGATGCTTACTGCTCCAGTAAAGAAGAACCGGCTGCCAGAACATGGCTTAAACGTCCTCCTGGCCACACTGAACTGTGGCACAGAGGCTCTCTTCTGGAAGATATTACCAAGGATTTCTCTTTCTCTCTGCGTCACACACAAATGCACGCACAGAAATATGCCATGAAGAAGCATATTACTCCAGGGACCATCTCCAGTCACTGCTGTTTCCTAGGGAAATAAGCTAAAATGATGAACATCACCAACGTGACCTTGCAAGCAGTAAAACATGTATTACAAGGCAGGGTAATCAAGACAAATGGAGAAGATTAACATGGAGATGATGGCAAGGAAGGAGGAAGGGAGGGAAGAAAGAGGGCAGAAAGCTCATGAGGGAGCTCACAGCATCCCCTGACTTTTCCAGAGGGTTGGGAAAGGTGGAGGAGAGTATGGAAAGGGCCATTGAGGGGAAAAATACAATCCCTAAGCAAGAAGGCAGGCCCTAGGGAGGCATCCCTCTGCACAGGAACATGAGGGCAGGACTGACAGTGCTGCAAGGAGCTGAGCCAAGAGCCCTGAAGGTGCTAAAAGCCCCACTTCAAACACGAACTCTAGCCCTAAGGCTGAGATAGCAATAAACCATTCAGCTCAGTGGTGGCCAACAGCTGCCCTGACCACACATCTTAGCAGCCTTCATGAGGAATAGGAGACACCATCAAAGAGTCCTCATCAACAAAACCTACAGAAGGAGCCGAAATCTCTCCACTGGCTGTACAGGGAGCATAAGCACTTTGTAGGTTTTCTGACTCTCCCTGCCAAAGCAGGTCTCTGTTGCCTAGATGTTGCTCGCTGTGAATGGGCACCCATGGACTTGGGGACTTCCAGCTGGAAAGGGCTTGGTTTCTAGTGGGGATGAAAGTCAGGCTCTTTAATCACTATCTGCTTTTGAAGATGTCTCCAACCGAGCAAGAGGTGCAGCCAGTCACTAGATAAGAGCTGTAGCACAACACCTGTGGTGGGTGTGCACGTAGGGGCTTTGGTGGGAGAGCCACTCTTCCCTTTGATCCGGCCCCTCTCCTCTCTTAGAGGAGGCAGCATCCTGAAAGCCATTTCCATTTCACAGGAACAGCCCAGAAACTGGACCGAGCCTCAGTCACCTCACCTCCCAGAAGAAAACCCTGTGAACAGTTTCAAATCCCACCCAAGACTTTCACAAGTGTGAGATGTCAGTTGCAGCCACAAGAGCAGTCCTTCCTCTGGAGAGACTACTGCAGCACTGACATGCAGCCCATCCCCACGGCACACCTCCCAGACCCTCTTGCGTGCTCTCCAAACTTACCTGGCCGCAGAACCCTAATCTCCAGCAGGTTGGACGTCCTGTCTGCCAGCCGTGTCCAGCTGCTGTTGTAGTTCTTCCTCCAGAGCTCGGCCACGCACTGGTACTTGCCAGCCTCCGTGTCACTTGCCCGGCTGATGCTCAGGCGCACGTTGTTGCTGGACTCGGCTTTCTCGATGGCAGTGCGGGTCCGGAAGCCCATGTACCTGTCACCCCACTGGACCCCGCCGTCACGCGTGAAGGTGACCAGGTCGTGAAACTCAGTGCTGCCTGCTGGCTGGAAACGCCACGTCACAGACACGGGGACCCAGGATGGGTAGTGCGGCTTGATGATGCACTGGAGGTCGAAGGACTCATTGTAGGTCACCCCAGGGGTACGGGAAATAGCTGTGACAGCAAAACCAGCCTCTGCAAAAAAAGAGAGAGAAGGGCTTTAAAGAGCATGGCTTGACTTTGCATGAACAAGCACGACCACTCGTAGACTCCATGATTCACAACCACCTCCTGGCCAAGCGATCCTCCCTCCCTGTTCCCCCGTCCAGGTCTGTAGCTGGTCACCGCAGGTGAGGGAATGATGGGGAAAATGAGAAGAAAAAGTTTTCTTCTGTGCTTTGGAGAGTTGGCAGAAGTTATGTAATCCAAGAATAGAGGCAATTTATAACAGAGAGAAGGTGGTTGCTTCTATTCTTCACACAGCATCTCTTTTGTTCTCTTACAGATCCTAGCTATATACAATTACCCTCACATCTGCATGACTCCACAAGCTAGTCAACACATCTTTACTTTTCTAACCCCAATACTTTGTAGGTTTAGGGGAGTTTAAAACCAGCAATCTATTAACAATTTAAAGATAACAATGATAACGTATTCCCAGTTGACTGGCTTACATTTTGGGTCAAGGAATTTCCATTGCTCGTTTGTTCTGAGGTAGAGAGAAAAAAAATATATATATATATATTTAAAAAAATATATAAAAATATATATATTTTTTTACTGTTATGATTACTTCAGTGAAGCCTAGATATAGCAGGGACCTTGTTTTCCACCATCAACATCTCCAAGATGCGTTTACTTTCTGGAGGTCTCTGCTGGGCGTCCAGGTGGACTTGGTGCTCTCCTTCCTCCCACAGCTATGCCGATGATCCAGGCTTTCAACAAAGCTTTTGCTGAAGCCCCATGGGTAGAGACCCCGCCAGAAACAGGAATGTCTTCTGGATCAGCATAGAGCTTCAGCCTGCCACAAGCTTGAAATTACCGTTTGGGGGATGAGCTGAGAGCTCACTGCAACCCACAGAGCTGCTGCTGAGGGCCAGACCAGCCACAGTGTGGATATCAGCGTATCTGCACACCTCCAGTATGTACCTCTGCAGCCCCTGTTACTCATGGCATTGCTCATGGATGTGTAATTACTGAGAAGAGAGGCCAATCTTTGGGATTAAAGCCCCTTGCAACACAGTGATTACGCCAGAGAGAAGAGAGCGGCTGAGAAGGCAGAACTGCCACATCTCATCCCCACATAAGCCATTACCTTCAGACACTGCAGCAGCTCTGGCCTTAGAAAGCCACCTTAATTTTACCAAGATCAGCTGACTCTGTAAAGTTTAATCTCCAGTTGGGCTAGGCAAGGAAACTTAATGAAGTTCTCTCCTCCTGTCTGCCATGTAAAAATCAAATCTGTTTCTCAGGTCCTCAGCAAACATGCTCATGACATTAAGGTTAACGTACAAAATCCCCTCTTAGAATCACTGATTATCCCAAGTTGGAAGGGCACCACAAGGATCATTGAGTCCCACTCCTGGCTGCACACAGGACCATCCAAAAATCAAACCCTATGTCTGAGAGCATTGTCCAAACCCTTCTTGAACTCCAGTAGGCTCAGTGTCATGACCACTGCCCTGGGGAGTCTGTCCCAGTGCCCAACCACCTCTGGGTGCAGACCCTTTCCCTAACCCCCAGCCTGACCCTCCCCTGTCCCAGCTCCATGCTGTTCCCTCGGGTCCTGTCGCTGTCCCCAGAGAGCAGAGCTCAGCGCCTGCCTCTCCGCTCCCCTCATGAGGGAGCTGCAGGCCGCCATGAGGCCTCCCCTCAGCCTGCTCTGCTCGGGGCTGAACAAACCAAGGGACCTCAGCTGCTCCTCATATGTCCTGCTCTCAAGACCCTTCTCCATCTTTGTAGCCCTTCTTTGGACACTTGTCTGATAGTTTTATGTCTTTATTACATCATGGCACCAAAAACTGCATGCTGCACTCAAGGTGAGGCCACACCAGTGCAGAGCAGTGCAGGACAATCCCTCCCCTTAACCAGCTAGCAATGTCGTGCCTGATGTATCCCAGGGTATGGTTGACCCTCCTGGCTACCGGGGCACACTTCTGACTCCTATTCAATTTGCATTCAACAAGAACAACCAGATCCCTCTCCACAGGGCTTCTCTCCAGCCTCTTGTCCCCACGTCTGTATGTATATTCAGGGCTGCCCCTACCCAAGTGCAGGTTCTGGCACATGCTCTTGTTAAACTTCATGCACTTGGTGGTTGCCCAGCCCTCTGATGTGTAAAGATCTCTCTGCAAGGCCTCTCTACCCTCAAGGGAGTCAGCAGCTTCTCCCAGTTTAGCATTGTCCACAAACTTATTTAGTACACCTTCAAGTCCTACATCCAAGTCATTTATGAAAACATTGAAGAGAACTGGCCCTCAAATGAAGCTCTGGGGAACCCCACCAGTGACTGGCCACCAGCCTGATGTAACCCCATCTAGTATAAACCTTTGAGCCCAACTCATTAGCCAATTGTTCACTTACTACATTATGTATTTGTCTAGCTGTATGCTGGATATTTTGTCCAGAAGGACGCTGTGAGAAACAGCATGGAAAGCTTTGCTGAAATCCAAAAAGATTACATCAGTGGGCTTCCCTCAGTCAGCTAGGTGGGTAATCTTGTCATAAAAGGAAATTAAGTTCATTAAACAGGACTTTCCCTTAATGAACCCAAGCTGGCTGTGACCAGTGACTGCATTGTCTTTCAGGTGTTTTTCAGTAATTCCCAGAATAATCTTCTCCATAATTTTACCAGGGAATTTATACAAAAGGACAGCATCCACACATGTAAGCAGGCACATTTTGGGCAAGACCCTCCCCCCCCCCAACAATACAGCAGAACCTCCTCACCCAGCCTGCCCTCCTCTACCCACAGATTTCAGAGTGCCTGCCCTTTCCTTCCCATCTGCCAGGGACTAAAATCCCTGCTGGGCTCTTGAGATCCTCAGAAGTTCAGGGACATCTGGTCTCATCTGACAGCACATCTCTCTTGTGGCTGTTGCTTCACAACCACAGTGTCGATAGATTTATGGGTTTGAACATTATCTGTGCTGGTTCAGCTAAAGAGTTTTTTACCCTGCCAGACTGGCAAACGATTAGACCTTAACTTGAAATGTGAGTGTCACTAAATTTACTGCATTTTTTTACTAGCACTTTCTGTAGCAATAAACCTCTCTTGCTCTTTCTTAGCACCTTCCATTATAGTTTCTTGAGACACTTCAAAAGCATTACTCTCAACAAAAAATATCAGATTCAGCAGCAAGAAAACAATATGAGGTATTTTCATCACTAAATGTTACTGAGCTACTACAGCTTTGTTAGTTATAGAAAGAGGACTTTGGAATGACTTGACAGAACGTGACAGTCAAATTTCTCTGGGACAAGGGACAGAGGTGGAGGGACAACTACCTTCAAATTCCATCTTCTGGAACTGCTGATCAATTTCCAGTATCTTAAATTTTAGCAAGAGTGAAAGTGACGCATTTTAAAATCTCATCACTTCATCTACCACTGTACTCCCTGCTTCATCCCAACAAACCTCAACGAGTTGCAAAGTAAAGAGAATGGCCAACACATGGACTTACAAGAGGCCAAATGCCCCTGACCTCAAGACAAAGACGCTGCTGAAACCAGCTGAGAATCTGCCTTGAGTTCTTTACAAACTAAAGTCCCTACCTGCTCTTGAAACCGATAGAGCAATGGTTTCTAGCTCTAGACAGAGCAGCCTCTGAAAGAAGGTCAAAAGTGAAGGGGAGGAAAGGGGAAAAAAAAGCAAGATTTTAATCAGAATATGATATGACTTTAAAGTCTGGTCTCACACATCTTGCCAAATCTTAAGATTAATACTGTGGATAATTGAAAAAAAAATCTATCTTGACTTTTGAATAGCTCGCACTAATTGTTTATAGCTCTAGCATTCTGCAAATCAGGGACCTTGCAGGGATATTCATCAGTTCTTCGGTCTCCTGCAGAAAACTTTGGGAACCTGTCCAGGGCTTAATATAGCAAGGCCTGAGTGAGACCCAAGTAATTCACAATCTATGCAAAATCTCTAATGCCCTACATGCCCTCTCCTAAATTGATGTCATTTTGCTGTGTTTGAACCAGAGGAGCTATTTGGCAGAGCAGAGTACCAGCCACAACGATCACAGCCTCTAGTTTGGCTCAGTCCCGGGTCAGCTGCTCAGGGCCTCTCAGCAGAGGCAGTGAGGACCGGTCCTGATCCACAGCTCCCAAGGACTTCTGATGCTGTTGGGGATGCTCATGATTTCTGGTGGCTGGGCCAATAGATGCCCTATGTTTTGCTCTCCCAGTCTGGTGAGCTGAGACAAGGTTTGCCCAGAGCATTCAAGGAGGATTTGACGCCCACTGGGCATTGATGGAGCACCACCATGTCACTTCCCATAGCCCAGGCCGTTGGGACATGGTGCCCCCTTTCAGCGTTGGCAGTCTCTCTCCTCGGCTCCCATCAGCCATCCCCTGCTTTGCTCCTGCCACAGCCACCCCTCAGGTTTTGCCCTCAAATGCAACTGGGCACACAGACGTTTTGCACCAACCTTCACAGGAGCTGCAGGTGGGCTGCTGGTGCCTCTGTTTCACTGGCAAGCACAGAGTGCTGAGAGCAGCCCCAGGTATTTGCAGGTGACCTCCTGGATTGAGCCAGGCTTGCAGGGCGCATGGCCCCACAGCCCCCACACCTTGAGTACTCACCCAGAGGAGTGATGGACACTGGGGTACCAGCGTGCCGCTCCCCAACCATCTGCCACTCCCCATCCAGTGTCCGCGTCCACTCGGCCACCCGGCACTCGTAGTGGCCCTCGTCCGCCCTGATGCTGTTGAAGATCTCCAGGGTGAAGGAGCCGGGCCGGACCTGCTCCATCTGGATGCCCCCGTAGCTGCTGCGCTCAGCATACGATGGGCCGGGCTGCAGGGTGCCGTCCCGATCCAGACGCACGATTTCGCTGCGCCGGTTCTGCTTGTCCACCAGCTGCCAGGCGACAGAGAGGCGGCTTTGGGGCCCCACGCCTGAGCGCACGTTGCAGCCAAAGCGCAGGCTCTCCCCCTCCAAGACACTGCTGGCGTTGTTGATAATCTCCAAGGAGATGCTGGTCTCTAAGGAGAGAAACGCACACACACAGGGGAGATGATACACACTCGGCACTTCTCAGTCTGCAAGGACGCTGCTGGCCAGAGAGGTGTTTTACCAGGTGCAGGAAACTGCCCACGCATTTGGGTCCAGGCACGTCTTAAGTTCATGCGTGACCACATCCAAAAACAGTCTGTGGGCAGCGAGCTGCTCCTGGTGCCTTGCACACTCAAAGCAGGTGTCGGCCAAAGCTGGGAAAAATCTCTGCCTAGGGCTCAGGAGGCATTGCCGCGTCTTCTGTTCGCAGGTCCAGGCTGGGGTCTCAGCAAAGCTTGAGGGAATTTGTGCTGCTACAACATGCACCACATGCAACTGGCTCTGCCAAAAAAAAAGCTTCCAGCTCCCTGGGCTTTTCAATTCGTGTCAATCTGATTACCATCTTGCCACGTCCATTTCTGCAACACCTTTCGGGAGAAGCTTTCGCAAACTCCCATCACTCTCAACACTAGAGGTAGCTATCAGTGTTTGGCAACATCAAAAAAAATGTTATCCTGAGCTTCCCAGAGATGCTACGGCTTGTTTTTCAGAGATACTGAGTGCTGGTTACTCCTGCTGTCTTCCGTCGGAGTTATGGACACTTAGCACCCTTGAAAAATCACGTTTGTTCCTAGAGCTGGTGATTTACGAAACCTCAGGAATGAAATCTGCCTGAAAGGTGGCTTTGCCTAAAAGCATTGCATTTTAACAACTGTCCAGTGCAAGATTTCTAACTGATTTTCAATGCCAAACAAATGAGACCAAATATTGGTAGAAGAGAAAAGAATTAGAATTTCTTTTGGAGAAATGAGGAGGAAAAAAAAAGCTTGAGGAAAGGGCTGCATTTCCCTACAAGCCTAAGAGACAGGAGACAAACGCTGCACAAAATCCTCTGTCAGCTTCCCATCTGCTTGGTCAAACCCTGCAGCTAGTGTAACCTGGGCAACACTTGCCTGGTTCTTCATGCTGCGGCTACCTGAGTTTGAGAGAGCAAAACGGAGGAGAAATAAATCAGCTGACCCTCTTCTCTCACCCTGCCTTTCACGTCTTTATCACATTTGTCTGATAAACACAAAAGGCACTCAGGCGGGCCTCTGGCAGGGCTGTTTTCACCAGGGTTGGCAGACACACAGTGACCACAACAGGGCTCCATGCTGAAGAGCAAACTGGGGCTTGAGGAGCAAGTGAACCTTGGTTTCTCCTAGTGCAAGGCGCAACCCCAGCGCCTTGTATGACAGCTGAACAACAGGCACAATCTGCAGGAACCCAGCAGCTCTTAGGATAAAGCAGGGACAAGCCACTCTCCCCATTATGCCTGCTGAATACTTCAGGGCACCCAGCTTCGTGCAGAGCATAGAGGTGTGAGGAGCAAGCCAGAGGCTGTCACACGGACCTTCACCTCAGGACCACAACTGCCAGGTTGGAGTGATCACCAAGGTGGGGACACATTTCCCCACTCACAAACCTGAGCAGCACAATCCCCTTGCTCTATTGTCCCCCTCCCCTAAAAAAGACTTGCAGTTGGGATTTCAAGCCTCCACAGCACACAAACCCTTATCCTCCCCATTCCCCTTCTGAAGTCTGATTTGGGCTGGACACACCACAGCCTCACCAGCTAGCTGCCCAGCAGAGCAGCGTCCCAGGATGGAGCGGGCAGGTCTCTACTTACTGAGCGGCAGGACGGTGATGGGGATGTTCTTGGGCCGCTTGCTCTCCTTGTCAATGAAGTCCCCCGTCACAGTCTTCTCCCGCTCGGTCACCCGGCAGTTGTACTTGCCACTGTCCTCGAGGCGGAGGCGGTAGATCTTCAGCACAAAAACGTTGTCGCTCTCTTTGGCTACCTTGAGCTGGCCCAGGGCCTCGCGCTGGGCGAACTCGTTGTTGAGCACCGGCACGGCGTTGGGCCCCAGGCTGGCGATGAGGGAGCTGTTGAAGGCCCAGGAGATGGAGAAGTAGCGGTCAGGGACATTCTGGGCCTCCAGGATGCACCGAAACTCCACTGGCTCGCCCACGATGTACGTCCGCTTCTCCGTCTCCAGCCGGACACTGAACTCCTTATCTGGGGACAGACAGACCAGCTCACGTCAGCACGGCAAAGCCCACCTGGAGAGCAGCACACCTCACACAAGGTGGCTGCAACCTGCCAGACCCTATGTGGTCACTACCTCTTGGACACGTGCACCTCCAGGTGGAGGGGTGAGAGGCTTGGTTTGGCTGTAAGAGGCAAAAGGTATAAGACCTCCCCACCCAAATTGCCTTTTCCCCAGCCTTTCCTCCTGGGAACAGCTCTGCTGTGACACCGGGATCCAGCAGCACCATGGGATGTGAGCTGGAGCCCAGTCCTGCTTGCCCCAGATTGCTGGGGCTGAAAGGCAGGGCTTTTAGGGATATCAGAGAGGACAAAAGAGCTTTTATTGGATTTTAGATCCTTAGCAGGAACCTGTGCTGCTGGCTGCGAGAAGGATTTTGACTTGCAAATGGGCCTCAGGCAATACAGAAGTGTTTGCTCAAAGTTTTAGTTTAAATTTCTGATGTGTCACTCTTATTTCCTCACTTCCCCACATCCTCATTGCCTGTGCTAGCACCAAGTGCATAAGGTGTATGTAAGCCTTAGCTCCCGCTGCAGCCCAGACACTGGCTATGTCAGACAGCAGGGGCTGCCGCCAAGCCCCCTTGCTGGGGTGCGGTAGAAGATACCACTGCTCCGGGTCTCAGCAGTGCCACGTGAAGGGGACCTCACTGGGGTACCCAGCAGCGAGAGACCTCAGCAACCCTCCCAGGAACAGCTGCTTTCCATGGGTGCACCCCAAGAGGCAACTGGGCTTATCTGTGGAGACCACAAACCCCACTGTGGAGTCAAGAGAGAACCACAGTGTGAAACAGTCAAGTCCCTGACCAGGCACGGCTCTGGAGGCCTTGCTCCAGCGTTAGGTGTGACGGGACCTGGGGCAGCTCTGCAGCTGGCCTTGCAGACCCTCTTATTTAGATGGTAAAAGCTGTGGTGTGCATTGCTCCCTGCTTGGGTCAGCACCTGAGTCACCTAACAACGCACAGCCCCGTTTTCCACCTCTGCTTCCTCCCACCACCCAGACAAGCAAGGAAAGAGAGAGGAGACACTGACCAGTGGCTTGCACGTTGACAATGGTGCCCTGAGAGCGCTTGCGGGTCATGGCATACCACGACTTGTCCGGGTCCTGGATCCACTCAGCCGCCTCGCAGTAGAACTCGCCTTGATCTGACGGGTGGAGGTTGTAGATGGTGAGCTTCGAGGTGGTCTCGCCCACCTTGTCCAAGCGGACGTCCCCCGTGGCCTGCCGCTGGGCGTAGCTGCCCCCGGCCCGCAGGACGAAATCGCGGCTGAGGGAGATGACCTCCACGGGCGCCTCGCCGCCTCGCTGCCGGTACCAGGCGATGGAGACGTGGCTGTGCTGGGCTGTGCTCTTGGCCACCTCACACTTCAGCTCCAGGGAGTCGCGCTCCACCTTGTGCAGCGTCTGCGGGACCGCGGTCACTCGCAGCGAGTCGGGGATCACTGCAGCGCAGGGGGACGGAGAAGCACAGCGTTAGGGTTAGGAACCCAGGAGAGGGTGTTATGGTTGCAATTAATCACTAGGATTAGCAAAGGCCTGCCAGCTCACACCTAGCCCCAAATAAAAAGACAACCATCCCCAAATACCTGCAGTCCATGAGCGACAGCAGAAAAGATCACACAGCTGGATTTACAGCGAACAGCCACTAAAATTAGGATGAAAAAAAAAACCCTGCAGCACCGCAAATTTGCTTAATTTTAGCAGGAGGTCCCGCTACTAGAAGGCAGGCTTTCTTAAAAAGAGCTATTTATGAATTTTGCTGTCTCAAGAAACATCATATGGAGAGGATACGGCAAGCCTCCTTCCCAAGTCTGCAGACAAGGCAGCGCCAGTGAACCTGTTAATGCCCACGGTTTCACCATGCACCAGCGGAATATAATTAACACATCTCAGCTCAGTTTCATTGACAACACTGGAGGATCTGACAAAATTGGTTACGTTGCCAAAAGCTGCATCTGTTTCATTCAGGCGCTGCTACGGAGAGCAATCAGTTGCCCTGAGGACAACCGCTGGCATTATTTATGGCAGGAAATTCAAAGCAGGAGAGAAGGAAGAAAAAAGCCACAGGATGGAGTAAATGAAAGGGAATTTTTTCTCGTCCAGCTCAGCCCAGAGCATTTGCTTTGACCAAGCGTGTGCTTCTCAGGGAATTCACTGTCCCAAGAGGGAAAATACCTGGTAAGACTCATTTACGGCCAATTGACCTCATCCCTGCAGCCACATCTCCTCCTGCCTCCCATCCCCTCATCCTCCTCGCCCAGGCTCCCCATCCCCTGCCCACGGGCAGCAATAGCCTCTGGCCACGCCGTCCCACACCAGTCAGGAGCTGCCTTGCTTCTCTCCCCTCTTCCCTCCAACTCCAAGCACAGCGGTGATCACGGCCAAACTCCCCAGCTCACCACGCCTGCACGAGGAGATTTACATTTCTCATTTCAAACCGTTCCATATGATTTCCAGAGCGGTGCAGCTCCTTGCTCTTTGCCCTCCAGTCACGGGCTCTCGTAACTTTATTTTTACATCGGGTAGGTAAATTAAACCCAGTCACCATCTTGCTGGAGCTACTTTCCCACTGAGCTGCTTCAAAGGCAGAGCTCCCTGCTACACACACCAGCCTCCCTGTGCCAGTATCTAGGGTGAAAGCAGTGCTCTGGGAAGAAAGCCTGCCCATCCTCCTTCACGCAGCCAGTCTGAGAGCCCTGCAAGGCACGGAGCCGCCCGCTCCCCGGGATGGCAAGAGGAAGCCTGTCCCAGCACGGGCCCCATGCACAGCCCGCGGCAGCGGCTGCCCGGGGAAGCGCAGCTCCCACGGTGGGAAGGGAAGAGGGGAGGACCACGGCCGTGTCTCGCTTGCCACCCCATTCCCCGAGCTGCTTACAGGCTGACACAGGCACCGCTTTGCCAGTTGGACTTCATGTTTCCAGGTCATAACCTGGAGGGAGGGTTAGCATCTCCTACACTGCAGCTATTGCAAAATGCATTCCTGGAGAAAAATCCGGAGGCGGTGGCGTGCTGGAGGCTGTAATTTGACTATGATAATGCCCAACACACTGCGTTGCACTCCTTGTGCTCTTTTGGTTTAAAATAAATAAATAAATAAATAATTCCAACCATATCCTCCCCACTAGATGAATCAGTATGGCCTTTGGGGTTCACGCTGCCTTGAGGCTGTGAGCTTGAACCAGCCTGGCGTGGGGATGCTCTCGGCAGACTGCCTTCACAGCCAGGAGGACCGGCTCCCACCCTTGCCCTCTGTCTCACCCAGCTCCTGCTCCTCTTTCCCCTCCCTCCAGCATGCCACCCAGGAGCCTGTATCACGCTTCCCCCCAAACCCAGCCTGGCATCCCCCTTGCTCCCAGCTGGCAGAGAAAGGCAGCATCTCCTGCTAGCCCCTGAGCCGCCAGCTGCTGCAGAGGGGGTGCTCGCAGCCCCCAAGTTTTAAGAGCTTCTGAAACATTAAACGTCGATATTGCCACTAGAGGGTGTCAGGGGCCCAGCCAGGGACAGTCCAAGTGTCCTGCTGCCACGAGGAGGAGGAGGAGGAGGAAGGAGCAGGAGGTGCTCCCCTCTCCCCTAGTGCACACAGCTCCAGCCAAACCCACCTCAGATACAGACACCTCAGTAATGTGCAAGCGAGGAGCACCCGGTGAGCTACGCAGAAGTATTTACAGATTGGGAACCAAGGTGTCAACTGTAGGATAAGGAACCGGCTGACATTCACCTGGAGCAGGGACTGGAGCTCCCTGGCCCAGACTCAGTACACAACTCAAGCTCTCCAACATGCTCTCCTCCAAGCCCCCAGGACCAGCCCCATTTCCAGATGAACTCCGCCTCACAAGGACATAGACGACCCGAGGCGTCCTCGTTCCCTGGGCTGGCTCTGGTTTGTTCTTAGGTATCCAAAACACCAATCACCCCCAAGGAGCAGGGCTGCAAAGCCGTTACAAGCTGGACACAAATCAGAGAGCTACCAACGTTTTGTGTACTCCCAGGCAAGCAGCAGACCTGCCTGGGATACCATTTCCTTGTTAGGTGATGCACGAGGAGCAACAGGCTGCAAGCCAGAGGCCCAAGCTCGTAAAAATCACCACCACAGCAGCCTTACCCTGCAGGCTCTTCAGGAGAAAAATAACTTCCGTGGGGTAGGCAGCACAGCTACACACAGCTGTCTCGAGGGCCAGGCAAAAACCCGCCAGTTCCTTCTTCCCTTGGGTTTCATTATTGCTTTTACCCTCCAACACGCTTTAGGGGCACTGCATGGTGCTACCTTGTGTCCCCAACTGCCCGCTTCCTACCGTCTGGACAGAGCTACGCTTGCCAAGTGTCAAGTGTGAACTCTTTAGGAAGAAAAAATGCACACGCTCCCCACTCCTAGGGAGCTGCTTTTGGCTGAGAAATGCTGCTCTGGATTTTACAAGGAATTAGTGCAAGAGTTATGTTTCCATCTGCCCCGTGACATCTTGCTGCCCCGCGGGGATCCCAGCTCCGTGCCACCAGCCTCCTTCCCCGACGCCTCTGGTTGTGCTCGCAAGACAGAAGCAAGCTGCTCAAGACGAAGCGCGGTGCCAACGCCACCACTTTGGAGGAGAGCACTGGCGGGCACCAAACGGCAACACTAAGGGAATGTCACCTCCACAAGGGGGTGAAACTGAGTACATCATGCTGCTGGTAATGTCCCCGACCTGCCTTAGCTTTAAATCCCAAAGAGAAACCAGCAGGGGCCTGGGGTGTACCTCAACTCCTGCACCACGCCGGAGAGCGAATTCTCCCACAATTCGGAGAATTGAGCTCCTACAACAGCCCACCCAAAAGGTCAGCTCAGAGAAAGCAGCAAGCCTTCCCAGTAACAGCTCCGGATCCGGCAGCACAGGGAGGGAAACGCTCTCCAAATTTCTCTTCCTCACCGACCTGCACGTAACCACGTGTTTCTGGTACCACGGGGAAAACGCACGACAAGCGTTAATAATCTGGTTGGGTAGGGGATTACTTTCCTTGGGTAGAGCCCAACCTGCACCGTCTTGTCTGGGACACGGGGTTGTCAAAGACGGCTTTAAAGGGAAGGCGGCTGCGAAGTACTGACCCAGCTGCTGCCAGCAGGCAGCGGGGGAACCAAAGAGTTAAGTAAAATGGCACGGCAGTTGTTTCACAGCAGCAGCAATAAATCCTCAGATTACAATAGTAGCCTTGTTTGTACATTAATGACTGGCTGGAGTGATTACCCCGAAAGAAACGCATCTCTCAAAGCAACTGGACGAGTTCAGGCAGCCAGTGGGAAAGGGTAGAGAAAAAAAAAAAAAAAAGAACACAAAAGAAACAACAAGAAGTAGAAAAACGGGGGAGAGAGAATCAGATAGAGGACATGTAAACTCGAAATTAGGTCAGCTTCCCCTCTCGGGGCCTGAACTTCTCCTCTGTTGCTGCCGGCCCCGTTAGTCACACCCGCCTGCCCCACGCGGCCCTCGTCAACGCTATCCATCCCTCGCCCTCCTCCTGTGCCGTGGGAGCAGGGTCCCATTGCACACCCTGGTCCTGCTCCAGGACGTGCTTCATGCCCGAGTGACCCCGTCCGCGCGCCCCCTGCGCCGCGCAGCCCCTCTGCTCCTGCTGCAGCTGAGGTGGGGAGCAGGGGAGGCGCCTGTCAACGAGCCCCTTCGCCTCTCTGCACCCAGCCAGTCCCAAAACACTCCGAGGAGCATCTGGTTATTAGGACGGCTAATTTAAGTGGAGAAGCTCAAGTGGCCTCATTAAAAGAAATTAAAAAAATAATCACAAAATACACACAACCAAGGATCCCAAGAGCTGGGCACGTCGAGGGGTACAGAGAGCACAAGGCCTGCCTTCACCTCCCAGCCACAGCAGTGAGGGAAACCTCTAATCCCTCACACATGCACACTTCTATTTATTTATTTATTTTTGCAGTCTTGCTCCATGGCTTTGCCTGTGCCCCCTGTCCCCCTTCGAGACCCAGCCCTGCAGGCAGCTGGGCGACAGCCAGCAGAGGTAACTGGCTCCGTCAGTGAGTCAAGGTGAATCAGCTCCCAAATCCCTCTCTCTCCCTCCCTCCTTCAGAAACTCACCTTTTTGAGGGTTTAGCACTCCCTCTGATCCCAAGCCCGAGAGCCACCGGTTAGCTCCTGCAGCTTAATGCAAGCCTAAGCCACCACAAATACAAGGGCAGAGCACATCGGCACATACCTCTTTCACCCTGGGTTAAGCTGATGTGTTTTACTTAACAACACTTGAGAGCTAAGAGCAGGGACGTGGGAATTTTCTGTGGCTCAGCTGGCACAGGGTAACCTGCTAAGCCCCAGCCTCCTCGACCCACAGAACAGCCGGGGAGAACAAAAAAATACCCAGCACGAGGAGCCGACACAGCCTGGGCTCCTCTGGAGCTGTGCAGGCAATGCTGTCTTAATGTTTTACACCTCCGAAGCCGCAGGTAAGAAATGATAGAAGTGGAAAGCTTAGAAAATCCTCTTTTCGGCAATTTTAGTTTAAAGCCTTATTTCGTTCAGCCCAGCGTACTCGGGGTGGGCAGGCAGGCAACACAAACAGCTGCGCAGGGAGGGAGCTGCGCGGTGCCATCTCAGAACAATCACGGCCCGTCTCAGGCCATATTCCCCGGGGACTGTAACCACGTTTGTGGTGTTTCAGGCAGGTGGGCTGTCCCTCCCCACAATCAATTTTCGAGGAGGATTCTCCTCTCTCTCTCTCCCCCGACTGCGTGCAGAAGAAAAAGAGCAGACCGGAGATAAGAGCGCGGAGCTGCTTGCAGAGATTAGCGCCTGCCTTTCAGGAGCCCGGCAGAGATCACACCGAAGGTCAAGGGGAGCTTGTTAAGAGCTGCGGTTCCTTCATTTAGGCAATCACGAAGGGTCTGAGTCCTACCAGGTTCCTTTCTCCCGCCTGCCTCCTGGGACCCGGCCTGTCCCACGTGTCGCAAAGCACAGGATCAGAATTTCCCACGGAAAAATATCTTTGGTGGAAGATAACCCAGGCCAAGATGCACTTGGGAGAGGAATCCTGAGAGCATTTTTTAAATTAAGGACTCTCGAGGCTCCAAACTGAGAATATGGATCCCTGTGCCTCGTATCTAGTGCAGACCAGCATGACTCCTATAATCCAACACATTAACCATCAGAGAGGCACTGATCAGTGGAGGAGAGCATTTCGCATCACGCACAAAAGTCAGTAACACGGGTGGGCAAGCAGTGCTTGCTTCCAAAACGCTGGCCCTGGATCTCCTGCCCCATCCCCTCTAAAACAGCCTTCCTACTGAGCACACAAGCAGAGCATTTCAGTCCCCGCAAACAAAGCACTGAAGGAAGGACGGAATTAGGTTTTATTCTATTTTACAGCCCTAATTTCCGTTCAGCCCCGGTCTGGGTCTTAAGTTCCCGTGGGAAGATAAAGTAAAGACGCTGGCTTTCTGCTGCACGGACGGGGAAGGAGAAATGAGAATCTCGTCTCTTCATGCCTGTCTCCAAGCAGATTGCTGAGAGACACAGGGTGGCACATAAATAGAACAGAGAAAGTTTGGAAATCTCAGAACAAAAAAATCCCCTGTACAAACTAACGGTAGGAATCTCGTCTAACGGTCCTGTTCCAAGTACGGGGATTGTTTGCAACGCCTCGCCCAGCCATACATCTCCAGCAGACAGCAGGCCATCTACCGAGCCACAGGGCAGCCTGAGCTGGGGGATTTCTGGCAGCTGGAATGAAGGACGTTGCTTCTGCTGGATATTTCCAAGCCACCGTCTTCCATCGAGGTTTTGGCAGCCCCGAAGTGTTATTGTGAAGCTAGCACCCCCGTGATGAATGAAAGGCATGGTCTGGCTCTTGCAGGATGGAGTCCAAGCCCTCCAACCACGAGGAGCACCTGCTCTCTTCCTGCACTGAAGACTGCAGGAAACAGAGCTGAGACGAGCAGTGCAAATTCAGCCAAACACCGTCAGACTTCTGCCACCAGATAAAGGCTGCACTGATAAATCCAGGTAATGTCCACTACTGCAAATCCCTTTTCCCAAAGACGTTCTTTCTACTGTACTTCTGTAATTTTGCCTCTTACACACGTGGCGATAGCAAGCTCTCCTCTTTAAGCTCCCCATGCTCCCAGCTTCTTCTAGTTCAGGCAGCGGTGGTCTGGGGAACAGGGGATAAGGACAGGAAGACAGGACCCGAAGTGCTGTGCTTGGAAGTGCATTTTCAGACCATGTAAAGCGTTCTCCTGCTCCAGCATAGCAATCAGCTACTCTGGAAAAGCTACTCTGGCACACACAGCCAGCTGACTTTATGTACGAGTGTGCTTGCCATCTTTATATTGAAATTTTTTAAAAATATTTTTGTTTTTATATTCATTGATCTGGGCATTTCAAAGCACCCAGTGCCCTTCCCTCCTCCCAGATTTCTGTTGACCCCTCTGGTTATCACCACGAAGACAGCTGGCCACCACCAAGCTGCTCACCCTGTAGAAGAGCACTGACTACAAGATTAGAGCAGCGCCCCTCACAGCTACAGAAGGGGACACCACTTTTCCCTACAACCTGTGCTGTGCTTGAAGGCGATGAAGACGACAGGCGGTGGGAAAGCTGCGAGCAAGAATCAGTTGACAGGAACAACGAAGGCTCTGTCATGAAGTCCTGCATCGCCCTGGCAAGGCACACAAAGAAATCCTTCTGCTCACCACGTCTCCAGCAGCAGCTCCTAAACCAGGCAGGCAGAAACTTAACAGTTCCTGCTGTACAAATTATATATTCTAACTATTTTTGTGGCTTATTGGTGCCTCATTTCACGAAGATCAAAGGTCCTGCGTTCTGCCCTTAGTGAGCTTCTTCACAAGCCAGCAGCAAAGCCCTCCTTGCAGCTGCATCCTGCCGTGGCTCTTGGGCTGCTCTTATGTGGACGACTGTCTGGGGGAAATCTCACTGCTAGGGAAGAGTAAAAGCTTTGTGCAACCCCAATGAACTCACACTGACAGCAGACTTAGCCACAGAGCAGCCACCAGGTGGTCTCCCGCAACAAATGCTAAATGCTGAGATGCAGCACCCATTGCAGAAAGAGCTAGACACTTCCTCTGGCTTTACAGTCTCTGGTCGCTTCTCAGCCCCGTGCCAATCACCGAGCCCTGCTGCTCATCAGGAGGTCCCCACGGGGCGAGGAGCCCCACAGAAAGATGGCTTGCTCAGAGCCAGCAGCACAGACACACAACTGATGGTTACGGACAGAAGGCAAAAGTTTGGGTCTCGCAAAATACATGTAAGGTCTTCTAGAGGTCAGTACCCCAGATTTTCTAGGATATCCCAAGTCCTTTGCAGTACAGAGCCAGGAGGCGTTTTAAAATAAACAGTCAGGAAATAAACTGTGCATCAAAATAAAGAAAACAAGTTTTTGGTGCACCTATTATTAAACCCAAGGCACAGACTGTATCAAAGTAATGCACTGCAGCAAACAAACAAACGAAAAAAGCAGCAATGAAAATAAGTCAAGAATAAACTAGTAAATAGGAAGTTTCCACGATGTCTCCAGAGCAGGATCAATACCACTGGCTCCTGCAGAATCCAGGATTTTATTTATAGTGTTTCCAGCCTTCTGCCGGTGAAGCTACTGAGCGAGAGCCAAACGCAGCTGACACACTGCTGTCCCCAGGTCTCCAGACAGCTCCATTTTTCCCCGTCAGTGCCTGTTTCACCACTGCATCAGAGTGCAAAAGGCGCTGAAAGCTGTCAGCTTCCCAGCTGCTATTTGCTACCCTGTAGGTAAATGGCAAAATGACCAGCACGGAGCATTTCACTTGCGTGGCTGCTTCCGTGCGTACCCTCAGCAGAGGCAGGCTGCGGAGCTTCACCAGCTGAGACACCAGCCCAGGAAGAGCAGCAGATGCTCCGCTGGCTGCTGCCTGCTCAGCGGGCTGGGGAAGGAACAGAGCAAGGGAAACATCGCCAGCTCACATCAGCCCAAAGAGACTCTTGAACAGGAACAGGGAAAAGACAGGAGACTGCAGACTTCTCACCACAGCAGTGCCCTTGGACAGCGTCTTCTTGTATCACTACCTTTTATAACTTTCTCCTGCTGGTAGATATCCTCAGGTTAACATCTCCCTACAGACATGCAAGCTTCAAGGAGACCGGAATAGGAAAGGATTTCCTGTAAAGCTTCAGCTACTTATGTTTCCATCCAGAAATGCCACCAACGCTGCCTGATCTCCGCCTGAAGCTGAGCCTGCTCAGAGCCCGTTCACCCTCTCCAGCTCTGAGACAACGGCTTGTCTCACAAGCACCTGTAAAGTTTGAAAGCCCAAGACCTCTTGTGCAGATGCGCTACGGCATGCAAATAAAGAACATCTTAGGAGCCTGATAAGATACACAGTCTTGCATCACCCTTGCTCTGTACTGTCTGGGGGGGGAAGAACTTCTCACAACTGCCTGATCCAAGTGGCCTTTTTGCAAGCAAGTAGAACTGGAAATCAACACAGGTCGATCTGGAGAATTATGATTGATTAGTCGATGAGAGCGATCATCTCGTTGCTGAAAGCAGAGGACACCAATGGCAAATGGTCAGAGCAGATTAATTATTTAACTCATGGCAGGTGCATGGACCCACAACCCATTTAATAGGTTTTCTCCTGCCACACAATGGAAGCTTGACTGATCCCACAATTAGTACCACCCGGAGGCACAGGAGCCAGCTAAAGCGCAGTCCCTGAGCAGAGCTTAGGACCCGGGAGGTGAGGTTTGATGTTTGCAGTTCATGCTCTGCGGGAGCATCACCATTCTGCCCCAGGTAGAAGAAAAGCAGAGCATGAAATGACAGCGTGAGCATGCCTGCCTGCCTCTCACCTAACTTTAGAAAGTGGCAACTACTTTGAGAGTGGCTAAAGCTCTCAAACGAACACTGAGAGATGGAGAGCAGTCTCAGAATAACATCTCACAGGTTTCATGGAATAGCTGGAGAAGCACAGGAGATACCCACCACATACAACTATTTCTCTGAGGAGATGAATGCACTGTTTGTTCAAACCTCAGATACCAAAGAAGTAACCTGGAAGACAAGCACGGGAATATCCCAATCAAGGAAAAGCAACTTTATCAGCTACCTAGGAATTCAATCATGAAGCAAAATAAATAAATAAACCAACCACAGGAAATCAAGCTTCACTAGTCTCTCTACTTGCATTTTTCTTCTTTCTTTTATGAAATAACTCTTACCAAAACTCAGCCCGCTATCAGCTACTCTTACTCTTCCCAAAATTCAGCACGCTATCCTGTCTAAACCTGGGGAAAGCATTAATCCACTTATAAAAAAAAAACACCACAACACCCTACACCAAAGGTAGACCCAAGAGCATTGTTTTTGGCACAGCTAGGACATGTCCTCCCAGCTTGCCTATCGAAGTTTTGTACCCTGTAAGGCAGACTTACAAAGTGGGGGTATTTTTAAAGGCTATCATATTTCAAATCATGGCTAAATTCCTGTAAACACGACCTTCAGAAAGGAAGAAGAAAATAGCTTTTGCCTGTTCCTTTTTCTGCTACACTAAAAGAATGAGAAAGATTTATTTTTTCTTAATTATTCTGTATTTTTTCCAGAACCCTTGCTTGAGCACATTAGGTATTCAGGTCTCCTGTGCCCTGGCAGACTCCAGGGTGACCAAAGAGCTCGTGGTACCACGACAGCGCAGCAGGAAGAGTGGAGAAATCAATGAGGGAAGAAGTTTCTATTGGACTCTCAAAGCTCCCAAATCCTGTTTTTTTCCTACTTACAACACAGCTGGGAGAAAAATTCCTTGCGAAATACTTTCCATTTGCAGCCAGTTATGGGACATATGGGATATATATATATGGGAAAAGGGCTTACACCTGAGGTTGCAAACAGCTTGGCCAGGCTGGTGCTTCCAAATGCCACCATCCTACAGCAAAATGAATTACACAGCACCACTGCGTCCTACTTCCCCTAAAATAAACAAGCTGGGAAATGATCAGAAAAGACAAAAAAATGACCCTTGTTTAAGAAAAATGTTCATTCTTCCAACCATCACTAAAAAAACAAAACACAACATAAAAGAGACAGAAAGCCATTTCCCCTTAGAATTCATTGCAAGTTTATTTGAGTACTCGATCATCCCCAGACATCCTGGATCTATTAAGGACTGGTTTATGCCAGAAAAATCCATGCAAAGTGATTTCAGTTAAACTAATGCAGCCTCTTATACTTGCATGTTAAAACAGTTTTACTGCAGACTTCAATCCATGCAGTTTACTTTGAGAACTTAAGGAGTTTAAAGGTGCCCACATGGGGGAGGGGGTATTAAGGCTGTGGAAAGGATACACAGGACAGATCCAAAACTCACTGCCTCACACGGTGCAAGAGAAAGGCCAATGCCTTTCAGGTCACCAATGTAAATCCAACTGCTGAGAGCATCCCAAAACAACACAAAAAGATTTTGAAGATAAAATTCCTAGGAGGCTGACAATCACAGAATGGTTTGGGTTGGAAGGGCCCTTAAAGCCCACCCAGTTCCAACCCCCTGCCGTGGGCAGGGACACCTCCCGCCAGACCAGGCTGCCCAAAGCCCCATCCAGCCTGGCCTTAAACACCTCCAGGGATGGGGCAGCCACAGCTTCTCTGGGCAGCCTGGGACAGGGCCTCACCACCCTCTGAGTGAAGAATTTCTGCCTTATATACAATCTAAACTGACCTTCTTTTAGTTAAAAACCATCACCCTTTGTCCTGTTGCAACAAATACTCATCCTTTCCCTCTAAGAGCTGCTGATGTGCCCAACACCACACCGAGCACGGCCCTGCACTGCCTGCAGTTAGATGTGACACATCCTCATGCGGAGCATGAACAAAAATACACTACCGAAGCCTGGTCTCCACCAGTCTTCTACTTCCTTCTTTTAAGCTATGGTCAGTCAGGTCCTCGTGACTCCTTGAAGGAAAGGAGTCATACATCTGCTTTCCACCCTACAGTTCATAACTGCTGACTCTGTGCTTTTGTTAGTACACCGTTCATATAGATTTTAGGACAGGACATCCCAGCAAACTGTGCACACTGCCTCCTTCCTGAAGTGCCCCCAGCCATCCTGCTGGGACAGAGCCCAACAGACCACAGCATGGCAAACAGCCCTCAGGAGCAAAGAATTGCAAGGTTTGGGCTTGCTTTGTTTTTACAAAGCCCCCGGTACCCGTCACATATTAGAGGTGATTATGGAGCTTCTCTGCTGACATGTTCAACAGCGTACACCTTTGAAAACCTCTTATTTCCCTTTTAAGTATTTCTCTCCTTCCTGTCTTCCACTTTTTTTTTTTTTTTATTGTTTCTTTACAGGCTCCTCATTTACCTTCAGACCCAACCATTTAATTTTTAATAAGAGGCTTCACTGTCTATCCCCTGTCTCTTCAAAGGCCCAGCTTTATTTTTCTGCCTCTTCTTGGTCCCCCCTAGCCTAATTGTTATCATTTCTAACCTTCCTTTGCTTTCTTCTCCCCTCTAATCTCTCCTTGCTCCCATCTTCCCCTTCTGAAGTAAGTCCTTTTCATCCCTCACCTCCCTCTTGCCCTCAGCCAAGCATCCAAATACATGTGGAGCAAGTGTAACCAAGCATAAATATGAAAGGGATCCTCAAATTCTAGCAAAACGCTTGCCCCTACCTATTCAAATATTTGACTTACAATGATTAAGTGCAAGAAGATCATAAATATTTTTTTACAGAGCTGTGCAGGTCTTTAATAAACCCCAGCTTCTGCCTCAATGGCAGCCAGGACTGCAGTTGCTGAGCTGTTTCTATGCATTACAGGAGATTTGCTCCAAGGTAAAAGAGAGGGATGCCTGAGCCAGGAGCTTGAATTATAAGCAAGGAGATTTCATTCCCCTGCTGCTGCTTGATTGAAATTCAATGCCTTCCTCTCACCTGCCTCTTTGTTATGCTAACCTCTCCTGGCTGGCCAAAAAGTTCCTGTCCATGCTGCCACCAAACCTGGGGAACTTCATCTTGCAAAGTCCAGGCTTGCTGGATGCAGCCCAGCACGGCCTCTTACAGGACATATCCATGCCATGGCCAGCAGCTTGCTGCCACCCCTCCTCCGGGCAGGTAGGTACGGGGGTGTCACGCAATGCCAACATCAGTGCCAGGGGACATCAGGTGAAGTCGCTGCCCTGTGAATGCCCATCAAGGAACATGGCAGGTTTTACACAGCACTGCCACAGCATCCTCAAAAGCACTGGGTTTGCAAGGGGTGGATTAGGACTGGAGCATGAAGTCTTCTCTTACGGTCTCCCATTCCTAGACGGAAGGCTGCTGCAAATAAATGGTAGCAAAAACTTCACTCCTTGCCAGCCAGGTGACCAAACCTGGCTCAAAAAGGATATTTATCTCATTTTCTGTGTTTTGACTTGAATTTCTGCATGGCCTCCTGGGCTTTAAGCTAGCTGCTTACGCCTGCCCCCACCACAGAGATGCCATGGGTCACCTGAAAAACCTTTGGTGAAGACTTGCTGTTCTGCTCCAGAGCTAGCCCCATACCCGCTGTGCTCCTCCAGCCCCATCTCCAGCTCCCATCCTTTCTCCACAAGGGAGCACATGCTCGTTTTTGGCATTCCACAGGAAAAGCAGGTCCCACCAGTGCAACGAACCTCACAGCAGCAGGCTGCGAGCGCTGGTGAGAGCAAGTTTTGCAAAAAAATGCCCCCAAGCCCCTACACCCCCCTCCCAGTGCTCCCCAGATGCTCTCCCAGAGGGCGGAGCTGTTTGCTGGGACCTCAGAATGGTCTCTTGCCAGGAGGAAATAAATAAATGAAATAAAACACGCCCGTGTGTGGGCTCATGCAATTTTAATCAAACTAATGTCTGCAAAAAGGGGGGGATCGAGGGGCGGAGGGGGGGAGGGAGGGATTACGGTGCCACTTGTTCAAAGCACTCCCGTTTATTCCACATCTGCGATCCCTTCTGAGCTCCCAACAGCAGCGAGGAGCATGAGACGCACAAAGCGAACACGTCGCGCGTACCGAACTGTCTCTTTGTTTTAGTCACTGTCTGCAGCTAATGTCAGCGAGAGAGCACTCCTGGGAGCAACGCTTCGGTGCAGCGCCAGCTAATTACACACTGACAAAAGCACCCGGGAGGGGGGAAATGAGAAAGAAAGGAAACCGAGCATCCTAAAGAGCAGAAAACGGACTGGAGATGGGAGCGGGGAGCCCAGACCTGCTTCCCACAGGGCCAGGAGATGGAGTTACACATGGGATGCAAGGAGCACGCCCTAAACCAGCACATCGTCCCCTGCCCCGCAGAGCTGCGATTGCACTGAAGGACAAAGGGTACCCCAAAGCTGGCAATGCCGATGCTCAGCTACCTCATGGGGACGTGTAACACTTGGTAACACTCTGGGGTTAGATGTCCTCTACTCAGTGCAACACCTCCTTCTGAGAGAGCTGAGAGCCACCTGCCTGGGGATGGGCAGTCAACAGGAGCAGATCCCCACAGGGCTTTGGTCTGAGCTACCCCGGCCCCGGGCACTGCTCACAGACAGGGATTAAAGGCAGGGAGATGAGAATTTCAAGCACGTATCGGGCAAACCCATGTGCATTCCCCACAGCGACAAATAATCGGGTGCCAAGGAGGAGATTAACCCTGCGGACCAAAGAAAACAAAGGCACAGGAGCCGACCTGCTTACGAAGCTGCTGCTTCTTCTCCCAGACGAACACAAATCTCTCTAGCCAGGATGAAGGTAGCACCTGCACGAGAAATGCTGACTGCTGCCAAATAAATACAAGCCTCCGATTTTACGTGGATCCACAGCAAGCAACACCAAGATGTTTGTGACAGCTGTTGTGGTGGTGAGCCCACCTGAAGCTGTGACAGGACATGACTGAGCAGCACCAGAGGCCGCCCCTTGCTATCAGGCAGATGTGGCCACCCCACATTTGGGGAAGAGTTGGGAAGAGGCTTTCCCCACAGGCTGCCAACTAATGACCATGAGAGATGTCTGTGTGCTACCTCCTTGACAGGCAGGTTTGTCATGACAGGCTTCCAGTGACACATCCCTGTCACGGCAGCATGGTGGCCAGTCAAGAGACCTGCAGTAACGCCACCCTGGGCTGTGATCCTGTCACTTCTCATGAACTTAACCATGCCGGGCTCCTGATGGCATCTACCTGCATGCTGGCTGTCCCGCTGCTCCAGGAGGCCACCCCGAGCAGCAGCGCTGTGTCCTGGCCATCACCAAGAGGACTGGCATTTCTCTCCCGACAACTTCAACTAGCAGATAATAGAGGATGGGATGGGCGGCCCACAGGGACCCTGTGGCGGCTGGCTCAGACTCATTGCGCTTGGGCAGAGATGGAAAATGCCTTCTGGACACTCAGGGAGGGGACCAAGACAAGTGGAGGATTCTGGTGTGGCCTAGGGCACATGTCATCGAAAACATCTTGTTAGCACAAACCGGTGGCTACTACCCAGCTTGACTTAGCCCTATCAGCCCTATTAGCCCCCTCAGCACACCACAGGAGGGGACAAGTCCATCTTCCTGCACGGACGGTCTGCAAAACCTGCAGAAACTCCCTGCAGCCCTGCTGTGGGTGCACGGGGCAGCTCAGCACCCCAAGCCAGCACAGCACTTCTCTAAAGCAACAGGCCCGGGCTAAGCGGGACCCCACGGATGTGACTCTAGGCACCCACCCAACCATGTCTACAGTCTCCCAATTCCTCCTCTCCCCTTCTCTCTGTCGACATCAGGCCCTTGTCAGATGCCTCTTGAAGCAGATGAGATCTGACAAGCCTCATGTCTCTGAGGATGAGCAGGCCGCAGACGCCGCTCTGGCCACTGATAGAGGGGAGTGGAAATGATCTGAGAGCAAAGAGTGCCGGCATCTCATTACCCACCGCTCGCCAGCCCGCGTTACTCATAAAGTCACTTCAAAAGGAGCTCCTCAAAGCGTGCCGGCTCTGCCTCCTACTTCCCAGTCACAAGGGGAGAGGAAGAAAGGGTGGGCGGCAGTGCAAAGGTAATTACTGCATCCCGATGGCCCTGATGGAAGACTGCACTGAAACCTTGCTTGCCTGCTCTGGGGTCAAGAGCCTGAGTCAGCCACTAGGGCACTGCTGAAGGACACATGAAAAGGGTGGGGAAAGAGCCCCCACATGGTCCCTGCAGCAAAAGGCCTGCTGGAAGTGGTGCCCATGTCTCCAGCAGTCCTGGATCCTGTACCCCAGGAACCAGCCTGGAGGCAGTAGTCCCTCACGCGCAGGGACATCCCCTCATCCCCCAGGGCCACAGCTACTCAGTGTTCAAGTGGCTTCGGCTGCCAAACAGCTCAAGCAGGGCTTTTTGGGTGGCTGGCATTGCTCCTGACTGCTTACTCGATAGCTGAGCTCTGCACAGGTTTGAGCTCTGTTCCAGCTTTCTCCTCCTTATATTCAAGCCCGGCGCTGCCAGGTGGGCCATCCGTAATGCACAAATGTCACCTGCCATTCTGCAAGGCATTGTGTCAGAGGACAGGTGGCATTTGTACACCTGAGGGAGCTCAAAAGGTGACAACGCGGTGCCAGAGGGCCTGTGGTCATCTGCAGCACACTGATGCAATTCTTCAGTGGATAACAAGGCTCAGACGCCTCACATTAACCCTCTAATTTAATGAGAGCCTCATATTAACCCTCTTAATTAAACCTCTAAAGCACATCAGCTTGCTGCTTTGGGACCCACATGGGGTTTCCACGCAGCACACGAAGCAGTACGCAACCAAGACTCCACACCTTCTGACCTTCTGGGAGAAGACGTTTGGCACTACAAGTTATAATTGTGACACGTGTTTGGTAAGGAACGGATTTATAAATGCCTTGCTCTCTCAAAGAGGCAGGTAAAAACGAGAATGACAAGGTCTGAGAAAGCAAGTGCTTTTCTCACACCATACCCAGGACAGAGGCACCTCTCACCAGAAAATCCTGCCCACTGTGCTGCACCTTCCCTAGGCAGCAATCCCTACTACAACATCTCTTTGTGGAGCCCTGAGTTATCATTTTAAGCAGTAAAGAATAAAGCCCTACAGGGCTCAATCTGTTGAGAGAGTCAAGGAACCAGAGCGGGATGGAGCAGACACCGAAAGGCATCTGTCCCATTAGTGCCAGCGCAGCCAACACCCATCGCTTGTGGCAGAGGCTCGCTCAGCGCTCAGATGGGGAGGAAAGCAAAGGGCAGGCAAAACCACCATCCTCTCAGCACTGTAAAGCACCTTTGTTCAGGCTCAGCCCTCTAGCTTGGGCTCTGCTCCCTTTGCGGGCTCTCTAGAAACATCTCTTGCTGATGGCAAAGGGGCGGCTGATCCCTCCCTTCCCGTCAGCATCCTCTGGAGCACTCCAAGGGCTAGGGATGCTGCACACCATGGTTCCCCGCTGCTCTTCTCTTCTGAAGGTGGCAGGGAAACCCTACAGTGGGGGCAACATGTCCACATAACCATGATGTGGGGCCAAGGCAGGCAGCCAGCTGCACCAAACCCCAGACACATGGCTGGCTCTGGGGTCGGAGGTGGGGAGATGCCACCCCCTCCTCAAGTGATGTGCATAGCCCGCAGCTCTCCTCCCCATTACATCTCCTACTTACAAGCAGCTGTTTGGCAGCATTACTAATCAGTGCCGCGTGGAATAATGTTACATCTCCCCCAGCACTACTCTGTTATCTTCTTTCTTTCTCCACCTCCAGCTGCTGCTTTCCTTCCACCACCCCCAGACTGGAAAGCAATAATACATTCCTTTGCTTTATCCAGGCTCTACTTTTCTAATAATGTAAACAATTTACTTATAACCCATGCAAAAAAAAATTAAATACAGTTAAACCCACTTAAAATAAATACTTGCTGAAGGAATATCAGCTGGAGACTGCTCTCTGACTTATAATAATCCCACTGCGCCCAGGGAAATCCTCTTAAACCTATATCAGATAAAGATTGTAAAACTGTTATAGGGCTAAACTGGCAGGGCAGCCACAGAGTCAAGATGGAAAATGTCTCGTCCCAGCTTCTCCATACTGAGAGGCAGCCCCATCCCCATCCAGGTCAGGCATCCCTCTCAGCACCCCAAGAATTTTCTCTTGTGCAGGAGCATCGGACCCATGCCGCATGGCAGGAGGCAGAGGAGGGGGAACAGCACGTCCCACCAGGCTTTGGAGGGGCTGGAGGAAAGGGCAGGGAGCCCCAGGACTCACAGCCTGTCGTGGAGCATTGCTCTCCTGTTCCCATCCACAGCTGGAAACATGGAGGCAGGCAGATGTTGGGTTAAATAGGCTTGGAGGCTGAAAGCAAACAAGCACACATCACCTTCTGCCAGTCACACTGGACTGAGATTTTAAAGGATATTTAGGCCTCTGCACAGCCCTACAAGTGCCCAAGTGCACCTGGGGCTTTGCCGTTCACCACCAGACCTACCTTCAATGCCACCTGAGAAAACCATTGGGACTGACAGCAGGAGCAGCTGCCCTCGCCCCTCCGGGCAGCAGACCGACAGGAACGCAGAGCAACCCAATCGAGGGGACTGGCATCAGAGAGCAAACAAAGCAATCCCCGAGGGAAAATGGATGAAAAAGGAGGAGTGGGAGGAAGGAGCAAGCACAGCAAAACCTCCCCAGGGAAGCAGCAGGAAAAAAAAAAATGGGCAAAGAGGAATGTAATATTTTTGCTGGTAACAGAAGAGCGGCCGGCTCCGTTATGGGATTTCTCAGCGCTGCAGCTGGCTGGAGCTGCAGGCTCCGTCCTCCACTTTCAGAGTTCACCGAGCAATTGCTACGAGCGGGGACGGCTGCCATATGCTGCCAGCTGCGCTTGCCTCTACTGCCTTCCCCACACAGCGCCCAGAGCCCGTCCAGAGGCGCGGGAGCAGAGCATCCTGCACATGTCAGCCCAGCAGAGCTGCCAGCAGGGTCCATTGGCGAGGCACAGAGAGGGTCCCCAGGGCAGAGAGCTGCCAGGATGGCCCCATACCTGTCACATGCAGGGGTGCACAAGCGGAAGAGATGGTGCCCCTTGGCTGCCATCCATCCCGGCTGTTATTACAGCCAGAAGAAGCGTGAGAGCCTCCACTGCCCTCCCTCATTTGGGGAAAGGAGACTGGGGGCAGCCCAGAGCACACAGGAGGTAAGCTAATTTCAGGACGGGAGGTGGCATCAGACTGCTTCTGACACCAGACGGTCTTTGGTTCCCCATGATTAGCAAGCAGATGCTGACCTGAAGGACCTCCCTCACACACCGAGTTCACCCGCTTGGAAAAGATGCCTAAAATCCCAAGTAATCCAGCTGTGCTAGAGCTGGCCTTCAAATGCACCAAGATCCCTGGTTAAAGATTCTTCTATCACACCTTAAAGCCATTCTTTCCCTCCTGTCAGCACTTAACACCTAGATGTTACCGGCAATCTACAAAAGCAGCCTATACCACCCATTGCTCCTCTCACAACCAGGGACTGAGAGGCATCCTATAAATAAAGCAGGCCATTCAGGACTACCAAATACTCCATTTTACTGGGAACTGGCAAAGCACGCGGGAGAAGAGCTGGCAGGACGAGCGATACAGGCAACACGGGCTAACAATGCGCGTTGCTTTAGCAGCAGCTCATCTCACGGCAGCTGGCACCCAGGACGCTCAGAGGAAGGATGAGACCCATGGTCCCATAAAGCAATGATCAACCGGAGCCAGTGAGAGACCAGGCTGGAGGTGAAAGCCCTGAGCCTCCTGGAAGCAGGCTTCTGCAGGCTCTTTTGGCTTTCAAACACCATTTTAACCGACTGATTCGACTTTACTATTCAGGCTCAGTACCGCACAGAAACCTACCCGAGCAAAACGCTGCAATTCTTTACAGTCTGAAGGCACGGTAGCATTTGGGCTTCTGCGCTTCCCTTTATGACAAGTAAAAGGCATCATAAGTCTCGAAGTGAGAGGGCGCATTTTAAAGACCAGGCTAGATTTGAGAGCAGAGGGCTGTGCAATTGCCTGAGTCTGTGTTCATTTCCATTTTTAGAAATGCATTTTAAAATACATTTTCTCTTACAATGCCTATGTACAAGTGAACAGACAGGCATAAAAAAGGACACACGTTCGCACTGTAAACCTTTTCCTACCTACATTTTAGGATGTGCCCCTACCTCAAAAGGGACAGTGTAGGAGAAACATATGGAATGCAGTGATGTGCCCCAAATGTGTCTAACGCCAGGTTTCCCAGAAATGGGTAGGTGGATGAGAAAACAAAGAAAGAATTAGTTCCACAGCTGAAAGCTCAACATGTCGTGTCACCGAGTTGCCTGTGGTTTTGAGGGACAGGGCAGGAAGATAAGGAAGGGGGGGAACGAAACACAAAGAAAGTGGAGAGTAGATACAATGGATTATCCATTTTTTCAGGTATGGTCCACCTAAAATTTGTTCCATTTTGCCTGCACAAATAGCAGTAGAGAAAGAAGTAGAGAAGGAATATAACGTAATACAATAATAAAGAAGTAAAAATCAGGCAAGAAATTCCAGTGTGAAAGAATAGGAGACCGCATGCTGCAACAAAACAGGAGTAATTGGAAGTGTTTAGCAGGAAAAAACAACAATAGGAGACAAGATAAAGATACACATCATAATAAGCGAGCCTTCTCTAGCAATGTAAGGACACTTAAAGATATTGTTATAAGATTTCAGTTAGAGCCTGGAAGGTATCTACAAAAAGGTGTTTTAAAAAGCCCAAGGAAGAACTAGCCCATGCAATTCACTGCCAGATTGTCCACAGCTAAAGCCAAGATTAAAAGAGAGAGCCTGCCTGGAAATGTAAATGGGTCTTAGTGCCCTCCTCCCACCAGCAGTTTTACAGCTGGCAGGGGCACATTGCCCCCTGGCAAGGCAGCTCCTGCTACCACCACAGCATCCCCAGGGGAAAAACCATGTGAGCTGGAGCACAGCTGTGCTTCCAGGGCATCAGGAACGACTAGGCAGGGCTGGAAATGAATCCTGTTCAGGATCATTACCAGGCAGAGCAGGAATATAAGCCTTTGTTTCTAACTCCCGTTATCTGAGGAGCTCAAAGCACTTTACAATTATTTAGCTTAGACTTTGTGAAAGGCTTGTATGCTATTATCCCTAATTTTACCAGCTGGGAAGCGGTGAGAGAGACAAGGGGGGGCCATACTCAGGAAGATGCAGCGAGCTGGCAGCATGGTGCAGGGCAGGACCCAAAACCTGGAGCCCTCCAGCCCCCCAGCATCAGAAACTGGGTGCTCTGGTTTGCTGCTGCCTTTGCCCAGGCTGTACCCATAGGAATCGCTAGGGGTAAATGTGTTTACCCACCCTCATCCCTCCCCAGTTAACAAACACTCTATCTCCATACATAGCAGGAATAGAGAAAAAAAAAAAAAGGAAAAAAAAAGCAGAGCAGTATAGGTCTATTTTTTTTTCCAAGACTACTACAGAGAGATTTAGTCATGTGAAGGAGGATGGTAAGAACAAAATACGCCGTGTCTAGCTGCAAAGGACCACCTAGGAGAAGGTATTTGAATTTTTTTTTTTTTATGTCAGCTAAAGGGGAATTTGAAAGCAAAGGACATTTTACTCCTCTGGGGAACTAATTACTGCAACAAGCAAAGCCCGAACAGGCAAAGATGAATATAACTCACAAAGCAGGAATTTCAGCGATAACCAATCCTCGAACTTCCTTTGCTTATCTGACTTCTTGGCTAAATAAAACATACACATAGATTGTGGAGGTAGCAGAGCCATCGAGATGGCCTCAGAGAAACTGGGAAACCTGAGCTTAGAATCCCCAAATTCTACCTTTACACACCAAAGTGGAGCGATAAACTCCTGCAACCTCTCAAAAGAAATAAGAAACATGACATACAAGAATATCCTGGTAAAAATAATGTGTGTGTATACAATAGGTCTTTGCTATTCTGTGATTGCCCACATTATGCCATTTTTTTTTTTTAGCACTGACATCACCACTATATTCCACTCTTCACCTTTCCATCCAAATCGGTGCCTAACACTGGTTTCTACTACCCCATAGCCACATGAAGCTCCACAAGACCATGGGACAGTGCAGGGTGGAAGGGACCTTTGAGGTCTGCAGTCCAAACCCCGTCCTCTGGCAGGGTCATCTATCAGGCAGGGTTGGCTATAAGGTCACACCAGGTTGCTCTGGGCCTGATCCTGTCAGGGCTTGAAAACTCCTAGACGTGGAGGCCACGCAACTTCTCAGGGCTGTCTGAACCTCTCGTTTCAATTTTTGTCTCTTGTTGCTTGTCCTTCTGCTATGCACTGCTGCAAAGAGCCTGCTCTGTGTCCTCCTCTGAGCATAAGCTGCTAGCATGTGTGACAACACTTTCCCCTGTCTCTCAGGAGAAGAGGTTAAAAAAAAAAGGAAGAGGCTGTGAACACTTCTACCAAAACCAGTAGATCCTTGTCTGCATGATCGCCTTCTTTCTCCTCAATACTTCCCTCAGGGAAAGCCACCTTCAGCCAAGTTGACAAGTGGAGTAAACTCGCAGCCAGCGAGGTCCACAAGCCCCCCGTGAGCGGCAGTAACAGCTCTCACGGTGAGCCCCACGGGTCCCCAGGAGCAGCTGCTGCTCTCCCCAGCGCGGCAAAGCCGTGAGATAACACCCTCCCTCTGCTCTGTGCGCAGACACACCACGTATGGCAGCACTTCACATCGAAGGGGGGAAGCTGCTGGCAACAAGCAGCCGCAGCTGTTACGGGCAATAAAAGTTCATTTTTTTCTTCTTGCCTGTTACATCCCCCTTGGCTCTGCACAGATAAGTTCTGGAGGGTTTTGGTTGCAAGTTCAACAGAAGGGAACAGCCTTCTTCTCTCAGAAAAGCAGATCTGAGACACGCTCATCTCCTTCCCTTCCAACACAAAGTGTCAGGCCCGTATAAATCTTTCTTCTACCTCCAGCTCCATCAAAGCTTGTTGTGCCCAGTGCCAGGGCAAGAGGCACTTGTCACAAACTGGAACACGGGAGGTGCCAGCTGAACATTAGCAGCACCTCCTTACCATGTGGGTGACTAAGCACTGGCACGGGCTGCCCAGAGAGGTTGTGGGGTCTCCCTCTTTGGAGATCATCACAAGCCACCTGAACATGGGCCCATGCAACGTGCTCCAGGTGGCCCTGCTTGTGGAGGGGGTTGGACGAGATGTGCTCCAGAGGTCCCTGCCACCCCCAAACACGCTGTGATTCTGTGAAAGCCTCTCAGACACCCTTTCCACTGCAGGCATGGACTTGGGGCTGGGCCCACAGCTCAAGTGCAGGAAAGAACCCTGCAACACACTCCAAAGGGCACTGAGTCCCCACAGACTGAGCTCTGGTCTGTGGAGAGTTTTGAGCAATGCAGGCGGCTTCACATTTGGAGATGAGACCTGACAAGGCTGCCTGCCAAAAACACACACCCAGCCCCTGAGGGCGGCCACAGCCAGGCAGGGCCATGAAGAACAGTGCTGAGAGCAGTGCACCAGCCTGCATGGTCCTAGAGCAGAAGCGTGTCCTGTCTGAGGGTGGATGGGGGAGCCACCAAAGAGCTCCTACCTGGTGCTAACCCTCTCTGCCTGTCTTTCACCCAAGCCTGGCAGGAAAGGGATGCCAGTGACTGTCCCTGCAGGCACCAGCCATCTGCACTGCAGCTCCTGCCCACCTCTGAGACCAAGCGCTGCTTGGCTCTCGGGTCTGCACCAAGATTGCTCCTCCTCACTCTGCAGTACTTTGGAGGTTGCTCTGCCTCTCCCTGTCCCAAGTCCTTTCATTTTTTTACTTTACCTTGTTTAAGATTGATGCTGCACAGCTGCTTCCCCAGAAGTAAGAAGTACAAGAGCTGCCACCTCCTCAAGTGCTTTGAAAGCTTTTCTCCCACTCTGCTACTACCTGCTTAAGAAAAAACCTCAAAGCTTGATTTCTTCCCTCAAATCACTTACTTTCTGAAAAAGAGCTCAATGTTTTTTGGAGCACAGATAAGAAAAACACTGAGATAAAAGTCTAAAACTTCTGAAGAGGTTAGACCTGGGCCTCTGTGCTGTTATCTAAGTAGCATACAGGCACACAAACAACTCATTGCAGATACAGAGTGGAGTACAAATTTGCAGTGACTCACACAGTCTGAAGTAACTGCCATGTGCTCACTTCTACCCCACAGCAAAACGCAAGTTTATTTACCCATCAACATAAGATGAGAAGCAGGGACCAAAATCTCAGATTGCACAGCACCCCTGCGGCTTCACCACCTAAGTTACTGCACAGAAACCTCTTCTGCCCACATTTCAGGAGGTATTAAGACAAGGATACGGTCATGGCAGTCTGGAAAATACTTCTGTCCTGCCAGTGATGATGCTCTGTTACTGGGATGCTGCTTTCCTTCACCTGCAAATTCCTCATCAACCTCAACTTCTGCAAACAGTGAAGGAGCAGTCCATGTACTCCTCACAGCTAGCACAAGCAGCAGGTCAGGACCAGCATGTAATTGCCAGTCAGGTCCTTACACTCTTCCATTTAATAGATGCAGTTTTGAAAAAAAACTCTCTTCAATATGTCAAAGTGTCTTCCAAAATCAACTGCAAAGCCAGAATCTCCATCAGTTACGTAGGAGCCCCATGGGTGAACTTTCTGCAAGCAGCCAGTTTCTTCAGCCACTACAAGAAGAATTCACTTCACTCAGCACTAGCTGCCTGCCCCAAGGTAAACACCCTGGCTCTCTCTTTAGTAAACCCAAAGAAAGATGCTCCTAACCTACATAAAGATTTGCTCTCCAGATTTTTCTCTCTGTCCTCTGTCGGCAGATATTGCCTCAACATCTTGCTTAGGCAACGTGTTTAGGTTAGATGAGTGGGACAACATTCGTCTGATCTAAAAACCTCTTCTCACCCGAAGTCAAAAAGCACAAACTAGCTTCAGCAATTTCCTATCAGCCTTGGGGAACTGAAGTCTATCAGCTCTACTCACAAGGCAAACAATGGAGCTGCAGACTTTGTACGTGGGCTAATCCTTTCTCATAAATCAATCACAAGGCCTTGGTTCCACAACATCCTGCAGAGCTGCACCTGTTTTTTTGCTGCCTCCCTCAGCACCTGCAATTCATGTGAGATGTCTTAAAATCCTCCTTCCAGTACATCTCACAGCCTGAGCATAAACCCTCCTTCCCAGTGACTCCACTCAAGAGGAGATGATAAAGGGGGTAGGAAGACAGAGGCAGAAACTTGTTTTTGAAGCAAGGAAATGAAGACTGGCAAAAAGCATTAAGCGTTGGTATATGCTCCCCTATGACAGAAGGCCCTTGAACCACATTACTGTCCTCATTTCTACCTTAGCTGAGATTAGTGCCTGTGCTGTATGCCTCAATTCAGATCAGTGGAGATGAGAGTCCCACAGAGTGCCTGGGGAGCATTTCTCACTCCAGACCATCAGGGACACCAGGCTCTCAGAGCAGCACCAGATTCTGAACAAGAACGAACCTCGTAAGGACACACCAAAAATGGAAGAGGGACAACTAGCCATGCTTACTGTTCTTAAGGTGGGTAGAAATATATTTTCAAACCCAACCACCTACCAAGTCTATTTTTTAGCAACTGCAGAGCCCTTTATGCTGCTCAGATGGGAAGAGCAGAGATACATCCCAGCCACTTGCTGCAAGCCGAGACGTCCTGGTGCTGAGAGCAGCCCCGCATGTAAATCTGCACTGGTGCCCCATACAGCCCCCACAAACCTCCCCCACCATAGACTTGTATTGCCTGTGTGAAAAAGAGGAAAACTCCTCCTTCAGATCTTCCCTCAAACCACGGGGCACCGCAACTCAAAGCTCCCAGAGCAGCAAGCCTAAAATCAACACTGCTCCAAAGCCATCCATTTCACACATAAACGGAGAGAATAAAGATGCTAACAAACCTGTCTCCCTCCAGGCTTTTCTGCTGCCAAAAAAGAGACACTCAATCTAATGAGTCAATTAAAAATTCATAACTGGATGAAAGAAAAAAAAAAAGTTTGGTTCTGTTTCTGAGAAAATGAGAACAATAACTCTCATTTAGCGCTCGTGTAGTTCTTATTGAATACTGTCTGCAGCAGTGAAGCTGTCCCGAAAACCCACGACCTGTAGCTGACAGCCAAACCACCAGAAACAGCTAGAGCGTGTGCTGCCTGGCCCCACAGAGATGCTCTGACCGGTGGGCAGGCATCTGGTACTGGGATAGACAGGGTGCCTGCTCACCTGGATGCCAAAAAGCCAAGCAGGCTGAGGGACAGCCCTGTTTGGGGCAGACCAACTGCTCCCAGAGCACTCTGCCATCTCTCATGGGCTATCACTGACTCAGAGTTATTTGAATGGGGAACCACAAATGCAGACACCCAAAGCAAGTCACCTAACTAGAGTAAGAGTATTTAGGCGTCGGTCTCCTGACTTAGGAAGCTGCTCGCTGACAGTAAGTGGGAAGGCAGGCACCAAAATAACCCCAGCCCTTGGGGCTTCTCCACTTTGGGACACCAGGTGGGAGAGTGATTTTGCTGACATCTCTGAAAGGAAGCAGCCAAGGCAATGGCACAACCCGAAGAAGGGCTACTGGGATTTGAACCCACACCTCAGCTCCTTTCACAAGGATTTTCCTGCGTCAACACTATTGTCTTCATCGGCAACACCCAGATCAGACTGGATAATGGCAACCTGGTTTCTAAATGGGAGGCCTGCGGACACCTGGAGACTTGTGAACGTCTCCTAAAGAAAGCAAGCCTCCTGTCTGTGTGTTTGAATTTATCATCTCCTACAGTGCAACTCCTCTAGGAGTCCTTCAGCCAAGAAGTTTGATGGAAGCTATTTGACCGCTGTTAGCTGAAATAGAGACTTCAAATCCAATTCCATCTTGAGACACAAAAAGCAAGCTGCAGCTTGAAAAGGTCAAAGAAGCTAGTCAGAGAGGTGCTATGGAATTACTTCGAATCTTATAGAACCTGTTTTCGATTTTTCTAACACACAGGAAAAAAAAAAAAAAAGGCACCCAACTCCCCCACATTCATCTACAGACAGCTCAATCTGATTGGTGTGCTGGCTTCAGGACTCGTTCAGCAGCGCCCCATCAAAGAGCTCCAACACCACGGTCTCTGCTGCTCCCTTTACACACCGCTCATTCCTGCTCCTCTCTTCCCTGCCCTGCTATTTTGCCACCTTTGGCACAAAGCTCTCTGCTGTGCCATCTGGAGCAGCCTTTCTCTCTCTGCATCAATCAGCCCTTGCCCCTCCTGCTTCCAGCCATGGCTTTATGCCTTCCCCACTGCCTGGTTTCTCTGCTTTGTAGATGCCTTGTTAGAGAAGTCCTGAATTCTCCCGTGTCTCTGTACAATGACTTTCTGTAATTTACACCACCGTGCTGCCTGCTTTCTGCTCCCATTCTCCCTCACCGACGCGTTTTACAACAGCTTGCATGGTCTACATCACCCACGGGGTCTGCTGCACCCCGGCTGGGTAACACACCCCGCTGCCCTCGTTGCCACCAGGAGAGCTTACCCACGAGGTTCATCTTGGCGCTGTAGCTCCCGAAGTACCTCTCATCAGTGTTGGGCGTGTGGCACTCGTACTCGCCGGCGTCCCGGTCCTGCAGCTCCTTGATGTGCAGCAGGACGGCGTCTCCCTGCACCCGCTCCACGTAGATCTCCCGGCTGTGCACCCGCTGCGTGTAGATGGCGTAGGGGAAGGAGGGGTCGGCCGTGCTGACGATCTGCACCTCACGCTCGGGGGCCGAGGGCAGGTAGATGGACCACTGGAAGTTCTGCTCGGCCGGGCCCTGGTAGCCGCTCACCTTGCACCACAGCGTGACGTGGGACCCCTCCGTGCGGTACAGGGGCCCCTCCTGCACCGCCACGTGCCGCTGGGCCGAGGCCAGGCCTGCAGGAGGAGAGGAGAGAAGAGGAGAGAGACCAGCGTTACTCCTCAGCAGGCAGCCCACACGCCTGCCCCCAAATACATAAGGGCCAGGCACCAGAAGGCCTCCACAGTGCCGGTGTTTGGCCAGCAAGGCACCAAATTGGCATGGTGGGCCCACAGGACAGGGCTTTGCGGGGGAGACCATGCCCTGAACAGGGCCATGCACCCCAGCAGCCACCCCCATGAGCCACTCTGCCCCTTCACCATACCGCTCCCAATTTATTTTACCCCACTCTCACCCTCCTTGGGTTTCGAGCCACGTGAAGCAAGGCCACAAGCACCCCTCCTCCCTCGGCAAGACCTCCAGCTGGTACAAAATCCCATTGTTTTCCCCCGAAACCCAGCGTGCCTGCCTTCTCCCAGCTTCTCAGTCACGCTTGTGAAGGCGTAGTGGGGAATACCGCGTTTCCAGCGCTGCCTTTCCAAGTCTATTCGAAAGGAGTATATTTAGTACACAACAAAAACAATTAAAGCTAATGGAGGGAGTGGGCACATCACACTCTCAGGCTCACCGCCCCTGGCTGCTGGAAATCGAGCCCCAGCACCGCGCGCTGCGCGCACGCAAACTCTTGCAGCTCTGAACAAAGACGGGGCGGCTGCAATCTGCTGTATTTTTACACAGATTATGGATGGCTGGCCCTTGGGCTCATGGCACATTACCAGCACAGCCCTCCAGGGGCAGGATAAATTACAGCAATCTATCTTGTTTGTTGCTACATCAAAGGCTGGAGGTCTGGAGACCACGGTGGGTGTTCATCGGTTATTGAGTTACCAGCAGCATGTGCACATGGCAAGGCCAATCACCCTGGCTTCTGTGACTGCTTGCTTGCCATCATAAAACAGCAATAAGCCGATTTAAAGCAGGTCCTGCATAATCACGTTTGCAAATTTCATCCTCCGTGTGTTTGTGCGCACACACATTGGGTTTGTTTTTTTTTTTCCCTCTCTAATTTTCGACAACAATGCTCAAGTCCAGAGAAGAATTTTATCCTTCAAAAGCCAGCAACTTGCAAGCAAAGGCATCGGGAGGATTACTGGCTCCATCCTGCCCTCTGGACATCGGTGTCCAGACAAAGTTTTTCTCGACAGACACCTTGGATGGGAGCCAGGAGAGATGGGTCTTACCAGCTTAAAGCAAATGGTGAAAAAGGGTTCAGCACGTCCATCAGGCCGTGCGGCTGAACAGATGGAGTGCAATTCAAACTATTAACTCGGGCTCAGCTTGCTGCTGGTCCGAATTATGTTTCTTTTTACTCTTCATGAAATAACGTGATTTAAGAGACGGACGGGGAAAGCTAGCACATCTGAAACAAACAGGGAGATGAACAACAGAGGCAAATGCTCCCACACTGTTTGCTCTTCATACAATCTCTTTATCCTGGGGATAGATACTGCTAGAGACAACTAAGATCTACGGAGCAGACAGCCTCTTCTCTCCCCATAAAGGCCAAAGGACAAAGCAAACACTACAGCCTTTGAAGTGAAGAACTGTTTTTAAAGCAGGAAGGACGAGATCTTTACTGCACACACAAAGACAGCTCACAATACAATTTCTGTATGCACGTGTAGCCTTGCTGCAAGCAGGGTATCTGTACACTGCAATGACAATTAAAATTGCACCACCATGCAAACATGCAGCGGCAGGAGCTGAAAGTTGCCAAAACAACACTCATTTGGGTATATCTTAGCTGCTGAGTGCATGACCTTGTATTGTGGGCTTTTAATGCACTACTGTTGTTTTTACGTAGAAATGCTTCCATCCCGCTGAAAAACAGCGCTTTATCAGGAACATGTACCAGCCCTTCCAAAGCTCACCAGCAAGATCACGACCTCAGGGATCCACAGCACGGATCTCCACACCCCGATGCATGCAGGTAGGATCCCAACAGCCTCACAGCCAGCACAAAGGTGGGCCTCCTCCTTCCTTTGCCAGTGGCTTTTGGGAACCTGACAGTCACCCTACAACCCGTCATGCTGCTATGAGACCTGCTTTCTGCATTCCTCCTCTTCCATTCCCCTCTCACACCTGCACACAATACCTCACCTCCCTGCCCTACTTGGTGGATCCGAGGAAAGGGAGAGATGTAAGAGGCGGTAAAGCATCCTGCTTCCCATCCTGGCTCTAGAAACCTGCGAAACTGAAGGACAGGAGAAGCTGGTGTGGGAAAAACCGTGCCTGGAAGGAGAGCTCCAGGTATTTTGCTACAACTTGCTGCAAGTTTCTGTTCAGCCTCTCAGATTGAGAGGCTCGGCACTGGGTTGAGCTGGGTGCACGTCCAGAGGGTCAAGATGTGGCACATCTACGGTGCTTTTCCCTGGCTGAGCCGCAAGTCCCTGCTCCAGCACTGAGGGGCACGAGAGCTTTTCAACGCTTAGAAAAAGCACACACTACAGAAAGAAAAAGCACTTCTCAAGTAAATAAATAATGCAGCTGAGAAAGGGAAGGAGCAAAACAATCAGCCTGAGACAGACGTGCAGCACTAGAAGGTCTCTCCCCAAAGGGTTAACTTCTTGCATGGTAAGGCACGTTTGGCAGTTCTCGAGCTCTGGGAATTGCTCTATCCAGGCACATACAATATCAAATTGCATTTCTTAGCGCGCAAGCGTTTTGATTAGCAAAAATAATATGCCTGAGATCCCATTGTAAACTCTTATCTTGTCCTCTTGAAGCGAGAGAAGAGCTCACTGAAGGAAGAGTTTTATGTTCCACACCTCCCCTAGGAAGCCTAGGAGACGGTTAAGTTTGGCATTTGGCTGGTACTTCACTGGCACAGCTGGCTTTTAATTGCAAATCCAATATAATTTACTGACAATGCAAGGGCTGATATGGAGGAGGTAGCGAGCCAAGAGCTACTTTAAAATTAATAAGAAATGATGGGTTTTTGCATCTGCTTTTTTCCAAAAGGCAGCAAATCCTGCACACTCCAGAGGAAGCGCTCCCTCATCCTCATCCCCTCCAGATGAGGGCTGTTGTTGTGGGCCTTTTGAGCTAAGCACAAGTGAAACAAGAGCTGGGCAGCTCTTCACAGCTCTGCTGGCATTCCTGAGCCCCGATTTGGAAGAGGGAGGTATGTGGGGTGAGGAAGAGGCAGCAGGCAGCAACATGTGGCTGTGGGGCACCAGGTGATGCTACAAGCAGACCGGCTGGCACTGAGGCACCAGAAGATGCCTGCTCCCAGCACAGCCTGCTCAGAGGGCTCCAGGGGCCACAGCTTCACCTTGAGCATTTTGGAAAGGCAGGTGGAAAGGGACAGCTTCAGCAGGAGGGCCGGGGAGAAGCACAATGCCTGAGTCACCTGCATTCGTGTGCCGACTCACAGTCGAGGCTCCAACGCCTCTCTTCAACCCGCACTGAAAGAAAGGCGCGCACAGCATCCCTGTCAGCGAGGCATTTCACCCAGAAGCGCTCTAACTCAACACTTATTTTCTCTTCTTAAAACCAACACCCTCCTAGTAATGCCTACTGACTACAGCAGGAGCTAACTTCTCCACGTGGAGACATGAAGAGCTCAGAGCTCAGGTTTTTCAGGTAACTTGTCCCGTCGGGTGCTCACACTGAAATACCCTGAAGATGCCCCATTTCAGGAAGTGCCAAATGTTTATTCTTTCGGAAGACGGTGGGCTTTCAGGTCCCTTTTGAGAGAACAGGCATGCATCTATCTGGGAACATGGATCCAGGAGTTACCACAATGGATTAGTGGGTACAATGAGAGAACAGACAGCTATGTGCACAGAAACTCTACCATAGCACGGACACACCAACATAAATAAAAATTAGGGACCGCATTACCAGGAACCTCTTGCACAAACACTTTCCCTGCTGCTGAAAGCGTGGGCCACGCCTGCACCACACCACGCTGCATCGAGCTATCTTAGATAGCAATAGTCACTGCCACCGTACCTTTAATCCAGGAGAGAAACTCATGCTCCTCGAAGGAGTATTATCCTAGGTCCCTAATCATTAGAGAGGAATTAAAAGATGTCTTTATATTTTCCATATCTTCCAGAAGTAGAGGGCTGACAGCTCTGAACACCAAATGGATTCTGTAGCTTGAGGGGCTTTTTCTACTCCTGCAGCTTCACAGCAGTTTTCCTTTGCTCGGAGGCTCTCAGGCAGTATTTGTCAATAACTGAACTGCATGCTAATCTTAAACTCTCCTTAAGAACTACTTTGTGCTGCAGACTACAGTTACTAGACAAAAAGCACTTCAAAAGAGATTCCTCTTTCTCCTCTCACTGTCCCTTGCACAAACACACGGAGCACATTTATGGTTTCTTTTGTCGCTGCTATCATTTGTTAAATTTATAGGTTTTACAGGAAGGGTTTCAGAAGAGAGCAACAAGGATGATAAATAGTGGGAAGCAGTTTCTACATAAGAAATGATGGGGCAGGAAAGGACTCTAGCCTGGGAAAGAAAGATGCCTTTGAGAGGATCTGGTAAAAGTCCGTACAGTTGCAGATGCCATGGAGACAGTGGTCAAGAATGGAACATTTACTAGATCCTTCTGTTTAAAAACCAAGGCCTGCCAACCAAGATTGGTCAGATCCAGTTTCATTCCAGACCATCCTTGCAACTCACAGCTGACCTGGGGAACTCCTCACGAAGGTCTGCTGTGCACGTGGAAAGCCTGCACAGCTCCAAACAGGGATGGAGCAAGTACTTGGAAAAGGACTACTATATAGGTAGGTCACATCAGGTCCAGGAGGCTCCAAAAATGAGCTGCAACCAGCCTACGTATATTTTTTTGAGACATACTGAGCTAGGTGGTCCTTTAGTCTGACCTGGCGGAGCTGCTCTCATGTCCCTTCACAACCTGTGTAATCGCAAGCTGTACCCATCAGCACTACAGCCACACCTGGTCTGCAGACTGCAGTGGCTATGTGACAGCAGGAGCAAGTAATGCACTCTTTCAGCTTTTTCTCTAGAAGCACAGCCAGCTGAACTGGCTCCCCCCAAACACCCCTGAACCACAGCAGGAACCTCTGCCCATGCAGAGGGCAGGGAAGGGGAGCATGCACAAACCATGCTTGGCTATGACAAATGAGCATCTGCACTAGACCACAGGAGCTGGCAGGAAGTCCCCAGCGATGAAGACAATTCAGGCACAAGTGCTAAAGAGCAGTTATGCTAAAATGTCTCCTTCCTAGCTTGAGAGAGGCTCTGGGCATACACCCATGAGCAGGTGCGAGCGCCAAGCACACCACTGCCTCCTGCGGGTTAGGGGCTTGCTTAGGGGCGAGCAGCTGACCCTCCCTGCAGGACACAGGGCTCAGCTTGAGGATGATGCCAGCAGACAGCTCCTCCATCTGTGCTCAGCACCACCAGCCCCGGCCCAGCACTGCAGGGCACAGAGGGTGTACCCACACCCTGCTCTGATGCCAGAGGAGAAGAGATGCCACGACAAAGACAGGGAAACACTCAGCCGTGTTTTCAAACTGTTCAAGAACATGGATTTATTAATGGTAGTTTTAATTTATCACTTCCCCTCCACCTCCTGTACAATTTTGCCTTGCACCACGAAGAAGGCAGGCAGCACCTCTGGTGAGGCCACGCCAGCATCTCCTGGGCAGGACACAGTGGGGAACGGCAGGGTGGGCAGGAGCATCCTCAAGCTGCAGTGGTCTGTGTGTTGGCCGTTCACACAAGCCCTGACCCAAACCCCGCAAAACCCAAATCCACAAAACCCTGTTTCGTTTCAAGAAGGCTCTTCCAAGCTCACAGTTGTCCAGCCACTGATAACACATCCCCCAGCGGCCGTCTTAATTCACATCGGCTGAAGACTGTTGTGGTCTCTACAGGAGACCCCGCTACTACAGGTGACGCCAAAACCAGGTAGTCTTCTAGCAATGTGCACCTGCTATTCTGTGAAGTCTCCTCTTAACGTGCACAAATAAAAATTAGGTTCGGGCTTAATTTTTGCATAAATGAGTCACAGCGGGGACAATCTCTGCGCGCCGCAACCTGCTGCCAGATGGAAGAAACAATGCTATCAGAAGAAAACATGTGGTAAGCCCCTCTGCCCTCCCCCCAACACACCATTATTACTGCGAAGCCTCGTTCTGGGAAAATTCAGTCTTGTGCTTGATGTATTTCTTGTCATGCCAAGACGGTTGACTGTACTGAAAGGCTGGCTGGAGCCACCTGCAGAACAGCCCTTTCCCTACCCTCCACCCTCTTGCTTTGATGTTTAAATTGTGCTACCAAGGGTGCCTGATCCCGTATCCTCCTCCTCCACTCCTGCCACCACCCCACCACGTGGACTGTTCTCCCTGAACCGAGCCGAGCAGCTATTCATTCCTCATTCAAATTCCTCCCACTGCTGAGCCAACTAAGGATGGCTAAGTGGAGAGGTCAGCCAGGAACAATTTATACAATAATTGGTATGGAAATATCACAATCAGCAGGGAAATATCAAAGCACAGGCAAACGAGACAGGAGCAGCCAACGAAGCTTTGTTCTTCCAACACAACTGCTTTCACTCATCTCCGCTTGCTGCTCTGTTTCACATCCACTCACTTCCACAGCAGATGTTTACTGTCTTTTAAGAAAAATGCTTTCAATAAATATGAAAGAGGTGACATTTCTTTTAATCACCATAGATTGCTCTGGCCTGTGACTAGCTTCCCAAGTTCTGACTGCAAAAGAGGTCTTGTACCTCTGGTATAATTATGCAGCCAGTCAGACATCCAACCCCCTTGCCAAGATCAGAGCCATTTTTCATCCTTTGGTTCTTCTCAGATCTGGTCCTTATATTGACAGATGACTTCCTTACTTTCCACAGCACAGCATTGGTATTCTACAGCTGCACAGTGTTAAATGTGATCTGCCCTTGTGATTTTTTTTTTTTTAAAGCAAACCTCATATTATATGAATGTCACATTCCTCTAACTGTTTTTTCTCTGTGTCTATAATTAGGCACATTAAAATACGCTAGTTTTAAACATTGCCTTAGAATGGCTTATTCTTGAACCACAGATCACTTCTATTGCTACAACTTCTCAACTTCCACAAATGCTGGAAGAAAGGAGGAGTAATTCACAGTATCGGACATGGAAAAGACAGTTATCAAAATTGGACTTGAAGAGGATAGACTCCAGAGCTGGTCATTGGGGCTAGGCATATTTCTAACTTCCCAGCAGCAAGGAAACTGAGGCACCAGAGAGTGCCTCTGAAACTGTGAAGCGTCTCACAACAGGGCTTCTTCTGACAGACATTTAACTTCTTCAGGAATACCACAGGTGGAAATGAGCCTGTCCTGGGGGATGCACGAGACAAGATCTCCTGCTCTTACAGTTCTGTCATTCTCAATCATCCCATCAAAAAGTAGATTTTTGGCTATTTGGCTGTGCTAAATTCTGAAACTATTCTTTAATCTACTACAACTTGAAAAGTCTGGATGTTTGGGTCCCTGAATCCAGCCAAACAGGCCTGCATAAAGAGAAAAGGGAGACACCCCATTTTAACAAAAGGACAGAGGATGGCAGGACATCCACCCTGCACATTGGTCCCCAAGCCCCACAGCCTGTGGTCCTCAGCCTCCTTACTTCACGCAGACTTTGAGGAAGTTGGTGGATCGAGGTGTACCTGATGTAAAAGGTGGATGATAACATCACATGCTGAGGTATAAGGGAAAGACTGAGCCAATTTGTCCCGCTGGCTAGAATTTGTAATGGTAAGCAACTGTTGGGGGCTCAAATATCCTTGTGCAACATACCCACTACTTATTATGGTTTGACTGTTTTCCCGCAAAGCTGCTGAGAAGACTCCCTTGTAATCTGAAATCCTCGTGTTCCCCAAAGGAATTTTGTTTCCTTCCAGTTTTGACTAACCCCAGAGGACAGCAGAGTGCTCAAGCAGCACTACAGGCTCGTTTTGCAGGATGGGCTCTACCCTAAGCACAGAACCTATTTAATCAAGCATTTCTCTTCCTCCAAGGTCAGAACAGGACTTTCCCAGCTCTTGGATCAGCATGTTCTCCATATACCATTCCATCACTACCCTTATCATTATGGGAAAAATACGCAAGCAGAAGCTCCCTGGCAGATTATATTTATATTGGGAATATGCAGGCAGGAAGTGTTGATTTGCCCACGCATTACTTAAAACTTGCACAGCTCCTTGTGTCTTATCCTTAGGAGCTTCTTCTTTCCAACAGCACACTGAATACACACCCTGCTGACTTCTATCACTACCACTTCTTCCAGGCCTGGTTAAGCACTACCATACTGACACAGCAGCATTTACAGAGGCCTGGCTGCAACATCCAAGGTATTGCCTACTTTTGTATTTTCCAGTGAAAAGCAGTGATGGTTTCATTACTGCCTTCCCAGCCTAAGCTTTGAAGCCACAACCACAGGTACTCGCTGTAAGATTTAGTGTAGACCCACACAAAAAGTGCAATCTCCCAAGACTGTTACATGTGGTTTTCCTTCTGTTCCTTTAGCTCTTAAAATACACATCAGGACACACCATTTACTCTGGCATCTCTTGTAGTGGTCCCAGACCTCTAATAGATTCAGTATTGTCGTGCCAGTATCAAAGCTATGCAGTATCAACACACGTCTCAGGCTGCTGAACTCTTAGATGGTCTGCGTTGCCAACCTACCCGGAGGGGAGGGAAAAATGACATTGTTAGAACGACAAAGCTAGGCAGGAAATTTCTGACATCGTTCATTATGCCCTGCAGCCTCTGAATTTCTTTTTATTATCCTTCTTTAGTCTTCAGGTCCTACATGTTCAACAGCCAGGGTCAGTCCTGGGATTGTCAAACACTATTCCCTGTGTGATCACTCATTCTCAGACAATAAGAAACCTCATTTTGTTTCACAGTCAATAATGTTTTAGTATCACTTCTTTTTTCATTTTCCTACACGCTCTGCAATCCTTCCCAATATTAAACAACAGAATGCCCCTATTATTGCTGTAGTTCACCTCATAACATCCCAAATGTTTAAAATACTCTCTCAGGAGAGAAAGTGTGGAGTCCCAAATCTCACCTTCACAATATCCTTGCCAAAAGGAAATGCTATGTACTACCCAGCCTTTCATTAAGAGAAATCCCTCTCTTTCATGAAGAAGTCTTCCAAAATACTTCTGATCCACGAAGAGCTTGGTTCCTTATCTTCCTTTGAACTTCCTTTTCCTGAAGAAAAATAAAGCTCCTTGCTCTTTTCATATGAAGCAAGTGGAAGGAGGGAGCACACACAAGTGCAGCGCTCTCCTTTTACCTCCAAGATGTAAAAGAGGTTTCCAAGAGAAACTCCAGTGGTTCTCACCCATCTTTCTATACTCATTGAATTTCGTTCCTCTTACTTTGCTGACCTCCTCCATGTCATCCTTACCACTCTGCCTCTCTAGGACCTTCACTTGCATGCTTCTTCTGGGTTAGGGCTGGAGCCTCTTCATACTAAACCAACCATCAATCAATCGCTCATCCCCAAATCACTTGTTGTCTAAGAATACAGATGTAATCCCTTCGATACAGGAAGTCTGGAAGCGCTAATGGCAAGCTGCACGGCTGCACACCCCTCCATCCCTCCCACAGCCTTGCAAAGCACACTTCCTTCTCCTGCACTTCAGCTGTGTCCTTCAGCATGGGCTCTGCACCTGGTCTCCACCTCCTTTGAAGCACATATTGCTGCAGAAGCAGCACAGCAAAAAGTTATAAAGTGTAATAACTAGAAATGAATGCAGCCAAGAGCAATCTCTCCTGCTTCCTCCTGGCACACTGAAGAAGCATTTGTGCCCCTCAGCCATGGCCATTATCATGAGAGAACATCCAATTTGCAAGGCAAAGCTGCCACCGTGTACCTCTTCTTCAGCAGAAACAGCTTTCAGGTAAACAGTAAATTAAGTTATCCCTGGAGTCAAGTGTACTGCCTAAAAGCATCCATTTCTTTAAAACGGTTTTCCCACCCCACCATAAAGGATCACAAGAATGCAAAACGTGGCTGCACAACAGCAGTTCCCATTTTCCCCCAGATCCTCCTGGTGCACTGTCGGCAAGATGCTGCCTCTCAAAATCTCCATGATTCGGTGAGAGACCATCCCTGAAAGACAGATACAGATCCGGGGAGATTCTTCAGCTACCTACTGCCTCTGATTGCTAATTAAGATGTCAGAACTCTTCAGCTCCTTACACTGTAATTTATTAGTTTGACATGCTACAGAGACTTTCAGCAGTTGTCACCAAATTACTGAGGCTCCCATTTCAAAAGGGAGGACAGGTGCTTTCTGGTATTTGGGAAATCAGGAAAAGAAAAAAAAAGGAGATGTAGAAGTATTTACGTTACTATTGTTTCCCGTCTGGGAGAAAGGCACACTCCTTCCCCCGACAACCATTCATAACATGATGCTATCAGCAAGGAACAAGGAGGAGAGGCAGACGGGATTCTCCTCCCTGTGAGGAACCACCCTGGGCACCAGCACATGCTGGGGGCCACCCAGCTGGAAGCAGCTCTGCAGAAGAGGCCCCGAGGATCCTGGCAGACACCGAGGTGAACATGAGCCAGCAGCGTGCCCTTGCTGCTAAGGAGGCTCTGATGGCATCCTGGCTGCATTAGGAGCAGCGCTGCCAGCAGGTGGAGGGAAGTGAAGCCTCCCCTCCCCTCAGCACTGGTGAGGCCACACCTGAGATGCTGGGTCCAGTTCTGCCCCCCCCCCAGTACAAGAGAGACAGGGACGGACTGGAGCGAGTCACAGGGCCACGGAGATGGTGCAGGGTGGAGGCCACCACGGCACGTTTCTGGCAGGCCTCGTGGCGAAGCACCAGGTGAAGCGGCGCTGCAGCTGCTCGCTGCGGGCTGCTCCCAAGCACACGGGAGAAAACAGAAGGGCTCCAAGCCACCACTTCCAGCAAACAGCCCCGAGAGCGAGGGACTTAATGAAGCCTAGCTTCCTCTGCCATCAGGAGGGAGGCTGTCTCCAAGGCTAATGATTCGACTGGAAGCTTCAGCTGAAGCTTTTCCCGTGGCTGGCAGGGTAATTTGGAGACACAGCGAGAGTCCTTGAAGAAAAGGGTCTCTGCAGTCCTCGGCACCCCCTCGCACTCAGCTACCTCCTCTTCACAAAACTTGTAGGAACTCGCTTATCTGCGAGCTCTCTGCTCCCGTCAGATTTGCGTGAAATTGGCCAAAGGGCTCCCAGGTTACCCGGGAAGGGGAGGCAGACGGAGGCAGCATGATCAGATAAGCCACGTTTCTCTGAGAAACCAGCCTGAGGAAACCAAACCAGAGACAGAGGCTGGGAATCAGAAACCACGTGGAGGGGAGAGCCAAAGCTTCGGCACTGGAAAAAGACAAGGTGGAATGAGGCAAGGAAGGGCTCTTAAAGGGAAGACAAGCATCTCCCACTTGGCAGGGCAGAGGAGGAGGAGCTAATTTAAGTTCACGGGAATGAGCAGAAAGCACAAAAAGCTGAACAAATTTCAGAGGCAGACAGATAGGAAGTGCTGCAGCTTGAGCAGAAAGACTCGGGTGGGCACGTGCACACATTTAAGTGCTTGAGGCAGAGGCCAAAATTTTGCCTTAAATGGAAGCGTGAACTTGTAACATCAGCAGAGACAGGCAGTCCAATTTTATTAATGGGCAACATTACCCTGAGACAGGGACTACAGGAAGAGGTGGAAAGTGCCACAGAAAGAGCCCCTTAATGTCTTTAAAAAAAAAATAGTCCTGAAACTGGGTAGAGGATACTCATGAGGACCTAAGAGGCTCTGCAAGAGAGGCAAGGGAAGGCAAAGACAACAGGACACGGAAAAAGAAACTCCAGAAAGAACAAGAGCAGCTGCTGAGTCAAGGAAGGCAGTGCTGGAGCACCACTGAGATGTACAGCAGTGGTTAGCATCAAGAAAACCCTTGGAAAGTAAGTTGTGGAGACAGAACACACTGGCAGAGGTCTGGGCTGGGAAGTACAGCTCCAGCCAGAGCACCCCTTGGGGCTTGCAGAGACAGAACAGCTGCTGGAGGAGGAGGGGATAAAGCAGCTTTGCATTGAGACAGAGAAAGAGAGAGAGAGAGATAGAAGCTATGAGTAGTGAACAGCAAAGACAAGGGAAAACAAGCTGGGACCCTTAAGGAAACCAAAAAGGTTAGAAAATCCACATTTGTGGTAGCGCTGGGGAAGAGGAGCACAGGGAGAATCACCAAGGACAAGGCAGATTTTTGTGTGTGTGCCAGTCATCTTTGTACAGGTTGGTAAGGTTTGGGGAATAAGCCAGAGGTGGAAAAAAGGGGCAATCGAGAAGAAGCACCGCTAGTGTCACCCAGCATGGCAGAAGTAAAAGCATTTAAGAGGAATGCTGTGACAGGGAGGTCGGCGCACTCAGAGGCTCGTGCCAGCAGGGCGACAGCAGAGGCAGCAGATGGCGTGCACAGGAGAGAAGGCGGAAAGTGTCCTGAGGATGGGGGCACACACCATGTCTTGGTGCTGTGAACAGCTATGGGACAAATACCAATGAAAAAAAGGAGGGGAAAATGTCTAAGTCCAGGCACAGGAGAGGGAAAGCAGAAAGACCCCAAAGGGTGTTGGCTGAAAACCAAGACAAGCAGAAGCTGTGCTGGCGAACGGGGCACTGAGAAGCCGGGTACCCCGCTGCTGCATGTGGGACCTGGGAGCAGGGAGGAAGGTCCCCAGAACAAGCAAGAGACCCTGCTGCTGAGAGGGGCCCCAGCCTCCAGCACCACGACAAGAGCCAGCACAGACACAATGAAGAAAGGGGCATGCCCTTGTGACCACGGGCACCGCAGCCTGACTTGATGGATGGAGTCTGGAAAAAGCTGCAAGCCGGATTTTTTCAGGGTGACAGCATCAGCTCAGCCACACCACAGCTTGGGCACAAGTCCAGACGTCCTCCTGCCACAACGCTTCTCGGCACCCATGTGGTGAGAGGAGAGGGGCCAGCGTGGCTGAGAGATGCTCCAAAAGCAGCACACCCCAACGCAGCAAGAGCAGGCTTGCCCCTTCCCACGTCTGCAGGTCTGTAAGGAAGCACAGCCCCACTTTCTGGGCACAGACCACACGTCTCAGGGTGACTGAAGAGCATGTGTCACTTCAAACACAAAATCTTTCCCGATGATCTGTGATAAGGGATGGCGAGGGGAGAGGCAAACCCTCCCTCTGCTGCTACGCAGCACTGATCGTCCTCCCACCCGAACTCCCCGAAGAGCAGATGCACGCAGAAGTTTTGATCTTCAGCAACGTATTTAGCAGAGCCTGGTCCCTTCTGATCAGGGAGTTAAGGAAAGGCTTACATAGCTACTAGGGAGAGAGGCTTTTTATTTATCTGATTTCAACATGCCCAAGTTATCTTACTCTAGAGGAATTCAATTAATGAGAATAAAACACTTGTTTGATGCAAGTCAGGAAGGTTTTTTTTTTTTTTTTTCTCCCTCCTGTAAATAGCTACACCCCAGAGATTTTACTCTGATTATGGGCCCTAACAGCGAATCAGTGAAACCAGCTGATGAGACACAGTGACTGCACCAGAATGCCATACACACTAGACCAGTCAGGGACTGAAAAGCCTGGTGGACACCAGCACAACGGTGGGGAGAAGGTGACAGAGACCTCCACTACCATGGAGATGGGGGTGGGAGCTTGGTTTATGGTGTTTTTCTTTGTTTTAACACACTAACTTTTACCATACTGTTAAAATGCTCCTTCCTCCCCACCTGGAGGAAGATCAGAAGCCACCGCAGCAGGCAGGAGGGAAGCTGGAGAGAGCTGTGCAGTGAAGCAAAGACAATGCCACCAGTTATGCAGTGCTACTGCGCACACCCGAGCATGAAGGGAAGCACTGAAAAGGCAAAAAGGGCTGCAAGAAGTTCCAAAAATATATATTTAACAATGACTGCATAAAGCAGTGATCACATGAATGGAGATTTCCACCTGCTCCAGGTCTGCTGACCCCCCTCTGCTGATGAAGGAGCCACTCCCATGCTTCTGCCCAGGAAAACGGTGTAAACGAGACCCAAACCATCTCCAGCCACAAAAGGCTGGGCTGACAGGCTCCATCAGGCCAGCAGGATGACACAAACACATTAGCACGGCAATGGGTCATGCCTGAGCCCAAGTCAGCTGCTGACACCGTGGATGGGGGAGAAAGAACCAACACTGACAGCATATAGGCATACAAAATTTTTACCCACATAATCCTCTCCTAAAGTTGGTTGGTTTAAGAGGAAGCATAAGAAGGAACATCACAAATCACTGAATCACTGGAAACCAAACGCATGGCACAAAGCTCCTCTTATCGGATGATTTTTCTTAAAATTCTGCCATAGGAGACAAGCACAGTTCCAGACACCAGCAGCGCTTGTCCTAGGAGATTTACCCGATGTTTATTCTATGCGCATTTCACTAAAACACTCATTATTATATCCAGCCAGGAGACCAAACAAACATCCATAATTTCCTTTGACACCTCCTAGCTGCACTGCTCTGACAACAGCAACCAGAGGCATCCAGTGCTACTACATGCCAAAGAGAAAAAAAGAAACTTCAACTACCTCCCTAAACCTCTTCAACACAGCGAGAGAGGAATCACAGGCTGAACTAGCCAGAATTCATCCGTTGCTTAGGACAGCACCAATAACACCTCCCGGCTGTATACTTAGGATAACACACGTAGGTGTTTCTGCAGTCTTCTCATGCAGAAACCTCAGGAACTCTTCCTCCTCTTCCCTAAGGGAAATTCAAGACATTTGAGGTTTAACAGCTGCAACAAACAGTCTTCTCTTACAAGAGAAAATATTCAGGAACAAGATAACAAGAGACACAGTTACTGAAACAGGATGAAAACACAGAACAAGCCTCTGGGGTCTAAGCACTGCCCTAATGACTGCAGACTGCTACTCTGAAAATCTGAATTCAAGTATACAGCTCTCATCATTGCTTGCAGATCAAATAGGAATGGCAAGATGCAAACGTTGCTGCCTGCAAAAGCAGTAATCTAAGCCACCATTTGTGAGCAACCTGCTAGCAATGCCACAGCCCCTGCAAAAGACAGAAATAAAAATCTGCAATTGCCCTTGATCTTGCATTCATTCCCCAGTAGATTACTGTGCTTAACCCAAACATCCCTATTTTTCTGTTGGGGGAGCTGAGTGCACAGTCTTTATTATACTTAACATGGCATGGAAATATATACTCTATTCAAATCTGATTGCAGACAAAGGAGATGGGCTAAATAAGGGGAAATCTTGCCTGGAGAAGTTGTGGATGCCCCAACCCTGGGAATGTTTAAGGCCAGGTTGGAAGGGGTTTTGAGCAACCTGGTCTAGTGGGAGGCGTCCCTGCCGATGGCAGTAGGGATGGAATTAGATGGTCTTTAAGGTCCCTTCCAACCCAAATCATTCTATGGTGCTATAATTCTACAAATAATGCCAGCTATGCTCCTTTAAAATAGTTTTAAGAACATTTTTTCACTTATTTCACAGCCAAGAGGTACTGCAATTGTACAAAGCCAACTCAAAATTAGCAAATAATTTTGCCTGTACATGCAAAGAGAATGCAGATGCTAAATACATTATATAGACAGTGAAGTGTCATCAAAGCAAAGAAGGTAAAAATAGCGAAGTTATCTGTAAGATGACTAAGCAAATGGATTTTCAAAAATATACTTTCAAATACAACACCCTTTTCTTAGAGCTGCAGACATCCGTTTAGGTTTGTTAATTTCTCAATTCTTTCTTTTGATAATTTATTTTTGGCCTCTAGCTGTTTAACGCGCTAGCGTGCTTTCCCCAGAAGCCTTTCTGCACGCTACCCACACTCAAGACTCACATCCACGTACCGAGAACAATGTAGAAACTGGTGCTCATCACTCCTGCAACTATAGAGCACCTAACACAGCACTTCTACGGTCACATACATGTGTTTATTTTACACGAGAATAACATCCATCCATCAGAAAACTTGAGTCCTGCTTTCTCCCATCTTCACTTCTATCCCTTCCTTACCATCCTTGCAGATCCGGTGGGCCTTCATGGCTCTGCTGATGGCTTCCAGGACTGACTCTTTTCATTAGATAAATCTTACTTCCAGCATTTTTACAGTCAAGAAACAGTCTACCTCTTTTCCAGGCCACTGCCCGGAGCAGAAGATGAGATTTTGTCACCTGACGAACAGCCATGGTTGGAAGAACCACAAGCAGTGGAGCTCCTGCTGCTGGGTTGAGAGCTGCAGCTCCCAGCACCTCTCCCTTCACATGCTCTGCAGCATCCAAGCTCACAGGCAGTGCTCTTCTGCCCCTCTCTTCCAGCAACACCCAGATGTCTCCCTAAAGACAATTACCCTTCCCTCAGACTAAGTCTCTTCAGGGATTTTGCTGGCCCCCACACAGCTGCAGTCACTGGTAGGCAGCACCTCTGAGGTAATAAGGGTAGCTGCTACTTGGTTGCATCTCCCAAGTTGACCCCATATCATGGCAAAGCCCCGTACAGGGCTCTCCTCCAGCCCCTTCTCATGGACAGGTACCTCCTGGTGCTCTGAAGAGCCTGCTGGGAACCCAGCTCTCCTCCTCCAGCAGCCACACACCAAACCCTGGGCTGCTTTTCCCAGCAAGTGGGTTTCCAAGGCTCCAAGCCATTACATCAAGATCATTAGGATGCTTTTAGTGACACATCCCAGTGGGCCTGCTAGCGCAGCTATTAGGTGTTTGAGGCACAATGATTCTTCTCTCACACTCACCCCCATCATCCCTATATCCTCCCTCAAAACAACCCATCTGAAGAACAGGAACAGCCTGGACCACCCTTTTTTTTTCCATCCTGATGAGAGCTAAGAGATGCAGAGCAGTACGGGCAGGCCTCTGAAAGGCCACACACCTCTCCAAGGCACAGCTCCCCCAGCCCCGTCGTAGCTCAGCGTGGCCTCAGATGGCACGGCCGCACATTAACTTCCCCCAGGAGGAAAGCAGCCTCCCTCACCACACCTCTGCTTTCAGACAGGCACAAATCTGAATAATTGCTCCTAGAAGCCCTGTCCTTCTTGCGTGGGTACGGTGCAGCAAGGTCCCCTACCAAGCTCCCTGAGAGCACCCAAGCCAAAGCAAACCCATGGCCTCACAGCAGGGAGGAGCAAGGGCTTGTTGACTTAAAGCACTTGACAGCTACACACTCTGGATTAGATTTAAATGCCAACTAGCACATGGCACGGGACTGATTAGACATAGCAGCTCTACACATGCTGGTGACCCACAGATCAACTGCGGTGCTGCAACAGCTGGTGCAGATGCAGGGTACACCTGGGGTACACCAGCCCCCTCTGTGCAAGGCAAGCATAGAGCTCAGGGTAAACATCCATCTTCCCCTGCCCCTAATATCAAAGGCAAAACCCATCAGGGAATAACAGTCTCTTCCATGCTATGCTCCCAATGTGTGCAAGGGAAAGGTGCCCTGCTTGGTTAACAGCAGCAAGCAAGGCCTTGGCCCTAACACCATGCTTTCTCCTCACAATCCCCAGGACACCTTTTCAGTCACCCTCTCTATTTCAAGGATCCAGACACAGAGGCAGAGCACCTTTCCTCTGGAGGCATCACAGATCAGAAGCAGCCCAGCACCGTAAGGGTGAAACCCTCCAGGCACCGTCTGCAGGCCACAAGCAGCCAGCAGAAAGCCGGGCGGTGGCACAGCACGGCGCCGGCCAGTGCCTCGCAGTGCTCGTGCCCTCATCGCAAAGAGCTTTATCATCTGAGCGGGTGGCTCAGCAGTGATCTCTGTTCCTCCTGTGCAGCGGGATCAGACAGCAGAGGAGGGAGGCTGGTGGGAGCTGAGGCAAAAGCTCAGGAGGCGGAGGGGGCAGAGGACCTGACGGGAGGAGAAGGGAGGGAGCAGCACGCGCTGAGTTGAGGAGATGAAATGATACGGTAAGAGGAGGCAGAGCACTCTGAAAGCACACCGGAGATAAACGCATTCAGATAATTGCTTAGAAGGGAATAAATATTAGTAAGTACTATAATTACCACGAACACTTTACAAAGCCGTACGAAGAAACATGACTAGGAGAAGGGCTGGCACACAGGCTTGTTGGGAGCTCCTATTTCAAGCTCACAAGAAAGAACCAACAAGGCCTGACACCCGGGTTGGTAATTTCGGGCTGGCAGCCAGCCACAGCCCGTTGGCAAGATCGTAGGTACTGGGTAACTTGAGTTAATAAGTGCCAGACTCCAGCAGCACAGCTTTCTCGAGTAAAGAGCTCCTGGATGACTTCTGGCAACAGCCTTCTGCCTTCTCCCATCGCCCTTATTCATAGCCCAGCTCCACCTGCGCAGAAATTTGGAGTGGCCTGGGCAGGTTCCTACGTCACTGGTGACGATGCCAAATAGAGGCAACAGGATTTATCCAAGAAGTAAGGCCTCAGTTTACTCAAGCAGCCTAATCTCCATACCCACACTCTCATGAAATCAGAGCCTTTCTTTTCCTGAGAGGCAAACAGAAAACATTTTGCTTTTGGGGGGTCTCAGCATCACACTCTGCAGTCTCCATTTCTCTACAGGCCTCAGCCACCACCCATTTCGCTCAGCACCCTCCTCAATGCCAAGCTCCTCATGCACACACACCAGACATTCAGCTCCACAGAGTCCACAGAACAACGCGTCTACCTCACCTCTGCTCCTGCTGCCTCTAACGAGCTTATCAGCCTCCATACAAAGGCCAAAACCCATAAAAGTGACAGTGTGTCGTAGGCAGAGAAATCAGGGACACAGGTGGGGTTGAACCAACCAACAAGGGAACAAACAAACTCACTCCCCGGAAGGGCCAGATGCGGCACTCACTCCTCGCTACTCCCCTGTAATCACAAAGACTCCAGAAGGGAAGGAGTTTGCTGGGAAGCAAAGCTATCTGCGTATCTCCGCTTTTGAACTAGTCAAAAACAAAAACCAAACAAACCACAGAATACACCACTTGGCAGCGCTGCCACAGCCATGCATCAAAATCACCTCCAACCATGTCAGCCCTTGACAAGCTGTTTTGCAAGGGCCAGAAAAACAAAACCCAGCGCGCCAAACCGACCAAACAGGTGGCATGAGAGTAACGCTGATGTTGCTCATGGTTGCACAGCTGCCCTGCATGGCGCTCTGCAACACACACTCCAGATCTGGCTGGTTTCTGCTATCCTGACAGGGACAGCTTCATGGCCAGAAGCTGCACAGGAACCTCCTCAGCAGCAGCCTTAGTGCTTCCTGACCAGTAAAGCCCTGCTGCTGCCAGGACCAGGAGAGGTGAAGAGCTATGAAGTTTTTCAAGTCCCAAATGGAAGCAAAAGCTTGGCAGGAGAGAAGCTGGTTGAGGGTGGAGTTAAGTACTGCTCTGGGACAAGAGGGTGAAGACAGACCTCGCTATCTACACACAGTTCTCTTGCACTCAGGAGTCTTTCAGGCTTTGAAAGCTATGGGTGTGGTGGTTAAAGGCCCAGCACTTGGCAAGATCCTGCCTTCAGAGCCTGCCCTCATCTACCTAAGCAGCTGGGTTCATCACCTCACTTCCCATCCCCATGCTTTCCGGCTGCCCATCTTTTCCCCACTCCCACACCTGAGAGCTGCCTCTTCGTTCCTTGCAGACCTGCTACCCAGCAAGAGCTGGACCTGCCAACACCAAGCAGGCACCAGCAACAGACAGAAAGCCACAGAAGCAGGGCTTCTTTTAAGCACTTGTGCAAGTACTGTGCAGCAGAAACTGAAGTCCTGAGCGGCAAAGCCTCTCCCTTTTCGAGAAAAGCTTCCCATCCTTTCACGGAGATGGCTTGGTTTTGTGCTTGTGTTCAATTACTCTCAGATTATTGAAATGCGACTTCAGCAGCAGCTAGAAAGGCAAGATTTCCTCTTGTCTCCTTGCCATTTTCTACTTAAACCTCCTAATGACAAAAAGCTTGCTAACATGCATCACTGGAAACACGCTCTCAATACACTAATGGGGACAGGGTGAGCAACAGGTTAGAGCTGGTAGTGACATAAATGCAGGGCAGCTGCCCTAGGCCCATAGCAGGCAGCTGCAGACTCAACTTCTTTGCCCTGCAATTTACTCAAACCCCACATTGTCTGGAGAGGCATTGACTTGAGCCTCTGCATAGCTGATGGGAAACAGATGCTGAATGTCACCAGACATTTAACCAGAGAACCATTCCTTAAGAGCATTTCATGGAATAGAAAATAGATGGCAATACAAAAATGGTGTTGAGACAAATTTAGCAGGTTATCATTAAGGAGTATTTAGTAACTCAAAAGCCAGAGGCAAATCATAACACTGCAGTTTTCCAGACACTGGCTGGAGGGCCTGAACATCCTTGGTACGAGCAGACAAGTCGCATCACGAGCAGAAGAACCCTAGCAACAAGAAGAAAACTCAATTGTGCTTTAAAAGCTTTCCCCTTTCTTTCAGGCAGTTTTCCCAGCCTAGTAAGTTTCTGGGCAGGGTCTGAAGATCGCTATCTGTCACACAGTGAGGAGCATGCTTCCAGCTTACAGCACTCTCGGATTCATCTGAGTTACACCACATAAAACACCTCTGGTTTCATACTAGTCTGTATAACCTTTGTGACAACGGCTGGAGTGTCACTGACTTTGCAGGAGTACAAAAGAAGACTGAGACAGAAGGAAGGAGGGAAGGGAAAAAAAAAAGAAAAAAAAAGAAAAATCACTTTCCTGGTCCTAAAAGTTTGCTAAGTCTCCCAACACTGAAGCACTCTCCTTCCCAAACTCCATGTGACCTCCCCCCCTGCAAAGTCTGTGTGTCTGTTTATTCCGCCTTTCACTTTACATAATGGGTCTGGTTCCAAGTACACATTCGATTTACAATAAAAACCGCTTTAATAAAGTAATCTAACTTGACGGAAGGTCAACTAGAAGACAACAATTCGCATAAACCCAAACCTCCTGTGTAAATAAACAGGATTTGCTGGAGCCTCAGGATGTCACGCAGCCTGGCCAAGACTGAAGGGATGGAGCCTCCCCCCGAGGAATCCCATTTGGGGACGGGAAGAATTACACTTGGGGACGTGCACGAGAGGAGCTTTCCAGCCCAGCACAGACAGCTGGGGCGGGCATAGCAAGGCAGCCTCCGCCGCACAGCCTCTGCCTGACATCCCGAGGTTCACCCCAAAAGAAACACGGTCCAGGTCCTGCAGCACGCACCTGGGTGACCTAGGGGCAGTGAACACAGGGTGACAGCAGCACAATGGGCTTGCAAAAGGAAGCTCACAGTGGAGCACTTCGGGCAGACGCAGATGGAGCAAGCATGATCTTGGCCATCGATGCTAACAATGCATCTGGGAGCAGATGAGGCTCCTGCGATGCTCCTGGGCTGCTAGCTTCAGTAAACAAACAACCCCAAAGCCCGCGTGTGCAAACACCCACTCCATCGTTTCTCCGTCAGCAGCAGCGAAGCAGGAGAGAGCAATAGCAGAGCGCTTCGGCAGCGCTTGGCAGCTCCCCAGCCAGCACCCCTTCCCCACCAGGCGAGCTCTGCCGGCAGCCAGGCCTGTAAGATCATCCCCCGTCTCCCCGGGAGTCACCCCTGCGTCATTATTTCACTCCAACATGCCATTTACAAGTGATCTGCAGTTTCAAGACCTTCCGCAGGCTGTACTCCCCTCCAGGAATCGCAAATAAATCACCAATTACTATGCATGAATAGAGAGAGGAAGAGGGTAATGAGTCTATGTACATATATACATATGCAATGTTTGAACACAAAGAGCTGTAAATTGCATTCACAGGTGGCATTCTGGATACTGCAGGAGACTCAAAGACAGAACTATTCATAAACCAGTCACCAATGTGAATGAATTCAGCATTCCCCAGAAGCCTATTGTGTTTCCTATATATTACACCATAAATATGAGTAGTATCAGACTTTGCATCCCCGCGAAAAAAAAAAGAAGGTAAATCTTACAACTACACATAGGATTAGCACTGGCTGGCACAAGTATTAATGGTCTCCTCGCTGCATGAGGATTATTTACAGCACTTGCTCTATTTTCCCATTTTGTACTTGCTGTGATGAAGTGCCACTTGTTTAAAGAACCCTGTAACAAACACTGCAGCGAGAGGGGGAAAAAACAGCAGAGATCTACAAATGTTACACCCACGTGCCAGATGTGGGTTTTCAAACCCCGGGTTTCCAGTTACTCGGATCCCGTTAGCTAGTTAATGCTTGATACGTTGCATTAAATCATCTGCCGGCTCTTTGCATAACCGCGACTCCTCCTTCGGTAATTTTGATGAGTTTGCAAAACGGTAAGGAAAAAATTGAGTTGTATTTCTTCTCCTGTACACTCAGCCCACAGTATCTTATCCTCACATTCTAGCATTAACAGTACTTGTTTGGAAAGCTAGTGCCTTCCTACCCAGCCCAAGATTTATGCTACAAAGCAAGGCTTTTTACTCCCAGCCTCTCCCCCTGTAAGTCAACGATGTCTCAGCTTCACACACAGCAACCTAAAACCACTTCAGCAGAACTCAAGGCTTTGAGTCGCGCATCTCTGGCCTTGTTAAAACCACTGGAAAGCACCCAGAGGCGGCTCAGCACCACCATGGGGTGCCTTGCACAGGCCCCTGGGTCCCACTCGTGCACCTCCTCGGGAAGCCTTCGGCAAGGCAATGCCCTCTGCTGCTACATGGCCGCATCGGCCAGGCACGCTTCGGGGCAACGGGCTGCTCGCTCCATATTAGGAGCACTTAACCCAGGAGAAGGGTGTTATTGCTCCTCATCCAGGGAGATCTGGTGTGCAAATGCAAGGCAGCAAGCGAACGCTGCTCATCTACACCCATCTTGTGGGCTACGGCAGGCTGCCCATAGCGGCGGGGCAGAGGCACCCTGGATAAACTTAGCTTTAAGATGGTTACTGTCAGGGAACCCAAAAGAGAAAGCTACTGGTTAGGGGAAGTTTGAACCCTCTCCAAAACCATTTCAAAGAGTTGCCTCTCTTTCTCTTTCCTAAAGAAGGACAGGCGGCGTGAGAAACCACATGCAAGCGTGCAAAAACGCAGATTAGAGACACGGGAGCACGGCTGTGACTTAAGATGTAGTTTCCAAATCACAGAGCAGGTACGTGACGATTCCTAAGGCAGGAAGACTGCCAGCCTCGCCACTGCTTCCCCAGCATGAGTGCGAGCAGAAAATCTCCCCAACGAAAAGGCAAACCACGGCAACTCCAAGGTGGCTCCGTATACACGCAGGCAACAGCAGCGTGAGGGTGCTGTGCTGTATTTGCTACAACCGCTCCTATTGACTCATCGGGGCTCAGCCAGGCTCGCAGGCTGCCGCAAAGAAAGCAGCCTCGCAATTGTCTCCTCTCCTGCCTTTCCCAAATTTGCCGGGGGGGGATCTCGCACCGTGACGGCAGCTCTCCCCCAGCAGCGGGATCCCGAAGCACTTCGCAGGGCGGCGTGCGGGCACTCCCGGGACGGGACGGGGCAAACCCCGGCGCTTCGGGGCTTGGGGCACACGATGTCCCGGCACAGGGCACCCGATGCGGGCGGGCAGGGACGGAGGAACTACCGGAGGAGTTTGGAGAGGCGGCACGGAGCAGCCCAGCCGCCCTTCACACCGCGGGGGCTGCCTTCTGCAAGGGTCCCCCCCTTACCCCGCCAGAGTCGGGAGGAGGGCTCGGCTCCCGCGCCCCATACTGCTCCCCACAGCCCTGCCCCTCGCCCCAAAAGGGGGCACCCGGCTCCGGCCGCCCCCTGGGGCTGCCAGGGGAGGCGAAACCCTCCCCCCCCCCCGCAGACATCTTCCTCCCCTCCTCCCTCCGCCTCGCCGGAGCCGCGTCCCCAGCCCCGGGGCGGGGTGGGGGTGACCCCCGGGGGTCCCGCCGGCACTCACCGAGGCAGAGGAGCAGCAGCAGCGGCGGGGCCAGGTGCGGCGGCGGGGTCGGCATGGCTGCGGGGCTCCGGGAGCCTCTAGGTCCCGCCGCTGCCGGGGCGGGCGTCGGGCCAGGCCCGGCGGCACAAAGGGAAGGCGGCGGGGCCGGCACGGGGAGGCGCCAAGGCGGGCGGGGGCATCGCCCCCGCAGCGGGGCGGCCGCCGAGCCTCCCCCTCTTCTCCTCCTCCTCCTCCTCCTCCTTTTTCTCCCCTCCTCTCCCCGGGGAAGGAGGCAGGAGGATGGGGGGAGAGCGCCTCGGCAGCGCAGCACTTCAAAAAAAAAAAAAAAAAAAAATCTCTCTATGAAAACAATACCGATAACACCGGGAGAGGAGGGGGGTGAAAGGCCAGCCCCGCGGCCGCAAAGTTCCCCAAAGCAGCGGGGCCGCCCTCCCCTGCCCGCCCGCCCGGCGCTGCCGCCGCCGCGGGGTGCCCGGCGCTTCCTCCCCGCCGCCAAACTCCTCCCCCGGCCCGCCCCGGCCCGCCCCGCTCCCCCCGGCGGGGGGCGAGGGCTGCGGGACCCCCCCCGAGCCGGGGGCAGCCCCCCGAGGGGTGGGCAGGGGGCTGGGGGCGCCCCCCGCTGCCCGCCCGGGTCGGGGAAGGCGCTCGGGAAGGGTTCACCCACCCCGATGTGAAGCCGAGGTTGTAAAGGGTAAAGCGGGTTTCTTTGTTTTTAGGGGAAGGGGGGCCCTCGGGGGCTGCGAGCTGGGAAGGGTCCCCAACGCTCCGGGAGGGCTGCCCCCGCCGGCGGTGGGATGCTGCCGCCGGGCGTCGGCGCCGGGCGAGCACGGAAAGTGCAGCCAGGGAGCGCTGAAATGCTCCCTAGGGCAACACGAGGGACCGGGGGGCTTGTTTGTGACCTGGAGATGAAGGACGCCCTTCTCAAGGGCACAGATGCTCGAACGTCCTTGTGAGTGAAGCCCCTGTTTGCTCGGCTGCTCATAAAAGTAAGAGAGAGATCAGGAGTGACAGCAATTGCAAAGCAGGTACCCTCCTGGCACTCTGATCCCGCACGGACCCTGTGCAGGAGACCCTTCTGCCTGTGCACAGGGTCCCAGATCAGGCCTGGGTGCTGCAAATGCAGGAGCCCAACCTGCCCGTGCCACGCCAAGGCAGTCCCAAGCCTCCCGGTACGACCTGCCAAGTCCCTAGAAGCTGCGCACACAGGACTCAAAGCTGTCTGTACTGCCATATGGACTCGTTTCCTGGCACGGTGGCTGTGGCAGATCCAGTGGTAGCTAGCACCTAGTGACCTAGCAAATTCTGTTTCTGCAGGCTAATAACGTTAAGCTGTGACATTTTCAGAGTGGGAGGTTTAATTTGCAGCTTTGTCATGCTCTGAGAACAGAGGAGCCGGAGAGCAGAATGACTGGGGAAGAGTGGAAGAGAAAGGGTTAGTGATGTCTTTGCACTGAAAATGAAGCTCACGCTTTGGCCCTTAAGCTTTAATTACATCTAGACTGCCTTCAAGTGAGACTTGGAAAAAGAACAGAGGTGATGATAAGAGTTGATGGAAAACACCAGTCTATTTGCCTTCTCTCTTAGGTGATTTTGGGGCTGAAACGTCACGCAGTGTGATATCACTGAGCTTGCTTAGTATTGTTGGCGTGCAGTCTCCTATTATAAGGCCTCATGAACAAGCCCACGAGTATTTAGAGCAAGCACTGGGGGGCTAATTTGAAGAAAACCTTCAGCATTTCTAAATGTATGCAGGATAAAGATCTTTAATGCTTCAAACGATGTATAACTAGAGAAATAAATAAAAGCAACAGGGGGGAAAAAAAAAAAAAAAAAAAAAAGGAAGTGAACTAAGAAATACAGGGCACAGGATGGGGAAAAAACATTTGCTCAGGATACGCTGAATGAGAAGGAAATATTAAAGCTTGGTGATACCAGCAGGGTTTTCTAGATGGAAAAGGATATAGACCAGGGACCCATTCTGTTCCTGTCTAGACAAATAATTTCCATTTCAGGCTGGAAACACTAGCATGATTCAGGTAAGCTCCCAGAGCAGTTCAGAGAAAAGCTGGGAGCAGAGCCCTGCTTTCCTTGTTCTGAATACATTGCTTTCACCAGCAGAGCCTGTTGCAAGACAATTTGAGGTGAATTTGGGTGCATTCTTAGTTTTTACAGTACGTGTGACTGCACAATGTACGAGCCTAACAGAAGCACAGAAATGCCCCGCAAAAATGTTATCGGAGATTCACTAAACATTCACATCCTCTTCAAAGAGCTCTTGCAGAGTATTGCATTAATGCACAGTAACAATAAAAATATAAAAAGACCATGGAAATGACATTATAGCATTATAAGATTAATCCAATTCCAGTCAAATTAGATTATAACAAGAACTGCGTGTGCTAAAGACTATTAATGGGAACCTGTGTTTCAAAAGCCTCATCACCTTTGCGCTTGTTCTCCCACCTGACACCAATAATAAAAATAGCTTAGTGTTCACCAGGGCGCTCCTCCTCAGAGGACATTGCAAACACTCCCCAACTTCGGAGGAAAACATCATCCCCAAGCCTGCATCAGTGGGGAAACCGAGTCAGTGCTTGGGTTCAGCCAGGCATTTCTGACTGCTGGTGGGGCTCATACTCCCTGGGACATCCGTCCGTCTGTCCCTGGGTTTGTTCCCGTGCCCAAGGGAGGAGGAAGGTGATGGTGGTCTGACAGACACGCCTTTCAAGCACGCGGCGGCCACGAGGAAGCTCTCAGGAAGTCAGGCCTGGGCTGCCTCGTGCTCCCAGCACAATCGGGCCATTGAGCAGCACCTTCCCCTGAAGAGGCCATGCGTTGAGGCCTCGCCACGTGCTTGCTTGCTGGCAGCAGGGTACTGCAATAGCCACGGGCAGGCAGGCATCACTCGGGTGCTGCTGTTGGTGCGGGCGTTAGGCCGCTGCCACAGCATTAGGCCACTACCCGCACTGACAGCTTTCTTCTTACTCAGCACTGCTGGCCGGCCGCTCAAGCCTGCTTCCCCTTTGCTCACCCAGGCAGGGTGACTATGGGCAGTGCTCCCACCCACCCTGCCTCTTCTAGCACCAGCAGCCCCCAGGGTGTCCACAGCCCTAGCGAGATGGGCGGCTGCTGTGTGGACAGGGAAGTGAGGGTGGATTTCCTCCGAACTGCCAGGAGCTGTCGTAATGCAGCAGCTGTGACGGGGAGTTGTATCTTTTGCCCTGGGGAAGCAAAGGGACATCCACACCCTGACTCCGGGTGCTCTGCTCACCCAGTGTGAGGCAAGAGTAGTGGCAACAGAGCACAGCAGCCAGGGGACTGGGCTCAAGCCAGGCCCCAGACTTATTTTTGGTGAGGCTGGAGGCTCCCCACTCCTCCTCAAGTCAGGAAGAGTGATCTCCTGCCTGCACAGAAGGAAAGCAGATACGGGGAAAGACATGAAGGGGAGGTTAAACTACAGCTGCAAGATTGACCTGCTGTGAGGGACTGCCTCTGAGCAGAGATGGATGGTTTAAAAGAGCATCACTCAGAGAAGGTTGTGCCCGCACACACATCTGTCTCCTCTTAGAGGCCACCTTAGAGCTGCAGACTGAGCAATCAGAAATCAAATCATGCAGAAAACAAACAAACCCCACACTTTTTAACAACATCCTATGTGATTTGTCCAAGACCATGCAAGAAAATCCACAGAAATCAGGGTCCTTTGGCCTGAAGATGTGCACGGGGGATGTCATGATCCAGTCAAACCTCCTCTGCCACATTGCTGAAAGGGAGAGGAGACACACCTACAGCTCAGGGGCATGGAGGGGACAAGTGGCCACGGCCATTTAGCTGAGCTGAAACACTTCTAAAAACATTTTCTCCAGCCCTTATTTACACTGCAAAGTTTTGAACACTGGTTTCACCCAGAGGAAAAAGAAGATATTTATATTTAATGGCCAACATTTAAGCTCCTTTAAAACGATCTGAGAGGTTGCAGTTGGAACAGAGATAAAACCCTAACTGCCCTGGTACAAAGCAGCGGTACTGCCATCGCAGGAAAGCTGGCAACTGCAGCCAGGCTGAGTATCTGGGTCTAGTGCAGCTGAGATTGCCCCCTGGGACCAGCTCGCTGCTCCGTGGATGGCACTGAGGCAGTTCCCAGGCTGCTGCTGGTGAAAGGAATTCCCATTTGTACCCTGGGCAGAGGGAAGAGGAGAGAGAAAGAGGGGGAAGCAAAAAAAAAAAAACAAAAAAAAAACAAACAAACCCTATGCAAAGATAGATCGACGTGTTTCCAGATTTTCAGGACATCTGTCAGCAAGCACCAGAGTGTATGGCAGCTAATCCCTTTGCAGATTTTAACTGTTGCTTGACGGAAGAGTATGCCAATTTTTTTCCTAAATGTCCCCACATACGAAGTTGTGCTCTGCCTGAGGTTATGATCTGTATGCGAGGAAAAACATGACACCACTGGCTTGGAACACGTGCAGAGCAAAAGATGTTTGCCGAAGATGAAGAAGCCCACAGGCAAGGTGGCCACCCAACTGCTTTCTAATCCTACCTCCTAAAGCCAAGCTCAAGTCCCAGGTTTGTGATGTTTTACTGGTTAATTCAGATTTCCCTGTGATTTGCATGTGCCACAATGAGATAGGTGAGTAAAAGGTTGGATTCTAGCCTTGTGATAACTGGTGGAGCAGCAGTTCCTTTTCATTTACTTGTTTTCACTGGGAAGAAAAGCAACATAGAGAAGTGGGCAAATAGGCATTTCCAGCATCAACCAGAAAAAAAAATGGATTTTTCATTAGTAACAAGAAAAAAAAAAATCACCTTTGCCAAGCAGACTTTTAGCCTCTTATCCCACAAGACTTTGAACTCCTGGTTGCACTTCACGTTTTTCCACAGAATCATTTTGAAGAAAGAAAATCAATTTCCTGGCTGGATCTAACACCGTGGGACTCTTTGGGTGTGTCTGAATTCTTTCTAAACGGTCCTGGGCAACTGTACAGAAAAAAAAAAAGCAGTCTCTCTGTTACTGTCATTTATCCTGAAACATTTCTTTCATCCAGTTAGCTATGATAAGCACTTTGATTGTTACTCTGGATGAAGTATGTAATCATTAGACTTCAGAGTCCACACCTTCATTTCTGTGATTGAGGCCAATACATAATGCATACCTCTCTCAATATTGGCCTGACAGCAGATTTCGGAAGATAGCAGCGACTCTGTTTGCATTTTGCTGTGGGCGTTGGTCACCTTTATGTCATAACCAAATGATTTGGGAATCATCTAGGAGGGAGAAGTCCAGGACACCATTCCCTTACTCACAGGATTGTTTTGCACTTTACATAGAAGAATCACTATCTAAAACCTAAAATATTCATGACAGCAGGAATGAAAGCCCAGAAGTCTCACCTTCTGCCTGGACCCTGAATGTTAAATTTCAAGACTTGCTCCCCCATTCATCCCCTCCACCAGATTGTTCTCTTCAAAAAGAAAAGGCCCTGTGTGTCCTGGCACACACCAAGGTGAACACGAGCCAGCAGCGTGCCCTTGCTGCAAGGGAGGCTCTGATGGCATCCCAGCTGCATTAGGAGCAGTGCTGCCAGCAGGTGGAGGAACGTGAAGCTTCCCCTCCGCTCAGCACTGGTGAGGCCACACCTGGGTCACTGGGGCCAGTTACAAATTGGAACACGTGAGGTGCCAGCTGACCATCAGCAGCACCTCCTTACCATGCAGGTAAGTGAGCACTGGCACAGGCTGCCCAGAGAGGCTGTGGGGTCTCCCTCCTTGGAGACTTTCACAGGCCACCAGGACATGGGCCTGAGCAATGTGTTCTGGGTGTAGTGGCTGTGGAGATCAAACAGGAGGTATGTAGGCTCACAGGTCAGTGATGGGTTTTGGACTCAGGTAGTGAGGAGCCCTGCTTTGGTTTTGGTCTCAGCTTACCTCAGGGTCACAAAGCTTTGTGGTTCAATCCTTCTCCCACTGCAGGCAGGCCTGTCAGTAAGAAAAAAAAGCAAGCCTACACCCCCAGAACCAAATGGAGTCAAGAGCCCTTTCTGAAGAGCCAGGAATACTTCTCTCCCCCTCCTCCTTACTGTCACCACCTGTCCTGGTGAGGCTGGGAGAAGTGGCAACAAATCTACAGGATGCCTACTGCCAGGTGGATTCACTGTCCACAGCAAATGTCTTTCCTGCAGACTTGTTTTAGGATAAAAAGTTAACTAGTGCACTCCTCTTTGCCTTGGTTTCAACCCCAACAGGAAAAAGTAGTGCTCACTGAAGCATCTCACAGCTTTTTGGCAAGTGCCCCTGCCAACAGCGGAGGAGCTGCCTGTCACTGCACTGGCACTCAGACCGGGCTGCATGAGCACAGAGACAGACCTCACGTCGGAGGTCAGATCTGGTACCATCGTGCTCCTGAGGCAGAAAGCAATCAGGAAAAAATACTCAAGGCACTCTGGAAGAAACACACCACAGTGGGACATTTGCAAGTGTGTCCCAGACCAGAGACAGAGCCTGGGAAGGAGCAAGGCAGGAGTTTCGTAATGCAATCAGAAGATAGCTCCATTTCCACTTCAGCAGTCAAACACAACGGTGTTATAACGCAAACATGCCATCACCGGGCTATTTCACAACTCACACAGATGGGATGGTCCTTCGCATTCATCGTAGGAAGCCTACCCGTACCAGCAGGACGTGAGTCACCCTGTGGCAGTGGGGTGATTTTGGAAGCTGTCATAGTCCCTAGGAGCAACAAGCATGGAGCAGGGCCCCCACGTAGGTGGGTTGGAGAAGGGAAGAGGAAGTGCCCTGATTCACAGTTACTGAGTGGCAAGGAGAGCAGCAGCAGCTACATGTGGAAAGAGGAGCACAAAGAAGCCACGAGGCAATGTTAGTCATTGTGATTAAGCCACTGGAGTGTCTACGTTTGCAGTTATTTTGTTTACTTACTCGTGGCCACACATAAGAACTTCGGAGAAATGTGAAAAGGGATGACAACGGAGTATCGCGGGTGTCCACAGAAGCCTCCTCACTGGCAGGAATGGCTGTGCAAGTACAAACCAGCAATGTTTGTGTGAAGAACTAGGAAGGGAAGGTCAGCACAGGCCTCCATGCTTTCTAAGTTGTTTGGGAAAGGGCAGCACAAGAACAGCTGAAGAGCTCTGAGGGTGTGAAAAGCCAAGGCAAACAACGGAGAAGCAAAAGAGGAGACAAAAATCCAAGCAGAGGGGGATAACCCAGCCCAGCATCGTTATGAGGAGTGTCTTCAGAGCATTAATTCCCTGTCGAGGCCCACGGATAGGGTACCGGCTGTTATGAGATGGTCTAGTGTCTGGATGAGTGTGTGGATGGCTAGGCAAGGCTGCACATCATCAGTGTGACACAAGACAAGATGGGGTGGGTGGGAAGACAGCAAGGCCCTGAGTGCAGGCCAAGTGATGTGGGGCAGGGATAGATACCATGAGAGGCACTGGTGGGGAGGACTGGGAGCAAAAACAGGCTGGTGTTAGCACTGCTGAGCGCGAGCTTCTGACAGCCATCTGTAACAAAACAAAGAATCAAAATCATGTTTTAGTTTGGGCTGAAGAGGATGGACACAAAGATGAGAGTCTGATTTGTGATCAGCATAAGGACAGTGTCTGGACTTTTGTTGGTAGATGAGGATGGGGATCAGAGACAGCTCCTGTTCTACCCACTCAGAACAAGACAGCTGTTGAGCAAGGAAGGTGGTAACCTGAAGGACCACAGGTTTATTTAATCTCCATGGCAGCATTTCCACCGAAGGTGCCCTGCAGGGCCTGAAAAGAAAGCATCTGTGCTGAGAGAGAAGGAAAAATAAAAAAAGCAGGACCAACCTCTCTACATTCTGCATCTTCCTCCCCACACAGGTCGGTCAGCAGCAGCCCCACGGGAGGTATGGCCTGAAAGGATCAGCAGCGACGCCTCACTTTCAGCACACAATGGTCCTAAACTGCTTAGGGAAACCACTAGCCTTCTCACAGGGCAGCACAAACACTAGGTTTTGTAGGATGAGGCTTGGAGCAGGGCACAGTGGGATCAGCGTTATGAAGGACTCATCACGCCAAGCTATCCCATTTGCAGCACAGACCTAGCAGTCCTGCCAGACAGCAAGCAGCATAACTAGGTAGAGCTTCCCAGAAGGGAAATTACAGTCCAAATGCATTTTCTGTATAGGAAATCCAAAAGAAGAAGGAGGAAAAAAAGAAGCCCTTATCTATATTTATAAGATGAAGCTTTTCCTACACGAATAAACCTCTTAACACATTTTTCTGGGCGCTGAGGTTATATATTTAATAGGTTTTTCTGGTATCACTTAAAAGTAGATCACCACCATGCAATGACGCCTGCTGCACTCTTTTTCTGGCATCCTCACTAGCTCCCTTCACCCGTGCCCCCCGTAACTGGAGCACCGCGTGTTATTCTCACCAGACTGTGAGAGGATTTTTCCTTTACTGAGGAACTTTTCCTACGGAGACACTCGATCACCTCATTTTCTTTGGTCCTCCATGCTTTCTTCTTTCCAGCTAAACAAAGAAAGGAACAGACAATCCCTGGAAGAGAAGGGAAAGCAAGAATTCTCCTGCTAACTTTTCATTACTCTCCCAGGGATGCAAACCAACACTTCTGCCCTCGAGCATGGATCATAGAAAGCAGGAACTTGTACAGGCCTCCAGCAAGGTTTGAACCGAGCCCCCTGCACCATAGACACATCCATCCTAGTGCCAGCAGTTCTGCATTGCTATGTGGAGGGCAGAGCTCTTAAAAACCTTTAACAGGAGTAAGTATAGGTAACCACAGAAAGAGAGCATCCTTCATCTCTAGAGCCAGCTCTGTGCAGAAGTGCTTTGTAACCAGTGCACTCCCAATTTCCACTTTTCAGACTTGCCACTTGGACTTTAACCTCTTTCCCCTTCCTGCTACGTTGTGGGCAGAAGTTTCATTTTGTTGCTTTATTGTCTCTCCCTTCCTTATTAAATACAATAAGTTAAAACCTCTGTCGCTACAGCCATCTCCCAGGAGGGAAGAACCGTGTTACTCCAGTGTCACTCCTGTGCTCCCAACCTAGGAGAAGAAAAACAGTGGGACTGCTCTCCTTTGCCTCTGCAAGGAATAAATATTTTGCACTGATTCTTGAGCTGTAGCTCACTGTAGGCTTCTCTCTGTTTCCTCCATCCACTTCCCACTCTTCAGGACAAAATAACTGCCTCTTCATCTCAAGAGATTTATCTATTCACTTTCGTGCACGGACAGAAAAAACATTTCTTCCCCCGCAACAATGCAGCTAACTCTGGGGTAGAGCATGACAGCTATTTCACAGCACAGAAGGGGTGGCAGGGAAAATGCAGTTGTTTTTGCCTGTAGAGATGGAACGGCAGATTGGAATGGCAAAAACTGCAATTTAACTGGAACCTTGAGAAATCCTTCACGGTTTTCATAATTTAGTCCAAAGGAAAAAAAATCTGCCTGTAGAGGCTGGATCGCCAAAGCACAGGCTGACTCAAAGGGAAGGGCTCTGTTTGGTGAAGCATAACACTATCTACTATAGCACCCACATATTTCTTAGAAGTTTTTTCATCTCCCAAGTGAGTAAGCCTATTTCTGCTTACTTGTGAAACCGGGCAAGCTCGAAGGCAGGAGCATGAGGCTTGCAGGTTAACTAGGAAAGGTGTGGGTCGCTGCTTCTTCCCATGCCCCACATGCAGCTCACAAGACAGCCATCCTATCTTACCTGCTTAGAGGGTGTGATACTCCCATGAGAGCTGATCACAAGCACTTTTTCACCTGGTATTTCTAATGTAGCCATTAGCTAACACTATTCCTTCTCTCTACCACCACCACCATTTCCCTGCCCAAACCTGCTCCAGAAAATGAAGGCTCAGCAGAACTGTGTCCCCATCGAGGCTGGATGAGGGACTATCAAAGAGCACAGTAAGGTGAAAGCGCCCAGGTTATCACACTGATTGACTTGGTGTAATTATCAGCTCAAGATGCTGCAGATAATTTGGGTGTTCTGAGCTCCTGAGCAGGCAGAAGCAAACCCTCTCGACACAAGTAGGAGTGGAAGGTCAGCAAAAGACAGCCTTTAGCAGGACCCCTTAAAGGATTACTGTTCACCTATAAGGTATTAAGTAGAGCAGATATTCTGTGTGTACCCTTGAGCAGAAATCCAGCTGACAGCCCTCTGCTGCCTTTGCCCCCAGCTTCCTTCTGCGCCCCTTGGGCAGGATGCGCGCTGGGAGCTGCACACACAGGCACATCTCCACGTGATGCTGAGCATCAGGAAGGAAAATACTCTCCTCTGCTTGGCACAGCACAGGGAGCCCCAGCTCCTGAGCAGCTCAGAAGAGCACTGGATGTCCTTGCTCCTCCTGGTAGCATTTCATGGTACCGGGTGCTGGAGGCTCACAGCCCCACATCCTGCATGGAACAACACAGGGCTGCATGAGAGAGCTCCCAGGAGGTGAAGCAAATGATCTAGGGCACCCTGCGTGGCTGTTACAAGCAAAACCTGAGGACTCATAAAGGCAGACACCTCTCCCACTGCCAGAAATCAGCTCCAGGGAAGATGCAGAATATGACTTCCAGTTACACCCAAGCCACACGTGCCCGCTCTCCAGCCCTGGCCACTTTTTTTATTCATTTGCCTAAAAATATATTGCAGCAGAGATCTCTGACTGAGCAAAAGAGGCTGGATCAGAAGCAAAAGAGTGACTGATGCATTATGCAGCATGCAGTGACAACAAGGGAATTAGATTTTGATATGCTTGCTGAAGTCTGCTATTTCTACTCTGGTACCTGGTGGTCAATTCGTTGCCAACATCTGTATAACATCAAACATTTGCATCCATATGGAGAATGTATAATTAAAGCTTGCTGCATACAACTGTGAAAACTTTCTCATATCCTCCCTAAATTGCATTGCAACCCCCAGATGAGGGCTGGAAGCCAAAATGGAAAAAGTCTGGCATAAATATTTAACTAACTTGAGATACGTATTCTTTAACTATTAGCTAATTATTTTGTGCCAGCCATAAATGGCATCTGGTCCTTTAGCAGAGGGTACACAAGGATGATGCAGCTTGGACACATAAGTGGGAAATGAAACGTGACTCCTTGCTAATTAATATTAATGAACGGATCAAGAACCAACATCTCTTTGAAAATATGAGCACAACAGGAGCCCGAGCGTGATTCATTATGATTAGTGCTGGGGTGACAACCATTACCCGTCTCAGAAAAGCCTCTGTTTCATGGAGTATCTCTTCGGGAAGGACTTAATTGGCTTCTGGAAGAAGCGAGGACGAACAAGGAAGGTGGTTTCAGACCAACCTGTGGGTATGTGTTTGATAATCACCCTGGAAGAGGAGGAATAATAATTCCTTTTGTGTTGATGTGCTGAGGGTCCCCTGCATTGGTTTGGTTTGCCCCAGCAATAGCAACAGCCCATTGTCAAATCCCTGCCAAGTTATTCCTATCCCTCCAAACTCAGTCCCTTCCTTCGGCCCTCATTCCCTTTTCCTCCAAATTAGGTCCCTTCTTCCCCATACACCGCCTGCTCTGACACTGTTTCAGGCCACCTTGGCATCCAGTAGCTTAGTTCTGTCACCTTGTACCCAAACTGACTGTGTTTCACCTGGGAAGGAGAAAATCTGCCCTCTCTCTCACACAGCATCTCTCTGGGACCAGCCCACCATGGAGCTGGGGAAACATTTCGGTGGTTAACAGGGCAGTTTTCTTCCTTACCTAATTAATAGCCATCTAATAGGAACTGCTAACATTTCTGTTCCCTTCTTTCAAGTCTCTCTGGGTTGCTCTCCACTCCTGGGACACACTAAGCCTCTAACAGAAATGTTTGTCCTCATCTGAAGGTCTTGAGCAATCATGATTTATTGGCCTGTTGCTTTGCTTTGCTATCATGTCTGCACACCACTTGGTTCTAGCACCAAGCTCTGTAGCTTTAGCAGGGCTCACAAGGAAACGCTAGATCCTCTTTCTTTGGTTAAGCCTGTTCAATCAAGGAAAAGGCCTCCAAGTTGGCTCCTGCCCTCAAAGCAGCTCCTGAACTTGCATTATTATATACATTTAGGAAGTATATTAGGTTTTTGGACCGCATCAATCTTTTTGCTATGACTACCTGGGAATTACCATTCATCCCATCATTCACCAACTGTTTCTCTGCTGTGTTCTCCATTTCTCAGTCAATTTTCTGCTAAGAGCCAGTCTACCAGCTAATTTCCCTCTGGTCCTGAACAAACATCAGCAAAAATCAGCTGAAGCTGAAAGCCTGGTGCTGCTTTACACTATCATTTTCCTGAATCGAGCAAGTCCCAAAGACCCACTAGGAACAATCATATATCTCCAGAAAGGGAAGAAGTCCGCTGTCTCTGAGCCATCATTACAGTTCCCATTAGTGCAGCTTAAACATTGCCACTCCTGCGTTATCTTCACCACTCTCTCAAATCTTTGTAAAATCAGTCATGTCACTGAAGACTAACAGAGAGCGAGTGCGATCAATGCACAATTCACGTTGTGGGCTTGTAATGGGAATTGGAAACAGGATCTAGGAATCCTTCCCCAAGGTAGTCTATCGTGCCTTGTGACTTTGTGTAAAACCCTTATCTTTCCTCCCATCTTGCTCAAGACTGAATGGAAAACTGGGTTAACAAAAATGTAAAGAATCTTCCAACACAGCAGAGACTGCTTCAGAGTCAAGTTTCCCAGGGGAAATAAATGATGAACAAAAACAAACAACAGCACAGCTCAAATGATTCCTCCCCTCACCACAGTCCTGAGATTTCATAATTGCTCCCTTCATGGCCATTTTGGTTTGTAATATGCAGAGTAAAGATTTCCATTATAGCTGTGTTTACTTAATCACTATAATTTTTTTTTAAGTGAAGTTCAGGCTGTTCAAAGCACCAGGCTGCTAGCCCCAAGGAAATTAGCCATCAGCTAGTTGTTGCTCTGCTATGATCTGTAGCAAAGGGTTTGCTGCCCAGCAGTCTCTTGGTGCTCAGATAGATCACACATCTCTAGGAGCGAGGAGGCCATTTACCATGGTCTGTCCTGCCCTTGGCCTCATTGTGCAAGATGAGGATGGTTTTCTGTGTTTGTACATGTAAAAAAAAAAATAAAAATCAGTCTCTGGAATGGGATGATCACATGGGATAATCCAAGACCAGACTGAAGTCCATCAAGGGGAATCTAGAGAACTAGCAAAAGCAGAATTCATTTCAGCAAGCTGCAGCATATTGGTACATCTGCAGCATAGTCCTTCCAGTGAGGTTACATTGCATATTCTCATCATGCATGGCAGAATATCCTGGCATGAATATTTAATCATGCAGGGCAAATATAAGCAGATTGAAATTCTAGGTGATGACAACTTTCAGATGACCTGGGTCCAGACTAGAATTTGTGATTTAAGATGGTAAGGCTCCACATCCCGTTCCTGTCCTTCCAAGTCTTTTATTCCCTGGCATGGGACTAGAGAAACACCTCAGCCTTTATGAAAGTGGCAACAGCTACTACACAGGATGCTTAAGAAAAGGGACAAACACATGGAAACAGAGTCAATGCCTGCATGAGGTTTCCTGTCACTGGAGGCAGTCTCTAACACCAAAGAGTTTTTTGGCACTCTCATGGTTTCCAGCACCCCAGATCACTATGGTCAAAACCAAACCGGATTTCCACTGCCATCTTCAAGCTGGATTGACCTGAGTTACTGAGCAAAACCACCCCAGCCAGCTTGTAACCTTTTGGCAATGAAAGACCCAGCCTCTGAAACACAACCCAGGTGTGCAGAAGATGAACTTTCTTGGCTCTAGGGGATCCAGGACCCTCAGAAAAAAACCTCACAGAGTAGACTAGATGTCCTCCATCACATAGGCCTTTCTGGAGGTGCTCCATTTTTCCCCACCACACTTCCCAACGTCTTTACAGGTAAAAGACAGACAGGAGGAAAAAAGTTCACATGCATTGGTTTGGGGAGATTCTACAGACCAGCTCTATCATAACGTTAGGTGACCAAGTCCCATAGAAACAACAGAAAGCAGACACCTCATTTTTTCTGTCCTGAAGCTTCCACAGCACTGAGATTCAGTGCGTGATTAGACAAAAGAGATGTAAATTGTCAAAAAGATGGGGCATTAATAAGCTTATTCCTTTCTGTAGTAAGATGTGCAAATTCCTCCTTTTCCTTTCATAAATAGCTGTAACTCATTTCAGATTTTCTGCTGATAGGAATGTAATTCAGTCATTTCAGCAAGGTTGTCAAGCACAGTGAATGGTCCCTGCACAGACAGCACCAAGTATTATTCTCATTTCCTCACGGGAGAGATTCAGGATGCAAAAAGTTCAATATCATGTTGGTTTGCAGAAACAAATCCATGTAAGGTGAAGCTATTGTAGGAAATTTTAGTGAACACGTTTGCACTGTGGAGAGGTGGAGGAGGGATACAGGAGGAATCTCACTGTATAGGCAAGAGTCAGAGATTAGAAGAGCACCAAGTGGCCAGGTGGTGAGGGAACCTACTTCTGAGTTACAATTGCAATGATTGCAATGAATAGGGAGAATCTATGATTAAAGACATGCCTGAAAATAACAGTAATGATTTCCACTTGTATGCCTTTGATCAGACAATCTCACAGTATTGTATAAATGAAATCTCCCAGTATCTCTGTGAGGTTGGAAAGCCTTCTACTGACACGAACATGTCAGAAATAAATAGCAGCTGAATGGTGCCAGACAGGTGACGGCTTAGATAATTCATCCTCTTTTGGAAGAAGAGCTTCTAGAGATGGAATTTGCCCCAGTTATAAGAGAGGAATAGATCCTCAATATGAGCTATATTGGACCACAAGCATAAATTACTGTGCAAAACAATCAACCAACCCATTCAGTTCTCATTTCCATAGGTGAAAGTGCCAATAAGGCAAGTAATCACCTGTCTGTAAGGATCATTTTAAAAGATGGAGACACTGCCCATCAAGAACACCCCTGGGACTCATCAACCCTTTTCAAACAGGCTGCTGGTAGCCACCATGAGGTAAGGACTGCTTTTAGTCACTAACTCCATAGGATTAATTTAAATTAGCCACCTGGAGAGGAAAAATTATGCCTGTTACCATGCCCTCGTGCACTGCATTCCCCAGAACAACGTTGTACGTGACCATCACATTCAGACATGACCCAGGCATGGGGTGTGCATCCTCTGACTTTTCTCTCTGGAAATCAGGAGCAGCGTAGGCAGCTTCTGCACAGGGTTGACTGGGATTTGCAGCAAAATGCCATCAAAGGGCAGGAAACATCCCTGAATATTTCTCTTGCAAAAGGGGAGGTGGACCCCAAACTGAACAGCAGGCACTGTTTACTGTGGCAAGACGATTTTCTATTTTTGGAAAACTTGAACAATTTATGTTTCTACTCGCTGGACTGCTGAGAGGGTTAAATATGGCCTGGCACTTATTTCACTTGTGATTATGCTCGTCTTCCTCTCAACAAGAAAGAACCCAAAATACATTGATATTCAGATCTGGCTATTTTCGTTTGTGCTTTTCTCTATTATTCAGTGAATATGAAATTACTCTTTACTGATTCAGAAGCTATTTGTATAGTATTTTTCAAGGATAAGTTGTAGGGGTCAGACACCCCAACTTCACTGTTATGACTGATTACCATAATTCCTGCTCTTCCTCAAGAGCCAGTAATAAGCTGCCTACTTTAATCCTATTTAGATGTTTGATTTGGGTGTATTTGTCAGCAGAAAGATTATATAAATACAGGGGCTGGTGAAAAACCCTCATACTGCAATGTAACCAAACGCAGTTTTTACCCCTGGTTGAGGCAAGAAACAATTCCCTGGCTAATCAAATGCCAGAGGTGCTCTCTGGGTGGCTAGAGGGACTTTTCTCCAAAAGATAAGACAGTCCTTAATTTATCCAGGACCATGTCAAAACACCACCCTTAATAACTTAGAATTTAAATGTATTTTGGGAGGAAAGACTCAGTCTGCCTGCACTCCCTAAAAGCATTCACAAAGGAGAGTGGATCCCAAACCCACACATTGTTCCCACCTTGCTGCTGCTGTTCCCTGCTCTGGGGACACTCCTGCAGGAGCAGTGTGTGGACTGGTGTCCTCCCCCATCATTCTGAGGGCTGGGGGAGCCAGCCAGGCTTGGCACCCCTCTGCAGGCTCCTCTCCTGGAGCAGAGTGAAGGCTTTCCACCAGCATTGGAGAACGCATTAGCTACACAAGCCCTCCAGCTACCAGCCCGGAGCAATGGCTACAGGGGCATATTTGAGCTCTGATTTATTTATTTGGGAAGCAATCATTAGCAACACCAGCCTCAGCACACATCAAACCCCTCTGCTCCTCTCCCAGCCTCCCTCTCCACCCAGCTTGAGTCTTGCTGGGGCTTGCTGGAGGAAGGAGAGCCACCCCATCATTCATCCTCCAACACTTTCTGCTCCTCTAACAGGTACTCAGTTAAGTGGGTCCTGCTGTGTTTAATGGTCTCCCCCGCCCCCGTGTAACCTACTTACATATTTTCTGTGAGCCTGCTGGCCTGGTGTATGTATTTTGGTTGTGTGGCAGCTGCTCCAGGAAGGGTCACATGGCTCCTGTAATTAAAACAGGGTGAAAAGGGGATTCCTCTGCTTACTAAGAGGAGGGAAAAAAAAAAAAAAAAAGGATTGGAATGAGGTAAAAGAGGCCGTTTGCTGCAAACATGAGGGCTGGAAGGCCTTGAATTTAATCATTATCACAGAGTTGCACCAGAAGTCATCAGGCCCTGTGCTATCAACAGATCGTTCAAGTGATATTAATTATTATACTCATAAGGAAAGAGTATGGGTATATTTGATTTCCTCTCTTACTTCCCCAAAATAATTCACAAAGACTGAGCCCACCAAACAACAATTTCTATTTCAGTTACACCCCTCCTGACACCCCTAGTTCTGCAAAGTGCAGAAGCAGCACTCCTTAGAAACACTGCTGAGCACAAATCTCATTTGAGTTTGAGCTGCCAGTTCATTACCTGAGATTTTTATACAGCTCTGTATATGCTGCTACCGTCCTCTGAATTTGTCCTAGTGCACATCTTGGAGTTTTTCAAGTGGAAATTTTTTGAGGCAGAGAGGGAGCCTCCTGCATAGCACATGCACACTGCATCCCTGCTACTGGGAGAGGCAGGTACCAATTTCCCAATCGCACAAGTGTTCAGCTGGTGAATGATCCAGGTCACTGCTTGCCAACATTGTTTCCTCCCTCTGAATTGAGACCTATCTCTCTCCCATTGAAGTTGAACGTTCTGTGGTCCTATTGAACATCACAGTGGCATTGCACATTGTTAGGGGCCACCATTATATCTGGTATATAGGTATTGGATGCGATGTGGGGTGTCTGGGAGCTGTGGTGTGTGGGCTGTGAATTGTAAAAAGGCTGGGAGACAAATGGGACCTGAGAGGGGAGGGAAAGGTGGGACAATGCTAGAGAGAGCTTCTGTGGAGGCAGCTGTAGAAGGGGACCATGAGTTTAAAGCTCACTCCAGGCTGGCACTGAAAGCTAGCCCTTCACTGGAAGGTGAGGGAAATCTATTTCTTATAACCTGACAAGAGGGGGAGATGGTCCTGTGCCAGGGGCTGAGTCAGCCAGAGGCATCATTAGTATGTCCTGTGCGGTCTCCGTGGGAGCTCTGCAGGGTAACTCGAGTTGTGGGTGTCAGAAGTAGTGCATAAATTGTGGGAAGTGGGGCTGTAATGAGAAAAAAGTATGGGGTCCTTATGCATGAAATCAGGTAAGAGAGCACATTGCAAGTAATTCTGCCGAGGAATAGAGAATCCAACAGAAAGACAGCTGTAGGATGCTGAAGAACTCGCACACTGAGTAATGTGGAAAATGATACGATGGAAGCTTCTAAGTGCCATTCACCTGACTGACTTTGAAGAAGGATGGAAGCAAAGGCTGGAGAACAGCAGTGCACAGTCCTCTTTCTCATCAGGGCTGTCTGTTTTCAAGTAAGCTTGAAAGTACTCCATGAGTAGTCTCACAAATGCTGGGTGGCTGAAAGCAACACCACTCTGTGAGGAGAGCCCCTAAATTAGCATAAAATAAATGAGTACCTGTAAAATCCCCAGCGATACCCTTCACTCTACAGCTCTCCTGAAAAGATAGGAACATAAATAATGGACTGTAAGGAGAGGAGGGGTAGGTACTTGAAACCTCGCTCTCTCAGGGAGAGCTATTGCTAGAATCCACCCCCAGTTTGTGTGCTGAATAGATGAAAGCTGGATCTGGCGGGCAGGATGGAGTTAAGCTTGGAGGCAGATGTTGATGGAGCCTTCTGCTGTCTTCTCTCTCCTTAACCTTGTTTCCAAACATTGCAATCTGATGCTTAACTTTTTTCATTATTTTTTTTTTAATAGCAAAATAACCTTGCTATTAATTCTGCCTGGTAATAAAGTGTGGTCGCTCTGCAAAACAGATTTGCAAGTCACTTTTTCTGTTCCAGGAAACAGAGGTCATTCTTCAGGGAAAGCAAAATGTTTTTCAAGTCTCTCCCCATTAGAGCTAATTGCGGTGTTCCTGAGAGCCAGGACGCAACTTTGCGTATCCCTGCAGGGGCTGGTGCCCAGGATCGTTCCTTGCTACATGGGGAGAAGGGAATTTCCTTTGGGGTGCAGCAGGAGAGGCGGGAGCGTGGCTTCTGGTGCTGAGAATGCCTTGCTCATAAAAAGTAACTGCAAGGGATCGTCCACATGGGGGGAGCTGAAGGTACTCTATGTGCCGTGCAGACTGGCCCCTACGCATTAGTCCAATGGGCCATGAGGCTCAGAAGGAAATTTGGCCATTATTTCTTCTGACAGGGATGGAGGTAGCATGGGGCCTTAGACACCGAGTTACCCATCCTGCCACAATAATTCTTCCAAAAATGCCATCACTCCTAAGGCCATTTAGCATCTGGGCAGTAGTTCTGATCTACTCCTTGCTAACGGCTGCTCAATAAACTATAATAAACCTATTAGATAGCTTTGCTGAAGTGCACTGCCAGGTTGGGCCGGGGAATCTCAGTCATTTTTCATGGCATTCAGTTACATCCAAAGTAACAGACTAACATGAATTAACATTGATGTGATGGAGTGGTGTGGTCTGAAAATGACCTTTTCCTTTTATCCTTACGCTATCTATTTTCTGAGAGCTCTCCTCCTGCAGTGGGGCAGGGCTGGTCTCTGTGTGACTGCAGAGCAGTCTTCTCCCCAAACCAATGTGGATGCTGTCATTCGGGGCCACGAAACCACGCTCTGGCAGCTTCTAAATTATAAGAGAAAGAAAATTTTCTCCTCGGTGCATGAGGGCTTTTAGTATCTACACCGTCCCCTTTTCTTTATTAATTAATGTTATGTTTAAAACATAAGAGTAGCTTCTTATTTCTGCTCGCTACTTATTATACTGCCCCGTCAGCACTTCAGCGCCCAAGTTGGGCGCCACGTGTGATGTGTTAGCCCCACTCAAAGTCACAGACGGCGACACCCGTCCCAAGGGCATCTGTAGCAGGGGCCGAGGACAAGGGCACTTCTTTTTAGCACGTGAAACCCCTTGTGGCCCCTTCTGTCTGCCAGCCCCACTCCACACAGGACAGACCCCTCTCTGGCCAGCCGGAGCCGCGGGCAGACAGTGGGGCGGGCGCTCGCCTGCATCCCCCAGCACAGGGCTATATTTAGAGGCAAGCTGCAAACAAAGCGACCACGGTGAGCTGCTCGCCTATAAATTATCCAGTGGCGTGGGACTCTGAGGGGTGAGCAGGCACCGTGCTGGAGGGGGATGAGGACAGGAGGCCGTTTTGCCAAGATTTGGGAGGTTTCCCCCCCGCGTCGCCCCCAGCCCCCATCTCGCCCGCGCCCCACCTCCCCGATAAGCCCAGGCGGCGTGAATTGCGGTTTAGCAGATGGTTGCCATGGGTTACCTCCCTGCGCCGCAGATATTCCCTTCAGAAATAGCAACGTTAATTGAAAACAGGGGCCCGGCCCCGTCACTCCGAGGCTCGCTTCGGCGGGCTGGCCGTCCTCAGCCGCGGCGGGGACATAGCCAACGCCAGGGGAGACGACGGAGGGACCATGCCACGGCCCAGCTCTGGGGGAGTGTTTCATGAGGTGCAGTTGAACAAAACTGCGTCTTGGAGGGGAAGGTCGGGCCCCAGGTGGTCAGCAGCCAAGCTGGGAAGAGAGGGCAGATCTCCTGCCCTGTGCCCATGGTGAAATTCACCTTTTAAGAGGAGTTTAGTGAGGCTTTTCTGGAAGTGTTGTCACACAGATCCTGCTATGGCAGGATAGACACAGCAGAAGGGGAACAGCCATTAGAGAGCCAGGGTGGTGGAGGAGGCGCCTGGTGAGGTGCTCAAGGGATCAGTGGTAGGTCTCATCCTGCTTTAACCTATCCCTCTTTCAGGATGATTAATGTGTAAGTGGCAGGTCTTGCAAAATTTAGATAGTGTAACCTGCTGCCACCAATTAGCAAGGATATTTTTGTTCTGCAGAGGATTTTTAACTTGCAGCCTGGACTGGCACTGCAGGCACAAAGCCTGCAAGCAAGGAGGAGAGGTGGTCTGTGCCAGAGAGGGAGCGGTCTCCCACCCCTCCCGTGCCAGCTCAGAAAGCTCCCAGCTCCTTCTCAGTGCATCACAGGCTGGCCCTTGAACCCCTAGCACTGCGAGCATGTTGTCTCTGCCCAACCTGGGGGCTCTGGGGACATGCACAGGCAGCAGGTGCTCAGTATGGTGGGAGAGGCAGAGCTCCATGCTGTTCTTGCAGTCTGGGCATTAGTAACTCAGTCCCTGCATTAAGTTATCACACTTCTGATCTATTCAAGCCCTACACTAGTAACATTTTACCTGAGGCTGCACCACTTCACACACAAATGAGGCTTTTGCTGTAGCCCATTCAGTGCATGGCTTCTTCTGCGACCCCTTCTGAAGATTCAGTTCTGCCTTCCTTGATGCCAAAGCAAACTATCTCGCTTCTCACTGTTTCAGTCCTAAGTGCCACTGGGTTTGATTCCCAGTGCCATAGGCATCTTCAAGATCTTCTCCAATGTCTTGTCAGGGTTTCTTGGTCTTTTATGTGAGCTCGGAGGGACATCTGTAGAACTCTACTGCCAAACTCAGAGCCCAAAGGCATCTTGGAATCCCTTGTTCCCGAATTGCTTGTCACACACCTAAAAATTGAAAGTACAGGAGAGTTAACTTCAGCCTTTTCACTTTGTCAGCCATTTTCAGGGAGCAAGTTCCTTATCAGGAACTTTTGTGCCCTCTCTCTTCTTTGCCTTGACTATGCATTTACTACAGATTACTCACAAGAAATTCTGCTTAAAAAAAAAAAAAAAAAAAAAAAAAAAGACTCCAATTATCCCTATATCATGTTAACCAGCCCTCTTAGCTCTTACAGGGTTTTCTCTTTCCTCAGCTTGAACAGAGGAGTACTTGAGATCGATGCTGTTCATACCACGGAAACTCCACAACAGATGGAAATCCGTAGCATGAACACATCTGAGGCTAACAGAGTCATTCTGCATGCAGCAATGACATCAGAAGCCTGACATCATATGTGACATCTGCAAAGCACCAGGGTGTCTGCAGCACAAAGCAGCTCTGCAGAACTGCTATGGGAATTACACTGCTTGAAAATGCATTAGCACGAGCAATGATGTGTTGCACTACAGAGGCATGATATTATGCACTGGAGGAAGACCAGTCTTTCTGCAACCGCATATGCTGCTAATCCCTTGCACTATATTGTCGGAAAAGTATTGTCCTGCTGGGAAAGCTCAGAGGAGGTTTGACTTAGCAAAAACTGAAAGAGTTTGAGATGTCTTTCCTGGCCCAATGTCAGCTGAGGGTATATACGATCCTATTCTACAAGTATCCTAGGAGGTATAATGGCCACAGTGGGAAAGTAATTGCATCCAGAAACCAAAAGGAGAATTGATAAATGGAGCGAGATGAAATTGAGTTAAAGAAATTGGACAAAGATTTTCCTAACAGCAAAATCTGTTGAGCCATTATGAAGCAGACTAGAGGGCATAGCCCACATTGCTCTCTGGAGCAGAGCAGAGCACGAGCCAAGGAACAGGTCTTTTTCTTTAATCACAGGTCTGTGTCATTGGGAAAGCAGCCTCGTATTTCCCTTTTCACAGCCATCAGAGAACAAAAGCGGGATTTCCATGCCTACCTAGCCTGGCAGGACGTTAGCAAATTTTAGGGAAAGTAGCCAAATCTTACAGCAGAGCATTGCCAATTGCTCCCCAGAGCAGTCATCTCTTGCTCTCAACCGTAGTACTGCAATGTGGGCTGCGAACGGCAGGGCCACGGCCACTTCGCTGGCTGGCTGAGTGAGCGTGCCTCATTACCAGGGATTCATCAGCACCGCTGTTAATAATGCAGGAGCTGCTTGTCTCTGGGGGAGTTCCTCAGCAAAAACAGCCCTGCTTCTGTATTTCAAACACAGCCGATGCTGGCGTGATGGGCTTTCATGCTGACAAAGCATTTTGGTTATTTGTTATTCTCAAACGGCGTCTCGGTGCTGAGCAGTGACAGAGCTAGGAGAGGTACGTCCATGGTCGAGGAGAGCTAAACCAGCTACCCGTGTCTTGGTGTCAGCCTGGACCGGTGGGATTGCTGGTGCTCTGGTCCTGAGGTCGCCTGTGGGGAAGGCAAGGGCAGGAGTTCAGCCTGCCCTGGCATTGCCCTCGGCTCCAGTGGATGAGCACGCAGAGGTCCTTTTGTCTCTGACCTATTGCAGTCATAGGATGATCTTCGTGGTGGTTTCTGTGGCTCTGCCAGCACACAGGAAACCGCAAATGGGGCCAGCATCTCCCATGAAATTGCTCAGTCTTCCCCGTTTTGCAGCCTGCACGAAGGACGGAGCAGATGTTGTAATTCCATGAGGACCACTTGAAAGCCTTATTTTGTCATTACCCACTTGTGCATTGCAGCACATGGGATGAAGGATAATTTCCCGCTTTCCAGTGGGGATGCCATGCCAGGCGCTAACATGAGCCTGCCTGTGAGTCCTGCTGCTGGTGGGGCTCGTGGTGGGGACTGCTATTTAAATTTGTCCAGAGAGGAAACCTACAAGAAGAGACTTTAAAGAGAGCAAGATAGCAAAGCAATATGTTGAAAAACAAACCAGTAAGACACCTGTCCTTTGGCTACTGTCGGCGGGGGTAGGTCTCTGTGTCCGAGGTGGGATAGCACAATGTCCTTCATGCAGCTCAATGTCCTGGCACCACCCCTGTTTCAAAGCACATTTGGCAGCTCACCCCTAGAGAGATGAGACCTTCCTTGCAGGCATGCAGTGCTCAGGGGTGGGCAGCCCTGGTGGCAAGCAGTGTGACACACGGCAGCACCATCCTGGCCTTGCTCAGGTGAGCATCTCCCTCCCTCTGACACCGTGCTTGCATGGCACACGAGAGCTGTCAGACCAACAAAAGGGAGGAGCACTGCTCACAGCACTCTGCAAGCACCAGGGAAACAAACAGCGTGTTTGTAAACCACACAAAAATTCAGAACATTTTGATGACTTTAGCTGGGAAGGCCTAGGTCTGGTGAACGCCCGTCCTGCTGCTGAGAGGGGACAAGGCTGTGATGCACACAGAAGTCTCGGTGGACACAGGGAGGAACAGGGAAGTCAGAGGAACAGCTGCAGGGCCACACCAACCCAGCTGCCTGGCGAGTGGTCCACCCGCTGATCGTATGCTCCTGTAAGGAGCCAAAAGCAGCGTGGTCATAGACCATGCACACAGCTTGTCTGAGGAGCTGGGAAGATGACCTTCTAGCCCAGGGCTGGGGCTGATCTTGCAGGCGTTGCTGCCCCAGAGCCCAGGATCCCAGAGCCTGGGAGGCAGTTCATCTTGGATCTGCATTTCCCTACATCTTTCCTCCTCTCAGCTCTACCAGTGCTGCAAAGTAAGCTATATCTAAATGTAGAAAACAGGCTAGCAGGGCTTTGGGAAAGCACCCGAGAACCCAGCTCGCTTCCATCACACCCACAGAAAACTCACAAGCTGTCCAGCCCAGTACTCCAGGCACTTTGCATGCCAGGCTTTGAGAAATTACTGAGTTTTTTCTGGCCTGGTATTAACACAACAGCACTAGCCATTCACCATAGGAAGAAGAAATACAAGGAAACCACAAAAAAATAGTGGCATGAAAAAACTGTCAGCATCTTCCTAACAATGCCCAAGAATAGGCACAGGTCTGGGAACAGGATCTTATTTTCTGAGCTCTCCTCACCAATTTTGTAACTCGGACTCCTTGAACTCTGCCTACGCCTAGCAGCCCACAAAAGTAAAGCTTCATTCCCACAGGGAATTTCCAGCTCAATGCTTGGAAAAGCAGCCAGCAAGACCCTCAATTTCTGAGGAGCATTTGACGCTGCCCAAGGCTTCCCGGTAAGGTTTGTGGGTCAGTGGTGGCAGAAGATCTCAGCAGCTCCCATGCAGGCTCCTAAACCTCCACTTTCCCAGGCTGGGGTGGCATGAGGAGACAATGAGCACTTGTTCCTTCCCCACTGGGGCTGAGCAATAAAGCTGCGAAAGCCTGGGCTGAATAATGTAACAGTGACAGCTAGCTGCAGTAAGAGATCTTCCTGGGCACCCCTGGGACTGCCTGCAGGTGCCCGCTGCTGCTTGAAGCTGGGAGAAGAGCCCTTTGCTCTACTGGTTACTTGGGGCAGCAGAAGGAGAGCTAGGTTTGTCCTGACATGGGTTAAATGGGGAGGAAGGAGGCAGAGCCCTCATCACCAGCCCTGCCACCAGGACCCTACGTGCCTGCTTTCAGAGGCCAGATGCACCAGACACACACAGATCTCCTTACGTTTGTTTTAAAGCTTGAAGAATCTCTTGAGATAAACATCCTAAATTAAAGATAAAAGCACCGTGGGTTTGCCAGCAGCCTCCACCCCCCTCTCCCTGGCAGATAAGCTCACACTCAAGCCACGCTCGCATCCTCCTGCCCTTACCTGGGGTTTTACCCAGGGGTGTCTGTCCCCGGGGGTCCCAGAGAGGCAGTGGGACCCCTGCCTGCCATGCTGTGGCTCCCTGGGGTGTCAGGGGCACCCGCTGCACTGCTCGCCCCACTTTCTGCTTCCAGGATGTCTCAGGAGGATGTTAAACCCAGGCTGGCCCCAGCTGTATTTAAAGTGATTGTAATTCACATGGATTGGGCCATGGTTATAAGCTGAATTACATTCTGATTTAGCGGCGGGGGATTAAGGCTCTGTATTTTAACTTATTAACCCCAGCCCCGTTTGAAGATTCCTCTCACCGCCTTGCTAAGCTGATGGAGGAAGCAGCTCCTGCCCTTGCCCTGCCATCCCACCAGCATCTGTGTGGCCAGCGGCAGGTGGAGGATGTCTCCTGGGCTAAAGCTGGCAGAACGGGGTGCACAAGCAGCAAGCAGGGAGGAACCAGGCTCTGCTTGGATTAATCAGCTGTCTCCCTCCTCCCTCTCCCACTGAGATGCCTACGAGAGTTAACTCTTCTCTTCTGGCCACGGCAGTGATGGGACAGCTCATGGAGGTGGTACAGGAGGGTCCCTGGTGCTGCGGCTCCTGAGCAGGCAGTGCTGCACCTCTGGACCCGGGTTCACCCACTTGGTTTCTCTTTGCTGCCAGACAGACAGCAGCCTGGGCACACTCCAGAAAAACTTCACTCCATTTAATATTTAATGAAAACCCAATGTAACTGTCATGTCCTTTTCTGTTTTCTCTCGCTAACGCTGCTGGCTGCACAGGTATCTGTGTGTAAACAGAGCCGGTTTCCTTTCCACTTGGCTGCATCCCCAACTCAGGGCACAGCTCGTGATATCCTTGCTCACCTTCAGAGGAGCTCCCAAAACAGGCCTGCCAAAAACAACAGGAATGCCTACACGGTGCTGTTACCACCCCAGCCAGCTAAGGGTGTCCCAGCCCAGCAGGACAGCAGCTCTGCAGATCATGGCCACCTCCTGGCATGGAGCTGTAAGACCACAGCTGCCCTGTGGCCTCTTTCTTGCTTCTGCACCACGTTGCTTCCATCCCTGGGACCCTGCTGCTATTGGCAAGGAGAGAGGCAAGGCGTTGTGCTTTCATTCCCCTGGTGGTACTGAACCACTGGCTTGTGACACATCCCACTTGAGCCTGCTGAAGGGATTGCAACCAGGGCCGGCTGGGTGACAAGGGAGGGAGAGGGGGATATGTTGTCATGGAACAGCTTTTCCCTCACAAGACTAAGCTCCCTCATTTCTTGCTTCTCAAACTGAGTGCAACGTGGGGGGAGGTAACTCCTGGCATGTGGGAGGCAGGAGAAGACTTCAAGGTCACACCATCCTCACCCTTTTCTCATCCCCAGCAGAAAGGGCTATGCAGAAATCCTCTCAGAGGATGCTCCTGCCCTCTTCCCGTGCTGCAACACAGACAGCAGCCATGGGAAGCAGCCTCTGCCGTGCATGGTATAACCCTCTCAGAAAAAGCAGACCCGAGGAGGATGCCTACCAGGGAAGAGCAGAAGCAAAAGCAGCACCTGGGAAATGCTTTAAGGCTGGGTCTGCCCTCAAGGCCTCCATCCTCTTGAGTTCCATGATGGGGATGTCCTGCTGACCAGCTTAACTTCAGCATCCTGTTAAGGGAAGAGAAACTTGGCACAAAGAGTCTTCCCTTCTTCCAAGTAACTGGAATTCAGAAACTCAGTTTATTCTACTCCCAGAAAAACTATAGCAACTCCTTCCTCTGAGAGCGATTTCACGTAGGTTACTAAATGCCTTGAGCTGGGGAAGCAGAGGTCAGAGGAATGGGAGAACTAACAAGACGCAGGCTGTCCGTCTCTCAGCCACCACTTCCAGCCCTGTCTGTGCCGCTGCCAAAGCCATCCCAGAGCAGTGGTCCCAATCATGTAAGCAGGGGAAAGGATCAGCACCAGAAAGCCTTGCCCAAACCAAACCCTAAGGGCTAGGGGTGGCACAGGGACCCTGTTCCAGAGTGAGCTGCCACTGCCTCAGATCTGCTGCCTGGCAAACTGTCCCTGTTGTGGTCAAGCAAAGAAATGCCATCTCCGAGGCAAGTCTGTCGTGCCTCAACAACAGCAAATTTACTTACAGGAGAAGAAAATGGCTTAACTAATCTTTGGTCACTCAGCTTAACTTCTGCCACTGACACAGCAGGAGGTACTCACAAGCCCAGTGGTTTTATTTATTTAAGTGTATTGATTTTAGCCCAGATTGGAAGAAAACAGGCGGATAAAGGGCAGGAAATTCCTCAGCTGTAAGAAATGCACAGAATACTAGAAGTCAGATTTAAACTAACAGATGAAAATACATTTGCCAGAGCAAGGCAATGAATCATTCTGCCAGGAGCACAGAGATCTGGACAAAAGCCAGACCCTGTCCACTTACAAGGAGTAATTTGGGGTATTAAGTGGCCACTGCATTCCTATCGCTGACCATCATTTAATATAACAGCAGCGCTCAGTGGCTCCCAACCAGGACTCAAAGCCTGCTGTGTTAAAAAAGAGCAAAAGCCATCAGACCTACCCCCAAGATCTTATTTATAATCAATGGCCTCAGAGTCAATCAAATTCAAAAAGGGAAGGCTAAACAAGAAGGATAGAGGAGGACAAACCACACCAGAAGTGTACTCAGCCACACAGGCTGCCGTGCACAGGCAGCACAGCACTGAGATATGCAGGAAGATGATGAGAGAAGGATTTTTGGAGTGTAAAAGTTTTGTTCATGTGTCAGCTCTGATTATCTGATTAACTTCTTTGTGATAGCCCAGTGGATGAAACTTCATGGGAGTGGTCACCAGCTCTGTTGCCCATTATCACAGATCTTGCCAGAGCTACTGGTGCAGTGTGACGTTATCCTGTGGAGGTGGGCAGGGAAAGCAATGCACGTGAAGGGAATCCTACATTTCCCACGGCATCCCAGGATTTAATTGACCACATGCAGTCTGTGAAACCAGTCCCCACCTTCTCTGCCAGCAGGGAGACCTTGAGCAGCTCAGAACAAGAAACCACGCTGCAATCCCCTCTCCATCCATGGGAATCTTCTGAGTGACTCTGAAGATGTGGGAATACTTTGAAGGACCCATCCTGTGAACATAAAGGTATTGATCAGCTCAGAAGATGGAAGAGAAAGAGATAGCAAAGGTGTTGGGTTAGCAGCCCTGCCTTGAGAGATGAATAAGAAGCACCCCGGATTCCTCCTTTCCCAGCAAGTGCTTTGATCCTTCCCATGCCCATCACCTGTGGCTTTTCCTGCTCCTCCTGCAGGAACAGCCCTTGGCACACCCAATAAATACGGAGGCAGAAGCTGGGCCATTACCAGTCCCTCAGACCCAAGGAGGAGCATCTGTGCCCAGAAGCCTCGAGATCCCTGCTTGCAGGGGTAAAAAGAGGGTCTTTACTGGAGAAGGAGCAGCATGACAGGAGCCAGGAGAGGGGCAGCACTCATTTGAGCAACACAAGGAGCACATCTGAGAGCAGGCAGGCAGGGAAGAGCCACCCCCACCTGCACCACCTCCCCATGCCCTCTTCCATGGAAGGCCTTGAAGGCAGGTGACTCTCAGCGGCAGAGATGGAGGCTCCCTCCTGTTGTGTAAGGGCAGAAGGGATTCTCCCCAGCAAGGTCAGGCAGGTTAGTATCCGAGCTAACCCATATTCCCATAAACATTCATTACTTGCTGCCCTGCAGGCACTGCGAAGGGCAAAGTTTGTCCCTGTTGTTGAAAACAAAGATAGGAGCATCCGATCTGATTTTTGCAATCCAAAGCCCTGGTGAGCCATCTAAGCCCGAGGCAAACACACAGCAGGAAGAAGCTTTAGGAAAACCAGATTGTGCCTGTGGAACCAGAATCCGTGCTGAGATATGCAAAGTGCTGATACCCACAACCAAGCAGCAGACCTGACATCTTTCCCTTACACATTCGATAACCGACGTGCTGAACTGCAACATTTTCTTGAGCAAGCTGTTGATTCGCCTCCCCTCCCACTGGTAAACTGCAGGATAAAGCCCATACAGTGCTTTGTGAGAAACTCCCTGAACCCGGACCTGCAGGGCCGAGCCTTTTCACAAGGCAGCATCCTCCTGTCACACCTGCCCACCGCTGGGGAGGAAAGTTCACTTCTCAGAGACAGGGGGAGCTGCCTTATCACTTGGCAGGGCTCAACACAAACCTTATTCTCAGTCCACACAGGTTTTCAGTCTCTCAGGCTTTGTTTTGAATTCTGTATTCAGAACAAGTCCAAAACTTCAGAGCGACCACAAACTACAGGGGCAGATTGATCCAGTCCTGCATCAGAGCTGCACTCAGTCGGTTGTTTCTTGCCAGGAAAGACACTGACACTGCTCAGCCAGCACGTCGGGACCGCGGTGGAAATGCTAATCTGCAGGCAGGGGCAAGGCTGAACTGTATTTTATTCTGCCATTTTTTCAGATGTCATTAAATGTGATAAAAATCCCCCGAACTGTAGAACAAACCTGTCAAAGCCACGGCTTGCCCACAAAGGAGTCAGTGGGAATTATACATGTTCAGCACTTCTGGAAAAGAGACAGACAGACTGTGCAAGTCCCAAAGCAGGCAGCCGGTCAGCCTACATCAAAACGGCAAGCGATTTTCTTTGCACGCAGGGACTACTTCATGGCAAGTGATTCCTCAGAAAGGCATCCCTTTGTAGGGCAGGGAGGATATGGGGCCTGCCAGCACCACTTGGAGCGAGGCCCAGGCTGCGCACCCGAACAAAGCCTCAGCACAGGCCCTGGGCAAATCCGGCTTTGTAGCAAAACCTAATGCCAGCAGAGTTTTGCTCCGTCTCAAGTGCTGTTGATTTCACTCTCTGAGCCCTTAACCAATTGGAAGAAATTGGGAAAGGGATCAATTTAACGCTCAGGGAGAACACTACGCAACGCTGACTAAAGAAAAGCACTTTTAAATTATTGAAACATGTCCTCTTATATGGTGCTTTCACCTAAAAGGAGCTGCTCCAGTTTGAGCAAACATACTGTGTAAAGAGAATTTAGGGGTTGGGTGTTGTTAGGCTGAGGGGGTAACGAAGATCCTGAGGCACATTGTTTCTTGCTAATTTACTTACCAGAACTGCCAGGTTCCCCATGAGCAGTCACTTTGGATACTCTGGAAGGTTTCAGAAGAAAAAGCCTCTTTCTTGCTGACTTACCAGCTGGGCCTGATGGCTTGGCAGGTGCCATGCCTGCTGTAGGGTTTTGGATGGACACAAGCTCCATGCTGTCCTGTCCCTGTGTTGTCGCAGAGCTCTCCCAGGCTTCTCACTGGAACACAAGCAGCTTCCCCTGCTGAGACAGCATTTTGCAGCTTTAGCTGGCTACGAGGGACTTTCCTGTGCTTGCTCTTGCTTCAACCTGCTCCCAGGAATGGAAACATGAACCTGTAGCACACAGCTGCATACCCCTGCACTGCCAAAACCCACCTTGGTTGCTGCTCTGCTTTGGTCTGGCTGAGGACATCAAGCGCAAAACCCTGACTGAGGGTGCAGAGCTCCTTGTGCCATCAGTGAGCTGGGCTCAATTCTCATCAGATCTCTTGGCCTTAAGCCTCCCCAGGCAGCTCTGGCTGTTTGGGAGGCCCTCAAAGGACACTGATCCTAGGAAGGGTTGGAGAGACTTTGGGCTGCTTCCTTGGAAGACAATGTTGCCAAAAGCTGGGGCCACAGCTGTGGATGGAGCATCCTTGCAGAGGCAGCACCGAGGGGCTGCAAGGAAGACAGCAGCTCATTGCCACCCATGCAAGGGGCACACATGCCTGGGCTCCTTTGCTGCAGCCTGCCCCAAGCAAGGTTGAGGCAGTCCCTTCCCAAGCATGGCCATGCAGCTCAGCATCCACACCTTATCCTACCATGCCTGAAAAGACATCCAACAGATTTCGTGCTTTGGGTTGAGTTTGTCCAGCCAGCTCAGCAACAGGTACAAGAGAGCCTGATGCACAGTGTGGGAGCCCAGTGGGGTGCTGACCAGCCAGGAGAGGCATCCAGATGCATCTAAAGCATCTCCAGAGAATACAGTGGGAGGGTAGGGAATGTCTACACCAGCCCACAGGGAAAAAAGCTTGTGGGACTGAATCCAGAACTCAGGGAGGGTGGCCTGAACCCACCTCTGCCTCAAGCATCTTGGAAGTCAGCAAAGAGGAAGGATGGGGCTTTGCTAATTGCTGAGGTGGCTGGCAGCAGAGAAAAATTCTGGCAGGGAAGAATTTATCCTCTAAGCTTGTTATCCTGTCAAAAAAAGGAAATGAGGTTAGTTGAGGCTCATTTGTTTGTGACGAACTCCTGTCTCTTACTATTTATCACTGGGTGTGATTACCAGCTGATTTACGCTCAGCAAGTTGTGTAGCTGTGGTGAGGCTGCAGAGAGGAGAGCATAGACCCCAGAGCAGTAGCCAGAGGCCCATCTGCACCCCAGGAGCCCCCCAAAGCAAGGTCTCACCTAGCCCCACTGTGGGCCAGGGAAGTTTGTTGTGTTGCTGATCTTCTCCAAGCTGAGATAGTTGGTTGGGTGCATCAGGCTGTAGCCTGAGGTTTGGTCTGGGGATGAGCAAATGCCTCCTGATAGCACTGAGTGCTCTTCAGAGCCCAGGTTCATGCCTTGCATGCATCAGCAGGAGCAGGGGGGATTAGACAGCTGGTTACACATTCAACTGCCTTTGGAGATGGAGGATGTTGAGGACAATCTGCCATGTGTCCAGTCCTCCCTGAGGGCTGCCCAGGCTTGAGTATCAAGTACACTGGTTGAAGACAGTCCACATCCTAACACCACGTGGAGGAGAGCTGCAGGAAGGAAAGCATCAGTCCAAATGCCAGGAAGCTCCTTCTGTGCTAAGGGATATGGCAGCACACACTGAGGTAGCAACAGGCCCAGCAAACTGGGAATGAAGTTCCTGAGAGTTTCATAGTGGGTCTCAGATGATGGCAAATCAGAAGACAGGAATATATTTAACAACTGGCTCTGTTAGTTTTGTTGGCCCTCTCTGATGAGATGACACATCTACTTGGCAGTTGTCACACCTACCACTTGACTCTAAGGCTGACTCTAAGTCAGCTTCAGGGAGGACTGTTGTAAGGCATTTGACACCAGACTGTACAACATCCTGATTAAAAAATTAGCACTATATAATATCAATAAACCACACATTAACCAGATTAAGCACTGGCTGACAGTTCTTAACCAGTAACTGCCAGTGGTGAATCATCTTCAAACGTCAGTATTGCTAGCAGGGTTCTTCAGGGAGCTGCTTGAGACCTGACACTTTTCAGCATTTTCATCACAAGAAAAGCAAATGCAAATCTCAGGGCTGGTGCAGTGCATAAACGACAAAAAGATTCCAAGTGATGAATAATGAGGAGCACAGGGCGACCACACAAAGCACGCTACTGCTCAGCGAGCAAAGCCTGCTTAAACAAGCGCCATTTTACTGCAAAAAGTTGTTCTTGGAATAAGGAATGCCAGACAGACCTCCGAGGGTGCTGTATCTGGAAAGCAGAGCCTCCGTCACAACCTCCAAAATCCTTCTCAGACTGGTTGTTCAATAGGAACGAACAGCATCAAGCTGTGGCAAGGGAGCGATAATGCAATTCTGGGACATACGCTCTGGGAATAATGAGTAAGCGAGTCATACACACCTTTGATGCTAGCAAGCAAGACAAATCCATCCCAGCTCACTGCCTCTACAGCTGTGACAACACTGAAAAGACGGCTGGAAGAGGGTGTAGAAAGTGATCTCAGTGCTAAACGGGGAGAAAGCCCCACACCTCTCCAGCAGACTGCAAAGCACTCAGGTGTTTTTGTTGTTGTTAATCGAAAAAATTTGAGAGATGACTTCTCAAAGGAAGGAAATACCAGGCTGAGTTCTCAGTGAGGAGGAAGATGGGGTGCAAGAAAGCAGGGGGAGATAGGAACAAGGGCTTGGAATTGGATCTTCCCAGCTGGGATTGAAGGGCTGCCCATGCTCAGGTGCACGGAGGGGCTGGGCAGGCAGGATCCACATCAACGTTCAGAGAGATGAACAAAACAAGGCAGAAACAAGGGGCTGGCAGCAGGGCTTCATCAGGGACCTAGCAAGCAGGGGAAAAGGAGCTACAGCACTAGATGACAGGAGGACAGCATGCAATAGGTACACATGCATGCAGGCAGCATCTAAGCATGAAGGCCTTGAACACCTGGTGTTAAGGGAAGGCCTGCATGGAAGACAAAGGTGAATAAAATTCAGACACAAGCTGGGCTTTAAAGCAGTTATGTCATGTTCTGCAGCAGTGATACTGTTTTGGTGAACTACTTCTCTAGAGAAAGGCGGGACAGTGGATCTCATCCATCTGGACTTCCCAGAAGACATATGCTAGTGGAAAATTAACAGTTAAGCCTGCAGAGCTGAGGATTAGCGCACACAGGTGAAGAAGACGGGCAGCCTGAGTAGAAAGGAGCTGGTAGGCAGCCTTAGCACAGACATACAGGGACAATACTGTCATTTTTTGGTGGCAGAGGGGAGAGCATTGTCTGTACAGCAGAGTACTGAAACACACAGGAATGGATAGGTCACTCCGAGGAGCCAGGCAACCAGAAACAAATAAGAGACAACAGCCCAGAAGCTAAGGTCCGGCAGCCAGGAACAAATAACTAGAATTCTTCTCACCGACCAGAGCAACAGCAGCTGACGCTGAAGAGGGAAGGAAGACTTTGTTCATTAGCATGCTTTTCTTTTTGGGTTTCCTACCTGATTTAGTACCTGAGCTGGATGGGCCTCGCTGATGAACACATGCACAGCATCATTTTAACCTTGCCGTTCAGGAAGCAAGGATGTTTCCCTTATCTTCTGTGCCCTAGCCAGCAGGCTCCTTGAAGAAAGGGTCAATAATCTCTTCATGGACTCTCTTGAGCTCGTGTTTACAGTGTCTGGGTTCACATCAGATATTAATGATCTGATTTTCACAGCAGACCTGTAAAAGAGAGCAGGGAGAGAGAGGGGAGACTGAGACAGATCTGCTGCTATTCGTTATACAAAATGCCTAGGTAATGAGTTTCGTTATCTAGCACTTGATATGCTCAGACAGCTCCACGCTCCTCCAAAGGAGAGCCCAGCATCTCACAGCTCCCAAAACACGAGAGGCATGCAGTGTGTACAGCAGGGGCGGCTGGCTGGGCAGTGCCTCACGACTCTGTGTTAGAGGTAGGTGCAGGGCTGGCAGCAGAGCTCCCCACTGGGTCTGGAGACGCTTGTGTTTCTCAAGCATAGCGAGACTTTTTATTAACATATTTTTCCTCACTCTGAGGAACAACTGAACCATTTGAGCTGAAGCTTCCGTTTAAAGGAACGAGAGAAAAAGCTAGCCTGGGGCAGACATTTGGCATGGCAATACTCAGCTGCAATGCTCTGAGCCTGGCAGCGTTACAAGCAACAGAGAGGAAGGCCCCAGCCAGCAGTGTCTGGCTTCACCTTAGCAGGGGGCACCGCCAGACCTGTCCAGATGAGTGGCTTGATGCCACCAGTGCTAGATGGCCACCAGGACCCAGAGGTCCACGTGCCCCTTCATGCCCTGTGGCTGAGGCCAGAGCTCTCAGCCCCTTGGCATTGCCTTCTGCCTCCTTTCCAGCAGCTCAGCTGGATCCAGAGTGGTGAGGGGCAGAGGTCCAGCACGGATCAGCAGGTAAGGGCCACTTGCTAGATCATCACCGTTCCCTGCAGGGGTTTCACATCCGAGAGCTGGCTCTCCTCAATGGTCCTGTCTGACCACAAGCAGCCTCGTGCCAGGAAGCTCTGTGCTCCAGACACAGGCACGAGGATCTGAATTTTCAGCTCATTTAGCATCATTCTGGCCAGGCTTTACCTTTTCAGCTCAGGTTTTACAGCAGCTCAGGGCAGCAGGTGAGAGCACACCATCCCAGCATACCAGGGGCAGAGATGTGCACAGCTGCAGCAGGCTAGGGTGCTGCGCTCACATCCTGCACCTCCTGGGCATGGCACAGGAGGAAGAGCGGAGGGGGAGAGCCAGGAGGTTATCGTGCATGTCTTTGGGCAACCATTTGCTCAGCTGTCTGTGCTGCTGGCAGGGAGGAGTGGCAGACCCCTTTCCAATTGGTTTCCAAGACAGGATGCTGCGTTTTTTATTTGTAATTGTGCCCATGTGGCTGTGATCCATGGCCGTGCCCTGTCGCCCTTTGAGGAGGAGCACAGTCAGCTTTTTGGGGGGAGGTCTGCTTTATCCAGCAGAGGTGGGAAAGCCAAGATGGTTGTGGTACTACCAAACATTCCTCCACAAGCAGCTCTGGAAAAGCCTCAGGAATGTGGTGTTTAAAAGAAAACACAGGCTCTGAGATAGCTTTGAAGGGCACAGCATGAGAACAAGTACTCAGCTAAGAGTACATGCCCAGGCACCTAGCAGGATTGCCACTGCCCAAGCTGAAGTCTCTGACCCTCCTAACAGGGGTCTCCATCCAAAATTGCCAACACCTGAGTGATCACACAGCAAGGGCAGCCTTGTCCACATCTGTGTCAGACTCGGTCCAGGTTTTTCTTTACACATACACTGTCTCCAGCATCCCTGCTCCTACTCAGGGTAACACTCCAAAATGGACATTTTGCTGGTTCCTGATCAAACTTCCAAAAACCCAAATACCAAATGAATTGCAACATTCCCCCACCCCATTTTTTTCTTTTTTTTTTTCTTTTTTTTTTTTTTCCTAAGAAACAAAAATTATTTGCCAGCTAAAGTTGCACTTTTCTGTGCATACACTCCCTCCATCCCAGCAGAGATCTGCTGAGATATACCCAGGACTTGAGCTGCTAGGTGCTTTGTAGACGCATTTCCCTGCAGGAAAGGAAAACTCAAACTACAGAGCTTCTCAGCCTTATAGGTGGTGTTTGCCACAAGTCACCAGGCTTTAAAAAGCTTAAGGCAAAACCTCACAAATCCTAAAAGAGCAATGCTGTCCAGACTATGTGAGTGGAAGAGGGAGGCTGTAGCCTTTAGGGAGAAGGAGGGAGAGCTTTCCAGCTCCTGCTGCCAGGCACAGGCAAGCAGAGCAAACCCAAAAGCAGTGGGTAGGTTGCTGCTCAGGGCCTCAGCCCTGCTGCATGTTCATAGCCCCTGCCCTCTTCCTTTGCTCCAGCCGTACACAAGCAAGGCATGCCCGCAAAGCAAGCTGCCCTGCTCCTCCCTGCCGAACCTTCACCCTCCAAGGGTCATGGGAGGGGAGAAGAGCCAAGCAAAGGCAGGCACTGCTGTTGGATAGTGTGGTATAAAAGGTCTGCGCCTGCCTCCGAGCTGGGGCTTGCTCTAGAAGAAGCAGTGCTGCTCAGGACTGAAACATTTAAAAGAAAATAACCATAGCAAAGACGAACAGTAAACTAGCCTGGAGAAATGTTGACACTCCCAAGCGCTCACGCAGACAAAGAAACACCACCTGCCAACTGCTAGCACAGACCTCGCAGGTGAGGGATGCGCCAGCTGCACGGGCGGCTGCAAGACAACAGCCCAGGCTTTACCAACCTGCAGGTGTCCCAGCCACGGGCCTCGAGACACCAAGGTGTTGTTTCTCTGCCATGTGCTGGGCCACGGAGGTGCCGTGCAAGTCAGGGACCAGCAGGTTGCCACTGCTCTCGTCGACACGCGGATCTGCACTTCAGTGCTAGGACCCTCCACGCTCCTCCCCAACAAAGCCAGCACAGCTCTTGGCAGGCCCTTGTTATTTCAGCTAAGGCTCATCAACCATCCTTCTGTCACTAAATGCCTTATTATGTGCAATTAATGGACTGACTGAGAGCAGCTACAAAGTCGCTCTCCCTGTGAACTGACGGAGGCAGCTGGGCTACTTCTGGTGACTTTCTAATGCTGCCAGCTTCATTACTAAAAGCAGCTGCAGAAGGAGAGAGGGAGGGAGGGAGGGCAGGGAGCACGAAGCAGATGAGCTCACTCAAATCTATTAGCCCTGCCTTCCACATGCCTTCAGGCAGCTCCTGCCATCCCCAGGGATGGACACGTCCCTGTGTGGGATACTCAGGCACTGGTCACTGTCAAAAATTGCTTGCAGGCTGTTGCTGGCTTCAGCCCTGCCCCATGCAGGTGGGTCTTTACCACCGTATTTAGCTTATTTTATTATTTTTTTAAATTTTTATTATTAATAATACAACAAGAGGAAAGAGATGAGAGCAAACTGACAGTGCAGGCTGAAGCAGCTAATTTGACTGTAGCCAAACTGCACTCAGAAGTGCAAAGCAATAGAATAATTTCCTCCCTCTGATCTCTCAAAGATCATCCTCTCAGGTGTCACGATCACATTCGAAAACAGTCTGACGGCGCTTGAAGACGGTGTCCCTTGATAATTAACCTATATGGGCACACCTTCCATGCCTTCTTGCAGCAAAACAGGCGTGTGCTTTGAGCCATTGCTCGGCTCCTGACGTACACCACTGAACACAAAACCCAGGTGACAGAGGATTCCTAAACCAGCAAAAGGACACTGGTCTCATAGGAGCGTGGCTCTGAATTAATCTGCCTTTAAGTGATGCCTTGTTACCAAAAATAAGAGAGTTACAGCTGGCATTAATGCCATCAATTCTTCCCCTGTGCAAGGCAATTCCTGAGGACTGAATGATAGCAAATTTGCTGTACCTTATAAAAAAAGTGTTTAATGTATTTTAAGTCTCTCTGCCTTGCTTCCTCTGTGCAGAAAGCTAGCTGCCATTCTACCCCAGGACTTTTTTTTTTTTTTTTTTTTTTTTTTTTTGTCTTTTTGAGAACAGAAGGCCCTCAAAAAAAGAAAAACAACAAAAACAAGCAAGAAAATCCAGACCTATAGATCTCAGGGCAAAAATCATCTCCAAGTGAAACAGACCTAAGCCGTTTGAAGTAAAGGCCAAGACAATTGTTTAGATTAACCTTGATGACCCAAGCCAGAACTCATGGGCAAAACCTTGCAGGGCTTCCAGCTCCTGAGCAAAACTTCGCCTGAGCAGCTGTTACATTCTGGAACGCAAAATGAAATCCTGAAGATTTGCCTTAAAGCAATTTGTGTCCACTCTAACAACAAGATGCTCTGCTTTGAATGTTAACCAAGGGCTGGCTAGCCTGTCTTGGTTGCAGACCTGAGAGACACGAGTGGTTCCTCCTCAGTTCTTTCTGCTTTCTGTCTATATGTGCTGTGGGGAGGGATATCACAGCATCCCCTCCCTGAAGAGAAGCATCCTCTCCAGCAACACTGCCAGGTGTGCTAAACCAGAGCCTCAGACTCCTCCAGACAGTCACACAGGCATTGTCTGTACCCTTGACTGACTGTTTCCCTTACCCTAAATTCCTCACTTCCCTTCCCTGTTTAGTCTGTCAAGCTTTTAGATTGTTCTACACAGCTCAAACTCATCTTTTCTGGATAAAACCAGCTTTGAAGACTGGTGAGTAGCAATCTTCAGAGCTCAGGTACTGCCTTCAACCTCCTCTCAGACCTTCCCTGCAAACCAGATTAGCTTAACCCCTTCTTTCATGCTGGTTTTGTGAAGCAAAACCACCCTGCCCTTGCCAAAAATTTGCTGACAGGTGGTGCTCAGGGATGGCACAGTGGCTCCCTGTCTGCTGCAGGACGCATGGGGAATGAAGGTGGGATGGGATTTATATCCAGATATGGCTGAGTTCTTTGGGGTTATGAACAATGTAAGGATACATGCATTACCAAGCACAGAAACTAATGTGAAAGACAACCATGAAAGATTTGTTTGTATGTGCAGAGTCAGATTAAGACAAGAAGGGAAATCCCCCTCTAAAAACTCTTATTGGGACCCTCACTGAAGTCTGGCAGGAGCTAGGATGACAAACATGGGTTTTTAGAATAAAAGTCTCAAAAAAAGTCAGTCATGACAACTTGCCTTAGAGGGAAAGATACCGTGAGCATTACACAGTGGCAGAGCCATGCGTGCACACATCCACCCCAGCACTGGGTGATGAGGAGAGGCACCAGTCCTGCAGGATGGAGCTGATGGGAAGCTGCAGCCGTCTTGGCCCTCTGCACACCCAGAAAATCCTCTCCAGTCTGTAGAGATGGGGAAGGAAAGCATCAGTGAACATCAGCCAACTACCTAAGTAAAACAAGTGAGGCAAGTAGCCTGCCAGGAGGTTTCAATGGTAATGTGTCCACCAAGGTTATTTCAATGCAGCTCTGGGCACAAACTGCTTGCCACGAGGATGTGTTGTAATCCCGGCCCTCTTCTGCCTCCTCCTTCCCCCCCCTCCACTTACAGCTTACCTTGCAAAGCGGACTTTTCACAGCCCCACATAAAAGAGTAGCAAAGTGGCTTTCTTCACAAGTAACCCCAAGGAAAACATGAGACGCTGTTTTCCACTTCAGCCAAGTTGTCTTTTTAATACTATGCAAGCTGGGAGCATCTTCAAGGCTTTGTTGTTTCTTAAGCAGAGGGGGGGGAGCATTAAAGGTTGGATGTGAACACTAAAAACATTTCTTTGAACTGGTGAGATTTACTGGAGCGCACATGGCTCCCAATACAGATGCACATTTGAAAAAAAAAAAAAAAAAAAAGGAAAAAAAAAACACCTATCCCCCCTTGTTTTCTGTCACTATTTGATTCCCCTGCACTGCAGTTTCACTGCAGGGAAATTATTGGGGGAAAGGGAGTTAGGCAGCATTTCCCTGACAGCAGCTTGTCAGCCTGTTCTTTTAGTGTCAGGAGAAAGAGCTGCAGCTCACATCTTTAAAGCATCATCCTGCCACACCAGAAGGGGAACACACGCACATCTGGCTTCCTCAGGACCACGTGCATGTCCCCCTTCTTCCTCATCAGAATCACCACCACCACATGTGGCACCACAGGGCACGAGCCCATGGCCTGCATCCTATGAACTGCACCCTTCGCCCTCTGAGCATCACTGAAAGTTCACCACCAGTCACGTCCAGGGGCTAGAGAAACAGGCAGGGCTTTTTAGTACCACCACATCTTAAAATGCAGCATTGCCTTTTATCTTCTATGCTGGCTGGGCTCTAACTGGCACAGAGAAAATCTGAGTGAGGTTCTCCAACACCTGCCTGCCAACACATGGTGTAACATATAAAAGGAGCATAAAGAAGTATTTCTGATGAGAACAACAGCACAGGATCCCCTTGCTGTGGAAGGAAACGTGGGCCCTGATGTTCCTCTGGAACAACGCAGCACACCCCTTTTTTATGGTGGGCCTCAGAGAGGTCTCCACCTATCCCACCTGGAGAGAACCACATCGACTCAAGCCTCTGATGACCTTAGCCAATGGCTCCTGAGAGACTGAGTATTTCAAACCCAGAGCTGACACTGTACAAAACCCCCATGGACTCCACCTCACGTTATCTGGATGGGGCTGCGGTTACACCAGCAGCCACCGATATTATCGGAGCACTACAAGTCTCTCTGCTGCTTTGCCACTGCCTAGCCAGTACTTCCAGCTCGAAGAGCAAAACCTCCCAGATGGTCTTATTTCATCAGGAAATATCTCCTGGACCATAAATAGCCTTATTCCTCAAGATAAAATCCCTCAGACTGGGGTGGGCATTTCTGGAAGTCCCGGTTTGGCACCAGTTGGCAGCTGTGTGCAGGTTGTCTCCTGCTGGGTTTCCCTGGCAACCAAAAAGCTCAAGGTCTGGGTGACAGTCGCAAAGCGTAATAGTTTCTGAAAGCAAAAATATGCATGTTTTGTCAGCTGGCATTGTGCTTCCCTCGAGATAGGCCCGGGGATCAGAAAGAAACTCCAGCGAGAGCTGATTAGCCTCTGTGTAAATAGGGCGGGCGAGTAATGCGCTGTCATCCCTCAGCACTGGAGGGACAGCACCACGTCTCTGTACTGCTCATGCACTTCGACATCACCACTCACCCCGGACCTTAAGATATCATTTAGGAAGTGTAATTAATGGAAACAAAATGCACTGGGGACACACTCAGGAACTACCATGCAAGGACTAGGCTAGAAAACGTGCAAGGTGCTGTGGGAGACACAGGAGGGGAGGAAAACTTGCCTGCAGCAACAGAGCTCATGAGCAGCAGTTCCTTGAGCAGGGCAGGAGATCTCTACATGTCCACCCATCCTACAGCCAGTCCAGCCACGTAACACCACTCTTTCATCAGAAGAGCTATATCCCCAGCCCCCCAAAATCCTCCTGTGGGACCAACTTTATCCTTTCACCAAAAAAACACCTCAGCACAGGCACCAAGGCATGTATATATACCCTCCTCATTGTCCTCCTCTGCCTTATCTAGTGACCAGCTACAGCTGTCCTAGGAGGAGCTCAAGCCCAATCAAGTCCTAATCCCATCCTTTTCCAATTTCTGGTGCTAGGGATGTACTAAGAAGTAGGCAAGAAATAGCTTTTTTGTTTGTTTATTTTTCTTCCTACTCCCTAGCCTGTCCACATGGAAAATCTGTAAGGAGGTAGCTGCAAGTAGTTTCTAGCTGCATTGTATCAGCGCTCTGAGCAACCTTGAACTGGGCTCTCAGCATCAAGGCCAGCTCAGCTTTTTTTTTCTTTTTTTCTTTTTTTTTTTTCCCCCCCCACAGGATCATTTCTCTCTGTTTTTATGCCCCATTTTCCATTGGAGCTGCTGTTCTCTGGAAATTATTTTGCAATATGAAGTTTTCCATCTATTTCTGAACAGCAGCAGGTGTGTGAAGAATCACCCTCCAGGTGATGCTGCCCACAGATTAATAACAGGGTTATGCTTTTCTTCTCAGACGAGGTACTGAGGTGTGAGTTGTAGCTTTCAAGACAAGTAGGGTTTGTGAAAACAAACTCCTGGTGGTGGTTGCATCAAGGGCAGGACATACAAAGCTCTCCTCCTGCGTGGGTGGAAGCTGGCTGCTGCACCCTAAACATCTGAGTGTGTTTTTCTTTCCCCTCCATCCCCATTGCTCTTGCTCAGCTTCTTTTTGCTCTGTAAGTTCCCAAGTGCCTAATGACCTGATCAGGTGCCACCCTTCTCCACAAACATTTGCCTCTGGGAGGATAAACAAGGAGATGTTGGGCTCCCCGTGAGCCACAGCTCCAACTTGCTGTCTGCAGAAGCGGTGGCTGTGCTACGCAAAGCTCGCACGATGTGGACGATTTGTAGCTGATGCATGTGGTGTTCATGGCTTTGAACGACCCCTGAACAGCCAAGAGCAGACTGCCCTAGTGCCCAGCAACATGTTTGGGTCAAATCACAGAGTTTTGGGAATAATACCAGGGCTGAATTGCTCTTGGTTCTTGTGGCAGGGCAGAGAAAAACAGACGGTGCTGGCTTCCTCCCTGGGCATGGGGCACAGGTGCCAGGCAGCACAGACAGGACTTCCACAGGGCGCTCCGTTCAGGTGCACATCAGCTGTTGTGTGGTCCCTTTAAGGCAGTTTTGCTGCTGTGGAAATATTTATAGGATGCTCATCACCATGGTATCTGAGCACTACTGACTAATGGGGCGTATGAAATGCGCCTGGTGTATTTGTTATTAATTTCTTTAATGGTGGATTTTTTTGACATTTTGTTTTTGTTCTCAGCTTCAATTTGGACATGCCGCTTGTGTGTACAGCACCTTTCATGGTGGTGTCCCTTGAAGGCACAGTGGAAGAGATGAGCATGTGGAGGGAGGATAATTAAAGGAATCCTGTCAGCCAGTTCCATCCCTAAGGTTTAGAGGTGGTTTAAAAAAGGAAAGAGGAGGGGAGGATGGTGTTGTTAAAGCCATCAGAAGTTAAAATGCCTTCACCATGTAAAAACAAGAGTACAATGAAACGGTCGGTCACCGTTTCACTACACTCCTGCGACGAAAGCAGGAAAGCAACACTGAAAAGGCAGCGACCGCTTGGACCAAAAGGACTGAAGGGAGGAGGAGGAACAGTGGTACAAGCCAGGATGAGGGATGCTTTGAGCACGTTAGGATTTTTTTCCCTTGTAGCTAGAAAAAAAAAATCATATTGGCAGTGGTCCTAGAGCAATAATCCCAGATGAAAAAACAAAGTCAAAACTATGACTTTTCCTTGAATAGACAATTCTGCTGGTGCAACGGCGTAGAGCTGAATGCTTCCGTTAGCCCCTTGGCCAGATCTGGCCAGCTGGCAGCTGCCTTTTGCCAAGGAATCCTTTTGTGAAGACAAAAAAAGCGCATTGCAAAAGGGAAGTGGTGTAGAGCAAATCCTTGCTGCAAGATCACAGTCACAGGGAAGCGTTTTATGGGTTTAGCCTTCCTACAAGGGGGTTGCTGGAAAATGCTCTCAGTGTGTACATCCATGCTCTGCACTGTTTTATATGATGGTCCCTGAGGGTTGTTCCACTGAGCACCTGGATCAAAGCATCACAACTTTGTCCACGGGTCTGGTCCATCCGGCAATTTCCAAGCACATCCACATCTCCCCTTTCAGCATTTACCATGCCCCCCTCACAACTACATTACACACGTTTCTGGATGTAGTGCGACTGTCACTAGAACAAAAAAGAAAAACGCTCCTAACAAAGGGATGGGATGGAGTCTTCTGTCTCCTCAAAGCTGTTTGTGACTCTTACACCACAGACCACATGAGCCATATCTGGCTCAGGAGCTGCTGGAGTAGGTCACACACCATCTCACTGCTTTGCAGCCCATGGCCACCTGTGGCCAGCACAACCCATGTTTTGCATCCAAGCAAGCTCCCTTTGGGCATCTCTCTCCTGATGAGTGCTGGTGAGAAACCCAGAGGGCCGAGCACCCTGCAGTTTGGAGAGGGAATAGCATGCATGAGCACGCTAGCCTACAGCAGGATGCAGCTGGTTCTGCTCAGCCCTTATTATTCTCCACCCTTGAACACCTAAAACTCAGCTCTGGCTGTTTCTTCCCTTGCAAGATTGCATGCCTGGTTCTGTTTTTCTTTACTTTCCAAGTGCCATCAAAGTCACAAGTTTGTCAGACCCTGGGGAAATAGGAAGCAATTCCACTTTGCTGCATCTGTGGGAGATGGCCAGACTGCTAGGTTAGACCTGCAGGTTTGCCTCTGCTTGGAACAATTTTCTGAGTTTTTCCCGACGGAGCCTTTAAAGCTGCATCTGCAGGGTGTGGAAAGGTCAGCCCAGATCCCGAGAGAAACCCGGGCTCTAACAAGTTTCTCTCACTGGGACAGGTAGATGTCCGTGTAATGCCTTTTAACAGCATAAATCAGATCCTGAAATAGAGTGGATAAATGCAGCCAGTCATTTTGCAGCCTTATTTAAGCCACGGGACTCCTCACACAAATCCTTACAATAAGATCAGGCTGTCTACAGAGTCAAAAGCTGCCTTGTGGAAGGTGAAGAGAGTCCAGCTCAAGGACTGACAGACAAGTTGGAAAGGCTGCAGTGACACACCTGGTACTTTTGGAAGAAGCCAGCACCAACGCTGAGGTTGCTTTGTCTTGGAACAACCGCATTCAGGGCTTCATTTTTTGTAGTTACCTCCTGCTTATAAGCACCTGCCTGAAGAGTGCCCTCAGCTCTTCGCTGTCCATTTGGAGGCCCTGCCAGGTGGCATGACCCCTTGGGGTATCTCCAGGTGGCCAAGTGGCAGCGATGTGCAGTGACCACAGAGAATGAACACTGCTGGAAGCCACTGCAGCGACGTCTGACCAAGAGCGACGCCATCTGAGGTGGGAAGCCAGCAGGTGAACCTGGATTACCCCGGTATTTTCTGGCCCTTCAGCACGCCTGACACTCAGTGAAGCAGCCAAATGAGAGGAGACAGCTCTGGCCGGGAGCAGCGGAGAAGCACGTGTGCCTGTGTCAGGCTGCCAGGCCGCAGCTGCCCATGCACAGGCTGGCAGCGACCGCCCTGCAGAGCCCGCAGCAAGAGGTGGCACAATGCTGGCAGACCCAGCACCTCCACCACGGCCTCTGTGCAGAGTCCTGTGAGGCCAGGCAGCAAGCAGGCTCCTCGTCGCTCCAGCCTTGTCCCTGCAAATATGGTGCGTAGCTCCTCAGCATGGGAAAGAAACTGCTGGCGTTTGTCCAGGCTGGAGATATTGAGCTCTCTGGGGTGGAAAGGGGAGTTTTATTTTTTCCCCAGTGCCATGCTCTCTGCTGGCTGTCCAGGCAAAGGCACCAGGACATTACATGCTGTGCGCCTTGGCTGAGGGGCCATCTCCTCCTCTGTTGTCCTGGGAAGAGTCAACACTCTGTGGTCTGATCCTCCGCCAGCTCCTTCCCGTGTTCCTCTTGCTCTTATCCTTGGCTGCTGTTCTTCAGCGGTCAGTTTGAGCTGGGGATCCTTGCAGGGCTCAGCGTTGTTTTACCCTTTCCGTCCCAGCAGAAGCTCATTTTAAGTCTTCTATGTGACAGTGGCAATGGTACCCAAACTGGCTGGCATGCCAGTTTGGATGGCATGCACCTTGCTCCTGTCCTCTTAGTCTGGCTCTCCCAGCCCCTCGGGATCGGCAGACCATGTTGGGTGCAAGACGGTCTCTTTTCCACTCTTCTGCTCCTTCCCATTTAGATTCATCTTCAAACCTACAGGCAGGACCAGAGCCACCACCAGGAGTCTCTGTGAGGGCAGTGATGCTCTTACACTCCTATCTCCCCTGTTGTCCATCCCAGAGATGCCCCAGGGCCACTTCCATCTCTAGGGCAGCATAACACAATTTTGCCATCCTTCAGAGATGCTTTCAGCTGGCTCTGACTTCTCGGTCTCTACCTAATCAAATCCATGAATTGTTTTTTCAGTAACACGATCCCTTACGGAGCCCATAACCCAGGATGGGCTACATTTCTTAGGCAGACAGTCTACTCCACTTGTGGGAGAGGGAAAAAAAAAAAAAAGTATTTTTGCAGTAACTATTCTAATTCAGCTAGCCACTGGTAAAACATCTTCTGATTTGTTTTGCTGTTTCCCAAACATCTTGAAGTGATGTTGTTTCTAGATGAAGATCTATTCTGAGGAAGAGAAAGAGATATCTAAAGAACAAAATGTTCTCTTAAGCCTCAGATCAAGTCCACTTTTCTTCAGTCCAAATTTTTTATTTGCTCACAAAAAAAAAAAAAAAAAAACACAAAAAACAACAAAACAAAACAAAAAAAACAGCAACAACCAAACAAACAAGAAAACCCACCACCAACAGTTTTTCACACATTCTGGTTCTGTGAAAGGTAAAGCATTAATGTGAGCAAGACAATTGTGTGTGACTCATGCGCTCACCTGAGTGCAATTCCTCCTGCAAGCACGCAGGGCTGATTAAACATGTGAACACTCACAGCAGCTCCGACTGGGAATGTGGTTAGTAACTGATTGATGTCTTCTGGTAACAGGGCAAAGGCAACTTCAGAAGCAAACCAAAGCAGATTATATTTGCTAGCTTTGTTATCTGCTTTTCTGCAAACACATCAGCAAGATCTAATAGCAGGGAATTTTAATAATCTTGTGTTCATTAAAATAATAACTTTCTTACCATTTATTACTTATATTTTCACAATCCTCTTGGTCCCGTCACATGGTTAGGATATGCAGCTGACCCCAATGCTCTTTTATACTGGGGATGGCATTTTTATTTGGCTCTACTTCCCATTCTCCTATCTTGTTTGGGGAGAGAAAAGTCTTTACATGGAAGTTTGTGTCTCAAATCACTTTCATTGCCTTGGTATGAACTTCTTTTCCTACTCCTCTCAAAGTCTGGAGTAACATCTAGCCTATTATTCTCAGTGCCCATGAGAAAAAGGAGAAGTTACCACAATTAATATGCACCAAACTGACAATGCTTTGTATTGTTGAACATATGAAAATGTTTCCAGTGTCCTTTTGTAACCCATTCCTAGAGCACCTAGCTTACTGCATAGATTTTGCCAGCACAAGCACACCCACATGGATAGAAGAGACTTAGTTACACTAGGACAATTGTTGTGTGGATGTGATTTGAATTCTTTTGCTATCAATCATAGGCAAAACAACAGGAATAGCATTTGTGTATTGACATCAGGGATTTTGCAGCATAATGCATAATTCAGTTGGTTAGGTGTGTGATATTTCTCTCCTGACACCGCTAATTCTTGCCAGCAAGCCTCACCCTCTCACCCTGCGATTTGCTTTTAGCTGCTGTTTCCATCAAACAGTCCACAAGGATACAAAATACTAAAGGGCTCACGGTTAAATTAGATTGCACAAAAACAGGCGTGCCATGCAATTTCCTCCCACCCCAAATGTGTATTTCATAACAGGGAACGGTATTTGTTACCATTTTTACATTTACCTCTCCCCATTAGATTCCTTTGAAGTTGCTCAGCTTTTTTTGTTTTGTTTTGTTTTATTTCAAGTCCAAGCACAACAGCATCAATATATGCTAGGCTGATTCAGTGCCTCCTCACCCCCCTTCCAAAAACATTTACTTGCTCCAACATGGGAGCGTGTTGGTTCAGATGCCCTGGAAGCCCACCCTCGGGTGAACTCACCTGGAAGGGGAGTTTATCTCCTCTGCTGTGTTTGCATAGCTCCAGAGATAAGCTATCAAAAGTGGTTTCTTTGTTGGGGGGGAGGGAGAGGAGGAAAGAAGAAGGAGGGAGCTAGATATAGGTATCATTTGTCAAAACATTAGGCCAGCTGACATGCTCTGAAGTACCTGGAAATACAGGCAGGCTATTAAAAGGCATCATTTTGGAGAACCTGATGATTTCAAATCGAACCAGACACGACTGTGAAGTGTGAAAAACAAAGAACTTGTACTCAATAAAACAAAACATCACCCATGACTGCACAGCCCTTCTCAGCAACCTCACTGGCACTAGAGCAGCCAGGAAACCTATGAGATTTTTTACCTGACAATCCTCAAGGACCAAGCTCTGTCCAAACTCCCAAATACCAAATTTCCTTCCAATCCCTAATGTTTCGTGATTCTGTGATACAAAAATGACCGGTGTGGGACACTCCCTTGCTTTTGTAATGGAGTGCCACCAGGAAAATGTGCTTAGCCTTCTGTCATGGCCCAGAGGCATTAGGGTATCATCCTTACAATGTGCAGCTTTCTCTGCTTGCAGGTGATAAGGGGAGGCCAGGTGAAATGCCCAGGGACACCTGAAGCACCTGAGGCCAGGTGTCCACAGCCACTGTTTGGCCCTTCTGTTATCACCAGTCCTGGTGCTTCACCCCCGGGGAACTGGGTGCTGCAGGGCTGGGCTGCTGCAGCATGCTTCATGCCCGTCACCAGCTGTGCTGGATTTGTCCTCCTGTAAGGAGAACAGGTCCTGACCTCCGCCCTCGTGAGCCCCTGTGTGCCCCGCCAGCTTCACTGGCCACGTAATGTGCTGTGGCTGACGCGGGCAATAAGAGACTGGCCTGAAAGCCGATGCATTACAAATGATTTATTGGTCTAATAAAGAGCCTCAAATTACCCACCGCCTCCTTCCTCTCCCCCCTCGCCCCAAGGAGCAATACAGCTACTGTACAAACATTTCCTACCTCACATTATGTAATGCAACCAAGAAGAAAAACAAGTATACGGCCCCGGCGGGACCCCCGTCTGGCAGGTCCCCCCGCAGCAGGCTGGTGGGCAGCAGACATTGCAGCCATGGTGCAGGCACCGGGGCAGAAGCATCTTGCTCCACCCGTGGGCACAGAAACAGCTTTGCTGCTGCTTTCTCACCCCCTCCGTAGCATCTCTTTCCTCCTGCATCAGGGAGGAAATGGGAATTGCCAGCGCTCTGCCCACAGCTTCTGCCCTGCGCTGCCCCCGGCCTAGCAGCTCGAGCCCACCAGGCCTGCCTTGCCTTCCAGCTCGCTTGAGCTTCTCACCAGGCACAGCTTCTTGCCAGGCACGAGGCAGGAGCAATAAATTAACCTACTTTGGGTGGCCTGCAGGCCTTAACGAGCAGCCGTCGCCAGCGGGCTCATGGAGTCTCAGACAAGGGCATTGCAAGACAGCAGAATGTTTGCCTCCTCCTCCGCTGTGATCCTGAAGACCAAGAGGTCTGATGAGGTGAACTGAGGACAAGGCAACAGTCTTAAATATTCAGCGTCAAATTATTTGAAGTGTGGCAAAGGAAAAGAAAGAAGAAAAAAAAGAAAAGAAAAGAAAAGAAAAGAAAAGAAAAGAAAAGAAAAGAAAAGAAAAGAAAAGAAAAGAAAAGAAAAGAAAAGAAAAGAAAAGAAAAGAAAAGAAAAGAAAAGCTCCAGCTAAGTTGTTCTTCCAGGCATTTTAGCTTCAGCAAGTGACAAAAGCCCAACTGCAAAGCTCTCCTCTTCCCTCCCCTCCTCTCTTCTCTTCTCAAAAGTTTCCCAGGCTGCTGCCACCAACCTGTGCCTGAGCCCAGGAAGTGTTCCCAAGTCCCACTGGGCTGGTGGGAACCAATAATGCTTGGACAGGACTGGGGAAGATACAGAGACCTGGGAGCTGAGGGACACTTCTGTGGGATATGAATTGCCTGGTCAGGGCAAACAAGAGAATACGAATGCTGATGATGATGTTGTGAAAGGTGTATTTATATTCCTTGCAAAGCTGACCTATTTATATGCATAGGAACTTGAGCCCTTGGGAAAAATTGGATAGTACTGCTAGGAATCAGGCACTGAAGCAGCCCAAGGTCTCTGCTTTACACACCCAGGCAGCCCTGGGCAACCACACTTAACCATCCCAATGGCTGATATTCATCTCTTACCTTTAACCAAAAGGCACCCAGCTATGCCTAGGTGGGACTGCCCTTAGGGAAGAAAAGCAGTCAAAGAGGAGACTTAAAAGCTTGTTGGTCCTAAAACACCCAGCCCTCCCTGTCTCCACTTGGTTCCCGGGTATGCACAGGGGGGATTTTACTTCCAGACATCTCGGTAACAGGAGAACTCTATATATAGCTTGTTTTTACTTTGTGTCTTCCCTTCATTTACACAGGAAGGTGGCTGAGATAGGTTTTACAGATCCCACTACATTATAGTTCCTGATGATACTTAGGGGCAGGTCCCAGGGCTGAAATCTGCAGCCCACAAACAAGAGAGGATGACAAGGTCCTCTGGCATGAGCCAGAACATCCTGCCAGATGCGTGCTCATCTCTTGCAGTGGTGGCACCAGGTGACGGATGTCATCTGGCCCTCAGCAAGGCCATCGCAGCCCATGTGCTTTCCCTGGCTTCCCAGCCACCCGGGCTTAACCTGCCCCAGTTCCACCACAGCGCTCAAGCCCACATGTGTGATGCCTCCTTTGTCAGTTATTGAAATAAGTTTCACACACCGTTGTGATTTCAGATCAAGATTTAAGGAGCCCTGTTTAATTATGCACAATGAAGTACAGCAGAAGCCTACTTCTCCTTCCTGGGAGGCCTTGGTGTGATTTTTCAGCTGGCAGTGGAGGGAGATGCAGCTTGATTTTCTAATGCTCTCCTACCCACTCCCCAAAATGCTCAATTCTTTTCCAGAGTAGAAAGATGCTTACATCCACACACTTTCCAAAAACCTCTCCCCCAGGAATCTGAGATAAGGGGGAATCTACACCTCCTCTACTCCCACTTCTCATCTCTTTCACCAGAGAGGTGTCAACTCCTACCTCCACCAGCTCATGTGTGTTGTATTTTCACACACACTAACTGGTGCTTTCTGCCTTGTTGTCCCTCATGCTGAAGAAGGCTTCCCATAAACATCTGAAAAATTGCTTTCTCCTCCTCCTCCTCTAAATCCCTACCACAGCACACCTGAGGACTGCAAAGAACTCCATAAACCATCGGCAGCTGCTGTGCAGAGGATATCACCCATCATGCTGACCAGTAAGGATGCATCAGTCTGCTTTTGCCCTCTCCGTATACACCTTCTCTAAGCACTGACTATTATTCACGGGCCGTACAGTGCAGCTAGCACAGAATACTGGGTTAGTGGGTCCCAGTATGCCCATTTGCATGTTCTGTTAAGTGGGACTGTAATAAATGGCAAGCAACGCTGAGAAGCCTGGTTATTAATAATTCCCTACACCCATCTGCTCCCTTCTGTGGTGTTCTGCTGCTCGATGCTGAATAGACGGAAGAAGGCTGAGCTTGCCTAAAGCTACAACAGCAGGTTTTGGTGGCCGAGGGGCCAGCCTCAACCAGCTGCCATGCAAAAAAAAGGAGCCATCAGCCTGAGGAGCAAGCCCACGGTGCAGCAGCAGCGCTTGTCCTTGGGCTTTAGCCCCTGGCCGCCTGGTTGAGCAGCGTGGGTCACAGCACCCACGTTTCCTGTGCCAGGCTGCATGCCAGCTCCAGCCTTCACAGCACCACCACAGAGCCCCTGGGGCTCTCTCAGCATGGGTGATAACAAACTTGCAGTGCTGGCTGGGAATTGCTAGGGAGCCAGCAAGTGCTGGTGGTGCTTTATTATTACTGTTATTTATCATTATTTGCATTGCAGTTGTGCCCTGGAGCCTCTGTTAGGGTTAGGATGCAGATGGTCAGGTCCAGAAAACATTCAAAATTTGCAGCTGGGTACAAGGCGTGTGCTTAGCCTCCCGTGAAAGGGCACTGCTGTGCACACTGAGGAGCCTCTAGCCCCATGTGCCTTAGTCTCTCCTGCTGCCTTAACATTCCCTCTTCTGAACGTGGCATTCTCCTTGGATTCACCAGCCCTAGGAAAGGCTTTGAGGCTGAGCAGGAATGCTTTTATTTCTGATTAGCAGAGGATCCTGGCCATCCCTCAGCACCCCCTGGATCAAAAAGCAGTCCAGAAACTGAGGAGACATGGTGTAAAACCCACCAGGATCCCCAAATCTGAAGAAGGGTTGCACTCAATGGGTTCACAGCATCTCTCTCACCTGGCACCACTGCAGCAGAGGGGTGGTGGTCATAGCTGGTGGGGAGTAGCTCTTCTCCTGCAGGTCAGCCCATGGGCTCCTGGCCAAACAGCCTGGCTCTCAGCGTGGCCGCTGGGAAGGAGAACAGCCTGGACAAAGCACGATCTGCCTTGGCTGCTGCCCGTCTCTCAGGCCTCCCTGTGGGTTGTGTGGACAAAACCCATGCCAGAGGAGCTCTGCAATTTCTCTCATTCCCACAAAGCAAACACCCCACAGACCCAGGAGTTCCTGAGGCATAATGTGGCAGATATCTAATGGCACATAGTAGTGCCAGGCAACAACTTAAGAAATGCAGCAATGATTGCCCTGTTACATTAGGGCCACTTTTTGCTATTTATTCAGCCCCATTACCATTTGTCAGAGCAAATGGAAACTGGTCACTGTCCCAAGGAATTCAGACTCTTTCAAGCAGGCACTGCCATAAAAATTCAGTGTGGGATGTAGGGATGAGCTGAAATTGCAGCTGAGGGGGGTGAGGGGATCTGGTGCAGCATTAATGTCATGACACACATTAAATTTGACTAGGACATCAGGCCAAACACTACTGTGCTTCGAACATCTACGAGATCATCTCTGCTGACCAGTTCTCATTTGCGTTGTCATTTCTTCACCTGTACACCAGTACAGCCTCTGTTAAGTCAGCACCACCACTCTTCATGGTGGACTAGACCTCAGCTGGGTGCAGAGCAGAAGAAGCCTGTGGCCCCCGTGGGACCGCCACAGCAAACATGCAGGTCAACATCTGCCTCCCGCCCCATCACTGGGCCTTGCCAATCCTTGTGAGCTACTAAAAATTTGTGCCCTCCAACACATGGCACCTGGTCTGTGTGCTCTTGGATAAAGGAGCATTTAAAATGCTCGGTGCTGAAGTCTAGTCAAGGAAAAAAGCTTCCCTGCTAAGACTCACTCCGCGGTAAGTTTATTAGCAGTGGGACTTCCTTGATAACATAGGTGGGAGAGGGCAACTTGCCGGTACGTGTGGGGAGACAGGTTTCCACCGCTTGATCAGCTGGCAAATCTCAGCGGGGACCATGCCTCCAGCCTTCAGCAAGCCTGGCTCAGCAAGGAGTAAGTGAATCTTGCTGTATTTAAAAAGACGGTCTCAAGGGTTCCCTTTTAATCTCATCTCTGTTTGCAATTCCCCCTTCTGAGCCTATGAGCAACGTTTCTTTCCCCTTCAAGTGCTACTCTGCTCTGTTCAATTTTCTCTTCATCCCTCCCTGCCCTCTCCTTCCCTCTGCTGTCCCCATCCCCATGTTTCTTTAATGGAGCTTGAAATTATAATACAGTGATTCAGCTTCCTTTCATGTCTGCCAAGAGTCAGCGGTGCTGCCCTGGAAATAGGACTTGCTGGTTTTCCCAGTGCTGCCTTTGCTCGCTCAGGCAGCGAGACTGGGGACCTTCCTCCTGCCACAGGTCACAAAGCGAGGAGCTACCCCAGGTGCTGCTGGGCTTGGGCTGAACACCACGAGGAAAAGCCTTTTTGCCTTCCCAAAGCTTCATGCACTGCTGTGCTGGGGCTGTGACTCAGCCAAAGCTGATGCCCAGACCTGCCTCCCATAAAGCTCTCTGGACCCCATCAGGGACACTCTCAGAGATGTGCCTTCTGAAGGTATAATGACTGGAGGTTACACGCAGGCTACAGCCCACATTTCATTCCTTGTGGCACAGCAGTGGAGCTGGCAGGTCATGAGAAAGTGTCCTTCTGGTCCTCCCGATGCCTGTGGCTGCCCGCTGACACCTCTCACTGTCTGCCCTGGTTGGTCCTCATTCTTTTGGCTTTCATGGCACTAGACATACAGCCCCATGTTTCCACTTCTCACTGCTCCTCCCTGCTGTACAGACCTACCATGCCCCTTCCTCTGCTCCATGTACGCTGTTATCCCCATCTTGCCTTAATCCCCAGTGCACCACTATCCCTCCCCAGGGACACAGCACACTCTGTGGAAGAAACATCTGCCAAACGCCCTCTCTGCCATCAGCCTAAACTCACTCTTTTCTTTCCTTCCAAGAAATGTTCCTCCTCCTTAACAGAAAATTTCTTGTGCCACCAGCTCCTTGCTTCTTCTCATTCACCAGCCTCCAGGTTTTGCAGCGCTGGAGACACAGCACTGACACTCCTCTGGAAGGAAGAATGTACAGCCCAGCCTGTCAGGAATTTCTCCTTGTCTTCATCCTTTCTGGATGAGCATACCATGGCCTTGGCTTCATGTTGTCACTTTCTGGTGACCTCCTGCTGGCCCCTGCCTGTACTCGGGCTGGATGCCCGTGGCACACTGACTGGTGGCATCACCATGCTCAGGTGTGTTGCCCTGCAGCCCAGCACCTCTGTTTTCCCCCTGGGAGGGATGTCAATCATCAGCAGCAATGACTTCTGCCTAACTCCCTTTCCTTTCAGCAACAGGGATGCCTGTCAGCAGGCAGTTGTTAGCTTTCCCTCCATGCAGTGAGCAGGAACAAAGAGGCACTGTATGGATGTGTGTGTACATGGGGTCACCATTACCGTGAGGACTTCCAGAGACAAGCAGCATGCATTTTTATGGCTGGAGCCTGGAAGCTGGGCTGTCTGCTAGAAAACAGACACAAGTCCCCGTGGGCCAGCTGCAGACAGGGAGCTGGCCTCTGCTGAGCCATGAGTTACGTGTGTACGTGCAGCAGCAGGAATGCACGGAGCGAGCATGTATGTGCTGAGCAGGAAATGTCATCCAGCAGCCATCGGCAAGGCTGGGACCATGCTGGGAGTAGCAAGCACGTCTGTGGGCATGGTGCTGTTACCCATGGCCAAGAATGCTGCACATGTACACGTGCTTGGAGCAGCCGGGACATGTCTCCTGGCCTTTCAGGTTAATTGATTTAGGAAGTAGTTAGACTTTTCCTCCATTAGTGAGGCAAGCATTCCTCCTGAGAGCTTGCCCAGGGACACTTTCCAGTAACTGTTCAGATAGCTCATGCATCATTTATTGTTAGAGATGCTACGTCAATAAGGAGACGTCGTATAATAAACAGGAGTTACATGAAGGGAAGGGAAAACAAAATGCTTAATTCAATTCATAAAAGTGAAATCCTGTCTATAAAAGGTAGAAAGCTGGACCTGTAGACAGAACTGGCTGTTTTTAAGGAGCATCAGTAATCCATCCCATCTATCATCCCTTAAAAAGTCCTTTATACCAGTAGCTCAGCCAAGGCAAGATTTTTGCTATCAGCAACGTACAGGAACAGGAGCAGTATCACTTTGGATAGACTCAGAGCCCCATAGCATCCCTTGACATCCCCATGTGCCAGAAAACATCGGAGCTGTGTCACATAGGCACACCAGCTGGCAAAGGCAGAGAGAGCAAGAGCCAGCTGTGCCCACACGTAGGGAGAAACCACTGCTGCTGGAGAGTGATCATTTGGGATATACAGAGAATCTATGGTTCTGTATTCAGATCCAGGCTCTCTCAGCAGCAAACTACTCCTGGTACCCTTTATTTGCCCTGAAAATGCATTTGCTATGCACACTCAGGATTTCTAGGCATACAGCATCTCTATCAGAAGTCCGTGTTGTGGCTGGGATCAGGCTGCCTCAATCCAACATACAGTTACAGAACATGCTCCCAGGACATACCTGAGCCACGGCAAGGAAATCCCAGCAGAAATGTCTGTAGTCTTAGCCTGCGTGCCTCTCCGGTTCTGCTATCCTACAGGACACAGGAAGCAAGGACCACAGCAGTTGCCCAAAATCCAGAGATGAAGGTTGATGGCTATGACACAATTGAAAGAAAAGGGCTAAATTATCCAAAAAGTACCTCTTGTTCCCTCCTTCAGCCTCATGCAGAACCCTTCTTTAGGAAGGGACGCAAAAGAAAACAAGAGGGGGAAAACATACTTGTTTACTGGCTGTAATCCTAAGACCCAGCAGCTCAAAGTCTCACTTCAGATGATTTTAATCGCAGGTAGAGCTGTTTAATGGAAAGTGTCAAATGGTTGCTGGTTGCGGAGACCAGGTTTGCATATGGTAGGTGCTCTGCTTTGACTTACTTTCCTTGTTGCAATGCACAAATTGCTTCACATGAAAGCATCAGCTTTAGCAATCTTGGCATAATCCATTGGCGGAGTCACTGTGGGGGAAATGGGAGCCCTTTTCTCTCAGAAAACTAGCAGGGCCAGGGACCAAAGAGCCTCTTTTGCTCTGGGAGCTGCTGCTTTCTTGTGCAGCTCAGCTAGCCTGCAAAACAGAAGGAAACTCCCCTGCCACTTATTTTCTTACCCTGCTTCCTTGCAGCTGCTAAGAAGACAGCCCTGCTCCTGCAGGCCTGGGGACATCTGCAGAGCAGTGTCAGGAAGGAATTAATTATGGCGACAGTAATTGTCACCACCATATGGTGGTCAGACTTGCTCTGGAAGGGACAACACCTCTGCTTTCTCACCTGTCTTTCGCCCCAGAAGGAGCTTCATTTCTGGACAGTTCATGGCAGGGTGACAATAAGTGCAGAGCCTGTCCTTACATTCAACACCAGGCTGCTGCTTGCTGGCCTGCTGGGTGCTAAAATTTCTCAAGACCCTGCTCAGGAGGAGAGTGAGATCACAGGGAGAACAGCAGCTCATTCCTCCTTACAGTCCTCGCTGAGGAGGAGTTTGCCTTATCTTTGTGCTTTCTGCCTTCCTCTTCCTTTGCCCTCCACTGTCATAGCAGCAATCTCTCCTGCTCTCCTCTCCCAAGAGAAGGTTGGGGAGCCTGTGTGGCCCAAATCTCATCTTCTCAGCAAACCTCCAAGAAACCTTTGCTCTGGCGAGGGATGTTCTCCCAGGTCTGTTGCATTCCTCAGTGGGCTCTTATAACCTGCAGCTCAGGGGCTTCCTAAACAAGAAAACACATTTTTCTTGTATTTAATAGCCCCAGGAGTTGTCTTCCTTGGGTTTGTCCAAATGCTTTTCAAGCCATGCAAACCAAAACCCAGCGGGTACTGTGGCAAGGAGTTCCCCACATTAACAACACCTCATATGAGGAATTGCTCTGTGTTGTTTTGAAAGTTGATCAGGCTAGCTTCAGCTGATGCCCCTTTGTTCCTCTAGGCCAGAGAAGGGATGCTCCCTGCTTGTGCTCTCTGTACCACTTCCAATTGCACAGGCCTCCACCACAGAATATTAAAAAATATCAAAAACTATTCAGCAAATCCCCAGCTGAAGAACTCAGCGCTCCTCAGGCAGGCTGCATTGATTTCTGCCAGCTGGGGTCCCAGCCTGCTATCCTTACTAAAAACACCAGATGACCTCCAAAGGCTAGGTGAGCTTTGTGAAAACACTTTGTGTAGCGAAGGTCATCGTGTGTCTCAGGCATTTTCTATTCCTGCAACACATACACTACTGCAGATTTCAGCTCAAAAAAAAAAAAAAAAAAAAAAAACACACACACACACAAAAACACAAGACAAAGCAGGCACGAATCCACTGACCAGCAGTGTGTAGCAAAGAAATTTGTTCTGTGGCATTCAAGGGGTGTTTTGAATGAGGTGATCAGGGCAGCTCAGGCTTAACACAGCTTTACATCATTAACAGTTAATGTGGAGCCAGAAGAGTGGAGTAAGCTGTACTTACTGCTAGTCATATCGTCTGCAGTGGCCAAGGAGAAAATAATCACTCCAGGCAAGTGGAGATTAAAGTGAGGTGACAGTGTCTGGGTGCTCATTTTCCTAAAAGTTGTAGATTTACTTGTCAGTGCTCATAGCCTGTTTATTCACTAGTACTCACAAGAGGAAGGATAATCATTTTCTGTCACCAACCAGCTTATAGCAAGCCATCTCACATCCCTTGTGTCAGCCTGGGTGACTCTGGGCACATGAAGCATTGGGCACACAACAGGACAGGACTGTCCTTCCACTTCAGAGGTGGCACCAGCAAGTCTGGGACACGGAGGATCACTTCCCACCAGAGGCATGATGCCCCATTCTTTCTGCAACCAAAGCAAAACAAGAATGAGCCACTACAGAGGCACAAAGCAAGGAGGAGGCAGTGTTGCAGCTCCCTCCCCATGCCCTAAGCATGCTGGATGTGCAGCCACAAGCCCCTCATCACGGAGACCCTCACCCAGAGCAGCTCAGGGGGGTGTTTATAAGAAAAGGTCTCTCCATGAGCCTCTCCTGAAGCACTGCTGCTAATGCAAACCTGCACCTAGGTGAGGCGATTGGGACCAGAAGCATGACGGTAGGAATACCAGATGCTGCATTAGCGATGCTGCAGCTTGCCTTTGTTCTCCAGGGTGAAATCGCGAGGCCAGATTCTGCCCTCGTCATGCCCCAGTCCTACAGCAGAGAAAACTCAAGCCCCTGTGGCTGCTGTCTTGTGTGAGATAAACAAACCAAGGGCTGCTGCCCCTGACACTGGCTGCTTTGCCATGCGGATACCTGTACTGCTGGAGAGCAGGTGCCCCCCTGGGTGCCAGGCTGGAGGCAATTTACAGTGCTGGCAACAGATGGGGGGTCCCTAACCCACAGGTGAAACCTGACATGCTTTTTGATTCAAACCTGAGCGTGGCAGGTTTTTGCGCTAATAGATGACAGCCACACACTTGAACAACTGCCACCCCTCTTCTCACAGCAGTCCCTACTGAGGACACAAAAATGAAACCCAAAGAGCCCACAGCCTGCTGACAGTTAGTGCCTCTGCTCCTCCCAAACCACCAGGGGACCTGACCTCCATGGGGACTGGCTGCACGCTGTCTTACTGTCTGTGGTCAAGAAATATTTGTGCCAGAAGACACATTTGGAAGGGGAAACTGCCCTTCTGCTGCATCTGCCAGAAAACTACACGAATCTGTATACATATATATATATATATATATATATATAAAATATATAATGATTATATGGTATATGGTATAATTCACACTGACATAATTTTAATTTCAAACACGTGGCACTGCCTCAAAATACCTTACAGGTGAGATATCCAGCAGTAGGACACTGCTTTGTGTCCACACTTTTGTGATGGTTGTTGGCTCTCCAGCTCTCCGGTAGGTGATCTGGAGATATAACACACCATTGGGCCACACAGTGCTGCTATGCCATTCACATTCAATGCAGTTCCTTTCTCTGAGAAGATTTGTACTGGAGCCCCTTACCCCTTCGTCAATGTCAGCGGTGAAACTGAAGCACTGACACTACCTCTTTCAGCTTTTATCCCTTAAGGAAAACCTGAACGGACACTAGTTCTGGTATCAGAGCACCATTTGTGGTTTAGCTCAGGCAGCTTGTGACTTGGTTTTCATGAAAATGAAAGAACCCAAACTCAGTCACTGGCACCCTGGGATACAAGAGCTCAAGGAGGAAGGTGTGTTACAGCAAAAGCAGCCCTATCTGAGCTGCTGCTCCTCAGTAACTTACCTCTCGTAGCCCACCCGCTTCCCTCTGTTCTCCTACACCTTGTTCACTGCTAGGGTCCTCTGTACTGCTGCATGTGCGAGCCTTTGTTGCTCTGACAGACCTCCTGATGGCCACCGCTGCTCAGAAGAGCCTGTTCCTCCGAGCATCCTGAAACTTAACCATCCAAGAACATTATTCTCACGTGGGTCTCTCCTTGAGGTACCTCAAGGGAGGCTGTAGCGAGGTGGGGGTTGGTTTGTTCTCCCACGTGCCTGGTGACAGGACGAGGGGGAATGGGCTTAAGTTGCGCCAGGGGAGTTTTAGGTTGGATGTTAGGAAGAACTTCTTTACTGAAAGGGTTGTGAGGCATTGGAACAGGCTGCCCAGGGAAGTGGTGGAGTCACCATCCCTGGAAGTCTTCAAAAGACGTTTAGATGTAGAGCTTAGGGATATGGTTTAGTGGGGACTGCTAGCGTTAGGTCAGAGGTTGGACTCGATGATCCTGAGGTCTCTTCCAACCTAGAAATTCTGTGATTCCCTTTCTAGGGACTTGATCCTATCAGGGACACAGTGGATGCCACAGGTACTGGGAAAGCCACAGTGCTCCACCCCACCTCCACCTGTTTCTACCTTTGGGTCCCGCATGTGTTCCCTATCAGGCACTGGCACCATGACAGAAAGCTCCTGCTGTTACTGCCCCTACCGTTTCACATCGCCCCCCATGAGGGTGCTTCACATCCTGCGCTGGCTGTCAGGGTGCCAGCGGACACTTGCTGCATGTCCTTCCTGCTGGGACACGGCCACGAAGGCACGCAGGCAGAAAGGCAGAGAGAGGCATTTAGAGAGCTGGAGCGGCACCAAGGGAGCGAGGAATAGCAGGCGAGGAGAGCTCTTCAAAGAGGAACATCAAAGCGTCGGAGACGGGGAGCGAGCTGCGAATGACAGATCTGGTTTAAAGAGCCATCTATCTCCCAGCTCCTGCTATGTAAATTACCGCTGCTTGCTGGCTGCTGCCAATGCAGAGGTAATTGCTAATATTTTTGGGAAGCATCTCCTCCAGGCCAAGGCACCAGATCTTCTGCCCACCTCCCACAGCAGTGTCAGTGGCAGAGATGTCCCCTGCCACACGAGCGCTGTACTGCTCCTCCTCGGGATGGGGCAACTGCACTGATAAGGGCGAGGGGCTGGCAACCTCCTCCTGCACAGCTCAGCCTCTTTGGTTGTCCCCTGCTCCATCTGCCCTCCCCATCCTCCAAGTTTCTCCACAGGCTTCTCACCACGCTGTTATCTTTGATCCTCCCAGCCCATCTGCCTGCCTTATTCCACCCTCTCCTTCCCAGCCTCCTCCATGCAGCTCCTCCCCTTCCCTTTCCTTCTCATCCTCCTCTTATCGGGGCTCCCTCACACACCTTTCCACCTATCTGGCTGAGCACAAGTCTGCAATGAAGTCATTTTCCCACACAGCCACTTTTCCCCTGGTGGGGGAAACAGATGCTGGCCGAGACCGGAGGTTGAAATGGAGAGGCTGAGAAAATCTTCCTTGCTTTCTCACCAGGTTTACAGCACTTGGATCTTGAGCCCCTGGGACCCTGCTAAAAGAGGAAGAACACAGCACCCAGCCCAGGACCAAGGAGGTAGCTACTGCATTTTGGAGTCTTCCAACCTGCCTGTTCCCCAAAAGCAGAGCTTCTTTCTTTCAGAGGAGAGCTGGGCATTTTGCTAATGTCACTGCTTTGGGTGAATCAAGCCAGCACCGTTCCCCAGAGACCTCCCCTTTCCCTTGTGAGAAGACAATTCCAGAGCCAGCCAGGAACCCCCTCAACGAATCCTTCCTTTCCTCCCAGCAACCCACTTTCCCTCTCTCAGCTCCATTTCCTTTACTGAAAGCTGGATACTTTCTCCCAGCCTCAGAACATGACATGTGCCTGCAGTCCCTTGACCCCTACATCTCAAGTGCCACCACACTCAGCATGAACCCTTCTCCTGACCCCTTCTCCCCTTGTTCCCCCTCACTGTTTCCCATTCTGGGGAGGAACAAACACAGCTATGGATTAGAGGAGAAAACCAAATGTATTTCTGGGGAGGGATGGCAGGTGGGAGACAGAAGGTCACTTGTCTGTGAGAGTCTTCACCCAGGTATATGGCTTACCCCAACCCCCATGGAAAGCATGAGTGTGCACACACCATCTTCCCAAGGGTTAAGATACAACACAATTTCCTTCCTAGCTTCATCTGTCTCAGTGGAGGAAATGAGGTCCCAAAATTCACCTTATGGGCTGAATATGAGCATGAGAAATTTCAGCCCAAAGGGTCAATTTTCCAGAAATATCTAAGTACCCAGGAACCGGGGCTTGAAATGAAAGTGTCTCTTGAGCCATCCCTTTCCTTCACCACTCTGGTGTGATAATAAGGTGCTTTTTATGTAAGTGACCTATTTTCCAGGGAAGCCAGTTCTCTGAGTGGGGAATTGGAAAATGACTGGTGCAGCGGTTTCTTACTTTAATATGTTTTCATTCTCCGCGAGCAACAAGCAGCTACTGTACCCAGAGGACTGAGGAGCTGTCTGCTCTCATCAGGGATGCTCCCTGGTGTCCAGCTCAGCCAGGACGCCGGAGGAGAGCCTACTGCATGTGCTGTGCATGGGGGCTCATAGGAGGAGCCTTCCCCTTGTACTCACGGGCAGAAAAGTAAAATGTGGGGGAAAAGGGGGCTGTGAAAGGGAGGGAGGTATGGACACCCCTGTAAGACCCTGAGCACCAGTGGCTGGAAAGACAGTGCCCACCTGGGGACAGGTTGGTGTGCTTCAAATTTGGGGTCAGCCCAGAGCATGGCTTTAAGGGATTGCTTTCTCAGCTCAAGGAAAGTGACTCAAACCTCAGGAATCAAAACCTGCTCACAGCCCTCATCCCCCAGCAGTCCTGTGTGAAGCTAGGGCCACGGCACAGCAGAAACCAGCCCTCCCCTATCCCATCTCCCAGCCAAGCTGTGCAGTTACCTGTGAACCAGCTGGAAGGCCCAACAGGGTAATGCTCATGGGGAAGATAAAGCCAAGCTTCCTAGACACAAGGTGTTGGGTCCATCCCACAGCTGCTGGCAAGGAAAGGAAATGCACAGAGGAGGGAACACCACCAGGTTTTGGGGTACAATGTTCTGCTGAGACCAGGCGTGGCTCTCCTTTGCTGGCTGGCTGGTGCAAGCCCTGCAGGTCCGTGTCCATGTCCTGCAGCCTGGCAGAGAACAGCAGGAGGAACAGCACCTGCAGTGGGGCAGGGGGACAGGACTTGACCTCATCCAGCAGTGAAACAGCCACAGGGCAGCCCCGCAGCACAGAGGAGCTCCCTTGGTATTCAGGCATGCAGCGGCACACTGCTTACACCCTACTCATGTTTGAAGGGTTCCTCCTCTGCTAAAAAACTCACATTTTTAAAAATTAAAAGCTGTGATTGTGGCAAGAGAGATGTATTCACCAGGGACCAGTTTCAGCTCACCACGCTGCTGTGAATCAGTAGACCCCTTTGCCCCAAGGCATCAAGAGAGATTAAAAACCATTAGTACACTAGAAAGACAACAGCAGTTTAATCAAAACATCTTGGGAGCAGCTTATGAATACTGTTAGCAGGCAATATTTTCTTGCACGTTTGTCTCTCATTAAGAAGGGCCTATCTTAAGCGGCTTCCTTTCGAGTTTTTGCTCTCTCAGACCTGAATTTGGTCCGAGTGCTGGGCTGGCCAGCTGCTCACCCCCTCCTGCATCCACCGCTGCAGCTCCATTCCTGACTGTTCGCCAGGACGCTGATTGCAGCCTCTTTGGTTTACTGCTTTCCTTTCCCTGGTATTTGCAATTCTAAACAAGCTGAATATTTATTACCAGCTCCTCATTTTACACCAAGGACTGAGCCCTGCCCAGCACGCACATCCAGACATGCTTCTGGGGTAAAGGGGCACCCTCCTCCCCCCTGCCTCAGTCCCACAGGCACCCTTGGGGACCACAGGGGCCAGTGATGCTCCCACTGGATGTGCAGTGGGGAAAAGGCATTGCTCCAAAAGAGACAGCATTACCCAGGGGGCTGACGGAGGCTATTGCTGGAGAGAAAGGCGCTTTGTTTCCAGCAGGCTGTGCTAGGAGCTCTGCCTTTGCTTGCCAGCCAAACCCATCCTGCTGGCTGAGCTGATACCACCTGGCAGCACCGTGCACGGGCTGGCAAATCCAAGCTGGGATGATCTGAGAAGGAAAGAGGAGGCTGACGGGACCAGGGAAGTCTTCCCAAGGGAAGAAAGCTTGGAAACACTAACCACTGGGCTGTTGCCCCTGTTGTCCGCTGCACGTGACTGCCAAAAACAGCCCCGCTCTTTGGTGCAGTAATGCATGGAGAAGACTGGGCAGCCAAAAAGGAAGGTGCCGCCGAGCAGCATCCAGCAGGGTGCTCACCCTCACACTGAGCAGTCACTGGTGGGAGCCCATCAGCTGCATTTGCTCTCCCCCTCCCCAACAACAAATGGATGACCAAGCTTCCTCCTAAATCTCCAAAGGAAATGAAATAGCATTCGGGGTGAAGTTGATGAAAATGGACCAGCATGTTCCCCTCTTCCATCATTTTTCTGACAAAATTGCTGCTATTTTCACAACACTAGGCTAATATACACCATCTAGCATTCATTCAATCTTTTTTTTAAATAACCCAATCGTGGAGAAGCTTCCATCAGTTCCCCAACATGCTGTTTTACAGCCCAGGTCTCACCATGAGAAAACTCTCCCAGTCTTCAGCCTGCGTTTTATTACGCTTTATTTCATTGCTCTAGTTAGTCCACTCGCCAGACCTCCGGCATGCCGTCAGGGGGCTGTGCAGTTACAGTGCCTTGACATGCCACTGCGTGCCTCCTGTGAAATATAGGGCTGAAATTTAATCTACACGCCTGTAGCCTAAAGCTATTAAGGCCGGGCTGTCGATTTATAACAACACACTTCCCCTCCTTGTCGCCGGCCCAAGGATTTGGTGGCTGCACCTGCACTGCCATGACCCCGGGACCAGCTCTGGGGCTCGCCCACACCTCCTGCTGCCCCGTGCTGGCTGGCTGGCTCTGAGATACACGCAGAGAGCTGAGGATGGAGGTTCCTCCACCTTTATAGCTGGATCCAAGCTGCGTGTCTCTGTCCTTCTTAGTCACAAGACCATGACAGGATGGAGAATTGTGTGATAGACACAGATGGTGTGCATTGGAGCACCCAGCAAATGGTGAACAGAGAGGGAAACCACTCCCCTGGCTCTGCTCTCAGAGGATGTGCTGTAGATACGAACGACAGAGTCTCCTGCCACATGCCAGGGCAACCTGCTCTGACCATCTGAGCCCCAAATGCCCTTTCCAGGACCTGGCATGCTTTATGGTGGGAGACACTGATCACTGCATAGGAAACCAGAGTTGTGATATTTGTCTTGTTATAACGCTCCAACCCCTTCATCAGATCCCAGTCTAGCAGAAGATGGGGCAAGCTCCCTTTGCACCGGGTTATGTTTTTCCCTCTCCCAAGGAGCCATGCAACAGGCAGAAATTCAGCCATCCTGAACTCCAGCATCCTGGGGCTGCGGGTGGGGTGCAGGTTACACCACGGCTCCAAAGGCAGAGCATGCCCCAGCCCTGCCTGTGGGTCCCAGGCCCATTCTGCGGCATAGCATGGGCTTTGTGGAGGAGCCCCAGCTGCTTACAAAACCACCAGTGGCTTCAGAGGCCTTGGTTAACTACCCACAGCACAAAGCATCCCATCGGTGAGAATTAAGGGCAGCGTGGGGGATTTCCAGCCTCGTGCAAGAACCCAGCCCCTCGGAGGCACTGCCTGTGATCCATGCGCTTGGCTGCAGCTCGGGTGCTGCTGGGGCAGCTCCACCCTGCAGACCTCTTCCCTTAATGAGCAAAGCCTTCTGCACATTTCATGGATTCGCCACATGTAAACAAGTAGGTCATTCCAGTAATCTCTTCAGCTGGGTATTAAAAGGCTTGTCCAAATTTAAGCTAGGGGTGTGTCAGCCTTATTACTCCCGAGGGCTCCTGCTGTGCCATGCAGAGGCCAGCACCAAAGCTGCTGAAGTTAACAGGAGCGTTTCCAGCAGCTGGTGAGTGGCGTGCATTGCCAGGCCAACACGCAAGAGAGCCCAGTGGTCCCAGTCTCAAACTGGGGACTGGGGAGCTGCCTCCCTCACTCCAGACTCATTTTCAGAGCCTGGAGCTATCTCGGTCCACAATGGGGACTCCCTGTTGAAAGTAGAAAAGAGAATTTTCTGAAAGAAGCATTGCCTGGTGCTTAGCTGCAAAGACCCTGATTTTATCGGTGAATACAGGTGTGTGCAGGGAGCGATGCAGAGCACACTGTCAGCAGGCTGCCCGCTGGAAAGCAGCACCCAGAGGGGCTGGCCCCAGGCCCCATGGTGCTCAGCAGACGGAGGGTGCTTGTTGCACGCAGCACAGTAATTGTGTCTCAGCCCAAACGAACTGCAGAATGGCTCCAGGATATAGTTATTATTATGGTTAACAGGAAGCCAACACCAGCCACGGCTCTGCAATGTGCTATTCCCTTGTTGCCTGATTGGATGCCATAACTCTCTTGCTCCTAACAGCGATTGCTTTCCGCGGCCTCCATCCATTTTCCCTGCAAGAAATACAGCTGCCTTGGATTTTGACTCCTTCCTCGTTGCACTGCTCTAGCTCACATTTCTCTCCCCCGTCCCACAGGCACCCACAGCTTCCAAAGCGTGAAGCCCAGGCCAAAAAACAAAAAGCAGTAAATTTTCGGCAGGCAAACATGCATCTGGGTGCTGTCACTCAACACAGGGGACACCACACCACCATGCGTATATGCCACTGGTCAAAACCCATTTATGAGTCAGTAATTGCTTATAGCCAAAGAACAAGCCCAGAACAATTTTTCCAACACAATTTCCTCGCTCTGGCATTTACGATGACACTTCTGTAAGACTGCCTGCTCTGCCCTTCTGGCCCAGCACCCGGGTCAGCACGAACACCTCCTTACTGAAGAAGGGAGCATGGTCCCAGGCATCTCAGTGACTTTCCAGAGGACACAGGATGGGGCAGTGCTGGAAACCCAGCCCTCACCTCCCCCAAACGCCAAGCCTGACTTGCTACTGTTGAATGCTCACTTTACAGCACAGCATTTCCCTTAACGAAAAGACGGTTAAAGATTTCAGAAATCAACACGAAGCGCATTTCATGCTTCGGCTGAGATTCTCCTCCAAGGTACGTACTGACCCCAGCTTCACCTTAAACAACATATACATTTCCATAAATGCTGCTATTCATCCCAGTGGTGCACAGAGCTGCTTGAAGGGGCTGGTTCGGCTCTGTTAAGGAGCAAGCCGGGGAAGTGGAGAGGTGCTTCAGCTGGCTACAGGCCCTGTAGTTCTAGGGGCACCTCTGTGGGTTTGGGTATTTGCTCCCAGGGCTCCTGACCATGACCAGAGGTCAGGTTAGTCCTGCTGTGCCCAGACCCAGCTCCCACCCTGTCTCGAGCATGGGTAGCAGCAAACCCAGGACAGTAACACCCCATCCTTCCCCCTGGGCAGCAGCCTGCTCTGTGTGTGTGTGCTCACCCACCTTTTGCAGCAGGCAGAGGCTCAGTGGTGCACAGGGAGGATGCTCCAGCAGGCCAGGCAGCACACTCTGCCCAGCTGTGATGTGTTAGCATAAGGCTTAATTAATTAATAAGAGCTCTAGGAACATAAGGTGATGGCTTTAAGGCCGTGGGGCTGATACTTTGACCACTAGCACCTGCAGCACAAGCTGCAGTGCTGCGGCAGGGAGGACGGGTGCTCCTGTTTAGATGGAAACGATACCAATGGGCACGACTAACGCAGGAGCAGGAATTGCGCTGGGCACCTCAACTTCGGGATCTGTCGTTATCTGCCCATTCTAGGCACAAATAGGACCAGAGATACCGTTTTGACAGCAGCGATGTGGTTGCTCGGAAAATGGGCCAGTGAAAATTGATTTCTGGGCTTGCTGCTAGGGAAAGAACAAAGAATAATTTCAGGTTGTCCAGAAATGCAGATTTTCCAGTTTTCTTGCTGACACCTACCATGGAAAGAATAAATATTGAGCACTGTCAAAAACATTGCTTTGGCACAAAAATTCAATGCCATTTACTTCATGTTCAGGGCTTGTATTTTGCTTTATGCTTTAAAAAAATGTATTTCACAATGGAACGTTATCTCAAAATGAAAAAGTGAAACGTTTTGTTTAGAAACTGTGGAAATAAAACATTTAGATTGAAAAAAAGGCTCCCCTCCATTCCTTAAGCCAGAACCATTCACTGAACTGAACGTGCATTTGCAAATGGATTCAGGTGCCCTGAAAATTGAGGTGCCTTCCCCTCCAGCTGATAGCAAGGGCAGAAATAGCCTATTCCTGAATTGGAGTGCATTTGTCCTTGAAGCTTTTTAACTCACCTGGAACCAGCAGCGTTCATCTTCACTGCAGCCAGCTGTGGGAATGACCAAGCTGTGAAACCACGGGGAGGTGAGGGTGGTGGGCAATGGAGGGGCATCACCCCACTGCTGCTGTTTGCCACGGGCAGGTGCAGCCCCTGCTTCTGCTCAGGTACCCTCAAACCTGTCCCATCACATCCCAGGATGTTAAAAAATTTGGGATTGCTGGACACCTCTTACATATTCCAAATATATGTTTGGTTTTTGTTTTGTTTTGTTTTGTTTTTGTTTTTTGTGAGGAGAGGCGTGCAGCCTGGCTGCAGTCCCTGTGCCCTGATATCCCTCCCTTCCCAGAGGGTGACAGCTCTCTCTATGGCTGTGGTCTTTACCACTTACCCAACATTTCTGCTGTTTATCCTACTTTTGCTCTTCCAATTAAGCTCCTTATTAAAGCAATTAATTCTCCAAACACAAAACTGCAGCGAGTGAAAATTGCTACCAACCAAAGGCTGTTTGGTGGAGTGTGGTAACAGGTCCCTGAGTGCTGCATCTTAATCCTGTTCCCTGTGGGTAAGCATCCTTGCAGGGAAGCCGACCCCTGCTGATGGAGTGGGGCTTAGCAGAGGATGAGGGCAAAGCACAGTGGCCTTCCACTTCCCTGGGGAGTATGCTACAGGAGCCTTGAAGCCAGCAAGCCAAAGGCAGCATGTGAGAGGCACTGAAACCGTGTGCTGAGACCTGTCCCACCTGTGGCCGGTCAGATCAGCTCGTCACAGGCTGGTGTCACTCTCCAGCTGGTGCAAGGACAGGCAGGTGCAAGATGCCAATCCTCTGGCAGACCTCTGTGCAGGGATGTTGGTGCAAGACGAGCCAGCTCATGGGCAGAGCCATCGTTACATTTCCAATGAGCCCCCGCTGTGCACCACGGACTGCTGGCAGAGGCAGGCAGCTCTCTCTTGAATCCCAAGGCCCCTTTCTCCCAGGAGAGGGGTGCAGGCATGCTTCATGGGGCTGTGCAGGGGAGCACAGCCCCTGCTGGTGCTGTACGTGACCTGCTAGGACAGCTCCACTGTTAGGGAGGTGTAGGCCAGCCGAGGGGCTGCCCAGCTGGATATGGCCATGCTGGGGGTGGTGGTGCCTCACCTGGGCTGGAGGATGAGCATGGTGCTCTCCCAGGGGCTGCAGCACCCCAGCACAGGAGGAGGACTGGAGCCATGCCTGGCTGTGGCGGTGACAACCCTGCAGAGGCACGCAGTCGTGGTGAGACTCTCACACACACACACACAAAAATAAATGCAATAACAGTAGAAAATACCATTGCAGTGACCCAGAAATCAAGGAACTGCTACTTTGGGAGGCAAGACAATAGCCAGGCACTCTTATTTCATCAGCCTCCAATGTCCCACAGCTCTAATTGACCTCAACAGAAAACACAGATGTGCTGCACTTCCAGGGAAAAGAAAAATCACGCCTCAGGGTTATCTCGGATATTCCCAAGCGAGTTAATAGCCAGAGAAATTTGGTTGTTCACATCTAGCCACAGGAGGTTTCTGTCTGTGAAGATGTGTCTATTGGATTGCTGGCTGATACCAAACGCACCTTCTTTGACGTTCATTTTTGGGTCAATGCACACCGATGTGCTCCAGGTCCCCTTTTATCCTGCACAAGCTCGAGAACCATTTCTGATGGTTCTCATGGAAAAGTGATCTTCACCCCTGTACCCTCCTGGGCAAACAGGCCCTGACAGATGTCCCAGGTGGCTTGCTGCTGCCCTATGAGCAGAAGGCCAGAAGCAGTGGGGCTGTGCTCTGGTGCCAAGGGGGCTGGAAGCGCTCGGGACCTCCCGTGCTTTGGGGCTGCACTGGTGCCTTGCCGGCTGTGCGGATGCTGCAGCTGTACCTCTTGGCTCCTGCTCCTCTCCCGATATCTCTTCCCATCGCCTGCGCCTCTCCCTCCTTGTTACGGAAGGGTTTTTGCAAGCCTTCCAGCTTTGAGCAATGCCAGCTGCATGTTGAGGCTGATTTTCTTTATATAGATGCTGTTTTTCTCTCTCAATTAGTGGTCTCTGGAAGCTCTCAGGCCAATTGTTCAAGAGCAGGCTGGTGAGGGGACAGGCGTGCTAAGTGTGTCAAGGGGAGCCTGTTTTTACCCCCTAGGAAGATAGGCAACAGTGAAGGGACTCAGGGGAAATCCCTAGGGACTGGGATGAAGTCAGAGGCATGCATGCACTTCCCAGCAGATAACCCACACATGGAGGTTATGTGTGTGGAGGCAGGACAAATTCCTCCCCAGTTTCAAGGAATTCAGAGGGTGAAATTGGTTGTGTGTGTAGCACCAAGAGGAATGAGCCGTGTTTCCAGACGCGGATTATGTCTTGTTTACAGATCCAGCCCTGGGAAGCAAGCGGCCTCCTCCTCGAAGAGCTGCTCTTTCCTCACATCTTCATTCATTAAGCAAGCTGTCGACAGAAGCCTGTAGTGCAGAGCTCAAACACAGCAGTGGGCTTGGGAGACCGCTTTATTTTTAGAAAGAAAAACCTCAAAACTACCATATTTCTCTGGAGAACCAGCTCCAGAACTGTTGCTAGTAAGAGCTGTCCTGAAACAGGCACCGTTTTTAATGACGGCGTTTAGCGGTGGCCCCAAGAGCCCAGCACTCTTGCAATTTTAGCAGGGGAGGGGAGTGATTTTGGGGGAAGGAGCCCAGGGCCCACGAAGGACGGTGGGACTGGCAGCCTAATGGAGCTTCTCTTGCCGTGCACGGCTTGGAGCAAGGTGCAGATGCTTTTGCTTACAGGCCCCGCCATTGCCCCTCTGGCTTTGCATAACATGCCAAGCTCTCAGGTTCCTAAGTGGGTTGCAGAGCGCAGTCCTTTTTGCTCAGTAACTCTCTCATTACAGGCCAATTTCCACTTATAAATTCATTTATAAGCCAGTCCATTTGCGCAGCCCGTCTCGCTGGAGGCACAGCTCTGCCTTGCTCTATCTCCATCTCCATCCTAAGCCGGAGCCCCTGCGCAAGGCCAGGCTGGGGAGTGCACAATCAGGGGCTCAGCAGCCCTCTGCAGAGTCCCCTGCACCCAGGAAGGGGCTCAACGCTGGCCTGGGGGGCTTGGGGTCACCTCCTTGCACCCCAGTACTCCCTGGGTGCCCTCCCACCGCCGCAGGGCACAGCCCCAAAGGGCGTGGGGCAGTGAGGCAGGCAGCGGGGCAGGAGTGACCAGCACCTTTGGGGAAGGAGAATTTGGAGAATGAGTGCGGGACCAGCCCGGCTTTATTCCCGGGAAGCCCCAGCAGATGGTGCCAGACGGCCAGGAACCCTCCGGGAGCCCGCAGCCGGCTCGAGCATCTCCTCTCTGCCCGCCCGGCCGGGGGGGGGAACACACACGGGAGATTTTGGGGGTCCCCTCCCCGCTTTTCCCAGCGGGAGCTCGGCCCCCAGCGCTTTGCGTTCAGCCTGGCCGACACCGCCTTGCTGCCAGCGCTCAACTTTCCGGCCTGAAGTTTGGGCCCCCAGCGAGCCCAGCGCTGGGAGGTTCCCTCCATCCTTTTTCTCCTGGCTGACTTTGCTCTGGGCGATTTATCTCGCTCCTTAGTGTAACATTTTCCTTTGCACCATTTCATCCTATTATTCCAGAATAAATCAGGACCATTTCCATGTCGAATGCCAGCAGAGGAGCACCGCAGGAGGGGAAGTTTTGATGCTGACGGCAGCTCAGCCAACGAGGAGACCTTCCCCTGAGCCTGCTGGCAAGGCCAACAATCCCCACATACCAACTATGGGGTCCCCATGCTCGTCACACACACACGGGTCCCCCACAGCAGGGGGGCTCTGCCAAACCTCCCCAAGCAGGAGGCAGATGCTGGCTGCTCATGGGATTTTCAAGCAGTACACTGATTAAAGAGAACCAATGCATGACCCATGGTGATACAGGCACGAGGCACTTCCCCACAATGCCAAAGGATTTGAACCATTTGTAGTCTGGGGAGCCTGGAGGGCTTCCCAGTGGAGGACACATGCCCTTGTGCAGGTGGGAATGGTGAGCAGACAGCAGGCTCCCACACCCCTGACCCCAAAGAGCAGGATGGGCATCCCCAGGGAGCCATGCCGCCAGGGCTGGAAATTGCTGACCCCAAAAGAGACATAAGGGCTCTGGTAATGATGCAGTCACGGCTAAACAAAAGTCAGCTTTTAGACTACAAGCCCGGAGAGCCCGCCCATTTCTTGCATACAGCCCAGCAGCTGAGATTACTCACAGGTTATTTTAAACCATGACTCCACTCTTCGAGGCATGCCACTGCAACCCAGTGCCGGGGTGAGCAGAGCCCCTCTGGAAAGCAGGGCTGGGACTCACCAGCAGAGCATGCGATGGGACCAGGGACCAGTCTGCAGCCATGGCCATGGCAGGGAGTCATGGGGCTGACACCTCCCACGGTCCTTTCCCCTTATCCTCCACACTGCCCATTGTTACGGAACCAAGGGTGCCAGAGGGCACATCCCATCCCTTCTAGGGTCCCACCAACTTCTCTCACCCCCATGCGCAGCGAGGGCCAGGTGCCCAGGACCTGCTGTCTGAAGTGCTTCCTCCAACAGCTTTTTTCAGCCAGATGCAGGAGTCAAGGCACAGCGGCTGCACTGCAGGGCTGGGTGAACAACTCTGTGTTCATGGCCTCTCTGGTTGAGCAAACTTTGTTTGTGTTCCCTACCAGGCTCCTCCTCTCCAAGGCTTCTCACATCCCTCAGACATCAAAGGATGCAGTTTGGGCTTTGGGAGCCTAACCCATATTCCTCAAAGAGCCAACATAACCACATCTAATTGCACACCTGCCTTCACAGTCAGGTAATTGCCCCAGGTGGAAGCCCCAAGGGCACATTCAAGGAGAGTGGTGAGACATATCCAGGGGAAACAAACCCAAAGGTGAGTGCATAAACTGGTGTAGGTCTGGCATGTACCCTTCAGCTTTAACTGGGTAACACAAGCCTAAGGCCTGGCCCACGAGAAGTCTTTGGACAAGGCTTTAAGAGAAGTGAAAGCTGCTGAAGAATGGGAAGTGTCACATGAACAACCTGTGTTAGTATGGTGTGGTTTCAGTTGCTTGCAGCTTGCTTGGAGGTTCCATATCACACCATGGGGCTGACACTGTGTGTAGTCTGATGTTCCTAGAGCAGGCGAAGGCAGCACTGAGCACCAGTACACACATAACAAATGCTGGAGACACTACCTGGATCTCCAGACGAGTTGCATGAGCCAGTTATGAGGCTCCGAGGTGGCTAGACTTCTACAACAGTGACAAGCAATAAAAAATTTCAATAGCTCATTGTTTTTTTCCACATACCTCAGTATTTTGAAGGGACAAAGGTCACTTCAAGATGATCCTTTCCTGAGTACTCTTCAAAAGTTTCTGTTCCTGCTTGATGAATACAGCCCCTCTCGCAAAGATGTCCTTGAGATGGAGGTAAACAGCAGCAACAGCAAACTTCTTTCCAGGCTGAAATTTAAACAAAGGTGTTTCAGATATATATTGGGGATGGAAGACAGGGAAGGCATACAGATACATACATATATATGAACAAAACTCCCCAAAATTTTAGCCATCTTTAAGGGCTGCAGCTCAAGCATGTGAAATCCTCTCCCCATTCTTGTAAGAGATCAAGAAGCAGCTCAAGAAACCCTCAAAAGCATTATGATTGCCTCAGAGGTAGAACCTCCATGGCAGGATGCTGGAAGGAGAAACCTAGCTCCAAGGGTGCGAAACTTCACAGCTCAGGCTAAAACACCAGGTCTCAGCTTGGCGGCACTAACAAAACCAATGACCTCTTCTGATGCTCACACACCAGAGAGGAAGAGGGACACTCTCATGTGTGCACAAGCTGTTAGCATGCAGGCCATGCTTGCAAAGATCAACTCCAGTAATCTGCTCAGGAAGAGATGAGCAAGAAATTTTTCAGCACAGCATTCCCAATTTATACCCCTAAGGACATGTACTCCCTTCCCTTGGAATAGGTCTGGATCCTGCAGCCACTGAGATCTGGGAAGCAAATGACCTGGGCACTTCTCCCTGAAGCAATGGAGGGCAGCCAGCCATAAATTGGGCTGGAAGAGAAAGAAAAGGTGACTTCACTTGGTGTTAAACCACTCACAATAGCATCTGCTTGTGGTCTCCTACAAGGAGACCTACAGCCTCAGCCCAAATTGAAGAACTTGAGAAACTCAGCAGAAAACCTGGGGCCAAAGCAGACACACTACACATATTTCACCTTGGCCACGTACAGCATAAGCCATAACCCGAGCATCCTCACTGAAGCCCAGGAGTCCTAAGAAACAGGAAGGGAGGACCACGCATTCAAGTGAAGATGTGATGCCAAAAGCGATGATACTGTGGAGGAGGTGGCAGGAATTGGGAGGAAAAAGCATTTTTCAGAGCCTTGACAGTGACACAGAGCACTCCCACCGCAAGAGGAATCCCTTTAGAAAGCACTTTCGCTGGGGATTTATGGGAGAACACGGCCATATATTTTACAGCACATTCTTATGGCCTCATCGGTCAATAATCTGCATTTAACTCAGTCCCTTCAGAGTGTGATGGGCCATAACGCTTGCAAAGCAGCTGCTACATGCTGAAATAATAATCAAGGAAGCAGAGAGCAGAGCTGATAATTGACTCTGTTAATGTGCAAGTCGGGACACTGAGTTATTGATCAGATGTGCTTTGGTGGTCCAGCAAGAGCCCAGTCCTTCATGCCTGGAAGTTATCAGCTGGACTGTTATCACTGTGGGGTCCTATTCCCTTTTGGATAATCACTGATTCTGTGTTTCTTTCAACCCTTCCTCTGGGGCTGGTCTAAAATAGACCCCTGAAACAGACCAACAAAGCAGCTTTTTCCCTTACACCAGCCCATCAGTCTCCTACACACCCTGGTCCTTCAATAGCAAGGACAGAAACCCGTGATGATGAGGAGACAACCGCTTTCACCCCTGGGTAGCTCTTCCTGGGACCATGTCATTCTCTTCCATGTCATTCCCACCAACCTGTTTTCCTTCTACTCCCAAGTGAATCCATTGCTTCCCTCTTCAGATATTCCACCTGCCTCTCCTCCTTGAGTTTCCTAAGCAGCATTGCAGCCTCTGCACTTTCCTGCCCATCCTCTGAGGTCCATAGCTGACCAAGGCTCTGCACAGACACCTCATGCCCTCGTGTGCCCACTGGCCATCAGCTCACCCCATGTCCTAGCAGACATTGGAGCCAGAGCAATAAGCTGCTTCCTGTGCTGTCAGCTGAATTGCTGCAGCCCACTCTTGAACATGCCCTCACAAAAAGCCTTCTGAAAAGCTAAATAAGTGTCGTCAGACGGTTCTTCTCTTTCAGCTAATTCACTGGTTTGTTCAAAGACTTGCAAGAGCTCAGTAAATGCGGTTTCCTTTCACAGAATCTCTGCAGGTTGCACCTCCGAGCAGTCTTAGCAGTGTAAGCTTCACGGCTGATTCTCCTAATTTGCTAGGTATTGCATTCATTTGCATGCACGTTGAACAGACCTGTAATTCTCCAGATCATCCCAAGAGCCTTCAAAGATGTGAGTATAATGTTCACCGTCTTTATCAAACACTGCTCTTTCTTCTCTCTCCCTGTCTCTCTCTCTCTCTCTCTTTTTTTTTTTTTTTTTAAAGGAGAGGAAGAATATTTATTTTGGAGAGACAGCGCTTCCATCCCAGTGACCTCTTGGCTGCATGCCATCTGGACCTGGCAGCTTACTGATACTTACACGATCTGCTTGTTCCAGCTCTTCAGTCTCTGATGCTATCTCATCTTTGTCCAGAAAGGAGGAAGGGCTGAGCAGGCGCTTCCAGAGAGACTTCTGTAGTGAAAATGGATGTGAAAGTATTATTCAGCCCTTTGAGAACGTCTTTAGTTTCCTTAATCACTCCTTTTTAAATGCAGGTGATTCAAACCATCCTCAAATATTTAAGCAGACTTCTCATTGTGGGTTACTTGGGAAATCAATGATTTATACTTTAGGTTTTTGCCCATTTAAACCCATTTTGATTTTCTAGGCCTGGGAAAAATGCTGTCCAGTAAAGGGCAAGAATTGCTGAGCCTGAGTTGTCCAAACACACGTGAGGGGTTTCAAGAGTCTTTAACAAATCAGTGGAGAAAGGTAAAAGAAGAGTTAGTGGCTGAAAGCTAGAGCCAGCTGAGTCCACTGGGAGATAAGACGTGCTTTAACCATGGGGACAGGTAGCCATTGTAGCTCACAGCAAGTGGAGAGCTGGAGGCTCTCCATCTTGATATCTTCATCATGGCAGCGTTACTCCGACCTGACACAAGATTTTGGGGTGAAAAGCTCTGGCCTGACTGAGGTCAACCAAGATGCCCTGGCAGTCTTCATAGCCCCAAGTCTCCCTCCGGGCCATTTATGCAAGCAGGGGTGCATGTGCAGCAGCGAAGCACAGACCACCAGCCCTCCCCAAAATGCTTCCAAGACGTGACTAAAGCTGCAGTGATGTGCTGCCGCTGTAGCTGATAGTGGGCAGGGGAAGCAGCGGCGCTGAGCGGTGTCAGGAAGTCACGTCAGCTGCAGGCCCAGACAGGCGCCTGTGGCCTGCCCGTGTGGAAGTGGTTAGCTGCAGCACGCGAGGCTGCAAAGGCTCCGGGTCCAGCCCTGGGGAGCAGCAGCCCTCAGCGGCACACGTCTGGGGCGGGAGGTGTTAAATGTTATCTGGGAGAGTGCAGGAGGCCTGTCTGGAGGCCACAACCACAGACATAACCTTTGTGCTTTGCGAAACGAGCAAGGAGACACCAGGCTGTGTGTAACAGCATGCCCATCCCAGCCCAGCTTCACTAAGCAGGTGCTTCTCCAGAGGCCCCTTTAGCCCACCAGGACGTGGCAGGATCCTGCTGGTAGCTATGTTAGGTTTGACTGCCAAGCCAAAATGCCATGGCGATTTCTTCCAGGTTTGCCATGGCCTGGTAATTTTTAACATTCTGGAGCAGCAAATCATGGGTGTGCTTTGGATTTCTTGTAGAAACCTGCAACCTTCCTGTCCAGCTCTGGGACAGCAACACCACAAGGCCCTTGCTTCCTCGGATCACTCCTAACTGCTGCGTGGGCCAGGACCGGTGCCAGTGCCACAGCTCTCCAAGCCACTCTTCTTCACCTCCTCCTGAACAGGACTCAAAAACAGACTCATCCCAACACAGAGGCTGATTTCAAAGGAAATGATGGGAGTCCAGCAGCCAACAGAGCTGAAACAGCAAAAGAGGCCAAACTTCAAGTGGAAGCCTGGCATTCCATCATACCTCTTTGTGGACAGGAGGAACAGGTTGAACTCCCCAAAATCTTGCTGCAGAAGCCACGTGTTGCTTCCTCCAGAAGGCAGGTGTCCAATGGGCTCAGGATGCTGAGGTTCAGCTCTGCAACCCAAACATGTGGAGGATGGGGGTTTTGAAAATAAAAGTGGCATTTTACAAAAATGGGCATAACCAATTTCCACACAAGCACCAAGAAAATACGTTCCAAATTCCCATGCCAGTTTGTGCGGAACTGACAGCTGCAGTAAATCCACAAGCAGGAGGTTCAGCGCAGGCGGCCTCCCCTGGTCCCAGCACTTCCCATGAGAAAGGAGAAGCTGCTCAGATGGGAGGGAGAGGGGCTGTGTTTCTTGGTGCCTTGGGGTTCTCCTCTTTCCTCAAAGGCTTCCTGAGCAATGTTGCAATGCCTTTGTCCACCCTCAGCATGTGAACAACCTCTACCACCTGTTCCCGGTCTCCTGGGGTAGATGGCTCTGCCAGCTGAGCCAAGTACCACCCCTTGACTAAACACCAGTCCTGCAGACACACCATCTGTCCGTCCCTGGGGCTCTCCTGACTTCATCTGCATGGACAGATTCAAGGAGACCAGCCCTGACTCCAGACCCCAGCCTCCATCCAGGTCCCAGCTCAGCTTCTGCTGCATTTCCCCTGCAGCAGTAGGTGATATAGTGAAATCCCCCCATCACGCAGGGACACTGGCTCCTGCCATCCCTCCCAGGGTCCCCTGCCTCTCACCAGGAGGGCCATGATGGCACCATCCCCAAACAGCACTTGCCTTTGGTGGGAGAAGTGCTGTCTCTGCTGGCAGGCTCCTCTCTGCTTCTTTTCTTCTGCGGGAAGATTTGTTCCCTTGTCCCCCATCTCCTCCTGAAAAACAGAGAATAAAAACAGAGATGTCTGCCACATGGTTGCCCTTAATCAGAAGGGTGCAGGGAGTTGGAGAGGCTGTAAACAGAAACCCAAAACATTTTGGACATCTCACCTGCATCCCCCTTCAGCTGGCAGGCTCACAGCCTGCTGGTGGATCTAGACTCCTCTGTGTCATTTATCCTAATCTGTCCCCTCGTGCTGCACAGCAATCGCCTTTCATCATGAGATCACACAGCTCCTACACCCACAACAGCGCACAAATCACCAGTCCCAGTCCTGTCTGAAATAAATCACAGCTAATCTACTTACTGTAGAGGAACAGGAAAAAAAATCACCTGCAGACCAAACACAGCCAGGGAAGTGCTTTAGAAAGAGTGCTGTAAAAGATTCCCAATGCGGAAAAATAGATTTCAGCCTTTGAGAGCTGGTGCTGGGAGTTACCCAAAGGTTTAGCTCCGTGTGTACACATCTCTACAGCCCACGCTGCCCTGCCTGCATTAGGAAATACCTCCTCATCTTATCAGCACAGAGAGCATATCTGCTCTGGGGTATCTAACCTCCATCACAGCAGCAGTGTCCAGATCTAGGATGCTGCTCTGGATCACGCTGTCCTTCATCCCATTCCATAACATGTGCCAAGGAGACACAGGTGGAAACATCTGGCCTACATCTGAACCAACTGCTTAGAAGGTGCAGAAGGGGTATTTGGTCCTATTCCAGTACTAAATACTGGAAGGTTCAGAGTGCCTTATTAGCCTGTTAAAAAAGCAAGTGCAACATAGAGAGAAATAAGTGTCCCCATTCCGCACCAAACATGCATTTGATTTCTTAGAGAACTGTCACATTCAACACCAGGTGTCCTGTGATCACGTGGTTGCAGTCCACTGTTTTCCTTCCCTAATAGGATTTTCCCAGCACTACTTACCTCGTCATCATTTCATTGCTGCTAAGCCAGGATTCCCAGGCAATCTGTCCCACTGCCTCAAAACAACTTTCTGTCTGTCGCTAACAGGTCTGCATTATCCATATGTCCTGCAGCCTCCACTGCTAACAACAGTCTTAATCCCCTTCCTTAATACCGGCTATCGAAGTAACACTCTTGGGCAGGAATAGATGTTAAATTCCAAATCGTTAGCAAAAACAGAACCAATTACAAAAAAAAATAGCTAAGAATGAGAGATCTCTCACTGGTTTAAAAATAGATTCCTACTCGTTCTCATGACTTCAGTTTGGCACGCCAACAGCAGGCTTTGCAGGCTCAGAAGAGAAACGTACCCAGCTGGGGGGCCAGCAGCCCACGTGGATGGGCTGATGGAGTTACACGCATGCCTGCAGCAGGGACAAAGGTGTGCCCAGTACCACATCTGGATTTGAGGGCATGGGATGCCTCCAGAGAACATGTAGGCAAGCCCATCACACCAGCAGGGAGTGGGCAGAGTTGGCTTCTGCCCTGGTTAGCTAGCACTGGTGGCATGAAGGAACACATCTCCCCTCTCTGCTCTGGCCCCAGGAGAGTCACTTTGATCCTGGAGGGGTCTGGAGAGATGGCCCTGCCCTCTCAGGCCCAAACCTATGAGAATGAAATCCTTTCTGAATACCCTGTGCTCAGCCAACAGCACTCCAGGCTTCCTGGGTCATTTGTCATTGCGGTACAGAAATGAAGATCCTTGAGATCTGAGGAGGCAGCAAAAGGCTGAAAAGAGTTGCTCTTCCTGTGCAAGTCTGTTCAGCACTTTCTATGCTGATACAGGTCATGGGCCTCCTCAGGGATTTGAACGAATCTGAGGAGAAAGCATGTCCATCAGGCACCTGCATCTCCCCTGGCTGGTCTTGCTGGAGGGACGTAATTTCCTTTGATGGCATCCTTTTCACAGCCCTTGAAAATCATGGAGTTGAAAACCACTGCAAAATGAGACATAACTGCTGCCATCTCTAGCGTGTACTTTAGATGATAACAACATAGCAGACACTGGCAAAATTAATATATATATATCTGTCCCAAAGCAGGGAGGAGGATGAGGGAAGACTGCAAAAGGAGCATGAATCTCAGCAAGCACTAAGAAACAGCTGAACCTTTGGGAGATGAAGTGCATCTTCCATCTCCACATCAGGGAAAATTCTGAGAGAGAATAGTTTCCAGCTGGAAGAGAAAACCAAAGCCCAGCAGGGCTAAGGGACTGTTTCAGCTGAAGTTGTCCCCCTGCTGAAGAAGACCTGGGTCCACCACCAGTGGCCATCTCCACCTGGGGGCATGCAGGAGCTAAGTGCAATGCCAGCTCTGGTGGGCTGAAGAGTGACAAATGAGGGAGACTGCTGATACCAGCTCAAGAGCAAGTCAACAGTTTCTGTGCTGAACATTACGTTAAAATGTTGTGTGTTTAAATGCCCTATATTTTTTTTGGCTGGGATTGGCAGAGGGGATTGAAGGACACACGGGAACTGGATACAATTTCCACAAGAATTACTTGTTCTTCAGCTACTGAAGAGAGTCCCAAAGCCCTGTCATCAGTGAGCTTAAATTCATGATGTGGGGCTCTATAGTGTGCCGGGAAATGCTTGGAGGGGATTTCTACTAATGGACACCTCCCCAAATAATAAGTTGAAAGCCAGCGTGAAATATGAGGCAATAAGAAGATGGAAAGTTCTGTGAACAAGACTATCCACAGCTTGGCTACACAAAAACTTCATCTCTTCCAAGTATAGTAAATGGGAATAAAGCTCTGAGTCAGGCCTTATTTGTCCTATTAATTTGGCTGAGCATAGTCACAACAGAGGGAAAGAAGATGCACAAAACACTCTTAAATAGCTTAAACTAAAAACAATCACTTACCAACACACATTCACAATAAAAGCAATTAGCATGCAAGATATTAAGAACCTATCCCATCTTAAAAATGTCTATGGGCCATAAATAGAGGTGCACAAAAGATAGATTAGGAATAAATCTCAACCTCTTATGCCATCGATTCTCTAGTTAATTATCAGATAATCACCATGGTGTTCGTTTACAGAATAAATACCCCATATAAATTTAAATCTGCATGTAAATAGAATAAGAGTTAATTAACAGAACAGTAAAGTACCCAGCAATGTAAACACTCTGCTGACTCCATTTCCCATTAATGGGAAGACTCTACTTTGTGCTGAACTCCAAAAATGAAACACCTGTGTCTTATGTGCTGGTATCTGTAATTTTAGCAGCAGAGCAACATGAGTTGGCATAAAGAAGTTGCAAGTTGGTCAGCTATGCGGAAGCACAAAAAAGGCTGGATCCCAATTCAACAAAGCTTGTTCTTATTCCTGCCTCCATCAAATAAAGCACATAAGCCTCCATGGAAATCACATGCTTGCATCCTGAGCTGAATAGGGATAAGCAAAAAGCATGCTTAAATATTTTGCAGAATTAGATCCACAATCTTAATTTCATACTGCAATAATTCATTTTCAGAAAAAAAAGCTGTTTCTATGGAGACTTATTTTGTGTCCAGCAGAGATTTTTCCCTTTAATTCTCACTATTAGAGTCAGGCTTTCCTCCTGTCTCCTGCTCTAGAGAAGACGTTCTAAAGAAGTAGATTTCTGATTTCTTTGCCTGTTTCACAGCAAACTACTGTGTCTAAGTTCCCTCATTTGTTAAGCAGAGAAGATTCTCAACGATGCATTGTGATGGTGTGAAGTGCTCGAATGGAAAATGCTGTAGAAAAATAGAGTATAATCTAAATTTTTTTTCTTGCTTAGTGTTCTTTAGATCAACTCGATTTACTCTACTGAAAGAAACTCACCTGGAAGCATTTTTTTTAGAGAAAAGGCCTTGTTGGGTGGTATAAAAGAAAGAGAAAACGTGATGTGGTATATGCTTTTATGCTTTTTTTTTTTTTTTAATCTTATGCAATTGTACGTACAGCTACAAAGTAAACGTAGAATAAGAACATAAAAACAATTTCTAGATGATCAGACTATCTACCTCCTCACCTTGTCTGAACAACGGCCAAAAGCAAGGGCAGAAGACAAAAGCAGATGACAAAGAGCAGAAGACAAAAGTAAAGCAGTCGTATGTGGTACTTCTGCAAACCTCTCACAATCCGCAGATCAAGGACTTAACAGGCCAGAGAAAGCTATTTCAACAACGATCAGTAGATTCTCTTCTTGTTCATTTTCTTCTGTAAAACAAAAAATTATAGCACAGCATCCCATCTCAAGGAGCTTTCCAATGTGACTTTATGTTGTGTGAAACCCCAATCTTGTTCACCTAGACAGAATTTTGTCTATTGTTTCATTGCCCAACCAGTTTCATAATCCCCTGAACATTTCCTCAGAGCCAGCCCTTGTTCCTAATACCTTGAATAAATTAATATCATCAGCACAGCTTTTTCTCTAAGTAGTCATCCCCCTTTCCAAGACATTTATGTCTTCATTGAGCAGCACAGGGTCTCATCGGTGGTGACCTCCCCTCCATGTCAGAACTATTTACCTTCTGCCTTGTATTTTTAGCTAATAGTTTATCCATGTAAAGAGCTGGCCCGGTCTTACCTAACTATTACTTTGTTTCCATGAGATCTTTTGATGATGGAACTATTGAGTCTCTTTTGGCTCCGCACAGACCACATCCAAGAGATGTTTCTTATCTATGTGCTCCTTTACTCTTTCAAAGAACCTAACAGACCTGAGAGCACTTTTTGATAGCCTAATCATTTCTTCCTTGCTTGGTGCAGACATCAAGCTTCGCAGCTGACTGCATGTCCCTCAGCCTTACCGTGCCTGGTTGGTCTATCTAGCACAGCTGCCTGCAGAGCCATTCAAGCCTCTGTATACCCACTCAAGATACACAACTCTGGCTTGACAGTGGGGCCTGAGGGACTCATCTTAGTAAGTATCACCTGACACACTCATTCTTCAGAACAGGTCACGTCTTTGCCTGTAAGAGACTCAAGATGGGGTTGCCCAGTGTGAGTTACCATGCTCCCAGATCATGGGTTCTGGCCTGAGGAACCTGTTCTCCAGAGCCTCTGGGTCTGCCCCAGAATGGCCTCATCAGTAGAGTCCCAACACATATTGTTTTGCCAAAGTCCAATTAAATGTCCAAATGATAGCACAAAATGACCTACTTACTCCTCTGTACCTTTGTCTTACCTTTTAGATGCACCATGTTGATGTCCACAGTCTGAGACCAAGGAGCATGATGACCTTAATGGCCTGTACATGATGCCTGCCTTGGAACATAGGATGTGTAACAGCAGCACACCACATTCATAGCTCTTCTCTAGGCACAGCGGAATTAGGGGCTCAGCCATGGACACAGGTTCCCAAGGACATCAAGCAAGAGACTTCGTGCCAGCTGATGGTGGTGGGAGTCACCCTGTGACATCCCCAGCCTCCCTACCCATCTCTTCAGCCCTTCACTAATTCCTCCCAGAATTGCCTGCCTCTCCGAACATTATCAGACCGAGGCGTGAGTCCCACTTCATTAAGCCTGTAAGCCAGTGGCTGGATGATATCTGACTTGCATCCGTTTGCAATTTAAAATGGGCATTTGCTTCAGATCAAAGCGGCAGGGGCAGCAGGAGCAGAAATTAGCATCTCATGGGCTCTCTCCCCCCGGCTTCATTGCCACAGTGTGTCTCCCTCATTACCAGGGAAATGAAACGTCTTTACAGTTCAAGCTGTCCCTGCCTTTTATCCCATGGCCACCGCGTGAGGCATTATTGCCGCTTTTCACAGCGATTGGTCATGGCCCTTCTCTTTCAAATTGGGCAGCGTGCCTCTCCTCGGCTTTCACACCCTGCGAGGGGGCTGCAAGGAGTCACTGCCGCTCCTGCTTTTCCATATTGCTCCCAGCATTCACCAATTCATTCCCTCACGCTTAAAATAATACTAACCACCAGCTTTCCTCTACCCCCCGACCTGTGAATTTTCACACTTGGTTGGAAGTCCCAGAAATAAATGCTCCCCTCACCCCTACAATGAGCAGGGGCAGCGGGCATGAGGCTAGAGACAAGTTAACCTCCTGCTTTGCAGTCATCCCCATATTGCTTTGGCTTTGTGATGTTCCACAAAGAAGGGTCTGGGGACAGCATCTCATGCAAGGGCAGGTTACAGGGATGCCAGGGGAGCAGCTCCCTCCCACTGCCCTTACCAAAAACCCAGACACAGGACCTGCTTCTGGCACCTGTACAAGGAACAAGCAATTAAAATACAAAACACCCTCTGATGGGATTTCTATTTATTTTATTATTATTATTATTATTTTTTTTTTTTAATGAAGCTGCTTGTGCAGGTGAATGGATACAATGGCAGTAGCAAACTGCACGCCCACACATCCCCAGAGAGCCCTGCTGGGACTGGCTGTCGAGGAAGACTCAGCTCACTGCCAGCATCATTTATAAACATATAGCTCTCCTTAGAAATGTACAGAAAAAGGCATAACGAATGAATGAAAGCAAGAAACCCCTAATGAGCGTATGCTCAAAGTTGCTGCTTGTGGTATTCTGTTTCCTGTTTGGATTGCAAAAGCAAGTAGCTTCTGGACCCTGCTTTCCTGTTTGCATTTCTAAATACAAGCTGCTAGGGAAAACAGCCTTGTATATGTTGTAAACAGCGTGCGCACGCACACACAAAAAAAAAATCCTCTAAAAAAAGGAGATAAGGGACCATTAATGTTGTCAGCCCCACAGCACCTCAACCAGCTTCCTTGCTGGCATGTCTAGCTGGCTTCAAGGATGGAGACCCAGTCCCTCCTACATGCTGCAGTAGCAAAGCGAGCTGTGTTACCTCTCCCACACCCTTCTCTCCTCCAGCCCCACTCTTTCCAAGGCTCCTGCCTTGGAAAGCATTGCTGTGGAGCAAAGAATGCCTTCTCCTGCCCTGTGCAACAGGGCTGTAATCCTATATTACCTGCTGGAAGAAGAGAGGGAGGAGGCGGAGAGTTGGAGGAGAGGGACCAAAAGCCAGCAGCAGGCAGACACAAAGCAGCATTTTCTTAGTGGTTAAGGGAGGTTTAGAGCCCCAGGGGTGATTCTGCTCTGCCTTAGATGCCAAAGACCAAGGCCAAAGGACACGTGAAACAAGCAGAGGCTGCAGGCAACAGCTTGAATGCAAAATAGCATAAAGTGAGACTAAAGCACATATCAGAACAGTATCTTTTATTTCCAGTTTTTAAATGTTTTATCACAGGAAGAAAACTGAACGTCAGATTTCAAAACCAACTCAAAGTTAATAGGAAGGAATGAAGAGATACTGCTTCAGAGGGGCATCCCAGGAGAACTGCACATCATTTGCTTGGAAGCATTTCTTGAAAGTTTGGAAGCCTTCCTCAACAGCCTTGCCCTGGCAATACCAGGGCAGCACATTGCTGCTGTGTCCTCTTTTTCCAGGGAGCAGGGCAGAAAACCCTGAGACACAAATTTTGAGAGGATGCAAAGTACTTCCTCGCCTGCAAGCCATTTGCCACCATTCCTGCATGGGAACCAATTTACTACCCAGCCTCCCTCCTCACAGGCTACCAGCAAAAGGCCCTCAGTGCAACCATCTTCAGGGGAGAGACATTCAGGTAACCCTTTGTACCCCATCACACTGCACAAGCTGCCCATGTGGCCATTAAGCACCATCCTTGCTCCTCTCCAAAGCCAAGTGCCATAAAAGCCTTCCAGGAAGGCAAAGCAGTGGTTATATTACTACCTGACCCTCTCACACCATCCATCTTCTGAAGAGCAAGGGTCTGCCAAATTGCAGGTCTTCACTTTGAGTGAAAGTGCTTCCCTCCTCTTGCACAAAGGTTTCCATGCCTCCCTTCCTGGCCCTTTTGGAAAACAGGACTGAAGAAAGCCTGATACTGATTTCTGACTGCAGGGCTGCAAGCAGCCCCAACCACCCCAAAGCTTCCAGCACAACGCAGCCCTTGTGTTTCTTTAGCCCCTTGTAGCTGATTCATTCTTCTTGGACCCAACCCTGCATTGCCTTGTAGCCTGTTCAAGCTGCTTTAAAATACTTTGAAGTGCTTTAAAAAAAGAGGACCTGAAGGGCCACGAACCTTCCCACTGCATACTGTCCCTCACACAGGACTGTCCCTTGGCAAGAGTACATCTGGGGTGCAACAGGAGCACTGCTGTGCTGCAGTCTGCACCACCACACTGTTTTTCTCCATAGGGTTATTACAGTTAAATATATATTTTATCAGCTGTTTTAGTTTACATCAGAGGCCAGGCTTGAAAAAAAAGTGGTGATGGGGTGGCTAAAGATGGCCAAGAGCCCCAGCAGCAAAATTAGCACCCTCCTCCTGACCCACCACTCATACATCTACCTCAGCCGAGTGAAATGTTCTCTTTAAAAATAGGACTGTTTTTTTGCAGCTTTTACTGTGATGAGTTACAACTCTAAGTCCACTCATGGAAAAAAATACATCTTAAAAAAATATAGCCAAAAGGTTTGGCTGTGACCCAGCAGAACCAGATGAAAAAAAAAAAAAGAAAAAAAAAATAAAAGGAAAAACCACCCCTGCAAAAACACACACATTTTTCTCACAGACCCTTTCATCAAGGCCCCAGGCATGGTTCTCAAACCTAAATTAAAACCTCTCAACCTGCATGAATGGAAAGCTGCTACTTGGGCCTCTGGCTAACCAAGAGAAAAAGGGCCAGAAAAAAAAAGAAGGTGTCCTGCAGCTGGGAAAAGCTCCCCCTCTCTAACCACCTTCTTCCCCCAGTCCACCAGACACAAAATCTCATGTTACTGTAGTCTGCGGCCTTTTACAAGAACTTCAGATGCCAGCAAAGATGTTTCCATGGACCTGCGATGGAGCAGCAAAGTGGATGAGCAAAGGGCCAGCAGGGGTTTTGGGGACACCAAGCCCAGCAAGGTCACTCCTAGGGCTTGCCACAGAGTCATGACCCAGATAAGCTGGATTCAGGCAGAAGGCTGGTCTTGGTGAGGTTCATCCTAAGACGACCTGTTAAGAGTGGCATGTCAAGCCACATGTGTGTGATTTACCAGGGTGATGCCTGAGGAGGTGTGAGACACTGAGCAGCAATAAAAGAGCAAGGTTCTTGAGAAAGAGAGGGGAAACTGAACACCCACATCTTCCTATCTGCGGTCCTCAGAGGTACAGAGGGACAAAAAGTAGTTGCAAGCACCTAGAAGTCAAGTAAAAGAAGCGAAATGTTCTCTTGCTGTTTAAACAAGATCAGATTGTGTCAGCCCTATCTAATGGGTAAGAAGTAGGGATCATAGGTTCTTGACTTTAGCAAGGCTTCTGAAGCGTGCTCCAAGGTACTTACTTACGAGCAAGCTGTGAAAACAATTTGAATAAAAATACCGAGGGAGAGCACGATACTGGTAGATAAACTATGTGCACAGAGTCATTACTAATAGTTGATGGTCAGAGACAGTGCCTTCTTTCTTTTCCCACCCCATAGCATACCTATATCTTCCTGCGTCCCCTGACTATGAGTTGGACACCAGGCAGTGCGTGTAAGGCTGGCTCAGGGCTGGCTGGCAGATAACTCATACTTGGTGGGACAACATGCCTACCTTTTCTCCTTCACCCAGCTATCACTGTTCCTGAAACGTGTAGCAGTTAAACATCCTGGGAGCATCTGCTTCTCTGCCAAAACAGAATGAAACCGGCCCATGAGGTAAAACGTTATCAAGACAAGACTCAGCCAGCCAGCACGATCCTTAGCAAATGGGCACAGAAAGCTGTTCAACAACCCTGTGTAAAAGGTGCTTTGGTTAGATAGGAAAAGTCAACAGCCTGCCTACACACACAGTGGAGAAGCAACTTGCTGGACAGCAAAGCTGCAGGAGAGCAGCCAAGCACAAACAATGTCACACTGTCACACACACATGGAAAATCAAACATCCCGCTGGGATATGTAAACGGTGTGTCGCTCACAGGGCAGGGGGAAACCTCTGCAGAGCACCAGTGAGAGCCCCACGCACAACACCAAGTGCTTTCAAGATGGCTGGGGTCGGGACAGCTGGGGAAGAGGATGTAAGAGGTCCAGAGAACTTGACCTGCAGGAAACGACTGAGGTGGCTGAACAGGGAAAATGAGAGCAATAGCCTTCAAACTTATGAAAAAAAAAAAAGTGCTTTTTTCAAGGAAAAAAAAGTGATCAGTATTTGGAATGCAGGGCAGGCAGGTTTCCCAATTGTAAGGAAAGTGAGGGACTTGAACCCAGATCCCACTAGCGTCCAATATATTGTATGGTACAACCCAGAGGGATCTAAGGCCAAGTCCGAGCTGCGCAGCTTTCTGACCCACACACAGCCCACTGAAGACCCACTGCCTACAGCAGTCCCAGCAAAGGAAAACTGGAAAGACTTTGTACACGCAGCTCAAAGATGACTTGCTGTCTCCTCCTTCCTTCTGGGAACCAAGACTCCATGTGAGTCCCTTACCAAGTCAACAGGATTTCTTTTTTTTTTGTGGCAGGCTATGGTACTCCTGCTGTGGACTTTCATCAGCCCGGACCAGCCTTGCTCAACTCCTGTGATGAAAACCCATTTCCTTTCAGAGAAGATGTTCTTTGGGTGCAGGATCTCTCAAAACCAGCGGACAGCAGTGTCTGAGTGCTTCCCCAGCAAGGGATGGGCAAAGGCAAGAGCAATGTTTTAAATGGGACATGAGAACTCCATTTCCAGCTCTGCCTATGTTTTTCAGCTGCACACTGCACAGATTTTGTCAAGTCACCTTAAAATGAGCAGCAACTTGTTACCTTTGTGTCCCAGTACAAAAGGAACTGTTTTTTTCCCTTTATACCTGAGGGGTGATAACAACCCCACTGGGACTGTTCGGACATGCATACTGCAAGGACTTCAAATAACCAACAATGAACTGATTGTCAAATGGGTGGGTTCCAAACCCAACAGAGGAATGCCTGTTACAAAAACCTTATTTGCTTAGTAACTCAAAGCTGCCTCACTCCACTGAAAGTAAACACAATTTCAGGTATTCATTGCATGAGCTATGGTAAAACAAAAACAAAAAAAGGCCCTCTTCATGTACTCAGTTCTCCCTCCTCAGGTGTCCAGTTCTTCTCCTTCCAGTTGCATCTGCCATTTCAGGCCAGCTAAGTTTGCTTGACTCCTCCAGTCCCTTTCAGTTCCATCAGCTCTTCTCCTTTGATGTAGCCCTTTTTGCTTTTCCTGGAGATGAAGCACCAGCAGAAGCCAGCAATGGCCAGGAGAAGGATCAGAATCAGAGGTAAGAATAGGATGAAGTTCAGCAATGGTGGAGACGAACAGATCGTAGACAAAACAGTTGCCTCTGGAGGAAAAAGAAACAAAAAAGTGAGGCCCTCAAGCTAGTTTGAATTTCCTCTCCTACTGTTTCTATAAGTTACTTTTTTATCACTCTTCCCTCAATCTTCAACATCTACCAATTTTTACAATATTTTCAAGGCTACCTGAGAAGAACTGGAGACAATCTAGGTAATTTGTCTGAATTTCTTGCTTTGCGAGGTCAGATAGGGCCCTGTCTCACTCTCAGCTGAAGCATCCCACCAGGAGCACAAGGCTCTCCAGTTAACCTGTTCCAGACTGGTCTCAGTAAGGAAAAGTCATGTATCCACCACCCTCTTGCTCCTGCCTGACACCAGTGAGAGGCAGAGGTCTGCCAGAGGGTGCACCAGAACAAGGAGGGACAAGAGGAAACCAAAGGAATGAGACCTAGAAGTTCCCTGTCCCTCCCCACCCCACACTCCCCAGACACCTACCCCTTCTTGCTCCTGCCACTCTGCTGTCCTGTTTCAGCTGTGCTGAGCTTCAGGCAGCTACTGACCCAGTCCTGTCCTCGGCACCTCTAACAGAAGAACTCCCTGGTCAAGGTGAAGGCCACCTGTACTGCTGGTAGACCCTTTGGGTCCTCTGAAGGTCAACCCCATGCTAGCCTGTCTGGTTTTGTCCTGAGCTCCTCATATTCACACATTAATCCCGACCATTACAATCCACTCTTGACACACAGCTTCCAGCTCCACAGACCGACCTCAGATGCATGTGGCCTACCATGAAGGGCTGTGCCAGCTTGCTTAGATCTCCTTCATTCATCTCAGTGTTGTTCCTCAGTTCCTCTTTACCCAATACCAGTACATGAATGCTTTGTGCTTGCCCTGCAGAACCATGCTGAGCACGGTCAGTTAGAGCTGGAGCTGCCCCTGGTTATGGGTGTACTTGTATTTCCCTTTGGAAACCCTCAGACAACCTCCTCTCTGAAATCTGTGAGCCAGAGGGACATTTTCAAGATGCCTGCATCACTGGAGAAGCAAAACAAAAAAACAAACAAAAAAAAAAAAAAAAAAAAGAGAGAGAGAGAGAGAAAAAGGAAAAAGTATCCAGCTAATCTCTCATATTTTGTGAAAGCCATGAAAACCACTTGGCAAAAACACCAATAACAAAATTGGAGGAGAATTTTCCAGCAGTTACTGAGCAATTCTAGCAATTGTTTCTTCACCAGTAACAAGTACAGCAAGAGATCGGGGTGGGTGGGGGGATGATGAAGGAGAAATTGGTGTGTTATAGGGAGCCGTGAAGGACAATGGCAGGAACTTAACAGCAGAGGGAGGGAGCTCTGTCAGTCCCTTGCGGTGCAGTTAAATCCAGATTAGCTCTGCTGTAGGTGCGCAGTCTTGTGAGCAGGCTCTGTACATGCCTGTGCTAGGAGCAAGCACAAGGGAGCACCACGGGGCCCACCTCAAGCCCTTCCACCTCGGTGGGTGCTGGTACTTGCTGCAGAAACAATAACTCCCTGTAGGCACCAGGACTGGCCTTGATACACCGCAGCTCAGCTGCGTACATGTCTGATTTCACAGTTCGTATTTTTTCCTCCACGCAGGTCATCCGAGCCTCCTTCTTCCCCAACACAAGTACTTTTTCCCTTCCAGTTACCTCCCTAAAAACACTTTGCATGCCTGACTGAAACCTTTCTTTTTATTTATTTAAACTTCTGTCTGCAGAATCCAGCTCATTTCTGCACCAGGCATACACCCCAAGAGGACAGTGGTGGTTTTTAAAGGCCTCACTGGAGATGCCAGAAAAATTACTACAAGATTTCTTTTTCCCCTAAAAAAAAGAAGGGGGGGTGGGGGGGTGGGGAGAATTCTGCCCCAAGTGGTTGGATTAAGAGCAGGGTTTTGGGCACACGATCCTGCAGAGGGCCTACAATCCAGCAATGCAAGGGAGCAGACGGGAGAGCTCCCTTGGAAGTCAGTAGTACCATGCTGTGGACCACATCTTACTCTTTGCACCTCACTTGACCTCCACCTCTACCATTTACAAAACAAGGAACCCGGGGCTCAGCCCTGGCAGATGGTCGGGGCCAGAACCTCAGCAGGCCCCCTACACAAACCCCTCAAATTGCTCTCCTCCTGCCCTGCATCCCAGTGCAGCTCAGCCTCCCCAGCATCCAGCCAGATGAGCTCCTTTGCAAGTCCTCCCACCCCAAAAAGCTAAGGGCAAGCAGCCCCTGCCCACAGGGCACTTACCTCTGGGGATGGCGGTGAGCTGGGTGTACCCTGAGCTTGCCCAGGCCTGCAGCGCCCACTCCCCCTTGCCCCGCTGCTGCCACTCCTGCAGCTGGCAGTGATACAGCCCGGTGTCACTCATCTCCACGCCGCCCAGCGTCAGGCTGAAGTCGCCGGCGGTGGGGCGGCGGAGCTGCAGCCTCCCCGCCAGCCCCTCCTGGGGGTACTCGATGGAGCCATCATGGTGCAGCGTGAGCAGGGCCCTGGGGCGGCCGCCCTCCTCCCCGCGAAACCAGGTGGCGGAGAGGTGGGTGGTGGGCACGTGGGTGTCCCGCAGCAGGCAGCCCAGTGTCACCTCCTCGCCCTCCCTCGCCGAGATGCTGTGGTTGGCTTGCTCCAGGTGCAGCTCGCTCTCTGGGGAGGGAGGCAAGCAGAAAGGGCTCTCAGGGCATTGCACGCTGCTACAGAGACGCTCCCCCGCCTCCAGGAATCTTCTGGAGAAACACACAGGGGATTTGGATGGCCGGGTGGGAAAGCCTCCACAGGACACCAGGTGATTTACTTTCTCTCAGGTGTTTTTTCCCCTTTATCCCCCACCCTCTGCTGTAACCCTTCCCTCCCAGTAAGAGATAAGGCATCCTTTGCACCAAAAGCTGTTCAGGAAGCCGGAATCCTCTGATCCAGTTTATTTAGGGCTGAAACCCATCAGCCAGGTGGGGCCAAAAAAGGAAGGAACCCACTGCCCTGCACCCCAGGGTGAGAGCAGAGCTAAGCCCTTGAGCCCTGTTTAGGACAGGGAAAGCTTTGTGTCTTGCTTCAGGATGCTGAGGAGCACCAGGAAGACGCTGCTTCTGTGTTCCCAGCACTGCACCATTGACTGAGCACACCATGCGTCAGAGGGGAAAGCAAGAGCCATGGCTCACTTTGTTGTGAAGCGTTAGACCTCTGCTGCTGGAGGCAAAAATACCAGCTTGATTGGTTCAGGAGAATGCAGTAAATCCTCCTAATTCCCTACTTCCCCCTGAGAGGCCCACTCAACAGAGCAAACAACCCCAAAACAGCCCTGCACAGGAAACACTGCTTCTCCGAAGCCCTGCTGCGGACACCCCAGCCTCCCCCAGGGGCACCCCCCCAGCTCACCGGGCAGCCGGAGCTGCAGCGAGGTCCTCCCCGACTGCCCCTCTCCGAGGCTGTGCCAGCCGTCCCCCAGCCAGTGCCACTCCTGCACCAGGCAGCGATACCCGCCCTGGTCCCTGGGGCTGGCCGAGAGGATCCGCAGCTGGAAAGCCTCGCTGGACACCCGCTGGCTCAGGAACCGAGACCTCTGCGCAGGGGAGCTGAACTCGGCCCCGTACTCCAGCAGGCCGCTGTAGCCGGCCCGCAGGATCTGCAGGGGGGTGGCAGCTGCTGGAGGAGGAGGTAGGAAGTACCAGGTGACGGCCAGCTGAGTGTTGTTCTGGGAGAACAAAATCCTGCACTCGATGCTCGCGTCGGCACCTCCAGCAACCTCCACAGAGCTCTCCTTCGTAGCGACTTGAAGCTTGCTTTCTGAAACGGAGGAACAAAGTAATCCCCGGAGGCTGCAGCTGCCGGTCAGGCTGGCCTGGACTGCCATGAGAGGTGGGAGGCTGAGGATGCTCAGCGTGGATGCTGGAGCAGGAGGGCTAAGGGTAGGAGGCTAAGGGGAGAATGAGCAAATCCACACATTTTTGAAGTGTGAAAGAGGCAGGAACAGGGAAACTGAGGCTGCTGTGGTGCTGGGGCTCCAAGGCAAAGCCCGTCTCTGCAGTGAATGTGCCAGCCTCCCGCTCCCATCACCAGGCCCGCAGGTAAGTAACAAGCCCAGCCCATGGCTGTGGAGCTGGTGGACAACAGCAGCCTCATCTCAGAGAGACTGTGGAGCCTCTGTGGGTTTTGCCAACAGCCATCATCCGTTTGTGGTGGTGGTTAACCTGAAACCACACACCATGATCCTGAGTGTCCTCCGTGATTATACCTGGTGGTCGTTCAGCTCCACGACAAGCAGCCCCTTCCCACCACAGCACCTTTCCTACTCCCTGAGCAATGGAAAGGCCACAAACAGGTCCTTCTGAAGCTCCCAGCTCCTGCAGGTCACAGGTGACTACCTCCTGTAAAACCTCCTTCTCCCTGTTCCTCAGGCACCCATCCAAAACAAGCAAGCAGATCACTTCAGACACCATCACTGCCTCTCTTGAGGCCAGCCAAGGCAAAACATCCCATCTGCTGGCCTTTGACACTCCCGCTGCTCTGGAGGAAATGGGGAGGGCAAGAAGCAGAAGAGGGGAAGGCAATGACCCTAATTGGGAAGCTGTTCAAGCTTGTCACATACACACATGGAGCAGGCAGACTTGAGCACACTTCAGAAGCAGATGCAAGAAGTTGTCTTCCAATGCACTTGCCTTTTTCAGAACTTAAAAGGGCACCCAGCCTTGCTCTAAGGACATGCACATCTTCAGAGGAGGGCACAATCTCCCTCCTCAGAGATTTTCAAAAGTCACTAGGACACAGGCCTGGGCAACCTGCTCTTGGTGTCCCTGCTTGAGCAGGGGACTGGACCAGGTGACCTCCAGAGGTCCCTGCCAACCCCAGCCATGCTGTGATCCTGCGGCCACTGGAAGAAAGCAGGCTCTTAACTTCAGCTGCTCAGAACACAGTTCAACCTGCTGACATCCAGGAGCTTCATGCAGGGACCCAGTGTGAGCCCTGCCAAGGGTCTGATGCTGAACTGTCCAAGAAGTCAGAAGTGGAGAGGATCTGTCCTTGTTCCCCCCTCCTGCTGTGACCTTTCACGCAGCTCTGTCCCACCTGGAGCCACCAGGCTGGACACGAGCAGCATTTAACCCCCTGCAGCACCCACCAACACCCAGTGGTAAATAAAACACTGAAGCAGAAGTCATGAACTCGAGTATCTCTGCGGGCTCCAAGCAAGAGATTTTATGCACAAAGGAACAGGCTGGCAATTTTCGTGATTTGCAGCTCTACTTTCCACAGCCTAGCCTCATCCCATTGCTGCTCAAGCAGGCTTCCTCTCCAGAATTACTCTGCACCTCCTAAATATCCTTCATGGCTTGTGCTGCCTTTCATTGAGAGGCAGTGCTAGAGCCAGCAGCCACCTCCTGCAACATGGGTCTCCGCCTCCCAGCATCACAGTATCCAGTAATGGCTGCAATACATTTGGAGCCAAATGTCATCTTGTCTTGCTGTCCACTCTGTGTGGATGATCTATGATCACACTTGCTCATCTTCATGCCACTTACACTACTACTGCACATCCACACCAGCAATTTACTGTCCCCACAGCCTCCAAAGATCCCTAAAATCCAAAGGAGGAAACAGGAGGGGCCACACTGCCTTGTGCACCCTAAGAAGTGACTCAGCTGAGGACAGCCCAGCATCAGCGGTCCCAGCTGCTCTGGTTACTACCGATGGGTTTGAAGGAGCTGCAGAAGGAGCACCCGCAGCACCACTCACCTGGAGGGATGACCTGTATCCCCACGGCGTTGGAGGTGGCAGAGGCAGTGGGCTGCCCCCGTGGGGTCCTCCAGAGCCCCACCTCACACTGGTACGTCCCCGCGTGGCCGGACACCGCACCATGGATGCGCAGCCGGGAGGAGGCGTCCACCTTCTCCAGCTGGGCTTTGCCCTGGAAGTTGACCTGCGCTGGCCCCCAGGACACAGTGCCATTGGGAAGGACCCGCACCAGCTCCTGGTAGCTGCCATCGGGTGGGTTGGGCTGGAAGAACCACCCCACGGAGAGCAGCACCTCCTCGATGAGGCTGCTGGCGCTCACTTTGCAAATGAGCTCAAAGCTCTGGGTGTATCTGACGGTGGCCGTCCGGCTTATCAGCGTGGCTTGCAGACCAAGACCTGCTCAAGAGGATGGGAGCCATCAGTGTTGGGGCAGAAGTCCTCCCTGCTACCACCCACCACCCCTGCCCCATGCCAGCCCCTAGCCCCATTTTCACTTTGCAAACCTCATCATCACGATGAAACCTCCTTCCCATCTCCCCTCTCCTGAGCTGCAATTTGTTCTTCTAGCCCCAGCCACAGGTCCTGTCCTGTCCCCTTGTCCACCACTCCCAAGCCTCTGTGAAGCTTGGGCAGCCCTGAGTACCCAGGAAAAGCAGTCAGGTGCCAGCACCAGGGGCGCATCGTAAAGGACATCTAAGAAAAAGAGCCTCAAAGGCAGGTCCTGCTATGCCAGAACAGTCCTTGTCTAGCATGACATGGAGACCAAGAATCCCCTACATGTTCTTCTTGGAGCAGTTTCTCACAAGTCCTCCCCCAAATCGGCACCCTGTTGTAAATGACAGCAAACCCTGCTGCCCCTTCCCTGTCATTAGCTGCTCCGCTAGGTCACCCCCTGGTCCCCAGGAGAAGCAACAGGGGCTACCCACAGCTTTTTGTGCCAAGGATCCAACCTCCAAGGACCCAACAACTCCACCTATTCACCCCAAATCTGATCTCAAAGAGACCAGGCTAAAGACATACACCTTTTGTTGGCAGCTGCTGCATCTGTCACACTGACATTTGCCAGGGCAAATGCTCTTCCCATTATCTCCTACTGAAAACTGGCACATTCACACTCTTGCTGTAAGCAGCAGCTACGTTGTCCCTGCCAAGGTGAGGCCAGACTCACCGTGTTCCCCAACCCAGGGATCACTGTAGGTTTTACCCAGAAGAGCCACGAGGACTGACTGACCTATGGGCTTCACATCAACTGTGACGGCTGATGACAGGTTGGTCTGGATGCTCTGAACATCTCCAGGTGCCTTCACCTCTGAAGCAGAGCAGTGGTAGGCACCGCTGTCCTTCGGCCCCACACCATAGACAACGAGGACGTAAACTGAGCTGCTTTGCTTGAACGCTCGGAGCTGCCCCAGCCCGGCTCTCTCCTCGTATTCCTTCTTCCAAGCCAACAACCCGCAGGGGCCAAGCCTGGCCACTTCCACGCCGTCGAGGAACCAAGCCACTTGGAAGTACCTGCTGCCGCTCCTCTGGGCTCCCAGTGTGCAGTTGAGCTGCAAGATGTCCCCTTCAGAAAGGGTGCTCTTGGAGGCGGTGATGCTCACATGGAGGTCACGGTCTGTGGGCAAACACAAGTCAAGAGAGTACAGCAGTGGCTGCACAGAGAGAAACAAGAGGGGGTTCACTATCAAAATGTTTCCTTTTTTGTTAGAAGAGTGACGGGAATGGAAAACGTTCACCACAGAGAGATGGTCTGCAGTCCCCTTAAACCAGAAAGAGGCACAGAGGGGCTCTGCAGCTTAGCGGTGCCCCCCCGTCCCACACGAAGGGCATGGCTTCGTGCTGAGGTTTGGAGGCAAAACAGAGCACCTCAGCAGCTGCTGCTGGTGGGGCTGAAGCACTTTATGGAAAGCACATTGCCCTCCGAATTTAAACACCACTTCATAAACAGCATGCGAGCAGGAATCCCAGTGGCTGCAGATATGTTCGGCATTCCCAAATATTTGCTGGAACGTTTATAGAAACCGTTGGCCTGCTCGGCCGCGGTGTGGGCGGCAGTGCCGCACTGCTGGGCTGCTCCTGCTGAGGGGCTGTGCCATGGCCACCTCTCCTCAGCAGCACCGCCTGCTCTGACGTGAGCACCACGGCGGCCTTGCGGCACCTCCCCTCTACCCTCAGCAGCCACCACAGCACAGATACTGCACTTCCACAAGGTTTCCCTACTTCTAACATGGTGGCATGGCACTGGCACCTGCAGCCATGTTATTTGAGCCATGCCACAACCCACCAGGGGAACGAGACATCCTCTGGTCCCCACCTAGCAGTGGGGCTCAAAGCCTGACCCACAGCCCCTTCACACCATGTATGTAGTGGCAGAGGCAGGCGTGTGAGCAGAGAAGCTTTGCGACACAGCGCTGCCATGGCCACTGCTATAGGGCCCGTGGTGCACCAAGGAGCAGGAGCCAAGGGCCTTACCCTGGCTCGTGACCGCCAGCACCGTCTTCTCTGTCTGCCCGCGGGAGATGTCCTTCCACGTCTCATCAGGGTCCTCAATCCACTCGGCTGCCTCGCAGTACAGCTGCCCCTGGTCAGAGGGCTCCACTGCCACGATGGAGAGCTTGTAGGTGGTGTCCCCAACCTTGTCCAGCCGCACGTTCCCCGACAGAAACCTCTGTGTGTAAGATGGCCCCGGCCTCAAGACGAAGTCCTTGGAGAGGGTGAGGATCTCCTCGGCTTGGTGCTCCCCTGCTCCCTGAAGGCAGTACCAGCCGACAGAGAGGTGTGTGTGCTGGGCCGTGGTCTTGGACACCTCACAGGTGAGCTCCACTGTGTCCCCCTCTGCCTGGGTGAGGACCTGGGACCCCATGGAAACCGAGAGGGTGTCCGGGATCACTGGGCACAAAGGGAGAAGCACAGAGAGAAGCCGGTCAGGGGGAAAAGCATTTCTTGGCCTCTATGGGCATCCTGTTGGTCACTACAATAACCACAGCCAAGCCCTGAGGGGTCTGACAGCAATGGGACCTTCTCCCATCCCTTGCCCTGACTGGGGGGCCATGGCCAGAGCAACCTGCTGAGGTACCCTCTGGGCATCCCAACCTTGACCACTCAGGGTTAGGATAGCATTCCCACAGCAGGAATGTGCCATAGACCTGAAGATAAGCACATCTCACCATCTGCAGTGGGAAACCCACCTGCATCCCTACAGGCTGTAGACCCACGTGTGCCCTGGTGTCACTCTGCACACAGAACAGCACATCCTCCTTGGGAGCTCTAACATCATCTTGACGGTATCAGTAGGAGAATGGAAAATGGAAGTGGAAAAGCCCAAATCAGCACCATCTAGCATGGAGCGAGGCTGCCCTTGGGGACCCACCTGAGAGGTTCGTCTTGGCGCTGTAGCTCCCGAAGTACCTCTCGTCAGTGTTGGGCGTGTGGCACTCGTACTCCCCAGCATCCTGGTCCTGCAGCTCCTTGATGTGCAGCAGGACGGCGTCCCCCTGCACCCGCTCCACGTAGATCTCCCGGCTGTGCACCCGCTGCGTGTAGATGGCGTAGGGGAAGGAGGGGTCGGCCGTGCTGACGATCTGCACCTCACGCTCGGGGGCCGAGGGCATGTAGATGGACCACTGGAAGTTCTGCTCGGCCGGGCCCTGGTAGCCGCTCACCTTGCACCACAGCGTGACGTGGGACCCCCTCACTCGGTAAAGGGGTCCCTTTTGGACAGTCACCACCCGCTGGCCAGCACCCACACCTGTTGGCAGAGTCATCATGCAGGAGTTTGCATGGATGCTACTGGAGGCACCCAAAAGGGCGATGGATGTGGGTGTGCAGGGGTTTGTAGTGTAGTACTGAAGTGAGTTATAGCACGGTCTTATTCTGTGAAGCACAAAGCCCCAGGAATTCTGGTGCCCTTGAATTTGTAAGAACAAGCCCTTTATCAACAGACTTGTAAATTTGCTTCAGGGGAGTCAACAGCCACTTGCACACCTTCCCATCCCATGCAGTTCCCAGGTGTGATGCTCACTCTGGACTGGTGCTGAGCAAAACGCACAAGGGACACGAGCACCAAGACAGAAACCAGTGAGGAGACCAGACCAAGGAAGAAAGCTGGTGGTGGCACAGCCTAAGAATGCTTCAGAAACTCCATCCCAAGACTTGGGGGGGCAAAGTAACACACCCTCCCCCCCCACCCCCAACAGCCATGCAACACGGGCTTGCACATCTTCTCACTGAAATCTTGCCAGCATCTGGCATCAGCCCACAGCACCAAAAGGAGCACGCTCCACTGGACCCTTGCCACAGCCACAGAGCCGGAGCATCACGGGGGCCGTCCTTACCCTACAGCCTGAGCAAGTCGCTTTGCGCAGCCACCCACCTGGAGCATCCTGTCCCCCCATTTAGGGAGGCAAAGCAGCCCCGGGGAGGCAGCCCGTACATCTAGCTTCTGCGGGGTTCCCACCAGCCTTACTTCCCACTCGCCTGCCGCTGAAAGCCCCTGCAGGGCACTCACCCAGGAGGAGAAAGAGGACGAGGAGGAGAGCAGCCACCCTGCGCCACGCCAGCCCCATGGGAATGAGCTCTGCTGGAGTCCTCTCGTACAGAGGCGGTGAAAAGCCCTCATGGGTAATGGTGACAGCCACCCCACAATTTTGAAAGCAGCTGGGAGGAAGCTGCCAGCCTCCGGCGGCGGTTTCCTCTGCTTAGAAAAAAGGCGGGGAGAAGTCAGGGAGCAGAACGTGATATCAATGTGGTGCACCTCTCCAAGGTGACAGCTGGCCCCATGCCATATGGGGCAGGATGCTGCCCAGGCCACCAGCTGTGACTTCTCTGTTCTGCAGCAGCTCACACACAGCATGCAGCATGCAGCGAGGCAAAGTGCTTGCCCTCTCCCTTGAGTTGGGGGCCAGGATGGCCCACACAGGCCACGGGGACCCCCGGACCAGCAGCACTCTGATGACAGCAGCAATGCCAGGAGGATGCTGGCCTCAGCACTGGAGGCAGGCGCTGTGGCTGCATCCCACTACATGTGCATCTCTGACTTGCAGTGGAGGCACTCTCTGAAAGGGTTGGTTTGGTTTTGGCAGGGAGGAGGGTGGCGTGAAGCGCTGACTCCCGAGCTGTGCTGCTCCCGCCAGCCTGCTGGGGCATCGGCTGAATGGCTAAATTGGCTCAGGGATTCGCAAGCAAGAAGTAGCCATAAAACAAGCCCTTTTGCTTGATCCCGCTGGACTCCCGGAGGGAACAAGATTCATGTAATGAACCAAAACAAACACAAGGTCCCCCCCTTGCCCCATTTAATAAATGGATTCACATGACAGCCTGCAGGGCCAGAAGACAGATGCACAGACTCCTCGTTGCAAGGCTGGTGCCTTTATCAGCTCTGACTGCCTGTTAGCCTGCGCACGCAGCTCCGTTAGCACCGCACAGCTCCCCAGAAAGCCACATCCAGCCCGGGGAGACAGAGAGGTTCTGGATCAGGATCTCACCTGTCCCCTGCCACTCACTACCAATGGAAGGGAGTGGAGGAGCAGCAGCTCTTTTGGGGTGCAACACAGGGCTGAAACCATTGCTGCCTCCTGCCTCAGGGGCTGGGGTGAGGTTTGCTCTCCAAGAGCAACCCAGAGGTGCCCCGGGGATGATCCTGATGGAGGGATCCCTTCGGTGGAGGGAAAAGCACCTCTGCCACAGTGGCAGAGAAAAGGGAAAGTGTTGGAGTTCAACCTCAGTGAGCTGCCTGCCGTCAGCGTGCAGATAAACACACACACGGGGACAGTTTGATGCCAAGCCTGCAAAATGCTAAATGACGCATGAACCGCTCCTTGCATTCACAGTGGAGAAACCAGGGAGAATAGGATTGCCTTGCCCAGCCCCATCACTGGCAATGATGATGCTCTGCGGAGGAAAACGACAGCTCCCTCTGCCCAGGACTGCACAGTATAAAACTTCCTTGCTCCCTCCTGCACAACCAAGCACCCAGCAGGGCCGTTTAGCATGGTGAAGGAGGAGCAGCAGAGAATCCTTTACAGGGATGCACTGACAGCAGAAACCTCATCAGTCAGGCATGGGAAGAGAGATCCCATAGCCCTATTTTCTCAGAGAGGACACAGGAGGGAAACTGATGGGGAAATACCACTTACTGGGGAGCACAGAGAGTCCTCGCCTTGTGTGACAGGGCCACCTCTCAGCACACCCGTCCTTTTGGGATGCCGCTCTACCACTTTGGGACAAAGCCTTCTGGAAAAACACCAAAAATGCAGCGTGGAAAGTTGTACAGAGCCCAGAACAGCCAGGATGAAGTCAGATTCGACCTGAAAGGGCCTGTCAGCAGTGTCCTTGGGGACTGTGAAGCCTCACAGACAGCTTACTTCTGACCAGACACCCCCCTCACACGCTGTTGGGGTCCTGGGGGAATGGCAGGATCGCTCCTGCAGCAGGGCAGAGATGCTACGGGGGAAGCCATTGATAGTGAAGGAGCTGACACCTCTTGCCTTTGCTTTGCAGCTCTCAGGGGATGTGCCCTGCTTCCCCAGCCCAGAAATGCCATTGCCACATCCCCAGGGTGACCAAGGAGGGGACAGCCTTGAAAGCAAGGCTGGAGCCAGGCAGAGCTGGGGGACTCAGGGCACAGCGCGACATTAGCCAGGATAATCCGGCAGTCCTGGGGGACGCGCTACAAGCCTTCAGATAATCAGGGGAGCTGGCACAACAGACTTTGAAGTCTGCCATCAGTTTTTCTCAGTCCAGCTCAGACATCAAAGGCAGCTGGTTGCATCCCCCAGTTAGGGAGCAGGAGCCAGCTGGCTTCCCCAAGGCCGCCAGCTCATCCGCCATCCCTCCCGTGGGCAGAGCCCTCCTGACGGAGCACAAACGCCCAAATCCACCGGTTCTTGATGCAGCCAGGCTCGCTTTGCTGGGAGCTACACAGACAGCTTGCAGAGATGAGCGTGATGGTGGCGGATAAAGATCTCCACCCTGCCACACCACCGAACCACACCACCAGCTCCCAGACAGCCACAAAAGCAAGGGAAGTCCAGCAAAAGTGCAGAAGTCACAGCCACTCCTGATGGCAGTGGGACATCAGGAGTGGCTGATGTCCAGAAGGACAGCAGGACTGCTGCTGCCACTCACATCTCACACTCCAGCTGGATGTGGCTCTAATGTACAGCAAAGGCAAGGTTTTCATGAGCAAAACCCACAGCAGTTTTAGCACAGAAAGGCTGCTTGGATGGTTTTGCACCTAAAAAGAGACATTTTCTTTGGTATAGGAACTGAAACAAACCTCCTTTTTGGGGTGGGGAATGAACGACACAACACAACAACCTATTGAAATCTAAGAGCAGAACAGGCTGAAAAGCAGACTAACATCAATCCTCTGCAACTGCAGCTTTCTAGGGCTCTGGCTTTTCTCAACAAGGGTTGGCCTAGGAGGAGAGCACTCACAACTTGTTTTTTGTTGAGCTAAGGGTTGCTCTCACTCATGCCATTTCTACTGTAAAAAGTTAAGCAAGAACAAAATTGGCCAGGGCACCACAGAGACACCAAAAACCTGCAGAAATACAGTTCCAGCCACTGACACACTCATCTGAAGGAAAACCCCTGAGGCACAGCAAAGTGGTCACCAGGGCCTCAGCACCAGCTGGTTTGCTCTGTGGGGCCACACCATCTGCTAAGACAGAGCCAGCTGTCCCTCTAAGTGACAATCATCAAAAATACCTGACCAAAGGAGGAGGTGACAAGGTGCTGCTGCAGCACCTCACCCAGCCCTTCGTCCAGTGCCTGTTGCCTCCCACAGGCGGCCTTTCCTCCTTGGCACCAAAGCACTGCAGTTTTCTGCCTCCACAGTAGCACCTCTGCAGCTCTCCAGGTGCCCTGACATCTGGGCAACCTTAAGCAACCTTAGGGGGACGATGTGCTGCTGGGAACCAGGCACCCGAGGGACGCTTGCAGCAAGGATGCTAATTCAGCTCTCCCCCAGCAGCTTCCTGAAGCACTAAGGGAAGGAGCTGTGGCAAAGAGGTACCACTCGGTAGCTGCCCCTTCCTGCATGGAGAAGCTGTGCTCCTCTGGCCGTGCAATTTTGCTCTGAGGCAGCACAGCCTGCTCTCTGCAAACCCCAGCATCCCCCTTCTGCATCACGTTCAGGACACAGTCCTGTCATCGTACAGTTGACAGGAGCAGCCCCCTCTCTGGCTCAGCACTACTCCAAACCTCTCCGTGATGGCACTCGAAGCAGCATCAGCATTTTCTACACAAGCAGCAGCATGAAAGACTGTTTGAAGCAGAGCAGCAGAGGCTCGTGCCTGGTTCTTTTTGTTCCCAGTGGACACGGGGAGGGCAGAGGACAGGGAAGAGAAGAGGGGGGTTAAGAGGGGAGCAGGGAGAGCATTCGCAGCAGGCTGTTGTTAAGTGGGAACTTCTCCTGGGGAATACAGAGCGGTATAACGAGTGGGGAGAGAAGCTAGGTTTTAATATTAAGCTGCTTATTTAGGTCTCTAAGTTATGGAGATGCTGTGCTTCAAAACTAATTAGATTGACAGAGCTTGGATTTGATTACAGGATTTGCAGAAGCAAGAGGGTTTAAAAAAAATTAAATGGCTGCCCTGGAAATGTTAGCAAGGGAATTAAACAGCCATTGCTGCAGCCAATTGTTAAATACATATAAGCTGGGAAAAATGATAAATTCCAGTTGCCAAAACTTGCTGCAGCAGGGAGCTGTTCTGCTAGCAGGCCTGGCTGGAGGGTGTACAAAAGGTGCGTTCCCCTGTCTTAGAGGGGGGCACAGGGGCTCCACAGCTCCTAAAGAAGCACATGCCTCTCACTGATGGCAGCCTGCAAAACTAAGAGTGGATGGATTTTCCCCTGCCCTGACCCTGCAACACTGAGCACGGCACCTGGGAGCCACAGGCAGGCAGCTCTGGCTCGAATGGAGAGAGACTGCGGGTCCCACAGAGCAGCACAAGGGCTGCTTGGGGAAATCCTACCTCAAGTGAGGAAGCAAGGTAGCAATGGCAGAACATGTACAGCTCACCTAGCATCAAGTCTCTGCTATATTGGTAGAACTCAGCTACCCTCTCACTTATTCCTCTAAGACCATGGGAAAAGCAGCAAGTTCACAAGGTCCAATAGCAGAGCCAGAGCTGTTCTTTTTGAAATCGCAGAACTGCTGACTTCTGTTCCTCCTGAAGCACTTCAAGCAACCTCCATCCATGAATATGAAGCTTCTCTCTAAGTACGTGGACAAGTGTCCAAAGGAATTCATTTTGGGGCCTGATGGGTTGCCAGACTTAAAATGTAGCGTAAGCATGCTAGTAGTCTAGATGTTTTAGCTACCAGACAGAAGTTCCCAGCAAAATAATAGATGCTCTGCTCCTATATGTCACCTTCTCACCTTCCTAGGCATCAGTTTGTATAAAGCATTCTGGACAGCAACATGCTGTCCACCCCATCTTGCTCTCATTGCTGCACAAACACCCTAAGAGAACACAACATGGCAACATCGATGCTGCTGCTGCTGGTATCCTCCATTCACGCTAAAGGAGGATGTCACAGAAAGACTGGATTATATTTATGCTTAGCCAAACATTTTTTCCTTCAAGCAGAAGGGAGGAGCTACATCCAGCTCCAAGGAAAACCTCCAAGGCATACAGCTTTGGTTAAATAGAGGCATTAGGAAGGGTTATAAGTGTGTATACTAGACGTCACCTCTTTGTGCGTGGATTGCAAGTCTCACCCTGAAAGCAACTCCTCCTTCAATGCTGCCATTGCTGTCCAAGGCTTAATAAACAGTGCTCCCAGTACTGCAACACAGCAGCTATCACCTCACTTTTAACTGACACCTTCTACCCAAGAGACCCTGCAGTGCCTCCCCAGTTACCCCCCCAGACTCAGAGAACATCTCTCAACATGGGCTCAGTTGGGTGGGAAGTCGCGACACTTGGAGGACATGGTGCTGCCATCCACAGAAGGTAAGGGAGGGTTCAAACACAGCAATGCCATGCCCACGGGTCCTGAGAGCCATCTTGTTAATAGCACATATATTCAGGTCAAGGAAGGAGATGAATAGTGACTAACAAAAGACATTCCTGGATGAATAGTGACTAACAAAAGACATTCTTGGATGAAATCAGGGAGCTGAAGACAGGAAGAAAAGATAATGGCACCAGGCAAGGACACCTCAGCACGCACCTGAAAGGCTACAGGCAAAGCCTCCAACTTCAAAAGAACCTTAAACGTCTTTCTTCTAAAGAAAACAAACTTCCAGGCTGAGAACTAAGAGCTCAGCTTCTGAAGGGGCTCTCCCTGAAACATCAGAGACAGACATTTCTGGGCTGTGGTGGCTGAGAGGAGCGGTGAGAAGGACAAACACCAAAAGTAGAAAGACACATACATTATCCTTTCATTGCTGAAAGACTCACCTTATTGCAATGGTTTTGCTCCAAGTAAATACTTCAAGAAGACTGGTCACTCACTATTAGTGCAGCTAATAGGAGAGATGGCTTCAGGGAGATACTTTGCAGATAACATGCCAGGAACCTTGGTATGAGACTGCGGGATTCACGTGGCAGAAAAGCAGCATGGCTGAAGACTAGAAGCCTGAGCAGGGATATAAAACATATATAGATATAAAGAGTGGATTGGATAACATAAAACATATGTAAAAAGTGGATTGTATCCTTTCCATAACCCATTGGCTATTCTTATGCAAAGACAGGTGTTATACACTCAACGAGAAAAAAAAAAAAAAAAAAAAAAAAGACTAAAATCCATCCTGGAACTGTTTTCACAAAAAGTCTCTGTGAGAGTGAATGTTACAAAAACCTCGAAACGTCATCCATGTCTTGGTTGAATTAATGACTACAGCTACCTGCTGTGGTTTCCTCCCTCCTTTCCTGTCCTATCACTAGAGGGAGCTGCTATTGCCTCATTTCTCTTACCAGCCTGGCCAACACTGTACACTCTTGCCACACCTAATTCTCACATCTGAGATAAGCTGGCCTTTCCTTTACAGCTCATGGTAAGAAACATGTACTTGCAGGTTCCCATTCTTCTAAAACACATGTCTCCAGTAGGTCAGATAAACTTCGTTCTTGAGATACCTATTTTTCCAAGTTCAAGGGGGCTGGCCGAGGTGTTAAAGATGAAGCCCACTGCAATAACCTGTGGAAAAAGACTTTGCTTCATATTAGGTACAACGTTCAGCGCACAGTTGCTTGCCTGGAACTCATAGATGACGAGCAGTATTTGTGTTATCATCACAAGCAGCCGCTTGGAAGAAACGAGGCCAAAACCATCTTATTTAGAAAATCTGTCCCTTCCGCTCTGGCAACGAAAATATTGACTTACAATGGGGTAGGAACAGGGTCGATTCAGAAAACAATTAAGTTCCTCAATTCGTCATACAAACGTAGGCAAATATTTTAAACTTACTGTAAAAGGACCAATGCTTATTTTGCAGGGCAAGCAGTGCTGGGAACAGGACTGGAAGGTTTACATTTGACAACCTGGCAGTAACAATAGCGTCTGCATATGTGCAAGGCACAAGGAGGGAACTCCCATAGCGCAAACATCCAGACCCACAGCACAAACTTAATCAAAAAGGTTCTTTATTTTAAACATAAAAAGAAACATTTTACACAGTATTGTTAGAACTATTGGGTACCTGCATTCCAGAACTGTGCCAAACACTTCATTTTGTAACTTTGAAATTAAAACAAAAGAAAGAAAACATCTTGCCCTTCTGCTATACGGATGTTTGGATGTTCGAGCTTGTCCTGGATCAAATTCCCAAGTGCCTGGAGGAATTTACCAGCTTACCCAGGAGATGTGGCAATGCGAACAGAGGAAGATCAACATGAGCCCTTAGGATACTTAGACAATACCACAGGTTGCAGCAGAGAGGATACGGATCCTTGCACAGCATCGCAGGCAGCTCACTCTCCTGATATTCTGCAGGTTTAATACACGACCAGGTGCACACACATCTCCACTCACACAAACCCTGGTCACACAGGAACTAATAATAAAAAAACATGAAAGTGACCAAGAGTCTTTTTTTTTTTTTTCCCCACCATTGGAGACAAGATTTCCACTCTATTTTTAAAAAAGGGGATAATACAAAATTGGCACAAATAGAAGGAAACCTGTAGGGTAAGCCTAGCCCCTCAGCTTCTAGCCTTCCAACTACAGCAAATCCAGGGCCTAAGGTGATGCAGCATTGCCTTCCAAGGGGCGGGCAGCAGTGTGAGCTAGCAGCAAACTTGCTTCACTTGGAATGACAAAGATGGTTTGTTACTGGCCTTGAAGGAAGGCCAGCATTAGCTAAAGACATGGGGACCTTTCATTAGAGAAGCAGGGAGCCCTGACCAAAATAACCCTGAGTTTTTTTCCGGCAGGGATAAAGTGTGCTATGTTGCGTGCTTGGGAAGAGCTGGCGGGTCCCTGCTCATTCATTCCCTAATTATTGCATCGTGACCCTCTTTCCCTAAAACTTAACCAAGGGCACATAAATATGGAGTCAGTCTACTCGGACAGCAAGCAACTGATGCTGTGCTTTGAACCTCAACACCACTACCAATCTCCCCACCCAAGACACCCCAATTCCACAGGTCATTTCTGTGAAGAAAGCAGACAATAAAGCAGGAAAGAAGCTGTGTAGATCAGTGTGGGAAGGACAGCCAGCACCCCAGACATCAGAATGGTGTTCCTTAACTTTCAAGAAAAAGCAAGATTTCACTACAGCAGCCAAACAGGAGAGGAAGAAAAATTCTTGCTGTCAAAATGATATTTGAGTGAATTTTCTCCTTGACGCCCTTTCTTTGTAAAGCATCAATAAAGATTTCCGAGCTTTCGCAGTGGAAACTAGAGTTTGCTTCTGCCCTGTTCCTCAGCAGAGGCAGCTACGTCTGTCTGCAACATAGGACTTTTCAGAGCTCTTCAAGAGAGGAGGGAAAAAAACACCACACACATCAGGACAGAAAGAGAAGCTGCTAAGAATGTTTAGGCCAAAGTCCTCCAGAGGTTTACAGGCTGTGGGTCTCTCAGCTCTAGAACCCTACACAAAGTGCCAAAGAGAGTCCAACAGTGAGTTGCAAGCTACATCTCTGCAAATCAAGTCCATTTTGAAGATGCCTCACATTCAGCTTCCAAGAAATCATTAGACATTGTGTGTGTCCATATGTACAGCCAAGGTTAACCCACCAGCAGTGTGACTGTGTGCATGTTTGCGTGCTGGGAGCAGAACGTAGCCTTCTAGAGAAAATCTTCATGCCAACCTCAGAAAAATGGTCACAACACAAGCTAAGAAAACAAAACAAAAAACCTTACTGAAAAAAAAAATGGAATAGCTGTAGTGGTGAGTAAAAGGGTCCACTAGCTAATGTGAAATGAGGCCATTGCAGCACAGACCTGCAGCTCCCCTGGAACAAGCTGTTAGTGAAGGAGATGGCCTAGAACATAACTAACATCTAAGATTGGCAACAGCACACCACAAACGCTACCTTCTGCAGGTGCCATCCTCCAGAGTCTTTTCTTTTATCCTACAAAACCTTTAAAGGATTGAGCCCTGACCTCATCTCTGCATTTTTAACCCTTCCTGATGCAAACTAGACCCTGGCTGTGACATCAGGTTGTGGTACAGTCCTACTCTTTTGTTTGTACACAGTACCTATACTCTGACTTTTATTGCTTAAAATACCAGCTGTGCTGGAAAGACAGAACTGCCCGGAAAAGCAGCTGCTCCCTTGGCAGCAGCCAGGTCAGTGTATGTGGAAGACCAAAGCAGGACTTCTTATAATATAGCACCTAGGAAAATACCTTGAACCCATGGCGAAAACCTTACTGCAGGCCCATGCACAAGACCAGGATCACAGGAACTTTTTTGCTGCCCTCTTCAGCTTGCTCATACTCCTACTCTGAGCTACTGCAGTCAGACTCTGCTCACAAGTTCAAGGGTTACCACTGAGCGACTGTCAGAAGCAGCATTGGTATCTGGTCTGTGCATCTGGGGACAGTTTACCAGTCTCCTCTAAAAACACGATCAGTCGGCCAAGTGCACATGAAGACCCATCTCACATTTTTTTCATGAGTCACGCCACTGCCAGTTGGGCAAGGTCTCCTTCCTCTGCCAAGGCCAGCAGAAGGCTGGATCTTGTCTCTAAATACCATGCTGCCCCCCATGCCACAAGCAGAGCAGGGTCTGAGGCACAATGTGAGCAGCTGTAGTGAGGAGAAAAGAAAGGTTGGGGAGCTGGTGGCCATACGCAGACATCCAACAAATGCTTGTCTGAAGAGTGACTCTTCAGGGCTGACAAGTTAGCCCCTGTTCACCACAGTCAAGAGCTTTGAGCACAGAAAACTAGAAAAAAAATAATAAGAAAAAAGTCTCAAAGACCTCCAGGCAAGTTATGCTTTCAGGTTAATCGTAAACCCTTTGAAAGCCAGGGAAGAGAAGGCATGCTAACAGCCAAAAATCAATTCCCTGCTGGAATAGCCTCATGAGGCACCAGTGGAATACCCTTCTCCAGGCTTCAAGCCAACACAGAGAAGTCTGTGAGATACCGTGGTGACAGAGGAAGTGGACAGGATGCTGCAATGAGGGCAGAGGGGAAAAGTAGATTAGTTAACACAATGAAAGCCTGACGATTCTACCAGTCCCTTCCCACACATTGCCTTCCTTGTCATGTTTTCGTAGAGGAAGACCTTTTCAAAAACCAAGAGGGGCTAAATCAAAATATTTATAAAATAACAATTTAGTGAATTTTGTCACAGGGCCCTGCTGAAAGCAGACTCAACAGTTTGTACGTTAGAAGGACACGATCCCTATGCAGAAAGTGCTGCTGGAAGAAGGAGAACTTTGAGTCACTAAACATGGCCTGAAAGCTCTCGGGACATGATGTGTAACAAGGAGAAGCTTGAGGTCCAGGCTGAAATCAGAGAGGAAGCGTGCTGTCTTGTCTGGGCCTGTGAGCGAGTGTCTCAGCACAGTCCAAGAGCCCTGTGAGTCTCTCCCAAAACGCAGGCGTGCCTGGCTCCAGCACTCAGTCCATCTCCATTGACATCAGCCGGCGACGCTCTCGCCGTGTTTCCTGCACTTCCTTCTTGCAGCACCAACGGGAGCTGCAGTAGCCGATGAGGCAGGATAAGAGTCCGATGACAGTGGCCAGACCAATGCCAATCAACAGGGGATACTTGAAAGCATTCAAAACTGAAAAACAGCAAGGAAAACAAAAGTCGTTAGATATCACAGAGAAATTTAAAGATCAACATTATTTGTTCTTGCCTAAAGAGGGAGTAAATCCCACATTTTTCAGTCATGGGCAGGTTAATTATTTTGGAAGGAAAAGCTAATTCTCCTTCTTGATTTCTGTCTTCTGAGGTTTGGGATACCAGGACCTTACTGGACTCCATTGCTTCCTTCTTCACCATATTTCTTCCTCCACCATTTCAAAGCTCTGGGGAGGCTAGAGGCACCAGAGAAACCTTGCAATGATATAGCAAAGTGACAATAGTTCTAAGAAGTACCCCATTACCTGTTTTTCCAAACAATGGCCTGGCAACAGTTCTCTATCACAGGCAGACTGTGGCTGCCATCTCTTTATAAAACTGTTTCCAAATGGCAAGGACTTTACACTGTGCTTGATTAGAACTACTTGTACAGTACATTCACTGCCACTCAGCAACCTCGCCTAATCAACCTCCTAAGTTGGTGCATGAACAAGAAAGTTGATTTGTAGGCACCTGATGCACACTTAAAAGACAGGGTCAAGAAATGGAAGGAGCTTAGAAAGTACAGTTATGACAGTTATCTGCATAGTAGGGAGAACAAAAGTTTCTGATTCAAGTTCACAGAACTTCTCATTGTGACCTCTCCTGGAAACGCTTAGAAGAAAGCAACCAGTTCAAAGCCTCTCCCAAATTCATTCTTCTCCTTAGCTACGTGCTGAATGAAGCATCTAGCACACATCTAGCTTCTCACAAAGTCTAGCAACACTTGCAACTCTGATTGTAGAGCAGGCAAGGTATTAAGTGCAGGGAGCAGCATGTCTTGTGGTTAGGAGAGGGAGGAAGGAGTCAGAGCCCTGACGTTTTGTTCCCTGCTTTGATATTAACCATAACATGACTACTTCAGCACACCCCAGCTGCAAACCAGTGTTTCTTCCAGCAGGGAACAGGAAGATTAACACTTGGAGAGAATGCTACACCTTGATTAAAAGATGCCCTAGCTATGCAAAACGTCAGCAAGGCATCAGGAAAAAGAACACTTCACGCTTATGAGTATGACCTATTCAGGCCTACCTAGTCTGTAGAACTTCGAATTACAAATTGAAAACAACAGCAAGAGGATAACAAAATCTAATGAAATTATCACAGGCATCATTAAAAACATATATAGAGAACATTTGTCACAGATTAACATAACAAGGTGCTAAAAATCCCGCAACACACACAGTCATCTCTTACCATCCATTTTCACAGATAGGAAAACAGGTTTGGCTTTGACGGCAGGTTCCTGCTGCCACACACCGGTGGCAGACCGTACCCACGGGGTCACCACGCAGTAATGGTTCCCAAAATCATGGTCCTCGCAGCCATGCACACGGAGACGGAATTCCAGTGGGCTGATTCTCTCCAGGCTGAGGTCACTGCTCCCGTTTCTCCTGCTCTGCGTCACGATCCCTCTTCGGTCCACCGAGGCCAGCAAGACGGGCTCTCTGTCCAGCGCGAAGGAGCGCACAGCAAACCAGGAGACATCAAAAGACATGTCATCTGCATTCAGGGAAAAAGGAGAATTTGGACACGTTGGTGAGCTGCAAAGACTATTCATAGTGCCACTTCTCAGCAGAAAGGTTAATCTGCCAATGGCGTAACCAACACTGGACTGACAGTGGGGGTAGGGGAGGCAGGGAAGAATGTCCTGAACGTGTCCTTTCAAGGAGGATTCAAGCAGTGAACTGCAATGAAATGCACTGACAGGAAGAATATAGCTGCACAGGGAGGGTGACTTGCTATGGCAACAACACAGAGGGGGTTTCTTGCTTTCCTACCTATCATCCTAAAATGCGTATTTCGTCTCCGATCTAACTTTTCACCAAGCAGGCCTGGTGTCATGAGAAGTGCTAAAACTGGGCTGAGCCTACACTGAAAAGGGAGTGGCAATGCTAGGCATTTGCTAGCAGAGTGATTTGCAATCACTACCTTCATGCAGCAGCTGCACAGCTACAAAATCAGAATGCTCTTTCCTAAAGGCCCCTTCCACACATTTAGTCTGCCTAACTTAAAGAGATTCTACAAGGAGTAGAAAAAAAATTACGTGCAAAAATATAAAGCATTTGGAAGCAAAGTTTGACCACAATGCTTTTATGCACTATTTCTGCAATTGTTAGTAAGTGTCATGGGCCATCGTGCACTGTGCTTTGTATGAATTTTACTATCCCAGGAGATAGCCTACAAAAAACATTTGCAGCACCTTCCACATTAACCTCGCTGACAGGTAGACAGAGCTCATCAGCACATTAAGCCCTTTTTTACGTTCGTGCAAAATGCTATTGATCCCATTAGCAGATCTCAATCTTAGCCCTATTAGGCTGTTGTTGAGTATCTGCTTTAAAAATCAGCACGCTGCTTTTCTAATGTGAGCTCAGCAATACCTGTCAAAGGGTCTGAAACATGGCGTGACCCACAGCGTAGACAGAAAAGGGCCTCAGATGCCTGCTCGCTTGGTTCAACAGTAGTTCCTCCTTCCTGGCACTTAAACTGATAGGCCCAAACTGGAAATAGAGGGTAGTAATTCTGTCTTGAGTTTTGTGCAGACATTCTGCAAGGGGATTAACCTCTGCACACCTAAGACAGTCCTATGATTTTGGGCATATATCAAACCTTCACTTGCTGGTATTGAGATCTGTGAAAAATACAGCATTAGCGATCTGAAATTTAAAACTGATCTTTCATCTAAGCCCTGAACCTCCTGCTGTACTTAAATTATTTGCAGATATAATTGAAGACAACTTTTAAGCTGTTATCAGGCAAGCTGACATCTTAGGAAGACAGGGAACCTTAGAATAATCTTTTAAAAAAGGGTAGGGACATCCTCGGTTCTGCTACTTGTGGTTACGCATCAGCTGCTACAGTCCCTCTTATTGCAGACAAAAAACACTCACTGTTTGCGGTACAATTAATTCCCCAGTAAGGTACACTGTTCTACACACATCTTCAAAAACAAAATAGAAACTTGAGGAAGCAGATGGCAGCACTCAGTCACTCCCAGAGACACTGGCTGACCAAACCATTTGGGACACCAGCCAGTTTATTGCCCTGCCTGCCATGGCCAGCTGCTCCGGGTGACAACACAGAGCCTCAAGAGAGCACCTCGTGTGTTTTGTAGTCCTATCGCGGGAAGAGGTTTCCTGGTCCTATGTGGTGGTGAGCATTGGCCATATGGACCAGCAGCACTCATAACAACCACACTTTGCCACATCATACCACAAATACTACCGTTAATTACTCAGCATACCACTCCGATCCCCTCCCTGGAAAGCAAAGCTAATCAAGATCACCACACACATTTTCAGTTGACAGGACTAAACTTTGACCGCTGCCTTGTGTACTCTCCCAAGTAGCTGTGGGAAACAGGGCCTCTGCTTGAGAGAGCTCCGTTTCTATAAACTATTGTTCATCTCTGTTGCCTGTTTATTCCAAACACAGCATTAACACCAGCCACAGGCAGTCAGGTTGGGCATGACCAATTCCTTCCAAATATCATGAAGGCTGACATTTGCTCCATGCTTCCAGGTACAGTAGGAGCATATGGACACCTTCCAGGCTACGTCCAACTACACTGAATACACGGTTGCATTTACTAAAATAGATTTCAGCAGTAAGTTTAGGAGGGGGGGGAAAATAACCTAGCCTTCAGATTCCCGGGGGATTTACTACTGTTGAAGAACTCCTCTGTTTAAGTCTCACTTAATTTGAGGTTCTCTTCCCTCAATGTACAAAGATGAATGCAGGCACTTGCTGTCACTTTGAAATAGCTGAATCTGTCTTCTGTAATTACAACATGGGACAACAGTATTATGCCAACATATTTTATTAGTCAGTATACACAGTGTGCAATTAGTGACTCACTGCAGACAGTCAGAGGGAGGATTTGGCTCAGAGTGCTCTTTGTCGCTATCCTCCTTGAACTAGCTTCATACAGCAAAGTCATCTGATTCGTTTCTATCTCTCTCATTTTTCATGCTGTAAAAACACAGTAAAATTTAGCAAAACAAGGACACAGATCAAGCACTCTCCAAAGATCAGTGATGGCCATGCCGAACAGCTCCCACAAGCTAACAAATCTGCAATTTTACTGACATAAAGAAGGCCAGACGCTAGGCTTCCCAAAAGCATCTGTTTAACTCCACACACCCTTTGTGTCCATGCAGACAAATCAGACACTCAGTTTTTGTCCCCAGTCTTCAAAAAACAAAACAGAACCACTTGACCCACAGACACACTTATGACTACAAAGGTTTCTTTTACCAGTAAGGTCAGGAAGGGACCATGCATTACAGAAAGCTCGTCACTGGGATGTTGTGCTGCAGAAGGCCACCAAGGACCTCAGCACCCACTGCTCGTGCAACCCAGCTCCTTTCATCCAGGAACACGGGGCACTGGATGCTTCACAGGCTCTGTAAGCAGAGTAAGAGTGGTGCCATCCTTCCCCTCCTCAGCTAGTGAGCATCATCAACATGTAAAGCACATCTTTACACACATTTCGATTTAACACACAGGACTAAGCTGTCTGGGTCTCAGCTGCTTCTCTGGCCAATCACCCCACAGAACTGGGAATCCTATTTCTAGACCAGCTCCTAGGAACCATGCACTTCCACTGCTTAGAATGGAGCTCTCTCAGCATCTTGTTCCAGCGCTGAATCACAATTTTGAGACCCTTTTTGTTTACTACATTTAAATGAGGTTGAATAGGGCTTCCTAGAGAGCTGAGCAAACCACTTCAAGCCATACAAGAGGTAAACAAGCTGGTTTTGTTAAATTCTCCAGAGTGCCCACTGGGTCCGTCTGGAGCAGATTTAAAAAAAAAAATAAATCTCTTTCAGGCAGAGTAAGTAATACTTTTAAATCCCTAAGCACATAGCCCAAGAAGGGGTGATCTGGGAAGTCTAGAGAGATCGTTTGTGAAAATGTGTATTCAACAGAAACATCAGAAGCAGCTTTTGTATCTTCAGGGCACAGAAGTACTACTACTATTCCCCCCTGACACACACATACTTCCCTCATATCAATTCAAAACACCAGCTACGGATGCCAAGCCAAAGAAGCACTTCTTTAGACAGAATGGTTGCTGCCATGTACTGAGCTCAGTAATACACACTCCACTTCAGCGGGGTCTCAAAGAAGCAGAGGAAATTAAACCACGTAGCAGTCATGCCAAAACCTTTTCAACCCTTTTGAAAGTTTCCCACAGGGTGGGTGTGTGTACTCACACACAGCTGTGAATTGCCTCTGCTAGAGGATGGGCCAGCCCATAAGTTATTCTTCTAGCAAGGAATGGACATAAGAAGGGGACTTCCAAAGATCATTGGTCACTTAACTTCTCCTCAGCTCCTTGAAAGTACTTTATTTCTCTGACTGTGGACACAAAGAGGGAGAAGAGCTGGCACCTGACACCTCACCTCACTACTGAAGGTATACATGCTGATCTGCTTGCATACTTTAACATCACACTACATGTACAAGAGCAGAGCCAGCTGGCACACCGAGCACATTCAGACTGTGCAGGAAGTGCATTTAACAAAAGATCTTATGAAATTCCCTGATCCCTCTTTGCACACAAGAGGGCCTGTAATACCCCACTGCAGAAGGCCTGACCCCAGAAGAGCAGACCTCTTGAAAGCCATAATGACCCACAGAACAGCAGGATAGCAACATCGATATGCAACTACTCTGCTCTCCCTTCTCAACAAGTTCCCAAATGGAAAGGCCATGCCGGCACTGTTGTCATCTGTTTTCTTCTAGGAGATGCTGGCAGCTCTTGCTTTTCCTATCTCATTATCTGGTGTGGGCTTTCCCCAACAACATGCCTTATTTCCCCACTGGGATGAGACAGCACTGTTATTTTCACAGTCTGTCTAATGTTTTGGCAATCATTTAAAGTGTAAATTCTCCATTTTGGTTGTGAATTAAATTGTGATACTGACTGAGTGTAGAGACCCATCAGAGATGGGATGCAGAGTGAAAAGCGTTCCCGTTGAATGATTACATCTGGTTGTTACCGGATGAGGCCTTAAAGTCCTCCTCCACATAACTGAAGCTCTGCTGCCTGTCTCACCGAGAGGACCAGCAAGGACTGGAGAGGGGCCAGCTTCTTAGGCCCAGCTGAAGTGCTCACATGGGACTTCCCCACAGAGACACACAGAGCATGGCTGGTTAGACCCCAAACCTTGCTCTTTCAGCAACTGCAGGCTCAGAGCACAGACCAAAATGTTCTCCCTACTTGCCACAGTACCACGCTTCTTCCCTCCTTTCTGTGGGTATCCGTCATGCATGTATCTGCCCCGTTACAGACAAAAATCCACAACAAAAACAACGCCAGCAACCAGAGAGGCAGGGATGTGCCATTTCAATATGATATTACCCAGTTACGGAACGCGTTACAGTGCTGACATTTAAAACTGTGTGCTGGCTGCTCATGATCTCTGGAAAGGGTAATGTTTCCAAATACAGGCATCATCTATCAACTCAACAGACATCCCTACTCTCTCAAGAATTTTCCCAGTTTAAACTTAACTGTGCTGATCAACAGCTCCTTGAAGAGGCCACCTTTTTATTTAAATCCATTTGATTACCCTTATCTTGTCAGTGCTTCTGTCTCGAGCTACCAAGCACACAAAAACATCACAAACCCAACTGCAGCAGAGCACTGATAGGAGAGCCCCACTCTCAGTAAGTGGCATCTTTTCAAGTTTTAAGTGGGTCAGGGATGCTGAGGCCTCTTTCACAAGGCAACCCCAAGCTTATTTTAGCTGTCGAACACCAGGAGAAGCAGCAGCTGCTCCCTGCCAGCAATTACTGCTCTGCAAAGGAAGCCAGATGCTTTGGGTACTGCCTTGCAACAATACCTTTAACAGCTTAGAAACACCTCAACTTCAGAAGATGCTTTCTGCTGAGCAGAAACTGCAGGACAGATGGAGGCGTATGTACAGACGTACATTGCTGCAGACTGTCCAATATCCCAGGCTATGACTCTTTTGACAACAATAAAGTTTACTCAGCATTTCCCCCCTACCAAGCATTTCAATAATACAATCTACAGACTTCTATCATTTTTTCACAGGCAGCACAGAACTGTAATCTAGCAAATTGCCTCCCTGCTACACTCAGATTTAACATCAAACAGCCATTCTGCAATTTCAAAGTGATGCACCTTCAATAAACTTGGTACTTCATCTCATCAACTATTACACTAACTAATATTTGCCACACAGCCCCTTTTTTGTAGCGGCTTTTGCATAGATTTCTGTCCCACATGAATCATGGTACCTTTACATTTAGGTGTATATATATTTATATTTAAACACATTTATAGATTTAAAATATATTTTTATATTTGCACATAAAAATAACTTTAAAAGACACACTAAACTCACTCCAAAGCCACATTTTGGATACAATAACCAGAGCTACTCTCACAGCCTTTTGATGAAAAGCAGCTCAGGCAACCTTTGGCAAGCAGCTAAGTTTTGAGCAATTCTCTGAACTTTTCAGCCCTTCACAAAAATCTCTCTTTAAAGTGTCTGCTGTCCTTTTCATAGGTACCATGCTTCTTTCTTCTTCTACACAAAAAAAAAAAAAAAAAAAAAAAAGGAAGCTCACCTTTGAAGGCATCAGGAAGTAATGTTCATTTTCAGTATTTAGGCTGCAGAAGTCAATTTTTGTGATTCTTAGATTTACATTAAGCCTTAAATTCACTGTGAAGTTCTAAGCTGACCGGCCAGGTGATTTTAAGATTGGTTTACAGGTAACTGCTTTCTCCTGACAGGCTTTGCCAATGGACCTTCTTTCTAATTGAAGGAGACAGCAATAGTTTTCACGCCCATCTAGTGGTTGCAGGCTGACCGCCAGCAGTGGGGTCAGTTGGTACAGACAGCACAGGGGTTAGGAATAAGAACGCTTTTTTCCCCTTCTCACCTCAGAATGTGAAACACAAATCTTGTTTTAGACTTGGCCGTGTAAAGCAAACATTCTCTCCTGTATTTAGCTAGTTCTGTACAACATTAAATGTTCTCAATTCTCCAGCTTCACTCACATGACACGGGGTTATAACTGCTGGTATACAATCTGGAGGCGAATGAGTTACAAGTAAAATATTTTCTTCAAAATACCTGGCTCCAGTGCCATTCCATCCGTTGTGATGATACAGAGCAAGTCTGCCAGTTCACCCTGGTAAATTGTCAGGTTGTCAGAATGCACGGAGACATTAAACACAGGACCTAGAAAAGAGTAACCACAATTATTCATGACAGGCTTTTCTTCAACGTCCAAAAGTATTCTTGTGTATTTTTGAATCGTCCTCTATGTGTTTGCAGAAACGGAGCTTTGAAGTAGGGATAAGCAGTCATGCAAGTTTGGGCAAAATAGTTACCCATTTTTAGACACTAATTGCTGCACTAATACCCAGACTGCCAGACCTGTCACACAACACAGAAGTCGCTGCCCGTATCTGCCTTCCACTGTCCTGCACAAAACGAGCCTTTCTTCCACTGGTGACTTCTCTAAGAAGAATAGAGTTCAGGTCCTCTGGCTAATCCAGCAGAGATCATTTCAGCTGAAGCTGTCAATAGGAATTCAAGTTAGAGCAAACCAGTAATTTAACCATACAGGAGGTTCTGCTGCGGAACTGAAACACAGACAATACAAGAATGCATCTGATAACATTTTTCTGTGGATTTTCCTTCAGGCTCTGCTACAGATAGCTTCTTTTGTACAAGATGTCTCAATGCCCAAGGGTATAGTAACTCCTTCAGCTGTGAAGTGATGATGATATTGATGAAAACCATTAGGCTGTTATGAAATGCTCAGACACCATAACAACATGTGTGTTTGACTTCTGAGATGCAGAAGATTAAAAAAAACAACACAACTTGCCCACATTTTTGACAACAACTACATCTCTGGTGCAAAGTTAACAAAACCACAATTCCTCAGACATGCCTACATTGCTAGGTACTCTCCATTTCACAGGACAGAAAACGAAGAATGCATCAAAATACCCTTAGTGATTTTTCTACTAAAGAAAACAGAGGAGATATGGAGGAGGAAAGCAGATGCTAACTGTGGCCTCCAGAATGGCTTTGGGGAAAGGGGCCAAGGAACGGAAGAAGGCACTTGGGATTCAGATTTTAGAAGATTTTAGATTTTTACCTTCTCTGAAATCTCTTAGCTGCCATCATTACCTGGCTCAGCTACTTCTGGGATAGCATCAGCAGCAACAAGAACAGAAAATTAGTTTGTAAACTGTTGGAAGATCTGCCATGCTCTGCTCTTACATGCTAGCAGTTTAAGTACAGGACTTGTAAATTCCAAATCCATTCAAGATCTGTGGCAAACAACACTTCTGACAGAGAACATTTAAGGAAATCAGCCAAGCAGCCCACTTTCCCCCTGCCCTCCCAACAGGTTTTTGTGAAAAGCTATGCCGGTAGCTCACCACGCTGCACACACTTATCGCATCACTTCCAAATTGAGGTTCTGTACAGAAACTTGGAGATGCCATGAAGCTAGAGCTGTTATTTTTGGTGAAACTATGATAGACTACAGGGATCTGGCTTGTTTTCTTCAGCAGAGATTACACAGCACACAAAGTAAATTCCATTTACATTGCAATAATTATTCTGTGGCTTCCAAAATCCTCCCCCCACAATTTCCACAGCACACAATCTGCTGTGGTTTGTTACACTGCAAACCTCTTATAGCCCTCTGCCCCAGAAGCAGTGATGCCACCACCTCCCTGGGCAACCTGGTCCAACGTCTGACTGCTTTTTCTGAGAATGTCTCCTCGTTTCCAACCTAAACCTCCCCTGGCACAACTTGAGGCCATTCCCTATAGTCCTATCACTGGTTACCTGCAATAAGAGGCTGATCCCCAGCTCCTCACACCTCTAACCATATTCCTCTTGCAGCTGACTTGATTATTCTTTTTCAGATAAAACAAGGTATTTCACTTTTTTGGGGGGTGGGGTGGGGTAATTGTGCAGATTCAAGGTCCCAAGGGACTAGTTGTGAAGGGAGGATGGACCAGGGCACCACAGCCAGCTGTAACCAGCAATGTCTCATGGCGCGTGTGAACTCTCACAGCAACACAAATGAAGCAAGTGTCACGTCTGCCAGGAACATCCCAGCACACACCCTCTGCTGCACTGATCGAACACAGAACAGCTCCATACTAATCCTGGCCACTGTCTGTAGCTCAGTGTCTACACAACAGCCTGGCAGTGACTGAGGTGACACGTCAGGAGCTTGAGACATGCCCTGGTCCTGCGAACAGGCCCTGGCCTGCTGGATGCTAGCAGAAATCAGGCGAAGGAGATGAATTGCATGATCCCAACTTTGTCAGGCTAAGGCTGACTCCTGCCCTGGCAGGGTGAAGAAGGAAAGACAGAAGGGTACATGTAGATAGGATGTCTTTTCCGGTCTTATTTCTAGAGTGAAAGTCCAGGCATTCAACAGATGCTGGCTTCAAACCTGGCAGGCCAAAACACACTAATGCACAGCCTCCGGAGTCTGAGCACCCCCGGCCATTGAATGTCTTTAGGGTAAATGCCAATTTGCTTGGTTGGTCTCTCGGCCAGGAGAGGCCATATCACAGCAACACAGCACCCCATACAGACCCTCCTGTTCTGGGTCACCAAGTACATCTCTAGCCTACCTGCGTGTGAAGAGTCAAAGCTTCCTAGGCAGTAAGAAGGCTGCCTGGCAGCTCCTGCTCGGTCATTTTGTGATCATACTTCCCCTTGGTAAGCCACAAGCAATAATTTCCCTTTGCTTATTTCCCTACAAGGGGGTACATCTAAAAATCACCTTCTGTAACTCCAGAGGAAAAATCACTGCCCTGTATTAGGACTGGATTTTGACAGTGCTCTTCCCTCTCTCTAGCTGAAGAGGAAAATAAATATTATCAATTAAAAGCTTTTTAAAATGTAAATAAACTTCATTACAGTGAAGTCCCCTTAGCTTAGCCTTGAAAACTGCAGCTTTTTAGGAAGAGCACCTTTCTACCTTAGCAATACTGCCGACCTTTCTGCCCACATGCCCCATGCCCTGGACCTCAGGCTGCCCTCAGGCATGAAAGGGCAGAATAAAGCATCTTCACTGATGGTTTTTCCCTTACCCCAGAACTTGAAAAGACAGGAGGCTGCTTGCAACAGACACCTATTTAGCCCTGATCTGGATCAAGACAACCGTGTAACCTCTTACCACCCAACACAAGGTACACTTGCCAGAGCTGCAGTCACTGCACAGCCTGGGAAAGGTTCACAAAAGCTGACAACATGGCTTTATCCCTCGTGAAAAATCTGTCACCCTTCTCTGTAGAAGGGTTCAAGGTTTTTTGTTTGCTTTTATTCTAAAGAAAAAAATGACAAGAGTTTTTAACTTAATAGCTTGTCTGATTTATGTCCCCCGGCTTAAATAATTTACTCTGGCTTCAGCTGAACCTGCCTGGCAACAGGATAAGAGAAGCAGGAATGAACTGCATGTGAATCTCAAGCAAAGGCAGCAGCAAACCAGTGTTTGTTAGTGAGTTACAAGCAAAGCCATCACCTTAGCTAACTGGGTATCTTCTTTACTATAGGCTCAAAAAAAGGACTTCAGTTTTAAAAAAAAAAAAAAAAAAAGACACCAGAGCAAACACAGGATGTTTCCAGACACCTTTCTAATGCTCTTGAGGACCTCCCAAGGCAAACATGCCACAAAATCTTCCACAAGGTGTGGATCACCTTATTTTTTTCCCCCATTACCATCACAACACAGTATTCAAGCAGCCCCAGATCTAGACTCCACCAAGAGCTCATCACACAAAACCCAAGTGGTATCCTGAAGTTTTTACCCCCCAAGTAAAAAAACAAAACAGCAAAAACCCAACCACACACACTCAACCCCAAGCTTACAGCTGCAAGCACTTGGTTAACAGGAAACCCTCAGAAGACAGGGACAACAGCAACATCTATCGGTGTCTCTCCATTGCCATGTCCAAGTGTTTGCACTGTCACAGGAAGGGATGGGGAGGTAACAAGCTCTCCTTCAACAAGACCTGAGTTCATGCCACATGAACACTGAGAAAAAATAGAACTCTGCAGACAGATGATGTGGCTTTTCTCACCTTGCCACCTGTATTTAACAGTTTGAAATCCTGTTGTTGGCAACTACAGGTCACTCGAGAACAAACAAGTTGGAATTTAGTTTCAAGTGCAAGGTTGGCAGATGAAGCATGACTTGCAAAGCTCATCAGGAACAAAGCAAAGTGTAGGGAGGCTATTCAGGAGGTTGAAAGCTGAAAAATAAGTGGATTTGAGTAACTTCTGGTTTGAACACAAGCATCATAATCTCAGCTAGCTCAGAAACTAAAAAAGCAGACTTACAAAATAAACCAGCATTCCCAATTCTAAGAGCCAAGCATCCATTTTCCCCTATATTGCTATCCTCTACTAAGACCTTTGATTTAAACTAAGCCGAACACTCCATTTCTCACTAAAATGAGGCCGTATGTAAGCTTAGAAAAGTCTCTTAAAAATTCTTCTTAAATAAAGTAATAACAATTTTATATTAAAAAGCAGCTACTGTCAAGATAGGAAAATAAATAGTTTTTGGAGTCATGTCTTGATTTCTGCATGTCTGAAAAACTCTACTTTAAAAAATAAAAATGGAAGTAATTGAGGTAAATTGAAATTGAAAAATTGGTAAATTGAAATTGATCAATTGAAATTTACTAGTACAAATCTAGAAGTGCTTAAAAAGAAACTCTGTTCCAGGATCAGGACCTGTTTGGTTTAATTATTCAATTAATTTACTCAGCTTAAGGATTTATGTACTGGAAAAAAATAAACCTTGAGCCCTGTTTACCTGATGTCACCCTACTCTCCCTGCTTTCCATCACTGCTCAGTAATCCAAACACTTTAAATCAGCAAGAAAAAGAAGGGGGGGAGAAAGAAGAATAACCAAAAGCCAGTTAACATCTGGATTTACAATAGAAGAGCTAATTAACCAGGTCCTAGGTGATGTTTTGGCCTTTTCTACTTCATCTCAGGCACTATATTCTCTGCAAAAACAAGTTCCAATCTCCCCAAAGAAAGGAGTTACTTTCATTTTCCAGACAAAGTAGGGCAGAGAAAGGTCAAGTAATCTATCTGGCAAGAGATATCCAGACCAGGCTGCTCCAGCAATAACCCTGTACCCAGTTCGTTACCCAGCACAGCCCAGCGCAGCAGGAGCAATCACTGCATCCAGCTCCACTTCTTGCAATCAGCCAGCACCACGGACCACAAGGGGGAAAAAACTGATGCAATCCACAAGTTCTCCATCATCCAAAGCATTACTCATATCTGCCCTGGCAGCAGATCTCTGCTCAAAGTGAGGATCCCATGATCTGACTCTCCAGATAACGAGCTCCTTCACCCACACTATTGCAGCCCCCGTCCTCTCCCAGCTTCTTCACAGAGCTGTTCCCCAGCGAGTTTCACCCCAAGCCTCATACTAGCCATTACTAGAAGAAGCCTCTAGTAGTTTAGTCTGAGGTTTCCACTTCCAGATACAAATTAGTGCACACAGGCACAAAGGCATACAATGACAAAGCATGTTCCTGCCCATTAACGGTGGCTGGAAAATACCAGCCTCTCTCGCCAAAGAATTTCTGCTGTATGGCCATTTATTCATTTCCATGATTAAGGTTTCTTTCCTTTAAGAACCCTTCTGCTTTACTTTCTTGCAGCTGAGTATCTCTGGGTCATTGCAGGGCATCATTTCATTTTAATTGCCAGTTCAGCATCAATACTCAGCTCATATTTCCGAAGCTCTTAGTTTATCTCAACTTCTTCCAAAGAGAATGATAATACATTGCTGTGCAATGAGCTCACATGCAGATGTAATCCAGAGTTGAAGATTTAATTGAGACACTTCCCTTCAAGTTCTCTTTTATTTTTGCCTCTCCAAAGCTACTTGCCCTTTGCTGAATGGCACAGAGGAAAGCCAGCTCAGAGCACAGCCCAGCTCCAAACGGTCCCCTCTCATAACGTACTTCTGAATACACAATTAAAAGCTTCCTTCTTTCTGCTTTCCTTCAGGCAAAAGAAAATAAGTCACTTCTGTGGAAATCCCAGTGAGCACAGAGAGGGCAAACACAACCTAAACACTAACCTGGGTTGCTGGGTACAGGCTGAAAGGGATAGAAGATTAAAGGATGAATGCCAAAGAAGAATATATGGCCCCGGGATAAACAATCCAGCTCCAGGCCAGCTGGAACCACTCATACCCAATACCTGTACACAGACCTGTATCAGATAAGCACTCTGATCTCAAGCAAGTTCCCAGCTATTAGAAGCCACTTTTGCTGGCTGGCTCAGCTAAGTCTGACGGTGACAGTGTGCACACACACACACACACACACACACACAAAAAAAAAGTCAACCTCTCACATCTGCTGCTCAGCCCTAGCAGTGCAAAGGCACTGGAGCAGCACCTCCAGGTGACCAGGAGAGCTGATTTTAAAAGGGAGAGATTTGGGGCCAGGTGGGCAAGATCATAAGCCTTACACGAAGCTGTCCTGATCAGCTGGCTTGAAAAGGAAAACAGGAAAAAACTACAGAAAACAGATGCGTTCCAGGCTGAACGAAATGCTGTGTATATATACACACACATCATCTGATGGCTCGATGGGGGAGAAGCAGCATTTGGGCTTCAGCAAGAAGAATGACATGAAATTAAGAGAAAATCACAAGACAAGTACTAGCAGCTGCTCCTATCCCTCCCAGTGCTGGGCAAGCTTTGAAAAGGGATGGCAGAACTTCTGTTTTAAACTGAGCTGACCAAAAAGCAGCACTGAAGAATATTACTTCATATGGGGTGGCTTCCTCCTGCCTCCTTCCCAAATAAGCTTAGCTTGCTTATAGCTACTGGACATACAGCAGGCATTCATTTCCCAAAACTAGTCTAGTGCTCCACAGTATTCACAAGGCCTGACCCGAAGGATTCTCAAGATCCCCCTCTGGTCTTAAAATACATCCAGCAGAGAACAATCTGCCATTGATTGAAAATATGCAAACTAAAGACTTACGAGGCTCCTCCTTCCCCTCCTCTCCCCCTCCCCCTCCAGTTTATATAATTCTGTGAACAAAATCCACATTTTTTTTTTTTTTTTTTTTTTTTTTTTTAAGTTCAGGAAGTTTCAAACAAATGCCTTTACATTAACATTTCAGATCATAAACTACGTGGAATAAATACGTCCCTCTGCAACAGCAAGTGGAGAAAGAGGAGAGGAGGTCTCTGCTTGCAGCCAGCAAGTTCTGCCTTGAATGGAAAGAATCCGAGTGAGACATTTTCCACAGATGTTCATGGAAAAACATTTCGGAGCACTGCCACATTTCAAGCCCATTGTGGCAGGAAACACTGAAGTTTCATGCGCGCAGTCCCCAGCTCATATAAAATGCTTACAGGCCTCCTGCTGCTCAGATAGATCACGCTGCATGGCGCGTACGCACACCAAAATCCTTCCTTGAAGCATCGCTCGACTCAGGGATCTGGGAGGGAGTCAAGCTGGCAGGAAGGATTTCCAACCCAAGCAAACCTCCCTGCCCCCTACCGAAGAGGAATCAATAAAAACAACCGAGCAAGAAATTCCTCCTAGCACTCAAACCTTCATGTAAAACCCTTTAAGGGCTTCCTTCTGCTGAAAACGCTGCTTCCATATCGATCTCCTCCCCGCTCCATCCCCCACATGGTGCCAGCTGGAAATGCTGTGGCAGCCCAAGCCCTCGTAGTCGGGAGAAGAGAGGAATGCCTTCTGGATTTTAAGTTACACTGCATTAGCAAGGCCCCACCACTGCCACACTTAAAGTGCTTCTCTGCTACACTTCGAGACCCTTGAAGTCAGGAGAACTGTTAGCAAGGTAATTGCACTATCGGGGACAAACACACACATAAACCACTCACCACATATCCCCATCAAACTCGAGATTTAGCAGAGAGGTGCCTTCCAGCTTTTGCAGTTACCTGGAGAGCAACATGCCCCTCTTTGCTGTCTCTGACCCTCTGTTGGTTAGCTTCTTCCCTCCAGTTCTGGGGAACCTCCCGTTTTCCCCAGAAAATCCATCAACCTCAGCAGTTCTGCCTTACACCATTCCCATTGGGGAGAATCTGGCATCAGCTCCTTTTTTTTGGAGAACAAGCTTGACAGTTGCCTGTACCACAGGAAGCGAGACAAGGGCGCGATATCTGAGCTGTGCTTTTACAGCTGCCCCGCAGCTTTGCCACTTACCTCTGGCTGCCTGACTTGGTCAGAGTTTGCACCAAAGGAAGAAGAAAATTTTGGGGAAAGGAGGGTATGTAAGTAGGGAAGCAAGCCTGCCAGCATCCATTCTGACTGTGCTCCATTCTGACTGTGCTTGTCATGTGTCATAATCATGCCCACAGATGAATGTCCAGTGTGGATATCTGAGCAACTACTGAAGGACACAAAGTTCATCCATCAGTTGAATAAAGGTATTTTAAGCCAGATTTGGCTACATGGCGAGGCTATTTTGGGAAACAGCTCTCCAGTAAATTGTGCCTGGGATCTCATTTCTGCCTTCATTCTCTAGTAAAGCACGGAAGGCTGACAGGGCTTCAGGACCATCCCTCCCCCGGCTCCAGGAATTCACACATTCCCTGGGCAGAGCTGCGGGCTGCCTCCCCTCCTTCTCTCCACGTGCCGGAAATCCTAGCTGGGCGAGGAGGGAGTGAAGAGAAGCTGATAGCAGAAAGAAGTCAAGACTGTGACATGCACACTTCCCTCCCTTGCATAGCTCACAGGTTTCCCTCCGAACCACGAATATTAATAACCTCTTGCCAAACCTTTTTGGGGGGAGTTCAAAGTGACATAACGCAAGCAGTGTTGGCAGAGCTACCAAGCACCGCTTTCGTGCAGGAAAGCCCCCATGTCAGAGCTTGCAGGGGGGAGGTTTGGGCCAGATTTCATCCCTCCTGGTTTTTTGCATCAGCCCTTTGTAAGTCTTGCTCTCCCACGGTGTCTGATTCAAACAATAAGAGCAGCAAGGCTGAAGCTACAGCCCACTAAAACCGTATCTCTAGAAGACAAATCTACAGCAATACTCAGCTGTGACACTGTTACTCCAAGAGCCTTTTGGAACATATGCAAACTAATAGGATATTTTCAGAACAGTAACTTACCATAACACTGAAAAGCCAACTGGGATGATCTAGAACTGAACAGGCACTGAGCTGAGTCCCTGTCCTCTCTTCGCCCAGCTTAGGTCAGGCTGTGTCTTCAATAGGGTTTGTATGGGGATGATACACTTCAGAACTTCTTACAAAGTGAAGTTCTCACTGCACAGATGCCCCCTACGTTCAGCTCTTGTCCTTTTCCTTGCACACCAGCTACAGAGAAACTGAGGTTTTAGAAATAACCTGGTGGAGAATGATTACCTTAGTTATGGAGGCAACCAGAAGTCAAGCTGCTCTAGCCTAGTCACAGCTGCTTCTTCCTAAAACCCTTCAGTCCCATATTATATGCAGAGTAATTCAGTTCACGAAGAATAAGGGATGTGAAGAGAGACTTCCACCCAAGCTGTGTTTGTGAATAGCAACAGGGGGGTGCAGGAGGTTTGAGATAAGCAGCTGAGCAGAGAGGTCCAACACAGGATGCACCCTTGGGCTACACCAAGAGCTCTTTAGAAGTGTTCAAGTCATCACGAGCTTGGTTTATCAAATCACAAGATGAAACTCTCACTGCCATTACAAAAACAACTCTGCAACAGTTCCCAATCACGCGGCATGATAGGAAGTCAGCGTTAACACGCACCTTGACGATTCAAACCAATACTGCCCCACTTTCTCTCACCCCCATAATATACCAGGACAGGCACACTTCCCTGGGAAAACCCCACCAGGCGGGGTTTGTTACAAAGGTGAGGGTTTCAGCAAGGATGTGGGGAACAGGATGCACATCTGGGCACTGAAATTCATTCCAACTTGTGGAGCTTTGCAAACCATCCACAAGAGGCCTTAAAGGTCTTCAGCAGCAGGATATACTTGCTGAGATTGTTGAAAAATTGCCATTGCCTTGACCTCACCATTTTCTGCAATTATATCAACGAGAAGGTGTGCTCAGGCAATTTAATGCTACGCTAATGAAGTTTGTTTTGGAACAGAAATCCACTTTATATTAATACTCTTCCAAAGTGGTTGTTACCTAACAGCAACCTAGCAATGAATCTGGCAAATGTGGCAGCAATTATTCCATACTGAGAACCAGCTCTGAGCCTGCAAGACCATAAAAGCTGAATTAGTAAAGGAAGAATTAGTTATAATCGTAACCTTTGGGTTATTGAATGTCTTTCTGTAAACAATTTGTAACACAAAGGATGCAAGTACCACCAAAGGAGACAAGGAAAGCTCCCAGCCATCACACCATCTGGAGAGCCTTTCAATTTCTAAAATAGCAGGTATTGCCCAGAGACAGGGAAACCACTGGAAGGGTGTCACAGAACTCCCTCCCCTTCTGGCTCAGACACACACACACACACACAAATGCTACACCAACCTGATGTCTGGAAGTCTATCTGGATGGGGTTGGATAAGCCATTCACTGCTTCACGCCACATGCCACCACCACCCGGAGACCAGGCAGTCACCACACAGCGGTAGAGCCCAGCGTCAGAAATTTGGGTTTGATACATCCTGTAGCGGAACTCGTTCTCCTGCACCTTCTCCAGAACCACGCCATCCACACGGGTCTGGTCCGTCCAGTCTTCCAACCGCACCACTGAATCCTGGTTCAGGGAAATTATGCGAGTGGTTCCATTGGGATTCGACTGATCTGTCAGCGGCTTCTCTGCCGTGATGAGGACAGAATAGCGCGGCGTCTTGATGTTTTTCGAGGACACTTTGCATGTCATCTCAAAGGTGTGGCCTGCCACGAAGAATGGCTTCAGTTTCACCGCCTCCACAGTCAGCGTGTAATCTGAAGGGGGAAGGAAATAAGCAACAAGGAAGGGGTTAATAAGTAGTGCAGTTATTGCTGCACTTGTTCATCTGGAAGGTTACTAATAAGCAAAATGCTTTTTTTGCAGAGACAAATCCCAGCACATTTATCTAAACACACATGGACATCCCAGAATGCTACTTAACAGCACACAACAGCTTGGGTCGAAATGCAAGGATTCAAACAAACACCATACTCTGAACAGATGATGCAACACACAGGACACAGCATAACCTCCAGGACATTTTTATTTAAGAGTATGGATACTAGTCAGATGAGACTTGGAGCCCCAGTTTGATGTTGGATCTGGAAAAGCCCCATCAGCGACAGAGTACAGGGACGCTGATGAAGTACTTGTGACTAGTGACAACAGCTGCCACTGACTGAATCTGCAGCACTTAGTAGAGCTGCTTTTTATTTCTCTTGAAAAATTCACCCTAACAGCAACCCAGACACATTGAGCTGAACCCCTCAAATCATGACAAGATTGCATGACAGGAAAGTTGGCGTTAACATGAGAACCCATTGCCTCCAGTACACTCATACACACACTGCTCTCGAAGAGGTCAGCACACATCTGCCTCCACAAATGCTCTTTTCACTCGTTTCTAGTGCATTCACCTGATTACAAGCCTAACACAGACCTTGATGTGTCCCCAGCAGTTTGGCACCAGCAACGCTTACTACTTGATTTCATTCCCTTCAGCATCCTCCAAGTATGCGGGCTCTCAATCCCAAGAATCCCTTAATTATAGGGTTTGGGAAAATTATACATCTAGGAGCAAAGCCTCAAGACAAAAAAAAAAAAAAAAAAAAAAAAGTCACAGTGAGAAAATGAGAAAATGAAGAGTGCCTGAAATTATATCTAGATAAAAGGAAAGGGAGTTGTTATTTTCCTGGCATTGTGATGAAGAGACATCCTGCACATCCAGGTTCTTCCTTAGGAAAGAAGGGCTGGGGCAGAGCACACAGCTTACAGCAACATCCCATAGCAGCAGTATTGCAAGAACTTGGCCAATGCAGCTTTCTGGACTTCACTACAGCATATTCTCCTTTCCCCTCCTTATGAAAAATGGGTCCAGATGCATCAAACAAAATCTCCACACATCACCCTTACGCAAGGTGAAACTTCTCAGGATAAGGAAAATAAGCGATGGTAAGATTGCAACGCTTTCCCCAGAGTGAACTAAATGAAGTAATATTTATGCCCTCCCCATAAGAGCAATGAGATACTTGTCAAGATTACATTTTGCAGTGTTTTGCCTTCAAGCAGCAGTTTTCACAATGAGTAAACACGGCCCGCAAGATGAGAAACCTGGTATGACAACTTTAAATCGGTACTGTATAAAGCAGATCACAGTACAAAGCTATATAAAGAAACAGCAGGGGCAGCATCAAGTGGTCTCGCTGAGCACAGAATTATTTGATACTCCACACCAGCCCCCCTTGTACTTCCACCCACTAAGCAAGTGGGAATGTAAGGGTTGCACATTTAAGCACTGAGGGTACAATCACAATTGAAGTTTTGTGTGCATGCATCCCCTGCTTCTCCTGGGTGAGAGCTCATCTCACATCTGATTCCAGACTTCAGATCTGTTTTTCTCCTTCTGTGCCCTGAGACTCTGATAACACCCTCTTTATAAGATGGTAGCTTTTGGGATCCCAGCACAAATCAACTTGCCTCATATCTTAGGAATATAGCCTACAATCATACTTTTGCCCCAAAAGCAGAAGCACAAACAGCTAACCATACTTCTCTGCCTTACTGCTGCTCACTAGACCTTGTGAGAAGGCTATGGGCAAAAAGTTTCCTGATGCAAATGTCCATTGTGCTTCTGATCTCCATGTCAGAGAGCTGAGTCCTGGACACTGAAAAAGAAATCTTGCACTTGGTCTCTCATACATGTACATAAGGAAAATACCTTAATGTGACAAGAACAGTACAGATGTAGCTGAGAAGCTGCAACCCTCCCTACCATCTGGGCTGCAAATGGAATACTTTAACTATTCTCTGAGACACAGGTCAGGAAGCAGCACACAGGGAACTGTGTCTTGTCCCCAGCAAGGACCAACCCAGCTTTGTTCCCAGTTGTTGTTTTCTTGGCTTCCTATTTGAGGGCAACAGAAAATGCTGCTTTGACCAATTATTTTTGTTAAATAAAAGTAGTAATGGTAGCATGAAAACGCAGCAATGTTGTCTGTAGAGTTTGTGGAAGAGAACATCTGAAGACCTGCAGTGCAGCTGGATAACAGTGGTTGAATACAAAAGGGTTAGAAATTAGGATGCTGAACAAAGGACTGGGAAACATCCTTCTAGAAGTCCTTGCATAGGATTTTTCTACCTTTAGAAAAAACCCAAAGCCCCTTCATCCTTTACGTTGGATGAATACCACAGAAGGCAGAGGCACATTCTCTTATGTGAGAACATAAGAAATGCAAACCAGAATGGAGAAGGGGGCATGATAAACAACACCCAGAGGTGCTGAAGTGTTTGTTGTTTGCTAGAAAGCAAAATATAGGCCAGAGAGGTCAAAGAACATTTTCTTTCCAAGAACTACAGCTTGATACCTCTTTTCTAATCTTCTGAGAATTGACAAGAAAGCAATGTCTGTGTCTTGACCACTACTGTGTACACTTGCCCCTCCATGCAGGCACACACACACAGGCAAGAGCCTCTCTGTCCTGTGCAGAGTCTCACCTCCTTCTCAAAAAGCTCTGTGTAAGAAAAGCAGGACAAAACATACCCCTGTCCATCGCACACAGGAGGCTGCAATCTGCAGAGTTTGTTGGAAAACACTAGGGGAAGAGAACCTATATAAACCATACCCAAAGCTCATAACCAGTTTGGGTCCTATTACAAGACAGAGGGCTAGCAGAATAAGAAATCCTGGCCAAATTATTTAGATAAAAATTGACCAAACTGTACTTTGGAGCTTGGCAGCATGTGCTGCTGCCTTCCATCCCGGGCCACTCCAAGTGGCTAACCCACACTAATTCTCTTGCTGCTCCCTTCGACTAAGCGTGTGCTCAGCTTCAAGGATGCTTCCTGGGAAATGACTGAAAACAGTTTTCACCTAATCTGTCAGTCCAATTGCTAGAGAAGCCTAGCAGCTAAAGGGCAAGGAAACAACAAACATGTTCCCTGTGCTCCACCAATTCCAGTCTGAAAAGAAGCAGCAGCCACAAGTAACTAATCTCAGAGCCTAATGCCTTGTCAGCAGCGCCAAGTAACACCATCCCAATATTCGTAAAAGCTGCTTCATCCCCCAGTGCACTGAACAAGATTGGAAGTGGAGGGAATGCAGCAGACATTAAGGTAATGACAGTTTTGCCTTCGCAGGAGGCGGCGGCTATATGGCACCCCACGGTACAATCGTAGGCCCAGAAGCTTGGATACCACGAGCACTGAAAGCACAGCCGGCACGCTGCGGCCTACACCACGGCCTGACACATGTATACACGAGGCAACTGCTCTCACTGCTGCACACACCCCCCCCTATGTCGCCTTCACTGCCCTGCTCAGCTCCTAAGCAATGAGTACAACCACTTGGTCCTCGTGCAGCCAGGGGAAGAGGAGCCCAGGGGCTCCTGGCTCGTGTACCTACTGTAATGCACTAGCTTGTTCTCAGGCCCAAATTGGCACGTAGCGTGACGGAGTGGTGCCACAGGGATGGGGATTTCTCTGCATGTCTGTACTGAGCAGTGTGTTACACACCAGCAATTGCAAAGACAAGTGGGTAGAAGAAATATCACCTGCTCCCTGCTCGCAGGACTTTCTGCAAGATGAAGATGCCCTTGCTCCCCATTAAACTTAATGGAAGGTCCTGAGCAAACGTTTAGGACCAGTAACATTCTGTTAAATACAATTACTTTGCAAATTAAAGACAGAAGTATTAACAAAACCCCAAATAATAGTATCTTTGGGATATGGAGTTTCAATTAAAAGATAATGCTCTCTTTTGCTAAGGCTTTCATGCAGATCTAAAGCTGACAACACTGGTTTAGGAAACGAGCACTGATTCTGCATTCCACTGCTAACAGCACCTTTGTTTTAAATGTAGGTAGCACTCACACTCCAACTGATATATAAAATAATCTTTTCAAACTATCAAACTTCTGTGTTCAAAATAATCTACAGAACCAGTCAAAAAAAAAAGTTTCCCTGCCTTCCCTTACCCCTTTATAAAGTACAAATCCCAGGAAGTAAATAATCTGAATACAACAACACATTTGATGCTTTCATATTTGGGACAAAGATGCTTTGTTGCCATTGATGGGGGCATTGGGTAACAAAATAAAAAAGCAAAGAAACAGAAATCAGGCAGACCATGTCAAAAGCAATGGTGATGTGCAATCAGCACTTGCAGAGCTGAATAAGCAGAATGACACATGAGCTTTATTACTCCCAACGGATAGAACAGAAGAAAAAAAAAAGGATAAAAAGCCTCAAGTGAAAATGGGCAAGCATACAATTTATTATAAAACACAAGGAAAAAGGGCTTTGACATCCTCGTGTGATGTTTACATTTCAAGCCAAGGCCTGTTATCCTCAACACCCCTCTACTGACTGCCCCACGGATGCAACAAAATCATTTCGCCTTTCTCTGATACTCAGAGTGAGATTTTTCAAAGTCAGATCTCTCTGAAGTCCTCTCCACCCCCAGCACTGCTCTAAAGTTAACACAGACAATGCAAATAGTGAAATAGTTGGAAGAAAAGCCTCTATGTAGGCATAAGCTATCCAAGGAACAGGCAAATTTCGGTTCTCTCCTTAGGCAAACACGTGGGAGCCTGGCTGCTTGCTTTTATAAGCATTGGGAGCAATTCGGGACTCAAATCACCAGAGATACTTGTCAAAACAACAGTCAGAGAGCAGAGGCAGCAGCACATTAACTCCTTCATAGTTGGTGCTGCACCACCAGGCTCACAGCCCCGTTTGGAGCCTGCAGGAACCAGCTGTGACTGGGGTCAGGGCGTGCAGGGAACGGCATCTGGGGCCAGATTGCTGGAAGAGCATGGCAGGGAGTGGAAGGGAAGAAGGGGGAAATCAAGCCTAAATATTTCCCCCTCCATACATACATATGTGTGTGTTTTTTTTTTCAGGAGAAGAATGTTTGTAGGAGAGTTTGCTTTCACGTCGTAAATACCCCAGCTCTGAGTTTTGCCAACAAACGTACTTTTCAGCATGGGGACTGTAACATTTACATTTGTGTGGCAAAATTAGCAGAGTTTTTGGAACAAAACCAGAAACAAGGGAACGTTCACACCTGTCACGGTTTGTTTTCCCTCAGAAATGTCAACACAGGCTGAGACTTTTCAACTCCAGCTGGTTTCTCTAGCTGCTCTGAAGGCGGTGATCCATTACGCGTGCATGCACACACACACAGCTATGGCATAACTGAACTGATTGTGACCGGCATTCGCCATTATTGAGGGATCTCATTCCTGCTAGAGAAGCCAGCTCCTAACAAAAAAGGAAATACCCTTTCTGTGGACCAGACTTGGTCTGGGGTTGAAGAAAGTCTGAACAAGCAGCCTGCCATTTTCTGTCTCCACTGGAACAAAATCACAGAAGTTCTCCAGTTCATATAAAGATAATGCCTGAACAGATTTAAATTCATTTAAGACTACATGTCTTTGAAACGGTCATCTGTCTATAGCTACTTGAGCTACACCGCTCAACAAATCTGTGAGGTGCAAGGACAGCTTAGCTAATTGCTGTTTTTGTTGTTGTTGTTGTTTTGCTTGTTTGTTTGTTTTTTTTGTTTTTGACAAAGATGTTACATCCTAGGCTACCCCATTCCTTCTTCCCCCATTCAGCAGTCCCCTCTTACATGGCTTCACACGTAAGCCAAAAGGATATCACTCTACAGGACAATCAGGCTACAGGCACCCGCTTTATACCAAGTGATTCAGGTACCTTTATTTAGCTCCTAAGAAATGCTCCCAAGGACTGTTGAAATACTGACCAAAGGGCAGTTCACTTCTGTCAAAAATAGGCCTAGGTCCAAGCAAAGCACTGAATGACTTTGCTGTCACATGCTTTTTTTTTTTTTTTTTTTTTTGATGCTCTGGTACTACTATGCTCATGAACATACTCAAAAGTGCCCTTTAAACACATGCTTATAATTACAAGTTGGTATAGAAAAAAACAAACAATCAAAAAAAAATGCTATCAAACTGACAGTAAGAGATGACTTAAAGTGAGTGACATTCCTTTTTTAACCCAAGACAGCCTCGTTGCAAGCAACAAGATGCATCCTAGAGATACTGAAATACTCTGGGTCATGAAAGCGAGCAGTGACCCCAGCATTACTGCTGGATACACCCTGTCACAATGACAGCCTGGTTCCTCTAAGTCTCAGCGCAGTTTGAGCAAAGGATCTGTTTCGCACTTCCACTCCAAGCTGTTGCACAAAACTGGTCAGTGCTGTTTACTAATTATTTAACTGCAAAAATATAGGTCTTTACACAAAGTAATTTTTCTTCTTCATAACACAGAGACACATTTCCAAAAGCCTTTTGTAGGCCTTCTGCATGATGGATCTACTCAAGAGAAAACTATCTTAGCTTTCCAGGACTTCCAGTGAATAGGTGCAAGGTTCCTACCTTGTGTAGCCCATAAAATGCTGACAGGTGCAGAAGTCACGTCTTTGCTTTTTACCCAGCTGTTGTTGCGGTGCCTGCTCCATGCAGAGATGACACAGAAATAATCCCCTCTGTCACTTTCTGAAGTCCACTGGATCCGTAAACTGAAGGTGTCAACAGCCTTTTTAGAGAAGATTATTTCCCCGTTCTGAGTCCGCTCTCTGCTCCTGTCCCCGAGAAGTAGAGTCCAGTCTGCATCCATGGTGGCCAGCAGTTCTTCTGTCGCAACATCGTCACCGGGCAGGTGCTCCTTGTAGTACCATGAAACTGTGAAACGGATGTTTGCTTCGGTGTCCTGGGCGTTTGTGATCCTGCACTCCAGCTCGGTGGGGTCATCTGAAAACTTGGGTGTTTTAGATGCATTCAGGAACACCTCATAATCTGGCTCTGTGGGAGAGAAAACCCACAATAAAGAAGTGAGAAGATACAAGCAGAAAGGAGCAAGTGGCAAAGCTTAATGTTAAATAAGATACTGCTAACATCCAGTTTGTGAAAGCACATGGTCCCAAAGCCAAGTGCCAGAACATCTATTTTTCTTACAAGAGCTGGTGATTGGGAACTTGGACTCTAGCTCTCAGACTTGTACTGGTGTGAAGTGAGCCACCCTAGGCCTGAATTTCCAAACAGGACTTGTGTGTCTTGTCAGACCATTTCAGAAAAATCAGGACAAAGTGATTTTATTGAGCAAAATCATTCCCTTCCTTAGGCCTGGCCCCAAGAACCCACAGTTGTTTCAGATATCCCGCCACTTTTGCACCTGTCTGAAGGCCTCCAGCAGCCAGAAGACCTGTTACACTCTGTCTTTGCACTGTCCAGAGCCATGCCATCTCCCCAGTTTGTCTCCAGGATAAGAGTCCATTTCCCATCCTGAAATGCCACCTTCTCTGCACTTAACATCCCATCATCTCTCTACAGCATGCAATGAATGTTAAACATCTCACCCACCCGTCCACCCAAATCAGGGGGCATCAGTGCCACTGGCCACGGGCAGCACAAACAGCAGCGTGCAGTAAATTTCAGCAGGCATCATAATAAATAACAAGTAGGTTAAGCCAACAATGTGTATATCAAAAGATATCAGAAGAGCTCCACAGAACAAAGAAGTAGATGCTGTACAGCTGTGAGGCTAGAAACCCTGAGGCTTGAAAAGGATCGCCTGAAATGCACGGGTTAAGATTGGGGCTGCTGTATTTAAATCTAAAATAGCTGGCTGTCCAAAGCCTAAAAGAGATAAGGCAGCCACATGACTATTTTCTCTTGGACTATGGAGATAGTAAAGGAAAAAGATTACAGCAAGGACCTCTCACCACAAAGGAGATACATGTTTATTTACTAGCATTAGAATATTTTTCTCTCTTGCTGCCTACTATTATTCAGAAAAAATACTAGCCTTCCAACTGTTCAGCCAATACTCATCACATGGATTTTGTATTATAAGCGTATTCAGTGCTCTATATTTATTTCTTGCTTTATGTTGTATTTGGCATTTTGCCCTCCCAGAAACAATTAACTGAAGCTATAATTGGGACAGAGAAGGCAATCCAAGGCTAAAACTTAGACTTAGCTCACCAGTGAGCCAAGATAATAAAACATCTTAATAGAGCTGCTGCGCTAATGTGTGTGCACATGCACTTTTGGACTTGGGATGCAAATGAAGGAAACAATTCTATTCAAGCAACCTGGCTGCTGCCACGCCAGCTTGGAGAAAGGATCTCTCGCCACTAAGCGTTCTGCATGCAGGCATGCAGTGTCCTTGCATCTAGCCAGAACAAGGGCATACAAACAGACCAGACGCCGGAAGATCTAAATCACTGAGTTTCTGCAGTGCTAGGTAACAAACGTAAAGGTATTGCTCACCTAAGTCCAAAGTACCTACTGTTGGCAGCAGTACCACACAGCTGTATAGCACTGTGCTTCTTTATTCTGCGAAGCTCTCCTGATATATGCATCTCTGACTGTTAACCTACTTTGTGTTTATTATGATGCCTGCTGAAATTTACTGTACACTAGCTCACTATGCACTACATAGTGAACATAAGCATAGATTTTTGCAGACTCTCGGTATGAGTAATACAAAATAAAAATTCACTCAATTCCTCTGCTGCAGCCAACTCATAGATTATTAATGGTGGCCAAAACCCATTTTTGGTGCAAGCAAATCCCCACAGATCCTACAGCTACTCTACCCTTCCTGTCTCATTCACGAAAGACCAGTCTTCTCCAGGGCCTCATGATATATTGCACACACTCTGCAGTTTTCTTATTCCCCCTTGACTCATCTTCACCACCAAAACAGGTGGCAGTCAAGACCAATTAATATTTTCACAGCAACAAAGACTAAAAGAGCCGAAACTCTTCTCAGGATAGGAACACAGAAAGGAAAAAGCTGCAAGAAAGTCAAGTTCTTCAATAATCACTTCAGGCTGTTTTATTTGCGGGGAGGGAAAGGACCGCTAAGAAGAGAGTCTTGGCTTTGACAGCACCACTCCAGATAGGCGCTTCACCCTGACAGACATTCAGACAGAGGATTTAGAAAGAATAAAAGGCTGGCTGGATAAACCTCATTCCTCCACTCTGTCAGCTGTCAAAGAACAGCCTCACTGACAGTTCAATGACTTAATACCCCAGCAGCTCTTAACTTCCATTAAGAAGGAGGAGTTGGTGAATTCTGGATGCAGCTGAAAACCTCAAATGCTGAAAAATTATTCTACTTTCCTTTGTCCTTAGCAACCAAGCGTCTGCCGAGGAGTAGATTTTATTCTCTCCTTTCCCCAGATAATACCCAATTGGAATGGAAAAAGCAAGGAATAGTTCTACAGGCACTGGCAATGTAAAAGAATATGTGAGCACATGGTGCACCTGTATGTGCATGAACACGTGTGTGCACATGCACGTACATGGGGAAAGGGGCGAGCTCGCAGAAGCTGAATGTGTAATCAAATGGCTGAAGAATGAAAACAAAGACTTATCACTTGTGCACTTACCTCTAGCACACATTGCAAGTATGCAAGAAAGAGCCACAGCTCAACTGCTCTGTACAATGCCAAATTGCAAAATTACAATGTTTATCACTGGAATTTAACCTTGTGGCTACAGCTATTTATTTCTGATAAACAGACTCTCTATATGCTGAACCCATTCTGTCCTTTTGTGTTGGAGGAACTCTGCCTTTGTAACTGGGCAGCACCATCAGACTGATTACAAGAGGCTCCAAATGAGTACATGGAGAACGTTTAGGCACAGATGCTTGCATCCAATAAAAGCTGGGAACAAACATCAAGTACGACAGCTCTGCCAGTTCTCCAGTTCACATCTAGGTTCATCCATGCTTCCAACACAAACAATCCTTTGTGAATTTCAGCAGGAAAAAGGTGGAAACGCCTTACCTACAGCATCCTGCAACACCATCCTGAGTTACATTGCTTATGAATTGAAGTTACTCTTCTCTCATGATTAAACTAGAAGATAACATAGGAAGGCTAACATACCCTTAAAAAGCCAGACTTTTTAGAAGTTTTGCTGGAGTTTCATTTTTAGCATTTCTCCGAAGCAACTTTGTTTCTAAGCATATTTGCATAAAGAGAGACAGCCAAAGCTTAATGTTCAGAAAGGATAATGCAAAGTAAAATATCTACAGTCTTCAGCATGTGTATGATCCAGTAGATCTCCAAAACACATTTTTTTTCAGGGCGGGGGTGTAGGGAAAGATATTGTCAGCCTGCTCTTGTAGGCCAGGTAGATTAGACAAGCCTGTTGAACCTCTGACCTCCACTTCAGCTTCTGTTCTGTTTAGAATGAACAACTGCTAAACACAACTCTTCCTAAGCACAGCCCCCTTGTGAAGAAAAAAAAATATATAAAAAAAATGATGGTATTAGAGGTACAAGAAGGGAAATAAGAAGGGAAAATAACTATGAACAGCTGGGGAATGAAAGAAGGAGAGGATAAAGAGATCATCAAATCGCTGTTTAAGTAGATCTTTTTTTCCCACTAGTGACTTAAAAGAACTTGCTGCAAAAATGTTGCAGTAACTTAAGGAACCCATACATTCAGGTGCACAAATAATCCTTTGTGTCCTCAAAAGGACAAAAACCCACTCATGTCTAGAACTGAATGATCAAAAATGCACCAGAGTGGGATATTAAGTACTGCGGGAAGACCTACTTTAGTGGTTACTGTGCTAAACAACACTTCCAGAATTAAGCTCTTAGCCAGGTCTCTCTTGTTCAGTCATACTATTCAATAGTGTGGTCTCCTAAAATAGACTTGCCTGTCGAGGGAAGAGAATAAAGCAGTATAAAATCCCATCCCATCCTAAATCTATCGGTAGGATGTGGTGTGTCTTTAGCGATTAAAACAAAGAAACAATTTGAAAGATATTGCAGTTCATTATGAAGTTTGCATCATAAATAACTATATGGCAAATGACTCAAAAATGATGGGAACCATGTGGTATCACTGCGTTTGGAGCTCAGAAAGAACACCTGCTGCAGTATCAAAGCCCTGCTGACAGTACACGGGAAATGAAAGGGGACAATATGATACCGAGGTAGCTTCAGCCCCTGGAAAATAAGGTGGACTTTTAAGTTCTGTTTCCCAGTTACAGACAGTTCAGTGATACCCTAAAGTCCCAAAACATACAAGCCCAGAGAGAGAGATGATACATGCAAATGTGGAAGAGATGAGATCCTGCAAGGTCCTTTCCCTTTTCTGATAGGAAGAAGGAATGCATGGTACAATATCCATGAAGTTTGCGAGCAGAATCACTCACCTAATGCAGTCACCACCACACTGACTGGCGCAGATGTCCTCTCCACCACTTTATGCCAGCTCCCGTTGTGCAGCGGTACCCAGACAGCTGCTTGGCAGAAGTAATACCCAGAGTCCTCCACACCCACATCACGCACCAAGAGGCGATAGGAATTCCTATCGACATGGCTCAGGCTGATTAGAGTTGAATCACTGACAACAGAGTCATGGTCCATGCTCAGCAAAACCTGAGCATCTGACAAGGTGTCGTCGGGTGACCCAGAGAAATACCACGTCACCTCGGCCTGGAAAATACCACTCCTGTCTGTTGTGATGTTGCAGGTAAGATCCAGGGAGTCTCTTTCAGTCACGGACAGATTGCTTGTTGAGATGAGCACATCTAGAACTTGGAAATGAAGAGAGAAAAATTCAAACAAAAAATAAAACATTGCTTTTATTAATATTTTAAAGAGCCCACTCACTGTAAATTATGCAGACCTTCACTTTCTATTACAGAATTTTCTCAAGTAGCTCAGTAGCCCCACTTTCAAGCACCCCTCGACTGTTGTGCTGCATCATTTATTATAAGACAAGCACACATTATCAAGCAAGCAAGGGATCTTTGATAAGGGTGGGAGAAAGAAGGAGAAGAGAACAGTGTTTCTATACCTCAACAACAACTGGTCTGCGAAGGCTTTGTCCTAACCACAGACTGTACACCACCCTCACACAGGAAAAAACGAAGGATATTTATTCTCACAGGAGAGTCAAGGTATTTGGGGACTCTCCCAGAATGGAAAATGTCCACTGAAACCACGAGGCCCTACACCAGAACTGTAGCAGCTCTTCTCAGTAGTTCCACTAGTCCTGCCTTAAACAGGCAGCTAAGAGCAGATCAGTGATTTCTATGTAAAGCCATGTTCTAGTACCTAATACATACCCATCTGTAAAAGCTTTCTAGGACTATCACCAGAAACTAGAGACAGTATAGAAATGCCAAACTGTTTTTCTGAGTGGCCACAACTATTGCCAATAAAACCAAGCAGTACTCATCTCACTGCTCACCACTCAATAGCACAGAACAGACTGAATCGAGCCTCTCCTGAGAGGTAAAGCCAAGTCCCCTATCTGATGAATGCCTCACCGGGACTGGAAACAGTAGGAAAGCCTAGTTAATTTAAGAGACTAGTTAATTTAAATGCCAGAATACAAATCAAGAGCCCTCTGAAAAGTTAAGAGCAGTGTTTCTCCAAGGAGCACCTCTGATCATGCACTAGTGACCGGCATTCAGAACCTGGCAGGATAATCACGGAGAGGGACTCTAAGAGAGTTTACTTGTATGTGCCTTCTCAAGGCTCCTTTTTTGGTTGCAGAAGTGCCTGAAGGCCTCACTTAGGATTATATTCCTCTAGTGCAAGGCGCTATTAAAAAAGACATACAGGAACAAAGTCAGGCCGAAAGAGTTCATGATTTAAGGACACCAAAGTAGATGGAAGAGTAATTCCTTTTTGCAAGTAATCTGTGCTACTTATGCAAGTAGTTACACAAGTAGCTTTGCACATGACTATTTTTTTTTTTTATGTTAGATAATAATTTCTGTTATTATTTTTATTTTATTTCTACAAATTCAACCCTACAGTTTACAGCAGGTAAGAAGGGAGGGGGAGGCTAGAAAGCTTTCTTGCTCCTGACAAAGTGCCACTGCTGCCAATGACTGAGCTGAAAATGAAGGCCAAAAAAAACTTTACAAACCAAACAGGAGAAAAGAGACACAGACAGACAGAGGGAACATTAAAAAACTGCCCCATTAGGCACTGCTACTGGTCCTGGCCATCCTCATCCTGTTTTCTGCCCACCAACTTCAGCCAAATTCTCCATATGTGCAACAAAATAGAGGACTACAGCTACAGCTCTTAATCAGCTGCCCCTGTCTCAACAGAGAGTACCTGCAAGCTTTACTGTGTAACAGATACCCTGAAAAAGGGGCAGATTGATCCTGTCAAATCTCACAGGCTAAACACCATCAGGATACTAAAACTACGTCCAAGGGAGCTAGCCAAAACCCAGCAGTTCTGACTTTTCCCTATATCAATCAGAAGATGACAAAAATGAAAAGATACCCTTATTGTCTGAATACTTTGAAAAAATACTGCCATAATCTCACATTTCTGAGACCATCATTGCTTGTTTTACCACCTATTGAGTGACAAGTAGCATCACCCCCTGCTTCCCCCCTCCAACTAGCAGTGGCAATGCTAATGCAATTAAGCGCTTAGTGCATCTGCTCCTGAAACCTACACAGACAGGGATATCTGGATATCCTCAGCACAGCACTATGTGTATTTCTGTCTCCTTAGTCAAGCATGCAATGATGCATTTAGCAGTGCCCGCCAACACAGCGGAGCCATCAGCCCAGTGATCCAGTGGTAGCGATAGAAATCAGAGGATAATTTGTCCTTTGAAATTATCCCTGCCTTTCTCTTTTCTGCCAATCTTTCTATGCCATTTTAATACACAACATTCACATCTGTCATGAATCACAGTCCACTTTCACAGGGGAAGCACAGCAGTTTAGTACTCTCAGATAACCTATGTTAATGATAGCACAGAGGGCAGGTTTAGGATGCTCGGGGTTAAACACAACACGATTTAAGAAATAGTGTAACCCGAGGAAGTGAACTAAGGATGAGATAAAAATCTCAGTCTAGGCACATCAGAGATTCCAGTCAGTCCTTCCATGCCATCATCCCCATTGCCCCCAGAATAAAAGCTAGCAAACTCATGCCAAGCATATGCTGTTAACCCAGATGTAAACAGGCCAGCTATCCAAACAGCACTCTAAGCTCTCCTGGAAAGGTGTCCTTATTTAGTTCAGCTTATCCAATTTCTGCTCTCAAGAAGCATCGCCTCCTGGGCACAGCACTGCAGTAGCTACAAGCCATGGCCCCAGCCCAGCTGTAACACTCACCAGTCCGCTGGATCGACACGCTTGCTATCTCCACGCTCTTCTCCTGAATCTTCTGCCATGAGCTATCTGCCCCTCTCACCCACTCGCTCACAAGACACCTGTAGGTGCCTGCATCCACCGATGAGGCCTGGGACACAGATAGTCGATACGTATCGTTCGCTCCTGTGTCCAAGCGGATATCTCCATCACGGTAGCGCTCCTCATAGCCAGGGCCAGGCTGGAATTTGCCTTCGTGAGTCAAAGATAGGATGTCCTGCCAAGACAATCCACTTTTGATCTGCCAAGTCACGTGCAGGTGAGTGTGCTCCGGTGAGGTGGTGATTGCTGAGCAGCGCTGTTTGAAGGAGTCACCCTCAGAGAGCTTGAGAGATGTTGAAGAACGTGCTTTTGAACTGCTCACCCATAAGCCATCAGAAATTACTATTTAAAAAAGACCAAAATACACAAATATCATAAAAGCGAAGAAAGGAGAAAACACCCACAATGACCTGTTTGGATATAAAGCACTAAAACTACCACCTCTCCAATTGTTCCTTCTTCCACACAAATACATTCCAGGAACAAGGAAACTTGGCTGAAAATTCATTCGTCACCCCCTTTAAACATGCCATAACAAGCATTCAACTTCATTTACCCTACCCTCACTTCAATTTCTTATCCAAGTAATATCATTCAGACTATTCCGATCCAGAACCATCTTGATTTTCACGAGAAAAAGAGACAACACAAAGAGAAAAAACAGTCTCCCAAATTATTACTGAAGAACCCTAAATGAGAGAGCAAGGCTAGGACATAACTGCAGGAACAACATGCTAAAGATGAAAGGGAAGACTACTTCCCTCACAGAAAGATCTCTAAATGACACTAAATAAGAAGGAACGCAGGCGATGTTTTTACCTGAAGTTAGCCCCTCTCCCCAGAGGCTTAGTGACATTAAGCATTTGCAGACATCTTAGGAAAACACACTGCTTAGTTTTCCCATATTTATTTACATATTTCCTAGATAGAAAAGCAAAAGTGGTGTTCAGAGTAACAGGTCCCCTTTGCTTCTTTGCCTGGCTTGCCCTTGCTCCTATCATGCCTCCCAATTTTGGCTTCAGTAGAATCAAATAGAAAAAAAAAGATCACAATGCTCATAAGCAACAGAAATTCAACATCATTAAGGGTACATCTATAATCAATATCAAAAACAAACTTAGAGCACACCTCACTCTTCAGAAATACCTTTCACTTGGACCTCAGCATCATAATTTCCCTGAACGGTGGCATCAGTGCTGGGCGTGGAGCATTTGTATCTCCCTTGGTCAGTTGGCTGGATGTTTTTAATCACGAGTTCCACAGCATCGTTGCTGCTCCGTCTCAGTTTGATATCCCCGTGGCCCACGCGTTTTTGGTACTCCTCAGAGGTGAAGGTAGAATCCCAGGTACTCACTATCCGCACGAAGTCAGTCTCTCGGGCGAACTCCCAGTCAAAGTTCTGCTCGCTGGGTCCGTCGTAGTCACTCACGCTGCAAGGGATCGCCACCTCCGTGCCCAAGACTCGAATCAGAGGACCTTTGGGTACCCTCACAATGCGTCCCCTGCAGAAAGCTAGGTTGGGGAATAAGGAGAAAGAAAGCAGGCAGTTAATAAAGGAAATCACCAGGATAGCCTTTGACCAAAATCATGTGAAATACGGTAAGGTTGGGCACCCACCCTGCAGAAAGCTATAACTAGTAAGAGCAATCTTTCCCATTAACGTTTAATCTCATTGGAACAGCATGGGCAATCTTTGGTTCACTGCTTATTTAGTAATGTGTTAGGTAATGAAACACAGAGACGAGGAGAGAAGAATTTAAAGAGAAAAAAAAAAAAAGAGAACACTATTTAGCCACAGGTCCAGTGGTTAACAGTTTCCACCAGAGACAAAGTGGTAAGCCTCCAAGTGCCATGTTTCCACCAGAGGCTGAGAGAAATACACTTAAACAGCATTAAGTAGTGGTTTTCATTACTACAGTGATGGCATAATCTAATTGGGCATTTTTATAAGTCTTCCGCTGACATCAGTAGAGGGTTCAAAGAAGAAGTTCTAACTCTCCTTCAGCTTGACAGCCATAAGAATAGCAAGTTGACATACTCCAAGCATGAAGTCACCTCTTCCCTACAGGATCAGGGCTTCTCTAATGCAGATGAGCTTCCCTGCCTTTCTAAGTGACTTTAAAGGAATTACTGATTTCCACAGACAGTGCTTGAATGGGTTTCTGCAACCACACCTGCTTCCAGCACACAATTCACCTTTAATGGAAGTCCCAGAACATGAGAGCAGGAGCAGAGCACACTCCCTCCAAAAGCACGGGAAAACAGTGTTCAGACTGTGTTTTCTGGGACCATCTAACTCGAAGGACAGAAAAACAACAGCAGTTCTCTGCTGAAGGCTGGCACAGCAACGTGTTATGCTTCAGGCAAAAGCACAAACCACTTAAAGTAGCCAGAGGACCTGGCAGATATAGAAAGAGACTTTTCTGGTTGATTTGGCTCTGTAGCTCAAAGAACAACCACAGTGTCTGCACATGGATCTTGGCAGATTCTCACTTCAAGAAAAGCAAACGGCTTTCACTCTGGTTCCAACCAGAGAAACTTGTTCAGCAAAAGAGATGTACTACCAAAGTTCAGTCTCCAAACAGTAGCAACAAAATGCTTACCAATATTTGGCTGTGGACATGGGTACCACAGCTCCACATCCACAGCAAAATGGCAGAGCAGGAGAACAGCAGAACAAGAGAAGCCAAAATGCTAAAGGGTAGATATTGCAAAAATCAAGTAGACCACCATAACTATAGCAGGAGCAGCTGGACCAAAAGGTTGATCTAGAATATCACTCAGGCAATGTCAAATTTAACCAAATAGCCCACATATGCATGAAGCCCAATAACTCACAACTGCTCTAATTCACCAGTTGAACCAAGGACTGACGCTGTCTTTACCTCTGCAGCTGGTAAGAAGAGGTAGTCCCCAGCATGTTCTTTGCCTTGCAGGCTGTTCATGTGCACAGGCTCGTTCCTAACAGCCCAGTTTCCTGATTGCCATGACTTTGTATAATTGACATTAGTATTTTATCACACTAACCCCAGTCTGCAATCAAAATATGTCTCTTACCCTCTTACACCCCTCTCAGAAGACTGCTGTAATGTACCTGATCAAGTGATTGCCTAGTCCTAATAAGAAGGCCAAACTTCTCTGCGTCTTTCACCTGTGAGCAGGAGAGAAAAACCTTGACTATGTCTTGTCCCCTTGTTTAAGGGGATCTCTCTAACCACAAGCACCATATATTAAAATCCAGAATATGGAAAAACAACCAAAAAAAAAAAAAAAAGAAAAGATAGCTGAGGGGCTCCAGCCAATATATTCTCACCATGCCTTAAGATTCAGCCCCATTCAATCCTTCAGCTGATCCTCTTACAGAAAGCAGGAACAGCAGCAGGTAAGCTTTAAAGCACTGCCTGACTGCCAAAACAGCTTTGAACAGACCAGAGTGAGAAGTCAGCTCAGGATTCCAACTGAGGGCATTCTTTTTAAACGCTGTCTTCTCTCTAGAAAACGCTCTCCCGTGATGCTAAAACAAGCGGACAACACTGTTCTGCATGTGTCTTCAGCTGTAGACCCACATACCGTGCACTGCACTAATCCAATCTAGAGGTGACAAAGGCACACTGATGTGGCAAGGGCTACACGTTTGTGCTTTGGATTAGCACTGACAGCTCAGTTTCTCTTCCTTCCGAGGTTGCTAAAGACTCTCTGACATTTAATGAAGGTAGTGGTGATTAGCATCTTTGTAAGAGAAGGCAGACAAAAGGAAAGAGAAAGGGGAATAGGGATTCCTCTGTGAATCTGTTCAGAGTCGGTACCCTGCTGCTGCAAAGCACTGCCTATACCCTCTTCACAACAGTCCCAGAAGCAGGCAACAATTTCGGTTTTACAGGAAGGTGGAAGGCAGGCAGTGGAACAGCTGCAGGAGAGAAAAGGGACACCCTGTAACATTTTCTTATGATTTCCTGCTTCGCAAACAACATTTGTTACTGCTAAAAGAAAGGAGGGTTCTCATGAGGCAGGAGCACAGAGACAGCATCACGAGGTAAGAGGATGTGTACTTACTGCAGAGCACCTGCTGCGCCCTAACTGCCTGCAGGTAGGGAAGAGAGAGCACAGGGCTGATACTCGAGGGTGAGTTGCTATTCTAGGTGACCCAGGAGGCTCAGTATCTAGCAACCCATGAATTCAGGGTTCTGCTTTTTGTCCCGTAGCAGTCAGCAGCAAGGATATCCCTAGCTGCTCAACAAGGTGTTGTGTTCTTCGCTGTGCATTAGGGATTAACGTCTCATGTAACTGCAGCAGAAGGCACCAAGCTGCAGACACCAATCTTGCCAACAGCAAGATCCATGTTGCTCTGGCAGATAAATGGGAGCTTCTGCAAATATTTTGTTCTTGCAGTGCCCTGTGTTAGACTCACATACGCCTCCCTCCATCTTCCCAGAGCAATCAAAGTTCAAATTCGCACTCAGTGAATTTATTGGGAACATTGATTTTTCATGGCACCTAATATGTTTTAATGTTAATATAAGGTGACATGTTCTTAATGAATTCACTTGAATACTATTTAACTGTAGAAACAGATGGATCGGGACAGAACAGAGTACATGCTAGTGACAAAACTCAGCAGAACATAAGCAGTTTAGGTTGGTGCTCTCTGTGATACTGAAAAAAAATTGATGGGTACTTAGTAAGGACTCTGTAATTGGCTCTGTATCATAAACTGCAATGCTGGACATCAAATCCAAGTACAAGATGAACTGCTTCAATGCAAAACTGTATTTATAGAGCTCCCAAGCACTAGATGAAATTGCAAGAAACTACTTTTCAAGGCAAAAGGTAATGGAGTGGTTGTAAGGAGGCCAGCAGGCAAACACAAAGGATGGGACTTGTTGCTTGGGCTCACTAGGCAGGTGACAGGACCACCTGACAACACCAGTGCTTTTGGGCCAGAAACACCCAAGTAGGAGGGCAACCACAGGGATTTTATGGCTGTTCATCAAGTGCTTGTTTAGAGAATTCTCCCTCGGAAATACATGAAATACTCAACCAGAAACGCAGGCAAAGTATGTCTAAAGGTAGAATAATAATCTGGGGACTGCCATGTCAACAACATAGAGGCAAGATATCCCAGACTCAGCCGAGTTAGTTTTGAGCTAGTGTTTGTTCCCTACTGACGCTGCATGAAGTACTTAGTTTAATTTGCCCCATCACTTAGATGCACCATCTCATTGCTGTCATGACATGAAATATTTCCAAAGAGAGCACACAGGAAGCAGATGACTGAGTAGATCGGTTGTGAAGTCAATCCAAGTACATTAAATAGCAACCTGTCATTTTTAGGATAACCAAGAAAACAAGGCAGCAAGATCAAGAAGGACCTACATAACAAGTGGTCTGTTTAAACTCTTAACCAGCAGCAACTCCTCAAGAAAGGAGCTGGTGAGGATTTCCTCTTGCATTAAGGACATTACCATAGATAAGGAAAGCCTCCTGGGAACTTCATCTTCACACAGGTTGTGTATCTACATATCATTTGGGAAAGAACACGATGAGAAGTAATCTGATAAGTCACCCACAAGGCTGAGAGGGTATTATTATTGCAAAGAACACACTTCTGCTTCAGCACTGTCTTACATGAGGTGCTTCCCCCAGCCCACATGAGACAGCTCCACCTAATACAAAACCATGTTCTCTTAGCAGCCGGGAGAAGGAGGTCAACTCTCTACATCCACCCTCCAAAGGAAAACGCAATGTGACATGCAGTAGGAAGTCAATTAAAGCCCAAAAAGTGAGAACTGACGACTGACTAAATTGGCTCAGACTGAGCGCTCTGCATCTGAAAGGACATGCTGTCCAGCTCCTCACCCAAGGCAGCTGGGGAGATGTAACGACAACTTTGCTGATGCCTTTCATCCCCAAAGCATCTCAGAAGAGCTTTCCAAACAAAAGGTTGTTTCGTTTGCCAACTAACCGTTAGCATGTCTGGGAAGGAGATAGAGCAGCCCTTCCAAATTCACAACGGTTTATGACAGGAAACATACAGCACCCAACTATGCAAACGGGGGTAACGATTTTCCCTCTCTCAACTCCTCCATTTATTTTCAATCCAGGTACAACTCTGCTGCAACCCTATACAAATGAGGGGGTTGAGCAGGGACAACCATTCCTGTGACACACCAGAGGACATGCAGTAGATTCCTCAGCACGAAAAGCTGTGCTCTCCGCCTCCAATTTGGAGCAAAACACCTGATCTCCCAATTCTGTAGCACCCTGCTCAACTACAGTGTTTGTGACGCATGAAAGCATTTTACAACATGGAAGAAAAAAGGGATTTGATTTTGGCATCATTTTTTTTTTCCTACTGCTGAGACATGTCCACACAAATCCTCTTCCTCTGCTCTGAAAAGAGCTGTTCAGGCCCCTGCCCCAAGGCACTGAGCAACTTTTCCTAGCCAGCAGACAGGTAAAGAGACAGGCAGCATGCCACACAGTCACAGGCTCTTTTCTAGGGAAGGAGAACCAAAGTATATCAGCAGGAGAGATTACAATCCTTATCTCCAGTCTTCCCCCCCGCCTCTCCTCCCAGCTTCAATTATCAGGCAGCTCCACATCAAGAATGACATGTGTGACTATCGGGGAGAGAGAAAGGAGCTTTAACAAGCAAGTCTACAATGTCTGAAAACCTTTCAATGCCTTTACATACATACATATTCTTTTTTAATATATAACACTGTTTTCCTAGAAGTTGCACCTTAACACAAACAGCACATTGCTTTGGAATTTCCCCGCGCCCTTTTTTAAATGCAATCAATTCAATTTTCTATCCTACGTTGCCTATGTAGAAGAGAGAAAGACAGAAAGAGATTAAGGAGAATAAAAGGATTTTTATTTTTTATAGCACCAGAAATCCAGCTAATTATTGAAATTTCTTTACTGGTCTTAAAAAGAAATAAGCGAGATCTCTTACCATCCCTGCATAACGTGCACCAAAATCACACTCTTCTTTCCAGTGCAAAAGAGACACACAGGGGTTGGGACCTACCCTAGACAAAGCTCTCTTGCTACTCCTTCAAAATTACAAAATTTATATCATCCTAATCAGCAGAAGCAACCTGTCCCTTACAACCAGGCAGCCTGAATCACAAGGGGCTCCTTTAAAAGAGACCAAAGCCGATCCCTTACATGTAAGGGGTAATTGCCATATACTAGCCTGGAATTACTCGAAGCAGCCTGGGCTCTGTCCCTTGCAAAGCAACGGTACTGCTCTACCTCCCTGCCTGATATACTCTACCTAAAAAATGACTGGTAGGTTTTTATGGCTTGAAAGCTGTGCAGTGCATCATCTGAAGTTATCAGAGAAGAGCGAATGAAAGAGTCCATGAGAGAGACATTTACATTGTTCTTTCCCAGGCGGCTGGGATTCTTTTTTTAGATAATGCAGAGCTCTTATCAAAAGGAATTAGCCTGGGTGTAATTGCTTAAAACCCATTATCTCTATCAGGATGAAGAAACGCATACTGCATCTTAAGTGAAGCCTCAGAAACGCTATCAAACTGCAAGGCTGCTGGATTGCTCTAATCTCCGTGCCATCTGAGATATCTCCGAAAAGCCACATCTCCAGCCCTGGGTGAAAAAGCAAGTACCTTCACAGTTGGACTCCATCTATACCACGTGGACTGGGATTCACATGAAAGGATTAAACAACATCTTTTGCAGCACAGTAACGAACTGCTGTCTCCTCTATTCATCCCACACACATCTCCCCCAAGAAAAGGGATTTCAAATGCCCCTGAGTGAATCACAAGGCTTTCACTAGGGCTCAGCTCCCAGTTATCCTACGGTGCATCTCCCCATTTCCAAAAGTCCTTTAGCACAGCTGTGTTAGATGCCTGTCACCTTAGCTAGCTAGCTAGGCTCTACCTGTCATCAGTGGAGAAAAGCACTCCAATAAATTTCTCTCCCATCACTGCTTACGGCCAGAGCCTAGCGAGAACCACCTGAGATCAGCAGAAAACAAAAACAGTTTTTTCCCCCTTTTTCTTTTTTTAAATACACTCCAGAAATGCAAGACACACCATCACAGTAGGCCAGATGAACACACAGGGAATCAGGCCTGATCCCTTCTGCTCAACATGATGTTACTTTGGGTAACCACAAAAAGGGGAAATAAGGAGCCACATAAACCTTCCCCAGCTATGCAAAACAAAAGCCTAGCTTGTTAAACTGCGTACCCTTTGGTGGGCAGAAAACTGCGGCACCTCCAGTCCAAACAGAAGAAATGTCTAACAGGCAGAGATAATACTGAAGATTGTGTTTTAGATTCCTCTGGATGTCAAACAACTACCACATATGATCTCTATTTCCTTTCTCTACCACTGACTGACAGTTGAAGATAAAAGGCTACATGTAAAGAACTACTTTTGATAAGTCTCCAAAATGCTGCTAGGGGCGAAGTGGGACGGAAAGAGAAAAAGCAATGAAATGCAAGAGTCAACATGCTGCTTCCTGGCTCTTACCTGAAAGACCTGCCCCTGTTAATGATCTTCATTTACTTTCCTCCAAATTCTCTCGCAGAACTTATTTTTTACCTTACCCTGACAGAGCACCCCATTTAGGTTACCTGGTGACATCCAAAACATCCAGGGACTCTAAAAACTGACATTTAGACTGCCTCACCAGACAGGCGATTCTCTTTTGTTCTACCTCAAAGCAATTTGTATTGCAAGAGGACAGGTTCAACATGTCACATTTTAAGAAAAAAAGTTGACAAAGCAATAAAGCCCATGACTCAAAGCTGAGGAGTTGGCACAGTTGGAAGCTGGGCTGCGACAATTTGTACAAATGCCATTTTAAAAATATCTCCACTTTTTTTGTGTGTGTGGGGAGAAAGGTCATAGGAAAAAATGCAATATTAATCCCAACTCAAGAGAAAAACATACATTTATCAAAGGTAAAAAAAACTCCTCAAACTGGAATATACAGAATTAAAGTCAGTGCTGTTCTGCAACATCATTAACTTGCACTTATCTGTTATCTCAGATCTCTTCCAAAGCAGTTGGAAGGGAGCAGAGCAGTCTAAATCCATTTGCTCTACACTGTAATTTCCTCCGGGCAGAGACCAGCCATTTTCTTTGCTCTGTGTGGAATGCAGCACACCTCTAGCATTGAACTGAGCCTTCTTTGGATTTAACTTGAGAAAACAATTAGACTAGAATAGATCGTTCCTAAGTCTGCATTAAGTAAAATCACACAGAGTGTGAAAACCCAAAATAAGACAGAAAAAATCTAAATCCAAGGCAAGCTCGTGTTAAACTGTAGAACCTAATAAATTTTTCAAGCAGCATCATTTTAAACTGAGCATAGCACCTAGCAGTGATGGGAAAGCTTTAAAGCCAAGAAAAAGTATTTTTGTCAAAAGACTTTTTAAGAGATGCACATACAGCAATAGCCACGTGCTTCATAAATCTATAATTTCACAAAATATTAATTTTAAAAAGGCGACCGTAGAACACTCCCAACTTCCCTCTCTCCTCAAAACAATTTCCATGATTATCACTCCTTTTTCTTCCCAGAGCAGCAGGTATAGATTTTTATTGGCATGGAGTGATCATTTGTTTTCAAAATTACCTTTAATGTTAGGCAATACACAAAAGCACTCAAAATGCTAGGAAATGCTGAATCCAGTATGAAGCCTTCTACCTTTCATTTCTATTAAGAACAAAAAACAGAAAAACTACCACAGAATAGCTGTTTGTCTTTTTTACCTGCTCAAAGTTGGCACTCTTCGTCCACTTCAATTCAACCCTGCACTTCACCTATACCAAAGTCTAACGTGGATTGACAGAGGAGATTAAGGAGCCACACACACTCTCATAATCCAGACACTGATTTTACCTGCTATTTCCCCAAAACTCCTTGCTGAGGATCATTTCACATCTCAGCACACAGAGCTAATTTCCCAGCAAGCATTCCATGGGATGAGAGAAGCCAAGACGCAGACCTCAGCAAAACCGGAGCCAGGCCTGGCTACAGGAGGCGGCAGCCACAACACCGAACATCCCAACACCACGACAGGCTCCTGAAGTCTCCAATTGCTTTGGGATCCCCAAGGGCAGCTTTGCTCTCTTTGCATCTGCTGTGGTGAGAGATTCAAGGAGGTGACGGGGCAGCAGGAACTGCTGGCCACAGCAGCATATGGCACCAGCCTGCCTTGGCTCCGCGCTTGACTTGTAGCTGATTTGCAGCCACAGGAGCCAGTGGAGGGACGGAGCTCAGTGTCTGAGTAATCCTCTTCATCTGTAATTTAATTACCTAACAGTCCGTCTTCAACATAAATAACCTCCGAGCAAGAGCCACATTAAAAATGCCCACAGCAGATGCACACCGAATGGGCCAGCTGTCTTGCTGCAGAAGATACACCTGGACAGACCAACCAACGAGACCACGCTCATGTGGTACAACAGGAGCCATTAGAAATAGATCAGGCACTCCTGGGTTCAAGCTCAGCACCCATTTCACTGTAGCACACTGTTTCTTCACGTAAAGATGAAGACAGGGAGATCTGTTGAACTAGACAAAGAAGACAAGAGCAAATGTATAGGGGACAGCTCTAACTATTGGTGCCCCCATAGCTCGGGAGGCCCTGAGGCCTTCATGTGGTCACCTGCACCACCATCGCATCTATACTTTTGGCTGTAACCTGGAAAAAACAGAGGGCAATGTTTTCCAACCCCTCCTCTCAACTCCTAGATCCAATTAGCACTCAAAAGCCAATTTCAGGTCATGCGGAGCACTACTGTTTAGTATGCTAATCTCTACGGAGCCTGCACGTTAGGAGCACAGATATTTTCCTTCTAGACAAGGGGCACTCGTACGCATGCGTACACATCCGAAGTATGATTTAAGACACACCAGGGCTCTTCCTTCTTTAATATAAGATTTGCATAACTAATTCTGTAACTGAGAACAGGAGTGCAAGGTATTTACAGTACTTGTTGCAGCTGAGCTTTTATTATTTGCTATGGGACTATGAGAAACTCCCTTGTCCCAAAAAAGGCAGCTAGCCTGGTCTCCAGCATTAAAAATATTACACATTAAGTTACCCCACCTCAGGAAGAAACATTTCTCATTACGGTATTGACTCCATCTTGCAAAGTATAAGACCGCAAGGGGTCTAGAAGGGGGTAAGAGAAAGGAAGAGGTCAAGATAAAAAAAAAAAATACAAGAGGCCAGAGGCATAAACAACACCTAGAAGACATGCAAGGATTCAGGTCAAGGTCTTTAAGAGGGTATGTGTAACCCCACACAGAACATTAAATAAAATTACCCCCAGATGGGTCTGCAGAACAGCTGGCTTTAAAACAGACATGCCACAGCACTCTTCATTATTTGAAAGAGACTCTTAAATACCAGCATATACAGTTCCAAAGACATGGGAAAAGCCTTCACAAACAACATCCAATCAATCAGGTTGCTTGCATTAAGACTCCTGAAAACTGAAAATAATGTATTTAGATCAGTAGATGGAACACACAACAGTCTATTTACTTCAATAACATCTAAAAAGCAAGCATCATTTTTAAACTCACAAGACCAGCACAACTGCTTCAGCAGCCGGTCCCAAAGGAGAAAAGGCTGTAGAAGGTTAGTGGTGAGATCCCAAGAACTACACTACACATCTGCTTGGGGTTTGCACCACTCTGCATTTGGTGCCATAAGCCAAAAGAGCAACTGAAGCACAGCAGATGTGCTATGAGGAGATTCACATCAGCAATTCAGTCCTTATCCCATGTAAAATGGTAACAAGGATGCAGCCTGAGGGCTCCTTCTAAAGGGTACTGTTCATATTAAACTTTTGAGAACTTGAATGTGGAGATGGGAACTCTTCCCAAAATCACAAATGTGAGTTAAGCCATCAACACATGTCTGGGATATGGAATCCACCCACTCTCTGCAGCGCTCCTTATCCCTGCTCAACAAATTCCAAGGCCAAAGTCTCCAAAAAAGTGTGCAAGAGTTGAAAATTTGCTGGCATTCACTGCCTCCCAGAGCTTGAAGGCAAATTAGCTGTGTAATTAGCTGTCTTTTAACTGTACTCTACCTCTAGAAAGCTGTTCTCGCAAGTGAAAGGAAATGACATTGTATGAGGCTGCTGTTTATCCTAACCAGGCCGGCCAAAGAGAAGAGGCTTGCTGGAATGGGTGGGCAGGTACGGGCATGCGGGCAGTGTGTGAGGGATTCAGAAACCTGCAGAGAAATGAACCACCCTGTGCAAGGCTTACTCCTGGTACAACTCTGCTCCCATTTACCCCATCCTGGAGAGAAGCAACCTCTTCGTATTTGCCCCTTCTAGAAAAAAAAAAAAAACACTCCACTGTGATGATCAATGTTAGCTAGTTCAAAAAATCCAAAGGCTCAGTTTTCAAAAAACCCTGAACATTAACCCTAACATTAACCTTCCAAGTCTCTTCATAATGTTTCCAAGCTCACAGCCTGAAGCTCTCCACCTCCTCTCACCTCTGAAAAACTTGCCCTGCATTCAGCACAGGTATTTTGTTATCTCCAGGAGCGGAATAAAATAGCAAGGTTCATCAATTCAGTACCTGCCTGAAGAAATCAAGCAGTTGTCCCCTGTTCCCCATCACAAACTGAAAGTCTCTTCTCCCTTTAGATTATAGGCCAGAGAGTTTTCACTGCTATTTCTTCGACTAACTTGCAGCATTTGCCATAGTATCTACTCTCCTCTGCAATCAATGCTGAATAGCCTCCCTTGTATACACAGTAGCACATACCACTACAGAATGTCACACACGTTTAAGCTTAGGGACAATTTTATACCATGAGACATTTGAGAAAATCCACATGCAGCCACATAATGAAAGACTGCATTGCAAAATATTGTTTCTTCAAGTCTTAGCAGTTGGCATTCAGCCACAAGCCACTAATTTTCAGATAAGCATGCCTAAATACACATCTTAAAAGTTGGAATAACAGGAAGCATATTAAGAAATTTATCTCACAAGTATTTACTTTGCTGCTGTCGCTGCCATGCTGCGTACAGGAAAGGTCAACATCACAGGTGATAAAAGAGAAGAGGAAAGTTAACACACAAAGAGCAGCTGATACGCACCCTCACCCAGCACACTTCAGAAAATGAAACCTCAAGAGGTCAAATGCAATGCCTGTGAGTCAGCAGACTTTTGGAGGAAAAATACGAGGCTAAATGTGAGGATACCACCTCTAACTTAGAAGGTCTCCAAGCTAGAGATGGTCATGAGAAGATGGTAATGGGGAGGATGTGCTCACTCTTCCCTAGGCATCCAGTCTTGGCCACTGTCAGAAGCAAGATATGAGGCTAAATGGACATTTGTGGTCACCCTTCTCTCTCTCCAGCTTCTGGAGGATTGGAGGAAGTGCCATTTTCCACTGCTTGCTTCTCAGTGGCAGCCAAACTGGTGGTTCCACTGTGCCCAGGAGTGAGAAGAAAGGCAAGAAAAAGAAACAAAGAACAAACACAGCTTTTTCAAGTAAGTCTGAAAATGAAAAGAGAGGGAACCCTTTGGGGCATGACACGGGAGAGAAAGGGCAGAGAACCAGCACAATGTTAAAGCAGCAGGAGGAAGAAAATACAGTTTTTGAGAGAAGCCCAGAGGGAAACCGCTTGTTTCTTTTCTGCTCCAGTCTCCTTGCAGAGTTGTTCCAGGGTTACACTACCTAATAAGACAACCTACATACAAATTAAGTAGCTCCTAATATTTGGGTGAAACTTGGATGTCCTGAAATTATTCAGTAACTAACACTTATAATCAGCTTACGCGGCAACAGACAGCAGATTGCTTTCACCCTGGGCATCCTCACATTTGCTGCACTGGGAAGAACAGGTATGACCCAGAGTGCCTTTTACAGCAGCACAAAAGACTCCACAGCCATGCTTCACCCCAACAGAGAGCATGCCAGACATTTTCAGGCTCCTGAACCAGTACACGTATAGGGCATAAGAACTAAAGACAACATTGCAAGTTCCAAATTACCATTGCATCAGCAGCAGCACATTGCGGTCTAAGTCTCAGAAGTCTTACACCAGCCACTGTATTAACACAAAGGAGTAATTTTAACACTGACTGAAAAGAAATGATGTCTGGTGCAAGCGCAGCAGCTGTCTAACAGCATACAATATAGAGCAGCATACAAACAGAAAGTGGGAAGTACAACACCCATTTAGAAATTGAAGGGTGTTAAAATTCATCGGGAAAACTGCAGACGTGTCCACAAACACTAGAATTAGCAGCCCACACTTTTAAACAGTGAGAAAAGATTCTCAGTAGCATCTTTTAAGCATCTTCAAGATTTTAGCTAACGTTCATCTCTCTGACCTGCCCCTCTGGCTCCCCAGTGGCATTCTGGTAACAGAGCTGTACTCAAGACACAGGGAGGGCTAACATTCCCCAGAAGTACCTTTGATTAAGCCCAGTAAATGGGATCATGAAGCACCACTGTCCAATGGGCTGAGCAAGTCCTGATCCTTTTTCAGAACATGTCCTGGAAGCCACGTGAGGTTAAGGCAAACTGTTCACCCAGCCTTAGCACCAAGGACAATATGAACTGACATATCTTCCAGGATGCAAACGCAGAACACTGACCCATACATAAGAAAACCAGAAATGTGAACTGCAGCTGTACAACACCAACCTATACCCAAGAGGTGTTCTTTTGTCACTTAGGCTGCAAGCAATCTGCCTGTTCTCACAAACATTAGCAAAAAAAGGAATAAGCAAGAAAAGCACTTGAACGCTGTGCAATATCAGGAAATTCCCCTTGCTCTCATACCTCATGATAGTGTTCAAAAGGATAGCATCACTTGAGAAAGTCAAAGTGTTGCATCTAAGCCCCAGCGGGCAAAAGAAAAGGAGTTACGCCTTCACACATCCTGTGTCTCTTTCCAAGTGTTAATGCAGCCAGACTTCTCAACCTATGGTTTGAAACAAAGGATCCTCCTCCTCCCAGCTCTGCAGCTCTGCCAGGTCTAGCATCAACAAGACAACAATTTAAAAAGACCATAACAAAGACTGGCATGTAAATACACCAAAAGTATTTCTCTTTTAATTTCTACTCTGTTCGTAATTTGTACTTTAAAGTGTCAAATACTACCTTCCACACCCTGCTCTCTTGAGTTTAAAGCATCCCAAAACGAACTGCTTTTAGCTTTCTCGCTGGCATGGCAGCCATAGATCATGTTAACAGCACTACCCTATAACAAATTTTGTTTGTTATTAGGCAGCAGCCAGAATTATTACTGTTGCAGGAAACCAGCAAAGCTCCTAGCAGGCACTCCTGCTGCTAGCGGAGAGCTGCACAGCAGCACTTAGAGAGCTCCAGTTAACCGCGCGACTTCCGCCTCACCTCACTCCCTGCCTCCCCACTAAATTTTTCAGAAATAAGAACAGGTTTTTAGAGATTAACGATCTGAAGAGCATTTCCCAGGAGCTTCAGCCAGTTAAAACACACAACATCAAATTAAGATGTTTCAGAGAATCCAGGCAGAAGAGCGCCAGCCATAATGCAATGCAAGAGCAGCCCACAAATGCTTCCACTGTTCGCAGTTTTATAGCCTAAGCCCTACCAAGAGTCCAAACGTGGGGTGCAAAGCACGCTACTAGTTCAGCTTTCGCCTTTCCTCAGACAAAACACAGATCATTTCAAGATCTTTGTCCCTTTCACAAGGCATAAGCAAGCCTCGGACAAGGGACAGCTACAAAGTCTTAACAGAAAGTACAGACCAGACGTCCAGTTCATCCCTAGGCTGAAAAGCAGCGCTCTGCTTTTATCATAAAAGGAGATCCACGTTGCTGAAGAGAATAGATGTTTAAAAAAAAAATCAGTTTAACACTTTCATAATTATGTTCCCTAGGTAGCTTTAAGGTATTTGTATTTTCTGCCTGCCCTGTTCACACTACTGTACTTTCATCTTTTAGCAGGTCAATGCAGGAAATTCACTTCCTATCTATCATCTATAGTTGCTTAGCACAATCACTAAGATCTCCCAGAATTCTCTGAGATCCTATTGAAAAAAAAATCTCTGTACTGATGAAAAGAACCATCTTCATTAATCCGCCTGGCAGATGTATTCTTCCCTTCTGATCATTATGGGAGTTTACAATTCTAATAAAGCTGTACTCACATCACATTATTCACATTACAAAATCTCTGGAAAAAAGAAAGCTCTTGGGCATGGTGCTGTAAATCATCAAAAACACTTCTTATTCCTCGCTGATAAGCTCTTTAAGAAAGGGTTTGTACATAGTTGACTGCTAGGGAAAAGTCACAGGCATGGGCAGGCAACTGATTATCACTGAAAAAAAATCATCTTGTAAGCAGAACTCAACTGAGATTATAATCAGAACCCTATTTTCTACATGGAAGACACATTTACACAGGTTTTAGCTTGAACTTGGGAGTGAAATCCACCCAAAACAGATCTATTGTAAGCCAAGGCTCTAAATCAACTGTAGAGAGCCTGAAACAATAGCGGAGGTGAAAGCTCCAACCCTGAACACCAATACTGGAAGCCAGTAACAAAAACAGCATCGTTATTGTGGGCAGTTTCATCATTTATGTATATTTGTGGAAATATGCAACTGCTGAATATTGTCGAAGTACAGGCATTACAGATACCAAAGACAGGCTAATACCATGGGTCAGGGCTGTATTTATGGGAAACTTCTTGCAGGAAAAGTTTTACTTGATGCTCTTTAATTTCTACCTGTAAAGGGGGAGAAGCACAGTACAGGCTTTCTCAGCCTAACTTCACAAGCTGCTGCTAAGGCTGGATGTCACTCAGTTAAATATTTGTCCCCATTTCCTCCTTAAATGCCAGAAATCTGAAAGGACAGAGGAAAGAAAACACTAATTGATTCCAATTAGCTTCTATCTCAACATACTAAAAATAAAAAATTAAAAACCTGAGCAAACTGAGAATTAAAATATGCTAAGCATGGGGGAAAAAATCCAGAAATGGACACCAGAGCTTCCAAATGACTAGCACCATAAATTCAAAGAGTGTTCATCCAACTATTTCATTTTTAGAGCTTACTTGGTTTTAAACTGCAGTTTTATTATTACTTGAAACTTGTGACAGCTTCCATGCAATGCATAATTCAGCATGCGTGTGGCAGAAATCATAATCAGAATTATAACTTCGAGTCACAGAGAAACTGTATAATCTAGTAGCAGTATTTATGTAACCACAGCAGTCTAAGGCAATGTTCTTTAGAAACCCTTCATTAGGCCAGCTGGTAGAGCTGGAAGGGATGGCACACCAGTCCCCGTTCTGACACGGACACAGTGAGGACCTTCCATATAATTTCACATGCACAGTTATATATTTGCCATCATCCCCCATCAACGGGCTCTGCAAAGTCCCCCGGCCTCCCGTGGCTGTCCCTGCCACAAGTATACACTCCAGTGCTTCTACCCATAGCGATCCTCCCGCAGAACAAAGTACCCAAAATGACCTGACAAAATCCTTGCTGGCATTCATGCTTCTGATGCTGCTGAGAAGACTGCTTAGGCAGAAATAATAGATTTGAATGGAGGAAAGAAAAGGCAAGCAAAAGATGACTTCATGTGCAGAAATAGATGTTCTGAAAGAGGGCAAGAGAGATTCCATTCTCCTGAAAATGCCAGCAGTACGTACCGCCAGATAAGCACAGCTCTCACTAAATGAGTTCTGTTCGAGTTTCTCAGTGGGCATTCACCGCCTTTTATCTATTCCAATACAAAGCAGGCATGCCATCTTTTCGGACAGAAAGGAGAACAACCTCTGCACAGACACGCTAGCTAGGAGATGCTCTCAGGCTCCTGCTTCAAGCTCCCACCACCCATCCAAACTACTCCGAATGTATGAACCAGCACCTCCAAAAGGTGCAACAAAGGATGCAGAACAAAAGCACAGGTAGCCATATTTGCTCCATCTTGTACATCTTTAAAGTGTCCAAAACAAGCAAGTTTAAATCAACTGAATACATTACAGACAAAGTGGAATTGGGCTATGCTCAGCACAACTTACCATACACACTGCTGCCTCTCAAAAAGTACTACAGACCTCTGTTTTTAAGTAGCATAAGGGTAAATTTAACTCTCAGGACCAAATTTTATATTAAATTACTACAAAAATGGTAGATGAAACAGCTTGTGAGGGATTTAGGGGTCTTGTTGAACAGACCAGAGCAATTATCAGGTCATTTTCTGTCATTATCTGGTGGCGTGAACCCGGGACTCCAGGAAGGTCTTAAAGATAGGGCATTAATTACCATGAGTTAAAAAAATCTCCTTGGCTATATGTACACAAAACAGTTGTCAATATATGAGCCTTTCATATTTATAACACATATAAAAACAGCCATTTACGGAGAGGTGCAGAGGGAAGCAGCGATGTTAAATAGCAATGAGAAGCACTCAGTAACTTTCAGGCCAAAGGTCTTCTCTTGCCCACTCAGACAAAAGAGGCAAGAGCAGGGCAAATGTCCCCTCAGCAGCCTCCGTGTGCAAGTGTCAGCCAACACATCTGGCTGTTTGGCATCAGAAACTGGGTACCGAGCTGGTGAGGGAGCAAATTTGCTGACTAGCGTGTCACCCAGGACCTGCCACCATTTCACTCAGGGCAGCAGACATGCATTCACCCAGAACCCCATTTTACACAGGCCCACCACAGGGCAGCCACTGGGCTAGGTTCATACCAACACACGTGAAAGCAGAAAGCTGTCCTCATGTTACCAAACTCCCCGAGACTCGTTGTCCCCCACCATTAATTCATGGCACAGAGTACTATAGTAGTTTTCTTTGTCCTCTGACAATCAACACGAGGCTTCGAGCCTAAAGTTGTCCACCACATTATCCCCGTCAACATAAGAGTCTGACACCTGAGTAAGGAGGTAGGAAGAAATAGTAACCTACAAGCAGCTTTTAACACACACAAGTCCTAAGGAGAAGGTCCAAAGGAGGTCCAGCAGGTCTCATTGCTAGACCTTCTAGAAGCCCATGTTCCCTTCTCACACTCAAGTACCTCAGCTGCTGTTTTTCCCTTTACCTGCCCTCCCATGCAAACAAGCTCAAAAGAGACCTTAAGCCATCAGACCAAGATTATAAAATAAAATTAAAAAATCATGAAGTGGTAGCAAAGCTTTTCATCACTATGCCACTCACAGAACCTGCAGCTTGGGCCACTGCCTCCTACACCTACCAAAACCTCCAGATAGGTTCCCACCCCCGTGCACAACCTGCTCTTCTTCAAAGCACACCCTGTGACTCGATTACTGATCATTTCCCTCACAAACTGCTTCTCTGAACGCATTTCAGGCCAAGTGCCAGGCACAGAAGGTCTTACGTGAGAGGCTCCCTCTGAGGAGGAAACCTCGGTCGCGGGGCTTTAATCCCAAGGACTGGCTGTTTACTTATGACAGGCACTTGACCAAAGTCCTGCTTTCGACTGCAAGCGAGATCCTACAGCAACAAGGCAACTCTGCCCCCAGATTGTCACTTGTACGAGAACAGAACTCACGCTGGACTTTGGCCAAGCACACAGATGCAAAGCAAGTTCCCACCCCAATGCACCAATACCAGAAGTGTGATGCAAGAAGAAAATACAGAAGAAAGAGAAGCCAGCAAATTACTCTGATGGCATATACTTGTTCCAGGAAAGCCTTGTACAGGGACTGGTTTCTCGTTCTAGATAGGAATCATTAATGCAAGGGAAGGACCCGCCTTACAAAGCCCGGGTATGGAAATACCTTGTCCAGGAGAGTGCCCTGCATTGGTCTGTAGGTTACCAGACTTAGCATGAAAAACAAAGTGTCTCTCTATGGCTTCAGGCAGGGAGAACAATCTCTCTAAATGCATACAAAGCAAAAACTGCCAGCTCACACCAAAAAGGTTGCAAAAATATCTTTTAAATGACCCTTAATAGCTTCTTTCCAAGTAGTTTTGGCTTATCTAGTTGATCCCTATGGGTTTACCAAGAAGACAAGTTCTGTGACAGGCACATTCCCTGTGCCCTCTGGCCATGAGTGGGAACAAGGGGACCCTCAGAAGTCCCCTTTGTCCTGCTGCTTTGGAAAGACACCCCCACCCAGTGACTCTGCTCACAGTACCACAGCCTCCCCCTCAAGCCTCCCTTTCGGACTCAAAAGGTGGGCACCAAAAATCAGTCCAGACACCACCACACACCCTGCAGCTGCACCCATCCCACTTCACTCCTTGTTTTAAGTTCTGCAGGAGCTGAAAATTAGCTATGCCATTTACCTGCCAGCGGTCAGCAGAAAACTTTGCTCAGAAAGCTAGGGTATTTCAAGATTTATTTGCAGAGCTTTGAGAAACTTGTTGACTTCTACCAAGGCTGTTTTCTGTGGATAACTGCCCCAGCAGCACCGCCCCAGGCAGCAGACACACCTTTAACTCATTCTCCCATGTTAAGCAAGCCATTCTCCCACTGCTCGTTCTCTCTGGAGCATGTCCTACTCCAGTACTCTCTCCTAGCCTTCCTTACTCCAACTCCTAACAACAGACACAGTTCTGTGTTCTATGCCAATTGAGTGCTGTTATTTACTCTCTCTCTCTTTTTTTTTTTTTTTTTTTTTTTAAATGAATGACCTAACAAACCCAGGGCTGTCAGCAGTTTGGCAGCTATTGACAGGTGCCTATCAATACAGAGCTCAGTCAATAGCTTTAATGCCCATTCAACCCTGCTTTGTGACAGAAATGCAGGACCCAGGCTTACCTTGCCACCTCCCCGCTGCAGAGGACCGCAGGGTGATTTTGCCTGCGATAAGCTGTCACGCTTTTTGTTTTCTCACTGATGAAGCCTGCTCCAGGCATTCAGGCTCTCTAAGCCAAAAGGCACAGCAGGCCTTGCCTAGAACCCAGCCATGAGATCAAAGGGAAACGAGGTTGATGCAATAGGCTTATTACTCTGCATTCATTTAGATCTCCATACGAACTGAATATAAACAAGCACACTCTACACACAACACACAGGCTCTTTACATAGGCACAAACTTCATCCACTGACAGCACCTCCCGAAACACAGGATGCCACCGGGCTTCTGAAGAACATGCCACTTCTTTTGGGAAAAGGCGGAGGCTGTAACTTCTGGGTGCATCTTATGGGCAGTGCTCTGAATGCACAAAATAGGTAGTGGCTATGGTAAAAGACAAGGGAAGACACCACCACCTTTCCCACCATCTAGCACAGAAGACCAACACCTCACCGTGTATTCCAACAGTTTCCACTAACAAGTAATTGCCTATTTTCTACCTCAGTATTACTCACTATGTTCAAGAGCAAAAAAATGCATGTACTGATTAAACATACATTACTGTGAGAAAAAATATAAAAAAAAAAAAGTACTGGAACCTAATGAATTATTCACCCATTGTGTCAATTCTGACTTTTTCTCTCAACGATTATGTTTGGTACCCTGAAAATTTAGGAAGCATCCTGTGTTAGTTCAGCATCTGTTTCATATTTAGAAGCTATTCTTTGCAAACACAGGGGTCACGCTGCTTTTAAAGCAGCTACTGCCAATTCTCTTTTGCAGGGCAGATTTAATAGCAAATTCCACTACCACAGGATTCACTGTGTAATAATGAAGGGTAGTGTGTCAATAGATGAAACCGAACACATCAATAAGAAGCTGGCAGAGGTCCCTGCGGATGCCTCTCTTGCAACAATCATTTTAATGCGTGTAGGAGAACAATGCTGTTACAGCCCGCTCAAAGATTCCCCACAGCCACATTGCATCAAAGACTGAAACACGACGCTAAATCTCTGCAGTTGGAGCTAACAGTGGAACAGGCACGGAAACAAAGTCCTTTACATTGGCAATTGTTCTTCTTAAGGCTGACAAACCTAAGCAGAGCTAGCTTTTGTCAGAAGCAGACTCTTGCTAACCATCCCGACCCCAGCAATGGTTCCACCAACCTCTTTTTAATAGATACTGATATGGCAAGAAAAGAGTGACCCAAAAAGCATGAAAGCATGCAAATCACAATCACGAAGCAAGCATTAAGCAGCATAGCTGAACCACATCTATAGGAAAGTCGGCAGAGAGGCAAGCCCAGACGGATCAAGCTTATTAAACAGGAAGAGTACTATAAGTTCTTTACTTTTTCGAGAGAAACTATAGCAGCAGCAGGAACTGGTTTACAGCCAGCATGAAGTAAAGGACAAAGGGGGACACCTGGGAAAAAGCCTGAGAGAAGAACTGAAGCCAGAGAACAGAAGTTGAAAACCACACATAAAGTTTACATTGATTTTTTTTTTTAAGGCCATATATAAGAAAGATGATATATACTGTGTCTGCCGTAAGCAGCAGGCTCTCACAAGCAGATATGATCAGTGATCCACACAGACCAGCAGCACGTTGTTCCAATACTGGCCAATTTGGCAGAAGGAGGAAAAAAAAAAGAAAAAGAAAAAAAAAAAAAAGAAAAAACCTTCACAACACATTTACAGAACTCTGAAACCGGAATAAAAAGGCAGCTTCCACTTCCCTGCCCCCAATTCCAGCTGTAATCCTCTGACACCTCAAAAAAAAAAAATGACAGAGTGCTTCCTCGAGGGACCTGAGACTAATTCCCTAACGAGCCTTTAGAAACGGATACTTTTCCAAGCCTTATAATGTGGCCAAATTTGGACATTTTTCATAAGAACAGCAAAAGCCACATTCTTGGTGCAAAGTTAACTCCAGCCAAATTTCCAGCCCTTGCTCTAAAGCACTGAGGTGCTACAAGTTCTCAGCTTAGCAGCTGCAATATTATTATTTGCTCGAGACTGAGGAGAGGGAATTGGCTAGAACATGTGGGAAAAAAAAAAAATAATAATAATAACAAAGCTGCTTCTTCCTGCCTTCCCCACTCCCAAAGTGTAATGCTTGGAAACGTTTGAGCTTTTTTGTTTGTTTGTTTGTTTTTTGGTCGGGGGGGGAAAGCCAATGTGGGGTATACACCCAACCCTAAAAATTTCAGCTTGAATGCATGAAGCCATGCAGAGTAATAAACAATTTAAGAGATGGCCCTCGTAACAAAAAGTAGCAAGCAGACGTACTACAGGCATTGCTGGCAGCCCTGTCTATCAGCAGCTGTGACAGCTTGCCTGTGAGCTCCAGTCTTTAATTAGTTCTCATTCCTGAAGTTCACAAGTCAATTAATTCCAAAAACCATCCTCAAATCCTTTTTTAAAGGAGTAAAACACTGCTCACAACTTGGTCTCTTATTTATTTACTGACTTATTCTTCCCATAGCTTGGCTAACAGTTCAGTTCCTTTACAGCATCCATGCAAATGCCATCTGGCCGTAGAGATTATCAGCAGTTCGCTATTTCAGCTTGCTTCAGCTCTTCTTCATATTTCTGCAGCGCAATTTTGCCATCGCTGCATACAAAAAAAAAAAAAAAAAAGCACCAACACATCGTTCTCAGGGCTGTTCCTTGAGACCCAGTCATATAAGGCTTTCCCTCCAATGTGCCTCACCCAACAGCATAATGAAAAGCACCTACTGCAACACTTGCACAAGTTTCGAGCAGTCCCCAGGACAATTACATCAATTCACATTTCCTAGCATTCCCATACAGCTTTATAACATTAGAAGACTCGGTCAAGATATTTAGCAGGACTAGTCCTACCTTCTAAGCTCACTCATAAGCCTAGCTGTAATGCCGTAGCTAAAGTTTGTGACCGTTTCCAGTGGTAACCCAGTTCTGAAACCTCTTCCAACTACAGAGGAAAAAAACAGGCCATCCCTTTTTTTGTCTCGGACTTTAGTTAGATGAAATCAGCTGTTTTTCAAATCTGCAAACTCTCATGTCTACAAATAAGCCAGATTCTGATAAAAAAAGAAGTATCTCAGTATTTTGAGTTAAGTTCTGTAAGTTCAAGTTAAGTTCTTGAATCCTGTTTTAGATACACGGATGATCTAGAAAGATAAGATTCACGGCTTTTGGCATCTGAAAAGCTATTTTTCAGATCATCCTATCTCAAACACAATTTTTTTGAAACTGATTATCTATTTTTATACCTTTGCCCCCTATAAAACCTAATGCATAAGATGTTTTAAACATTCATCTAATTATTTTAGAGCACTTTTCAGCAGGTATTCAAGCCTTGGAAGAAAGCTACAATTTGAGATTTTCTTAACAATCAACTTACAAAAAAAAAAAAAAAAAAAAAAAAGGACAATTGGAGAACTCGGTATCTTGAAACAAACTCATTCCTTCTTTAAGGCAAGAAATATCAACACCCAAACAAGAAAGGGAGTGACAGTCTCTCCCTTTCTTCTTTAATTCAGTTTTTGTGTACACCTTCTTTGGGTTAGGAATGAGGGTTGTGCAGGAAATGGCTTACTTGTAGAATCACAGAATGGCTTGGGTTGGAAGGGACCTTAAGGACCATCTAGTTCCTGTCCCGCTGCCATGGGCAGGGACACCTCCCACCAGCCCAGGCTGCCCAAAGCCCCATCCAGCCTGGCCTTGAGCGCCTCCAGGGATGGGGCACCCACAGCTTCTCTGGGGCAACCTGTGACAGTGCCTCTCCACCCTCAGAATAAAGAATTTCTACCTTGTATCTAATCTAAATCTACTTGTTTTCATTAAAGCCATTCCCCCTTGTCCTGTCACCACACCCCCTGACAGGGAGTCCCTCCCCAGCTTTCCTGTGGGCCACATTGAGGTAGTGGCAGGCCACTGTAAGGTCTCCCCAGAGACTTCTCTTCTCCACCCTGAACAACGCCAACTCCCTCGGCCTGAGTTATTATTCTTGGGCACAGAGTGAAACATCAGTATCCATAACAAACATTACAGGTATCTTACACATCAGGCTTTATTATTTACTACTGCAGATCTTCTAAAAAGCAGGACTGCTAGGCCTTGTAGGTAACCTCTCCAGGAAAAGTCAAAAGCAAAATGCAAAGAAAAATACCTTTTTCATGTTATAACAGACACCCTCACTTCATAATTCATCTAATGTCCTGCCTTCAAAACTCAGAGACCTTGACAGACACCGACATAACCCTTACTTTGACCCAATTGATATTAGTAATGTTTTCCTCAAGTCCTTTACAATTTAACTTTCCTAGTGAAATTCTATACATGATTAATGTAATTAATGTAATTATATTAATTAATTATATTATAAATAATTAATATAATTCTATACGTGATTAATTTCTATACATATCAGGAAGGCTTCACACCTTCAGATAAGGTGTCCATTACTCTTCCTCCTAAAACACAGGACTTCACACAAAAATGTATCAGTGAAAGGCATCTAAAAGAGACAATCGTAACATTTAGTTTCGAAAAGTATCTCACTTAGATATGCAACTTTTTCTCCATTAAGAAGACACACAGATCAGTTTTGCAGGTGTTTGAAAAGGACTGTGGCAACTAGGAAAAAAAAAAAAACAAAACACACCACCACCACATAAAACCCATCAGTTTATCAAACATGAAAGCTGAAATCTCAGATGTCCCCAAATGTTTGTTTGTATATAGAGGTGGATTTATCTACGTATATGTATTTTATTTTTTTTTTAAACCTACAATCCCCCCTAATCGAGCATGTGGCTGCATTTTTAAGTGACCCCTACTGCTTAGTTCAAATCTTGTTCGGGCAGGCTTACACTTCGATTCAGGGATTAGAGCCAAATACAACAGAGGCTACCTAAAGAGAGCAAGCTGTTGCAGTGTTGAAACGTAGCAATTGAGAAATCTGGAAAACAGGGATGAAGAAATTTCAGAAAAAGCACCTGTGCTACTGAAAAGTAGTTCTGGACCTCGAAAGATGCACAAGAGCCAGAAAGAGGTGACCAAGCTATCATCTGCTGACCTGAAGGAGCACAGGGTGCAAGGGTAAAAACACTTGCTGTACTGCTTTTCCTCTGATTTCCACGTACTCCCACAGCCTACACTCTAAGAAAATACATCAGCATGGCAAAAACACATGGGAAATGCTTCCTCCTCAGAAACAACACCTGCCTTCCAGTGCCCCACCAACCCAGCTCCAGTGTTCAGCATATGCTTTTTAACCACCGCTAAAGCTACAGCAGAGGTATGCAGGCCTCACCGCCTGCTCCCCCTCTGAGTAGTAGTGTGGGCACGAGTCCACCTCCTTCCAGCAGAAGGAGAGCAAAGGCCACCAGCGCTGAGCTTGCCAGCAGGTGAGCAGACACCAGCAGGGAAAGGAAGCAAATTCCCTGCAACACACCTTGAAAGGTGCGTGGGCGCTCGTCCATGCACCACTTCCCCGCCCTAAACCTTATGGCTCACCCATTTTCTCATGCTTTAGGTGCAAACCCAGGAAAAGATTAAAGCGTGCTTTTCCTTTAAGTTCATGATCGCAATAACTTACACTAATTGCCATAAGCTTTCTAACACAGAGCCTGAGCTAAAGCTTGATTCAAATGACTTGCTGCTGTAGCTCCTGAGGAAAAGAAAAACAAACACTACAGAATTCCAGGTGCAAGTTGTAGGAAATAACATATTTATGTGCACACAAGGCTTCTGGGGATCTGGCATGCTGGCACTGGCTACCATCACAGCAGACAGCGTGTGTCACCCAGGTCTAAGTGACAGTAAGAAAAAGGTCACCCCTGGGAAACCCAGCATCAGTGGTATTCCCTCAGGATCTAGTGAGCGCCTGCTCTCCTCCTGTCCCACAGCATGTACACAAAAATGAGCTTTTGATCAGTTACACTGAAAACCTTACCTTAAATCTCAAACAAGAACAGGAAAAAAAATAAAACCCAGAGGCTGCAAGGCTCACTCTCAGACGCTACAGTCTGAGGCCTAGTAACTGCTAGATACCTGTGGGTTTGGTTTTTTTTAAAGTGTTGTCCTAGGAAGGATGTTTTGGTTTCCAGAGTGTTTCACAGGTTGATTAGGCAGGCTGACTGCAGAATGAAATCACACATAAAAGAGGGAATGGCAGTGCAAAACTCCCTCGTGCTGCCCTCTGTCCTCAGAATCTAACCACACCAGAGGGAAGCAGACAGACTAGATCAAGCCTTTAATTCAGGATCCACCATCTCCTTACCAACACTGGCACTAACAGATAACAACAGTGGTACTGGATCCAGGAGAAAGGATGAGAAAACATTCCTATTTGTCATGGCCAGATACTTCAGCCATTTGCTGGGTTATTCCATAAAGATCTGAACGAAACAATCAAGCCTAAGTACACGCAAGGGATGAACTTTTTCATGCTTCAACTCCTTCCCTTCACCTTGGTTATACAGAAATTCATCAACACTTGCAGCACATTAATTAAAAGAAAGAAACAACAGCCCGTCTCCTCTATTAAAGAGCTCCTGGAAAACACACGTTTGCAGAAGCACACTTTTCCCACCCAGAGTGAGAGGAGCAGCACCTCCCCAACCTCTCACACAGCCTTCTCGCAACATTTGGAATAGCTCAGAGAAGCTACAAATTGTATCAGGAGACAGTCACACCGCAACACACCAGACAAGTCATTCCGAAAAGTTCAGGGTATTTTTTTCCTGCACACAAAAGCACTTTCAATTTTAACAGCACGACTGCAATTAAAAAAAAGGACAGACCATACAGACAAAACACGTTGCAAATGGTGGATCGATACCTGTGCATGCACGTTTTAAGTTATGGGAATTATTTTGTCTGGAATTAAGGAGGAAAAACAAAGAAAAACTTCCCTGTTGCACACCACCCTTAATAAATTTACTTTTTGCTGGGTGATCCCGAGCACTTCATCCGAGAGTCCTGGTTTTCTGCTTGTCCTACTAAACCACTCTCTCGAAAAAATGTTTATTCCCTCTCCGTTTCCTAACCAAAGAGGCTAAAGGTGTCCTCGGCGGTTCTCCGCTGCTTCCCCAGCCGGCACGGTGCCGACACCCGAAGAGAAACGAGGCAGCCAGCCCCGGCTGCAAGTCGGGGAAAGCAGAGCGGGCACCTCTCGCCCAGCCTGACCGCCCCGGGACCCAGCCGGGGGCGAGCCCAGATTTGGGAGGCCCGACTGCCAGCCGCGGCTGCCCGCTCTGCAGACCCGGCGAGGACGGCGCCCTGGCGGAGTTGAGACAAGGCGTCACGGGCGCTGCCGTGTCCCAAGCAGGAGCGCAGCCCAGGCGGGCGGGCAGCGTTTTGTCTGAAGGCAGGCGGTGCCGGGCGGGGCGGGGGGCACCCCGCTCCTTGCCCCCGGACCTGGGGAGCCCGGCTCCCACCTCCCCTGCCCGCCCCAACTCACCGGGACCCCAAAATGTTAAAACGATGAATTAAAAAAAAATCATAAAAAAGCCACCAACCAGCCAGCCAGCCAGCCATCGCCCACCCCGCGGGAAGGAGCCAGCGCCCAGCACCTGCGCCAGCGGGTCCCGGCCCCCCCCCCATGCCCCGGGGGGTCCCCGGGGAGCCCCCGCCCCAAAGTTTGGGGCACGGCCCCGGCGCAGGGGGTCCGTGGGCCCTGCCCTCCCCCGCTACCTGCGGCCCCCCGCGCTCACCGAGCAGCAGCAGCAGCAGCAGGAGGAGGAGGAGGAGGGGGAGGCAGGGCGCCCTGTCCCCGCGCTGCCCCATGCCGCACGCCTCCTGCTCGCCTCCCTGGCCCGGGGACCGGCGGCAGCGCTCCCCGCCGCCCGGCTCGCCGCCCGCTGCCCCGCCGAGCGCACGGAGCCGCCCGCCCGCCCCGAACCGGCCGCGCCGCGCCGCGCAGCCAACCACGGAGACAAACTTTCCCCAGCGCCCGCCCCTGCCCGCAGGTAGCGGGGGGGCGGCGGAGCGGGGACGGCCCCCGGAGCCCTGAGCGGGGCGGAGCCGGAGCCTCCCGCCCGGCCCGGCCCGGCCGCCGCCGCCCGGCCTCCGAGCACGCGGGGCCCGGCAGAGCCGCCGCCGAGCCCCGCCGCCCCCCCGGCCGCTGGGCCTGGCCCGGCCGACATGGCGCCCAGCCCGCCCCGTCCCCGCAGGCAGTGCCCGCTGCCTGCACCGCGAGAGGTGTGGGCAGGGCAGGAGGTGCCCCCTGCCCGCCCCTGCCGCAGCACCGCAGCCTTCCCGTGTTGGTTTGTCCGGGGGGGTTGAGTTCCTGATCTCCCGTGAAAGCAAAAGGCTCAGGAAACTTGGGGAGTTTCAATCTCCTTGCCATATTGTAGAATCATAGGATCAATAAGGCTGGAAAAGCCCTCCAAGGTCACCTGGTCCAGCCATCCCCTGCCACCAGCATCACCCGCTAACCCATGTCCCTAAGCACCACGTCCAGCCTCTCCTGGAACACCCCTAGGGACGGTGACTCCACCACCTCCCTGGGCAACCCGTCCGAACGCCTGACTGCTCTTTATGAGTAGAAATGTCTCCTCATTTCCAACCTGAACCTCCCCTGGCACAACTTGAGGCCATTTCCTCTAGTCCTGTCACTAGTTATATGCAAGAAGGTAGCTGTAGAGAGCAATAAGGTCTCCCCTGAGCCTCCTCCAGACCAAACAACCCCAGTGCCCTCAGCCACTCCTCACAGGACTTGTGTTCCAGGCCCTTCACCAGCTTCGTAGCCCTTCTCTGGACACACTCCAGGGCCTCAATGTCCTTCTTGTAGTGAGGGGCCCAAAGCTGAACACAGCACTCAAGGTGCAGCCTCACCAGAGCTGAGTACAGGAGGACAATCACCTTCCTGGTCTTGTTGGTTACACTACTCCTGATACAAGCCAGGATGGTTATTAGCTGCAAAATCGTCACCCTCCATGTGTGTGTCCTGCTGTTGTCTTCCCAGGCTCCCTTCAGGCCACCTGGTTTGCCGTGCTTTGGCAGAGCTAGGCCCGCATTACAGTTGCTGTGCAGGGAGCCTCCAGAGCCCGTGCATGGTTTTGAGCAGCTCCTCCAGCAGCAAATGGCTGGCGTAGGCTTTATTCCGGTGTCCCCAGGACACCTCAGCCTGGAGCACGCCTTGGGTTGGGTGAGGTTGTTTGCTCCCACCAGCAGGAAGTGCGCACTGTGTTCGCGCCTGGGAATGATTACCAGATGGGATTTGGGGTTGGACTTTGCCATTAATTCCGTAATGCTTCACAGGAGGGAGGGTGTTGCCTGATAGGAATGAGACAGGAGCCACCTGGTGAGGCTTGGTGAGAACGTTTATGCTTCAACTGCAATTACCTGAGCTCTGGTACAAGTGAGATACCTTTGCAGAGCTGCAGCTGCGAGGTGCCTGGGGGACACTTGGTCCCAGCCATGCTGAAGTTATCCTGTCTTCCAAATTGCAAGTGAGGCTGCAGCCACAAACATGACTGAGCAGCGGCTGCCCAAACAAAACAGGACTTTTTTGTGTTTACAATACCCTCTATGCCCGTTTGTTCTTGCCACCTGTTTGTGATCATTCTGTTCTACCTCCTCCTCTGGCCAGCACTCAAATACATTTTTTCTGAAATTCTTTTCCTTAACTGAAAAGCATCTCTTCTGTATACCAAAACATGTTTCTTAACGTCAAATTCAGAAAACTGATTAGCTCTCTCTGCCTTACCAGTCTACTTCTGTCATGCTGGTTAAACTACTGATCCTTCACCAAACTCTAGTCCTGAAAACATGTCCCCTTGTACCCCTTAAGCCTCGCAGCAGCAATCCTAACAGGTACATATGGATGTAGTCACGGTTGCGAAGTTCACTGCATGCACAATCCACTGGCTCTGCAGAAGCCCCACTCTGTTTGCTCTGTGCTTCATGTTTCCTGTGTTCTGCTGCTGGGTTAGGATCAGCGAGCTAGGACCTGAATTACTGAATGGTTGCAGCAGTAGCTTTCTCCAAGAGATGGTCTTGAGGATTTTCTTTGTACCCGTGGAAAGCTTTGCCTTCTGACTGTCCAATTTGGAAGGCCCCATTGCATTTACTGTAGCTGCCAGGTGCAGGTGTCTACTTCACTATGGCTTGGCACTGGAATTGTACTGGTGAAAAGAAAACATAAACGCCTATGATCCTAGAGTTGTGGTGTGTGGTATTCCCAACAAGTGGCACCTCACCCTTTTACTTCACATTTAGTAGGAACCAATTTCCTTCCCATATACACGGTCAGACTTCTAGATAGGAGGGGCCACCATAACCCCTTAATCTGACATGTGTACACAAGCCATGAATTTTTTCCCAGCAGCTGGATCAAGGCAGTTTTATTTGAAAGAAAACACATCTTGTCTTAAAGGCTCCAAGGAATGGAGAGTGCCTTGTTCCATCCGCTAATTTACTCCAACGTCTCATTACTCTTGCTGCTAGAAAATTGCTTCTTTCAAGGTTGAATTTGTCCGACTTTGACTTCGAAACATCAGAACTTGTTATGCTTTTGTCTACAAACCTGCACTCACAACCCATTTTCATGGATAAGTAACTATACACAGTGCTCCTATCACTGCTCACTGCTAAACAGAATGGATTGTTTTCACCGACGCCTCGCATTAAAGGATTCACTTCCCAGCCCCTGCAGCATCTTTCGGATTCTCCCACATTTCTACGTGCTTGTTGACATGCAGGCACCCACCCTGGATACAATATCATCGTGGTCTGTACACATGCTGCACACGGAGGAAAAACTATTTCTTTATCATTATTTGGTTTTCCCCTTCCCACATACATGAAAACAGAATTACACCATTAACTGCCTACCCTACACAAACAGCTTGTGGAGTCCATCACCCATGCTGAATCCTCAAGTCTCTTTTTGCATCTGTTTTCCAAGACAGCCATTCATTACTGATGTTCTTCCTTTCTCACGCCGTGGCCTTGCAGCAGGCTGTGTTAAACAATGTTTTGAAATGCTGTGACAATTTAAGCAGATGTTTGAGATCCCTCATTCGATTTTAAAACCATTTCTCTGAGGCTGATAAGTCACCAGCATAGATGCCAAAAAGAACAGGGCTGAAGCTGACCACTGAGTTAGTCTACCTTCTCCTTCAAAGCCTGTTTTCTTCTTTTTTTTTTTGTTGCGTGTCCTACTTTCAATGGATTGTTACATGTATGTGATTATGTCATTTTTAGCCCTTGCCAATTCCATTTTGTATAGTTCAGCTACAGGAGCCAGACTGAGTTAAAAGCTTTCTCTGAGTATAAAGTCAAGACAAATATCTTCCTCTGTTTTTGTGCTTTCTCCATGTTTATTTACGACGTGCAGGGTAAATATGTGGTCAGTTGTTTGTTTCTTAGGAAGGCATCCAGTTTGACTTTCAGCATTTGGCATTGTTGTCGTTGCGTAGATACCACATCTATTTCATTTATTGATGACACTGCAGAAATGTTTGCCTGCATTTCTTCATACCTAGATTGCTGCATAATGCATTGGCTGAAGGCACCTCTCATTCTGGGGTAACTAGATTAGCCAGCAGTCTCTCGGAGAAGGATCACCATTGAAGGGTTATATTCAACAACATGCACGCACACGTGCATAAACATGAACACACACTGATCCTCAAGAAAGCCACATGCAAACCCTCTCTACTCGCACCACTCCTCCAACACTTACTTGCCAGGCTTTGCAGTTTCCCTCTTGACAAACAAGCTGCTGCGCTCCCCACCTTGTTGCCTGAGCAGCAGAGAACAAATGTGAGCCGAGTGCCCACTGGGAGCACAGAGTGCAGCGTTCAGAAGTCCTATGCATCTTTGGCAGTGGAAGGGCCCAGCCAGGCAAGGACCCAGCACCCTGTTCAGGGGCAGGGGCTGCAGAAGCACAGCTCCCATGCAGCGCAGATCGCTGGCTGCGAACCCTAAGCACTGGAACAATATTTTGGTGCCACTGCCTGCTGTAAGTGAGGGCCCTTGCTGCTGGTGTGTGGCAGCCATAAGCTCTCCACAACAAAGAGAGGGCTAGGCAGACAGGTAAGTCCATGCTCATCTGCTCTGTCAGCAACAGGGCAGACACTAAGGGCAGGAAGGAGACCGTCAGCAGCTCCCAAACTGCCCTGGGCAAAGGGAACCACAGCGCAAAGCTGTCCTGCAGACACCTACACCTAGATGTGCCGTCTGGTGCCGTGGGTACTCATTAAAGATCCTTTTCTCAAGAGCTAGGGACATTATCCCAGTGTGCTGGCCAAAGTCTCGATTTCCTTCTGCTTTGAGGTTCGCTTTGGATTTTGGAGCGGGCACAATATTCATCCTCAGCTCCTGTTCAATCTCGCCTTGCCCTACTAACCAGCCAAGGAGCTGCCCCAGCACAGCTGTAGCTGGCATGAGCCCGACAGCCTCTAAGATGCACAGTCAGTTTGGTGAAATGCTTCCAAACGTACCTGGATATAAAATACATGCCCCCTGTCATTCCTCTCTCGGTAGCTGAACAGAAATATGGGCAACAGCAGAGAGCTCACAAAGAACTGTGAAAAACTCAGCTTACCCATTATGTATTATGCATTAAAACCTGTCTCTATTGAGCTGTCCAAGATAAAGTCCTACTGGCATTTGATCAAAAGGGCAGGAAATTACCTTGATTTGTCCTGGCTAGAGCTGGCTGCCTTCTGTAAAAAGTATTTGTGAATAAATTATTTGCAGATTGACGGAAAAAAAAAGCGGGTAATTTATTTGATGAATATTGTTCAGATGGCTATTGAGGTAACCAAGTCATGAGGAAAAAATATTGGTGAATGATTTATTTGAAAATCTAGTTGAAATTTGACAGGAGAAAATGGTCAAACAAACTGTTTGCCACTGTTATTCAAATGTTAGCAGAAGTGAAGTGCACCATGGTGCTTCAAGCCATGGTCCCAAGAAAGGTATGAAATATGAATTCAAATCTTCAAATCTGCACTCGCCTTCTCCTTATTCACCTATTAGCGAGCGCAGGATAGATTCTACGTTTGCAGCTATTTATTCTTATTTATTATGAAGACATTCTGGAAACTATCTTGCCTGATAAAATAGCAATGAAAATTGAGTACCTTTTACTTCCCTCCTGCCTCCCTTCAGCGGATCTCTAAGCACTTTACAAATTTCAATGGGTTTAATGTTACAGCTGTTCTGTGAGGCAGGAAGGCATAATGAAACCCAGAACAAGTAGGAAGCACACACTGCTAGCTACAGGTTCCTTTACATCATAAACTATCACACTTCGTGAGCATTTTTAGACTAGACTCCTTTCAGCAGGGCACATCAGTTACAGGCTGACTACATTTTTCAAATCTGGCTGTCTGACGTTTGGTTCTTAATTCTGTACTTGAGCACTCATAAACAGCTGCTTTATATTACATGCTGAGCTCTTGTTGAATTTGATGGAATTTTTCAGCATTAAACACATGAGGAGAAAACCATGTATCATGATATTTCGGTGCACGCATACAGATTTAGCAGCATGACCTTAGATGCTTGCCTGCAGAAATGTTTATGATGGTCTAGGAGGAAGATAATAACCAGGAAGCAGGCAGGTTGCAGAGACCTGTGAGTGGCTGCAGCTTGCACACCCATGTCACTGGTGCCTCACAAGCAAACCACACACAGAAGAGTAATCCAACCTGCTAGGCAATAAACGAGACATCTTTCTCCTTGATGCCTCTCTTTTACATCTCCAGTAGCAGGACTGCAGCCCCTCCCTTGATTTTTGCTCAGAATTGTGACTGCTCGGTACCCGATACGAGGAGCTGTACTTTCAGAGCAGTATATGGGTGTGAAGGGTTTGGCATTAGATGTTATGGCAGCTCCTGCCATGGCACATACAGTACAGATAAAATCAACACCCTGCTCATACTATTGGACATTTTCTTGTCAAGTTCAGTACAAAGGGGATTTGACCTCCAGTACCAAGCTGAGCATCACCAACCAAAGAATTTGTGAACAGAATCTGCCTGCCAAGGCAGTATGTGACTAAATTATCACCCAAAAACTTGCTGTCTAAACTCTGTAGAAGTGATTAATTAATAAAGAAATGATCTAAAAGATATTTTTATGTAATGATGACTGAATATCAAATTGAAGATCTGCTGATCAGCTTAAACACAAACTATAAAACCAGAATACACATTTGGTTGTTTTCTGTTGATCATTGGAGACAGTTAAAAATCTAGATTTACTCGGCATGATTTTTGTTCTCTTTCCCACTGGCATGTCTAGGAAAAATCAAAAGGAGTCAATTGTGCTTTCAGGTTTTCTCCATTTCTGTGTTGTGACTGCAAAAATCATAGGGGAGGATATTGCTCTGTTTTAAAGGAACAGCTTTCATTACAAACAGAGAAAGAAAACAATAGAAGCATTTCAGTTGGCGTTTGTTTGTTTTCATATGGATCCTCCGAGGCAAAATTGAAGTTGGGAAGGTGGGGAGAGTCTCTGCTTGTAAGGCAAGCAGGTACAATTCTCATCCTGCTCCAGATTCACTCTCTCGATGCAGTCCAGTTATGCTCCATTTTGGGAGCTTGCTTTGCTTTTTTTCCTGGGGTCAGTCTGAGCTTAGCTCTTTTTTGTGTTACTACCTGTGGGACTACTCTCTTTCCACATCAGAAACAGGCTTAAATCCTTTTCTAACCTTGCCTACAATGAGCAGGACATCCATGCAATGTGGCAAATTAAATCAGAAGCTGCAAAAGCACGTTTCTCAGGGAGGTCCCAGAGCCTCACATGTCACTACAAGGTGCATACCCCACTCTGTACTTCTTTACTTTTCTGAGGCACAGAAATTACAGAAGCAAGAAGCCAGGAGGCCTCCGCCTATGCAAGGCTGAAATGCTGCAGATAACATACACTGAGCTGTCACCTATTATCCTGAGTTGATTTTAAATAATCTATAATCCAGGGATGAGAAATGAACACCACAGGATGAGGCAAATCCTTCTCATGCAGCAAGACAGCGTTGTCACTACACCGAGCCACGAAGCAAGAAACGCTATCTTGTCAAGAGAGGACTTCTAATTTCTTGAGCAGAGTGGCTAAAAGAATCTTCCTGAGTGCACTTACATTAGCGGGAGTTAATTAGGAGATTAGGCTGGGGTTGATGATCATGACCCCTTCTGACAATCTGGGTGCACTCTGTAGGAATGAGAGCCTGGAAGCAGGGAAGAGGCACGCTATTAGCTGGCACGGTCGCTGTGCCCCAAGGAGCAGAGGACAGCCCACAGAATGACCCAGCAGGGTGCTCTGGGGGCTCTTCCCACCCTGGAGTGGGGCGGGTGGAGATGAGATGAAGAGAGCTTTGTATTAAAAAACAGGGAAAGCCAGTGAAATCCCAACGTCTGATTTTCAGGTTCATTTTTAACTCACAGTGCTGAGTGAAGTGATTAGAGATGTAAAATGCATGCAGAATAAAACCAACATAAAAGTTCAGTGACAACTGGCAAGCTGAAACTTCTGCTTTCAACAGAATTCCAGAAACAAACTTAGAAAGCTTTATGCACAAAAAGCTATAGGAGAGCAAAGCAACCTGTGTTCTTATTGTATTTCCAGTCCTTTTGGCATCTTACTATTCCAGCATCTCCTGCTCACTGCTATTTGCTGTCTTCTTCCCTCTGTTTTGGTTCCACGTTGGATGACCAGCTAACTAGGTACTGAGCCAGCAGAGGGAAAAAACAGGTCAAAAACTGCAGATGTCTCAGTGTTTGAGCCCAAGAGACATCAGATAACAAGCTGTTATAGTCCATCTGCAAATCCACTAGCTGGCTCGTTATTCATGAGTGCCTGCATAAGGCCTCGTTGATTCTAGTCTGGCTTTGTGCTCTTGACCCTGCAGTGCTTTGGGGGCATCTACAAGCACAAAAGGTTCGTTAGCGCATCCAGCACTCCTTCTGTGAGTTTCGGGTAATATTCAGGGAGGAACCTCAAGTGCCAGCTACCCCGAGAAGATGCACCTCACCACAGATGTTCAGATGAGCATCAGCTGGGGGATCCTGCGTGCTGCTGGAATGCTGCTCCATACATCCATGCCTCTGCAAATCCTGCATCCTTGAAAATGGTCCCTTGCAGAAAGTGCTCCTGCTTTGGCAACATGGGGAATGTGCATGCTGATCATGTGGTTCACCGGGACAACCAAAAAAGCTCACTTATCGCAAGGTAAACTGCAGCACAAATTCTCCTTGCCTACCCTGTGACCGAAGGGATGGCAAGCAAGGAAACACATTGAGATTCAAGTCACGATATATAAAAATCTCACTAATTTAGACCCAAGAGACTTCAGAAGAGGGCAGAATTTGGCTCTCAGTGAGAAGGCAGTGTCTGCATATAAAGTCACTGGAAAATGTCCAATAAGGCTGCATATACCGTGTCCCCCCAAATCCGCTTCCCTGGCTGGGGAGTAGCTGCTATTCACAAGCTGCATGTCTTAGAGCAGAATGAGAAGGTTCAGTAAAAGCAGCATGAATAAATGCTATTAACATGGTGTTGAAGAAACCTTCAGACCCAGCCTTTGGGCAGATGAGTGAGCACAGCCAGGCAGGGCAGGCCTGTGTGGGGGGCTCCGGCTCTTCTCTTATACCCCTGCGGAAATCATCACCCCTCTGCTTGTGGGAGAGCAGAGATCCCTGTGTCCCCTGCCAATCACATGTCCCATGGGTTTCCCCTTCGGCTTGTCACCCACCACATGGCAGAGATGATGTCTCCTGTGAGCGAGGAGCCAAGAGCGAGCAGGACATCTGCCCGTGGAGAGGTTTTTGGGTAGAAGTAGTGCACAAGGAAGCATCACAGAGTTTCCAGATCCTGTCACAGAGGATGAGGGCAGCTGGGTAGCCGTGGAGACGGAAATTGAAGGTGTGTTACGGGGATTTACATGCCATTTTTGGAAGCCCTGTTTCAGTTTAAGATGATTAGCAGTAACTGTGAAAGCCCTCAGGAAACTGCCTCATATAACTTTATAAAGGCTCCAGACGAGGCATAGCCCTCTTCTTTGAGCAGGAATTCCCTAGCCAGTGGCTGAAGAAATGTGTTGCTTTTCTCCTTGCTGAGAATAGGCAGCTGTTGTGCTTGCTAGATTAGCATCCAGGCTGCATGGGAAGATTTGATTTAAGGCAAGCCTGGCTGATGACTCTCTGCATGTAAAACTTCCAAAACAAGGGGGAGGGAGCAGCTGCAATTACAGTTTTCAACTGGGAAGTGAGAAAATAGAGATAATTTCCGTTTCTACAGCAATATGAATAATTATCAAAAAGAAAATGGTTGATTGGCAGCTAGAAGACTTGCTCCTACTGAAATGGGCCAGTAGGAGTAGCACAGATGAAATCCCTGGATGGAGGAGTTTACTTCCAAATGGTAAAACTCCTCTTCCCACTCTGATTTGCATGTTTGCTTATTGGCTTTTCATTCACCCTTACTAAGAATTTATATTTTTTTCCTCCAGAAAAGTGTTTTACAAGGTTTGCATGTGGACATCTCTTCTGTGATCCCTTGTTACCCCTGCTTACATCTCAACAGCTGCATGACTGTACATGACTGCAAGCCATTCAGGCATCAAGGCTCTAAAAAATCCTGCATCCACTTGTAGATTGTAAGCAACAATGTTCTTTCTCAAAAATATTTGAAAAACAGCCATATTGAGCAGGAACAGACTTTCCCCATCATGTTGCTTTCATACAGAGCTGGTTTTCTGGTGCCGCCTCAGACAGCCGTTCCTTCCAAAATTCCTATATCCAGCAGTCAACAAATCCATGGCTATAGCCTTCTGATGTGATAATAAAATACCAAGCCAATTCTGGAGCCAACCTCTGGCATACGAGTCTGGACTTCTTTCTCTAAGTGTTGCCAATGCTAAAAAAGAGCCTGCCACCTAAAAGAATGTGGTGCACCATGTGAGCAACACCGGCTCAGCTGAGTCGCCTGCCTGCTGCAGAAAGGCAAGTCCAGTGATGTTCAGCTCATCTAGCTGCAAATCTGCTGAAATCCACTCTAGCTACTAAAACTGAAAATCCACGGGGTCTGAATCAGAACGAGCAAGCAGTCAAACCTAAAACATCACTGCAATTTGCTGCTGAGCCCATGGGATCTCAGAAACAATGAATGTTTAAAAAAAAAAAAAAAAAAAAAAAAAAAACCTTCAGAAAGGAAGGTCATACATATCTTACAAAGCAGGTAATGTCTTTTGTATTTCTCGCTGAGCTTCTGTAGCTGGTCTTCTTGAAATACTCCCATCAGCACATGCTGGAGCACATCTCATGCCTATTCGAACAAACAAAAGATGTCTCATCTTTCACTTTCTCCTTCCTCCACACTGCTGGGAATTACTGCTCTTCTCTTCTTCATTCTGCTTCTCATGTGGAGAGAGTCATTTTTAATTTTCTAGCACAGTAAAAATAATACAAAGCTTCATGAATGAAGCTGGCAAAATACAGAATCGGGCTTTACTCTTCATGCACAAAGATAAAATGGTAACATAATATTTAATCAGGGAGTGAAAGAAAGAGAAGTGAGTTCATTAACTTTTCCCTTGAGTGAAAACTCCTGTTTTCATTTTTCTTTTATTTTTATTCAAATAATTTGCAAGAGAACACCATCCGTATGCAAATGCGTGTGTCCTCAGAACACAGCTTTCTTTTATATAGATGATCGTGAGCCCACTCCAATAAAGAGAAAGAGCTGGGATTTTTCCATAGAAGTAATTGGCTCTATTAGCCTCCAGTTATCTCTTCCACATTCCTGAGAGCTCATGTACTTCAGTGGACAGCATTTGAGAGCATTGGACTTCACTGGCCCAACTGCTTTTACCTGGGGTTAATTGTTTTCTTCCCCTACCTGCAAGTGACCGAGGAGGAGGAAACTTTTGCATTTCATTCTCTGTATAGCAAGATTCACGGCCTTGAGACCTTTGGAGGCTCCACCTCACCCCAGCTCCCTGCGTTATTCCTGGAGCCAGCTGGGCTTGGGGTGTCATCAGGGGGAGTTCAGAGGCAGGAGGGCAGGGGGATAGCCAGCAGGTTTTGGCCTCCAGCCATGGGTGGACATGGCTGTCCTGATGACAATCCAGCTGTGAAACACAGGGCATGACAACAGCACCAAATCAACCCCACCTTGGTTGTGTCCTGAAGGTATGCTACTTGAGGACACTGTGTATCTCTTGTATCTCTTCTGGGTGATCCCTCCAGGTACAGCCAGTTGGAAAGCAGTGTCGTGGAACACAAGCTTTTAGAGAGCTGCAAAAATGATCATTAAAGTAACCTAAGCAATTCCCACACCCCTTCTGTGACATTAAAAATGCACTCATCTCCCATCACCTGGGCCTGTTATTTCTCAATTCTTCCTCCTGTTGTTTCCTTGTAGAAAACCATCTTATCACAAGCCACTAATTTATGAGGAGCAGGTGAAACACAGGAGACCCCATCCCTTCCTCAATGACGTTACTTCTGTCCGATCAGTATCTGAAAAATCACCAAGAGCCTCTCAATGAATCTTTCTGGATTACTTCCTAAGCAGCTGCTGATTCTTTCTTAGTAATAACAGAAGAGAAATCTGAGAGGAAAAACTGCAGCTGCTGCCGCAACAGAGAGAGCTTATTATGAGGCATTACACAAAAAAACATTTGTTTTTTTCATTTCATTTTATCTGTTTTGGTTTTGTGTTGTGTGGTGGTTTTTTTTGTTTGTTTGTTTGTTTGTTTTTGCCTGAGCGGTAAATTACGATGCAAAATCCACACCAGGAAGCTGATACCTAGCCCCATTGCAGGCAGGTTCCCACACAACTGCAGGTGACTTCACCTGTTTTGGTTAGCAACAAATTCTACAAGGTCATTCCCATTCTTGTCCCTCATGATGTTTCCACTCCATTTCTACATGGCTCAGATTTTGCACTGGAGGCACTGAGCCGTGATCTGAGGGATTTGCCACCAGTGACTGCCTTTCTCCAGTGCACGCTGGCTCAGGTTACCTCAATTTACAGTGCCACGTGGCACCATAACCACAGGTATCCTCTTACCTGCCTCGTTAATGCCTTTTGATACTACACCCTTTGGAGAGGGGATCATAATGAGATTTTTAGGCCCTTTTGCAGTACAATAACCGATAACATGAATGCTGTTCTGTGATAAAATACAGTTCCCCAGGCCAGACTTAACCCAGAATTACCAAAGCTCTTTGAGGACTACAAAATGCTACCTTCCATTAACATTACAAATCCATATGACATGGAGAACAAGAACCAAAAAAGAGGGGGAATACCTTGTATTGTAATAGAGAGAGACTTTAAGTGGTCACGGGCTGCTGCGGAAGATGCTACATGGAAGTGAAGAAGCCTCCAGTCATCAGCAAGCTCTGAGAGGATGAAACACCTCTGACTTCCTCCAACCTGCTTCTTTTCTGCCAAACACCTATATAAAATAAAATACAGTAAAGTAAAATAAAATAAATAAATAATAAAATAAAAGCTATTATTGACCATGCAGGTTACTGACCAAGCAGGCAGAACAGGGAAGTTATTTTTCCCTTGAATCCATGCCCTCCTCTGGAGGAGGCGTGCTTTTCTCTCCACCACAGCTCTCTTGCTGCGTGAGTTCAGTTAAGCATTTATCAAGTCCTTTCCAAATCTGGAAACACTGATGTGTCATGGCAATACTTCTTTGTTTGGGAGTTACTGGGTGATTAATTGCAGTAGCTCCTCGAAGGACAACTTAATCTGCATTAACAACTCACCTGCTTCTCGGTGCAGCAATCATGCATGTGTTGGAGAGGGTGGATGGGAAATTAGGAGGTTAAAATCATTTTTAACTCTCCTTATCTCTTGACGTGCCTTAAGCAACTTGCCTAAAAGGCTGGCAAACATTTACCACAGTGTGGTTGTTAGATGTAATATGAAAACAAGTCAACAGAGAACCTCAGGCTAGCTTGGGTTTTTTAAAACTTTCCCAAGCAATCAGCTAGACCATATCCTCCTAAGCAGCTGAGTCCCTAAATTATTTGTCAATTAAAAAAAATGTAGTTTTAACCAGCAACGTGACTTTGCAAACAGTCCATTGTATGTCTTGGAATCAAAATGCTCTGTGACACAGACACATTTCAGTATTGGTCCAACAAGTCTCGATCCCATATGGCTTCAGTTACAGAGAAACTCGCTGGAGCCTTTCCTTTCTTGCACAAAAGCATCGTCAGCTAAACTCCAATAACTGAGCTTTTTTTTTTTTTTTTTTTTTTTTTCCAGGCATGTGCAAGGGGTGGAAAGAGCCTAATTGAATCTAATTTGATAGCTTTGTCAGTTTTAAAATTAGCGTGGACTGACATTTTTTCCTAGAACAAGGGAAGAGAGAAAAAAAAGGTCAGATTCTTAGCTGGTGATGAGTTGATGATCTGGTCCCACCTTACAGCTAGGAAAACAGCAGTCCAGGGATGCAATGGGGCGGTGTGTGGGTAAGTGGTGATTGCTGCAGACCAGCCTGCAATGCCTCTACAGACCAGGAGTGAACATGAACACGACAGCAGAGGACGGTTTGATAAAACCGTGCTCCTGATTTTGGCAGCCATGGGTGCTCAGTTCTGCTGGCTCTGACACCACCAGCCACCCCTCAACAGAGTCCAGTGCAGGTTCACAGAGATCCAAACATTCTCCTGCAGTTTATGGTCCTCAGCCAATGCCAAATCCAGTCAACAGGAACCTTTTTGTTGACTTCAAAAGGCAGTGACTAGTCCCTAATTTGTCATTAGATCCTTTGAGTATAATTAAAGCCATATTTTGTAGAAAGGGAGGGTGGACACAGCTCCTCAGATGATGAGTTTTTCTATCATTGCTTGGTTAGCAAGACTGATGATGATAATAACACCAGTAGCAGAAGCATCCACTTTGTGCTGTGAGCCTGCCATAGGCCTCCCTCCAGGTGTTAGGTGATTTAAGGAATCGTGGCTTTGCTTCAGCCCCAGTATTACAAAGACTCATAAGGGAAGAAGCCCAAATCTCCCCTGCCTTTAGCATCCCTTCGCTTAATTGCACCATTCCCTTCTTTCTTGAGATTATCTCACCACTGCATGAGCCCTGTCTGTGAAGTGGGTCCTTAGATCCTTTGCGCTCACTTAGCATTTCAAAGCTTAGTGCTAGAGCCACTGCTTTGCTGCAGTGGAGCCTTGAGGAAGGGTAGTGGGATCCAGCCCACCTTGAGATCAAACAAAACCTTTCCTTGGGGGAAAATGAGGTCTAAGTAGCATCCTGTCTATAAGCTCAGTGCCAGTGAGATTTTACCCCAGCCTTTTCCCTGTTATCTCTTTGTGCTTTGGACAGGTCACCAGGCAATCGCAGATCAAAATCACAAGTGCAGGTAGTCACAGCTCCTGCTGGCAGTGCCTTAACTGAGCCAGGCAGCAACTCACTTTGAGGCAGGAGAAAAGGTGTAGCAGCCTCACCAATTTATAGCCAGGAGCGATGGATGGGGCTGTGCCTGCGGCCCTGGCTGACCATGAAGCATCCCAGCCAAGTCAAACAAGGACAGACTCAGAACCCAGTCCTGCTTCCAGGTCCTCCTCCAGGATGGAGAAGGCAACATGACAGCTCCCACCTCCTAACCCGGAGGACATGCCACCGTCCTGCTATGGGTCCTGTGCTGCACCATCCTCCTTACAGGGAATCGGTGGTTAGTTTTCTCACAGCGCATATACATTCAGACGAGCTAAAAAAGGATTGAATGTGTCTGTTGCATCTCTTTTCTCTAGAACTGCCTGGGTACAGTAAAACATGAGAGGCTGTTGCAGTTGTTCAAAATTGCATCTGTGTTTAATCAGCCCATGTGCCCAGCTGTCTGCTGCAGTAAATCCTCCTGGAAGCCACTGAGATGGGCTTTTCTTTATGAAATCTCATTACTGTGATAGGTGGTAGCAGCGCCTATTATGCAGGTTGCCATTATACTCAGCTTCTTCTGAGGCTGCCTGACTTTAACTGGCTGGGCTGACATCTTCTGTGAGAGGTCTTGCCTCAGGCTGACAGATTCCTCAGCCTTTTGTACTACATACTATTCAAATCTGGTTACTCTGGCCCTATTAATTTCCTCTTAGGTCTTTCTGTAGCACCATTACAATACTGGAGTGCTTAGGGCAGCTCTGGCCCTATTTAATTTCCTCTTAGGTCCTTCGGTAGCACCATGATAATGCTGGAGTGCTTAGGGCAGCTCCTGCATTTCTCCCAGCAGCTCAGTGCCTGGTGGGAAGATGCAGCCCCTTCAGATGTCCTCCTTGAGCCACGGAGGGGCTGTCTGCCCAGGCACATCAGCATAGGGCCTGGGTGCTACCCTCCTGTGTGGAAATCAGGAGTAGGCAAGTAGGGAGCACTGGCCACTTCCCACCGTGAAGGTGGGATGTGGCCAGGACATGCACCGAAATTCAGGTGCCAGACCCCAGGTTGAGATAACACAGGCATAGCTTCTGTTATCAGATCACAAAAGCTCAGGAGCATGACCATTTATCCATCTCCACAGCAGGTAGCACGGGTTTTAATATTTAAAACAACGTTTCAAACCTAAATTCTTCCTGCAGTCGTGAAATAACAGGAATGGAAGCTCCCAGCTGACAGGCAATCTCTTCCTCCTCTCTTTCTGCCTGTGTCATGACTGGTCCTATTTCACCAAGCCTAACACCTTTGCCTTCCACTTAGAAATGCCAGTTGGGATTTTACACTTATTAAAGGGCATCAAAGCAGATCTCACAGTCTAGCAGAGCTTGTGCTGCTCTTTTTCCTATGAGCCCATCTTCACTGCTGCACTGAGCAAAATGGGCAATTCTCCTTCTGCAAGCCAGCTATTCAGATCACAAACTGTTATTATTTTTTTTTTTCCTGAGCTGCAGTTATTACAAGCTCTGTCTTTTACAGGCGTGTTGTGCTGGATCAGAAATAGCGATGCACGGCCACTGAAGGTTGAGCCCTGTGTTTTGCTAACACTTTGGAAGATGATACCATCTGTGACATGATTCAGATCAGTGGTTTAGTGAAATTCAGCTGGCAGGGAGTTATCCACCAGATTAATGTTTCAGAAGTTCTCGTGCTTCCAAAATGATGTTTTGCCTTCCCTCTCCCTCTGCTGTTTTCTTCCTTCTTCCATGTCTCCATAGGCAGGCCCTGTCAGGTGTCACAGGCACCTTGTTAACAGGCTTGGACAAGGCAGGAAACAGTCTTTGCCAAAAAAAAAAAAAAGAAAAAAAAAAAAAGAAAAAGGTACTTACATCTTGAAAGGGTGCACACTTCTGCCACTTTGACTGAGGGCAGCAGGGCACAGAAATGCATCTCCCTGCAGGCACCCCACTGTACCCCAACACACAGGGCACCCTCAGTGCACACATGGGAGGCAGTGTGGAAACTTCTTTCCTGGCCACGAAGTTTCACCCCTCTGAAGACCACTATAGCACATTGTCCTGCGCCTCTGGGATGTGCCCCATTTGCAGGAGTGAGAACAAGTGAAAGCCGCCTTTGATTTTAATACCACAGCACCACTGTGGCTCCCTGCACACAGTGGCTTTGTCTGGTTCACAAGCAGCCCAAGTAACCTCAATACTCATTTGCAGACATCCCCCTGGGAGGGAAGGCCCATTGCTTTTGGATGCTGCTCAGACAGCTACAAAAGGAGTAGTCCAGTAAAGAGCTCACGGCCCTGTGAAACACCTAGCAATCCAGACATGGGAAATAAAATTCTGCAGTACTGTTGTGTACATCCCCCCATCTGTTTCCTGCAATAAATTTGTCCGTAAAATAGCTCTCGCAGTGGCAATTTCCTTCAGCATGGTTCTCCAAAGTTGTCTCCTTCCAAAGCATGCTCTCAAAACCAAGCTCTCTGTCTCTCTGTGGCTACCCAAAGCCTGCCTGCAGCACACAGTGCAGCCAAAGCACCCCAGGACTGTCAGTCCTGGACTCTCTCCAGTGGGCAACGCGCAGCCTCAGAGGCTCTTCAGGGCTGCTGTGGCATCCTAGGTGCAGGGAGGCTGTTTTGCATTGCATCAGGCCTTCTCTGGGTAAAGTAATTATTTGTAGCTGAGAGTTGGAGGTCAGAATAAATGAATTCTCATCACCATCGCAGATCTTCATAAGCTGCCCACTGCCGTGGTAATTGAGCATAATAATTAAGCAATAAAGACAGTTGTTTCTGAAGTACTTTGAACATCATAAAAATAGTTTTGGTGGTTACAAACCAAAAGTGCTGGAAGCCATCATTGTGACAGTACTGAAGACGAGATATGTGCTCTGACAGCGAGACGCTGTAAATTCAGACACAGCAAAGGTGGATTGCTTCAGAAAAAAATAGGTAAAACAGAACATCTCCACACCTGCACTTCTTAGCTGATTGGACACCGTGTCTGATCATTTCATGCAACAGAATGACAACCAACTTAAAGAATTATTTCCTTGAAACAATTTGGAAATATACCTGTTTTTGCCATATATTTCATCCGTGAGGCAATTTTCCACTACCCTTCTCCACATCAGTCTGGAGTTCCTGTTAGAAAGATGTGGTAATACAGAGAGACATCAGCATCATTCACTGAATGAAAATACTGAAACAGCAAACAGTTTCTAAAAATAAAAATATAGTGAATATGTCTTTAGGTCTCTAAGGCATTATACGGTGACTAATCAGAGCAGTTTTCTTACGAAAAAGGGACAGAAGCAATAGAGATGGAATCAAATTTAATAGTACAAAATGCGAGGTCGTGCCCTGAGGGAGTAATAACGAGAATTTCTGCTACCAGCTGGGAGCTCATCAGTTGGAAGTGACAGAGGAGGAGAAAGACCTGAGTGCACTAGCCGATCAAATGACTGCAAGCTAGCAACATCATGCAGATGTGAGAAAGACAAATGTGAACCTAAGACACATCAGATGAGGGATTTCTAATAGGACTAGGAAGATTTTAACGCCATGAAAGAAGTACAGAATACTGTACATCCATTTAAAAGATGAATTAATTTAAAATTGCCTTTTTTCGGCCTCTCTCAGGATGACCAGGGGAAAAGAGACCTTTCTTCTACAAGAAGAGAGTAAATGAGCTTGGTTTCTTGAGTCTAGCAAAATGCAGGCTGGGATATATTTTTTGCTTATAAATACCCTGGAGGGAAGCACCAGGAAGAGAGAAGAACTGTTTGAGTGAAAGGGCAGTGCTAGCAGAAATGAGTATAAATTTGCCAGGAAAACATTTCAGCTGGAACTGAGAAGAAGGTTCTGACTCTCCAAGTGCTTTTCTGGGATTGCCTTCCAGGAGGTTTTATCAGGACAAAAATCACAGCTTGTTTTAATGCAGAGCTGGGGCAGTTCCCTACAGGTACCACCCCTACGCCTCAAACAGCAGGGAACTGGGCAGTATAACACAGAAGATCCTTTCCATCCTACTTTCCATCATCTTCATAAGAGATATTTATCTTGTTAACAACCTAAGGTTTCATACAGCTGGTGTTCGATTGCCTTTGAGCTGCCAGGTTTGCCTCATATTGCTGACCACAGAAAGAATGGCAAAGGCCTAGTACTGTCTCCTGGCTGCTTTCTGGACTGTTTCATCGCAGAAATCAGTCAGCCCAGCCCCAAGCCTGTTTCTATCAGACACGTGCAGCGTGACTCACACTATCCACCCTGTCAGTGGGGAATGGGCCAAAGGCTCTGAGTCTCCCTCTGCACTGTGACCAGCTCTCCTCCTGCTCGGGGTGGAGAGAGATCACTCCCTACTCCATGAGCATACCAAGCTCTCCATGTTGAGGAACCACCTAGCTAGAGATGGAGCTTGGGACAAAGGCATGGAGAACGGTGGAAATCTGTGAACTGTGAGCCCCCAAGAAGACGATGAACAGAAGCTCAAGGCAGCTTACTTGTCAACCACCTGCCATTCCATGCAGTTGTAAAGACATGTGAAATTCCAAAGAAGCCTAGTCCAGAAGCAAAAAATAAGGTGAATGGGTATGGCAGAAGATTAGATGGTATGGCCTGATGAGTGAGGTTAAGCACATGGCATTAGAGTCCTGGTTTTAGACTACTTAAACCATACAATCAGTATAATCTGAAGCTAGGAATCTGTGGGGGCTTGCTGGGTGGCTGTTAAAATTGGTATGGCCCAGCCACCCCTGAGGCACACAGAAGTTTGTTCTTCGTCTGCCTAAAATGGGATGCTGGGAATTGACAGGTGATCTTAGAAGGGCTAAGTGCAAAGCATGAGATAAAGAAAGCTTTAAGTACGTTTCTTTAGTTTCAGCCCTCAATATATCAGCACTCACCTTTGTTTTCTTTAACCTTCTCCCAGGTATATCACGGCCATCAGGCTGCGACGTTGTTAGGGAGGTTGTTCTTTTCAAGTAGCACTGTAACTTCACACAGCAATTTGTCACTGCAGATAAAACATCTTTGCTGTCCCAGGTGGCTTACAAGCTGAAACAGGCAGGGCATGCAAATTCCACTGGAAGGTACAAGCTCAAGCACAGAGGATCCTGGAGGAGAGGGAGGAAGAGGGAGTAGGATTTGTAGAGGGCTGCCTAGGAAGAGGAGCAGTGTATGTGCAGCAGTACTGGGGAGGGCGCTCTAGGCACAAGGGCGAGCATGGGAGCAAGGGATGCAAGGAGGGATGTGGAGAAAGTCCAGAGAAATGCAGGGGGAGGAGGCTGGAAGAGGAATTCAGAGGGAGCTAACAGCACTGTGTTTGTACTGGGGGGCTCTGTGTGGGGGAGAATGAGCCCAAGGACACAGTAGGTCATGCAGAATGGATGCTACATCCCACCCCAGAGCCCACCACCACCTTCATATACACATGCACAAAGCATTTGGAGACACTTCAAGGTGAGGAGCACCTATAGAAAGACTTACTATTACCAAGATTAAGAAGCTGTGGAAATCTTCACTCAGAAATGTGCCTGGGATTTGTCCCTTCACAGCACGGATGTTATTCAACTGCAGATCTGCACGGGTGTTTCTTAAGTGCATACCTTTGTGTTTAATTTGACTGGTTTGCTTGGGTTTGCAGCAGCAGAATCCTTCCTGTGTGTTTGGACAGTACACACACCAAGCCCTGAACTCTCAGCAGAGCTACTGAATGTATATGTTTATTTCGGTTTTATATTCCAGGCACTGAGCAAACCCTCAACAAATGCTGTCTTCAAAAATTGGCCGCTCACCCAAGCCCGTCAAACTTTCCATGGAGTCAGAACCTCAGAAATCCCTCACCAAGAAGGAAACATTGGTCTCGCCTGAATTCGTTTAAGTAAAGGAGGGGAAAAAGAAAACACATTCATCAAGGTTTTTGTCTGGTCAGATGATACTGGCCAGAAATTCAACCTTCCGCTTCTGTTAGACTGCACGCCCTCACTGACCAGCTACATCTTAGGCTGGGGACAGGAGGAGGAAGAAGGTGGAGGGGACCATCCCAAAGCCTTGCTGTTGGTGCTTACCACTGAGGAGCCTGCAGTGCCCTTGGAGAGACCCCAGCCCTCCGGGGAAGGCAGGTTTTTACTGTAAAGGGAGACAGAGCAGGGCTTCATTTTCGGGCAGGCTACGTTAGAGTTAGGCAGCACAGAGCAGATGTCCAAGAGAGAGCAGGGAGGTGGGACCAAGGCAAGGCACGGAGAATGAGTCACCCGCAGCCGGAGCCAAGCCAGGGCTGAATGCTGCAACAAATCCTATAAGGCACAAGCAGACTAGAGCAGAACAGGAGAGAGGAGAAGTCATCCTTGCAGGGAAACAACCAGAGAGGCAGAAGGAGGAGGGTGAATGAAATCCAAAAAACAGCAGAGAGCAGGGCGCAAGAACGACTGCCCTTCACCAGGCCTGTGGGCATCCAGCTTGGGACGCTGCTGCTAGCAGCGGCCCAGAGCAGACATTTTAGAGAAAAGCACAGAAAAGCCAGAAGTGTTGTGTGACTTTCCCCTGAGGACCCTCCAGCTCCTGGCAGCCCACAGCACAGGAACTCCTGCAGCCAGGCCCGGCACCTGCAGCCTTCCTGGCCCTTGGGGATCTCTTCTCCCCTGAACTTAATGGCTGCCTGGCCCCCATGTGCTGCTGGCCTCCGTCCCCACCCGGCCCCGCAGCTTGAGCACATACCAGGAAGGGGGGCAGGAAAGGGGGACTTTCCAAGGGGGAAAATGACAGAACTGATAGCTTTCAGCACTTAGAAGTTTCTCCTCCACAGGCCTGAGGAGAGGCTCTCCTCCACAGCCCGCAAGGTCCCTCAAGGGCAGTCCCCCAAGAGAAATGCTCCACGCGCTTTGCAGCCCATGCAGAAGCTCCTTGCTAGTCATCTCTGCTTCAGAGAGGCATAAACCTGTACTGGGAGCAGAAAGAGGAGAGGAGAAATGCTGTGTTTCCTGAAATACTAGAGCACTTCTTTTTGTCCTCAAGGAAAGGGGTGGCAAATAAAGGTTTTGTGACCAATAAGAAAAAGATACGGAGAGAGGAGAGGGCAGGAGCTGAGTTACAAATGAAGCTGGCATCTTACAGCAAGGGAGGCTGCAAGGTACAAGGCCATAGTGTAACAAAAAAAAAAAAAAAAAAAAAAAAAAAAAAAAAGAGAGAGAGAGAGAGAGAGAAAGAAAAGCATTCAGAGCCTTTACAGCATCCATCAAAGCAGTAACGTTATTGCATGGTACGTTTATAGTTCCCTTGCAGCCACGGCAGCAGCTTTTCAGTCGGGCTGGGCTTAAAAACGAGGCCATAGCAGTCTCCTTGCTGCTCCTCTGTGCATGGGCATTTCCCGTCCCCTCGCAGCGACTCCGAAATTCATTTCACCCTTTAATTGGATTTCACGCAGCAGTGCAATGCACAGTGCGGGATGGCCAGGGCTGCTTGGGAGAGGGGTGCCCACTGCCCATCTGGCAGCAGCAGCACTGGGGATGTGGATGAGGAGGGGTGGGATGCCTACAGACACCTCGCTGGGTGGCTGTTGGGCAGGCTGTGCAGCTAATGCCCTGCTTCTGGTGGCAGATTTCAGCAACACACAAGTCTCTTCCATTTCATCACACTCAAAACTGGCTGGGCTTAACTAGGTCACATTTCCTCACCGTATCAGAGGCAAAGGCTTGTCTTGCTCGAGTAATTTAAGCAAGACCCAGCCTTTGCACAGGGCAGAGGTGCCAGCACCCCTGCTGCAGCAGAGAACAAGGAGCAATGGCTTTAAACTAAAAGAGGGGAGGTTTAGATTTAGATTAGAGTTTTGGAAGAAGTTCTTTAGTGTTAAGGAGGTGAGGCCCTGGCACAGGCTGCCCAGAGAAGCTGTGGATGCCCCATCCCTGGAGGTGTTCAAGGCCAGGCTGGATGGGGCTTTGGGCAACTTGGTCTGGTGGGAGGTGTCCCTGCTCATGGCAGGGGGTTGGAACTGAGTGGTCTTTAAGGTCTCTTCCAACCCAAACCATTCTGTTATTCTAGAAACTGATTTGTCTTTATTTTTCAGACACCTCACCACAACCCTCCTTATACAAGTGGGAGCAAGACACAGTCACTATTTTCCATCTCTCTGCATCCATCATTTTCTTTGCCTACTTTTGGCTCCCATTTTTCACCTGCATTACTCGTGCAATAGAAGATTGCCCCAGTCCATAAATCAACCACTTTGCTCAGACAGCAGAGAGGTGGCATTTTCATCTTTTTTTTTTTTTTTTTTTTTTTAAATCCTTCTCTTTATGCAGCCAGCCATTTTACTCCCTCTTGAGATGGCTGCTCTAGACTGAGCAGATGTTTCCACTGAGCTGTGTGCAGTGACACCTAGCCTCCCCCTGCCATCACCCGGCTGGCCATGGTAAATTGAGAGGCTGGCAAGACACAGAGGCATCCTTCTGCACCGTGTTTGTCAACAGCAAGCTTCGCCTGCCCACTCACCTGCTGTGGGTAAGTCCCGCCGGGCACCTTCTCTCACCTAAATAATTTCATGCCATCTGCAAACCTTGCTGCTTCGCTGCTTCCCCCACTTTTCCAAGCCATTAATAAATACTAAGCACCAGCAGCAAGTGCACAGCTCACTGCCCAGCCCACTGCCCACAGGGAGAGTGTGCTCCCACCTCACTCGGTGAGACCCTGGCAGCACGCCCTGGCAGCCCCCAAATCCCTGCCTCACTGGGGGTCCCCAGGCCGTACACCTCTGCTTTGCTGGGTGCAGTGTGCCATGACTGGTGTCAGTGGAAATCCTGCCTCACGTCCCACAGCAGGCATATGTTCCCCTTGGCACACTTTCCTATGTTTCCTCTAGTCCATGGGGAAGACCTACTTTATTCTTGCCTTTAAGGTGAAACAGAAGGAAAACAGGAGCTTTGTTCTGCAGGCCTTTGAAGCACTGCTGCCAGCCAGAAGCGGCTAAGGACATCACGTCTGCTGCCCGGAGAGCAGAATAGCCCACACGCTCCCAGATTTTTGGCTCACCTCATTCTCCCTGAAAGGTCCAGGAAAGGGCCCTGTCCCCCAGCCCCACTACCAGCTGCAGGGCTCCTAAAGCCCTAGGGGAGGGCACCATCCCCCTGTCCTGCCGGACCCTTCAGCACCTGGCTCTGCACCTCTAACAGGCACTGAGGAGCTGCAGCAGAGGGTCTCCTGCCCCCCTCCAGGCCGTGCAGGGTCAGGCCATGCATCTTGCATGGCCCATGGTCCATTTAATGGGACCTGTTGCTGTGTTGGGAGATCAGCCGCTCCTGCAGGCTGTGAAGCTTTGCTCAGCTGCTCACATTGCAAGCTTAGCCATGGAAAAAAGTACCCAGCAGGCACAGCACGTGACTTTAAAGCAATCAAAATGTCATCAAAAGAAAGCCAGCACTGCTAGCATGAGCTGAGAGAGCTGTTTGTAGCAGAAGTTACTTCCCCCCCTAATTTCCACCTTTCATTCTCTCAACTTTTGGCCAAAAGGCTGCTAAGAACGTCCCTGCTTTCCTCCCAGTCACTGACCATCATTTCTTCTCATTTTCCAGAAGGAACCTCCTTCTGCAGAGACCTGGACTGGAAGAGTGAGCACAGCCTGAAGGAGGAACACTCAGAGCGGCCTGGAGGGTGCAGCACAAAGGCTCGGGGGTGCAGGCAGAGGCAAGGCCTGCTCCCCGAAATGAAGGAGGGATGTGAAGGGCAGATTTCCCTCTTGCTGTCTCAGGCTTCTTTCCTCTAGTGCTCGGCTACTGCCTGCTCTGCTGACAGCTCCCCTCCCACAGCTTGGACACCCGACCCACCTTTCACACTGCTCAGATTTGGATAGCAGGTCCTATCACTCCAGCTGTACATCCCACAAAGGGAGCGTGCTTGGGTTTTTTAAGATGTGTCTTGAAAAGAGAGAGGCTATTAACAACAGCTATTGCTGATCTCCCTGCTGCATCCAATTCATTTTTAAATAGCACAGCTAACAGGACTAAAATCTATACAAAAAATATTTCATGCTACCCCTTCCTGAAGGTAACTTTTTTGTTTAAGGATTTCATTCCAGGTTTTCTGATGCTTCGAGGCTTATTTTTTTTTTTTTCCTCCTGGGTAGGGTCAGGAAGGGAAGAAGAGCTACTGAGTGAGAGTTTATAGATATTATTTCCATTACAACTACAAATTAAACAGCAGTGAGAGAGAATGCCTGAGAGAATGATTGACTCCTCTTTTTTCTTTCTTCCAAATCAATTTGTAGTGCAAAAGCATTCATTATTTCACAGTAAATCTTCTTCCTGCTATTAGACCTCTCTATCAAACTTTTCCTAGTCGCATCCCATCCCCCTCCACCCCCGTGGTTAATGTTCATCAGATTACTACTAATCTTATCAGAGATTTCATTGCGCTGCTTGCAGAAAGCCATGCCTCCACAACGTCTCCCCATTCCTACTGGGGACTGCATGATGCCGTGACTGGTAGCGCCTTTCCCCTCATCGATCCAGATCTGATGGCACCAAAGCCTTCAGTGGAATGGCACAGCCTGCACAACTCTTCATGTGAAAATAAATAAATAAATAAAAATGCAATGAGTGACCAACCAACTCTTCAGGCAGCCAACAGGCTTCAGTTCAGTATTTTCAAAATGAAGCTTTCAGAACAATTTCTCATTCCTTTCCAAGCCAAAATCTCAAATCCTCACAAATGGAATCAAGAAAGTGAAAAAAGGCATTTTTCCCCTCTTTGTTTTGCCATTTGTTCTTAATTTTCCATGGATGCTCTCTGCTTTTACCAAGACCTGGCCCCTGTGCAGGGTCGCCCTTTGGCGCATCCTGAACTGCATGGAAAACGCTTTCCTGGCCAGGGGGAAGCCAGGAACAGGGAAAGCTCTTCTACACATCACCCGTGGGTTATTTCCACCACAACATTACCCCAGTCCAGCATCTTTGTGAGCCACTGCCTCCAGACACAACCCACAGGCAGCCGGGGATGCCCGAGGAGCACAGAGCAGTGGTGGTGCTGCACACAGGCATCACCTCCCACTCGCTATAGCGAGCAGAGCGCTCTCCTGCCCTCCCCATAGCCCACAAGCACTAAGCACCGCTGCCAGCATCTGCACTGCAAGCTTACAGCATGTCCAAATTGCTGCCCACTCCCCACAGACCCCATTCAGCGTTTCCGCTATCACCCTCTCCCCGAGTATCTGTTTTGGATTAATTGGCCTGAAGATCGGGTAGCATGCATTTGTCTGGATTATTTCCTGCCCAGGCTAACCTCTATAGATATAATTTTTTTCAAAGGGAATGTTTTGGCAGAGCATCAGAAAGGAAAACTCCCTGACGGTGCAATTACAGCTTAATGTGCAATAGCCATCCGGGAGACGCCGGGAAAGCCCCAGTGTTCAGGGCACATGAAACGCAACTCGCTGCTACAACAGGAAAAAAAAAGTGAAAAACCCACTGGAGAGGACTTTGAAACAGCCAGAGGTGAACAGACACTGTGCAAAGGAACAGCTCCTTTCCATCCCCACCTCGGAGAGCCCAGGCCAGAAGGGCTGAGGAAGAGGAGTGCGGGAACTGGGGATCAATGTCCCATGGCCATGGGCTGAGCGAGGAAGCAACACGGGCATGCCCTTATCCCTGTTTCGGTGACATTGATGGAGGCACGGGGGGGATTAATTCAAACCGATTGACCAAATCTTTGCACTTCACGTTGCTGTCACATTTGATTAAAGCTGATCAAATTGCTCGCTGCAGATAAATCCTTGGACAGACACAGCCCCATTACCCAGCCCTGAATTATCAGCAAGCAGCTTGTCTCCTTGCAAACAGGGCTGCCCCTCAGGTGAGTCTGACAAGTACCTTGCAAGAAGGCGTTTTAACATACGGCTTCCCTGAGACCCCATCTCAGAAAACATCCCACCCCTTAGCCCCCCCCTTTCTTTATGCCACTGGTCATGTAAGTCACACTGCACTGCTTCCAGCCAGAGGCCATGCTTCACACTCAGGAGACACATCCTCTTCTAGCTGCAAGTTATTTGCAATCATGCCGAATTGTTCCACGAGCCTATCACGCAACCAATAGAGCTCTTCAAAATGGCTTTGAGAATAACGCCAGTGCGGGCGCTCAATTACGTTTATTCACATTACTCTAAAAGATGGCTTGCTTTCGTGAACATCTTTGTAGGCAGAAAATTTTTTTCAGCAGTGTTTGGGAATGAAATGGGTCACAATCGCTAAGGAAGACAGTCTGCATGTTTTATTCAGAAGCACATTTTGTGAACGTTTATTGCTACATACACCCAGCTCTAGTGAAGATGGACATCCCTAGTTTTCCTCCTCATTTCTCCTCCCTTTGTTCTTATTTTTATCTCTGCATATTAACTGCAACCTATTGACATTTGCAGCTATCAGCTGGAGGAAAAAAATAAAAGAGATGGGGTGGTGGTGGTGCAGGAAACTCGACGCAAAAGGAAAAGTTTATTTCCTCTTAAACCTTTCCCTTAAATTCAATTATGTTGTTCTCATCCACAACAAGCTAATGGCCACTTACAGACTCCATATCAGATGCAACCATATAGTTTCTGCTGAGCAAAAATTTCCCTGGAAAAAAGCCACTTCATTTACTGGTGAGTTGCTTTGCTCAGTGCCTCTCAGCTTTGACAGACTTCAACCAGTTATTGCACAGGGTTGCCAGGATGAGGCCCTGGACTGGCAGAGGTGCCAGCATAGTCCCAGCACCAGGGAGGGCTGCAAGGGACCCTTTTTGGCACAGTGGTCCCATGAGGTCTCCCAGCCATTTGGTTTCCCTGCCCATATGGTGGCAGCCAGGCTCTCAGGGGCAATTTCTTCTCATAAACACTTCATTTGGTGCTTTCAGAAGCAGCTCACTCTTACAGGCTTTCAGGACATGGCAAAATGCTTGGAGGCAGTCCCACCCTGACCAAACAAAACCACCATGAGTTTGTGCAGCCCAGCCACCCAGCTTCTCAGGCAGCTTTGGGCAGCAGAAGGACCCCACACAACCCCAGGGGACCAGAGAGGACCTCACGTGTTACAGAGCCCAGGCTTCAGCTCTTGAAACATCCTGAGCATTGACCTCATCTCATCACTGTGTCAGGCTCAGCAGGAGAAGAGAGGCCAAGAACATATGAAACAATGTGGGGAGGAGCAGAGCCATCAATCAGGAGACGGAGCAGAGCTGGCCTCCCTTCCTCCAGGAACCAATGCCAAGAGCGAGGGATGGAAAAGTGAGGACGAGGTGCCCTGGAGGAGGACAGAGAGGAGAAGTTGGGAGCCTTCCCCAACTCTCTTCACTAAAGGCTGTTCTCCTCTGCCCCAGAAAGGTCAGCATGGAAAGGGAAAATGATATAATTTTTTTTTTCTTTTAAACACAGCTCTAAGAAAGATAAGTAATGCTTTCCCTGAAGGCAGAATAAAAAGTTTCAGTTTAAAAACCTAAAAAAAAAAAAAAAAAAAAAAATATGGAGGTGGAGGAGGAAAAAAATAAATAAATAGTCCCCTGATGTTGCTATCTTGGGAAATGTTCATATCCGTGGGGACTTTTTTAGTGCCCCTGCTCTGAGTCCACCAATGTTTGATGTAGAGCATGAGTGTGCAAGGACAGTCAGAGGGGAGGGAGCTGGTTCTCTACAGCAGCAGCGAGGAACAGACCCAGACAGCTACAGGACCAGTGAAACCACCCAACACCCCACATGGGGCTGATCTCACACTGTGTACAGCCACCACAAGGGCTGTGTAGAGGGCCACCATATCCCCATGGCATGGCAGCATCGCCTTCTCATGTGGGTGTGAGGGCAGGAGGCATACCGGCCACGCTCCTGCCATCAAAATCACAATGCCCTCCAGCCATCTCCTCCAGATGAGGTCTTAATTATTTAAGTGAGCCCTACAACTCTTCGTTAAGGCACTGAGTTATTATTTCCATCTTACAGGCAGGGAAGCGAGGGTGTTTTTGTGCGAGCCCATATGTTCTCCATTATGGGCCATTGCTCCTCCTGGCTGCAGCACGACCTGACTGAAGTGCAAAACAGCGTCCAACGTTTGTTCTCCTCGTACGCCCAGACCTACCAGTAGCAGAAAGCACAGTTGCAAACTCACGCAAACCTGGGAGGTCTGGGGGAACGTTATTTCCAGACTTTGTCTCCTCAGCAACACAAAGATGCCTTGCTATCTTCCTCCTTCATCTGGGGGCTCCCTGGGGCTTGGACTAGGTGGCCTCCAAGGGGTCCCTTCCCACCTAAATTGGGTGATTCTCCAGTTTGGAGAGAATCGTTCAGAGCCAACCCATCACTCAAGTAACAACGCTGCTCCTCTCAGCATAGTCACTTTTTTCCTCAGCTCATCTTTGAGGAAATTGTTCTGGGTTTCAGCTTGGAAAACAACACCCCTGCAGAGACACAGCTGCAGCTGTGTTAACATGGCTGGTCACCCAGAAGCTTCTGAGGAAAAATCGGACCATTTTGGCTCACCGTACACAGAGAGGAGGCTGCCTCACTCTTTGCTTTGAGTCCCATACCACTGCTGCGGCTTTGAGGGAGGGCTGTCAGCATATAAATTCAGATTACTCCTGAACACAGAGCCTAGCTGGATTTCTCAAAGAGAAGAATAAAGAGCTGTGGCCTCCCTATAGGCACCAACAAGTTCCCCTGCTCAACACATGGTTGTCACAGCCTCCACAGCCACATCCAGCCCAGACCCCAGCACATATACGGTGTTTGGGATGACCTTTGCCACCTGAATTGCCTGCTCAGGATGCAAGGGGCCATACAGAGCAGGTTTTCTCTCCTTAAATACCCTGGATGTTTATCCATGGCACAGAGCCAGCCCAGAAGCAAAGCACAGAGCTGCACATCAGACCATGGGCAGGGGTCCTGTGCCTTTCCCTGAGAAGACAAAGCCCCAGGTGACAGCAGGCCTGTGTAAAAACCCTGCTAATGATGACAAGCAGAAACACACCACACTGTCAGCCTCCCCAGGCCACAAGGTATCCAACAGCCTTTTCGCAGGAGCTGACATCCACGGCTCTCTCAGTGCCCTTAGAGCTTGCTCCTCATCACGTGGCCCTGTGCCATGCACCCACGTCCAGCCCCAGCCGCTCATCTTCCTGGCCATGGAGAGGAGCAGCTCGCTCCAGGTCAGGCTTTTCTTTCTCCCCCGCACCCTCCGGGCCAGCCGCCCTCCTTCCCACACAGGACAGCTGGCTCCATCCATGCTCACGTGTTTCCTACGGGCCTGCACCGCTTTTCCCACTAACAATGCTCTTTGTGTACACCCAGAAGTCTCCACCTCAGCAAGCCGACCAGGAGCTGGGGCCATTGCTGTACTGCACACAAGGGACACATGGCTCCTGCCTCTGGCTTGTCTAGAAACCCCATGCAAGAGGCAAACAGGGCAGCAGAGATGGGGGCATGACTGGTTTAGGACTTTAAGCCCAGCAAGAGAACCAGGAGACTGAGACCAGTAGGGGAAGAAAATGGGTTCAGTATCAAGCACAGCACTGCAGGGAGAAACTAGTGGAGCCCAGCTTCCCACTGCTATGTTTCTGAATGTATTTCATCCAAATACCTGTCATCAGCATCACCCACAAGGCAAAAATGCTACCTAGGACAAGATACCAGCCCCTGGGGGCACCACAGCGATGGGCCTTGCTTCCCCTAGTGGGGTCAGAGAGGGACCTGCAAACAAGGAGCTTCCCCCCACACCTCATCACAAAGATATTTTGGAGACAGGAACCCTTCCAGCTAAATCAGCACCCATTTACCCTACTTCAGCAGAGCCTCAAACCACACATGGATGCAGCTGGGGGTCAGCGCAGAGAGAGGCACTTGGCACAGCTCTTTTTGCCACCCATCACCTATGCACCAGGATAGGCTGAGGTTCACAAAGCCAGAAGCCACCCATGCACTGAGATAATCCCACAGAGCCAACACATACCTCTCAGCATCATCCCCTGCACCTCTCCACAGCCCCAGCCTGAGCAGATTCACAGTGAGCAGTGGGAAGCCTGTATTTAAAAGCGAAGCACAGCTGGGGACACAGCTGAAGGCTGGCTGGGGCTAACACCCTTTCCCCAGGGCAGAGCCCCTGCCCAGGTGCAGAGCCTGACACCTCAGGTACTCCACCTCTTGCAAAAGCCTCAGCAAGGCTGCATCCTTCATGGCCCTGGGCTATGCGCAGCGGCAAGGTGCAAGATGCTCAGCATGGGGCAGGAAGGGTGGTAGAGACCCTCACCACCTCCCCTTGTCCCTGGCACCACACCACAGCCTGCCCTCCCTCCAGTGACAGGAATCCCCTGCCACAAGCTGTGCCCTCCCAAAAGCTGCAGGTCTTTGCCGATGCCCCCATATTCCTCCCAATTGACCCAAGTGCCTGCATTGCTCACCCAGCTTCCCGCTGCTCCTGCCCTTTGAGCCCAGGGCCAAGGCAGTTAGCAAGCCCAGGCAGGCTGGATGTGTGGCCCCGCATGTCCTGGCAAGAGGAAGCTGTTTGCAGGAGTGGATGTTGAGTCTTTTTGGCTCTTGCAACAGCAATGGAAGAGGTGCTGCACCTCCCCAAGGAGGAGCCCCGGCCCTTGCCCCTACAGCTCAGAGCATCCCATGGGGAGGAAATGTATCATCAAAACACTGTGGTACCGTCAAAGTGGGGTGGAGGAGGGAGAGCACACGTGAAGCCCATTTGAACAAGACACCCACTGGTCCAGGAAAAGGCCTTGGACAAACACAACTTCATGTGGCTTGTCTGTGGCACCTTGCAGCTCAGCTGGCAGCCTGAACAAGTGAGAGAGAGAGAGAGAAGAAATTTGGGAAAACAGCATCAGAAACAATGGGGAACAGAAAGACCAGGGACAGCTTATCAACAGAGCTTGTGTTTTCTGGAGAAAGGAAAGTAAGTGTGTGCTCACGTCTGTGCAAGGAAGAAAGCTCATGTATTTAAACTTGATATTGTATGGACCTTTAGGGAAGGATGTCTGTAAACACCTAGAGAAGTTCATGCCTCTGTACCTAAAAGAGGAGATGTGCATGTAACTGCGGGTTGTGTGGGGGTTATCCAGGCATGGCTGTGCTGCATGAAATGTTTATCATGTGCATGCACTGACTAAGAGAGGGGTGCTCACCTGAGGGAGGGAGTTGCAGGAAAGTGATGCAATTAGGACATGAGAGCATACACCCCAGCCGCACAGCACAGCACGTAAAAAGCATTTGTTGGTAGAGATTTCATGCCTGAGTCTGCACGCCCCCATGGGAAGTGAGGAGGAAGCAGTGCGTGTTCAGGGGGTGAGGGTGAAAAGAGTGTGTATCTGCACCTGTGAGATGGGGAAAGACCGTAGATGCTGGCACCCCCAGAAAGAAGCGTGGTAGGGATGCTGCGCAGGGACGGCACTCATCGAAATTTACTCTGAATGAACCCCAGGGGCTCTGTAAACTGGATTAGATCAGTGTCGCACCCAGCTGGGTGTTGCAGCTGACCTCTGCAAATTTCCCCAGCCTGACAGCTTCGATTTGCAGTCCTGATGTGTAGGATCTCTGGCTCAACGTTTTCAGCTTTCTGAATTTTAGGGTTTCAGAGCCAGCATGCCACAGCACCTCAGAAAGACAGCCAAGCCCAGAGCTGCTTTTTGCTTAACATTCTTGCTGGGTGAGGTGGTTTCTTTTTTCCTTCCTCCCAGCCCCACTGTGGTTTGCACGCAGGTGCTGTTTCACTGAAGCCTGCATGTTTCAGGGCGCTTTTCAGGAAAAAATAAATAAATAAATATCAGGCCTGGGTTTAGTGCCAGGATTGCTGCTTTCGTTGTGTGGTTATGATGCACTCGCCCACCCATGTGCATTTTGTAGCCAAGAGCATTGCTCTGCACAGGCACGTGTGCAAGAGGGATGCAGCGTGCACTGGGGGGGCACGGTGGGGAGAGGACGTGGGACAGCCGGGTGGGGATGGTGGAGAGCAGCTGGTGGGAGATGTCCTGGGCTCCCCTTCCGTGCCATGAAGCTGCGAGTACCTAGGAAGATGAAAATGGCTCTTGAGGCCTGTGCAAAGAAAAGCAAAGGAAAAATGGGGGGAGGAGGAAAAAAAGCACACACACACACACAAAAAAAAAAAAAAAAAAAAAAAAAAGGAGAGGGAAGAGCCCAACAGCAGACACAGCTGTGCACAAAACAGTTGTTTCCAGGTGCCCTCTTCTGGCCTTTCTGGGGTTTCTCCTCGTATGTTGGCTGCCGTGGGGGCCCAGGCAGGGCAAGAATGGTGGGTGCTGCCATTGGGGCCCCCATCAGAAGCTTCTGGCCTGGTCCTGGCTGGTTTGGTACCACACCGTGGTGATCTGGGAGCTTCCACCCAACCCATGCTTCTGTTTCCCTTGGGGTTGTGCTCCAGCGCCAGCGAGCTCCAAGCAGAAGGCAGCTTCCTCCTTTCCATCCCCTTGTTCATGTCCATGCTCAGCAAATGGACAGAAGGAAAACCCCCTCTCCTACCTGGCCCTCTGCAGCCCCCATTGCCCCACCAGGAGTTCCATCCACCCACCGAGCTCCTGCAGCTGCTGGGGCTGCCACTCCTCGCTGGAGTAGTCAGCTGGGCCAGGAATGCCTCATGCAGCAGAAGAGAGTAATGAAAATTAAGCCAGGAGTCCTTCAGAAGCCAATCACTTATGTCACTTAAGCAGGTGTAACCTGCAGGTTACTCTGCTTGCTTAAAGATAAATAAATAAGGAGCTGCTGGGGAAGGATACAGAAGGACAGCACAAATGGGGACCACCAGAGGTACACTTTCATAACCCTGTTTCCTAAGGGATACCTCAACCAGCCAAGATCACCCTCTCTGACACAAGCACAGGTGCCACAGATAACAAGATGAAGGATTTCAACCTAGACCAAGTATTTAAAATGCAGCTAAGAAATCCCTGCATCATTAAAAAGAAAAGCCCACCAATGTTTCTCATTTGGGAGGCTGCTATTAGTTCCCTGCCCAAGCTGTGTTTGTGTCCCAGCTCCTACCCCCAGAACGAGCAGCGTCAGATTTTCCATCATTCCCTTGCTGTGTGGGGAACAAGGCACTTACAGGACGAGGCCAGGAGAGGCTGGGAAAAAATGAAAGATGAGCTACAAGACCCTACTCCCACCTCTGCCCTTCCGCTGCCACTCAGCCTTGAATGCCTCCCAAATACCACTCCTTTCACAAGGCTTTTTCCTTCCTGAAGACAAGTCACCTCAGTGTACCCTGTGGGAAAGCCCAGGGCCTCCAGCAGGGACCTGTGCCTCCTCTTCTGTGAGTGGCAGAACAAGTCTGAGCAGCTACAAGAGGAGCCAAAACTTGAACCTACCTGTAGCTGGGATGGTGAACACAAAGCCATGACTGACGTGTTTTGAATATGAATCACAGAAATCAAGTGTCTAAGGGAAGCCTCTAGCTTTGACTGCCCAGATTTCCTTGACCTCAACACAAGAACTACATCAGATGGGAGACAACTTTCATTCGATTTATGCATTGAGCTGGTCTCTTTTGCAGACACAGAATGTACCTAATGGGGAGGAGGAACATCAGGGGCCAGCCCAGTTCATGAGCTTGGACACACAAACCTAATAAAAAAATGTTTGGGAAACCTGGACCATTAGCAGCTTTTCCACTGCTGCTTCTAGGGAAAAGCTCCTCAACACTCCCAGGCTTGCCAGTCAGGATGTAAAACAAAACAAAACAAAACAAAACAAACAAAAACCAACCAACCAACCAACCAACCAACAAACAAAGTAACAGGGAGAAAAGGGCACAAGGGCCCGGCCAGACCATGCTCCTGTTGTCCCGCTAGATGACAGCACTACCAAGCCGTTGTGCATCCCAGGCTCCCACCAGCAAGGAGCAGGATGCTGCAGGCACCCACTGCCTCTACCTCTTGTCTCTGGAGGTAGCTGAACAGCATGCTTGGCCCAAGGACAAGGCTTTGTACAGGAGCTGTATGGTAGATCTGTGCTGTACACTGCCTTACCTACCTAGAGGTGTGTGCCAGAACCTGGCTAATAGGTACCGTGCTTAAATAAGGCATCCCTAAACTGTTGTCGTCATTGTATGGCCCACACATCCCCGTCTCCCCCTGGTGAGACCAAGCAGTGATCAGTTCCCTGAGTGGCAATGGGCTAGCTGACCCTTTTAAGCATGGGTACAGATCTTGTGTCCCTTCTTCTTGCCATGATGTTCACCACCTGAGGCCTTGGCCACCACTGGCTGTGGCCAGCCAAAATCCCACATTGCATGGGGATTTTGACCACCCTCTCTGTGAAGAAACTCTTCCTGATGTCCAATCTCAACCTCCCCTGGTGCAACTTTAGACCATAAGCATGTTTAAAGACCAGGAACAAAATGAAATAATTCTCATTTATTTCATCCCATGCAGCTACAGCAGGTTTTTATTTTGTTTTGAAATGGACACAGAACCTTCTTTCTATTCCTTGGAGAAGAAGAGCTTTTGGTTCTCACCTGACCAACCTAGGCCTTTAAACTGTGCTTCTGTACAACTTCTAATTAAGGCTTTGGAAACACACATCCTTCAAAGCCTCCAGAGAGGGTTCTCACCACTTACCACGTGCATACTCACGTTGAATCAGTTGAGACAGCTGCTTTGGTGCCCGACAGCAGCAGAGCAGTTTTTCATCTCTAGATAAGAGATCGGGCCTGAATCTGCCTCAGGTGCTCTGTCACAGTTGTTACTCTTTCCAGCACATATGCTTTGAGATAAAGAGGACTCACAGGCACGTCTTCCTCCAGTGCCACTGTGAAATGCCTCTCCTCCCTTGTCAACCTCCCCTTACACCCGTGACTCTTTGGAGCTGCACTTTGGTGGTTTTCCCACAGCTGAACCACTTTTCCTGAGGTGGTCTTGCCAGCATCAACAGAGATCTCCCTTCCTTCTCAACCACCATGGGCCAGTCCAGTGCCCTAGCCCAGCAGAAACATCAGCCCCACCAGGACCAAGTGGTTAATTACCAGCAGGGCTGGGAGCTGAGCAGCCCATTTCAGGGATGGGGAAGAGCTGGCACAAGGGAGCAGGGCACTTTCAGGGCTGGTAGATGGGAAAAGGACAAGCCCTCAAGTCCCCAGCAGCAGCTTTTGGGAGCAATCAAGCAGCTGGCCTGACCCTAGCCATAGCTGCATCCACTGCAGGTGACATTTGATATTCACAGAAGTGTACACCCAGCCTCTCCCGTTACCTTCAAATGTGTCCCAGCTATTCCTGTGGCACATGGACAACAAGGAAGAGGGGTGGGATAGGCAAGAACGCGTCTGATAAGCACGTGTACTTTGGCAGCAATCACTGGGGACGTATTTGCTGTTCCCAGCAGTGTGAAATTAGGCTGCCTGTGTGCCGCCCAAATTTCTAGTTAAGATGAGAGGCGTGATATAGAAAGAGAGTGGGGGCTCCGTTTATTTCCATTAATTTTTTGCTTGTTAAGCAGACTTTTCTTTTGTGGTCCTTGGATTCCCAGAAACTCCTCCAATATGCAGAATTTAATTTCCCAGTTCAAGGCCTGAAGTCTCCCTAAAAATCACTTTCTGTGCAGACACATTTCCTTCCTGACAGTGCTTTTTTTAAGCCTTGGTGCTGCTCAGTTCCTCTTTTGCAGAGGCTAGCTTTTGGCTAATCTCTCTCTCTCTTTTTTTTTTTTTTTTTTTTTTTTTTTTGTACGGCTGAAACAAAAACAGAGTCTACAGATATGATAAGCTCAGCAAAAGGGTGTTGGAGGTTTTGCTGGTCGAGTCTTGGGTTTGAGTTACAGGCATTTCCCCTGCACTAGGAACCACATCCTCATTCTGTCACTTGCTCGCACTGGCCCTGGCTACTGAAATCATGGTGAAGCCAAGTAAAAGTGGAGATCTAGCTCGTGCAGTGCCCGCACCGTGCGTGCCCTGCAGCAGCCCTTGCAGTGCACGCCTGCCGGCCGCACAGCCGCGAGTAGAGCCCCAAGGCAGGCAGCCATTCTCGAAGACACAGCTCCCTCAGGTGGCTTGCTTAGCAGCTGTAAAAGCTCCAGAAAAGTGGAAGCTGAATAGAGCAGAGAGCTACAGCGATGGCAATAACAAACCAAGACCCCACAGGTGCTCCCTTCTCAGACAAGAAGAGAAATCAGGACCATGTTCCCCCACAGGAGCACAAGCAGCAGCTTCTCAAGCCAACGACCTGCCCCTGCTCTCACAGGTCAGCATCTGCCAGGAGAGCCACCAAGGCATGGGAAGAGCCCATCGTGAAAGCAAGTGAGGTGCACACTTTACAGAGGAAAAGCATGAGATCCCTTACGTTGAAGAGACTCATTAGCAAAGCAACACCCCTTTATTTCGTTCCCTTTCTTGATGGGAAAGCTCACCTTGCATTTAACAGAGGAAGAAGGGGTTGTCTGATTCGGGTTGCCAACCAGAGAGGTCCCAGGCTGTCCCACCAGGCATGACACATCAGCAGGAGGCTCGTCAAGGGCTCAGTTGTCCTAACACACCAGACTTACCGCCCACTCTGCCTCACCAGGGCTCAGCTGGGGAGCTGTAAGCATGGAAACACAGTTTTAGGATGCCCACAGGCCGTTTGGTTTTGGTTTCCAAGCTGTTCATTTTACCCCACGGTCACCCCATGCTTGCTTACCTGCCCAAGTCACCGAGAAGGATTGGAAATGAAAGCAGGTATTTGTGTGGGAGGGCAGGCAGCAACCCCAAATGCCTTCCTTCTGTTATTATGTAGGCAGAGAAAGCGCATGGGAAACACAGCCAATGAGCGCTGCTGCACGCAGAGCTCCTCTGTTGTGGGCTTATCTCTTCCTGTTATCTCAGCACCTGCATTTCAGAGGCACTGAGACAGAGACCATCTAACAATATCACCCAAAACAAAGGCACATGAAGCGCCATTGCAGTGTTGGGGCTGGTGCTGCTGACAGCCAAGTGGGCAGGCACCAAATGTCACCTCGAGGTGTTTTTCTGCCCTGGTTTCTGTCCTCTCCATCCATTCACACACTCTTTGCCCACACCAATGAGTGTCGTGTGCTGGGGCAGGGTGAGCAGGACTTCTGCACCCCAGCTCCTGTGCGGTTGGGGCTCACTGCCCTGCCCTTGCTGTGAGCCCTGGAGAGTCAGTGTAAGCCATGCACACCTCGACACAGCAATGCCCGCCTTCTCTGAACAGAGCCGTTCCTCTCCTCAATCCTTTCTGAGCCAGGGCTGTTTCCAGCAGCACTGGTAAAGGCTGAAAATAGCAAAGCAGCCTGGAGATGAGCTTCCCAGGGCAGGCAAGGTGAACGGGAGCCATGGTCTGTAGCCACTCGAGGGCCCTACAAGTCCTCTCCGTTCTCTCTTGGCTGGCATGAGGGGCACAGAGGCCAAGTGCAAGGTTTCAGTTTAAAGAGGAAAAACAAACCAGCCAGTGTGGGTGTTTTGTAGGAAGGGAGAGCTAGAACAGAAAGTAACACTTCAGTAGTGCAGGCTCGGGGTAACTTCACAGAGGGTAACAGAAAGGCTACCGGTCCTGATCACTGAGGATGAGGAAGTGGGAGGCAGCAAGGCAGCAACACATGGCCCCTGCCCCAGGTACACACCACAGCTCGGATGAGGTCTCTGCAGGGAAAGAGAAGACCAAATCCCTGCTGGGAAGCCCCAGGGCAGCATGCCCATACTAATCCTGATACGAGGTAGCTCCTGGTGAGCCTGCTCCTCTCTCCACACAGCTCCACTCTGTGCCTTCCCAATTCCAGCAGAAGATCAAGGGGGTCAGCAGCCAAAGCAACCAAAAGGGAGGCATTCGGGATGCTGACGCATTCCTGGCTTTCAGGGCAGACATGTCAGTGTGGCTTCCTTCTTGGCAGAAGATGCTCAGAGCCCAGCTATGGCTGATCAGTGACTGTGGCCCAACACAGCAAGGTGATTTCCCATCCTTGGAGAAAGTGGGAGAGGAGGCCACTTTGTTGGCATAGGGCCTCTTCCTGTGCCTGCATTCAGTGAACCTTTCTTCCCACAGAGTGAGATAGCATCACCCACCAGGGTTATTTCACAGATTTCCCAGTTACTAGAAACTGATCTTACTCACAAGCCTGAAGTCAGACCTCTGGACATCATCACTCGTAATGCAGGACCAGCCCCTCGGTCCCTCTGGGTGAACGTTGGTCACTCTGGGAATCAGAAGGTGATAGCCCTGATGGCCCATGTGCTGCATGGTCAGCACCTGAGCTCTGCTCTGACATATCACCCACAGCACACCCCATGCAGGACTGCAGTTTGAAAGACAAAATCAGCATTTCTTGAGCCTACTGCATGGTTTCAGCACAGCTGAGGCGATGATGCCCTGCCTGTAACAACAGAGAAGGGAGCTGATGGGCAAGACAGTCCCAGCTGGGGCTGATCTTAACTTAATTTTAGAAATTAAGTTAACTGGGTCCATCTCTGCCTGTTCCAGGAGCAAGAGCTCTCTAGACTGATTAATGCCTGGCTGAGGTTACAAGCAGGTCTTGTACGTTTCACCAGAAAGCCCAAGTTTAGGCAGCAAGTGCTGCTGATGTCAAGTGGCCTACGAATAGTACAGAAGACCCAAAAGAAAACCACTGCTTTTCGGATGTCTACTCAGACTGCACAACAGGTGAGAGCTGCTGGAGCACAGTATGATGACTGCCCAACCGCCCTGCTCTGATCATAGCGTTGCACTTTTCCTCCCATTCCTTCAGTGCTAGGTCTTGCTATCCATCACCAACCAAAGCTGCCTCCTGCATGTGTTGCATCTCTTGAATGGAAGGACAAGCCAGCGTCCTTGTAGAGTGCAGCTCAGCATATCAACCCTCTTTTGTCCCATCCTGCATGGCAGGAATGGAGAAAAACACTTCATCTGATGTGACTCACTGATAGATTTGTCTATGAAAGAAGAACCAGGAAAGGTTGCAGCAAGTATCATTAGAGCTGAGCACTTCCTGTTATTTCTTAGGTCTTAATGTTGGCTCATTTTCCAGAACTGAAACATCCTCTACAGCATAAAAAAAAACCACTAAGATTTGAATGCTCCATGACACACACACACAAATTGCTGACTTCTTGTAGGCATCAAGCAGAACTCAGGAATGTATAAATACCCTGTACGTACAAATAATCTGTTGCAGCACATTGAAACAAACATATCACAAAAGCAAGAGTCACTACCAAAGAACAGGTAAGAGAAGCAAATATAAGCATTGCCCTGACGAGACTCCTGTCAGACTTAGTATTCTGCACTCATTTCCCTGCATCTTCCTGAAGGTGCCCACATTTTCATACAACTCCACCCAACATGGCTATATTCAGCTTTTTTAACTCAGCTTGGAGCCCCTTGTCACCTCAGAGAGAAAGCGATGGAGAAGGAGCCAGAGGAGACCCCAGTGGGTTGAAATGTGCACCTCCCCAGTGCACCCATGCCTGCTACTGTGGGCATCTGCTGGCAGCCCTGCCCCCAGGAACAGGAACCAAAGGCAGATTTTGGGTGTGCTCAGCCTTACAATAGCTGAGACACTGAGGTTTCATGGTTCACAGCGTGGTCTCCAGTCTGGCCTCAAGGGTGGGGTTGGACCCAGTTTGCAACCAACAGCAGAAAAGCTTCTTCAGCTGAAGGGGAGAGCAAGGACCCAAAACCAACCCCAGGAGCGGCTGCTGCAGCCAGGAGCAGGGCACAGATTGCAGCAACAGGGATCAAGCAGAGGGCATGTGCTGTCGAGGCACTTCATAGAGGGGTCAGTGGCAGGGCAGGAGAGTGGCTACAGCACTGCCACCATGCTGCAAGTGCAGCCGGCAGGGTTTGCAGAGCTGCCAGCACAGCGGTTCGGCTGGGAGCCAGGCTCTGCACGACTGCCCCTGGGTGATGGAGACACCTGGCACAAGGCAACCAGCTGCAGACCCCCACCAAGTAAATCACAGACTGAGGTCCCTTGACATAAGCAGCTCTCTAAGAGGAAGGCACATGCCAGAAGTTCACCAAGCCCCAGCCATGGGGAAGGAGCATCTCCAAAGTGCTCCTGCAGCTCTGTTAAGCCCATGGCACTGACAGCACTGTTCGGTGGCAGTGGAGTCCCAGGAGGAGCCCATCTTCCCCACCAGGCCCCAGTAGCCCCCCTCTCTCCCAGGAAGGACCAGCACTACCCTAACCAGAGCAGTCCCAGTCTGTCTGCTCACTCTGGAGAGGGCACAAGGAAAGCTCTGGCCACACCAGGCAGGCAGGCACAGTGGCTGTGCTCACCCATGCTGACCTAATCCCACCAGCTGCAGGTACCCACATGATGACCAGTGCCTACTGATGATCTCTGCAACACCTCCTGCATCCAAGTTTCTGTGGTTCAGCGACCAGAACATTTTTCCTGTCTCCTCTGTAGCAAAGTGAGATCCAGATACTGGAATTGCAGCACAGGTATGAACTGAAATACTCACCACACACTCTTCTCTTTATTCATTCACTACAGGGACATAGCTTGTATTACAAAATTAGCCATGAAATGTTTACTGAATGCAACTTTAAATAAGTAGAAACCCTAAAACGAGCTGCAGAAAGCTAAAGCAAGAACAAGTGGCACTTCCAACACTGTGTCCATGACTGGAGTTCGAGCAAAGTGACTGAGCTCTGGATGAGGCAAATACCTCCTTCTCTTTGACAAGTTTCTTCTCTGCCCTTATGCCAGAATATAAAAATAGTCACATTTCTGAGGAGAAACAAAGGATGGCTGTTTTCACTCCCATGATGCGCGCAGAATAACCAACCCTGATAGACGTACGACATGTTCTACCTATTGCAACAGAATGCTGGCCAGATGGTTCATGCTCTGTGGCTCTGGTAGCTCTCCCTTTCTCCACCTATGCTGCAGGTTACACCAAATGGGCTCATTTATCCATTCAGACATAGCTCTGAGGTATGTCCTCTCCCTGCTCCTTAGCTGTCCAACAGAGGCAGTTATGAACATTTCCAAGGACCAGAGGAGTAAGCAGCATTTGTCCATCACGTGGAGTGATGTAGGAGCAGTTATTGCAGTCTGGATACACACCTCTCCCTTTGGGAGATCTCTCAACAATTCTCTGCAAGCACCTGGTTATGCACGTAGGGAGTATAGTTTCATTTTATTTGCCAGCAAGAAGTCACAGAAAACAGCTGAAGCAGTCCTTGTGGAAGCCATGCAGTATGTTCCCCTGGCCCTCAGCAGATGAGGGTACCTTGCAGGTTGTTGTCTAATCCATCCTCTGAAACCCCAAGTGTTGGCGATACTCTCCCAGAAATTTGTCTCCATGTTTGTTTGTCTGTTGGAAAAAAAAATCCAACCTATATCTTTCTGCAATTTAAGCATGTAATTTCTTGTTCTAAATATGGTAGAGAAAGTAAAGGGTTTACTCCTTCCCTACTTTTCCCACATACATGCTTCAGGCTTCAGTGTTTTCTTCTTTGCTTTGGACAACACAATTCTTTCAACATCAGACAAGCGACTGATTATGTACAACTTATTTTTCTGTCCAGGAGATCATGCATTCGATGCTGAAACCAGAGGGCTGTCCCAATGCATGGCAGGAGAACAGAAAGCTACGAGACAGAACCATGTGAGATCCATAAGCCAGTGTTGTCTCCCTAGGGCTCTAGCTTCTTCTTGAGATAATCCATCCAAAAAGCAAGACTACAACAAGGTGCAGTAAAAACAAGTGAGCCACAGAAAGACACTGGTGTCAAGTCTCAGTTGAATTAACATGGCTCCAGGGATTAGGCCCCTTCAATGTCCTCCACCGTGACTCTCCATCTCCAGCTATTTGGTGTTCTCTCTAATTTTATGCAACAAAAGCTAGTGCTTCATAGCTGAGCATTAAACAAGCCTGGGTGCGAGGGTTCCCTGACAACTGCCAACTTCCTTCTTCTGGCGAGTCGTGGAGCAGAGAGAGCTCCATCCCTCCGAGGCCAGATGCTCAAGGTTTCTCTCTCAGTTGGTTTGGAGTCCGCGGCTGGGTACGCGGCCTGGGCCACGGAGGCACGGCTTGCTGCTGCCCCTGGGGCTGTGGCAGAGGCCTCTGCTGCACGCGCACCTGCCGGGGGGTAGGGTTGGCCGGCGGACGAGGGAGCTCCCGCACCGCCATCTCAGTCTCCACCTTGCGAATCTGCATCGTCCTCTCCTCATCTGCAACGACAGGAGACCCCAGCAGTCAGGCACCTACTCAGGTCTAAGCAGAAGGCAATGCTGTTATTTAAGTCAGCGAGGGAGAGGAAAAAGCTCAGGGAAGAAAAAGCCAGATATTGGTCTTACCTGGAAGGCCGCTGTCACTCTCAGATTGTCCTGCTGCTTCAGTGGAACAAACAAAATCACCGTCACCCATGCACCCCAGGCAAAGCTGAAAGCTTTTCAGTTGCCCAGCTGAGGTCAAGGTGCCTGGGGACATTTGAGGTAGCTCTGCCCCCTCTGTGCTGGTCATCCACCAAGGGACACCCACAGCCTGAGCTACTCTGTCATCTTTTGAAGACAGACCACTGAATGGAAATTGAGATGCACTTACAGTACGCAACATAAAAGCACTCTGCCCTGCCACTGTCTGTGTGGGATTGCCATGAAGATTTCCAGGCACTTGGTAATTGCCAGAATTAATTTCCCAACATGTAGAAGAATTAAATACATGCCAGCTGATCATTAACTTGTCATTTCTGAAATGTCAGTCATCTTAGCTTAGGGACTGAGGGATTTACCTCTTGGGGCACTGAAATGTCTTTAAACACACACCAAACTGTTTCAAAGAGGCTGGTCACCTTCTTATTTTAGTTCTCATTCTCCCAGACATCTTTTTTTTTTTTTTTTTTTTTTTTAAATCCAGACCCAAGAACTTAGGAGATGCTGTCACCGCACAGTTGAGGGAGTAATTTATCCCACTCAAACAAGAACAGCCATAATGTAAAATAACACTCTGATGGCTACGCTCACACTGGCATCGTGCTCACAGCCTATGCCAAGCCTTCTGAGATGATATCCTGTGGTTGCACTGCTGTGAGCTCTCCCAGAGAACAGGGAAAGCACCTGCCTGTCTTTTGTGACCAGGTGAAGTGAGAGGGCCATGGTGAGTTACAGCACTAATGTCATACCCTCGGCCATGGGAAAGGCCATTCTCAGACCTGCTGTCAGCCTGACCACAAGCACCTTCGAGGTATCAGCTGGAGTTTCTTGCAAATGTTGCCCTCTTCACCTTGACAAAGACTGCTGTGGTGTACAAAGGAGTCTTTTCTACCATTTTGTAGCCTGAGCACTGACTCATGCAGAGACTAGCTGCTATTGAAGACCACACAGGAAGCCTGACACAGTATGTGGGTGCAGGACTTGAAAACAAGCCTGCAACACCAAGGGGCTCCCCTGGCTGCTGGGTGACCTCCTCATAACTTCAGCTTCCTCTTCTGGGTGGGCCAGCCAACTCTTCCTGAGTGGCAGCTCAGTGTCCTCTGCCCACACAAAATAGGGACAGCACACGAGCTGTAATTCAAAGAAACCTCTCCATCAACACTGAGTCCATGCTGAGAGACAACTCCATCAGCATATTTCTTGTGGCCTTAAAGAAGCTTGAATTTTGGACAGATGAAGTCTCTGCCCACTCTGAAAGCATGGTGTCTTTAATAAAGTGCCCCATGTTGGGCCTCCAGTGTTGATAGGCCTCCAACAACATTGCTTTGTAGAGAGAACCGGCACCAGAAGATGCCTGAGGAAACTCATGGAAAAGCTGAGCTCTTCTTGCCCCTTTCCACTATGTACAGTGTTTCTAAATGTGACTAATGATTTCAAAGATCCTAATTTTACACTATATAAATTTACTGGAAAAAAAATCTGCTGACGGAGTATCTAATTGTATGTTTAGCCCCATGGATGTTCATGACAGGTGGTCTGGGCTGAGATTTAGGGGAGCCATTCTTCTCCCACAGATAAACAGAAGTGTTTGAGATCAAAAGGTCTTTTGTTCCAAGCACATCCTGGGAAACCAAGACTGACAATAGCAGCTGATCTGCTGAGATTCACTGCATGTGAAAATTGGGCTCTTGCTCAAGCTATGGCAAACAGCACGCTCCTGCCCACAGGGGTGCAATCAGTAGGAAGCCTGAAGATTTTAGGTGCCTGGAGAGTAACATAAAGCCTTTAAACACTTACCATCATCTTCAAGCCTTTCTGTTTTTTTCTTCCTGATGCAGAAAATAAGCAAAATCACAAAAGAGACAAACAAAATTGCGCCTCCTGCTATGCTTATGATAAGATAGAAGTCCAGCTGGCCTAGTTAAAAAAAGAAAGAGGTTGTTAGAGAAAAAGAAATAACTTGCATAATGCCTACCTAGAATTCTGTATTTTTCTCCCATTGACTATAAAGGCAGCCCCAGTGGAAGAACCCACCCTCTACCCTTTCTCTGTACAGAGCAGAAAGTTACTGGTCCTCATTGTGAAGGACACAGTGTTGGAGAATGCTCTGGAAACTTTCTTTGCAGCAAATTGAAACCAGAGCACTCATGTGTCAGCTCCTCTTATTTAAATTAATACAAATAGTCTGCTCCTTCAAGGGACCCTTTTAAGGACAACAAGCATCCAGGCAGTGCTCAGCATCCAACAGAAATAAACTTTTTCTATGTACTTCCTACCGAGCTGGAAACACTGAGATCAGCTTGCTGCATAGCATTTTGGTACTTCTGCTTCAAGTTTTGGCTCTATGCAAATTAAAAGATAGTGAAGATGGGAAAAAAAAAATAACCAAATATCCTACAGCCTCAAAACAAGGGTTTGGTTTGATTGGTGGACAAAGATTTATGTGAGCCTTCCTTACTTTGGCCAAATAAGGTTTGTTGGAATTTTGCCTTCCTTTGCTACCTCCTGTTTGGACTGCTCTCCTGGCATTTGGTGTTTGTGCTTGAGCACAGGCACTACAGAGCTGAAGTACCCAAAAGAAGTGCACCTTCCTTTGCTCCCTGGGAGACAAAACTCCGAAAGAGGAGGCACTACTGGTACCACCCATAACGTACACCAGACATGCACACAGAGGGCATGAGTCACAAGGCTGAAGTCAAGACATTTATCTACAGTATGAAGACCTGCACCAGTCTGGACTGTAATGGAGAGAAACAAGCACGCTCAGTGACTTAGTTCATCTCACCTGCTTCAGCTGCCAATGTTGCACTGAGATGTGTTTTGCCTTTCCAAGGTCTGTTTATCCCAGTTGACTATAAGGCTGAGCCCAAGCAGACTGACAAAAAGCTATGCTTATATAAAGTTAGATGAACTCAATCCCATCTGAAGTATGCCTTGTCCACTGAAGGTCAATATTCAAGGTGATAGACCTCAAATTCAGGACAAGATATTCAAGAATGGCAGCAGGGTTGGAATAAGATTTGACTGAAATTTTAGGGATTTTTAAATCTACTATGGAGCTATTCATGTACTGCCACCACACTGAAAGGTCTGAGAACGTTTTAGTTTGTGTAGGAAGGGTAGAAATAAATGGTTATGTTACTTTATCAGTGTTGCACAAATGAGTACCTTCAAGACCAGCATAGCAAACATTTTCTTTCTCCATTAATTATTTGACAGAAAAACAAACTGTCTCACCCTGTGCAAAAGGAGCACTTCTTCTCAAGGATTACCCACTAGATGGAAGCATCTGGCTGATGGATAATGCCTACACCAGCACTGCAGGCAGGCCTGTGCTAGCTTGGCTCATTCCCTGGGCTGCCCAGGCCCACCCTGTTCCTCTGCTATTTCTCCTTCACTCAGCCACGGTACACCTTGGTGTCACTTTAGTGAGGCCTGTACCTCAAGGATTTGCTCCTTCTCTTCTCACACTGTGGGCTGAACTTTGGACTTTTCTGAAATTTGCTGTGGCAGAAATAGCAGGACATTGGAAACACTACACCAGCTACCATGAGTCCCCATGCTCCACTAGCTGCAGCAGAGCCAGTGAGTGCTTCAAGTTCAGTGCTGCCAGTTGGGAGGGATGAGTCCAAGATCATCAAATTCAAGGACTTTTCCCCGGTGCTGCACTGGATATCTCAGCTTAGAACTGAGCACCATGTATGTGGTGTTACACTGGTATGATCTGTCCCTTGTTTTCACCTTAACTCTCAAAACACTTTTACTGAGGCAGGGAGGGAAGGGTATAACTACTTTTGCCTATCTAATCATTTTCAGCATGATTCTGCCCATTTAAAATACATTTCCCACAGTTCTCTTGCTGTGACGGTGTTTGAGGAAGGTGAAACTTCAAATGAGTAAGGAAATCCATGGTATATGTGAGCCATGCTTATCTGAGTCATGTGGCCCCAAAGCTCAGCTAACTTCTCCAAAACCTCCTTCCTGATTTTTTGGCCAAGCAGGGAGCCCAATGAGCTTATTTTTCCCCTTGTGAGAGCACCCAAGCACACCCACAGATAGCAGACAACCACCACCTTTGTAGGCATGGAGAGGAGAAAAAGAACTTGCAACAAATTTTCCCACCATGAAGGTGTAAATCAAGAGCAAATCCCCTGAAGTCAACGCCATGGCTTCATATACATATGGAGAAGATCCCATGCCACATTTCCCAAAACAAGCTGTTAATTTATGTTGTAGTAGCTTGGGTAGTTTTATACTATCTTACTGAAATCACCTCTTTCACGGTAATCATTTGGGAAGTACCACTTGTTTTAAAGGAATAAAGAAGTATTAAAATGAGAGGAGTGATTTCTGCCTGTTGCAGACAGATAAAAACCCAGCATGCAATGCATGCAATAAAAACCCAGCAGTGGCTCTAGACTCATGATATTGGGTACAGGGAACCATTGATATTTCTGGTACCTGGAACAATCCTGCAGATATGTGCAACTACATCAAGCCCTCTAGGTCAAACCAACAGATTGTAGTAAAAATGGATTTTCTACCTGAGCACTTGACTTGTTTCTCGGTTGTTTTTTCGCTGACTTCATTCTTGACAGTACATCTGAACATCCCAGAATGGGTTGTAGTAAATTCCACCCTTGTTGAATTACTTTTTTTAATTTTATCATAAACCACTTCTACTGTAAATGTTTGGTTCTTAGTCGCCTGCTTCACTTCACATTTCACAGCTGTGGTTTTATTAATGCATTCAGCGTAGATGATTGGCTGAGGGACGGGCTCTGAAAAACAAGAGAGGGGACAGGCAGGTCTGACAAGGTTTCTCCTTTTGAAAATCTCCATTATTAAGCAGGACAATAAATTAGCCACCAACAAGCAGTGAGGGAGTAACACCAGCTAATGAGACCAGAGAAGAATAAAGAGCAAATTAGACCTCTACTGCAGAAGCAACACAGCAATGATAACCAAAATGCAGTATATTAGTCTACATGTGTTCTAACACACTTCTGATCTTTTTTTGTCTCCTTCTATTCCCTTCTCACTACTCTATAAAGTGTCTCTTCCTTAAACAAGGCATGATTATTTCAGCAAGAGCACCTACACTCTACACTCTACCTTCTCCTGTACCCGTTTTCACTGCAGCATTACCCACAATTTAAAACCTGAGTTTTATCCCCAGTTCCTCTTCAGAATAGTTCACATCGTAAGGGCACTTTAACTCCAGGTAGTTAACCATATACTGTGCAACCTGAAGGGATGCTAAAGCTTACTCGAGTGATTTGGGGGTGGAAGGGAGGAGCCATGGTTGTGGAGCTCTGCCAAGATCTGGAAGCCATCTGAGAGCGTTTCAGCAAAGCAGAGCACCAATGTGGCTGGATGACTTCCAGGCCCAGCCTGGCTCACGGCCAGCTCAGCGAGTGTAGGGAAAGAAGGAAAAGGAGGTGAATGGGGGGGACTGGAATCAGCCCTCTGCAGCTCCTGCTTCAGTGTTTTGGTGCAAATTAAGTGAGCTCTGATCTGCCTGTACCCATCAGGAGAGATTTCCTCTAAGGCAGAACAAACAGCTGCTTACGGTGCTTTATGTATCACCAAAGGCACTCAGCTTGCATGACAGCCACAGCATGAAAACCCATCAGAACAGAAATCACAAAACAAAACAGACCACTCTTAGCTCTCAACAAGGCAATATGACAGAGAGAACCAATATCTGTCTCTCCTTGTCCTGCAAGCAACGAGTTATGTTTCAGTTCCAGATTCTCTGTCACTGGTGACACTGATTGAAGCAGAAAAGCCTTTCAGGACTTTTGCTCAACCAGGGACAACTGGCAGGGGCATCAGATGGAAAAAGTTCAATTTCTACCTTTTAAACGAGGCAAACAACTACACACCAGGCTCATCTATAGCTGTAGGCAGTGTAAGCTATGGAGAGCATAAATTTTAAAGCCATTAAGAGCTGCTCATAGCAAATGATGTCTAGTTTCACACTGAGAAGGAAAGGCAGCGTCCTTTTCCTCATTAAGCTCCTCTTCTGCAAGCTGTAAGTTATCTTTCAGCAGAATGTCCCAGTGTGAAACACCAGAGTCCAGGTTCTGGTGATGGAGTTGGGTGATGATGTCATCACCTAAACATATTTTTTTTCTGTTATAGAACAGTTATTTTCCAACACTAATATCAAGGTATAAACTGGATGACAATTGACTCACCCAACAGTTACTAGAGGATTTTACTTCCAAAACTATGTACCAGAGGCAAGGCAAGCTTTCTGCTGCACAGTAGGTGACTTGATGCAGCACACAGCTAACTTGCAACTTATTGCCTTAACCCAAAATTAAACTCAGGTAACCCCAATGACAGCTCAGTGCCTTAAAGCATGAGTAAGTAGATTCAGGCCTCAACAACTTCCTGAATCTGCAGACAGTTTGCAATTATGGTTTTCGAAGTAGTGAGACACCCTCACTTCTCAGCAGTCTTTTTGTTAGTCACGGGGCCTTCAAACTACACAAAAAGGCTGCCATTCCAGCTGTCTTTGCTGCTGCTGCCTCGTGAAGGCATAATTTCAGTAGTGCCAGCTGATGCCCACACACTCGAGGTTGGCAAAGGTCAGCATGCTGGCTGAGGAAGAACAGAGCAAAAACAATCCACTTGCTAGGAAACAAAACAAAACAAAACAACAACAACAAAAAAATAATCTTGCCTTATGGCTTAGCAGTCTGAAGAGGTGATAGCAGCCACTGAAGAGCAGAATACCAATCCCCATCTTTCCTATTCATCTCAGAAACCTCGGGCTGCTACCACTATCATCTCTCAGCACAAGATACAGCACGGAACTGGAGGCTGCCCTCATGCTTTGAACCCATGCAGATGAACTCCCTAGGTGTGGGCTTAAGGGTGCTTTTATTTGTTGCATTATGCTGTCTGAGGATGGGGATGCAGGAGTTGTCTCCCCTTGCAGATTCAAATCCTTGCCTATTGCGGTGCATCTCATGTTATGTGACCGCTGGAGTTTCTTGTGTTTGAGGGAAAAAAAAGAAAAAAGACAAAAAAAAAAGAGAAATAAAATAGAAAAAAAATAGAAATAAAAAAAAAAAAAAAGAAAGAAAAAAAAGAAAAGAAAAAGAAAAAAGAAGAGTATGGTCTCCTATTGCCTATCTACAGGCTTTTAGTGCTGCCTGCGCACATGGAGAGATCAGGTGGCTGACAAAGAGAGGAGCCAGAAAGCAACAGGGGACCAGAGGGAATCAACAGGAGTAATAGAAAGGAGCAAAGACGGACATCTCACAGGAGCCCTCCCGAAACAGAAATGGGGCAATGAGCAGGAAAGGTTGTATGAGGGTGCGGGAACACCAGGTCTTTTTCATCTGTGGCTGGGAATGCTATGGGGAAAGTAAAAACTCACCCTGAACAATGAGTTTTGTTTTTTCTTCTGCCTTCAGTTTTCCATCTTCGTGGTAAACAAGCACTGTGTACATGCCGCTGTCCTCTTTCACCACATTCTGTATTTGTAGAGTCCCATCGGAGAGTACGTTACACCTGCAGCCTTTACTGTCTGTGTAATACTTAATTTTCTTATTTTTTATCTGAAGTAACCTCTGATCATTTCTTGACCATGTTGCCTCATGCACAGTCTCAGTAGTCATGATGTTGAGAAAAGCTGACCCATTCACTACCACGTAAATCGTTCTGGTATCGGCACCTTTGAAGGGAAGCACAACCAGCCCATCAGCAAGTCTTGAACAGCCACTGCTGTCCTGTTCACCAGCCACAACGGTGACCCAAAAGGTTTTCATTTCTACTCTGAGTTCCCTAAGCCTCTCTGTTACTTACATTTTCTTCTCCTGCTCCAAAATTCTTCTTGATCGTTCATTAGCTAAATTTCAGCACCCAGCTTAAACCTGAGACATGAGGCAGTAAAGGGTACAGTTCTCAAAAGCAGGCTATCTAATCTTGGGCTGATTTATTCAGAGTGATTTCAGATGCTGAGCTTCATGGCTGCCCATGGACTTAACCCTACCTGAAGATAAGGTCACTTTGGTTTAGCATTCGGCACAGGCTGACATTTAGAGCGCTTGTCACTGCAATCATTACTGCAGACAGCAAGAACGCAAACTGGAACATGGGATCACTTCAGCAGCAACAGTGACAGCAATAATAATAACAACAGTGGTCTAAAAGACGTGCCTGTGTCGATCAGTGAGTGCAAGACACCGAACTGGAGGAAGACACAGGGCTGTTGGTTCCTGGTGCCCCCTCCCTGCCACTCTGCAGCGCATCCACCTGGTGTGTGTAGCACACCATCATGGTGCAGACAAGTAAGGGGGGAGAAAAACAGCTAACCTCAGCCTGCAAAATTATCAGGCCCTGGAGATACTGGGAGACAAGCAAAGGAAAAAAAAAATCTCTTGACAGGTGCCCTTTGATCACAGATGCCCTCTGCAAAACAGGTGAGAGGAGGCTACATCACAAAGGTGCAGCCAGGACTGGGTAGCACTTTTCATGAAGACAATATTCAGAAAAAGCAAGGACTGTTGAATGTTAAGCACGTTACTGCCACTGGAGATCAAATACTCTTCCCGCTGTGCCTGGGTCTCATGTCCTCTACGCTCAAGGGTGCTCCACAGCCTCCTTAAGGCACAGCTCTGGTGAACAGGGGCTTCTGAGCACACATTTTGTCAGGAGGTCACTTCAATGCAGGCACTGCCTCCATCCCAAGTGTGGGTGGAAAATTTTTAGGAGATAAAAAAAACACCAGAAGTGCTTACAAGAGTCGGATGGAGTATGCTAATGAATAACAACGTTAATTCAGAACTGCAACTTATTTCATTTGTCTTCTTCTATATTCTGTATTCATTCCTTTTCAATTTATAGGATAAAGCAGAGGCAGGATGGGATTTCTTTTCACATGACCAGGCAGAGCCGATTCTGCTCTAATTTTATAGATTTCAAGCACTTTTTCCCACAGGCAGAAAAACTGCATTTACGCATTTATTACACTCCTTCGCTGTAGCATATAATTTTTTATTCCTTGTATCTAGTACAATGATAAACTCTATGACAGAGGAGAAATTGAAATCTGGTTTCTGTGTCACAAAGCTAACAGTGTTGGAGATAACCAAAGAATTAAAATATTGTGCCTCTGCAACAAGGAAATTAATACTGAAGTGTTTCCTACATTTCACCCCCAGTCTAAGGAGAGGCTCTTAGTTCACTATTGCATTTTTTTTTGAGGTATTTGATGTCTCTAATGAAATATTCTGAAATCAAGCTATCACACAGACTTGGAAACAGCTTGTTTCCACTTTGATGACACTACAGGTTATAATCAAATGTCTGAATTTCAATACTCATTTCTGCTCAGTCATGAACAGGTATTTAGAGTTAGTAATAGGATTTCTGTACATAACAGATACTAGCATTTATTTCTTTCTCTCCAGAAGTAAAGAAAAAAAATCTACGTTTTCAGGGAAAATTCAGTGGAATCTCTGAGAACTGACCACCTAGCCATATCTCTACAGAAATCACATCAACACTCAGACTTGCTGATGAAAAGTGGAGGCTTCCACATGTGTGATATTAAAATTTGTTCAGCTAAGGAAATATCAATTCTGCTAATGCTTTTTGTTTAGCTAAGGAAACATCAATTCTGCTATTGCCAACTGTAATGTTCTTCAACGGGCAGAAATATCAGAACTGGCAGCAGAGAGCTCATTTGCAGTTGCAAGAAAGAGTTACAAATAAAAGCTCAAAATAGTAGCTTTAGAGAAGTAAGGAAGTCTTCTATTTTACAGCTTCGTGTATATTTGAAACCAGTTTTCCATTCAAGGGAAATATACTTTATTTCTGCTTGAGAAGATTCTTTTATACATCATGTACCAAAAATAAATTCCTTATTTACCTATTCATTTTGTTCTGAAGGGAAAAAAAATTAAACAATCTGCAGTGAAATGAACAGAAAAAAAAATAAAATAAAAAAATCCGTGCCTGGTTGTGTTGTCTTCACCTCTTAAAACCTTCTCTAACCTACACGTTAACACCTTAAGTTTTTAGATTAATGTTTTAAAAAATGAGAGCAGTATTATACAAAATATAAGTACATATTTGCTTACTGTTTCCACATAACAGGCTCCTTCAGCCTCACTGCTGACAAGGGGATCTATCACTTTTTCTGTTAATATTTATGGAAGAATATAATTTGCACTTTCAAAAAGATTTGTTCTTCTTTGATAAGAAAAGGTAATTACATGTGATAATGGTTCTGCACAACACACTGTGAACTAGATCTCTAATGTAGTACAAGCTACCTTGAGGGCAAAGAGAAAACTGCATGCTGACATTTCTCATTATACGTGTGTCAAATTAAAGCTCATTAACTTAAAACCAGAACTGTTTACAGCTTATTAATATAATTGAAATAGGAAACTCAGGTCCTACCCTCCTCACCGTGGCTGAAAATTAAATCAAGTAATAATAGCAATAATCCAAATGTGCCCAAACACCTCACCCACTAAGAAAGTGGAACTAGTTTCTTATCAGTAACATCCCACCAAGTTGTAAATAGTTTAAAATGCAACTTTAACAACACCAGCCTGAGAAAGCAAAAACTTAATGAAGGCTTACCTTTTACATTGGGAAACCAAAGCAGCAAGCACTTGACTAGGAAAATCCTCCTGAAGTTCATTTTCAGGGTCCAAAAAGCCAGTGCTGCCTTGTCTAATGACAGCTCCTGGCAGGTGGAAGGATGGTCTGCTATAAGCAAGCGGTCGTGGGCTGTGCCTGCACAGCCCTCGTGCCCTCCTCCCCCTCTCACTCTAGCACTTCTCGTTTCTCACACAGGCACAGAAAGCACGGACAGAAATACCCTCTGACAGGCTGCTTTGTATCAGGACGGGGAAATCTGCAGTGACAAGGAAAATGTACACCAATGTGCATGCCCTCAAGGTCTGCCTACCCAGCTGGAGGGCCAGCCGGTGCCCTTGTCCTCTTCCATATTCATGTGAAGAGTTCAGTTCCAGCATCCACACCACGTGCCACCTTCCCTTCCAGGACAGATGTATCTTTTTGGGGGGAGAGAGTGATGGGGACCCTTCCACTCCCCTGCGACCCATCAGCAGAGAGGGGACAGCAAGTCCAGGTCCCCTTGTGGGGAGCAGGAACTGACAGCTCTTGGGCGACATGTAGAAAGGAGATGTACTTCCCTGGGAAAGCATCAGATCAGCTTCACATCAGCATCTGATCGACAAGGGGCTGGCCAGTGCGACACATGGGTGTCCTGCCAGCATAGCCATCCATCTGAGCAAGCTGCAGAAGAGGGATGAGCTTGGAAGGGGATGAGCACACTGCCTTGGTCTAGCCAGAAATTAGCCCCAGAGCTGGTTGGTGTTGGAAAGAACGTGAGGAAAGAAGATGGGAGGAGGGATTGGAGTTAGGTCCAAAAAATATGAGAAGCTAATAAAATCTTTATTCCTGTTTCCAACATGAAACAGATGGGGTGCAGAGGATTTTGAATTATCATTCTCAGCAATCCTTTTGCAACAGCAGCCACTGAAATCTATCAGCTTTTTTATCGCAGATGTAAGCCAAGAAAGAAGACAAAAGAAAAGCTGCGGCACAAGAGATGTACAACGTTAGATAAATCTTTCTCATTTATTCATGTCATTCTGCTTTCCTGAAGTTATAGGAAGATCTTCTAAAACCCCTCCCCTTCTTCAGCTTGATCATCTTTCTCATCTTTAGCAAGCACCTCTGTTTGCACAAAAGGAAAAAAGTTACCTGAGGAAAAATGCACTAAGGCCACAGACAAGGCCACACATTACTGATTTCCACATCATGGAAAACCTAGCTTTTCTTTGTTTTTTTTTTTTGTTGTTTCCTTATAAAGAACACACAACAGAGGCACATGCAAATGGAGAGAAAAAGCAACAGCAGCAAGATGACATTTTTGTGTCTGACTTCTATGTTCAGTGGAAGAAAAACAGGCTGAGGCATGGAAAATGCCCTGGTATCTTCCCAGCAAGCAATCCGTGTTGGCAGTGCCAGCCCTGCGGGGCTGCAGGGACCTCTCTTCCCAGCCACAGGAAGCTTTTGTCATTGGGCCCATCAAGCAGGGCAAAAGGAGGCCCTGCCATGTTGAAACCAATGTCCACATTCTGCTCAACGTTGTCTGTTTTTTTTTTCCTCAAAGCAGCATCCCTTGACGTCAACTTCTGCTTCCAGCAGGCCCCAGCTTTTTGTCAGCACGTTCATACCACAAACACACTGGGGCAGGGACTGTCCCTTTGCTCTGGGCACAGAGAGAGGCAGCACGGTGCTGTCCTGCTCGCTGGATAACACCTGCTGTGAAGCTGTGACAAGAACTAAGACTGGCATGACTAAAATGCAAGCGGAAAGATGTCAGTGTGTAAAAGTGAGAGAGAAGAGAGGTAAAGCTCCAACAGCAGAATGATATCCTGTACTCCTAATGATGGCCACTACTTCCAGATAATCAAGTTTCTGTCACACCCAGTGCCCACACCCTTGTAAAGTTACAGCCCAAATGACTCAGTGTGGTGGCCCCTATGTCCCAACAGCCTGGTTACAGCCATCAAACTTTTCCCCTGTAGAGCAACAGGCAGAAAGCAGCAAGAAACCACTCCTCGAAGGTCTGTTCAGAAAATGAGCTTGCTGTGCCCAATGAAGAGAAACTCAAGAGAGGTGGCTGTGACTTGATAGTCTTTGTCCCCTGTACACTGTGCATCACAGAAGTGACACCAGGCCTGAGCATTTGTGAGTAGGTCGGGGTGTGTGCACAAAACCAACTTGCTCAGAGATTTTGTACAAGAAAATCTCCTTCCCCTTCCATAAGGCCTCAGGACAGGTTCAGCCACGCGGTCTTCCTACACTATAGGACTACGTATCAAAGCTCCTACGTAAAAGCTCTGGGCACCATGTCACAGCCGGGCAAGCAAAGGGGCCCACCACCCACATGCCAGGATCTCACAGGGAACCCATGCTAGGTGGTCGTGGCTCACCCCACTGAGCAGCCCCTTTTTTAGCCAGCATCGAACACCTCCTGTACCAGCTGCTGCTCACAGCTGCGTGCTGCCACAGCCCAAACACCACCCCAAGATGTGATGAACCTACTAGGCATGGAGATAACCATGGCCCCACAGTCTTCCGCTTACTGCGGAAACCCTCTCTCCTACTCGATACACAGGAAGTAACATTGCCAGGCTAAACACAAGCCGGATAGAAAAACAGGGCACAGACACAAAAGGAGATGTCTCCCAGTACCAAAGTGCTGGACCTGTCTTCAGCTAGGCCTCTCATCCAGCTCATGGCTAAGGATTCTTGGCCTCTGGTTAGCCCGTTGCATTGCTAGAAATCTCCATCTTCTGACACCTGGTAAACCAGAGGACCAAATGCAACCATGACAATGGGGTGTTTCTTTGCAGCCACTGCTGTCTCTGTGGTATTGTTTCCACTGCAAAACCCACAAAGCACTATAGTCATGTGGGTTTGTCTTTGTTGCTTGCTCTCATTTTTACTCTTTCGTTCTTTGTAATACTCTAATCAGTTTCCTCACAGGGAACGAAGGTAAGTATCATACTTACATTTCCATGGAAAGGTGACAGACACCCACACATCTGAAGGGAGCATCTCAAGAGACAAACAAAACAAAACAAAACAAACAAACAAACAAAAACAACAATTACACTAGATCTACTAGAAACGAAAGAGTACAAATACACTTAGCATGTTATTCCCAGGAAAGATAGCATGCAATAAACTAATGCGTGCTTGTAGCCCATCTGCTAATTTGCACCACCTTGTCTGACAACAAGGTTAGGTTGTATTAAATGGTGTTTAGGTGGGACTCATTACTCTTCCCTCAAAGTTAGAGTCAGGCAGACACCCTGATCTCACCACCACTTGAGATCCTCACCATGAAAGATGACAAGTACTGAAATTCACACCTATAAATTTCTCACAAAGACAGGCCTTTAGTCAGATGCAGTTTGTGAGGCGAGCAATGAATGTGATATTGAGTGAAACACCAGGTGGGTAAAATCATGTGGAGGATGTAGAAGGGAAGCTTTGGATAAGGCTAAACTTTATACCTGAGAGCTTTCCTGTGTTGGGAGATAAAGCATACCAGCCTGTAAGACTAAGAGCTGGGCTCCACCTGTGCTGCCCTAGGTGGTAATTAAGGGTTTCAGGATGGCACAGTCCCTTCTCCTTTAGCATAACTTTGCAGGACAGGGAGAATTGTGGGCACTGGTTGGAGTGGGAAAGAAGCAATGCCAGCCTTGGCAGAGTGAGTTGCCTGTGCACTGTGAAACACTGAGGATCTACTGGCTTCCACATGCAGCTTCTCCCACTTGGCCAGTGAAGGCCACATATCCCCTTCTCTTCACTTCTGACATAAACACACCCAAGAAAGAAAGACGTCCAGCTTGAACAAAGTGGTGGAAACAAGAAGGTCATGAAATCAAAACAAAGACAGCGGAGACACTGACTCAGTAGCTTGGAGCCCAAGGCTTTGACTCCATTACATGCAAACTGAAAGCACTGCTTTGTCTGTGCACAGCAGAAGTATTCCAAAAATGGCAACGCACCCTGCCAGTGCTGAAACAGCTGTCTGAAGAAACTTCTTTTTATCCTTCTCTGAAAAAACGTAGATGGGCACTTTCCAAGAGAGACTCACACAGAATAGTCCTTGACTGTTTTTTGTTTGTTTGTTTGTTTGTTTTGAGGAAAATGGCTCCCTTGCTATTTCCATAACACCATATCATCGGTCCTAGGTCCTCTCTCTCTCAGACTCATTTTCTTCCTTTCTACTTGTAAAAACGTGTCAACAGCCAAGCCTCCCAAATACACCTCATATAAGCCTGGTCTAAAGGAGAGTAACTGCCCCAGAAAGAGCACTCTGAAAACCTGCAGCTCACAGCATTGACTTAGGCCCAAGAGGATCTGCATCCCATTGAGCAATTATTCTTGCAGACAGTGCATGTCACTCTTGCTTGTCTGACACTGATTTCCATCATCTGTAACGAAAGAGATTTAAGATCTAACTTTTGGTGTCTTATTCTAGCAATTTCAGTGACCTCACTACTACTGCAAAACACGCTGTGGTTCAAGCAAAAATTTGTTGGCATGATGCTGTCAATCTGTCTTACATGAGAAGCCAGAGGGATGAACAGAACTGTCTCTTCCTGTCTTAGCAGTAATAAATACACAAAGGCCTGTATTAACTACAATATACTTCTTCATCACCAGAGAGATAATGGACTATGCGAGGAAGATATTAGGACAGCTGAGGCCAAGCACTCATTTGTCCAGTTGCAGGAATGTGTCCATTGTCTGGCTCAGATGATCTTGCTTCATGACATGTACAGAGATAACATTTCTCTGCTGACAGGTTATGAGTTTGATGTGACAATGATGCTACAGTTGCCAGCAGGTCTTGTATCATATAGGTATGGTAATAAATGTCAAGGGGGACAGAAAAAAAGCTGCTCTTAGACATGTATCCAGGAAAGACAACTTGTCATCATCATGTAAGTGAGTAATGTTTCTGACATGATCTGACATTCTCCAGAAACCATTAGCTTAACAAATGAATTACTGATCTTTTGCAAAATGTTTTATTTTATTATAGTATTTCAACTTCAGAGAGTGAGGAGCAGTATGAAATAGGTAGCTGGGAGGATGAGAACTGAACCAGGAGACTGAGTACTAAAATCTGGGTATTACATTTTAGCACTAAAATTGCTTATTCCTGGGAAAGGCCCAGAATGGCCTTTACATAGGTCCCCCACACTAAGGAAGGTCTTAACTTCAAATGCAAGCCATCAACACAAGCTTCTTCATAAGCTGTAGGGATTTGTCCTACCAGTGAATATGTGGGATGCACGTATGCAGGCATAAAATGTTCCTTCTAGGAGACCTTGAATAAGCATCTCTGAAGTGGCACTGTAGACCCCCCAAATTGATGTCAAACGTGACTAATTTATTTCTTAAATGATGGAGCTATGATGGCATACGAAAGCCCATTATGGAGCCCTGCACCTACACACAAGGAGACCTGGTCATTGCCACCAGCAAAGTAAGAACTAAACCTCTCAGAAAAATTTCTGAGTGACTTGTCAGCACAGACTTGCTACTGGACATGGAAGTAAGGGGAGGAAAAAATAAAGGTCCTGACACTGATACTTGCCTTACACTAATGCTCTTTGCGCCATGTGCATCAGGGGCCATAGGGCTTGGTGCAGCATAGGGCTTGGTGCAGCCCTTTTGCTCCTCATTGTGGATCCTGACTTTGCAGCCCAGTTTCCCCTGCTTCCTCCCTGGTCCCACAAGCTTTCTGTGCCCTGTGAACCTGGTTTTGACCTTGCTGGTGTCCATCCACTTGGATGCACAGCCATTTCTGCTCACTGACCCATTCAGTCTTGCCAGCTGGCAAGCTGTGAGGACAGAGTGAAGTAGAAAACAGGAGCTGAGACCCTTGCCACCATAACACCCTTGGCTAGCTGGTGCACCAAGACACCCTACTCTCCTGGAAGCCTTATGCAAGCACCTCTGGCACACCAGGGCCAGTCCCTACTTTGATCAGACACGGCAGCACCCCTACTTTCACCACACTGAGTCTGGACAACAGCAGTAAGCCCAGGGTGGGCAGCTCCTCCAGGTGCAGGGACAATAGGGCAGCAGGTCAGGTCACCCTATCTCGACTCTGCTGCCAGCACATCACACTTGCATGGGAAACACCAGGTGATTGCAGCATGAAGTTACTTGCGCAGTAGCACAGCCTTCTTCACAACAGCACAGATGTGAAAAGTACAGGCAACAAAGCTGCCCATGCTTCTGAGAGTTTACAGCCTATGGCTCCTGTTGTCAGCCTCTAATGGCTAAGGTGCTGTGTCACTCCATTTCTGAGAATTTCTGGTTGTTTAAGATCTTAGTGAGGCAGGCAGAGGAAGTTCTGGGTAACACACGAGTGTTGGGGAACTGTAGGTAAGCTGTGGCTTTTCACAGTGTTTCTATCGAGGCAATACATCAGGGCCAGCTCCCTCTGTCACACTCTTGTGAGTCAGAAGGAAACCAGCACCTAGCATGTTAGCATGGTTAACGAGAGAAGTCCTGTCCACCTGACAGCCTTGGTAAGCACTGTTCTAAACATCCTGGGCAGACAGACATTCTGCAGTAGCCAGACCACCAGACCACAGCTGCATCCTGGACAGACCACCCCACCACATGCAGCACCCCATGGGGTCTCCCCCATCTTGGCAACACCAACACAAAGGTGTCGGGTGCCACTCTATCAGCAAGGCCTTTTTTTTTTTTTTTTTTTTACATGGGACTAAACAGCCATTCCACATTCCAGCATCACAGATGGACAAGTGGAGGCAGGGGATGACGACATGACATGCTAAGATCCACCAGCAAGTCTAAAGAAGAGCAATTCAAAACAGATGCTCTCACTACCTTTCCACAGCCAAGGTCTAAGTGGTCAAGTTCAGGATGGTGTCACCATTAATTTCATCCACTCCTCCTTGTTTTCATTATAGAAGGGCAGGTTTTTTGTTGACTATGGTCCTTGCTTGTCCCCTACACGCTCAACTTTCAGCTACTTGGTAAACATCTGCTGAACCTTAAAGGCTTCTTTGAAGAGCTGCAAGTTTACAGCACAACCTCAACGGAAAGTTGCTATGGATGTTTTGTGCCCACATAAGTAAGATGCACTGGGTTGGAACTACAGTTGCAGTGGTTATTTATAGTATCATGGAAGTTCCTTGAAGCTCTGCAGCATCCGTAATTCAGCACAAATACTGACAGATACTTTCCTCTCTCACTAAGACTGTTTAACCATTCTTTCCTTTCCTCTCCTTCCCTCTCCTCTCCTCTATCAGATTCATGGCAGCACTGAATCCTACTGTTTTTCTCTCCAGCAAAGAAGAGACCCTCCATCTACAGCTCGCTCTCCAGGGAAACCTATCAATAGTTGTTTGAATCTGCCCAATAACACAGCTTTAAACTTTCAACAAAAGTTATGCAAACAAAACTCCTTATCAGAAACTAAATCATCTGAAGAAAAAGAACCCCAAACCCTCAATGGCTGGGCAGGAACAGAAGTTGCACAATTTACTTCATGGCCTCATAGCACAGCAAGAGAAATCTTGACCCAGGCTGTGCACAGAACATAAAGGGAAACAACAAGTGCTTGCCTGTATTCAACGTACATAAAACTGGCCAGGGCTCTAGGTTTCCACCATTGCTTCTCCCATTTCCATTGGCAAAACCCATCTCAGAAAGTGAGATGAAGAGAAAAATCCAGAAAGGGTTGGCTAGGTTTAGAGAATATGGAATTAAAAATATATAAAGAAAAAAAAAGGTGTTTTGTTGTTGTTGTTGTTGTTGTTGTTGTTGTTTTGTTTGTTTGTTTGTTTTTGTTTTTGCTACTCTGGGGTAGATTTGTTTGCTCCCTCCTTCTCAGGCTTATCAAAGCTAGCACTACACATTCCTTGCAAATGGCTAATGAGAAGAGCACAGAGGAGAAGGTGGGCCCAGGGCCCCATCCTGTGTATTGCCAAAGAGGCTCAGGGGAACTGTGATCTACCACTAGGATAAAAGTGCATTCATCAGGGGAATAAGACTCTTGTCAAACATCAGAGAGAGTAGGTGTGAGGAGGTAGCAGCAGTGACTACTGTTTTCTGAAGGAAGACATTTTATATTCCCTAGGGAGTTTGCAGGACAATGTTGGATGTAGGACTTTGCTAGAGATCCCAGCATCCTCCTCCCCCTTGAGAGAAGAAGCAGTATATATGACTGCTGCTACTCACCATCACATCTGTACGCTCAGTCGTTAAGGCAGCGCCCTTTCTTCCTCTGGGATCCTCCATATCTGACAGTTCACTCTCCGTGGCATCCTCCTCCTCTCTCAGTCCTGCCACAATTCATCCTTTGATGACAGAGGCACCAGCAGCACACACCATCCCACCCAGCAGGTAGCTCCTGCTCCAGGCTTGGTATGTCACCTAGGAAAAGCCACCTTAGCTCACAGTGGGTTCAGACTGTGTGCCACACAGAATCTCATACCTGTTGTCCCACATCCCGTAACTACAGGTTTGTCTGTTATTTCAGAGGAGAAATACCTGAGGATCACTGCGCTCTGATGAAAAGCTTTCACAAGAGTACAATACAAACTCTTAATGTTCATTACTTCAAGCCATAGATTTGTTACAATTCTTTTTAAATAGGCCAAAATATCAGTACATCATCTTTTCCTTTCTTTTTTTTTTTTTGTTTTGTTTTGTTTTGTTTCTTTGAGGTTGTCTTACTACACGACTCAAAGTGTATGTGTGTACATACACACACATAGAAACATTTCTTAAAATGTTTTACTCATTAGTTTTGGGAAATTGCATTTTACCCTCAAAGAAGAACTTGTGTAAGCCAAAGCTGAGACAGCAATGTTGGAAAAATAGTATAGACACTGAACTGTATTTCGTTATTCCATTTGCGTACAATACAGGAGCAGATAATTCTCTTTAACATACAGTATTTGCAATTCCTAAAGATTTGCTGAAAATGGCTTCCAAGTAATTCATGACATATAATACATCTGTTTCTATACTGCTAGACAGCACTAAAACTATGAGTAGCTGTGATCAATTTGCTGATTAAAAAAAAAGAAATCTTTACAGAATTCAAGTTTGAAGTTTTGCTTTCTCAACTCATTTTCAGTATTAACTATAAAAATCACACTTTAGAAATACAGCTCTGATTAGTGTTTTTAATAACAGAAACTGACTGTTATATGGAATGTACTAACTAGAAAAAGAAACCAAAATAAGCTGACATAGGTCACCCATATTTGCTACATCTGCAGATAGGTTCTTTTACTATTTCCGTTTGGCACAAAAGCATGATGAGCACTCTACAGACAAGCCCTAGTGCCACAGAACCAGCCACTACCCTGACAAGCCCATAAACCCAGTGGGCATAGGCCAAGTGTTCCCATTTCCCGGGGCAGAAACTCATCCCATCCTCACAACACCCACCCAACCCCCAAAGACCATGCAGCAGGTGAAGTGAAAACCCACACATCACTCCACCTACTGCCCACAGAAATCCGTGTTCAGCTCCTTTTGGGATGTTGGGCATCCCTAGTACAGACCAGCAGCTTCCAACCCAGCTCCACAGAGCTGAGACAAGCAAACAGCCCTTCTCCGAGCAAAGCTTAAAGGTGATGGGAGGCACAGACTGAAGGAGACGGCAGTGTTAAGTCAGTCCTGGAGCAGGGTGGCTTGACTTGTTTAGAGCCCACCTCTTGTCTGGGGTTGGAAATATTCCCATGAAGATGCCCACAGTGCTGTCAGCGAACACAAGCAGAACCGCAGAACCGCTCTGGATGCTTCACGTGCTACTTTAACGTCATTGTTAAACACTTCCTGAGGGGTTTAGCTATGTTTGAATCATTTTAGGAGGACATATATTCCCCTACCCACCACTCTCATGTTCTTTTTCACTAAACATCTTTTGCCCTCCAGGCAGTCTGCTGTGGTATGGCCAGGCAACAGTTTCTTTTGTCCCTACCACCACTAGATGGCTGATGATAGCGTGACTTAGCCACATTGCTTGCATTGCTTGGTCAAGATAGCTAGGCATGTATTGGGTTTACAAGGCAAAGTTGTGGTAGCAGAGGTGCTGCAGTGGTGGCCTCCGTGAGCAGAGCCCAGCAGCTGCCCCACATCAGATCAGAGTCAGCTCCAGCCAGCTCCAAAAGGGACCCACTGCTGGCCAGAGCTGAGCCAGGGAGCAACGCTAGTTCAGCTTATTGGAGAGCAGACTGAAGGAAGGTGAAGAAGAAAAAAAAAAAAAAGGAAAAAAAAAAGACACTGCTGTGTGACAGCAGCTAGGACAGAAGAGCATTAAATGAGACAGAATCATCCCTGCAGCCCCCAAGGTCAGTGAAGCAGGAGGTGCCCCAGGCAGGGAGCAGCAGTTCCCCTGCAGCCTGTGGAGAGACCCCTGGTGGAGCAGGCTGTCCCCCTGCAGCCCATGGGTCCCACATGGAGCAGATCTCCACGCTGCAGACCGTGGAGGAGCCCGCGGTGGAGCAGGTGGATGTGGCCTGGGGGAGGCTGCGGCCCATGGAGAGCTCCCACAGGAGCAGGCCCTGGGCCAGAGCTGCAGCCATGGAGGATGCATGGGAGAATTTTGCTCCCAACAGATGGACCCCCGTGGTACGGGGCTGTGTAGGAGCAGTTCTTGAAGAGCTGCTGCCTGTGGGCAGACCCCTCAAGTTCAGTTCGGAACAGACGGCATCCCGTGGGAGGGAAAACGAAGGAGCAGCAGAGATGAAGTGTTAGGTATTGACCTTAGCCCCCAGTCCCTGTTCCCCTGTGCTGCTCATGGGGAGGATGTAGAACAATGTGGATGGGGAGAAGGTGTTTTGAGTTTGCTTTTAGTTCTCACTGCTGTAATCTGCTATCAGTAAGAAATTATTTCTATCCCCCTATGCTGAGTCTGTCTTGCCAACAATTATAAATGGTGAGCAGCTTTCCCTGTCATTATCTCAACCTTTGAGTCCTTTCCATCATATTTTCTCACCCTCTTCCCTTGAGAAGAAGGGAGAGAGCAGTTGTAGTTGAGTTCAGCTGCCCAGCAGGGTGAAACCACCACAACCTAAGTCTCTCAGTGCCATAGTTGGCTAAGAGTTGACCTTCATCCCCACAGTCTGGAGTCATGCAAGCAACATTTGAACAAGGTCAGCCAGAAATGTACCATGCTTCCTAGTGGTCCTACATACTACATCCTAGCCCAAACTATCCTCTAACTCCTTGTTTCCAAGTTAAACTACCCTCAATGTAATTACCACAACACCTGCCACCATCTGCTTGCTGGAGAAGTACAAATATTTAGAAGTGCTTCATTTAAGGCCTTCTGATTTCTCAGTAAGAACTCCCCTGCTGTCTCCAGCCTGAGAGACAACTTGCTTCAAGTTGTAATAAGGAAACACAGAGTTCATTGTGAATGAAACCAATGCAAATAGTCACTAGGCTTCAAGGGTCATGGGACTGATGCAGTTGTTTCCTCATTCATTTTACACCAGAGGACAAGAGGGAAGCATTTTATATGTGCTGGAGGGACTTCTCTGCCACTAACCTCATACTTGTAGGATCACAGCTCATCTCCACTCAAAGGGTTAGAACAGTCTTTATACCTGGACACTAGGCAGCCTGGCTGAAGGAATAAGCAATACCCAAATGCTAATCCAAGCCTCCATGCTGGCACATGACAAAATTTTTGCATCCATATCTGACAGAAAGGAGTGATGTTGCTCTCCTGGCCACCTTCTGATACTGGTTCTTTGTAGATAGCTTTTGAAGTCCATGCAGCATCTCACTCCACCCTGAATGGTGGTAGTAATGCCTGATCTTCTGGATGCTGTAGCACTGTGAGAATTTGTTAATGTTAAGGAAATGGTTTTCTGCAATATCTGTCAGTGACACTGCATCCTACAGATGAGTTACACATGAGCTCGTTTACTTATTTTGAAGTGAATTAAAGTCATTCAGAAAAAGTGGCATGAGCTTCCTATATGCATGCCTAAAATCTATTTTTTTTTCCAAATACACAGACTTAGATATTCATCAAAAGTTAACCACTACTCACACACCTCTTTAGTATTTACAATGAATGTTTCATTTGCTGTTGTGAACTGGCCTTCTACCAGTTTTGTCTATCTGCTTTCAGACTCACCAACCTCAATCACTTCTGTAGAGCTGATGGTGTGGGCAGAGTCCTAGTCCTCCAGTCCCTACCAGCTGCTGGTTCTTGGTGCACCTGCCTCATGCTAGACTCCAAGCAGGGACCCCAAGAGCTAAGTACACAGCCACTATGACATCAGGAACAGCAGCCCAGGGTAGGGGCTGGAAAGCAGAGCCCCAGATGTCTGCATTTCCCACAAAGCAGAGCTCCCTTGTCCCACCAGCACTTGACAGGCACAGCAATGGACCCTGCCCTACTCACAGCCTTCCCCAGCCAGGGGCGCTGGCTGCCAGGAGGCCCACCACCACCAGTGGCTGGAGGGGACAGCCAGAACCATTGCTCTGGTTTCTTACGATCACATATCATCAGGATATGGACTGAACCCACTGTCTGCACATGGATATGCACACACTGACAGGTTTTATGACACTGTCCTACAGTCTTCTTTTGGTCTGACTTATGAACAAGTGTCCTTGGGATCTCTGTTCCCTAGACTACCCATGCCAGCTCTAGTCACAGTACATTGCAATCATCTCTCCTATTTTGGCCATATGGAAAATTGGAAACCAGCCTGCCTTTTCCATGAAAGCCATAAAGAAACAATAAGTAAATAACAGAACTTAAACACTTCCAAAACAAGTAAGAAAACAGATTTACTTTTTTTTTTTTATTAGGAACAAAATCATTGCAGGAAAAAGAAAAGAACACCATAAAAAGAACAATAGCTGGGTATGGGCATGTACAATTACAGGAAGAGTACAGGCTACACAACTTTTCTCCTGACCTCACAGTAGCAGAAAACTTTGCCCTGCTGCTGAACAGCCTCTTCAGCAGGGAAGCAAAGAAAACCAGCTGTGCATGTCCTATCTGTCTTGAATCCTAAAATCTCAGACTCTTATCTCAAGGGGAAAAAACCTCCCACCCAGACTGGGGGTATGACAGTAAGGGTGCTAAGAGCAGCTGCAGCATCCCCAGCCATCCCAGAAACAGGAGAGCAAGGAGGTGAGCTGGAGCCAGACAGGCTAGCCCAGCAATGTCCCCTCACCAACCCTTGGCCCCAAAATGCTGGCACATTTGTAGCACAGCTGGGAGCAGCGTTTAGCCCCTGAGGCTACGCATGTGCTGAAGCTGATCATCCCCTGCCTGCCCCTGCCAGAAAGGGCAGAGGAGCAGCAGTGCTGGCCACATCTCCCCATTTTCACAGCTGTGGCCCCCCTCCACAGAGCATCCCAGTCACTGTGCTGCATAAGTGCAACTGCCACCCCAGCACCCCACGTCACACACTTTTTTTTTTTGTCACTCAACTCATGGCCTTTGAGGAATGTTGGTGCCAAAAGGAGATAGCACAGCACCACAAGAAAAGTCATCGTCTTCCTCTTACCATGGAAAAACCTGATTCCTACAGCATCCTTAAAGAGTGGAGATGAGCTGAATCATTGCCAACACAGCACACAGGATCCAAAAACCTTTTAGACAGCCACAGAACATGGGAACAAGGAGCAGAACAGCCTATAGCTGGGCACCACCGACGCAGAGCTTTGCCATGTGCAGACACAAAGGATGTCCAGGTGAACATGCAGACACCCCGCCAGCTCCCCCACCTGGGAGAAAAGCTCTCAGCAGGTTTTTCTTCTGCAAGGGTACCTGCAGACCTCAGGGGGTGGGTGGCATTCACAAGGCACACCTCCAGCCTGCTTCCAAGGTACTTGGGACAGCATCAGCATGATAACAGAAGGGACAGAGCAAGGGAAAAGAGAGAAAGACAATGCACCTCCATACCCCATCCATTTCAGACCCAGCACCTCACTTTTACTTACCAGAATGTACCCATGCAGTAAACACCCTGCTCTGGTAACGCATCCTGGAGCACTCAGGTGGCTCAGCAGCCCCCAGCAGCTTTGTCAGAGACTCGACTACCTGCAGCAGGGGATCAAGCCCTTGCCCTCTCCTCCCTCTTCCCTGAAGGTCTACCCCAGCTGTGGCACTCACAAGCCTCCCGTAAGCACGGCAGGATGCTTGCAGTGTCAAGGCATGCTTAAGGGACCCCATAAATCGCTGCTGTCTGTGCAGATAGTGCAGCACTGAGAAAGCCTACACACACAGGCAGATGGCCAACCTAATCAGCTTATGGTAAGTAGCTAAACCATTATGATAAAGGCACTAATGCTTGCATTGATGAATAATCTCAGCATTATAATCAATGTTTCAGCCAAAATTAATGCACCCAAGCCCCAGGCAACCTCCTGCTGAAGGCAAGCAAGCTAGTGATGGAGCTGTTTGAGCTCTGACAGCCCAAGCAGTTACATTCTGGTAGAAGGTATCTGACAGCCCCCTGCCATCACAGGGCATCAGGATGTGAGCAAGCCAGCAGAGCTTCCTGCCCACCGCTTCACACCTCACACAGTTTGTGGTGAGGCCCAAATCTCAACAGGGTCTGGAGCTCAGAGGAGCACTTCAGATAAATACCTGGCACTGCAGATACTTAGCTGAAAACTCAGTCAAACTCTTTGCAAAGACTGTGAAAAAAATGCCTTGAAATCTCCTGAGAAGAGGCTTTCTCAGGAAATTTCTGGCAGGTCCTCATTTCTATCTGGAACCGGTGTGATACTACAATCCACCTGTCCCTTGCAGGAGCCACTGGCTGGCAAAGATGGGGGAAAGCATGAAGAGGGCAGGGAGAAGGATCGCCCATCCAATCTCAGGCTGTCCTCAGGGCTCTATCATGTAACTGCAGGTCTGCTAATAGGCAAAGCACCAGAGAGCTGCCCAGTTTTGTTAGGGAACCTGCCAGCCCATGGTAGCATGGCCTTAGAGCCACACATGTTTTTTTTTTTTGTTTTTTTTTTTTTTTTTTTGTTTTAAATGAGGTTATAGCAGGCCTGACACATCACATCTTTCCCCTGCTAAAATTTTCCAGACCAATTCTTATACACAGTGAGACTATGGGATGCAAAGGATGGGTGTCACAGGCTTCAGGAGAGGGTTAAACAGCAACCATGTCACATTAGTCATCAGTTGGGTCCGGGAAACAGTCTGAGGCATGTTCCTGGCTTTCCACGTAACCTATCATCTCCTGTTCTGGCATTTCCTCAGGTTCTACCACCACTGGAAAATTTTCTTCCACCAGGGGCAAGGGCTCAGTGCCTGGACCAATCTGGGCAGCATCTGGAAAAGAAGGGGGAAACAGCTTACACATGTGTGCAACACATTTAACCCTGTGGAAGTTACCCCCTCCGCTCCCCAGCCCTCACTGCTGCAAGCTGCCCAACCAGCTCAAGCACCCCCTTCCCCAGGCTTCTACAAGCCACATTTCAATATGCTTTATAATTACTCATTTATGGAGCTTCCTCTGCAAGACACATTGGTGCTGAAGCTCTCGGGGCCCAGCAAACCAAAATATACCAAAACATACCAAATCCAAATCTATTCAGTTTTATTTGAATCATAAAAGCTGGCTAAATGTACATTTTTAATATGTTCTCACCTTAACACTTCCCACATGCAATTCTGCTTTTACTAAGTTGTAGAAAAATTAAATATGGGATGTTTTGTTAGTCAAACTGATACTGTGGAATTTTTTAAAATAGAAACAAGTTCTACATTATTTATATTAATATTAAACAACTACCTGAATGACTTGCATTTTTTTCCCTTTCTTGCACTATATTCAATGAATGCTTCTTTAACAACGATTTAATTATGATGCTCCCTTCTTTAACAATGATTTAATTATGATTCTTCTTTAATAAGTGTTTTTAATAAACTGAAGGCAGAGCAATGAAGCATCTAAGGATAGACAAAAAGCACAGCCAAGCAGGTGAGAGGCCATGCACAGTACAGCAAAGGACAAAGGGAGCAGAGGCAGCAGAGCTGAGCTATGACCTGTGTAATGATGTCTGCGCTGGACCTACTTCAGCTGTTGATGATGCATTACTAAGGAAGGTATTGCCAAGCATTCATGTTTGTGACATAAATTTGAGGGAAACAATGCAAAAAGCGGAGTATTAATATCAAGTGTTCACAGATTTCTGAAGGGTTTTCATTGCTGCATTCTCTTGACCACACTGTGCAAAAGCAGTGGGGTTTTATTATCCGTTATTTTGGAGGATATAAAATATGGCTGTATTCCTATTTTGGCCCCAGTTTAAGGAAATATGCAAGCCTCTGACTTTGATAGGATTTAGCCCTGTTTGCAGCATATTGGTAGATGCTGTCCCAAAGAAGACGTCTGCCTACTAAAACAATGCTGATTCTTATAAAATCAAACTGATGATAAAGGAGAGGGGTGATAAAAATTGCGGAAAAGCTGCTAATTTGGGGTGGGTGTTGCTGTTTGTTTTTCTTAAGAGACATTTTAGCACAGGACACAGTGGCACAGGCAGCATGCAGCCTGCTGGCAGCACCCTCTGCAGGACGCTTTCGAGAAGACTGCTGCTACATCCCACGGCTGGCTGAGGGCAAGAGCTACCCAGTACAGCACTGATGAGCGACCTGCTGCAACTTCTGTCACCCAGACAGAACGGGCCTAGCAGCCCGCACTAGCTATCCCCAGGCTTCCCTCTGCAGCCAGGTCCCTCCCTGCTGTCCCACACGTCCATTTCACCCTCCTCAGCAGGCTGTCTGGTGTGAAACAAGTCACTGGACACACCTGGCACTGGAGGGCAGTCGATTTGGGCAGCTTGAGCCTCCACATGGTCTCCATTGGGGGGGCTCTTCACAGCTTCACTGGAGACCACTGACATCGCTATTCCGTCATCTTTTTCATCCTCTGAAAAGCCAAAAATCAGAGACTTGAAGGGAAGAGGCCCCCAGCAGCACTGGAACATTCGCCACAAGGCCAGGCCTCCAGCACCCACTCGTGGCTCCCCCTCACATGGTGCTGGCCCCACTCCCAGAGCAGACAGATGCCAGCATGGAGGGCCACTGCCAGCCTGACAGAGACCAGCCTGGCCATGCTGCCAGGATCACAGCTTGAGGTGGCCACGCAGGGAGTGAGCACTTGGGGACAGGTGCTGACAGAGGACAGCCAGCAGCAGCCGTCAGGATCAGGCCCAAAAGGGGGCTCCATTTTCTCCATTTGCTCATAGAAAACACTTTGCTGTGTTTCTTTCTGGCACACACAAGCAAATATAAACTGAAAAGAGGAAAAGCAGAGTTTTCTTCAAGATCCCACCACTCCTAATGGTTGCCTCTCCGTGAGTAGGTTTCTGCTCTGCTGGGTCAAGGGAGAGCTAGATGGAAAGTGACTAACCACCGAGGTGAGGCTAGTTCATGCTGGGGCTATTTCTGCCCCAACCTGTACATACACTATCCTCTGGCAGATCCACCCCAGGGGCAACAGAGCTCCCCACTCACCTGAAGGCACTGGGATAAACTTGTGCTTCCTCTTCATGCAGCAGCAGATGACTGAGGACACAACCACCACCAGGATAGCTGCACCCCCTGCACATCCTGCCAGGATGTAGATGAACAATGGGTACTGCAGCAGGTCTCCTGTAAGAAGGACAGCATTGTTAGTTGCCAGGGCAGGCAAGCTTCTTTCTCCCGGCTGGAGAAAGCCCCACAGACAGATTAGGGCACATGGGCATTACTGTTGCCCATTTTTCTCAAGGATTCTTGAGAGAAATTATGAGCTGTAGCATATCATCATTTATGTCACATCATTTAATCATTGTATGGAATTTTTCTTTATGTAAGAGGCTTACACAACTATGCTGTGTGTATTTGTCTGTTTCTGTCTACTCTGACCAATAACATCTCAGATAATCCACACTTGATCAAATTTAATGGAGGAGGTGATGGTTTTAAAGATGCTACATTTCAAGAAGTTTTATGTCAAGAAGTTTTGTGAAACAGAAAGCCCAGAAGAAGACCTAAGCTAGCATCTCCTGCTGAAAGGAGAGCCACAGTCTGCCGTCAGTGCTCAGATTAGGCTTCAGAGAATCCACTTGAGATAGCAGTATAGCAACTACACCAACCTCAAAGGAAGTGCAGGCTCTGATCTGACTTTGTCAGACACCAGAGCATCCAGCCACCAGGGCCAAAGCTGTAGGGAAGATTTCATTGCTGCTCAGGGAAGGATTTTTCTTTATTGTCCTCCCCAGCTGAGATCATGCAAAACTCCTAGCAGGAGGCTAAGGCTGCAGATGGCGGAGCAGAAGGCTAGGCACACGCTGGTGGTAATTATTACCCAGCTCAGAGACCCTTGCTCAAGGCTGCTGTGACAGGTCATATGAGCAGGGACTGCTGTAGTGAGGGTGAGCAGCGAAGCAGGCAGAGACCGTCACAGGCTTGCAGGAGAGAGAGATCCATCCAGACACGCTCCTTTAGGACAATTTGTTCCACGCTGGGGTATCCAGTAAGAAAACTCTTCATCCCAACATGGAAAAAGGCAACAGCTCAAATATCTCTGTACTATACATTCCTTAAAAGCACGCTAAACCTCACCATAGCTTTTTGAATCATTGGGACCTCTTCTTGCCTGCTACTCAGCCCCATTGAACAAGACAGCAGTAGCTTCACTTAGCAAGGCTGAACAACTAGGAACCAGAGCAGCTATCCAAACACAGAACTTCTTCACTTTCCCTGCACCTCTCTTTTTAAAAACACTCTGGCTAAACTCTGGGCAGCACCACTCAGGTTCCTCCAAGAAGGCTGCAGACAACTCCTTCCTGAGCTGGGTGCAGCACAGCATCAGCACAGTTCTCCTGCTTGGCCAACCTCTATAAGGAGAGTTACCACATTTTTAGAAGTCTAGGCTCAAAATTAAACTTTCAGCAAATGAGAAATCATTGTCCTGATCATTTTAATTCCTATGAGGAAAACTCAAGAGAATATTGTCCAAAGCATAAAATGTTGAAAATAGTCTTGAATATTTCTTAAAAATTTGCCATTTGTTCAGAAAGTCTTTCCAAGATGAAGTATGTTAAAAAAAATCAAAAATAAAACAAGCAGTAATTAAAATATGAATAATAAAATCCTTTTATGTATGTTGACTTGTAAATTTCTGAGCCATTTGTTTTAGATTCTCCACAGTGAGAGCCCTTTGGTGCCTTGGAAATTTATAAACATTTCTGTCAAATTGTCTTAAACACTTAAAATTAATTTCATCAGCCAACAGGTTGCCTAAATGATTGCTTTTACAATAGATCTTGCGCCTGAATTGGAACAGTGAAAAAACTATATTTATCCCTTTGTTTGGAACAAATAATTACGCACAAAATGAGTTAGTCATTAATTCATTTAGTTGAACTTATTTCTCTCTTCATTTTTCTAGTATCAAAAATGGCTTTAGCTCACTTCTTATGAATGCGACTGCATTTGGTGACTAAAAAGTAAAATTGCTGCTACTTCCCTGCTCTCACGCCCTTTCCAGTACGTGTTTATGCATGTGCTCATCCCAGAGCTATCACCAAATTCCCTCGTGGGCTTTTGAAGAGGAAATGAGAAACTGATATCGCACCCAGGGGACTGGGCAGCCACCCAGAATAAACAATGGTAGCTGTCAGCACTTGTGTAGTTTATCTTGATTCAGAGCTCACAGACATTTGCGTCCTCATTCCCCAGTGTCTCAGTTAACTTGGGTCTGACCATGCTGAACAACTTTTGGCCAATTCAACTGGACAAAATTCAGATTGCTGCTCCACAATCACAAATGCCAGACTTGTACAGGCTGGCCCACAGCACCAATGCAACCAAACACAAACAGCCCATGGCATTTCTGTCAAGTGCCAGAGCACACAATTTGGTGCTTAAGTCAGTATTTTTGCTTTTATACCAACTCTACGCCAGTCTTGAGAAAAGACAGTACCCAATCTGCTGTAGAGTTGGAACATTTCAGGCAATTTCTAAAACACTAGGTGCTATTGCACAGTATAATTTAACATAGCAAAGCTATGTTAAATTACTTATGACTAAATCAGTCAAAAGTCTTATAGTTAAATCATGTTATCCTGACACAGTTCTGATGACATCTTCACTGCCAGGGAGGACAAAAACCTTCGAACCTTTACTACTGGAGATGCAAGTAAATATCTAATCAATTTGATTTTTTTTTTCTTTATTAAAAGTCAGCTTACAACACTAACCAGTGCTTTGCATCATGAGGTTATGGCAATCCTAGGATCCAGATTTACTGTCTCATTAAAGCAGGTTACTCAGCATTTATGGAGAGCTTGCAAAGGGATCAAGTCATGGCCTTCCCACAGAAGTGCATACCCAAGCAGGGACACAAATATATACACACTTTTTTTTTTTTTTTTTTTTTTAAAGTAAATTACATCTTTACCACACCTCTGATAATGCAGGGCTGATAAAGATATTTATATGCTCTGGTATATCTTTGTATTGGTGGTCTAGACAAGGAGAGAAGAGATGAGGCAAAACACCTCATCTGAATTCAGCCCTGGTTGTTGCTGCTGGATTAGAATAAATGTTTTTCCAAGGATGTTGCACAAATTGCAAGGCAGTGAGGGTAACAGGTGGATGTAAAAGTAGGAAACATCTCGTGTTTCTACACTGACTCTTAAGAGCATACAGAATCCCCATCATTGGAAGTAGAAAAAGAAATACAGATATCCTTCCTGGCAGCAGAGTTGGGGAGAAGGACCTGCTGAACAAAGCTTCACCCTTTCTATGACTGTAGGCTCTGTTTGAGACAGAGCAGGAAGAAGGAAGTCAATGGGACACTTTCTAACGGGGGATATGGTAAAGTCTGGAAGGCAGCTGCCTGAAGACAGAAGACCTCATTTTTATATTGACAACAAGAAGTCCTAAGATTCCCACCACAAGAGACCAAGAGGGAAGTTTTCTGGCGATGCCATTACTCACCATAGCTGCAAGACAACACAATGGGCCCGCGCCTCGTGATGCCGTTCTTGTGGTGAACCTCACATACAAACTCCCCAGGCATGGTTCTGTCCAGGCGAACCTTCTTCCCACCATCCTTAATGCAAGCCTCAGAGGTCTTCAGCTCACTGCCATTCAGCAGCCACTCAAATCTCATCCTCTCATTGCTGGACACGTTGCAGGACAACTCTACGGTCCCATCAGGGAAGCACTGGATAGCAATGGCTGGCTCTGGTCATGCAACACAGGACAACAGGAATGGGGAGGGAAGAGAGACAATGAGCAGACTCAGCAGTGACTGAGAACTGGGCAGGAGCTTTTCCTACCAGGAAGACTCCCACGGCATTTGCTGTTAGCCAGGGTGCACAACAATTAGTAACCACTCTTCAGTGTCTGCTCCCAGCCCTTGGCAGGACTCACTCAACCCTACTGCTGCCCCTTGGTCAATGTTCTGGGGACATCACAAAAATACAGCCTCTCTTCATTTTCCATGTAGAAACTGATAAAGATAGCAACAGAAACCCATGATCTGAAGATCATGGACACACCTGGGGGCCAGAGGCTTCTTCCATAATCAATGGATACCTGTAGCTTCAGAGGAGATTCAGCCCTCTCCTTGACCAGATACTTTTGCTATCACTGTCTCTACTTCTGTTTTAGTGAGAAATTAGTACAGATCATGCCTGTGCCTAACATAGGTACCAATACAAGACATCCACAGATAGAATGGCCCAGGCTAGGACAACTGAAACTGAAGGAACGCATCGATGATCGTATTACAAAAGAGAGAAAATCAGAAAAACAATCTATTAAAAGGAACCAATCTTCTACTTTGCAAATACAGACTAAACAGAGAGGCTGTGTGGTTTTATGACCATAAGAGTTGCATTGAGAATATCTATGCAAATCATCCATGTAAACAAGCTCAGAAATCACCCTCCTCAACTATGACATCAACTTCAACTAAAATTACTACCTCCAGAAATTCCTTTGCTGTGAAATTGTTTCCCTAACTTTATGTGGCAACAGAACTCAAGGAGAAGACAAAAGTTCCCAGAGTAAGTTCACTGAAATAGAGGTAAAAACCAGGGCACTTTGCAATCTTTGCTTACTTCTCATCTAAGCCCCTGATCTTTTCTGGCCAAGGAGTCACATCTTTGACCTACTCTCTGTGGCAGTTCTGCTTGTTTGCACTTGAACAGCGTAAGGATTCATTTGTCTTCACTGAGATCAGTTTGCTTTGACATTTTCATTACACTTTCATGCACTTCAATTTCTCTTAAAAACTTCTAAGTGAAAGCTCTGTAAAAGGAACAGTGGAGATGAGGACAAGACCCATGGTTAGTGGCTATCTAGAGCAATGTTCAGCAAGGGGCTGAACCTGTTTAAGCCTTCTCTCTATTAACCCAAGCAACAAGCTGGATTCTGTATCAGTGACTCCATTTCCTTCTTTTCAGTCCACAGGTGGATGACCAGGTAAATGAAGGGGAGTGGGAATGCTGAGGCCACAGGGATGACATCAGAGAGCCTGGCAAGTTAAGGTACCTACTGCATGTCTCTACACAGACCCAGGAGATACTGACCTCAAAGCTGATAGTGGGCAGGAAAAAACTCAGAAAGTCATACCTGGACTCTTTCACTACCTTTTTGCAACTGCACAAAGCAGTCTCTTCATGAGACCCATCAGGAAGATTGTTCTAGAAATGGACTGAAATCTCCAGCTGCATGTCTATATACTGTAGACTCAGCTTTAAAAATACTTTATGCTGCTGCCTTTTATGTAAGAAAAAAAAATAGTACATAGCTCAACTGACTGGCTACTCGAAGGGAGGCTCAACAGACAGGAAAGACTGACAACACGGATGTCAAAAGCATTTCTTTAGCTTATGCTCACCATTTCTGCTCTGAGACTTATGAAGCTGTGCCTTCTGTTCCAGAGGCCCCTATAGCTCCTGCAAGCTCAAGAGGTGTCTTTAAAAGAAATTCAAGGCAGCAGCTTCCAGACAGGCTCACGGATTCACAAGCTATTTATTGCTAACAAAGTCACTTACCAAGTACTTCCAGTGCAAAGGATTTGGTGATGTCATTAAAAACAAACTCATAATTTCCTTCATCCTCCTTCTCCACACTCCTTAGCACTAGAGAGCCATTCTGCAAGTTCAGATGTCTGTAACATGTGCCACAGCTGACCAACCAAGTACCATTTACCATGTTTACGAAGCATCTCTCATTGTCCTTGCTCATTTTGGAGAGGTTCTGCAGGTTTTCAAGTCCTATAGGAAACATAGCTGAGCTGCCACTGAGCACACCAATTGTGGTGACAGAGCCTGGAAGGAGAGCACAGAGTGTAGGCAGTGAGCTTTCTGTGTGTCTGTCTGTCCATCCATCCTCAGCTGCCTCCCAAAAGGGCAAAAACTGAGGTCAGATGTAAGAGGGACCCATCCCTATCAATAGTCTGGGGACACCAGGAGTCAAAAAAAAAATCAGAGGAGCAGGAAGGGTGACAGTATGCCTTCTATAAAGGTTAGCTTTCTTTGCTGCTACCGTGAGGGTTGTCACCATGCACACAGTGACACGAGTCTGAACAGCTGGTCTTTCCTCTCCCCAGATTTTACATGACCCTACCCTCTCTCTGCCACTTCTCCTGGTTGCTGCATGTCTGTGCAGAGAAAAATGCTTAGGGCATTAATGCCATAGGTGTAGCATAGGTGATAGCTGAAATAATTGCTGCTTGCACAGCTTCTTTTACCTAAAGAGTACTGTCGCAGTGTCTGCGTGAACAAGCTTCACAGTATCTCTGCACATTATTAAAGTTGCTGTACTCAAATCACAGATGGGTAAATAGCAGGATGACAGCAGCTCAGGGACTGACCCAAGGTCATACCAAGTGTCAGGAACAGGACCACACTGCTCTCCAACCCTCCAGCCAGCAATTTACATACAAGGATCTTACGTTCTCTGTTGAAATGCTTTTACAGACACTGGGAAAGTACTATATTGTTAGTTACAATTAGTTTGCTTAAAAAATGTATATACATCTTCCCATAGTCTGACTGCTCCTTTCATGCATTAGCAGTTACACTACTTGATGTATCACAGAGCCTGGCAGAGTCCTTAAAGATCTTGGAATAAAATTAAGGTGTCCAACAACCTAGGCAAATCTGTGCCACAATGCCATAAAGAAAAATCCCACTTACCATCAGTAACAGTTATTATCACCAGCAAGCACTGCAGAATAAAAGGAGAGTTGAAGTCCATTTTAAAGAACTCCTTGCATCACATGCAGAGACGACAATCTGGCTACAGAGCTCAGTGAATATAGTGTTCAGGAAATGATGTCAGAAGCAAGAGTGAAAAAAAAAAAAAAGAAAAGAAACTCCATACTGGACAGATTGAATAATGTTACAAAATAGACCTGCAAGGTTTTGGGTGACTGAATTCAGACTAAACCGACACGAGCCACAGTGTGCTTTGCAAAGTCCTGCACCTTGGAGCAGGCTGCAAGTGTGAGACTAGGACTGGGAGGTGAGGAGAAGGAAAAGCACTCCTGATCAACTCACCCCACTTAGCAAGATGCCAATGCAGAGACTGGGCAGAGGGGAAAAACCTATTTCTTTCGGTCTTTTCCAGTTTATAGAAGTACAGAATCCCCACATCGAGAAGTCTGTCCAGTCAGATAAAGCACTGCATATACAGGCTGATTTTCTGCAGTACCAACAACTGTCCCTCACCAGCAGTAGGTGTGGGAGAATACTCTCCTTCTGTATACAAGGGCTACCTTACCAGCCTGAACTTTGCTGGGCTCTTCCAGTGTTGTGATTGTATCTGCCAGGAAGGAAAAGGTTCTCTGTACAACCACCCCAAGCGAAGAACACAGGCTATAGAAAGCTAAGTTGCATTACAAATCCAGACCAAATACAGCCTGAAAGCCATTCCAGCTCTTCGGAATACAGCTCCTAGAGATGAGACCAGAAAGCCAGCCCTGAAGAACCCCTGTTGAACACATATTCACAGGGCCAGTGCAACTGCCCCGCTTACTTTGTTCACACTCTGAGAGGACTTAAAACTCACTGGTATTTCACACAGAGCATGGAGGAGGAGTGCTGCACACAAGCAACGCAGCAGAATCTGACACAGCATTAGAGCCAGCATCTCAATGTTTTCAGACACGCTTAGCAGATGTGCTTGGAAACAACTGCAACAGGAGTTCAGGATGCAGCTGGTGATCTTATGCTTTTGCATTGTTTCCCTGGATGCGCAGCCCATTAAGTTAAGAAAGCTCCACATGGTGCAATTCTGTATATCAGTATGTTTCTAAGAAATAGTTAAATCCCTTACATGTGCTGTTTTTCAAACAGTTTGGCTCTGCTTAATAATTCCACATTTTGACCAGTGGTTTGGCCCCTCCAACTTCTTAGTAATGACAATTAAGTCTACTTTCTGCTCCTAGTGTCTAAAACATACAGGTTTGCTCAAGGCTACCACAGCACCATCCTGCCTTTACCATACATGCATAGGACAGTCCTAAATTGATCTACGATGTGACAGAAATAGCCTTCTCTGAGAAAAGCAGTGAAGTGAGTCTTTAGACACTTGCAGCAGAGCAGTGGAAGGAGAAAAGAGAAAAGTATTTACAGCAAGAAACACTTTCGTTTCCTTCTGTACAGCTGAAATTACTTGAAGAAACTCATCCTCCAAATACTGCTGCAAAACTGCGGCTAGCCATCTGCCTCGGATGTGCATGTCCAACTTCATTTCACCTCCACATTTGACGGGTGAGCTGGTTGAGCTTAGGATTGCAGTGCTTTGGTGGAGACAGGAGGCAAAGAAGATGGTACACGCAAGGGTCACTTCAGAACAGAACCCCAAAAAGCTCAGAGCCTCAGAAAAACAGCAAAATGCAGAGGGGGTTGTCCCACAGCAAAATCCAGCAAAAGTTCACCTTCTCTCCTAGTCAAAGACAGCAGCCTTGCAGAGCTCATTTGTGGATTTGCAGTAAAATGAAAGAAAAAAATACTGCCTTCCTGCTGTAGCTTCTTTGTTACAGAATAGACTCTGCATGACGGTGACATTGTGGTGTCCTGCATTTAGTCTCCCTCACAGTGACTCCAGGGCAAATGAGTACATTTATGAGTTTAATATTTCTGACTGCTAGCACCCCATACATCACACAGGGTATGAAGTCCCATTAGGCTCCTTCTGTCCCTCAACATCCTGGCCAGTGAAAAAAAAGAAGTCACAGCCAGGATGAAGAGGACAGCACATGCACTGTCTGTGTTGCCATCAATCAGCAGTCTCTCATTAAGATCAACCCTCCCAAATTTTGTACATAAGGAATTTTTAGGTGAGATCAAACACTAACTTCTGATATTAACTAATGAATGCTATCAACGCCCCAAAGTAGCCAGAGAAAATACTTCCCCTTTTTATATAAAGATGCATGAAATTTTCTGTGACAAAAAACACCTTGTGAGGCTTAACAGAAACCACAAGAGGAAAAAAAAAAAAAGTGATTTACGGTAAAATCTTTTTTACTTGGTGAGCTGCAAGCTCAGGGGGCCATTTTGTCCTTACAGCCACTAATGGCACCGCTAACCACTTTTAAGAGAGGAGGGACACTCATTCCCTACACAAGTCCCTGTTGGAGCATAGGAGACCAAGAAACCTGAGCTAGTAAAGTAGGAAATGAGGTGTGAAGTGCTATGAAGTAAATTTGTACATCTGAGCTCTACGTACCTTCCTTTAAATAGGCCGGTGACCACCAGCAGCACACCTATTTTTATGGCTACAAAGGCATGCAGCCTGCCTTCACACAGGGGGAGGCTGCAGAGCCCAGCACCACAGCCTAAGTGCATGGAAATGCAAAACAATGCAGCAGCTCTGGTGATGCACAGGACCACCTCTGCAGGCTGCAGCATCTCCCCCAGGCCAGAAAACCCACAGCTCAGCGGTGCGATGGCACAGCCATGACCTACAGAGCTGCAGTCCTGGGAGGAAGGCAGCTTGTTGCCCTGTTGTTTTTCATGTCCCATCCACACCTACAACTGTCGGTGCATGAGAACATTTTTTAAACACACTTGGAGTGCAGCCATGAGGCAGGAACCAGGTGCAGGCCTAAAAGATGCTTCTGAGTGGTGGCAGTAGGACCCCTGAGACCACTGGGAGAAGATGTTGGGGCAGGGAAGAGTAATATGAATTCTGTTACACAGAACTAGCCAGAGCACTATGCTTGGACCCTGAACTCCTTCTTGGTCTATACTATATAGATCTGTATATAATATATAGATATATTTGTATTATATACAGGTCAAGAAATTATATAATTCTATATGCATTTCATATAATTATTATATAATACTTTCTATTTTATATATAGAGAAAGTAGGTTTTCAAAGATAAGCACACAACTTTGTGTTTACATGGTGATAAAGAGAGTGCCATGCAGCTTGTTCCTCTAACTGCAAGTTGCAGAGATCATAGCTACTTGGTAACTTATTTAGGAAGTGGAAATGCCCAGTCTGGGTACTCCTCTATCTCATGTTCAGAACAAGTGACTTTTGGACAAAATATGATGTACCAGGATAGCAGGACTAGCTAGGAAAATGGTCACAGATGAAAGCCCTCATGTCAGGGAATCTACAGCCCCACACAGAGCTGTAAAATGGAAATAAACCTGGACCCTCCCAAACTCCTACCTACAGACAACCATCAACAAAGACATGCATAGGATTTCCCCATCAGCTCCTGCCATGAGACCTACCATGCTGGTCCTTACCTCAGCTGCTCCACCACAGCTCTCATGCTTGACACGTTTGTTGCACAGCACAGCAGCTCTGCTGCTTTGGGACTCAGCATCTCAAATAAAAGCAGTCAGCCTGATCCACAACACACAGCCACCTGCACCCTGTTTATGTAGCCCTGCAGGAGCAGAGAGAGGCTGTGGCATGGCTGTGGACAAACAGACCTACAGCAGCCCCTTCTCAAAGCTGACCCACACCTTAAATGCACATGCCATGCACTTGAACAGATGCATGCCACACCATCTGATAGCATGTCTGACAGATTAATGTTCTTCCCACCACGCAAACCAAAGCAGGGAAGTCCCATGTGTCAAGCTTTATGAAAGTAGACAGGCCAGACTCAGGTCACTGATGCTTCTCCCCACCTCCCAAAATCATTAATTTGTTGCCATTCCTACATAAAATTGCACCTGGAGAATATCTCCTCATCATCTCTTAACATGGATGCTGAATGAGGCAGATTAGGGGGGAACTGGACTTTAGCTCTCATTCCTCTTGCCTCCATCCCAGAAACAGCCCGCAGGTGATCCTCTTTCCTGCCCAATCCATGCAAACAGGCTTATTTCAGCCTGTACAGATACACATACTGAGGCACAGACGAAGAAGGACCTGGGGATCTCCTGCAGAAGGTCTGGCATGCCTCAGACACATCTCCATGAGACACACACCACTGGTCCTCATCTCATGCTTCCTGCCACAGCACTGACTTTTGCTATGCAATGCTGAGGCTGTCTGAGACCCACTGAACCAGACACTGCTCTTCTGTCTAGGATGGACCACCCAAGTAACAGGGCATGGCACGTAGGATCCTGAAGCAGCAAAGGAGACAAGGTTCTGCACAGCAGACTGGGGACCTAATCTGCAGAAACCCTCTGCTCAAAGTAAACCAGGCAGAAAACCCACAGCAGCAGTTTCATTTGCTTCTTATTGTCTTATACTTTGGAGTAGCAGACTTTGCTACCCAGTAATGCAGAGCAAAAAAGTCCCATGCTTTCAAAATACAGAGAAGACAAGCTGGAGAGAGATTTTCAGCTTCCATTTCTGACAAGATAAAAATCCACATGTCACACTTCATACACAGTCTTCCCCTCCAGCTCTCCCTGACGTTGAAATGAGACCGATCAGGTTTACAGAAGGAAATCAGACTTCTGCACAATAACAGTTGCTATCATTCTCCCTCTTGTCATACCTGAGTGCTTCCCACTTCTCCAAAGCTATCAGAGAGCTCCAAGGGGAGCACCACACATCCATCCCACACACATGAAACCCTCAACTCCACTTAGTGCTGAGCAGCTACATGGGGAGAGACCCAGGCAGGTCCACTGAGCAGCACACACGGAGATGGCACTGTGTCACAGTGCTCCTCGGGGCGCTGGAGCACACTGAGTGCCCAGTTCCAGGTGAATGGTCTGACAATGGCAGAACACTGCATCATCCTGTCTCAACGCTCCTGCCACATACTCACAGCCTTGGCGCACAGGCTCAGGCTGACCTCAGTGAGGGCACCAGTTCTGCTGCCAAAGGTCCCAGCACCAGCTACTACCTGCCATCACAGCGCTCATCCATCACGTTGCTGCCAGGGGACAAGAACATGAGGATCCCAGATGTCCAAGCCCAGCGCAACGATCACACAGTTTTCTCTGACATAGCTCTCTGTCGTGGTTTAACCCGGCTGGCAGCTAAATACCACGCAGCCGTTCGCTCACCCTCCCCCCTCCCTCTCTGGGACGGGGGAGAGAAATGGAAAGTGAAGCCCGTGAGTTGAGATAAAGACAGTTTAATAAGACAGGAAAATAATAATAATAATAATAATAATAATAATAATAATAATAATAATAATAATAATAATAATACAATGATGATAATAGTACTACTACTAATAATATGTACAAACAAGTGATGCACAATGCAATTGCTCACCACCCGCTGACCGATGCCCAGCTTAACCCCGAGCAGTCCGGCCCCCTCCCCCCGGCTAGCCACCTATATATTGTTTAGCATGACGTCAGATGGTATGGAATACCCCTTTGGCTAGTTTGGGTCACCTGTCCTGGGTCTGTCCCCTCCCAGCTCTTACTGCACCCCCCAGCCTGCCCGTTGGCAGGACAGAGCAAAGGCTGAGATGTCCTTGGCTTAGTATAAGCACTGCTCTGCAACAATTAAAGCATCGGGGTGTTATCAGCACTCTTCTCATCCTAAGCCAAAACACAGCATTCCACCAGCTACTAGGAAGAAAATTAATTCTGTGCTAACTGAAACCAGGACATCTATCCACCCCTTATTCCATACCATTTATGTCATGCTCAGGTTACACTCTTTTCCATACATTCTAATTAGTCACCTATAGTAATCATGGTAGTGATAACATACAGTATAATATACTATTTAACATGGTGCAATTCAGTTCATGGGCTATTCTCACCCAGTATTAAATCTCCTTGAGGTACACACCGGACCTCTCCGTTCTTTTGCATCACCCACCAAGTATATCCAGGTCCCTGAGCGAAAACAATTCCACGAATAGGTTTGCCTTTTCCTGAGGCAGGAGTAGCCCAGACTGTTTTACCCAGCATATTTTTTACATGCACTACAGGAACTTTATCCCCATCTACAGTACGTAACAGGTTTGATTGGGCAGGTCCAGCTCGGTTGGTAGATCCCCTAGTATTGACTAACCAGGTGGCCTTTGCCAAATGCGTATCCCAGTTTTTGAACGTCCCAGCGCCCATTGCTTTCAAGGTAGTCTTTAACAGGCCATTGTATCGTTCAACTTTCCCGGAGGCTGGTGCATGATAGGGGATGTGATACACCCATTCAATACCATGTTCTTTGGCCCAAGTGTCTATAAGGTTGTTTCGGAAGTGAGTCCCATTGTCTGATTCTATTCTTTCTGGGGTGCCATGTCGCCATAGGACTTGCTTTTCAAGGCCCAGGATGGTGTTCCGGGCGGTAGCATGAGGCACAGGATATGTTTCCAGCCATCCGGTGGTTGCTTCCACCATTGTAAGTACGTGGCGCTTGCCATTGCGAGTTTGAGGGAGTGTGATGTAATCAATCTGCCAGGCCTCTCCATATTTATATTTCAGCCATCGTCCTCCATACCAAAGAGGCTTTGACCGTTTGGCTTGCTTGATTGCAGCACATGTTTCACAGTCATGAATAACCTGTGCTATAGCGTCCATGGTCAAGTCCACCCCTCGATCACGAGCCCATCTGTATGTTGCATCTCTACCTTGATGGCCTGAGGTGTCATGGGCCCATCGGGCTATAAATAATTCACCTTTATGCTGCCAATCCAGGTCCACCTGAGCTACTTCAATCTTAGCAGCCTGATCCACCTGCTGGTTGTTTTGATGTTCTTCAGTAGCCCGATTCTTGGGCACATGAGCATCTACGTGGCGTACTTTCACAGCCAGGTTCTCTACCCGAGCAGCAATATCTTGCCACAATGCAGCAGCCCAGATAGGTTTGCCCCTACGCTGCCAGTTGTTTTGCTTCCATTGCTGTAACCATCCCCACAGGGCATTTGCTACCATCCATGAATCGGTGTAGAGATAGAGAACTGGCCATTTTTCTCGTTCAGCAATGTCTAAAGCCAGCTGAATGGCTTTCACTTCTGCAAACTGACTCGATTCACCTTCTCCCTCAGCAGCTTCTGCAACTCGTCGCGTAGGACTCCATACAGCAGCCTTCCATCTCCGATGCTTCCCCACAATACGACAGGACCCATCAGTGAACAGGGCATATTTCTTTTCATTCTCTGGCAACTGGTTGTACAGTGGGGCTTCTTCAGCACGACCCACCTCCTCCTCTGATGATATCCCAAAGTATTTGCCTTCTGGCCAGTCCATGATCACTTCCAATATTCCTGGGCGACTGGGGTTTCCTATTCGAGCCCGCTGAGTAATCAGTGCAACCCACTTGCTCCATGTAGCATCAGTTGCATGATGCGTAGAGGGGACCCTTCCCTTGAACATCCAGCCTAGTACCGGTAATCGGGGTGCTAGGAGGAGCTGCGCTTCAGTACCGACCACCTCCGAAGCAGATCGAACTCCTTCATATGCTGCCAATATCTCCTTTTCAGTTGGAGTATAGCGGGCCTCAGATCCTCTGTATCCCCGACTCCAAAACCCCAGAGGCCGACCTCGAGTTTCCCCAGGTTCTTTCTGCCAGAGGCTCCAGGTGGGGCCGTTCTCCCCGGCTGCAGTGTAGAGCACATTCTTTACATCTGGTCCTGTTCGAACTGGCCCAAGGGCTACTGCATGGACTATTTCCTGCTTGATTTGTTCAAAGGCTTGTCGTTGTTCAGGGCCCCATTCAAACTCATTCTTCTTACGAGTTACTTGGTAGAGTGGGTTTACAATCAGACTGTAATTTGGGATGTGCATTCTCCAAAACCCCACAACACCTAGGAAAGTCTGTGTTTCTTTTTTGTTAGTTGGTGGAGACATAGCTGTTATTTTGTTGATCACATCCATTGGGATTTGACGACGTCCATCTTGCCATTTTATTCCTAAAAACTGGATCTCCCGTGCAGGTCCTTTGACTTTATTTTGTTTTATGGCAAAACCGGCTTTCAGAAGGATTTGGACTATTTTCTTCCCTTTCTCGAAAACTTCCTCTGCTGTGTCACCCCACACAATAATGTCATCGATGTACTGCAGGTGTTCAGGAGCTTCCCCCTGCTCTAGTGCAGACTGGATCAGCCCATGGCAAATGGTAGGGCTGTGTTTCCACCCCTGGGGTAGCCTATTCCAAGTATATTGGACTCCCCTCCAAGTGAAGGCAAATTGTGGCCTGCACTCTGCTGCTAGAGGGATGGAGAAAAATGCATTAGCGATATCAATTGTGGCGTACCACTTGGCTGCCTTCGATTCAAGTTCATACTGAAGTTCCAGCATGTCCGGCACTGCAGCACTCAGTGGTGGCGTGACTTCGTTCAGGCCGCGATAGTCCACTGTTAGTCTCCACTCGCCATTAGACTTTCGCACTGGCCATATGGGACTATTAAGCAGGTCTAATACTTATACCAATTTTATTTTAACACACTCTGGTCAGATCTGCCGTTATCTCAACCTTTCGAGCCCCACGTTGGGCGCCAAAAAGACTGTCGTGGTTTAACCCGGCTGGCAGCTAAATACCACGCAGCCGTTCGCTCACCCTCCCCCCTCCCTCTCTGGGACGGGGGAGAGAAATGGAAAGTGAAGCCCGTGAGTTGAGATAAAGACAGTTTAATAAGACAGGAAAATAATAATAATAATAATAATAATAATAATAATAATAATAATAATAATACAATGATGATAATAGTACTACTACTAATAATATGTACAAACAAGTGATGCACAATGCAATTGCTCACCACCCGCTGACCGATGCCCAGCTTAACCCCGAGCAGTCCGGCCCCCTCCCCCCGGCTAGCCACCTATATATTGTTTAGCATGACGTCAGATGGTATGGAATACCCCTTTGGCTAGTTTGGGTCACCTGTCCTGGGTCTGTCCCCTCCCAGCTCTTACTGCACCCCCCAGCCTGCCCGTTGGCAGGACAGAGCAAAGGCTGAGATGTCCTTGGCTTAGTATAAGCACTGCTCTGCAACAATTAAAGCATCGGGGTGTTATCAGCACTCTTCTCATCCTAAGCCAAAACACAGCATTCCACCAGCTACTAGGAAGAAAATTAATTCTGTGCTAACTGAAACCAGGACACTCTCCTACTTTGGCCCATGATAATGGTAGGAAAAAAAGAAGTCTGTACATGGAATAACTGCCAGAAACTGCACAATTTGTATTTAGTGCCACTGCGTGCAGGGTAAAATGTTTTGCATTTGCTTTGGGGGAAAAAAATATTACACAGCTATTGGGACATACAAGTTCAAACAAGCTGCTACAAGATCAGAACTTGACTGAACAACCCTATCAAGGACAGCAAACACAATACCTGTAGTCTCTAGGCCTTGGCCAGTTCCACTAGAATTAGAGGACAACATGTCTCTGAATGGTCAACACTTGGAGAAGTCAAATTAGGATCCAAGCTGCCACAGGTTGCTGCAGGTCAGCCATGCTTTCATTTCCCCTTTTATTACCCCTTTGTGCCTGCTGCTGAAACTTTGCTACCAGACGCAAGAAACTGCATCTGCTGATACCTGGAGCAAATTAGAGCACTTAAGAGCTTTAAGATGTTTCTTTTAAATAGAACATGTATACTCTTTGACCAAATATATAGATTATATATACACATACACACTATATATAAATATCTCCAGCTCATCTAACTTTGTATTGCCACTTTAAGTGCTTAGCAAATCCAGACCAAGATATGTAGAAAAAAAGTCTTGTCAGAAGATTTAAACTTATTGTACAAGAGAAGATTTAAACTTATTGTACTTATTGTTCCAGATCGCCACTGGAAACATTTTAGGTGTCCATGTACCAAAAGGATCTGAAAAGCATTATTTTGTGGGATCAAAACTTCAGCTTGAGAAGTTGAATCTCAAAAGGCAAGTGGAAGAGTCCTGGCTGAGGACAAGACAGCAAAAATATGGCCTTTTTAGACTACACGATTCTTATATATCCTGAAAATCTGAAATGAACAAATTTTAAAGAAAGGGTAAGTAATTCTGTATATTTGACAATGCTAAGAGGCTAACAAATATTTCTCCCATACTCAGTGGAAACAGACACAGCCTTCTAGACTGACAACTTAGTTTGTGGCAGAACAGACTGGGTCGAACCTGAATATGGAGGAAGGCAGAACACCATAATACCCAGTTCTCTGCAAATTGAGTGGCCCCTGAACAGGTCCAAACCACATTGCAACAGATTCAGCTCCATGGAAACAAAACCAAAGCACTGCCAGATTCAAGTCTTCTGAAACTCAGGAAGGCCACTGTGAGACTGACTTTCACATGATGAAAGTTTAAGAATATGGACAATAAGGCTTTCTACCTTGTATTTCCCAATGGCTTATAGAAATAGTTCTAATTACATCCAAGTGTAGACAGTTATTCCAGCAGAGGTGCATATTCTATTAAATGCATTTCCAGCAATGCTGACAACCTTAAAGTACTCCCTGGATATCAAGAGGTGTGCAGATCAAGTTCACATTCACCCATGATTCATTTCTCTAGAGTACTTCTTCCTAAACTTTTCTTTTTATCTCACTGGAAACTGAAATTTGGGTGTATTCACCAGAGTTTTGGATCTGGGGATCTCTCCAGGAGCAAAAATCATGAAAAAAAAGCAGAGTAGTAAACCAACAACTTGAGAAATGCATCACTTAGGCAGAAAAATCTAAATCCATATAAGATTTATTTGCAAAAATCTCACATTACTTACTGTGTTTATTCAAAGAGCAATGGAAAACTCAATCACAGACAGAGATAACATGCATTTTCACATTTCAGTTGAAAAGACTCCATTCCTAACCATATCACAGAGACAGCATTTATAGGTTGCTTAAAATTCTTTTATGTGCTGCAAGGAATGTGATGGAGGGATAAAAGTAACAGCCTGAGACACTCAATAAAGCACAATAAAACACTATGCTTAAGACTTTTAAACCTACCTTACAGATGTAGTTGAAATACTCTTTTTAAGAGAAGATCACCAGATACATCATACCTCCTGACAGCGTACTGTTCTCAATCCTCTTGCAGTGCACTCTTGAGAATTAAGGTATTATTAAAGAAAGGCACAAAAACTACTGCTGTCTGAAGAGGGCTGATTCCTCTGATCATCCACGAAGGAAGAAAAGTTGTACCAGACAACCTGATGAGATTGTCACTGGAGCAGAATACATTCCTGGGCAATAAAAGAAAGTGTTACAGGGATGCTGGGCTCTAACTGTAGGATAGTCATGTAGAACTGATTAGAAATGGAATTGGAAATTCATATAGTTCTACCCCAAAGCTGCTCCCAATTGCCCATATAATCCCTAAGAGTGTTTCTATGTTCCTCTCCTTTATTTACTGTACCTGCAAAGGTCAGCCATGGACCAGTAACTAACTAAAGCATTTAATTAAATGCCTTGCAAGCCACCAATTCTTTAGGAGGCACAAGAGACATTATATCCTAGAACAAACATGCAATATTTTCTGGAAAAAAAAAAAAAAAAACTAATTCTAAATAGATTAAGTAACATTTCCATCCAGAGAAAAAATCTTATATGGGTTTCCAGAAGAACCTCTTTGTCTGCCTCAGATGTCTACTGCAGGCTGGACCTCATTTCTCAAAGTCTTCAAAGTTACCCACTCAACACAAGGGATGCCCTAAGGAACTTGTACACTTTAACTAGGCCAAGTCACAGACCTCTGTGATTTAGGCAAAAATTGGGCCACTGGAGGTATGTCACACTGAATCCTAGCTATTGCTGTGACACAAATGCAACTGAAGACAGTGCTCACTTCTCACAAGAGCTCTGCTCTTTTACCTCTTTTCCATCACACCACATTTACAGGCTTTGGTAGCTGTACCTGGTTCCATAAGAGGTCATGTGCCCTTTTCCAGAACAGTCCCCCACAAACACGAACTGTTATGCAGTGAATATAACTGGTGGTAGATGGCTTTTGCTTCATTTCTGTTGTTTCACCAAGAGCTGATCACACATACCTAAAACCCAGCAGGGCATACACATTCATGCTGGAAAAATCCCCCAAGACAATTCCCCCCCCGCCCCCCCTGACATAGTGCAAATCACTAGAGCTGAACAAATACATAATAAGGATATCAAGAACCCTTTATTTATGTACACATACTCACTCACAAGGAAAGAATCAAAGGAAGAACAGCTGTGCCCCGAGTTTGCATCCTCTTAAATGAAGCATAGGGAAATTACAGGAACTGTATTAGCATAGAACTATATAGATCAAGTTGGCTACAGGAGCCACACAGAGCATCTTCAACAGTAGTACATGGCCCTTGTCCCATCTGCTCGTTCAGCCCAGGGAACCCAACCAAACACCCTTCTGTTTCAAGAGGAATGACATTCCTTTGGCAACCCATACATTTGTGTGTGCAAATACAAGCACCAGTGAAGAACCACTACCCACATAAAGAGGAAAAGCCCCATGTATCTTCACTAGCCAGCTGAAGACAGGAGAGAAGCCTGAAGGTCACACCAGAGTTTTGAATGCACACACCCTAATCAATACAGACCAGTTAACCTGACCCACACAGCTCCCTGCACAGGACCCCATTCTACCTGCTACCCAACAGACGACCTACTGTAAGGTTTCTGAGGCTCATTTCAGGCCCTAGAGAGCCTACTAGTTAGAGCACAAGCTTACCAGTTCTGTAAGAGAGCAGAATTTCAACTAGTCCTATCTAATTTTTTGTCAAGTTAGGCTGTTCTGACCATAGATGTGCAACTAGTCATTGATTACTAAGTGTTGTTTTTTTTTCCCCAATCTTTGCTCTCATAATTTTATATCCAGTGAGGCTGAAATAAGCATATAATAAAATTCTTGCCCTTTCACTAAGACTGGATACTTGCCCTAAAAAATTCTCTATAAAAGTTTCCGTCACCTTATCCCAGGACCTGTGTACATGTATTTTAGCTGCCAGACACTTAACATGCAAAACATAGCAGCATTCCAGAATCAGCAGTGCAAGTCCTTTTGGAGAAACTTAAGCATCTTGTGCTAAAAGTAAAGAAATCTTCTCTTGCAAAGTACTCATAAGTACACTATTAATTCCACTGAGAAAATAAATCTAGACACTTTGAGAGAACAAAAGTCAAAGAAAAATACTGCTATCTCCATGTCTACAATTTTTCCTCAGAGTGAGGATGTGCCATCAGTCTGTCTTCATCTTCACATGGCTGTCTTCAAGTTTTGTGACTCTATCCATCAGGGGTCACTACAATATATGAGTGCATGCCATTCCATAGCTGACCCTATTGGAGCAGGACATTGGTCTAGAAACCTGTTTATCCTGTGATCCTAGGTGAAGAAGTATACAATTTAAAAATCATTAAGCATAACATCTACTCTCTTTCAGTAGTCCCTGAACTATTCTCAAATTCCCCATCCTTGAACCAAGTGACTTAGGACTGCTCCACATATACACACTGTTCCTCCTCGTTGCCCACAAGCCTTGGCTCTTTACAGTGTTTCTCCTCTGTCTGTAAGAATGGTCCAAACCCATCCCAGCATGATCAGTAAGCCAATGGTTGCGCTAGGGAACCCATCTTTACATTTCCCAATTTCTGTAATTGGCTCCACTTCCCATTAGTAATGAGAGATTTCATTGCTCCCAAGGTTGCACAGCTGAATGGGAAACCTAGGCTACCCTTTCACATAACAAACTCTTAAGCCCTACCTTTCAGAAGCTAGCTGCTGCACTGCTGAATTGCCTTCACGATGGTGCATAGCATTTTGTTCAACAATTGACTGACCCACAACATAAATTATAAAGCAAAAATATGAAAGACTGAAAAAACTTCCAAGACTTTGTTCATATTTAGTAAGTTGTTCGTAACACTGTTCAAAAAGATTGTCCTTTATATATGTATATATTTTTATATGAATATAAAGTTCATATTTAGAAATTACAAGACAACTCTCTAATAAGATTAAGTCCCAGGGATTTGTGACAAGGTCACTTTGAGAACTGTGGTTACTGCTTCTGGAGGAAGTAATTTTTTAGAGGAAATACATCTGAAGGAAATGAGATTAGTTTTCCATTTCACAAACATTCATAGGGTTATCTCCGGGCACATATTCTAGTGCTATTGCCCCTGTTCCTTATCTCTGAGTGGGAAATGCTGCCTCACCATATGCACAGGTATTCATGTAGTAACAAAGCTTCTAGTTACTTGGCACCATTTCTTCAGTAACTTTTGCATCTGTACTTTGTGATATAACAACACATAGCAACTCATCTAACTGGAGGATAAAAAAGACGGGAAAAATTCTGGACTGATATGCTTGCACTACTTTGCTATCATTAGTAAAATCACACTTTATGTACCACCACCACAGAAGAGCAGGGAGGATGGAGAGGCATAGACTGCAGGCAGAATTTGCTTCTGAGTTTCTGCACATCCTGTCCTACAGCACCCAGCAGCACAACACCGAATGCAGCATGAGGAAGTGAGACAAATTAGAAGAACTGAGTCCTAGTGGTCAGTCTTCATTGAAAGACAGGCTACAGTTTGTCTGCAACTGAAGCCAAGTTGTCTGTAGCACCTGCAATTACAGCACTTCATAAACTGAAGGGCAAAGCCTTGACCATAAGCCAGTCAGTTCTGTAAAAAATGTTAAGAGCTCAGAAAACACAAAATACTTCATTATTAAAGATGCAAATGTCTTCGTAAAATATACATATATTTGCTCAAAATTCAGTGCATTTGTAGGTAACATGAATTATTCTGCTTATATTTCATTGCATATAAGTTTGAGATACAGACTTCTATGACTCCAGTAAATTAAGATCACATATTTTTGGTATAGCTAAAGCTGTGCACGCATCTCACATTGCTGCTTCTGTTTCTCATCTCTGATTGGAAAACAATACCTTACTACAAGCAAAATTGCTCTTAGGGCATTTACAACCTTTCTGCCTTTGAGTGTATGTACAACACAGCTCACCAGAAGGAGAATGGGCTTGTACGGAACTTCTTTCCTAAGAGAGTAATTTTTCCAGGAAGGCAGCTCTTGATACAGGACTTCCTCATGTTGAGCTTCCTGAGCATAGGAGCCCACTATTTAGAGTAAAAGCAGCAAAGGAGGGCAATTTCCTCCAGACCATGATTCACTAAATTAGCTAAAGAAACCTAAGGGAAGTGCTACAGATTAACAAGGAAACAAGAGACAACACAAAATGATCAGGAAAACATCCAACACTCCCTTTACACTGACTTTGCTGCTGCTCCATCGCCTTCCTCTCTGTCATCTAACCTCTGCTGATGTTGAATACCTGCCCAACCCACAGATGATGTGCTTTGAAATCCACCACTCTGTACCACTTAACCACAGTCACTTTCTTTAAAGCTGAATGACCAACACACCATTTCAGATGTCTCAATTGGGCACAGCAACTGAGAATGAACAGAAGCTTAGACACAGCTTTAAAATTGCAGGATATCTTTGTGGACCAATTTCATATTGAAGAAGTGTACTGCAGGCCTTCAACTACCTCATGAAGCCAGATAGGGTGCCAAAAGGGACAGGGTTTCTGTGGTTCTCTTGGCTGAAGAGGCTCATGTTTCTAGCACTGAGCACTTCCACCACAACATGGAGACACCAGAAGGAAAACTGCTTAGCTAAGGATTAAAAAAAAAAAAAAAAAGATCAGGAGGCAATCACATTCTGAAACCTTGTGGCTACAGCAACGCCAGAGCAATCACTTCAGTCTCTGGGAAATATACTGTAAAGCATGATAGCAGCATGCAGGACCACTGTACTGACAAGGTTAATTAGCAACTCCAGCTAATGTTGGCTGTCTGTGGAAAGTCCACAAAGTTTGTATTTGGGAATTTCATCAGCAATACTGAAATCAAAGTGGAGAAATCTTTATCTGACCTATGAAGACATATTGTTTTATTTACATCACCTGATTTGACAAAAATACGTATGATTAAATAAGTCTGCAAAAGCAAATAGAAGTGGGCAAATACATGCAAGAAAAACAAAGTAGAAGAGCAAGAGCTTTCATGCATTATGAAAGACTGGTACCTTTCTGTTTGCTTTGGGATGTTTATGGGTTTAAACACATGCCTCCAGGTTTTGGTTTAAAGTGGTCATACAATCACTGAATCTGATATTTTACATACATCGCCACAGGCTTGGAATGCTTCTTTTTGCAAGGTTTTACATACTCAGTAAGGTTTGATAGTTAAGGTTTTACTTCCTCTTGCACAAAGAGCGATAAACAGTTTTTGAGAGACAGTAGTGCACTGGAGACAGTTTGAATGTAGCTGTCCTTAAGAGGACACAAAAAGCATAACTCTTAATTTTAGCCATACAGTACAGGGGTTGGAGTGAGCGTTGTCCAAATAAGGTGACATTGAGCATGGGCTATATGCTAATTCCTCCAGAACCACATCAGTCCTCCAGAAATAACGCTAACAGTATGTCCACATTTACCATTTCTGTCAAAAACTTCCTCTGAGCTGATCATCTTCAGATCTGTTTAATTATCACATAACACTCCTCCAAACACTCTGGAGATACCAGATAGGTATGTTTTCCATTAATTATCCTTTGTTTGTGCACTAGGAAGCCCAGGACTGGATGCCTTTTCAAAGGCAGAGAGAAAAGGATCAATCTGACTGGCCAATATCTAAAAACTCAGACAAACACTGGTCTTCTATCAACACTGCACATATTGACAAGTTGCTGACTACACTACACCTGAACAGAAACCAGTATCTTCGCAGGCCAAACTGTGGCTTTTAATAGCCTAATTTCAGATTTCTAGCGTTCAAGTCCTGACTTTAGTGTGAGTGCTGTGAACGACTAAAATTACATAACCAAAATCAAGGACATTCTAGCATAACCACCTTAAACCATCAAAGACAGTAGCTGATGATAGCAAAGTGACACCCCGTAAGAAAAAACAGAGGATCTGATCCTTCAAAGTCACTAAGATTATTAACAGCTACCGCATTTAAGTTCTATTTGTTAATCACCTGATAAAGATTTCTTTTGCACTGTCCTGCATCCATTCTAAGCACTGCTGAGGACAATGATTCCACTATAAAAACCCCAAAAATCTATTGCTGAGTCCAGTTCTTTAGGACACTGCCTGCCTCCTACCTATCAGTACAAGCCAGTTGCTCTAAACCAAGCACAGCCAAAACTAACTATCCACTGTCTCATGTACAGTTCACACACCACCATGCTCTGGAAATACAAAACGTTCAATACCCAGATTCATACATTTCTGAGCTACAAAATGAAGTGGTCTGGATGATGCTGTATCTGAAGCATAAAATAGAAACAAAGACCCACAGGCTGAACTTCGAGCCCTTTGCATCGTATTTTCTCCCCCACTTTGCAGAGGGGGAGTGAGAGAGCAGCTGTGGTGGAGCTCAGCAGCCCAGCTGGGTAAAACCATCACACATGCACTAGTGTGTCTTAAAAACTCATGAAGTATTTTTTGCATAGCACAGAATTCATCTGTCCTCTCACTACCACATTAGATACTTTGTGGACTAACAAATGACTTAGACTACCTAATTAGGACTACTCAAAAATAACCCTCCACACTTGTTTACTGACCACAAACAACAAGAAACCAGTCCTGTATGCACCATTTTACAGCAAAAAGCAAGCCACAGTAATGTCTCTGACCCTCTCTGTGCTCAGATAGCATACACGAGGATTAGGAGAAAGTAACAGGTCAGCTATAAAAACGAGATAGCTTGTTCGGCTCTGCAACCAACATTTTTCAGTCTGTATCCATGGTGGAAAAGGTTGTGTAGCTCTTCTCAGAGCTATTCTTCCATCAGCCCTGTTACACAACTGTTAGGCTTGAATCTTCTTGTAATCTTCACTGTCACATGGCACGCAAAGGAAGATATCCATTTAGAGACAGGTCTTTCTTTTATAGCAGTGGAGCTTATGAAAAACATTCTCGGTCTACATGGAAGTCTACAACATAAAAAGGAAATTGAGGAATCTTAGTATTTCCTCCCATTCACATAGTATTATTCAAGAAAACAAACCTTAGCAAGCATCCTCCTGTCCAAAAATTGAAAAATAAAGTGCACCATATCAATAATTAACTTTACTTAAAGAGTCAGCAGTAATGTCATTACTACTGCCGTCATGTTAATTTCAGGACTGATAGACATGCCACTAAAGTTAGTGGCATAGGTATTATATGTCAGGAAGGAATCATATACTGGAAATCACAAAGGAAGTTTAGATGGTGTGCAGTAGAGTAAAGAAATGTGCTATTTGTAGTGTGTCACCTTCCCAACCAAGCAAAGCATCCTTCCAAACACATGCTTGCAACTGAACACAATCTGCTGAATTAGCTTACTGTAGCAGTATAAAAGTGATCTCCATCTTACCTCTTGTTTTAAGTAAATTAACAGTTGAGGCTGAGTGGTAAATTTGCACGAGAAACTTCCTTACACAACATCCTCTGGGAAGCATCATATACTTACCTCTATTCTTTCAAAAATGCTTACTAACAAGGACCATGCTCATAGAGAAAACCTCCAAACTGTAACTGCTTGAAATGAGACTGTGAATGCAATTCCCACCCCCCCGATCACACATCCCTTAAGAAAATTAAGTTTCTATTCAAGAGATTGCCAAACTGTTGATAGCTCAAGAATAACACACCAGATGAAAATCCAGATGATCCAACTAAAGTGGGATACAGTAAACCAATAGCTGAGATGCCCAGTTTCCTTCACAGAAACTGATGACTAATTATTTGGTAGATGTTATCTGTATATATAGCAAAAATATGTAGTTCTCAGTTCAGCATTCATATTAATGTTCTCCTATACACATGCATACACACTCCCGAGCAGACAGAACTGAAAGAACACTTTCTGTGTCACACATCACAAAGGAACTACCCCCAGCAACTCAACACCATCTTTGGTTTCTTCAAGGTCTGGGTCCATAAAGTAGCTTATTACAGAGACTAAAACCATTCCCAGTTCCATGGTACCTTCACAAACAGCAAAGCTCAGTTCCACATTTAGAAACACTCTAAACATGAGACATCCCACTCAGGATCCCACAGCAGAGAAATGAGGCTGGCAAAACGTGTAATTTACAGTCACAGCTTATGATCCTGGACAAGGCAACAAAACACAAGGTCAGAGCCAGTGGTGTTTTTAAAAGAACAATTAAGGAGAAAACAAGATTGAGACAGTGCTAACCTAATGAAAACACTAGCTCACATGTACTGTCATTTAGCTTCACACATGGACTTACCTCTACACTTCTTTCACAGTGGAGAGCACTTCACTTTGGCCCTCCTACACACTTACATTGCTTGTTTTGATCACACCTGTAAAGGAAGGAGTGGAGGCCAACGCACAGGGAGATCCATTTTGTTTCCTATCAGAAGCACAGCTGTCATCAGTCAGCCTCATCTACCCAAGCAAGGTGAAGACTATGCCTTCACACCAAGATAGCTCATTGCAGCAAGATAGGAAGTGTTAAGCATCTTGAAACAACACTTACTTTATCTGACTAGATGCAAACTAATGACGTTCAGATACTGATTTGAATCTGGACAAGGGTTTATATGAAAAAAAAAAATCCAGGCAAGGACAACTCACCAAACCAGAGAACAGTCAGATATAGTCTACCACCTTCCCTTGCATGATGTACACAACACTTAAGACCACACATGATGGCCATGGCAAGACAAAGGTCTTTTTTCAACTAGAGAAGCCAAATCTCTTCTACTACAGAGGCCTACAATACAGGCGTCCATCAAGGTTTGTTCACCTGGGCTCATTCATTCAACAACATTTAAAGCAGAGCATCAATGCAGAGATGTTGGACATTTATCTTTCTAATGTATCATCAAGACTAACAAAATCTTCTATTTTAAGAAAACTTTTCTGCCAGTTTCTGCCACTTCTGTCAGCATATCTGCTATATGTGAAGAATGATTCTTTCCTGGCACAGTATACTTTTACTAAAAAAAAAAAAAAAACACACACAGTACAGTATTTTCAACACCCTCCTGCAGATGTCTGCTCATCTTTTCATACTCAGAAGATTATTTTTCATTTTCAGGTTACATAGTAAAATCGATGGGTTTAGAGATTTAAAGCACTTAATAGATATGCTAACATAACATGGATGATAGCTATATATTTTTTCTTCACAGCCTTGAAGGTTATTTGCATGCATACAACTGTTCATGGTCTCTAAAGAGCAGAGAAATTTATATGAAACTCTGCTAGTCTCAATTACAATGCTTATTATAGATCACAAATAGCTTTTCTCCACAGAAAACCTGAACAGACTGTAGGGGTCAGCAAAGCCAAGCTAACAGTATTTCTCTTCTCATCTTTTTGCTTAACACTACAGAAGCAAAAATTCCAACCTGAACCCCACTACAGCACTCTCTTTACTGAACAGTTGCCCTGCATTTGTCCACGACATTATATCTGCCCCGTTCACAACACAAAGCTTCAGACCTGCCTTGGGAAGACAAAAGTAGTGAAGGACAAGGCAGCTCTCACATTTGCAGTTATCACTTGCTCATCACAGTCCTGCTCCCCACTTTATGGCCACAAAAGCCCTGGGGACCAGCCATTTTCTCTCAGAACCCCTTTCCCCCCCCCCATTGTTTTTATTCGCAACTCAAGTACCCATGCCTTTAATGTCAGCATCCATTTTCCTTCTTTTTCTCTCACATCCTCTGCATGGTCACCTTGGTAAAACCGCAGGATCACTCAGGCCTTGTTCCCACTCTGTTGTCTGCCTTTCACAGAAGGACACTTTCCCCAATACCTCAGATACCAGTTTATACAGGTGGGGAGGAAGATAGGTTCTCTCAGTTGGCAGACCTCTTCCAAAACTTTCTCCACAGCCGAGACACAGACCTGTAAGGAAGAGGAGAGGCTTTCTTCATACTGATTTTGACTCTCACGTTGGGAAAATGGCATTTCTGTTATGAGCTGCACAGTCTCGCTATTTCCACTTAGTGAAAGTTACGGTAATGCCACCGGTACCTATCCCAATTTGTTTATACTTACCACAGGGCTTAATTTGAGTTCATATTAAGGCACCTTTTTCACACTGCCTGTTGTTCAAGCTTAAGGAGTAGTTAAGCACATTCTGCAATGTCAGGCTTAACTGTAAGCACTTGAGCTTCTGAGTTGGTTGTGGGTTGTTTTTATTTATTATTTGTGTAAGGCCTGGAAAGGGAGCTTAGAATCCACAGAAGTAATTTCACTGAAAACAGACAAGGTGAAAGAAGTACTCCAACTCCTCAACATTAAAGAACTGTAGAACCCAGAAACACTTACCTGCCAGCTCCTGAACTTGAGTCACTTCCACACGGCTTCACAGTGAAATCATGCCACCAGGCTCTCACTGTACTGAGGAGGCACCAACAACATAGAATCACTCAAACTATTTCACAGAGATGGGAGGAAACATGAAGAAAAAGCAGCCCACCGGGGAACACTGAGTCCACTTCACCACAACAGCAGAAAAACACCCTATAGAACCTGAGCCTCAAACTACCCCCAGGGAGGTACTTCCCCACAAGTCCTCAGGCTTCCTATATAGCAAAGGTCAAATGATCCACACCTGGCAGGTTTCACTTCACAAGGGTGGAGCCAAGACACCTTGTGCAATAGGCTCCTCTACCCGGCTTCAGTCTTTTAAGGTCAATTGCTCCTTTTCACTAGTAGAAATAACCTGACAAGGGATTTAGTGGTTAGGGTTGACCTAATGAATGAACTGCAAAAGGTGCACAAGGGTCATATTTCTGTTAGACATTCTGTGAGGAAAAGTAGTACAGAGCCTGTTAAAATAAATAAATAGATAAATAAACAAATGAAAGAAAAGGAATCAAAGAAAAAAGAAAATGACCTTAAAGGCAAAATTGCTAACATAGATTTTCATCTGTCTAGTCACAACAGATAAAGAATATCGCAATCAGAATTACTTTTCTTGGCACTAATGTTATTTAAATCTGCTTTTCTGAGATGCCTTCTTTATGCAGGACTTTCCAAAATCTAGCCCCGTGACCTCTGACTACACTATTTACTTCCGCTGCGTATGAGCTATCACGTACAAATGCCAGGATCCGGATCCTCACTCACTATTCAGGTCAAGGACTGGGCTGAAGGTTTGGGCTTTGATTTGAGTACATGCCTATATTGCTGCTTCCTGGCAGGTCGTGGGAAGAAGATCGGCTGGCCTGGGGGAGCTTATGTACACGTGGCTTTTAGGCTGCAGCCAAAGTGTTCCTCTAGATCTGGAAGTCTGAAGAGGGTTGCAGTCCCCAAGCTCAGATACAACCGCATGTTAGTCTGGTGCAACTGATTTTTGTGTTCCTTGCACTGGCTGTTCTTTCATCTCCTCTCCAGAGGCAAGGACATGCATCTCTTTCGTGCTCCTTCGTTAGTAAACAAAGCAGGAGAGATTAAAGCCTCTTTCTTCAAGTCAGTAAGATACTGGCCTACAAAGATGGCAAAGGGCCTAGAGGGGAAGACGTATGAGGAGCGGCTGAGGTCACTGGGCCTGTTCAGTCTGGAAACGAGGTGGCTGAGGGGAGACCTCGTCGCAGTCTACAGCTTCTTCGCGAAGGGGGGTGGACGGGCAGGTACCAATCTATTCTCTCCAGTCACCAGTGATAGGACCCCCGGGAATGCTGTCAGCCTGAGGCAGGGGAGGTTTAGGCTAGACATCAGGAAGAGGTTCTTCACTGAGAGGGTGGTTGCACAATGGAACAGGCTCCCCAGGGAGGCAGCCACTGCACCAAGCCTGTTGGCATTTAAGAAGCATTTGGACTGTGCACTTAGTCATGTGGTCTGAAGTTTTGGGTAGACCTGTGTGGTGCCAGGAGTTGGACTCAAGGATCTCCTCAAGAAACTGTCTGCTCATGGCTTGGACTGGTGCACGCTTCGTTGGGTTAGAAACTGGCTGAGTAGCTGGGCCTAAAGAGTTGTGGTGAATGGAGTCAAATCCAGTTGGAGGCCGGTCACTAGTGGCATCCCCCAGAGCTCGGTACTGGGGCCGGTCCTCTTTAATATCTTTATCGATGATCTGGATGAGGGCATTGAGTGCACCTTCAGTAAGTTTGCAGGTGACACCAAGTTAGGTGCGTGTATCGATCTGCTTGAGGGCAGGAAAGCTCTGCAGGAGGATCTGGATGGGCTGCACCGATGGGCTGAGGTCAACTGCATGAAGTTCAACAAGGCCAAGTGCCGGGTCCTGCACCTGGGGCGCAACAACCCCAGCTACAGGCTGGGAGATGAGTGGTTGGAGAGCTGCCTGGCAGAGAAGGACCTGGGAGTGATGGTTGATAGTTGGCTGAATATGAGCCAGCAGTGTGCTCAGGTGGCCAAGAAGGCCAACAGCATCCTGGCTTGTATCAGGAACAGTGTGGCCAGCAGGGCTAGGGAAGCAATTGTCCCCCTGTACTCGGCTCTGGTGAGGCCACACCTCGAGTGTTGTGTTCAGTTTTGGGGCCCTCGCTACAAGAAGGACATCAAGGTGCTTGAGCGGGTCCAGAGAAGGGCAACAAAGCTGGTGAGGGGCCTGGAGAACAAGTCCTATGAGGAGCGGCTGAGGGAGCTGGGCTTGTTCGGCCTGGAGGAGAGGAGGAGGCTCAGGGGCGACCTTATCACACTCTACAGGTATCTTAAAGGAGGGTGTAGCGAGGTGGGGGTTGCTCTATTCTCACGTGTGCCTGGTGATAGGATGAGGGGGAATGGGCTAAAGTTGCACCAGGGGAGATTTAGGTTGGGTGTTAGGAAGAACTTCTTCACCAAAAGGATTGTTAGGCATTGGAACGAGCTGTCCAGGGGAGTGGTCGAGTCACCATCCCTGAAGGTCTTTAAAAGACATTTAGGTGTAGAGCTTAGGGATACGGCTTAGTGGAGGACTTCTTAGTGTTAGGTCAGAGGTTGGAACTTAAAATTTTGAGCTGTTTGTATAGAAGCAAAGTACAGAAGAGTACACTATCCCCCAGGGCAATGTAGAAACTACCTGTTGCTTCTCAGGTTTAAAAGATAAAAGGTGTAAACAGCTGTTTAAGTGCAATACTGACGTATACACGAACATTTTCCTCTCCAATGTCCAAGTTGGTGTGCAATATTTTTCATCGTGCTCTCAGATCAGGATTCTGATTCTAACAATGGTTCCTCTAACAATGGTTCCTAGTGCAAATTTCCAGAGAAGAGGGAAGCAAACCAGTCCTGGCTGCTTTGAATGAGATGGAGAGAGCAAACAAATGTAAACGAAGCAGATAAACCTGTAGGAATGTTTTCAGATAATTGCCACTGTCCAAAAGCTTTAAAGTGGTTGAATCCTTGAAAGTTCATTCCTGAAAACTCCGGCTGCGTCACTGAATTTGAAGGAGTAAGATAGACTTGCACCATCGCAGAGCCTCAGTCACAGTTTAAATGGGCACTGCCTCTAACTTCACAAGAATGAAAGAGAAAAGGTCATCTTTCTACCTTGTCAGCTACTGACAAACCTAGAGAAAGAAAAAACAAGAGTTGTTAACATTAAGATGTAATGTTGTGGGTTTTTTTAGCACATCTCACCAAATGTGTAATATTGAGTAGTAACCTGACAACAAATGAAAGGGAAGATGAACAAGTAGAAGGTACTTGCATGGCCTTAATTTACGTGGCAATTGACAACCACCACAATCCGCAATGATTTCTAAGTGCCTTACACCATTGACCCTTGAGGCAAAAAAACGGGATTCCCATATCAGGTAAGGGGAGTACAATCCCTCTCAAAACACGAGAGTCTGGGGTACGAGACTGAGTACTGAAAATCTTAAGACTAGGATGTTCACGTATCAGAAAGGAAACTCACATTTTAGCACTAAGCAACTATCTTTAGAGACAGGCTGGGAACTGGTTCTTTTTAACCCAGCGTGCATTTCAGCATCTTCACAGCTAAAGAAATTGTTGACTGCTCTGTTGAATTGTGTTCCAGGCAGAAAAACTCACGTTCCTATTAACATAAAGAGCTTAATACCTTGTGTAACAAATGGCTCAGTCTTCAAAATAGGACTATAATCAAAGTTTACAATTTACTAAAGGAATAGAGGTAAGCAAACAGCACTGGGTGCACCAGGAGTCTCTGCTCCACCAAGATGCACAACAGTTACATCAAGCAGCTGATTTTTATGCTGCTAGGCTAATACACATTCATTACTACTTCTAAAAAAAAAAAAAAAGGGTTATTATAATTGGTTTCCAGAATCCAAACCCTCCTACTGGAGCATGCGTATCAGTCTCCAGTGGTGTCTCTGGGGATCTCTCGTGCTGAAGACTCATAGTCTTCCTCACTCTTGTCCTTCTCCTTTTTCCAACTTGGCTGTATGTCAGAGACTTGTGCAATGTCCCCTGCAAGCTTTGCCTTTTAGTTGTTCTTCAGCTCTCCCCGTCTCCTTAATCTCCTGGCCAGATATCAGAGACTTGCATAGTGTCCCGTGCAATACTCATAAGTGTTAGCAGTTATTCTGAAACCCCCCAGATACCAGAGACTTCAAGGAAAAGCCTACAAATGCATTTCCCTTCGAGCTCTCTATTGACACAAATTGCTAAAACATTCCTTTGCAAGATACAAGAACTATATACAGTAACCACTCTGTTTTTCTTAGACTTGTGGTTATACAAGGGTATGTAAGACAGAAGGTCACATTCATCATACAATGCGGCCCTAGCATTGTTCCATACTGACACGAATCAGATGAACATATCTCACACTTGCTTCTGACCTAAAGATGAGTTTTGGATTCAAATGTACCCCCTCCAAGATGAACCTTAACTTTGTGGGGTCGATATTCTGCATAAGACATTTGTAACATCAAGCTTCACAGCTTCTCCTCTGGATGCAGGAAAGAGGTTACAGATGTATAAAAGGGCAGGACAACTTCCAAAACTACATTGCATTGCCACAAAACTACTTTAACATATCCCTGCAGGCACAGAAACTCCTTTGCAAGCCACCACAGATTAGACATTATGGCTAAAGAGCGCGGAAAGGATTGTTGAGAGACGTCTGTGGCAGACGTCTGCGGCAGACGTCTGGGTGGTGGTTTTACCATGCTGGGCAGCTAAACCCCACAACCGCTCTCTCACTCCCCCTCTTTTAGATGAGGAGGGGGAGAAGTAAAGCAAAGAACAACTCACGGGTTGAGATAAGGATAATTTAATTAAAGGGAAATAATAACAATTAAATAAAGATTATTATGAACTAAACAATTTAACTAAAGGGAAATAAAAATGGGAAGGGGAAAAGGGAGGGGGAAAGGGAAAAATAAAAAGGGAGGAAAACAACAAACAACTAAAATAAATGAAGGCTATATGGAAGTGCAGAGGAAAGAAATTACTCTCTACTTCCCACAAATGAGCAACGATTGACCACGTCCTTGAAGCAGGGCCTCAACGCACGTAGCCGGTGTTCGAGAGGAGGACCAACATTTTCCCAATGAGAGCCCACCCCTCCCCTCTTCTTCCTGTTTCCACCTTTTCTTGCTGAGTGTGACATCACATGGTATGGAATATCCCTTTGATTGGTTTAGGTCAGCTGCCCTAGTGATGTTTCTCTCTTCACTTTTTTGCCCACCCCCTAGGAGGGTTAGAGAAAGGCCCAATGCTGTGCTACTGCTGCTCAGCAGTAGACACAACACTGGTGTGATAACACTGCTGTTCCAGCTACAAGTGCAGAGTACAGCACTTTCCCAACTGCTGCCAGGAAAGTTAACATTCCAGCCAGACCCGGAGAAGCGCCACAGTTCTGTGGTACAATTCACAGAATTTCTAGGTTGGAAGAGACCTCAAGATCGAGTCCAACCTCTGACCTAACACTAACAGTCCCCACTAAACCATATCCCTAAGTTCTACATCTAAACGGTTTTTTTTAAAGACTTCCAGGGATGGTGACTCCACCACTTCCCTGGGCAGCCTATTCCAATGTCTAACAACCCTTTCGGTAAAGAAGTTCTTCCTAACATCTAACCTAAAACTCCCCTGGCGCAACTTAAGCCCATTCCCCCTCATCCTATCACCAGGCACATGTGAGAATAGAGCAACCCCCACCTCGCTACACCCTCCTTTAAGATACCTGTAGAGTGTGATAAGGTCGCCCCTGAGCCTCCTCCTCTCCTCCAGGCCGAACAAGCCCAGCTCCCTCAGCCGCTCCTCGTAGGACTTCTTCTCCAGGCCCCTCACCAGCTTTGTTGCCCTTCTCTGGACCCGCTCAAGCACCTTGATGTCCTTCTTGTAGCGAGGGGCCCAAAACTGAACACAGTACTCGAGGTGCAGCCTCACCAGAGCCGAGTACAGGGGGACGATCACCTCCCTAGCCCTGCTGGTCACACTGTTCCTGATACAAGCCAGGATGCTGTTGGCCTTCTTGGCCACCTGAGCACACTGCTGGCTCATATTCAGCCAACTATCAACCATCACTCCCAGGTCCTTCTCTGCCAGGCAGCTCTCCAACCACTCATCTCCCAGCCTGTAGCTCTGCTTGGGGTTATTGCGCCCCAGGTGCAGGACCCAGCACTTGGCCTTGTTGAACTTCATACAGTTGACCTCAGCCCATCGGTGCAGCCTATCCAGATCCTCCTGCAGAGCTTTCCTACCCTCAAGCAGATTGACACACGCACCTAACTTGGTGTCATCTGCGAACTTACTGAAGGTGCACTCAATGCCCTCGTCCAGATCATCGATGAAGATATTAAAGAGGACCGGCCCCAGCACCGAGCCCTGGGGGACGCCACTAGTGACCGGCCTCCAACTGGATTTGACTCCATTCACCATGACTCTTTGGGCCCGGCTCTCCAGCCAGTTTCTAACCCAACGAAGTGTACGCCAGTCCAAGCCAAGAGCAGTCAGTTTCTTGAGGAGAATGCTGTGGGAGACGGTGTCAAAAGCCTTGCTGAAGTCAAGGTAGACCACATCCACAGCCTTTCCCTCATCCACCCAGCGCGTCACTCTGTCATAGAAGGAGATCAGGTTCGTCAAGCAGGACCTGCCTTTCATAAACCCATGCTGACTGGGCCTGATCGCCTGCTTGCCCTGCAAGTGCTGCGTGATGACTCTCAGGAGGATCTGCTCCATGAGCTTCCCTGGCACTGAGGTCAAACTGACAGGCCTGTAGTTTCCCGGGTCTGCCCTCCGGCCCTTCTTGTAGATGGGCGTCACATTTGCTAGCCGCCTGTCAACTGGGACCTCCCCCGATAGCCAGGACTGCTGATAAGTGATGGAAAGCGGCTTGGCCAGCTCCTCTGCCAGTTCTCTCAGTACCCTTGGGTGGATCCCATCCGGCCCCATCGACTTGCGCGCATCCAAGTGCCGTAGCAGGTCACCAATCAGTTCTTCATGGACAGTGAGGGCCACATCCTGCTCCCCATCCCCTTCTGCCAGCTCAGGGTACTGAGTATCCAGAGAACAACCGGTATTGCCGCTAAAGACTGAGGCGAAGAAGGCATTAAGCACCTCCGCCTTTTCCTCATCTCTTGTAACTAGGTTTCCCCCTGCATCCAGTAAAGGATGGAGATTCTCCTTAGTCCTCCTTTTTGTGTTGATGTATTTATAAAAATGTTTTTTGTTACCTTTAACGGCAGTAGCCAGATTGAGCTCCAGATGAGCTTTGGCCTTCCTAATTTTGTCCCTGCACAGCCTCACAACATCCTTATAGTCCTCCCTAGTGGCCTGTCCACTTTTCCAAAGATTATAAACCCTCTTTTTTCTCCTAAGCTCAAGCCACAATTCTCTGTTCAGCCAGGCTGGTCTTCCCCGCCAGCTCGCCTTTGGGCACGTGGGGACAGACCGCTCCTGCGCCATTAAGGTTTCCCTCTTGAAGAGCGCCCAGCCTTCCTGGACTCCTCTGCCCTTCAGAACCGCCTCCCAAGGGACTCTACCAACCAGTGTCCTCAGCAGCACAAAGTCAGCCCTCCTGAAGTCCAATACAGCGGTTTTACTGGTCCCCTTCCTGGCCTCGCCAAGAATAGTGAACTCCACCATTTCGTGGTCACTTTGCCCAAGACAGCTCCTGACAATCACGTCCTCCACCAGTCCTTCTCTGTTTGTGAAGAGAAGGTCTAGTGGGGTGCCACCCCTGGTAGGCTCACTAACCAGCTGCGTCAGGAAGCTATCTTCCACGCTCTCCAGAAACCTCCTAGACTGCTTCTCTGGGCTGTGTTGTGTTTCCAGGATATATCTGGGAAGTTGAAGTCCCCCACGAGAAAAAGCGCTGACGATTTCGCAACTTCTGTCAGCTGCCTGTAGAACTCCTCATCCGTCTCCTCATCCTGGTTTGGCGGTCTATAGCAGACCCCGACCAGGACACCAGCCTTGTTGTCCCTGCCGATCCTAACCCAAAGGGACTCGACCTTGTCATTCCCAGCCTCGCACTCTGCGCCAGGACCCCCAGGTCCTTCTCCTCAGAAATCCTCCCCAGCAGGTCGTCCCCCAGCCTGTACTGATGCTTCAGGTTGTTCCTTCCAGGTGCAGTAGCTCTGTGAGATACTAGCTGACCTAGAGAGGGAAAAAATGTAATATGTTAAAATTAAAAAGAAATGTGTTTTTTTTTTTTTTTTTTTGGACATCTCACTGAATATTGGAGTAGTAACCAGACAACAACAGAAAGGGAAGGTGAAACAGTAGAAGGTACTTGCATGGCCACAGTTTACATGGCAGTTGACACCAACCACAATCCGCAATGATTTCTATTTGCCTTTCATCATTCGTCCGCGGCACCATGCTGAGAAAGGATTCCCGTTGAGAATGGGACCAGCTGAGCATCCATGTATGGAACTTCCCTGAAAAAAACAAGGTGAAGCAAGTCCTCATGCTCCCCGACAGAAAACCCCTGTAGAATCCAGGGACACTTACCTGCCAGATCCTGAACTTGAGTTACTGCCAAACTACTTCACGGGGAAGTAGCACCACCGGAAGTAGCACCACCAGGGTTTTCCTGTTCTGAGATGTCACCACCAACATCACTTGCTCATAGAGTCTCCAAAGCTCTTTCACAGAGATGATAGGAAACATGAAGGAAAAGCAGCCTACTCCAGAACACTGAGTCCACTTCACCAGGACAGTAGAACAGCACCCTAAGTAACCTGAACCTCAACCTCCCCTGCAGTGGCAATTCTTCCCATAACTCCTCATGCTTCCTTTATAGCAAAGGTCAAATGATCCCCACCTGGCAGATTTCACTTCACATGTGTGGAGCCTAGAGACCTTGTGGAACAGGCTCATCAACCTGGCTTCAATGTTTTAGGTTCAATTGCTCCTTATCGCTAATAGAAATCACCTGACAAGGGGCTCAGTGGTTAGTGTTGCCCTAATGAATTAAATACAAAAGGCACGTAAGGGTCGTATTTCTGCTAGTCATTCTGTGAGGAAAATTAGTACAGAGCCTGTTAAAATAAGATTAACAAGCCTAAATAAAAGAAAGACATAAAAGAAAAAAGAAAATGACCTAAAAGGCAAAATTGCCGTCATAGATTTTCATCTGTCTAGTCACGACAGATCAAGAATACAGCCATCAGAATGACTTTTCTTGACATTATTGTTATTTAAATTTGCTTCTCTGAGATCTCTTCTTTATGCAGGACTTCTCAACATCTAGCGCCATGACCTCTGACTACAGTATTTCCTTTGGCTGCATATAAACTATCACGTATAAGTGCCAGGATCCGGATCCTCACTCCCTATTCAGGTCAAGGACCGGGCTGAAAGTTTTGGCTTTAATTTGGTTACATGACTACATTGCTGTTGTTGTGGTTTTCCCCGGCCGGCAGCTAAGCACCATACAGCCATTCGCTCCCCCTCCCCCCTCCCTCTCTGGGATGGATGAGAGAAACAGGAAAACGAAGCCTGTGGGTCAAGACAGAGACAGCTTATTAAGACAGGAAAAAAAAAATAACAGCAAGAATAGTACTGCTACTACTAATGCATACGGAATAAGTGATGCAAAATGCAATTGCTCACCACCCGCTGACCCATGCCCAGCCTATCCCCGAGCAGACGGCCCCCCCCATCCCGGCTAGCCACCCCTACCTATTGTTTAGCATGACATCAGAGGGTATGGAATAACCCTTTGGCCAGTTTGGGTCAGCTGTCCTGGGTCTGTCCCCTCCCAGCTCCTGCTGCACCCCCAGCGTGCCCACTGGCAGGACAGAGCGAGAAGCTGGAAAAGTCCTTGGCTTGGTGTAGGCACTGCTCTGCAACAATTCAAACATCAGCGTGGTATCAACACTCTTTTCATCCTAATCCACAACATAGCACCCTACCAGCTCCTAGGAGGAAAATTAACTCTATCCTAGCTGAAACCAGGACAGCTGTTTTCTGGCAGGTCGTGGGAAGAAGATTGGCTGGCTTGGGGGAGCTTCTGTACACATGGCTTTTAGGCTGCAGCCAAAGCGTTCCTCTAGATCTGGAAGTCTGAAGATGGTTGAGTGGTTGGAAAGCTGCCTGGCAGAGAAGGACCTGGGAGTATTGGTTGATAGAGGGCTGAATATGAGCCAGCAGTGTGCTCAGGTGGCCAAGAAGGCCAACGGCATCGTGGCTTGCATAAGAAACAGTGTGTCCAGTGGGTCTAGGGAAGTGATTGTCCCCCTGTACTCAGCTCTGGTGAGGCCGCACCTCGAGTACTGTGTTCAGTTTTGGGCCCCTCGCCACGAGAAGGACATCGAGGTGCTCGAGCAAGTCCAGAGAAGGGCAATGAAGCTGGTGAGGGGTCTGGAGAACAAGTCTTAAGTGGCTGAGGGAGCTGGGATTGTTCAGCCTGGAAAGCAGAAGGCTCAGGGGCGACCTTATCGCTCTCTACAGGTACCTTAAAGGAGGCTGTAGAGAGGTGGGGTTTAGTCTATTCTCCCATGTGCCTGGTGACAGGACGAGGGGAAATGGGCTAAAGCTATGCCGGGGGAGAGTAATCAATGACCGAGTCCCAGATAGGATTGCAATTACAGTTTACGATTTATTAAAGGAATAGAGGTAAGCAAACAGAGCTGTGTGTGCCGGGAGTCTCTGCTCCAGCAAGACGCACACAAGTTACATCGGGCGGCTGGTTTTTATGCTCCTAGGCTAATACATATTCATTACCACTTCTAGAAAAGGCAGGGTTATTATAATTAGTTCCCGGAATCTGAACCCTCCCACTGGCACATGCGTATCAGTCTCTTGTGGTCCCTCTGGGGTCTCTCGTGCTGAAGGCTCGTAGTCTTCCTCCCAGGCTTTTTCCTTGTCCTTCTCCTTTGTCCATCTTGGCCAGATGTCAGAGACTTGTGCAGCATCCCATGCAAGCTTTGTCTTTTAGTCGTCCTTCAGCTTTTTCCGTTCTCCTTAAGCTCTTGGCCACAGATCAGAGACTTGCATAGTGTCCCATGCAATAGTCATAATAGTTTGCAGTTCTTCTGAAACCCCTTCATTCTCTTATCCCCTATTGACACAAATTGCTGCACAATTCCTTTGCAAGATACAAGAACTATATACATTAACCACTCTGTTTTTCTTAGACTTGTATAACTACAAGGGTACGTAAGACAGAAGGTGTGGTGGGTTTACGTGGCAAGGTTTTTGTAGCAGGGGGCCATAGGGGTGGTTTCTGTGAAAAGGATCTAGAAGCTGCCCCATGTTTGGTAAGGGCCCCACTGCTGACCAGAGCCGAGCCAATAAGCGATGTTGTTTGCGCCTCATATTTAAGACAGGGAAAAAAACGCTGCGCCACACAGCAGCTGGGAGAGTGAGAGGAGTGAGGCACAGCCTTACAGGCGCCAAGGTCAGTGAAGAAGGAGGGGGAGAGGTGCTCCAGGCGTGGCAGCAGAAGTCCCCTGTGGCCTGTGGTGAGACCACGGTGAAGCAGGATGTCCCCCGTCAGCCCATGGAGTACCACGGTGGAGCAGGGTTCCACGCTGCAGCCCGTGGAGGAGACCACGGTGGAGCAGGTGGCCCTGCACCGACAGAGGCTGCCGCCTGTGGAAGACCCCTGCTGGAGCAGATTCCGGGCTGGACCTGTGGCCCGTGGAGAGGAGACCACACAGGAGCAGGTGAGCCGGCAGGAGCTGCTGCCCGTGGGGGAGCCAGGTTAGAGCAGTTTTCTCCTGAGGGATGGACCTCGTGGTACGGACCCATATCTGGAGCAGTTCTGGAAGAGCTGCTGCCTGTGGGAAACCCACACCGGATCAGTTCATCAAGGACTGTATCCCGTGGGTGGGACCCCACAGCACTGGGGACAAGAGTGACCGAGAAGGAGTGGCAGAGAAGCATGCAAAGACAACAACAACAGGGAAGGAACTTTTCCTTCACCTAGTTTTTTTTATGCTGCGACTTCTTCAGGTGACCACAAAGAATTTTGCACCTCCTCCACCCCCCTCAACACAACCCAAAAAAAGGACATTGTGGCACAGAGGTATAATTCCAGTTCACACCAGAAGACGTTCTTCTCACTGCAGTACAGTTAAGACCCACAAAGTGCCAAAAAAAATCACACACAGACACACACCAAAAAAAAGGTAACGTATTTTCAAATTAGTTTTACGCGTTGGCGTTATTTACTTGACTGATTTTGCATTCAGGGCTTCATCTATGTGGAGGGGAACATGTAATGCCATGCAAGGTTGTTTGGTTGTATGACTGACAACGGGACTTTAAACATTTGAACTGTTTGTATAGAAGCAAAGTACAGAAGAGTACGCTACGCCCAAGGGAAACATAGAAACTACCCATTGCGTCTCAGGTATAAAGTTTTCCCTTAAAAGGCGTAAGCAGCTGTTAAGGTGTAGGAAAAGGTGTAAGCAGCTGTTTGAGTACTATCCTTACATATACGTGAACATTTTCCTCTCCAGTTTCCAACTTGGAGTGCAACACTTTTCATCATACTCTTAGATCAGGATTCTGATTCTAACCATGGTTCCTAGTGCAGAGAACTTTTCCAGAGGAGAGAGAAGCAAAGCCGTCCTGACTGCTTTGAATGAGATGGAGATAGCAAACAAACGTAAAAGAAGAAAATAAACCTGTGGGAATGTTTTCAGATAATTGTCATAGTCCAAAAGCGTTAAATTGGTTCAGTCCCTGAAAGTTAATTAGCGTAAACTCAGGTTGCATCACTGAACTTGAAGTAGTAGGATAGACTTGCCCCATCGCAGAGCCTCAGTCACGGATTACATTGCCATTTCCTCTAACTCTATACAAGAATGAAAGACAAAAGCACACCTTTCTACTTTGTCAGCTACTGGCAGACCTAGAGAGAGGGGAAAAAAAAAAAAAAAAGTTGTTTTAAGGCATTTCACCAAATCTGTAATATTCGGTAGTGAGCAGACAACAAATGAAAGGGAAGAGGAAACAGTAGAAGGTAATTGCATGGCCTTAATTTATGTGGCAATTGACAACAAGAACGACTTGCAAGGATTTCAAAGTGCCTTCCACCATTCACCCTTGGGACTCTGGGGACCAGATATTCTCGCCCTCTCCCTGCCACACATACCTCTTCTACCTCTCAACACATCTGTGCATGACGCTCCTTAGGATTTCTTTAACCTTTGACAAAACCTCAAGCGCATTCTGGAGACATACCGAGAAGAATGTACTCGTGTGGACATCCCAAGGATAGACGAAGCTTTGGAAGGCTACCATAACTCGCCTGGAGGAGAAGAAAGGGAGAATGAACAAGCGGGAAAACACATCTTCCCCCGACCCTCCCTCGGAAACTATGAACAAGGACGCCTTTCACACTTTTTCTTCAGGGAGCCAGATATGGGGGGACCAGGACTGGGGACTTTTCTGAGGGTGACAGATAGGAGGGGTCTCCCCACCCTTGCTGTTGCTTGGCAGCCCTCTCCTATGTCCCGACAAGGGGTAGAGGCTGCCCCCGTTGTACACATGCAGAACAGAGGACCAGACTGTCCGCAAGAGACAAGGGGCTGGACATTTGTCTCAGCTCAGAGCAGAAAGAGACGTCTGCCCCCGACACCCACGCTGCCAACTACCCCCACGGGGTCCCTGGGAAATAGATTTGAGGCTCTCAGAGAGGTTGCGGAAGAGGCTGAGGGCATGGACAGTAGTCTGAACCCGGGAAGCAATCCCGAGAAGAGAGTCAAGATTGGGGGAAGTGCAAAACATAAGGATCAGGCCCAGAAGGAGCACGGCATTGTGACCTGTGCCACAAAAAAAGAGCAGAGCGGAGATAGCAACCAAATGTAAATGAAGAAAATAGACCTGTAGGAGTGTTTCCAGATAATTGTCATTGTCCAAAAGCGTTAAATTGGTTCAATCCTTGAAAGTTAATTAATGGAAACTCCAGTTGCATCACTGAATGTGAAGTAGTAAGATTAACTTGCACCATTGCAGAGCCTCAGTCATATTTTAAATCGGAACTGCGTCCTTCACAAGAAGGAAAGAGAAAGGCACAACTTCCTACCTTGTCAGCTACTGGCAGACCTAGAGAAAGAAAAAACGTAACGTTGTTAAAATTAAAAAGTTACGTTTATTTTGGTTGGTTGTTGGGGCGCCCCAACCCCTCTGCGCCCCAACCCCTCTGCGCCCCAAAGGAGCACTTACCTGTAGTCTTCTGAACTCGAGTCACTTCCAAAGCGATTCACTGTGAAATAGTGCCACCAGGGTTTTACTGAAGAAGGCACCACCTATGTAACAAGCTCATAGAGTCTCTAAAACTATTTCACAGAGGTGTCAGATAACATGAAGAAAAAGCAGCCTACTGCGGAACACTGAGCCCAACTCACCTCAAGAGAAAAATACCCTAGGCAATCCAAACCTCAGTCTCTCCTGGGGAGGCAATTCCCCTACAATCCTCAGGCTTCCTATATAGCAAAGTTCAAATGACCCACACCTGGCAGGTTTCACTTCACAAGGGTGGAGCCAAGACACCTTGTGCAATAAGCTCATCTATCTGGCTTCAAAGTTTTAATGTCAATTGTTCCTTATCACTAGTAGAAATAACCTGACAAGGGATTTAGTGGTTAGAGTTGACCTAATGAATGAACTGCAAATGGTGCACAAGGGTCATATTTCTGTTAGTCATTCTGTGAGGAAAAGTAGTACAGAGCCTGTTAAAATAAATAAATAGATAAATAAACAAATGAAAGAAAAGAAATCAAAGAAAAAAGAAAATGACCTTAAAGGCAAACTTGCTAACATAGATTTTCATCTGTCTAGTCACAACAGATAAAGAATATTGCAATCAGAATTACTTTTCTTGGCACTAATGTTATTTAAATCTGCTTTTCTGAGATGTATTCTTTATGCAGGACTTTCCAAAATCTAGCCCCGTGACCTCTGACTACACTATTTACTTCCGCTGCGTATGAGCTATCACGTACAAATGCCAGGATCCGGATCCTCACTCACTATTCAGGTCAAGGACTGGGCTGAAGGTTTGGGCTTTGATTTGAGTACATGCCTATATTGCTGCTTCCTGGCAGGTCGTGGGAAGAAGATCGGCTGGCCTGGGGGAGCTTATGTACACGTGGCTTTTAGGCTGCAGCCAAAGTGTTCCTCTAGATCTGGAAGTCTGAAGAGGGTTGCAGTCCCCAAGCTCAGATACAACCGCATGTTAGTCTGGTGCAACTGATTTTTGTGTTCCTTGCACTGGCTGTTCTTTCATCTCCTCTCCAGAGGCAAGGACATGCATCTCTTTCGTGCTCCTTCGTTAGTAAACAAAGCAGGAGAGATTAAAGCCTCTTTCTTCAAGTCAGTAAGATACTGGCCTACAAAGATGGCAAAGGGCCTAGAGGGGAAGACGTATGAGGAGCGGCTGAGGTCACTGGGCCTGTTCAGTCTGGAAACGAGGTGGCTGAGGGGAGACCTCGTCGCAGTCTACAGCTTCTTCGCGAAGGGGGGTGGACGGGCAGGTACCAATCTATTCTCTCCAGTCACCAGTGATAGGACCCCCGGGAATGCTGTCAGCCTGAGGCAGGGGAGGTTTAGGCTAGACATCAGGAAGAGGTTCTTCACTGAGAGGGTGGTTGCACAATGGAACAGGCTCCCCAGGGAGGCAGCCACTGCACCAAGCCTGTTGGCATTTAAGAAGCATTTGGACTGTGCACTTAGTCACGTGGTCTGAAGTTTTGGGTAGACCTGTGTGGTGCCAGGAGTTGGACTCAATGATCCTTAGGGGACCATTCCAACTCAGGATAATCTATGATTCTATTACCCGCCTTTGGTTTCAGTGAGAATTCAGGCCCTGAAAACAACCGAAGTTTCTTCTGGATGGTGTTTTTTTCTGAATAGGATAACTTCATTTCCCTTTTGAAGGCTTACAAAGATGTAGTAACAAAAGCAAAGGCAGAAAACAGCACCTGAGGCACAGGCTACTTTTCAGCCTGCAGCACACTATAGGTATTGTTATAAATGACTGAGTCCCAAATAGGGTTACAATCACAGTTTACAATTTACTAAAGGAATAGAGGTAAGCAAACAGTGCTGGGTGTGCCGGGACTCTCTGCTCCACCAAGACGCACACCACTTACATCAGGCGGATGGTTTTTATGCTCCTAGGATAATACATATTCATCACCACTTTTGGAAAAGGCAGGGTTTTATAATTAGTTTCCCAGCACCCGAACCATCCCATGGATGCATATGTATCAGTCTCTGGCAGTCCCTCTGGTGGTCGCTCGTACTGAAGGCTCATAGTCTTCCTCCCACTCTTCGTCCTTCGGTCGTTCTTCAGCTTCCCCCCCCCCCTCCTTATTTAGTAGTCTCTGGGCCACATTCAGAAAGTTGTGTCTCATGCAATAGTCAGCAGTTATCTCAAAAAACTCCCCCCTATTGTCTTATCTCCCAGACCCGTGTCTCAAGGTTTACCCTTCAAACCCTCTATCGACATGAACTGCTAGACCATCCTTTTGCAAGATACAAGGACTATATACACTAACCACTCTGTTTCTCTTGGACTTGTGGTTATTTATACAAGAGGATGTAAGACAGAAGGTCACATTTCATTATGAGGCCCTAGCATTGTTCCATATTGACACAAATCAGATGAACATATTTCACAGGATGATATTATCATTTCAGACAAATATGATCTACATAGTGTGAAGTGTTCCGGCATGCTTACAATCTGCCAACGGCCTGAAAATAGGATCTTCATTTTAAGACTGCATGGAAAAGAAAACAAAAACAACAACAACACAGAAGGAACTTTTCCTTCACCTAAATTTTATTATTATTTTGCAACTCTTGCAGGTGTCCACAAGAAATTTTGCCCCACCCCCTCCCCTCCAAAAACAAACAAACAAAAAAATACATTGTGGCACAGAGGCGTAATTGCAGTTCACAACAGTAGACGTTCTTCTCACTGAAGCGCAGTTAAGCCCCACAAAGTGCCCAAAAACTGCCAAAATGTAATGTATTTACAAGTTAGTTTTATATGTTTGCACTATTTACTTGTCTGGTCTTGCCTTCAGGGCTTGACCTTTCGGGGGGGGGGGGGGGGGGGGGAAGTGGGGTGGGAACATGTAATGACGTGTGAGGTTGTTTGGGTGAATGACTGACAACATGACTTTAAAATTTTGAACTGTTTGTATAGAAGCAAAATACAGAAGAGTACGCTATCCCCAAGGGAAATGTAGAAACTACCCATTGGTTCTCAGGTTTAAAGTTAAAAGGGGTAAAGGCATCTGTTAAGGGGTAAGAAAAAGTGTAATCAGCTGTTTGAGTACAATTCTTATGTATACAGGAACATTTTCCTCTCCAATTTCCAACTTGGAGTGCAACATTTTTCATCATGCTCTTAGAACAGGTTTCTGATTCTAACAACGGTTCCTAGTGCAAGTTTTGGAGAAGAGAGAAGCAAACCAGTCCTGACTGCTTTGAATGGGATGGAGAGAGCAAACAAATGTAAATGAAGAAAATAATCCCTTAGGAATGTTTCCAAATAATTGTCATTGTCCAAAAGCTTTGAATCGGTTGAATCCTTGAAAGCTAATTAATGGAAACTCAGGTAGCATCACTGAATTTGAAGGAGTAAGATAGACTTGCATCGTTGCAGAGCCTCAGTCGCAGTTTAAATGGGCACTGCCTCTAACTTCACGAGAACGAAAGAGAAAAGCAGGTCTTTCTACCATGTCAGCTACTGGCAGACTTGGGGGGGGAGGGGGGGAGAGAAAAAAAGAGAGTTGTTCAAATTAAAAAGTAATGTTTACTTAGGACATTTCACCCAATATGTAGTATTTAGGAGTAACCAGACTACAAATGAAAGGGAGGATGAAACACTACAAGGTACTTGTGTGGCCTTAATTTACATGGCAATTGACTACAACCACAATCTGCAATGATTACACCATTCCCCCTTGAGACAGAAAAATGGGATTCCCATATTACTTAAGGGGAGTGCAATCCCTCTCAAAATATGAGGGCCTGAGGTACACTGAAAATCTTAAGACTAGGCAGCACTGAACTCAACTGAAAAGGGAGGAGGAGTCTCTTTGGACTTTCACGTAACAGAAAGGAAACTCAGATTTTGGCCCTAAGAAATTGTTCTTAGAGACAGCCTGGGAGCTGGTTCTTTTTAACCCAGCGTCCGTTTCCACATCTTCAAAGCTAAAGAAATGGTTGATTGCTCTGTTGAATCATGTTCCAGGCAGAAAAACTCATGCTCCTATTAGAAGAAAGAGCTTAATGTCTTGCTTGGGTCCTAAAGATGAGTTTGGCATTCAGACGTACCCCCTACAAGACAAACAGCTACCTTTACTTGGTGGGTTTCCTATTCTGCATATGAGATTCATAGCTTCAAGCTTCATGATGTCTCCTCTTGATGAAGGGAGGAGGTTGGAGACGCATAAGAGGGCAAGACAACTTCCCAAACTACATCGCATTGCCACAAAACTACCTCAGCGTATTCCTGCCAGGGCACAAAACCCCTTTGCAAACCACCACAGATTAGACATTATGGCGAAAAAGGCTGGAGCGCATTGTTGACTTTTTTCTGCATACTTCCAACTTCAGGAGCCAGTCAAGCTGAGATGACAGCTTGAGATTCCAACTGCGGCTTATAATAGGCTGTGCACCACAGAACTTGGTCTCCATAAGACGCGGTGCTTCAGAATGACATCCCCAGTGGCAACGTCACTTGGAAAGTTCCTCCAAAATATTCCCTGTGTTGCGTGCTAGGTGGCAGTGCCTTTACAGAGCCGTTTCCCTGAGGACCAGATGTGGGGACCAGTGGAGGGGCAGGTGCCGATCTGTGCTCTTTAGTGACCAGCGATAGGATATTCAAGGCACCAAGCCTGTCGGAGTTTAAGAAGTGTTTGGACTGTGCTCTTAGTCATATGGTCTGAATTTTTGGGTAGATCTGTGTGGTGCCAGGAGTTGGACTCAGTGAACCTTGTGGGTCCCTTCTAACTCAGGATATTCTATGATCATATCATTCTATAATAAGCTGAATCACTTTCTTGGTCTTCTATCAGCATCCATCAGGAATTTAAAGAGGACTTACACCATCAAGACTCAAACTCACACCATAGACTGGAAAGCAAACCTCAGGTTTTGAACCAAGTGTTTGCTCTGATATGCCTGAATGCGAGCTAGCAGGTGAGCCTCTTGAAAAAAAAAAAAAATCTATCACCTCCTTTCTGAACACAGTAGGAAGGGTAAGAGTTGTAAAGACAGGCATTTATCCTGATAGCTGTAAAATTCAATGGGAAAACTGCACTCAGTTGTGAGAAACCCAGGTGAAGAAAGATGTGGAAAGATTGGGTGCACTCTCCACAGCAAAGTGAGAACGACCTTCCCAGAAAAAGACAGAGGGCTTGTTCTGCTTCCCAAGGAAGGGCGGTGAGGAAGTGGGACTGTAATCATGATCATGTCTTTGCTGTAAAGAGACACCACAAAATTATCTGTTTACTCTAGGGTTAGAATATGAAGTTGTAGATACTGTCCACACACAGGGCATTAGGATGTACTTAGTCACATTATATGAACAATCCCAGTTCAAAGCAATACTCAGCAACAGCTCTTCAGTTATAAGAGAAAATACTTTTATTTGGCATTCCATAAGGAAAGATATTTCATGAAACCTACAAGAAGCACCTTATAGCTGTAATACAAAAAACATTCACAAAAATTACTACACGCCATTTGAGATTCAATTTAATACAGGTATTGAAGAAAGCACATCTAATTGCCGTTAATGAACAGCCTTGTTAATTACAGATATGGCTATACCCCTTTGCTAGCAATGTTCTGGTTTCTCTGCATTCCTTTTTTCCTCCTTAAAAAAAAAAAAAAAAAAAAAAAAAAAAAAAAAAAACACAGTTCCTTAATGTGCTGTCTAGCAAACACTACAATGAAATCACATCCAAGTCTACTGAGTTACACTGCAGCTTTCGACCTTTCGTATCATCATACATCAGATGAAGGCTTGGCAAGCTGCCCACGTCCAACAAGCTGTTAGGGTGTTCATCCTCTTCCCTGTGCATTTACACAGGTGCATGGACCACACAACAAATGGGGACTGAGGTCTGGGCCTGACATGGCCTCCAGACATCCCCAAGGTCCTGCTTTTCTTCACTGGGGCCTTTTAACAGAAGCAAAGAGGCAGAGGCTCAGCTCAACTCCTCTCACAGTTAGTTACCATGCCTCTTCTCCAAGGAGTTTCTAAGGGGTCCTCCTGGAAGACCTTTAGAAGCACAAAGGGTAGAGAAGGGCTTATCCCTGGAAAACAAGCTAATCCCCAGAGACACTTCTCTTCAGGTTTCTACCAATTCTTCTAAGCATGTGAAGCAGCAGATTCATCTGAGCAACAGCAGAACTGCAATGTTAGCTCAAAGCCAGCTGAGAGAGAAGGGAAGAATCCAAACCTCAGTCCAATACTGTTAACATGTTTCCTGGCAAATCTGATAGTAAGAACTCCATTCCAAATCTCCAGGTTTGTCCTCTGCGTACCCCGTTCTGATCAAAGCATACTTAGTGGATTTGCTTCCTTCACTGTATTTCCAGGATGCTTTGCACCTTGAAGATGCATGGTATGCATTGTCCATAACAACACAGTCTTTGTCTTTCAAGTCCTCAAACCCTGGAAGAGGGAACTCCTCAAATTCTGCAGGAGCACTGTCAAACACCGGGGGAGTGGGATAATCAACATTGGATGGAATGCAGTCCTCAAATGCTGGATGGATGCTGTTCTCAACGCTGGGGACACCACACACTTCATGAACTGAAGTAGGAGGCTCTGCAGCTTTCCTGCCTTTCAGCTCTGGCAACTTGGGTCTTTCTTCAGCTGGAGGAAAAAGTCAGTTGAACAGAAATCTCCTCAATGCCAACAACTAGACAAGACAGTGAAGATAACACAGGAAAGAGAAAGGGCTGCAAGTGGCAAAGGCTGGCACTGGTGGTAGAAGCAGTCAAAGAACACGTGTGAACAGGACTGCCTTAAATTAAAGGCTGTCTCACTGATTTTCTTTACATGAGTTGTAACCAAGTGGCCAGCTGCCAGCAGAGACACCATGACACTCCAAGCTAGAGCTCACAGTGCACGCTCCCTTGCAGCTTCACAGGGGCACCCACAAGCACAGACTGACCCCACCACAGGGGACTCTGCTACCTGGACAGGTAAGGGCCTTGGGATACCACAGTCCTGCTGCCTTCCTGGGGTGCCTACTCCCCTCGCCCTGCAAACAAACCCTGGCTCAGTTTGTACCTCTGCTTTCTGATGGCACGGGCCCCAGCTCTGGACTTTCTTACACCCAGCGATGACAGATGGAGAACACCCAGAATATCCCAGTCATGCCTGAGGCAGCAACATGCAAATGGATCTTTCCCTCCATACTGAGCTAGTGGGAGCAGGACTGCTGGCCAACAGCAAATTGGAAGGATCGCTGCAGTTAAGACAGGAGAGAAACCTGCCCTACATGATCTGAACAAGCCCCTCTGCCCAAAAAGTGTCATGCCTAACAAATGTGCAGAGCAAGTGAAAGAACAGGCGAAAGCACCAGCAGTCCCCATGCAGTGAGGAGCTACCAAGATCCACAAGTTTGCACAGCGTTAAAGAGAACACAGCCCACTACGCTGGGCAGAAGAAGGATCTGAGATTGCAGAAACAACTCATTATCTAGATAGTTTTTCATTATCTACATAGTCTTAGTGCAGCACACATGTAATTATCCTAGTATTAATGCTGTCGGCAGCTCAAAGTGCTGTCTTTGGATCTTTCAAATTTCAGATGTTTTTATGTTAGAAAAAGTTCCCCTTGATTACAGTACTCTGCTTGCATAAGACAATCATGCCTCATGAACCCAAACTCAGACAAGCCACATCACACTCTTAGATCCCTGTCTGTGACCCATAGGAAGGCACATAATGACACATACTCACCATTTTCAGACCATTCATGTTGCTCAGGATAGTCTCTATCATCTCTTAGTCTCAAGCTTGAATGCTGTAGGACTGGCACTGCTAACCAGGAGTTAAACCAAGTCAAGTGAAAAGCAGACAAATATACCTGAAGCATTTGCAGAAAGCTGTCAAAGAATTCATAGTCTGCATATAGCTCAATTCCCTATATCTTATCACTTACTAGAGATTAGAGGATAGGAGGAAATTCTTCACTCAAAGGGTGGTAAAGTACTGGAACAGGTTGCCCAGAGAGGTGTTCAAGACCAGATTAGTTGAGGCCCTGAACAACCTGGTCTAGTGGGTGGTGTCCCTGCCCATGGCAGGGTGTTGGAACTGGGTGATGTTTAAGGTCCCTTCCAACACAAGCCATGTTATGATTCTGAGAAGTCCTCCCCCTCTGTTCAGCTTTTAAGCCTTTCAAGTAACTACCTACCCCTTCCTACCAGACAGGACAAACTACCTTATGTCTTCATTACCTATGTGGTGGACCAACTTTGCATTTCAACTGCAAAGCACTGTGGGGCAATAACTAACTGCTTCTTGTCAGAAGACCACCCTTTTCCACCCTCTCCTACCATTAGGCATTGAAGCAGGGAAAGGAGGTTCTCCATCCCATCTTGCCCACATTTGGGGGTGAGCTACTCAGAACTAAGAAAACAAAAGATCTTCAGGTAGAGGTAAAAACTCACACATGCCTCAGAGCTAAAAGGGATATGGAGCAGCAATCAGCTTCATCCTTACTGTGCAACACTGCCAGGCACTTGGGAAGGTTGCCTTGGTTTCAGCCCCAGCTCACCAGCTCAGGAGGAAACATGGGTCCCTCTCCTTGCCTGCACTCACCAACTCTGTGCTCCCAGAAGTGACCAAACCCAGGGGAGTTCAGCAGGGCACAAGTCCCACAAGCAGAGATATGAGGCCCTATCCTACCAGTCAATGTCCCACCACAGGAAAAATAAATAAATAAATAATAACACAGCTCTCAGCAGACCACACACCACACAAACAGGAGAACGGCAGCTGCCACAACCTCCTAAAGCCTTGCCACAAATCCACCCTGCAGACACAGGACCAGCCTGGACACTCTCAGCACCGGACCTTGGCAAGCAGGGCTGAAAATCCTCCCATCAGTGTGGAAAGGCCTCAGGCGGTCAGTCGCTGCAGCAGAGCCATGTGCTGTCACCAGCACTGACAGCAATGTAAAGCTGCATCCTGCTCCTCTGAACCAAACTCACACCAAAACCCACAGTCAGATATCTCCTGAATGCAGAGAACTGGATCTATGCATCAATTACTATTTAAATAGGCTATTTAGGTTTTGAAGGAGATTTCTTACCTGCCCTGTGCCCAGGCTTCTGAAAATCCCTTATCAGTGCAACCAATAAAATAGTAACTACAACAGCTGCTGATGCTATGAGAACATAGAGAGAAGGATTTCTTCCAAGTGTGTCCTTTTGCTCTACAATTAAAATTTAGTTGTCAAAACATTTACAGTACAGCAGGTTGAAGCTACACCATTAATTTTTGTGATCTTAATCATTTTTCTTATGTCCTGTAAGTACAATATCAGAAAGCTGACTTCTAAAATTAGAGGTTGTCCTACTGACTTTCCTTAAGTGATCTGCAACCAAGCGGTTGCTTTTCACAAGGCGTATACAGGACACTAATCCAAGGCATTAGGACAGACCTCAGCCAACCTGCCACCAGCTGCTCTTTGTCTTATGCCACCAACTGAGAAATTGATAAGGTGTAGTGGTAATAATAGCTGGCATGCTATTTTCACATGCTAGGTTGTTTGCTATCGCAACACACCTCGCTTAAACTTGTGAGTCTCCCTGTATCCCTCTGGTTCAGTTTCTCCATCACAAAAGCTGTGAAGTTTAGAACAAAACCATCATCATAAGCAGCATTGCATTGAGAGTTTCCTGCTTTCCCCACCACAGGAACCGCTGCAGATGTGCAGGTGAACCTGTTCTCAAGTTGGGGAACAGTCATAAACTCAAATTCACCTGAAAGCCCTTCTGATACGTTTAAACCAGCAATCATTTAAAGATACAGCATTTACTGGCCCCCCGAAACTCATTCCTCTATCACAGCTCACAGTATTTCCTAGATACAGTGGAGTAACAAAGTAGAACTCAAACGACACCTTGTGCCACTCTGGCTGAAGTAGGCACTGGCAAAAGAACACCCAGCTTTACCCAGCAAGGCTTACCCCAGGAAGTCTGTGCTTCATCTCTCTGCTAATTACATGACTGCTCGTGCATTTGGGGCCGTCTCTTACATAATCCAGTAGGTAATCCAGTACCCAATCTCTTACATAACCCAATACACAGACAGGTTTCTGTGTCTAGTCTGGACTCAAGAAAGCTTTTCATTTTTTATCAATACTCACCAACATTCACATTAGTGATGCCTTCGTACACAACTCTGCCATCTCTGTCTTTCACTTCTATAGAATACCTGCCACGGTCACTTGTCTCAATCTTGTCTAGTCTAAGGCTGTGACTAGACACAATCTCAGACCTGTTAATGTATTCTCCATGGTACCAAAACCAAGAGCCATTTGTCCAAGCCACTTCCGTGTTTTCCTTTTTCCAGACTACCTGGAAGAAGTGTTCCAGCATCATCTCTGTTAGATTCAGGAATATGGATCCACCCATAAATTCTGTGATATCTTGAAGTATTTCCACTTCTGAGGGGAGAAAAACATCAGCTCATAACTACAGGATTTTATATGCCATACGGCAACCACAAGCAGGAATATTGCTCACATCTCTTGTTAAGTGAAAGTGTGCTTTGCTATAATTGATGTATCAGCCTAAAATCAATAAACATAAATTTGTTCTGAGACTGCTCTGATAACTTAACTTGTAACCTGGTAGTTTCTTTTCCATTTTACTAATGCTTCTTCCCCACCACCCGCTCTTTCCCGACAAGGGAGAAAGATAGTAAACGAAGGGCATTGCAAGTGCTGGCAAGCAAAGGGAACATGAGGAAGTACATATGGAATCAGAGCTTGAGCACACCATCACAAAGACAGGCATGCCACCCTTCAGGATGTGGTTTTACATCACACCCAAGAGCCAGGTCTCCTGTGCTTTGGAAAAGGCTTGAAATGCAGTAGGACTTCCCAAAATTATCATCTGAAAAGCTGGTCTGAACGTGACAAGAACCACCCTCAGGCACATGACTGTCCCAAGCACTCATTCCAGACATTAACCTGTGCATATAGGTACCCTCTCCCCACAGGCAAACTGTTCTGTGGCACAGGACTCACAAGCAGGGATAGGGGCCTGGCTTCTTGTTACAAGATGCAATTTGAGGTTGATACAAACATGAGGTAAACCACAGGAATGTGGACCCTGCTTGGACCCTCTCCCAATTCAATATTTAATGGAGATTGCTTACACTTCTACTTTTCTTCATACTGGCATACTTCTCTTCATATGCTGGCTCAGGGGGAAAGTGACTGGTCTTGGGCCACCATTTTGTTGAATTTCATGAACTAAGACACCTTTGGAAAACAGGGTCTGGAAAAGGAAACTTGCCAGAGTAGCATACACCATCTACATGTTATTTTCAGAACTTGCCATAGAAATAAGTGCATCTCCTTTCTCTGCTAACCCCATCCAACCTATACATTTAGACTTGAATCCTACAACACAACTACACTCAGAGAAGAGAAAGGAAGGGAAGAAATGTGCAAATGTTTTTCTGGATATTTCATTTGTCGACAACATGCATCATTTGGGAAAAGACTCCTCTAATCATTTTGTAACCCAAAGTGAGGCATGCAAACACAGAAAGGACACCTTCTGGAAATACATATATTAACACACGTGTATAGCTTGCTCAGACTTACTCTTCAGTTCCAGGTGAAAAATCTGATGCAAATGCAAGCCATCCTGGTCATACACTTCTGCTACATACTCTCCCTGATCTCTCCATTCCGTGGGGCAAAGACTTAGGCTGCCATTGTAGAACACACGGGCCCTCTTGCAGTAGACCTCTAAGGCGTTCACCGATTTCCTTCTGATCTGAGCCACTCGCTGTCCGTCTTTCTTCCAGATGGCATGGATGTACCCAGCTGACTGCAGGCAGGCCAGGTGAAAAGCAACGCAGTAACCTACAACCCCTCTGACAAGGTATCCTGTTGAAATACATGCACGTGAATATTTACTTCAGGGAGATACAGGATATCCCATACTTCAGCTTTTTGAAATCTTTTACTACCTTGGAAGCATTTCCACACTGGCTTACAAGTAATCTAGCAGGATCTGCATGCCAACACAGCTTACTTTGAAGAAAAGGCAAATAATGAATTAAGTCCCTGAACAGTTCCCTAAGAACTCTAAGAAAATCCAATGCCTCATCATGCTGAGGAAGCAGTTTACTTGGATTAGATTTAAGAAGGGAGTATCCTACAGGGAGGTTACAAGGCATACCAAGAGTGTATTATGAATCGGCATCCGTCATATATATTAATGCCTAGGGACACATCTAGAATATTGTCTTTGACACTGACCAAAACCCAGAGTATGTTTTCACAGTTTCTCTACAAAATTGGATCCTGGCATTTACAACAGCTGCTGTGTCAGAAGTAAACGGAAACAATAAGCCTTATGTCTTTTGTCATAAGCAGAATTCAGCACATCTAAGTTATAAAATTACTGTAATCTCTATGTCTGAATGAAAATAATTCCCATGCTAATGATAATTGCTTGTTTCCAAAAAGCTAATCACTTCTGGGCAAAGATTATTTTGCCCTGACAAGCAAGGATTTTGCTTATCTGTACTTAATTCTTTCATCCCCAAACTCTCAAATCAGTCAATATAGTACTAGAGCCAGAAGAAAAATAAATAAATAAATAAATAAATAAATAAATAAATAAATAAATAAATATCTTCAGAATGGAGCATCTAATTTATGCAACCCAAAGCAACAACTGCCATGCAGCAGTAAGCAGAGGGTGGTGTTGACAACACGGAAAGCAGGAAAGCAGAACAGAGCAAAATCCCCACTAATCTTCTGTGTCTTGTCACCCCAAGGAACTGTAACATCTCAAGGATGCTCAGAAAAGGGAGAACAGTCCTAATCAGCATCTTCTAGGACCCTAAATCACCACATTATCCCACTATGGGTCACACTTAGTGAAGGCTAATGCCACTTTCAGGAAAACTCGCTGGACCAGCTCACTGTGCTATGTCAGCACAGATTTCAAAATAACTATCTATTTTTTGTAGCCAGTAATTTCAAGCAGTGGATAAGATGACAACAAAATCAAGATCTGATATAAAGTCATAGTTGCATTTAAAAGTCTAACTGTAGCATCTTGCTTCTAGACCTGTGGCACAAGTGTAGATACTAATCGTGACCAGAACAAATGTTTAATCAAAATCATGGCAGGCAAGTGTTCTCACGAGGTTAATATGTGAACTCAAGAACAAAAAGGCAGAAGATGCCAGCCAGGAACACACAACCTATACATCGTAATACAAGCTAGCATCTGATCCAGGCATCCCTACACAGTAAGTGAAGGTTAAAGTGATAACTTGCACCCACCATGTACATGTAACTGAAATGTCCTTTGGTGAACGCAGCGCTGGGAGCTGGTGCAGACCTTAGCTGTGTACTGTCCTGCATCCTCCTTCCCAACAATGCGGAGCCCCAGTGTTCCATTACGAAAGACACGAAGCCACTGGCCATACCCAGTACTGCCATGTGTCCCCTGCTTTAAGAGCATGCCTCCCTTGTACCATCTGATCTGAGAAGGATGCTCCAACTGGACATAGCCAGGGTCAAAAATAACATAGTCGCATTCATTCCCATTTATCGTTGTCACATCACCACCAGCTGAAAGTACAACACACAAAACAAGGTCATTGCAAGCAATTTTCTTTCAACATAATCCTCAAATATTGTCCTGATCCTGCAATTAACAAACCAAACCTCTAGGATCTCATCCACACCAAAACACATTTTCAATCACAGTTCAGTGTAAAAGCACGTAACGGCTACAGAATTAGGAATCAAATTAAAAATAAAAGTAAAAATCTTACCTCCAAGAATAATAAGTGCACACAATACAGCCTGGAAGGTGAAAATAGATAACATTTTAGAAATGATCGTTTCTTTGCTAGTATGTATACATTTCTGCATGAGCTTGTTCACCAAGAAATCATTAAATCCTACTAGCTTAGGTCACTAGTGAAGGATGTGACATGAAGCAGGTGAGGAGAAATGTTTAAAGGATGCTTTTATGCTAACCGCTTCCTTACTGAAAAAGTGCATAAAATTCTCAGAAAAACAGAATAGCTATTTAAAAAAAAAAACACACAGTGTGGTTTCAGCCTCTGTGTCAGAGACGCATCAGCTATGAACCTGTGGGTAACCTTCCCTTCTTCCCTTTTTTCTTTCTCTTTTTTTCATCATGCCACAATTGCTATCAGACTCCTTTTCACAGCAAAGTCCATCAAAAATGTGTTTGCCATTTCTACTGTGTGTAGAATCTTAGAGCAAATCATGACGTGGAGGTCAGCTGGGTTGCAGCTGGGACAGAGTTAATTTTCTTCTTAGTAGCTGGTATGGTGCTTTGTTTTGGATTTAGGATGTGACTGTTGATAACACAACCATGTTTTAGGTTTTTTTAGCAGTGCGTACAAAAGACCAAGACTATTTCTGCTCCTGGTGCTGCCCTGGCAGTAAGGAGGCTGGGAGTGCAGCAGGATCTGGGAGGGGGCACAGCCAGGACAGCTGGCCAGGCTGCCCAAAAGGATGTCCCATGCCATACAGTGTTCTGATCAACCCTAAAACGAGGGAGTTGACTCTGGGGGCTGCTACTGCTTGAGGGCTGGCTGGGCATCAGTCATCTGGTGATGAGCAATTACATTGTGCATTGCTTTATTCTGAGTAATCTTTTTTTTTTTTTTTTTTTTTTTTTTTTCCCCTTGCCTTTTCTTTCCTATTGAACTGTCTATCTCAATCCACAAGTATTACTTTTTCCCCCCCAATTCTCTCCCCCATCCCACTGGGTGGGAAGTGAGCAAGCAGCTCTGTGGTGCTTTGCTGCCAGAGTCAGGTTAAACCACAACAGGTGCATAGTTTTATAATCACAAGTGTAAGGACGTAAAAACCAAACCAAAACAAAACAAAAAAAACAGTTATCTGCAATACTGGAATTTCCCCCAAGGAAACATTTATGTGAAATAGTGTCACACTACACAGCAACCCAAAATAGCGTCACACATCCCGTTCAGCTTCCAGTTTTGCATGTATGTGCACATGACACTAACAAAGTGAGCCATGGGAGATGATGCAAAGTGCTTCTTGATAGGCCAAAGGAACTTCTGCAAGTCTCCAGAGAGGTCTGTGGTGCCGACACATCTGTCAGCTGAGTAGTCAGCTCAGCAAGTGAATTTATTTCTGGAGTGCACACCATCTGATTTCTCATTCTCAAGTCATAAATTAGGGTGAATTTGCCTTTGCAGTGCAGGCACAGCACCACGACTGCAATTTGTGCACTAAATTATTGATTGAACTTATCTTTGCAGTCTCCAGGTTGCCCCAGAAATGACTGTTTCCACTTGAACAAGAAAGAAGCAAAACTGCACATAGGGCAGAGCTGCATCGGAGGCCCAAGATGAACAACAAAATGGACAGTATTTCTGGGGAGGAAAGCACGTTGTCTCTCTTTCTGCTTACGAAGCAATGCCTCATATCTGAGCAGAGCAAGTACAGGGCCATAGAAAGGCATGCATCTGAGAGCCGGAAGATGAAACGAATGTCAGCTGACTAGCACTGACAATCCAAAATAAGAGCTTATGTGGTTCACACTCATATAGAAAATGAGGGACATCCAAAGCATGCGTCCTAAAGACCACAGCCCAACTAAAAATGCATGCCGCCATACAGGTAATCAACCACTTCCGCTATGTAAACTTGAGCAGAGTCTGCATAACCTTCACTGCTACCTTCTTCACTGGATGTGTGTTCAACCACAAAATATGGCTTTGTGGATCATTTTACTGCCTTGTTTCAGCAAATGCAAACACTGTGGAAACTATGGCACTCTGAAGACTTAAGAAGCTATGAATGCACATTCAGAAGAAAAGGATTGCACATTCAGAAGAAAAGGAGTACTTTTCTTCACAAAAAGCATTCAACACAAAAGCATTCAAACCAATAGTAAGAAACAAGCACAAAAAGCAACCAAATACAAGTCTAAACAGTCCTGTTCCAGCTCAGAAATATAAATGAACAGGGTGATTTAATGAAGCCAGAGAGGCAGCCATAGGTTTGTCGGTGCCATCGGAAGCCATCATTAAGCTTCAAAAGCCCTATGAAGGAGAGCAGCTACACCAACAATTAGCATCCTTCACCATAACAAAGGTGAACAACATGCTGCTTCAGATGCATCCCCCCATTATCAATCTTGGCATGGTAGTCTATGCCTGGACCAGCTAAATGAGCTCCACAAATGGTGCAGGCCCAAAAGGCATCCATCCAACCTACTGTTTGTTTGCTGGTGATGGCACAGGTGCTCTTCCTTCCTGCCATTCTAAACTGGTGATGTTCCCTGTTAGATGGAAGAAGGGCAGCATGTTTATCAGGTGGTCAGTAATTCGTTGGGTCTTTACACAGCCAAAAATTGTAGCAAGACTTACTAAATAGTGGTAGTCAACTTTTTAGATGTAGATTCATGCCACGCTCAAAGTGGAAAGATGTTGGCTTGCACCTTTAGTCACATTGGTCTCATTAACTTCAGTGTGCCCTTCACAATTCTCTTGCTATATGAAGAGCTATGTGCACACGTGTGTATGTGCATGTGTCCGTGTGCAGCTATACCTGAGTTTTTTTTTGTTTTAAGCTTTGCCTGGCTTGTTCAGCCCTCAGGCAGTCATCATAAATAGAAAAGGCTAACAGAAATCAGCTGAGTGACTCCAGCTCACCTCTGACAGGCTTGCATACAGAGCCTTCCCTGGATACTAGCCTCCAGCATTCTCATAATCACCTCAAATGCTAAAACAAGTCTCCTTTGCTAATCGCTTCTTCTCAGAGCCCACTCACAGACCACTGAAGCCAAAAGAATTTGCATACCATTACCTTCAGGCAGATAAGGCATGCGTGTGCAATTTGGGGTACACAGTTTCACTTGTAACTTGTGAAGTAATCAATTCCAGCTGAAATTACGCTGCCACGGGACCCGAGGCTGCTATCTTTTACTTTGCATAACACAATTACCCTGATGAGGGCTTCAAAATACATATTTAAACAAATAACCACGTTAATATAGTTCATTTCCTGTACCAGCCTTCACCTAAAATTAAATAATTCAACACCATGCCGCCTGAGGGAAGAAACAGTGAAAGACTGCCCCCTCCTGTACACAAATGTATAATTCTCTGGATAGTTGAAAGCAAAAATCTAGCTTTCTTAGTATACCTTGGAATATTGATGTAATTGGAAAATAAAATCATGTGTATATATACACATATAAAAAGACATAATAGTTAAAACTGTACAAAGAATTTTCTGTCACTGTTTCTGACAAACATAAAATAATGAGAGCACTGACTCACTGGTCAAGTATGTACAATTCCCAAATAGTCCTGGCTATTGAAAACACACAAACAAAAGCCAAGCTTCAGCAATACAAGACTCAAAACACTATGTAGTGCCTAACCTATGCTTTTTTTTTTTTCCTTGAGTGTATTTCCTCTATGTCAAGTAACCAAGCCTTTTTTCTTCCCCCAAATTGAAGTGTCACCAGAGACTGCATTATCCTTCTTGCAGCCTGAAACACCTCAAAAGCATGAAGAACAGCATCAGGTATTTTAGGGGCAATTCCCCTTGTTGGCATGAAGTCCTTCCCACAGACCCCACCTTCTCACCTTTATTACAACAGTAGCGCTGTTTACGGACCTGGAAAACCCAGAGAGTAAGGCATTTTGTAAAAGAACGTACTGACACCCGTGAGGAAGGGAGGACAGAAAAACGTGTTTAACCATAATGCAAGCTCTACCTGAAGCAGCCACCCTTTGCCTAAGCCCCCTCAGGGTCCTCCCCACCAGCTCAGGGCCCTCGAGCCCACCCAACCCTGGGGAGCACTCGCAGGTGCTGCCCAAATGCTAAGGGTTGGGTGGGTTGGGGTTAGCTGTGAAGAAATGTATTTTTAGTCTTCTCATTGGTGAGATATGTTGTTCTTTCACCTTGCTGACTGGTGCTTTATAACAGTTCCTTGGAAATTGACTTGGGGCAGCCATGAAATGGGGCTAAAGTGATGAAATGAGACCTTGGAGAGCACTGTACTACCACAGCAAAGCATCACCTGCCACCAGCGCAGGAAAGGGAGCCTTCCTTTCCTCTGGAACAGGGAAATGGGATGCACAGGGAAGTAAGATGATTCAGACTGTTTAATGAGCAAACTACCTAAACTGGGTGTCTTCTAAAGACAAAACACCATTCAGAACCTGTAGGAAGACTCCATGTAGTTTCTTTGGCCCTACTTGGTTTTGTAAGAGCATTGCCAAACCAATAAATCTAGGTAACAGGCAATGAAGTAATCAGCAACTGAGATAAAGTGACTCCTTTAGCACACAAGTTTTATTGGGTAAATACCTGACTGCATAAAGCATAAGCAAGCTTTCACCAGTCCATTGGCCATCTGTCTCAGTAGTCCTGGGAGCCTGAGGATTTTCTCCAATGAATTCATGCAGAGATTTACATAGTTGTGTTTGCTTTTTCTTTTTTCTAGTCCTGTCGTATAATTTTTCCATTTACATGACACTCAGAATGCGTCTGCTTGTACAGTGGTTGATTTTCTTCCCTCATATATTACCTTCCCTTCTACATTTTTTTTTGATTGGTTAGTTGTGGGTTTTTTGTTTGGTTGGTTGGTTTGGTTTTCCCCTTATCTCTTTCTGTTTTACTTAAGGATTCTTAAAATTACTACACAGTGACAGCTACCCTGTTTGGCTAAGGTAGGAACCAGTCACAGGTTGCTTATGCTAACCATCATTCACAGCTACAGATTGCTGGTCTACAAGACTGTACCTGGGCAAACCCCCAGTCACTACTTTGCTTTACAGGGTGTTTAAACACCAAGTCTCCTCAGCTATAGGTCACTTGCTGAATTATGCAGTGCATCTCATATGTATGTAATTGGCCAAACACATTCAAGTTACTGATTTCTTCAAAAAGGAAGTGTTATCTATTGCAAACAAAGTAAGACCTTAAAAATAACAGATGCTTGGACATGAACTTTTTTTTTTTTAATTCCTATTTGGAAAATCTGTAAATTATTCAGCAAATTAGGCACACTTGAACCAAACCTAGCAAGAAGTTTGTTACAACAATGGGTTGCTGCTATTCCTGGGCAGCCCTGACCCAATATGTATTATGAGCATGTCTGATATATAACAGCTTTGATGGTCATTTTAGTCCCAGGTGGTCACAGGTGTCCTTGAAACTTCTAGCAGAAAGTTCTCTCTGCATTCAGGACTGCTAGCAGATTTGATTCAATGCAACATGCTTAAAGCAGCAGTTACTACCCAGAAACAATATGAATACCTCAACCTGGAATCCTTCCAGATAACTGGCACGTATTGTAGGCTGAAGAATGTATGTATTTGAAACACAATTAAGCTGCTCTGAAATACTAAAAAATGGAACATGATACAATGATGCTGCTACAGTTTGGAAGTTCGCTGGCTTGTTTATTTGTGAGCATATGCCTAGATTCAGGTACTCGCATTTTTGCACTAATAAAGCAATTGCTTGCTTTCCATTTTTTTAATCAATTTGGTAGTAGTTTGCTTCCTGACTTTTTTTTTTTTTTTCTCCTGTGAAATGTAACATGGATGTAATGGAGACATAGATATTCAGATACTGAATGGATGTGATCCTGGGCAGCCTTCTTCAGGAGGCTCTGCTTGAGGAAGAGGCTGCACTAGATGATCTCCAGGGGTGTCTTCCAACTTCAGCCGTTTGGAGATTCTGTAATTCCCATGTCAGAAACATCTGGGGGGGAGGAGGGGAGAAATGCTTTTGTACTTCAAATCCAAACCAGGGGATATCATTATCCTCTTGGAAGGCACTACACTTAACTTTTTGCAGCGTAAACAAGCAATCTTACCTAAGCTGTGGAAAATCGCATGTGTCACTGGTTTAAAGCTAAAATACTTACAGGAGCATTTTCTGTCAAATGAAGAAGACAGCAAACTGCTCTCATTGTTTATTTCTCTTTTAGCAGCTGTGCAGAATGTCAGTGCTCTACATATGAGTGATTAATGTATCACTCTGCACAGAAAGCTCTTTCAGTGCAGGTGAAAATGGTTGATCAATAGGTAAGTTCAAGAAACAATCTTCAGTGTGCAGCCACAATCTTTCAAATGTCTTTAAAACTTTCTTCCATTCTATTCAGATGACAGTTTAGCTGATTGTAAAATAATTATTATAAAGACTGTTGGGTAGATACAGTATTCTTCAATATCCAGAGAATGGTAACACCAAAGGTTAGCTAGAGCTAGCAGCAAAGTGGAAAAATGGTTATTCCCCCATGTAGTGCTTCTCCTTTTCTACTGTAATTCTCATTAGGGTTTTTATATAGTTTTGCTTCAATGAACTCTTCATTAGACATGGGGTTTTGGTCTTTTCAGCTGTTGAAGTGCTGTTCGCTTTTTTAACAAGAAAAAAAGTACTTTTAACACTAAATGCATACATGTAGAACCTTTTAAAGCTGCTATATCAGCTTTATCAAAACAAAAAGAGGTATTTCCAAATCTGAAGCTCAAAATCACTGAACAGTAAAGTTGTTCTGAAGTAGTAAAAAATGGAGACAAGGCTTGACATGGTGGTGCATCTGTACTCATACAACTACTTTGAAATGCAAGAACTTTTTTGAGAGCATATGTCCAGTTTCAGGCAGTTATATTTAAGAGTGACCTAGTAAATGCCAGTTTACCATTTTTATCAACCTGGAGATGCTTTGCTTCTTTTTATCTTCCTTGAAATATGATTGCATTACCCATTTTGAGTACTTCATTGCTTTATGCATTTTTAAAACAGCTAAACTTTCCTGGGAAGATTTATCCCAAACTACCAACTTGTAATTAACGAATGGTCTGCAGGATGATATATGTATTGTATCATGTAATTGCTTATATCTTGCTCATGGAATCACAGAAATGTCAATTGGAAGAGTCCTCCAGAGTACAACCTCCTGCTCAAAGCAGAGCTACCACCAGCACCAGATCCGGTCAGGCACAGCTTTGTCAGGTTTGAAAAACCCCCAAGAATGAGATCCAGCAACCTCTTTAAGGTAGCCTGTTCCTCTCATCCACTACCCTCAAAATGAAGATTTTCTCAATATCCAGCCTAAATTTTTCAAACCACATTTGCCTTTGTTTTATCATCTCCCACTAAGCTGGCATTTTAGGGGCAATTGCCCTTGTAGGCAAAGCCCACTTTGCTTCCACTGCTTTTATACATCCTTTCAAGTAGTTGTTCAAGCATCTTTGCTAGAGCAAACAGCACCAGCTCCCTCAGTTTCTGCTCACTCTTTGTGTGCCCTAGGCTCCTAACCACCTCAGGAGCCCTTGCCAGTTCTTCCACATCCTTTTTGAAGGAAGGTCCATCCTTTCTGAAGGGCCCAAAACTGGACACGTTATTACAGTTGTGGCCTCAGCAGCTCTGAACAGAGAGGGATGATAACCTCCCAATCTGCCAGCCATGCTTTTCTGGATGTAGCCCAGTAAGCAGGTTGCCTGAATTGAGCATACTGAGCCGTATTCTGCTTGGCGGAGGACCTTGGTGCAGATCCTCTTCAGCACAGCTCTTACTCAAGCAGCCAGCTCCCAGCCTGTGCTAATGCACATCCTCTGACATGCATGAGGAACTTTGCCCTTCTCCTTGTTAAACTACTTCAGGCCCAATTCTTGAGTTTCTCAGGTTTCCTTGGAACTGAATCTTTGATGTATGAATATCTCAGCTCCCACTCCATTTCAGTATCACCTGCTAACTGGCTATGGATGCGTTCTTTCTCATCACCCAAGTTGCTCATTAAAAAAAAAAAAAAAAAAAAAAAAAGTCATTACTAACCACTGGCTGTTATGGGTCATGAATTAGACATTAAAACGTTGGCTGAGCCTGGAGGACCAGTAAGTTTTCAGCCTCTCAGTTTCCAAAGCAGATGCAGTAACCCATCAGAAGCCTTATTAGAAACAAGGTGTATTACATCCCCTGTTCTCTTTTCATCCCTATCACCAGCCATGTCTTGATGGGAATCAGGGTGGTCAGTTGGGGTTTGTCCACAGCAGATCCACTCTGAGGTTTTCCAATCACCTCTTTTTCAATATGTATTTGGAAATGAATTTAGCAGTTTTCTTCACTGATGCTGGACAGCAGGCTGATGCCTGAGCCTACAGTGTCTCCTCCTATCAGTGTCAAAGTCATGGGCAGTACTTTAGTTTCATGTGCAGGACTACTTTCCTCTCTCTATTGTCTCTATGCATTTGTACTTTGACTGTGAACATATTGGTCCTCTACCCTCCATATTTCTAAGCAGATGTGCTGTGCTGCAAACATGACTGGGATGCAGCAATGCGCCTGACAGTCGTACTGTTTTACAAACTGATGGGGATATGTTTTCCCTTTCATTCTATTTCGGTATTCCCAGCTTATTTTGTTGATGGCCATTTCTCCATCTGTTCGGACCTAGAGAAATTACAGACTGCAAGCCTAACGAGCCCATATCAGACAGACTTCTCCAACAGAAAGTCTTTAATGCAAATTGATGCTTAAACCTAACAAACAAAGCCTCAGTGTGACAAAACAACCTTTCTCATTTCACTCTTAATTGCAATTCCCATATTGTTTAGGGCACACAGTCACTAAGGTTTCTGACTAATTCAAATCACTTTCGTGCCTTGCTAACAATTGCTTTAAGTGAAAAGGAAATCTGAGTGGCTTTGGGGGCGTTTTTATGCTTTGTTTCTAGGAAAGAGTCCCAGATTCCTTGAAAACCGCTCGTTCCTGTGCTGAGCCTGTCAGTCTTTGTGCACCACCACGAAGCACGCGCTGGGTATTCGGGCGTTTTAGCTCCTAAAAAAGCTGGGTAGTTTTCTGTAGTATGACACTGGAGCGGTGTGGCAGCGGTCCAGGCCCACGGTAAGGCAGCAGGGAAGCCCAAATGTCACCACAGCGAGCAAACAAACGCACCATGGCAAGAAAGAGGGCTCCCCTAACACACCTGAGGGCAGAGCTCGCTCACGAGGGAAGACCCGGCCACCTCCTCCCACAGCCGCCCCCCGCAAGCCCCCCTCGGCCTGAGCTCCTGCCTGGCTCGGGGTGGGGGGGGGGGGGGGGGGGGGGGGCAGGGCTGGGAGTCGCCCCCCGCCACCCCATCGTGCCGGCCCCAAAACAGCCAGGCTCGGCCCTGCTGGGCCCGGCTGCTCCGCCCAGGAAGCGGCGCCCTTTGCCCGCGGAGCAGGAAGCGGCAGCCGCCGGCAGCGGGGCCGGCGCCGGGCGCCCTGCAGGTAGGCACGGCTCGGGTGTGGGGAGGGGGGCTCCCATCGCACCGACACTAAGCCAGCATGTGCTGGTGAAACCGTGCAGCTGCGCCATTAACTCTTTTTTTTTTTTTTTTTTTTTTGGTGATGAAAACGTGCTCACCTTTTGATTTCAGCGTTGTGTATTCCAGATACCGGTTAGGGAAGGGAAGCTTTAAACACCTTCTCCTGAATGGCAGGTCCGTGCCTTTGTGCCCCGGGGTGACCATGCGGAGAGCGCGGCGGCAGCGCCTGGGGGGCAGGCGGCAGGAGCCCGAGGAGCTGGAGGTATGGAGCGCCACGCTGCCCTGGTTCCCGCAGGCTGCACAGGCACAGACAGCCACAGCTACAGGAGGGCTGCGGGGCTGAGCGGTCAGAGGATGAATGTCCGCCTGCAAGTAGCCGAGGTAAAGAAAATAAGTCATTGGGCCCAACCACAAAATCTGCTATTGTGATATGTGCTATTACTGTACTAAAGTCAAGGACCCCAGAATGGCATGGTGTGTTTGTTGGAGGTCCGGATCAGACACTCTTCCCACCTCATTTTAGTAAAGCTATGAACGTTGCATACAGTAACCTCCCAAACCGACGTGCACAGATGTTCTTACTGTCTTGGTTTTCACATTCAAACAGTAACACCAAGGATGTGTTTCTGCCAGTAACAGAAGGGAACTAACTCTTCCTTCTACCCTGTCCACTTGCTTTGAGGCTTACCCAAGTGGTTGTGGTTGGACATTTATCAAGATGCTGGTACCACCTCTGAAATGCGGAGAGATCTCCTTCTGTGAAGTTCCTGCTTGTTGACAGCCTTCTCAGAGAAACCCTGCTGTTTGTGGTTAGCTGCCTCAGGGAAAGTTTCTGTGTGGACAGGATTTTGTCTCCTCCTGCTTTAGAGTGAGGGCAAGCCATCTGGTACACACTGCAGCATGTAGATCGCTCAGTTGGCTTGTACCATCAACCTGTTGCAGCAGTTTCTTGGTAGTGGTAAAGTCCTGAGAGCTGTAAGGCTGCAGATAGCCTTACCATGGAACAGCTTGAAATGATGCATCTGCAGGGGTAGTCCCCTTCAGCATTCAGGGAATATTTAAAGTAGGAACTCAGATTATTCTAACGTCTAAGGTTTCTTTTTTGCACGTCTATTTTTTGTTGTTTTCTTTCTTCAAGGTTCTAGTTCAAGAAGTCTCTCTTTTGTTTGCTCCATTTCTTTCTGTCCCAGCTGTGTCACCCAGGATCAAAGACTTCAAGACTGGTGCTTTTGTAATCACTGGCATCTGAGGTCCAAAACCATTCCCATCACCTCAGTTGTCTCCTTGATTCTGGCATTATCTAATCCCTTATTAACAATTACCTTTCGGTAAATAACTGCTAGTGATGAAGTGGACCACAATGAGGCGCCATCACTGCATGGTGTTTGTACCAGAGCCCGACTGTCCAGTTAGCCAATTGCATCTGGAGCTTGAATAGTTGTCCAGAGATATATTTTTCATTTGGCTCAGCCATAAGTAAACAAGAAGGATTGGTAGCTTGAAGTTCAGGGAATATGTTCCTGAAGTGATGCCTGTTCCCATATTCAGCAGGCGCAGTAGATTTTAAGGTATATTCTGTGATGCACTCTTGCTGAATATTCAACTAAGTTTAATTTTGTTTGCTTTTGTAAGAAGGATTCCTGATTGCTGAACCTGACATAAATGCCCAGATGGACAAAGGAGAAGATCAAGATCATGAGGTGCTGGAAGAGATGCATATGGGTGAGAAATAAATCAGATAAGTTTACAAACAGAGCAAGCAAATTGTTCTTTGAGCTTCTTCAAAGTTATTTAAGCTGCTTCATTTCATCCATCTCATCCTGAAATCTGGGCAGGCAGACCACCTGCCCTTGTCAGTGTACTGTTAAAAATATGTATGAGAAGACATAGTATTAAGAGAAAATATGAAGGTTTCCCAGGGACAAGGAAAGACCCATCACTGGAGGTGTTCAAAGCCAAGCTGGATAGGGCCTTGGCCAGTGTGATCTAGTGAGTGGCGTCCCTGCCTATGGCAGGGGGGTTGGAGAGGGATGATTTTTAAGGTCCCTTCCGACCCAGGCTATTCCGTGATTCTATCAAACACCTATAGCATCCTGCTGCTTGTGGCACACATGCTCTGGGTCGCATGGTGAGGCTATGCTCCTATGGCTAGATTTTGCTTTGCTCCCAGTCCTTCCCTTTACTGCTTCTCCTACACAGTGCAGGCCAGGCTTCCTGGGAGAAGAGCTTGCCCATTTTCTGCCATGCCATCTCCAAGCAATAATCACAATTACTTGTGCATTTTTTCCAGGTGGTGAGGTAGATCCCCTTCACAACCACTTTGCAAGCGCAGGTCAGCAGGATATGTTGGCAGTGGGGTCCAGAGGCGGAGAGCAACAGTTGGGTGATGGCCATGGAAGTCAGCGCGGCTCCTCAGAGGCACAGCGAGGTGACTATAGGCCGGCAGAGGAGGCTAAGCTGCCTTGCTCTGCCATCAGCCTTGTAAAAAGACAAGAGAGAGGGGTGGCAGCAGCCTCACGGCGAGCCCATCGCACAGAGCGGCCCACCATCTGCTCCGAGTGTGGCAAGGGCTTCAGCCGGAGCATCCACCTCATCCAGCACCAGCGAATGCACACCGGGGAGCGCCCGTTCCTGTGCGGGGAGTGCGGCAAGGGCTTCAGCCAGAGCTCCCATCTCATCCAGCACCGGCGGGTCCACACGGGCCAGAAGCCTTACACCTGCACGGAGTGTGGAAAGAGCTTCAGCCAGAGCTCCAACCTCCTGAAGCACCAGCGCATCCACACCGGGCTCAAACCCTACGTGTGCAGCGAGTGCGGGAAGATCTTCAGCGACAGCTCCACCTGCATCAAGCACCAGCGCATGCACACAGGCGAGCGGCCCTACAAGTGCCCAGCCTGCGGGAAATGCTTCAGCCAACACTCCCACCTCCTTCAGCACCAGCGAGCCCACGACGGTGTCCGGCCTTACTCCTGCGGGCAGTGTGGCAAATGTTTTGGGCAGAGCTCTGACCTCATTAACCACGCTCGGACCCACACGGGCGAGAAGCCTTACAAATGCAGCCAGTGTGGCCGGGGCTTCAGCGGCAACTCCAACCTCATCAAGCACACCCGCATCCACACAGGCGAGCAGCCGTACCGCTGCACACAGTGTGGGGAATGCTTTCGTTTCCAGCCCCAGCTGGTGCGCCACCAGAAACACCACACAGAGTAGTTGGCCCTGGGGACCATGGGCAGCAGCTACATGGTGCTGTGAAGACACCTGGACACCTCATGTGGGGCACGGATTTGGGGGGAGGGAGCCCTCAGAGACCGTCCCCTTTTCTTCTGGGTAGGCCTGTTTGTGAGCACTGCCCATGCGCACAAGAAAAGAGGGAAGCCACTGCCAAATGAACTAGTGCACATTCACTGCAGTGAGGTGGCTGTTCCCAGCCCCTCTTTCAGGGACAAGGGAAAAAAAAAAGGTGCTTACGGTATGGTACATTCAAGGCCAAGAGGGGAGAACACAATCGTTCCAAGGATCAGTGCCTTCTGCTTTTTTTTTTTTTCTATGGGGTGTGATTTTTGCCCTGGTAAAAACCAGCTGAAATCTGTTTTCTCTACAAGCTGCCAGGATTTTGCCCTTGGGGTAAGGCCACAGCCTTACATGATTGCTCCCCTTAGAATCCACATCTCCCACTTGACAGTTTTCATGGTTTTAGGTGGTGTTAGCAGCTATTTATTTTAAACCCCCACAACACTGCCTGTGTTGTAGGCCCAGCTGATACTCTGTGGAGGCCCTGTCTATGGGATTGTGTTTTTGCTGGGTTGTATGGTTGTTAAATTGACAGTCCCAGAAATCATGCTGCTGTTTGACAGCTTAATCCTCAGCAGCAATTAAGTAAATTAACATCCTATTAGGCATTTCTCCCAGGTTCTTGTTTAGGCGCTCTTGTGGGTGGCACTTTATGAATGTTTTTGTAAGGCTTTTAAAAGTATTTAGGATGACTTTTTAAATTGTGATCTTCTAATTGTCAGTTGATGAAAAGGAAGAGAATGATGTTAATGATGTTTGAAAAATAAGCTATGTCAAACTTTGACTTCATATTAAATGTTAAACATTTTTTCTTGCATAAAACTTTTTAACTCAAACACCATTTTTGAGCTGTTAATGATTACAAAGAGGTGACTATGACATGGATTTCTAGAATTTCTGTGCATTTCTGCAAGCAGTTTTGATGTCGTCTTTAGTATTGACTTTCTAAGGAAAATGAGGGAGGCAGAATTCTGAGAAAGCAGAATGAGCTGACCTCTAAAGAGATGATCTTCACTTTGAGGAGGAAAATACTACTACTGGGAATCTGTCTTTAAAAGGAATTCTAGCTCAGACGACCACTTGGTACGGGGGAGGAGAGAACTGGCAGTAATAACAAAGATGTTAATATCTCCAGCACGGAAGAACTCCTTGTAATGAACATGGCAGTGTATACTGAAATGCCTGTTCCACCCACGGAGCCAAACAGGGGAAGAAATCACCGTGTGCTTTAGGCAAGAAAATGAAGTGATTGAATCTGTTGTGCTATAGAATTTTTTATTTTCAGCATTGCTTATGGGCCTAATGCTAACAGTGAGCTTTCAGATGGAGATGAGCTCCCAAGTAGCAGTTATCTCTAAGGGCTAGGAGAAGCCCATCTCAAAGAGCTCAGGATCCTGGGGAAAACAGCAAGCTGTGAGCAAAAGCAAAGTGATGGGAATTACTGGCTGAGTACTGCAGGCACATCTACACCTCCCTTAACCTCCAGATGGTGTTGTGGAGGGCTCAGCTTCATGCTCCACTAGCAGTAGAGATGGTTTAAGTCATTTGGTTTCACTCTACTCCCACTTTCTCCCCCAGAGCCTGAATTAATGTAACTGTGCAGGCTAACCGTTCACATGGCAGTGCCCTAAATCAAATCCATTAAATGATCCACATTTTTAAAATGAAAGATTTCAGAGAGTTCATTTTGAACTGCACGAGTCTTAGACCACAGCCTCACGAGCAGTAGGGTGCATACTACTGAGAGACTTGGTGACATAAAAATGGATGAGCCAACAAGCAAATAAATAACATGGCCAATACTGTTAGTTCCCAAACAAGACATCATTTAAGATGTTTCCTTACTACTGGTTTGGGTTTGCCTGTTTTTTCATCAATGTTTCTAGGGAAGATTAGACCTTAGACCTGGAAAGGCCTGACACATTGCCTTTATTTACTGCATTCCCTCAGCCACGGTGGGAGGACGTGTACCCCCGGTGCCACAGCATGATGGAAACTGCAATTCATTTCTGGTGCCCTTAGTGCATGTCCTGTTATCAAAAAGTTTATTGATTCTAAATGGCAGCTGCTTTTCTCCCCCATAAACTGGCTGAAAACCTCTCTTCCCTCTGAGCTGGAATGTCAGCATATTGTTAAGAAACAACAGCTGAGGACATTTTCTCTCCTACACCTTTCATATATGCACTTAGTCATGCATTCAGCAGGTAGGAAGGGCAGTAGGCCATTTTGGGGCCAGCCACCTTCCAGGAAAGGCAACTAAAATTCTGTGAGGAGTTGCCTGTAACTGCTGCATCTTTTTTTGGAGAGCTGGTTTTCACATTACTTAAGTGCCAGGTTGCCACCTAGCTAGACAGGGCACATGTTGCTCTTGGTAATCTGTTCCCTGCTCTCCAAGACATGTCACTCCTGCAGGATATCCTAGTGGACAGCCCTGATCAACTAGTGGTCCTTTGGGAGCAATTTAGAGCTATGGCTTGTGGACTGTTGCAATTTCACTCTGCAACACAGCACAGAAGTGCACAAATCTTACGCAGAGCAGATGACTGGGGACAGGGCACCTATGTTCACTCCCTGGGACTATATTATACACCAGTGCAGACATAACCTGAGTAATCAGCTAAGATTATCAACATTCATGCAGCATTTCTCAGTTCCTTGCATTGTCACTTGATGTGTTGAAGCACAACAGCACACACACCCCATTTTGCTCCTGTGCTTGCTTTCAGTGCTTATCTGAAGACAGCTGCCTTCCTGTCCTCCTCCAGGCTCTCACTACCAGCTGCCTCACAGTGTCCTCCCCCAGTAGCTTAAATAGATTATCTAATATTTTGACCAGGGTTTGCTATTAATTGGAACAAGATTAATCATGAAATCAGAGTAATTGAGATGCTCAAACAGGAACCACTTAAGCTTAGCTGCAAAGACTGTGGGTGTTTTATTATTATTATTAATTGCCTACAAGTGAAGATGAGCTTTTCACAGAAGTGCCCAGATCTCAGGCCTGCCAGGCAGTACTTGGGATGCTACCTGCACTTTTCCTTTCAAAGATCATTGCAGTGGTACAAAACCATGCTAATGCTTTTCAAGTATGTTTTGAAAAGTGTGCTGCACGTGCCCAAGTGTTGAAACTTTTAGATTTCTAAGTTGTTTGAAGGCTCTAATACCCCACGTTGTTGGGAGCACTGTAACTCCACACCTTGTTGTGATGAGGAAAGTTGAGACACTTTTGTTTTAGCTACAATATAGTATCATAGCTTGATTAAGAAGTGTTTCATATCAGGAGAGCAGGCCATTCATGGAGACCTCTTGATTACAGAGCTCTGCTGCAATAACTTTGCAACTATTTACAAGAACCAGCCTGAGTTGCATGCTATGGAAACTGGGGAGTCACATTCCCTATTCAGGCACCATACTGGGCCAAACAGAAGGCAGCCTCTGATCTCTCTGCTTAGGAACTGAACACAAAAATGACTATATATAAAAACATGTTTCTAGAGAAAAAACAACAACTTACTTCGCTCCTCCAGCACTACTTAAAGCATACCTTAGTCTCCGAGTCTGCTACCCACACATGTTTTGTCACTCTGGTCATTAGATGAAGGTCTATTTGTGTACAGGACCAAGTGCTCTCCTCTTGGTCTCGGCAGCTCAGTTGTTCAGCAGAGATGCAGGTCCCACATTGCATCATTTGGTGCTGCACAATGCAGTCTCTGTAAATAGGCTGCACCCAGATGCTTGCAGATTGTATTTGCTAATTTGTTTCACTTCCTCAGAAATCCTGGGTGCTTGATTCTGCTGATGGTTTCAGCACTAGGTGGCAGAACTCCAAGTCCTAAAGAAAACTGTTCCAGGTAGCAGGCCCTTCGGCACACACTTAATCACAGTAACCAGGTACACACAGAGACTTTTAAGTTTGAGGAATACTTTCCTAAAATGCAGAACTTTAACTGTACAGGCCTATGCTTCAAAGTCTAAGTTTTCCAAAGCTTGAAAGAGAAACCAGGAAGAGCTTATATAGCTAAGCTCATCCTCCTTGCAGAATGTCACTGGTCTGAAGATGAGAGGCAGGTGCTCCTTGTCAAGGTGCTGATAGGGGGCTGCTCCCTAAGGGGAGCCTGTGAGGGGCAGCAGCAAGCCAGGTCCTCTGGGGCCAGAGGCCTCTGGGCAGTGCTTGTTGGCTAATGTGCTTTAGCCATGCTTTACATCCTCCAGTCAGGAGGGATGCTGTTTGCATGGACCACCAGTGTCTTTTCTGTGGTTGTACATCAATTTAGTGGCAACAAATAGGTACTAGCTGTCCTTAGGTAGGACATGACAGTATATTTGCAAGAGGTAAAGTCTTTAGCATTTTAAGTTTTACCCGATCTCCACCTTCCTGGAGGTTAAAACCCTTGCCAAACCTTCTAAGTCCAAGGTGAGCAGGACCGAGGCCTGTAGAAACACAAGCTCTGTCTTTGCCAGGAAACAGGACTTCAAAAGACTTCATCCCTGCCCATGGCAGGGGGTTGGAAGTGGATGGCCTTTAAGGTCCCTTCCAACCCAAGTCTTTCCATGGTTCTGTGACTAAATAAATTAAACGTTTAGCAGGCTCTTGAGTATAAAATGCATCCAGTTGGAGCTCAGACTCTCGCTACCCTGGAGTACCTATTCAAAGGTAAATATGCTGACAAATCTGTTGCTCACAGAGAAGATGTGATAAAAGGCACACAAAAAATCACCAACAGCTGCTCAGGAGAGGGGCTGGTGGAAGTGAACTTGGGCGGTAACCAGAAAGGATTTCTACCACACACTGAGGACTGACTGAAAGCACAACACCTCTTGTAATAAGTGGTCCTTTGCCATGTGAGGCTTTTTTTTTTTTCAAGCTCATTTCTCTAATTCAGAAATGGGCCTGAAACACCAACCTGCACCTAGAGCGGAGCACGCAGGCCCAACTGGATCTGAACATAGAGCAGCCTCATACGTACAGGGGGTGGTTGGAAGACACTGGCAGAGCTGTCAGAGCCTCTGAGCCCCTGACCTGGACGTGGACAGGGCCCTTACCACATGGCCCCCGTGTGCCCGTCCCCATTGTCAGCGGTGGAGCAGCAGGGTCCAGGCCCGGGCCACTCCACAGTGTGTGAGGGGATGTCCAAAAGCAAAATGGGGTGGGTGGCCGGGCCTGCAGGCAGCTGTGGGTGAAGCAGGGACAGAATCGAGTCCCCCCCAATCCTCTCCCCAGCACAAAGGGGTCAGGGGCGGCATTGGGCAGGTGTGCATCCCCTCAGTGCTGTTCTCCAAGCTGAGGGGCCTGGTGGGTCCCCAAGGATGGAGCTTGCTTACAGGTGTCTGTAGGCTGGGGGACATGGCTGTTGGCTTGGTAGGGTATGAATGTGAGGACTGAGCCTGTGTCTGGATCCACATTTGCCAAGGAAAGAAGCCAAGGCATGGTCTCAGCGTGCAGTGGGGCCACTGATGACACAGTCCAGCACTTGTGACCGGCAGCAGGAATGGGACAGGGATTGCCAGGGCCTGGCCAGCACTGCCCTAGGGAGCAGGTGGCACTGCATCGCTTCCCACTTCACAGGGAGGCAACTGAAGGGCCAGGAGATGACGGTTCTTGCACCATTGCATTCTTGCACACTCTTCTTGCTCCTGCACCTGTCTGCTGGCACTGCCTGCCAGATAGGGATCTGAACACGTAAATGCTGTGCAGATTACACCCACAAACTGTGAGAACCCACACCCATTATTTACAGCAGGGAGACGGGGGCTGAATGAAGGTACTTGCTTATGAGAGAGGAGAACCATCAATCCAGAGTATTGCAGACATAAGGACAAAAAGGTCAAACTGCCAAAATGAAAGAGTGTGTCTGTAGAAAAAAAAGGTAAAGCTTCTCAATAAAATCTGCAGGGAAGAAGCTTTTGTGTCTGCATGACCAGGGAAGAATCCAGTGAAGCTCCATAGGGTACTTTGAGGCATTTCTTGTATGAAGGGAGGGTGGGCAGAACGTGCTCCTTTATGTTATCCCATGAGCTAGGGTATTTATGAAGGGCTCTGCTGCTCCCCTGGAAAATTTTTGTTGTATCATCCATTAATTAAAATAGGTTGAAAACCACTCATGTCAACTGCTCATTTCTTGGCAAAAAGTGGGCAAATTGTTTTGCCTGCAGGATAATAAAAAAGCAGATTGGTGGTAGCTTTTCCTGCTTTTATTCGCCATGGTGACAACTCAAAAGCGACAACTGTGAAACTGCAAGCATGGTAAATGTATAATGCTTGGTAATTGGGGATGAGGATGTGTCCCAAAAAGCTATAAGAGTGTTGTATTTTCATTGTACAGAGCATTCATTGTAAGGTCTTTCTTACCACCATCTCCCATTTTGAAGATTAATTACAGGAGAGAGAGGAAATCTAAGGAAAATAGCAAAAGCTGAGTACAGCAAAGAAAGCCATTCACTCACTGCATAATAGGGGAAAAAATAGTTATTGCAGATAAGCAACCACAATAAAAAATGGAAAATAAAACAAACATATCTCTTTGATAAGCAGCAAGAGGACTATATCCCTGGCTGGAGATTTCGATAGGCTCTGTGAAAAGCTCGTGGCAGCAGGGCACCTGGCTCCCACCCAGCGCTCCGCGCTGCACGATTTGTACAGCGGAGCCACAGTCACCTGTTGGGATATGTAAGAAGGGCAGCACTGGTGCTCCACAGGTGTGACAGGGACGGAGTGCATAAGAGCCTCCTGTCACCTGCACACTCATTTGGTGCTTTGGGCACAGAGGGAATGCGGTTCTCAGGGCACAAGTAAAGGCTTTGCAGGGTAAAATAAATAAATAAATAAAATCTCTCAAAGTGAGCAGGTGTGGCAAAGATCCACCAAGAGGCGCTGGAGATTAAAACCTTGCCATTTCCTTGACCTGAGTTTTGTTTTTTAAATGAGCCTGTCAGCTTTTAATTCATGCTTTTAAACTCAAATGTAACTAACAGCATCTTGGAATCCCATTTGGTTTCTATGACTCATGAAACACTGCTTCCCTCTGCCACTGCTCTCACCAAGGACAATGAAATCTGAACGGATTTGCTTCTGTTGTCTGTACTCCAGAGCTTACTGCAGCTGCCCTGGGGTTGAAAACAGTATTTACTTGTTTTGAAATTGTGTTCAGCTAGAATTTTTAAAATATTTCCAGTAACATCTCTGCTTAGGCTTGGGAGAATATAGAGCAGGCTTGGGGTTTTCTTTTGTGTTTTCTGTACTTTTTGCCTTTATAGTGTTTTGTTTTTATTTTTTGGTGGTGTTTGTTGCTGTATTGTTTTTTGTTTTGTTTTGTTTTGTTCTTTTTTTTCAAAGTGCCACTTGGTCCACATCTAAACTGACTGGAACTGGTCAGGGAGGGATTACAAGCATGACACAAAATGACAGGCAGAAAGGGAGAGGAGGCAAAGGTCCCTCCTGGCAAACGTCCCTGCACAGGCTGGGGCAAATGTCCAAAAGCAATTGTAAAGATCGCAAGAGAACTTGCATGGGAGTCATGGCAGAGTCCTTCCTTTAGTAGCAGCTAACTTTATTCTTAGGGTTGTTCTGTGCCTGATGCTGGTAATTCAGCTGGCATTTTTGAGGTGGTATCAAAACTGATTGCCAACCCGTCCCATTATGTACAGGGATGTCTTTCCTGATCTCCCAGGGAATGGGAAAGTGGCTTCATGAGCTCCAAGTGAAGATGAGGATGATTTCAGCAACACAGCTGCTGCATAAAGTGCCTATGCCGGTGCTGTACCACAGGTTTCAGGAGTCAGGGTCAGTTCTGCAGCGCCTGGCTTATGCCAAAGGCCTCTTTGCTCCTAGACCCAGTCAAGGAAAGAGCTGTATCTACTTCAGCTTTCATTTCCACATGTCCTAAACCTGTATTTAGTGACACAGAGTGGATCCTCCCCCACAACTTAATGTGAAAGGCCCCTAGAGAAAGAAGGTAGATCTACGCATTTCCTCAGTGGAACAGTCCATGACACTGTACTTATTTTCAGAATAGCCCAGGCATGATAAACACTGTGTCCATGTACCTGTAAAAGTTTGTAGCTATGTTTGGCTTACAAAATGTTGTGTGATTGCTTCTTCTTAGAGATTCCTATCTATACAGGTCAGGGGCTGCCCTGCATCTCTTCAGAGAAGCAGCTTGGGAGGGGACCTTGGGTTAAATGAGACACACAGACCCCTCTGAGTATGTGTGGAGGGAGCAGTCAGTGTGTCCAAGGCAACCTGCAACCGTAGGAGTAGGCTGGCAAGTTGGCCGAGAAAAGTTCTTCTGTGCAATGCCAGGAGGCTGGTCACATGCCAGTGGTGCCATCCATGTGTGGTTAACTGTCCTAAAACCCCTCAAAAAATTATCTGAGAATGAGAGTTATCCATTTTTAGAAGGCCAGTTTTTCATCTTAATATGCCTGATCTGGATACTTTCTTTGCTGCTCCCTCCCACAAATTTCTCTGGCCAGTTTTAGGTAATTCTTTGAAGGAGATTCATATGTTAAAGTCTTCATTGGCTGCAAAACCATTCGTCTTATTTCTGTTGCAGGAGAACTGGTATTACACACCTAGAGTGGGCTTGTCAGAAAAAAAAGGCCAGGGAAGCAGGGTAACTGCTAGTCCATGGCAGTGGTACTCAGAGAGTCACCAGCCAGAGCGAAAGCCACGATGCAGTGAGCTGCTGAGGGGCCCACGCATCAAAGCAGGAGCAGAAACCTTCCAGGGAAACTCGGCATACGTTTCACAAAAGGTGAGCTGGGCCTGCGGCACATTGCCGATGGCTGTCTCTAACTTAATAACTCGGGCTATGATGTTTAGTTTCAGTCCCTTCCCCTATATTATATGCTAACACAAAGAATAATGCTGGCTGGCTGGCTGAGCTGATGTATGGTAGAGTTTCTCCAAGTTTCCAAGTATTCAAGGTGCTAGCTTTGTTAACTTTCCATTTCAGTGGAAGTGGATTGGTTTGAGGATATTTGCACTAAAGCCACCACATGGAAATTTTACAATGTACCTTAAAGGAATAATGGGATTATTAAGAAGTCATCACCGTTGGCATTTATTTTCCCATTCCGTCAAAACTTTTTTCAGTAGCCCAGATAACATTTTCGACAGCACTGCCAGATTTACTGCTCATGCTTGATCCTGTTGTTGCTCTAAGGGCTCATAATTTTTTTACAGGATTCACTCATCATCTTAGTTGTCTTCTTAGCTAGTCACTGTTGTGATGCTTCATTTTAAGGCCACAAAACCATCTGCATCCTTGACATGACTCAGACACCCATATCCTGTATGAAAAGGATTTTAATTTTATGCCAGCAATAAAAATTGATCACTGGAAAATTTATAATTTGAGACCCCGGTACACCCACGTCAGATTAAGTGCAGGAATCAGGCTCGTTATTTTCCAACGCCTGCATCCTGCAGGTGCTCTGAACGATGGTGCAGGCACAAAGCTACCCTTACCTCCTCTCTGAAACAAGTGACTCCTCATGGCCCCTCCATCAGCCTCTGGCTCCCTGTTCCTCTCTGCTGCTTACCCAAGAGTCACAAGTCACTAGGGCTAGGTAGCTATGGAGATGAAAGCCCTGCTCTACGTCACCCTTTGCTTTCTGATTTGGTCCATTTGGTGCCTATGCAGATACATTTCCTGTGGGAAAAATAGAGATGGTTTCAGGACAGACACCATCAGTAACTGAGAACTCCTTCAGATTTGTATAGGGAGATACAAATGGGCTGCTAAAATATTTGGAAAATGTAAAATTTTAGAATAAAGGCACAGCCAACTGATGGGTGTTGCCCAGATCTGACTTTAGGGAATTAAGACCTGCTTTTTTTTTTTTTTTTTAGGCTGATTTTTTTTATCATCTGGTAAAACTTGTAGAATCACTAATCATAAAATCTTCAGTACTATTGCAGGTACTTGGGTTCAAAAGAAATGTTGGACAGTTCTTACGAACAATTGTTTCTACGGATAAAATTGTTCTCTTGAGAGAATTAGCTTACAACTACTTTTCTACATGCTAAGTAAATAAAATGTCAACTTCCTAAACACAGTGTGCAAATACACTAAAGTACCAGGCATCAAGCAAACAAAAGTGATTCAGATAAACGTGGGGAAGGATTGCCTTTTTAATATACACAACTCATTCCTGAGGGCTTGATCAAATCAACTACAGTGACTGAGATAAGGGACAGACACAAATGAAACAAGATTTTGAAAGCTCTGGCTTTCAGAGTGATTTAAAAGATACAGGTATTCAGAGAATGTTAAATCACTGTTTTGGCCCCTTTCTGACACAATTATTGTTGCAGACACACATTCAAATCTCCATGTAAAATGGTTCCTGGGTCTGCTGGATGTCTGATGACAGGACAGCAGGATAAACTCCCCTAAAATCATAACATAGAGGTTCCCAAGGTTTTTCATTCCAACAAAACGTTAACAGTTTTGCTGGTTGTATCAGCATATGTCAGAGGTGAAATATTTAATTTTAAATGGCACGTAGTGTGTTCTTCTCGAGGCACTGGAGTTGAGATGGAAACCACCTGCCAGCCTTTTGTTAACCATCCTGTGGTTCTCCTAGGAACATATGTTAAAGATGAGAAAAGATCAAAATACTTACAGTTTTGTCTCTCCAGCCATAATGCAAAGCAGAGGCAGGTATAGTATGCCCCTACAGGATAATCCTTTGGCCAGGAAGACCCAGGACTAGAATTTACAAATCTGCACTCACCACTAGAGAAGCGTGGAGAAGACATCCTTGTGTCATTCACCTAGTGTGAAAAACTGGAATGTCATGACAGCTGTGGAGATCATTCATCCTCTCCTCTGACCATTCCTGGTGAACTATATGGCGAAGGAGTAGTACAGAAAGTAATCTGCAATTTTTATGGAGAACTGCAGTGATGTTCATTAATCCAGTGTTCAAAAACGTATTGCTAGAGCGAGCACCTAACAAATTTGAGGCCAGGTAGCTACCAAATTTCCAGAGTTAAGAAAGATGGCATTTCAGAAGCTGACAGTGTCCATAACACAATATGGCACTAAATCATTTCTAGGCCTGACAGCAATCAAGATACTGGACCTTAAAATATTCCCACCATTTTCCCTCACATTATGAATTTAGCAGCTAAAAATTAAAGAAATGACTGCATTATACCCTATGAAATCCAGAATGTAAGGCTTCCAGATGGTGCGAAGCACTCACTTCCAAATTCAGCTGTTCCTGAGACAACAGCCACTAAAATCATGTCACAACTGTAGTGACTGAAACAAGTGTAATTGAAAAAAGTGACTTTCAAAGCTTGTGTTCATCCACAGTATTAATTCTTTCTCCGTTGCTCTTACTGCTCTGTTCAGTGCCTGAGAACAATGACCAGAAAAGAGTGATACCAATAGCACAGAATGAAGATCTGCAGCCTTCTCACTGCAATTTTTCCCCTTTTGCTTCTTTAAAACAAAAAGGCCGCTATGCAGAGAGGTCTGGTGGTGCTGGAAGCAGAACACCAGCAAAACTAGAGCACTGCTTCTGATATGGTGGTGTAAATGTTCTAGCTTGAAGCTCTACAGGGCCATAGCTCAGCTGCAAGAAAATGCAACTTTATCAAAACAAATCACAGTTGGGGACGGGGGAGAAAAACACATCATGCTCTCATCACAAGAAAAGCTACTTTGATCCACTTTCAAAACAATACATCAATCTCACTTGCAACTCTCATCACAAAATGAACGTAACTAAATATATTGAACAAACCAGCCCATACTTGTCTCTGTCTCTCTCTCTCTGTTCAGCCCTTGCCACAGAAACACCTCATCAGTCCCTGCTGTATGGTGTCTGAAAGGATGTAGATTTTCTTTCATAATTTAGGGCCTGATCAGCTGGAGGCGGTCTGCAGCTGTAAGAACAAGGCCTCCTCCCAGCATGGGGATGATGCTGAATAGGCTCCAAGTATAAGCATGGGATGATATTGATCCAAACAGAGAAGAGAGGAGACAGAGAGAGCAAGAGGTATGCACACGGGCCTCTCCCAGCACGTGAGGCAGGGCAAGAGGCACAACGGCAGCCTCGCTCGTAGTTCAGGGCTGCAGGGGCAGCAGGGATATGGCTGCCTTCCAGCGCAGAATGGAGGATGCCAGGGAGAGCCCTGGCCTCATTTTCTTTGCAGACTCCCAGAGCCTCTGAGATCAGGTGCTGTTCGTGGGAGTCTGTCTCTTAGGAGAGCCTCTGCTCCCCTGATGAAATAAACGATATGAACTGAGTCCGAGGCTGGTGGCTGCAAAGGTTCACGGGGGCCTGTTTTGCTTGTTGCTCTGTATCTTTTCCACCACAGTCACCTCGTGGTATCCAGCCCATCAACATGACATGTCCACAACTTCACACCACGAGGGACATCCTCGTTGGGAAATCGTTCTGAGAGGAAAGAGAGGAGACAAGTGTCAATAGGAGAGCACCCACAGAACGGACAAAGAGACAGATGTAGCTTCGACAGAGACACAACTGGAGAGTCACAACTTTTTCAGGCTCACGCCCCTGTTCTTTCTTGGACAGGCCACTTTGCTCAGGCCCAAGACCCAAGCTCTTGGCTCCCCCTCCCCAACAGCCACAGTCTCATCAGCCCTCACGAGCCCTGACTGGAGCAGGATGTTTCTCACTTGCTGGCATTCTGGGTGACAGATGCCTTTAGTGTGCATGGCACATGAGCCCAGGGCCATGGGCACGCACCCACAGGCATCTGTCACCTCACCCCTTTCATAATGATCCCACTGAGGTCTCTCGCAGGGTTCCTCATGCTATCTGGGGTTCCCCACACTCTGACTCCATCCACACGCTGCCCTCTCCTGGAGAGCCCCCTGCTCCTAAACTCTGCTTTGTGACCCCCGCCTGGCGGCTGACGCCTCAGCGTATCTGGATCAGGAGCACCAGACATGGCCTCACTGTTTTCTTGGGCTCCTTTTTCCTCTTCTTGTCAGAGGCGTTGAGGTAGGCCTGCTCCCTGGCCCGGTACGAAGGGCCTCGGCTCAGCTCCCTCTCGCTGTAGGGAGGCAGGGTGTCCTCCCCATCCTCCTGGTCAGATGACGGTGACTGCTGCGACTGCTGCTGCGACGGCTCGGGCTTGTAGGTAGAGGGTGGTGACCAGGCATAATACGTTCCCCCTCCTCTCTGGCTGGGCTGCGAGCTCAGCTTTGAGGGGGTTTCACAACGGTCACCGCTTTCATCGTAGCTCCGGGATTTCCTCTCCAGGACGCTGCTGAGGTAGGAGTGATCGTATTTCTGGCTCCCTCCGGGCGTCCGGCTCACCAGCCGGGGCAGGTGCTTCTCCTCGTGGGCCCGTCTGCGGGGCGGGCTGTACGACCAGCCCCGATCCGAGTCCGTCAGCGGCTCTCGGTTCCCCCTGCTGCGCTTGGTGTAGTACTCCTCCAGGGAGCTGTCCTGGTGGTGCAGCCCTCCGCCACGCGACTCCGAGCGCTCGAAACGCCGAGTCTCCTGGCTGTCCGCCCGCCGGGCCCGTTGGCTGTAGGACTCCGCGAAGGCTGCCAGCTCGTCCATGGAGACGGCCGGCACTCCCACAGAGAAGCTCTTACGGGACAGCATCTCGGATTTGGATCTCTGCTGGCTGGAGGAGGAAAAAGGTAGGGTTAGAGGCCAGGATTCAGCTGCACTCATCCCCTCGGCAGCCTTCAGAGACAATGGAGGGAAACGGGCGCTCCTGGGACATGAATCATCTGACCTGTTTTCATCCCCTTCTGTAGGAAGAGATGTATCACATCCTAGAAAAGCCTACTTCTCTCTGCTGCCTGTAAGGGCTGCCTAGTGTGGAGAGCTCAGATTCTACAAGCCTAATGTTACCCAGAGATTAACCCCGGGATGCACCTTCCTTGTCCTCCGCTATGCAGGGCTGAAATTTCTTTCTTCCCTTAGCCCCAGCACTTGTAGGTCTATGTCCTGCTGGGAAAACCCAAGAACCTAGCTACAGAAGCTCACAGGAGGGCAATTATGAAGCAGGTTTAAAGGGAGTGAACTGGCACAAGAGCCCAGTATTGAGGGAAATAAATCCCTGCCATTGATTTTGGGGGACAAGGCTGCTGGTATGAAGAAGCATCTCTTCTAGGTGCCAAAGTGCTGGTCCTTTAGATCTGGAATACAGGTCTTGGTGCACCAAAGCACCAGGGTGCGATTCCTAACACAGTGCACCAGCACTGAGAATTGCCTGAGGCATCAGGTACAGATTTCAATGAAGCACTTTGAGAAGGCGACTTTGTTTCTTATCTATCTCACTTTGCCATCCTACCTGGAATGGTGTCAGTACCTAGCACTGCCCAGCTGGGGAGGCTCCAGCAGACCTGTACGAATCAGATCAATTCTGTCCTCATCTAAGACATCTTCCATCTCCACCTTTCTCTCCAGCTGCAACCCCTCCATCCTACTAGGCTGGACCAGAGCAGTAGGACATGGAGAAGAGCTACCAGTATATCTGTCCCTTCTCCTTAACTTATTACTTTGGCAGGTACAGTAACCTCCCAGACACAGCACTCCTCACCTGTGCCGGAAACTGTCCCTCTCATCTCTGTAATCAGAGACAGCCTGTGACCTTGACGTGCTTCCCCCGCCAATCACTCCTGCCCAGTACTCAGCATCCCCATCCAGGTCTCCTGCCGGAGGCAGAGGTTTTCTCCGCGCCTGGCGGTACAGCTGTCGGAAGTTCACGTCGTCCTCATGCAAGGAGCTGAGTTCAGAGATGGTGTTGTTATCTGAAGGGGAGGATGCAGAAAAGAAATGAGATAGGCATCACCTAGTAGCATAGGGGAGAGAAGAGAGGACCGGAAGGCTGTGGAAAGCCTGGCTGCAGATTTCTCAGACAGAAGCTGAGCTGCCCTCCATTAAAAAAAAAAAATCAAAATGGAACCCAAGGTCCAAACCCTTGTGTGATCCTGCCTGAGACTCCTGGGGCTCAGTTTGGACACATAGCTGGTGTTGGACCTACAGGTCTTCTGAACTGTTAACCAGTAGCCAGATGGGATATTCTAAGGGTATCTCAACTGGCATCACATGCTTGTGTTCGGACAACAAAGTTCAGTCTTTGTGCAGAAATCCCCCCTCAGCCCTGCTTCACTAGCACGTGTGAGCTCAACACCCTCACGAGGTGGGCACTGTGCTTGGTGGTGCATCATCCCAGCAATTGTGCCACCTCCCCCTTTCCTGGTGTGAGACAAGCTGGCTCTGAATTTGGCCTGACTTGCTTAGTTAAAACAAAAACAACCCCCTCAAAAAAAAAATAAAAAAAAGTAAGAGACTGTCTGAATCACTGTCAGTCTCTACCCTGTCAAGCACATTGACATCTGGAGGCCTGACATACCAATCTGGAGAGGTCTTTTTATAGTAAATCTTGTGGGTGGAGAAGACAGTGTGCTCAGCAATGACTGTTTTAGAAGTACATATAATTTCTTAGTTATGCCTAATCAGTACAGAGCCTTGATGTAATGTCATTCCCTAAAACCCCTACCTTCATTGATTTGCAGGATCTCACGTGTCTGTTTTAAAAGAGCCTCTGCCAGTGCCTAAGATGGGCTAGCTCTGCATCAGTTGCATGCTGCACGGAGGAACCAAGCCCCCCAGCCTGCTGTTGTACTCAGAACAGCTAGAGGACAAACACCAGCACTGCAGGCCCTCCTCATGCACATGAACTGTCCCACCACTGCACCTCTGTCTCCTAATGCAGGAAGATCCTCGCTACGGTTTGTGCTGACACCCATTAAACACCCCTTCAGTCTTTATTTAGGAAAATAAAGCCTGCAAGAGGCTATAGGCAGACAGTGAGGAGTTCCATGCAGAAGCTCCTTTCTGAGCTTGCATCATGCCCCTCCCTTTCACTTGGCAGTGTCTGACTGCCAAGCCATCAGAGCTGCTGCTCATAGCGCCTCTGATCTTATGTTGACCAGTGTCACCAAACCTCCTGGCAATCTCCTTGCTTCCTGAATCTTTCTTGTAGTCCCTATTGCAGGGCAATAACCACTCCAAACTACCTTTATGTATCATTCGAACCATACCGAGGACACCGCAGCACACAAAACAGAACTGGCTTTTCAGACCATGATGATCCAAAAGTTCAATTGCCCAAGCAGCCAATTTTCATGATAGTCTGAGTCTCCCACACCTTGTTCAGTCTAATGAAGAATGATTATTAGGTGACCAGTAACTCTTTAAAATCAGAACACAACTGTAGATTCCTAAGATCCAGATTTTATCCATCCCAAGATTAATATCCTAGAGGCTAGCTTGAATACAAAGCCAGTGAACCTTTAGCTATGAATTTGCAGGGTATTTTTCAGGTCAGTGAAAAACAAAATCAAACCATTCTCATTCCTCACATCGTTCTCGCATCCTCCTAGCTGGGTCAAACTGAGCCAGTTCTTTCTCGACATAGTACAGCACCTTCATGGAGTCCCTTTCCTTGTCAGTCTGGATCCTGTACCCTTTGCGCACTGCTGGGGAGAAACAAAAAGAAAAGGATTTAGAGGAAAACACATTTAAGTTTGAGGAGACTTTCACACAACATTGCTTCTACAGTTGAGCTCACATTTGCAGGTAGGTAGGCTGCATCTTCCAAAACAGTGAGTCAGTCCTTGCTTCAGAAGAAACTTGTCTCTAAGGTGGGATGTGAAGTTGTGAGCAGCTGCATCGTTTAGAAAGTTTGCAGCAACAGCAAAAAAAGGCTTGGAAATGCCCAATCTGTACAGCCAAATGCATCAAGTGGTGACACTGCCACAGTGATTCCACCTCCTACAGAGGATGGCAGGGAGAAAGGTAGAAGTTGCTTCCCCTTTCTTAGCGCTACTGAAAGGATTTGTCATGGTATGGGAAAAGCAGTGCCAGAAGATCAGGCTTCCTCTACGCAGCAGAGGCTGTGAGCTCCCAGGCTGCAGGGGAAGCAGGTGGCTGAGCATGTGGGAGCTGTCACTCTGCAGGAGCGCTCCACACACCCCAGCCCTACAAATTCTGCTCACACAGGTTGAAAAGCATGTGGCAGGAGATGCTCCAGAACACGGAAGGAAACATAGAAAGTCCCACAAAGCACATCGCACTGAGATCTATACCAAATCCAATAATGGGGCCAATCAGGTCACTGGGTAACTGTGAAACTGCTTGCTCTGGCACTCTTTACATGCTGCATTTTACAGAAAAGGTAGGTTTCACACAGGCATTAGGTGCTTGACTCCACTTGCGGGGGAAGTCTGGACAGCTTTTTTGGCTTTATCACCTTCCTGTGTATAGAAGAGAAGCTCCTACACACCCAGAGCCTCAGCAGGTCTAATTCTGGCAGGCTGGCTCCATGCATGCTTTATGTGCTAAGCCTATGAATAGCCCGGCTACCTCAAGGCCAGTCTACAGTCAGCAAGCAAAGAACTCCACCTATTAGGACTCTGAGGAAAATAAGGCTTCTATAGCAGATTGTTTAAGAAATGTCTCAGCCTGGGGCTATTCGAAGATTGACAGAAACACAGGTCTCAGTCCCAAGGAGCTAACCCTGAAACTCAGCCTCATTAGAGCACTGCTGTAAGGATGAGTCGCTTATCGCTAACCTGTCTGCCTTGCACGGGTTTAGTGTGTTCCCCTGTGTGAAAACTGCAGCATTGCACGAGCCCTCCTCTTGACACACTATTTTAAAAAATACTTGGACGGTGGTAGTGAGCCAACCTCTTCCTTCTGTTTTATCCCATACCCCGATACATCAGTACCTAACATATGGGTTTGGTAGTACGTTGCATAGTATGCAGTGTGGGCTGAACAAGGACTTGGCAGAGGTATTCTTAGGCACCTTCTGTCCTAAACTGCTGCGCTTGTGCCTGTGCACGATGAAATAACCATGCTCTGCCTCAGAAATGGCTGTGCCATAGAAATTGGTGGAACAATTCCTGTAATAATCCTGCAAATTGCTTCAGGAGGAAGTGCTTTACTGTGGATTTTAAATGTGTGTATGTAAATTAACAGATCTTGAAATATTGCCTAGTGTATTTGTATTTGGGAAAGGTATTAGGTGTTAAAATGTAGTACAGGTCTCTCACAGTCCTGCTTTCAACACGTCTCCAGGACAAATCCAGATAGCTCACCTGATGGCAGTCTAGAGTTTCACAGTTGTTTATCATCACCATAAATATGTGTACAATGATTGTAAATGCACACCATGACTTACAGAACACAAGGAACCCTGCCTCTGCCTTCCAAACTGGAAGACCAGCATGTCTCTCCAGGTCAGGTTGCTGCTACAAAGCGGAGCTGGACTGACTGGCAGCAGAAGTGGTGACTCCTGCTGCACTGACACAGCACGAGCAACAGCACTGCAAGTTCTCCGCTTTGCCTCACCATCACAGTTGACCTCTGGTCTGATACACTGCCAGCAAAGAGTCATCTCGCTGTTCTTCCTTCCAATGCATCTCCTAGGAGCTCAGCTGAGCCACCACCTCATTTTTACACAGACCAACAACCAAACATTTGCTGGAAATGACTCTGACCTACTGATAGTCTTTGGGGAACTTGAGCAGGCAGCTTCCAGATTCTGTCGCACAAGAACCACTAATCATGCTGAGGCTGTGCCAAGTATCTATTTGGGCAACATCTTCAGCTCCTGGAACTGATGGGAGAATTAGCTAGGCTTCATGCTAGCTTCATGCTTGACTTGCTATTGCAGCTATGTATCAAAAGGAAAGTGACTTTCTTGGGTAATTCTGTAAGCATCCAGAAATTAACTTCGGAATTAAATCTGCAAAGATGACTGTGAGCAGCCCATAAAAAGGCTTTTCCATTACAGATAAGGCATATTTTGTCTCTACATTTATTTATTAAATACTTCCGGCAATGATATTGAATGCTCAACTTATTAAATCTCTTTATTATTCCTTTGTGTGAGATTCAAAGATATTATTGCTTCCTCCTCATACCCTTCTTCATCCATAAATTGCCAAAATCCTTTAATAAGGTCTGCATATTTTTAGACCCATCTCAATTATAAGGAAATGAAGATGCAAAGATGTTAAGCACTTGTCCAGAACCATTCCATTAAGTCAAAGGGAATGGAACATTCTTCCCTGTTAGAGCATATTTTCTTCTCCTCAACAGTTCATAAATTTCTAATGCTTAATTTGTGTAACTATGGACACTTTTTTTATTCTTCTGTGGGTGGAACCAAGTCAGACAAAACTGTAAACTGTTTCCCTCCCCAGAAAAGACAGCACTACTATTTTTTTCAGGCAAGCGTGGTTAGGAAGCAAGTGATTTGTCATCCTTTTCTTTTTTTTTTTTTAACTTTCTATACTGGAGGTCTGGAGTTCAGCTCTCAAATTAAAAGCTTCCCTGTGCGCATGGTTTAGGGAATCTATGCCAGAGTCTCCAGGTAACCACTGCATTTAAAATAGAGAGCATACATCCTAAATTATGTGTTGCCAGCAGTCCTAAATACGAAAACTGAACGTTCGTTTTTATTTCCTGCTCAGCCCTAAGTTCAGGACCGAGTTCCTAAGCTTCACTGGAGCTTTGTCACATGGCTTTTATGTAACTGTAGGCAATTTTTTTTAATATTCTCGTGCCTTAGTTTGCTCACTAGATCACCTCACAGGGGTCAGCTACAAGCACACAAGCTAACTAGGGCAAAGGCTGTGCTTTCTAGACTGGCAGCCAGGATTACAGAATCCTCCAGTCTCCATCCCCTAGCGCTTCTGATCCTATTGACCATTTTTAAACGAACTAGACAGAAGTTTTTGGTATCAAAGATAGCAAGTTTTTACAAGTTTCAGATCAGACCTACAATAGCTGTGTGGAGGATGCAGAGACCATAATTAGTGCTCCTTCTGAGCAAAGACCTTCATTATCCATTCAACTATTATCTGTTTTGTTTAGCTTGCTGTCTGGCCAAACAGCAAATAAGCAGCTTGGAAGAGCCATGTAACGTGTTCTCTCCTCTACTGCATGTAATTAGGGGATATTCTGGAATGATAACGGAGCTTAAGAGACAAGGAAGAGAGCGCAGGGCATCAACCTCCGTTAGCTTCTCAGTTCAAGGAACACCTTCTTTGTGTGGACCCTGCACAACGGAAGCATGATCCAGGCTAAGGGTTTGTCCATATTATTACAATAAATATTATTAAAAAAAAAAAAAAAAAAAAAGCTTAAGAACCTGTGTTGCCTCTCCACAACAGTTAAAACTCACTATAGTAATAGTTTTACTTGCAATATGTAGTATTGCCTGTCAAATACTGAGTTGAAGGTTTAAGTCTTGACGGTTTGATTCAGATTATATAATAAATGCATTTTTTCCATGTAATAACCATGGATGCTAAGAGCCATTCCATTTGGTTTCTAAACACATCCAGTTTTTATTCAGCATTTGTGCTCTGCTAGTAAAGCACAGCAGAGACAAGCACTGGGTTTGTGATTTGACTCTTAAAAAATCCCTAAGGTTCCCACAGCCAACACTGTGTTCTACAAGCAGTGACATTTTGCACAAGAGAAAAAAAAAATAAGCACTGCGGCTTGTCATTCATCATTTTCTGACAAAGATTTTTGAATTGGGTACATTCTGCTTTGGATCAGTGACTGATTTATTTCCTATTTCAAAATGCACCATTCCAGAGCTCTGTTTTGATTTTGGTGGAAAAAAAAAAAAAAAAAAAAGTATGACTTGAATGAAAATACTTCTAGTAATTCTGGAAAGGTTAATATATTGACTGGAGCAGGGGAAGAATGTGGAAGGTTATTCCAAAAGCTTAATTATTTGAGTAGGCTACTTGGTTGTGGAACTTTTTGGAACTGTCTTATCAACACACTGTCACGAGTAAATTTAACAATTGACAATTAGTGCAGAGCTTTCAAATCAGACATGTGGCTGGATCAAGGGCTAACATACTGTGTCAGTTTGGTGACTATCTTGGTAAGTCACTGCTACTGCTGCAGTATGTTTGAGTTCAGGCAGACACTCTGGCCCTGAAATGCTTCTAGGATGTGGCTAAATAGCCATCCTCTTCTTCCTTGAAGGCAACTTCCTTTACAGCAGGAGTGACCCTCACTGAGACAGAGGCACCATACCCATATTCTCTCTGTCTGACATTGATCTGTAACTACCTTCCAGTTAGAAGCCTTTTACCACTCACATTTCATAAATGGGAAGGCTGAACAAGCCAAGCGACCTACGGACTTCTGTAAGGTATGGGAGGGGATCCAGCTGCAAATGCTCTTGGGCAGAAATGACAAGGGAGCACGTACCTGCGCTCAAATTGCTACAGGGACAGTAAAACATGCTGCAGCAAAAACTGCTGCCGGAGGGGAAGCAATGCTCTACAAAGAGCAGCAAAAGCAGTTTACCAAGACAGAGCAGCTTGCAAGGCATCGGCTCTAAGGGGAAAACAGCCACTGCCTCTGCTCTCCTGCAACCACCTTCATTCATCCTTTTCTCTCCTGCAAGCAAAGGTTTAGAAAGGGGCCCAGAGCACGAACCTGGCCTCTGATTCTCTGCTGGCCTAATTCAGTACCCCCAAACAAACACTTTGCTGATGGCACTAGAGAAGTTGGCCCACATGGCCCTACGGGATGCAAATGTCATTGTCAGCACCAGGATTAAAACGCAGTTTGTCTGTGTTTATCCTGTTCAAAGATGCTTGTCCCTCCCATTCCCAGCCCTGCTCCCAGGAAGAAGACTGAATGCCGTGCTTGGCACTGCAAATTACCATTTTGGCTTCCTCCAGTGGCGTCGCTTGGGGCTAAGGGAGGTGGGTGTGACTTGTCCATCAGCACAGCAGGAGATGGGACACCAGCCACAGGGACGCTGGGGATGTAGTATGGACCTGGCATGGAGGAGACCGCAGGAGGGTACCCTGCCTTTGCTGCCTTGCCTGCTACGTACACTGAAAAAGAAAAAACAGCAGTCAGCATCACACCAGCCTTCCCCAGACCCACACGGCTTGTGGCAGAAACCTGCACATCGCTGACATTGGTGACAACCCAGCAGGAGACCACTGGACAAGTGAAATGACAGGGGCCGATATGAATTTCTCTAAGCCTCAAATAGCCATGAGGGGAGTTTTAAAAGTGCTCACAGCACATTGTGTGAACACTCCAAGATGCCCAACATCTGGAAGATACCTGGCATGTTAGAGCCAGCATTTCTGCTGCCACAACTTAGTGGCAGTTCAGCTTTAACAATAACTCATGTCTCAAGCTGCAGGGATGAGGCTCATGAAGCTTGACAGATCTGCCTCAGCCTGACCAGGAACCTTGCTGGGTTGCAAGGATTTTGCAGTGTTGCAGAGGGCAGCTGCTTCGCACTGTTGGGAAGAAACCTCCCAAGATGCTTTTAGCTCTGCCCCCGCAACACTCACTGACATGACAGCAACTTTGGAAGGGGAGCGTGACACTTTGGAGAAGCAGACACAGCTGCCAAGGCAGGGAGGCCTCGGAGAATTACATTTGTAATTAACTTTGAGCGCTCAAGCATTGAGCAATAGGTCAGATGCTTCACTCCCCGAGAACTAGTTCTTGAGTCAAGCAGAGTGCTCAGGGCAAAGGAAGCAACACTAGCACATTCTCCTCCTGTTCTGCCAGGGAGCAGAAGAGCTAAAGGAGATCCGTGCCAGGCCTGGACGGGGTCACTCACGTGCCCGGGGACAGCAGCAGGACTCAGGACAGCAGGGGCAGCGGACATAACAACAGCAGCTGTGTGGGCAGCACTGGCACCAGCAGATCCCCACCAGGAGGAAGAACAGGAACGCGCCCAGGATCACCAGGCCCACAAAGACCCACTCTGGAAAACACGGGGAGAAAAAGAGATAGTTACAGGATTGCACATCGCTGGCGAAGCGAACAACAGCAACATCATCCCTGTGGAGAGCACAGGGGCAGAATAGATGGTGGGGCTTTGTATAGAAATGGATTCCCTCCTGGTTTAGGACCATGTCAAAGCAGAAATGGCACATGGTAGTGAGAAACAGAGCTACCAAAATGTGGTCCCTTCTCAGCCTCTCTGGCTGGCTCAGAGGCAAGCAGCATGGAGGCAAGAGCTCTGATTCTCCCCACGGAAACCCTTCGTCCCATGGCAGTCCTGTACAAATGCTGCAGGACATGCCCTATTAGCATTTGGGTCTCATTAAAGACTCATTCTTCTCAGCCATGTTCATGCCCTGCTTATGTGTTTGTTCCCTACCCATATTCCAGTTTTAATGGGACAAACGACGGTGAAAAGCAGGCTATAAATAGCCCAGTAAATGAGCCAGGCCTGCCCCTTCACAACTAGGCCCACGCACACAATTATTCTTTTGAATGTGCTGAACGAACATCCTATTCAGGCGCTGCAGCCAGCCAGGAAACCTAACAACCACTTTTTCTTTTTTTTTTTTTAATTTTCGCTGAAGCCTCAGATGTAGTCTGTACAAGTGACAGGGCAAAAGGGACGGTCCACAAAAACCGTGATGGGGCTGTAATGGGCTATATTTACATTGCATGGAAAGGGGAGCTAGGAAAGGTCCCTAACACTCTGCTGCCAGGAAATCTGTAGCAGCAGCAGCAGCCAAGGTGAGGGCAGGTGCCCTGCCTGCCATGGGGCAGCTCTCAGCCCTTCACTTCACCGGGGATGGTGGGCACATGGGTGCACATGTTGCCACATGGCAGTTTCCTGGATCAAGGGAATGGTCAGCAAACACATCTGGACCAAGAAATTTCAAGACTTTGAATGCAGAGGAAGCCTGGAGTTGGTTTTACATCAGAGAGATGTACCAGCCTATCTGGAACTCAGCCCACTGGTGAGGGAAAACCTGTGGGGACACCAGAGGTCCCCAGGTGGTTCTTCAACCACCTTGGAAAGATGGCAAGAAGGCAAAGAAAGAAGCGGTGGGGCTGCTTAGCATTGGGGTGGGGTTTACACCATGAAAAGCATCAGCAGCGGGCCAATCTTTCTGAACTGAAGTCAAGCATTCTCTACGTGGCCTCCTGGCACAATGGGATTTGGGCTGCAGAAGGGTTGGTACAAGAGCTGCAATGCAAGGATGGAATGACACTAAGTGAGATGAAAAGTTGAGGAAAAGGTTGCTCAGCTTGGAACAACCAAAATACAATTATTTCTAGTTCTTAATAAAACGCAAAAAAAAAAGAGAGATCTCATTTTTGATTCATCCACAGCATTCTGTTTGAGCAGAAGCAGAATTCTTTTCTTTGTTAGCATTTTCCTTCACTCTTCTACAAATAATTGTCTTTTGTAAATGCAATTTTTAATTTCAAACTTACGAATGTCAGTGAAAGATCTGGCATTTACAAATCAAAACACTTCATTTCAGAAGTGTAAAGTGAAACATTTTATGTTTTTTGAATATTTTATTTCTCTCTTGGCTGAAACAGATGAATTTCATTTAAACTTGCAGATAATTTTGGTCCTTGTGGAATATTTTTTGGTGAAGTTACTCTATGTTGAGAAAAACTCAGCTAATGAATAAGGAAATAGCTGGAGGGAAGCATTCATGAATGGAAAAGTAACAGCTGATAGGAAATTGTTAATACAGTTCTTCAGGTACCAGTTCTAGGAGCCATCTTGTTTAACGTTTGCGTGAATGACCTTGACACAGAAAATAAGAATGCATTAATGCAACTTAAGGGGAAGAGGTAGGGAAGCATTACCAACAAAGATGAAGACTGGAATATCTATCTTACAGAAAGGGCAAGTTGTCCTTGGGCAGGCCTACAATAAGAAACATGTAACACAACATATATATGCTGAATTTCAGGGTGTGCGGCAATACTTTCAGGGTCACATGTTCAAGGATCAAGAACAGTTTCTGCTGTGAACAGGACTTCATTTCTTGAAAGCAACCAAAAAATAAAGGACACGCTATACTATTCCATCACAGGACAAGTGTAACCACTTGGGCTTTACAGCAACAAAAATTTTGATTGTAATCATGTGCCCCACAAAGGAGGAATTTCCAGTAGTGTTAAGGAACGCCTTCATACAAGGCCTCCAAGTAACTTCATCTGAAGTTACTGACATTATACAACCCTGATCATCTTTGTACAAGAAAAGATGGATTCAGGCTGCAGCTCATGCAAAGCAGGGATTCAAGAGTGAAGAACGGATTCGACAGCCTGCCTTGTACAGAGAGAGCAGAAGGTTGCTGCATTAGCCTATCATAGAGAAGGCTGTGAGCAGACAGTCGCTGCCTGGAAATACGCGAGGAGCATGAATGCTAGGGGGAAAAGCAGTTATTATAGTTAAGGGCCCTAAATAAATGAGCATAAACAGGCTATGAGTAATGTAGAGGGAAGCTAGAAGCAGCACATCAAAGAAGGCAATCTGATGTGAGAGAGAAAGGTCAAAACCAGGCTACTTTTAAGTTTTTTTATTATTTTTTTTTAAGTTTGCTAAGCTTATGAAAAGCATGAAATAACATGGTGCTTGGGATAGCATGTAAGACAGTAAGCCGGACTTCTTTCCCTGTACTTCTGAAATCTACGCCACTCTGAGCAGGGCAGAAGCTTTCTTCTGTCACGTTCTTGTCATGAAATATTACTGCCTGATGGAAGTGGCCAGCCACAGCTATGCAATGCAGCTCAGGTGTCAGGTCTCCAGAGCTGTTAGTGAACTGTTCACTAATAAAGGATAAAAGCCTGGTAGAGGAAAAAAACAAACAGCAAGTCCACTGTAAGTGTACTTGTGGTCCTTCTGAACATGTTCTAGGAGTATAAAAAGAGATCAGGTTAGTATATATGTTACATGTTACTCAGCACCAGGAGAAAACATCTGAAATCCATATCCCAGTCACAGGGATGATTTGATCTTGCAGAGTTAGACCATTTGCTTCTGTGATTAGGTTAAAACAACAGCAGAAGAGCTCACTGGGTCCTCCGGAATGCACAAAACTGGGAGTTCAACCAGTTTTACCTGCACTTCCCCAATCCTCGCCCTGCTACAACAGCCATTACCTTTTCTCACTGCCCTTCCAGATACAACTGTGTAACCCTGAGGTGTAAACCTTTACCAAGCTGAAACGCTATGAACTTCACTGTCTGAAAACTAGGGGTTTGTGCTTGCAAGAGTATCTGATTTTGTTAATTCAGGTAACAGGTAATGCAGGTGATGTGTGGTCTGTCACTGCCTTTTATACTTTATTTTTTATACGTATGCAGTGGGGGTACCAGAAAGCTACCTGGCCAACATACAGGAATTGTACAGCCATTCAATAGGACTGTAAATAGTGGGGAAACAAAGGCATTAGGCAACAGAGAATCAATCTCTGTCTATACTGAAAAGGCCGATCCCTCTCCTACCATGCTGAGCTTCCAGGGAGCTCTGGGTTTCACTGGAGGTGGAGGAGTGTCTGCCTTCTCTCCATTTGCATCTCTGGGACAGCTTTGAAAATAGCTTCACACATTTATATGGAGATGTATTTCTGCACAGAAGTGTGAAAGAATGCCTTCTTGGGCACCGTCAGGGGATGATCATGACTCTAGGGCTAGATGTTCCCACAGCTCTTCCCTTCCAAGGACAGCGTGTTGCAGTCTGTTTCCTCTTTAAGGAGTGCCCCAGTTGGTGGCTCTCATTAGTTTGGCTAGCGAGGGAGTCATCACGGGCAGAGACCCCTCGCAGCCGGCCCAGCCACCTGGAGTTACCTAGGACAATGTCCAGGACACACAGTGCAAAAGGGCCCGTGCCACAGCCGGGTTGCTAGCCAGTGCTCTATTTCTAGCACCTCCTGTGCTGCCATCTGGGGCGATGGCTGTAACAGTACCTGCAGCACAGAGCCCAGGGAGGGGAAGCTACTGGTGCACGAGAGAGGATGACGTACAGGGCCATATGGGCACACGAGGCTGCTGAGGTCTCCACAGGCTGGGGCAGCGTTGCCTTTGTTCTAGCTGAGAGCTTGATACAAAACTTCTGAACGGGGCTGGCATTTCTGCTCTCACGCTGACCCTGGCACAGCATTAACCATTTCTCTGAGTCACCTCCCAGCATGGCCACTCCTCCCCCAGCCCCAGCATCAGCTCTCAGTTCTCAACCCAAGACACGTTCCCAGTAAGCAATAGGCTTTTTTCTTTTTCTTCCCCAGATAAAGTACACATAAGAGTAAAATGTACACCACACAAAAGATGCTGCAGAGGGATAAACAGACAAGATGACAGATGACTGCATAATTAAAGGGTGAAATGGCTGAATACCTGGCATAATCTCCACAGCAAAACTGGGCAAGAGATCAGCAAGCAGCCCTGTCCTGCCTAGAAAAGACAGAAGGAGGAGAAGAAGGAGAGAGGTTACTGCAAGAAAAACACACTTCCCAGCCCCTGCCTTTGCCACCAGTCCCCTTCCTCATCAGCCCACTCACAGCCCTGGCAACCACAGATGTCATCGTGCTCAATGCCTGGTGTCTGCTTCAGCACCTCTACCATTTCTCTGCCCTTGCATTTTATCAATTTCTCTCTTCACCAGCAGTGCTTGGGCAGAACAGAGCTTCTCTGAGTTAGGCACAAAATGACAAGAAGAGGGGGGTCCCCTTAGTGTGATTAGAAGGTAGCATCTTTCTGGAGTTATGCCCTACACATGCAAAAAGCTCCTGGAAATATACAACATCCCTCCAACAGAAAGATTTGGTTTACTTTAAAATTATACTGATGCAGTTTGAATGGATGTGCAACATCTTTAACCCAAGGCCCCTGACAGCCACATGCATTCAACACCCACAGGTGGTGCCCTCCCTGTGGGGCTCTGCAGCTCCAGAGACAGCTCCAGGAAAGCACAACTGCAAGTATGTGCCACTTCTTTCCAGATGCACGAGCAGCTTGGTGAGGCTGTATAATATAAAGCCAACTCTGGAGTGAAGCAAACCAACCAGGGAAGGACTCATGTACAACTTCACAGAATCATTTTGCAAAAGGAAAAGAAAAAAAAAAATTTGACTTTTAATTTAGAACTGAACACAAACAGAATCCAAGCTCAAAGGCAGCTTGGTGCCTATTTGTTTTGGCACTGTGTGTCTGGGATATTTCTAATACACAGCAAACATCCTACACAGTGTTCAGCTATAATTCACACACACTTGTGCATTGGCAGAACAGGACTGTGTGCCGTTGTGTCCCTCTTTTAAATAGCACCGGGATCGTGCTCAGTCTTTTTAAGACATGCTAGAAGGTAGGAGAGCAGTGCTCTAGAGAGGCATACGTTGTGGCTGGACCTTAGCTGATGCAGCTGCGGGTTAGCCAGTGAAAAAGGCAGTAGAAAGCAACCCCACGTGTCCTCCAGGTCCCGCACAGAGCAGTGCTCAGACACAATGATGAATTGGGCCCCAAGTTCCTCGGCCTCAAGCCTGTCCTTGAAGTGTGTTATAATAAAAGAGATTGCCACTCAGTTTTTCCTCAGTGCTGCAGCTGAGCTTCTGTAGAGAAAGATGGCCAATCTGTAGATGGCCAAAAATCCACCAGGATGCCTGCTGGAGCCATAATAAACATCCTCTGAATACAGGCAGTGCTTTGCAGCCAGTTGCAACTCATCAAAGCTGTCTAGGGCTCATTGTACCACCACCACGAGGTGCTCCCGAAGCCTTAGCAAACGACACAGTTCAGGCAATTGTTCCTCATTTACTACTTCGAAACAGGACTCCTGCCATCCACCTACTGCAATATTTTCATCTGCATATACAAAGAGTTCCACGACACTGGTAGTCCATTTGCTGGAAGGCTCAAGTGTCCAAACTGCTCACAGGGAGCTTGTTAAATGAAAACACTTATGCATACTCTCTGCTCTCTAGATATGAGCATGCATATAACACGCACAGGGTAAGTGTCAGGTGTCACAAGTGGGCTCCAAACGTATGCCTTGTGTCGAGATGTACCACATTTACATTATGTTCCATACGCACATTAAATATATCCTCTATTTTCTCAGCATGCACAAACAACATGCAGTTCTCGTGCAGGACTCCGCACCTGCCTGTGAACAGCATACACATGGGCCACAAGCTCGCAGAGCATCGAGGCATACACCTCCACGCAAGCTTCTGTGTAGTCCTTGCCCGACAGCAGATGTCAGTGGCCAAACAGCTGGAAGTAAAGACCTAATGGGGTTTGGGGTGGCAGAGGTCAGGTAGCAACAGCATAGAGCAAAAGCTCCATCTTGCTGGCCCAAGAGGCTGCCTGCTTTGTTTTGAACCTACCCAGAAAGCCTCGATCCCTGCATGTGCTGGGGCCTCATGATCCCCAGGAGGAACTAACTGCATGTTCAAGGCGTAAGCAGCATCCCTCAGAAACAGCAGTGCTGTTTTTCACAGCAGTGCTGTGAGAATTTTGGTTACAAAGACAACTGGGGGCTCTGTCCCCATCCCAAATTAATTCCCCATTAATCCTTCTCCCCACCACCAGGTCCAGGAGGGTGAGGCCAGGACTAGCCACAGGGACGAGGCAGGCGGCTCAGGCCAGTGCCCGTCACAAAGGCTGACCTTCCTCCTCTGCCAGCAGCAAGGAGCAAAGCCAAAACACCCCAAAGCAGACCACAGGTGCCAAGTTGCAGCGCTGCCCCCCCATCTGCAAGGGCTCTGTGTCCTCTGTACAAGCCCCCGCCCCTGAGCCCCCACCAGGCACTGCGGGATGCAAGAGGGAATAGAGGATATAGAGGATGGCCCCATTTACCAGGGTCGTCCAGGAGGCTCTGACTGAGCTAGGAGCTTGTCCTCATCCCAGCACGGATCTGGGACACGTTCCCATCTCTATTCCCACCGCGCTGGAGGCTGCGCTCCCCCCGCAGCAGGCACCCCTTGTGCCCCAGGCCTTGGTCAGCCCTGAGGGGGGAGGCAGCCCGCCAGCCCCCAGGCTGTGGCAAAGGACCACGGCAGGAAAAGTGGAGGAGAAAGGGATGAGGGAAGAGCTGACGGGGTGCAGAGCGGGTCCCAACGGTGCAGAGATACATGGGGCACATGGGGACAGCAGTCAATACACAAGAGGAGGGCGGGTGGCAGCGCGAGGGCACAAACAGCAGCGGCTCAAGGAGAAGCAGGAATCAAGCAGCTACTTAGCAAGAGTCTGCAGAGAAAAGACACGACAATAATTAGGGAAAGTGGTACAGCTGAAAAAGAAGTGAGAGCAGGAATAAAGGAGGTGCAGGTGCAGTCAGGAACACAGCAATAGGGTAAATACAGGAACATGGTAAACACTGGCAACTGCATAAATACCACAAATATTGGGTAAATACGGGAATAACTGTTGAATTGGTGTCCCTGTTGGAAACCACCTGCAGCAGCAGGGCCCACGGGAGGCAGCAGCTGCAGAGGGAACAATTTCTTCCTCAGAGGCGGAAAAATGTGCCAAGCCATGCCATGGCCAGAGGCCTTGGCACGGGACGCTGCCCCAAGGGGAGGCTGGAAAGCACCGGGGAGGAAGCGTGGCGCCTGTGAACCCGCCGCTTTTCCAGGGAAGCTGCTGCGAGATTTATTGGGAGAGCAGGGCTCCGCAGCGAGTAGAGCCCTGTAAACTTTATCCTTTCTTCCCATCCTTCTCTTCCCTCTTTCACTCGGAGGGAGAAACAGCAGCAGCCCTTCTCGGAGATCAAAGTTTTAGCAGGCAACAAAGACCTCCGAGGAGGCTGTTGCCATGGCTGCCTTGGTAACGGAGGCCTTTTAATCACGCCAGCCTCCTTTGTGAGCAGCGTGTGGCTGTCGCTGGCAAATAGGGAGGAAAAGAGGGGTAAAAAAAAAAAAAAAATCCTTGGCAACAAGTAGCACTTGTAAATGGCGTGAAATAAAGAACCAGGAGCGGCCTGGCCTGGGACAAGCGGGATTGGACAGCAGTGACAAAGAAGGCAGCGCAGCGGTGCGGGGCATGCAGGAGCAGTGGACACAGGACGCCCAAGGAGGATGGAGGATGTGCGTGCCGGGGCTGGGGGGAGGCCAGCGGCCTTCCTGGCCTCCAGGCCTCGGCCAGCTTTCTCAGCAGAGGCTCCCAAGCCCATAGCTCCCTTCGCCTGCTGGCGCTACCCGCCGTCGGTTGCGGAGGCACAGCTCAAGGTCGGAGAGCCCTCGCTGGGACGCTGCTCGCAGACACATCCCCGGCGGAGATCTGGCCCTCTGGTCCCCAGCACGTGGCTGATAGCACCACCATCCCCGCCAACTGCTGCGACCAAGTGCTGGCTCTGATGCTGCTGGCAGCCTCTCAGTGAAACACAGCGCATCCCAAAATTGTCATCTTGAATGGAAAAATTTTGCCAAGAACTTTCCCATCTCCGAAACCACATCAACTTTTATAATGAAGTCTCTCCTGGCAAGCAGGAGACTCCAAACCTCCCTTTATTTATCCCAGGTATTGAATCATTTTGCTGAGTAAGAGCCATCTTATTAGCACTCCTTGCCATACACTCACGTCCCAGGAGAGACTTATCCTCTCTGAAAGCCAACGCACGTCTCTATTAGCGCATTAGTTACTGTACAATGTGCTGTGTTTATGTGTGTCTACCTTCATTCCTACCTATAGGTATTGCACTTGATAAATTTTGGGTTTAGACTGCATCAGTATTGGCTAGTAATACAAGTTACCAAAGATCTTGGTTTACCAATCAGGTAAGTATCTTCTGACTTCAGAAGTTAAGAAAAACTCGTGCTAAAACACAATAATGATAGAAGCTGAAGCATCTGAAAGATTACTTATAAAATAATATTTCACTAATATATCATTTATGCAGGCTGCCGAATCGGATGGAGAAAAAGTAGGCAAGAGCTGTCTGGCAAAGCACATGGCTCACCAACCAAAGCATGAAACCAACAACCAGGATTAGTAGATCACTTTCCTGCCTCATCCAGGAACTTGACATATTCTTGGGAATGAAACCGCTGTGTCTTGAAGCATGTCTAAGCAATGCATGATCTCGTCAAGCAAACATTCCCGAGCCTGCACAGACCTATGCATTTCAGGGCAGCCAGATATGCCTGCCTACACCTACAGCCATTGCCCTCCACATATTAACAGCCTGGGAAGGGAGCAGCACAGCTGCTTTCACAGGACCCCGCAGCTGATTAGTGAATTCTGGCTTTTAGAAAGGCTTACTGGGTTATATGCAGTGCTGTGCAATCAAGCTAGACAGCTTCTCAGTGTGGGCTGGGCCACATGAAGCTAGGACAGGGTATCTTCTGGCACCGCCCTGCACTCCTGATTCAAAGGTTACTCCAGGTACCTGCATCCACTGTGGCAGTGCACTCGCAGTTTCCTTCAACAATGAAGGAAATGCTGCGCTGAATGACTTTATTAAAGCCCACGGATGTTCTCATACAAAAAGCATTCATAGGTGCTATGAATAACAACTTGATTAATAGCACTGTTTGTGTTTCTAGAACCAGGTCACTCCACTGCTAGCTACTGAGACAGAAATGTAGACTTTTTTAAATTTAGGATTCAGCCTTTTTGGCTCAATCATACATCAGTTCTAAAAAAAAAAAGTATGAAGTTGCAAATGGATTCACTAGCCCAGATGTAATGCCTGCAAAGAGTTTTAAAATTCTAGTAAAATACAAGTGCAGCAAGCCTCAGATGATTCCTGTTGTGCAATTGCTAAGCCCTGCATTAACCCTGATTCAGCAGAAGTGGAGTTCATACACTTTCCAGCATGCTAGACCCTGTTAGGAGATGCCAAATCAAAATACAAATATTTGATAAAAGTGTAATAATACTTTTATATTGAAATTCTCTCGTTTCTCCACAGTAGGTTCACTCTCTTTCTGTGCTTCTGAGGCACAGAGGTTACCATCCCACTTCCCTTGCCTGCACCGATTTCCTTAATAAGGGTTGAAGACCCTGATAAGCAAAACCTACTGGAGGGTCTTTTCAGACAAGTACGTGAGCACACAGTTAACATCAGGTATGCTTTATAAAACCTGTCAGCTTTGCTGGGCATGACTGGATGTACATAAATGCTTATGTGCTTTTCTGAAATAGGCCTGAAATGAAGACAGCACGTGGGATTCTCTGCAGCTACTTGCAGTTGCCCAGTCTGTGTGTGCGCCAATGTGACACACTGAAGCAACAAAACACGCAATCCCACCATGACCTAGGCAGACTGGCTACTTAGACTCCATCAGAAAACTGTAAATAGAGCCAGAAATCTGTGATTATTTCCCTAAGAAAAAAAAAAAAAACAACAAACAAAAAAAAGGAACACTGATTTATTCCAAGTTGTGACAAAGCAGCTTTTGACCACGTGCTATGTTGTGATTCACCATGTAAAAGCAGGATCCTCTACTTTCAGCTAAGTTTCTATCCATGTATTGACACTACTAGGCACCTACCATTTTTGCCTCTCAGACCTTCCAAGGTTCTGAGCGACACTAAATCGTCCTGCGAAGCAGCATCTTTCTCTGACCTAAACACACCTGTATATCTTCGCATTAGTATGCAGCAGCCCCAAAACAAGCAATGTAAATTGCATCTGAAAGACCACTGCCAGCACAGAGCAAACAGCAATGTGCTGTGGGAATGGCAGTATCTCTTGCAGACACTATCTCTCTGATCCTCCAACCCCTCTCACAAGGAACCTGGGTTCCACTCAAAGAGCAGCAAACAGTAAACAAAAATTTCTTACCATGTGTCTCCTAGGACTTGTAAAGTGCTCACATCTACATTTATATTCAGTGTCTCCCTGCAAGTCACTAATATCTGGGAGCACAATGATATGAAATAAAAATGTCCCAGAAGGTGCCAGAATATTGAGAAATGGTAATTTCACCAATGGCTGCCTCCTCCTCCTCTAGCCATCACTGGGAGAGGGTAAAGGAAAAGAGAGAAGACTTCTCCTTCAGCATAGGCAGAAGGAGAAGTCTAAGGTGGGAAGAGGAAGAAAGGAAGGAAGATGATTAGGTAACCTGGACTCACTCCAAAAGCTGGAATGTTGCCTCTGTACACATTGCCCAGGAAAAGGAATACACACAGGCTGCACCAAACAGCATGAGGCAGAACAAAGTATGCCCACGATAAGTATGTTTTCATGCTGCTGCCAAACTTAGCTAAGCGCTGCACAAAGTGCAAGGTCAGACCCACAGGCTGCAATGAACAGAAAAGCAGATGCGGTCAAGATAATATAGCCTAAGTGATGTTTCCTCCCAACAAGACCACCACAAACCGGGGCCAGGAGCATCACCAAGCCAGCTTCAGAGGAGGGGATTTCTTTGTTTTCCCACATGTAGTCCTCTGTACACATGAAAACCAGATTCTCCCTGTTACCATGGCACTGTATCATCACTGGTGCCTGAACACAGTTGTAGATACAGATACGAGAAGACACCAAATCATGGCAAGGAAGGTGAGGAAAGGACAAAATTCAGAGTCACAGTCAGCTCCTCTGAGGCTACCTGACAGCTACAGCTCCAAATGGCAGAGAGAACCTCACCTGAACTAAACACAGGTCAACCTTGGGCCTGTTATTAACCAGCACATGATACAAAGGCACGCTGTGGATTTAAACGAGGGTATGACACCACGTTTTGGAGGAACTTATTCTCCAGCTGTCTGCCACCTGAAGGAATAAGTAGAGGAGATTGCACTGTCCCTAACCCATGCCATTCCATCCGATTTATTTTGTGATGGCATCTCCAAATAAAAATGTCAAATAAATTCTCACCTGAGCCTTGAGATTAAGGCCACTTGACAGACATGTTCTACCGTATGCCTCCATGTATCACTACACACTACAGACCCAAGATTTTTTTAACATCACAGGATGTACAGAATCTGTACGCTCAAAAACCGTACAAAGACACTGACCAGGCAAACACTGGTGTCAGCAGGTCTTACAGTAAGTTAGAAAAGCCTCATTATACCTTTCTTCTGCAGTACGGTACTACAGTTGGGTTAAAACAAACTCAACAAATGCCCCTGAAGGCTCAATTCCTTTCTGTCTTCTCTCGTAGCTGGGATGGGTAATTTTTTTAACCTACAGAGAGGCAGACTGTGGAAGCCAGGGCTGAAAGCTAATCCCACAACTAGGCGAGACCACACTGCACGAGGAAGCCTAACAGACAAACACAGAGCCAAGAGTGCATACTGCAGGTCCTTGTAGTGGCAGCACCAGCTGAGACCTGACTGAGATTGTGGAACTGTAATTCTAAACGTACAAGTACAATTAGGCAGGCAGAAAAATATCCCAGATTGTCACATTCAAGCAGATAAACACAGTGCTTTTTGACATCCCCACAGGTCAGAAAAGTAGAGCCAAGGGAAGGTTAAAAGACTGCAAAAAGCATATGATTTGATGTCTTCTGGGTGTCTATTTTTGAAAGACTCAATCTCAAGTGTTCACTTTGCTGCAAGTTTATTGTTTTGCGCCTTAAAAACAAGGGTTCTGACTTTCCCCAGCCCTGCACTTTCTGTAGTCATTTACGCCTGTGTAATGTGTGAGCAGCGTGGGTGTAAACATTACTATTCTGGTTTGGCAGCATTTGCCACCCACTTTGCCTAGGTGTGAATGACTGCACAAGGTGCAAGGCGATGGTGAAGGTACTGCGGGGACTGTTTTACATAGATTTTACACCCATAGTAATATGGTGTGCAGATATGCGGAGAGGGAGGGAGAGAGCGGAAGGAAAGATGCATCAGCTATTGACCCAAGACTCAATCTGGCAAGAGGTCTTACCAAGTACAAGCAGCTCCACTGATTCTTCATTCTTGCCCTCCACATCATCTGGTGTGATGATAAGGCAGTAATACAGCCCACTGTCTCCCCACATCAGCTTCCCAATCTGAAGGTCTGCATCTGAAAGGAAAAAACAAAAAGTCAGGGGTTCCCTCCAACACCATCGGTGGAGGGGGTCTGTCCCCGCGTCCCAAATCCAATTAATTTCCTTATGAAGATGAGTGGTTAACCTCATTCAGAATATCAAGAAATTCACAAAAAAATACACAGATGTGGGACTCCGTGGCAGTAAATGGGAAGACAAGTAATGCTACAGAGGAAGCTCACTCTGCAAGCACTGAAAGCAGAAGGGATAACTAACGTTACTCTGCCTTCCCATCACCACATTCGTGCCATTCAAGAAGGGATTAAACAGTCCTTCCTCTGCAGCACTTCAGTTATCTGCCAAAGAGATCATATGGAGACAAAGGAAAGCACTCACCCTCGCCAAGGCTGACCACATGTTCGCCTCACCAAGGGGCCCTGGACTGCCCCCACTTCTGGCTAGGTGGTCTCCTGAGCAGAGCAGAAGCCTTACACATGTGACAGGGCAAGATTTCTCACACAGACTCAGTCCAGGGCAAACATTTAAGGACCTGCCACCCTCCATCTCCACCCACGTTGGCTTCCCCCCATAGAAATCTCTCCCACACTACCCAAGGCTGTGTAGAGATTAGGTTCACAATGAGGTGAGCTGGTGAAGTCTAGAGCTAAATGAATATGAGGTGTAGGGTACTTTTCTTATTTTGAAAAAATCAGTGGAGTTTGTAAGAAGAAAAATCTAGCTCATAGAGACTGAAATTATACCTCTTGCTGGCGACCCTGTGTGAAGGAAAATCTATATACAGAGCAATATGCAGAAGCCAGGAATAAAAAGCTTAGTTTTCAAAGGGAAAATAACACTGTAGCAGGATTAGAAACCTACATAGAGCAGCATGAAGTGCAGCACCAAAGGAAATGACCTTTGGGTCCAGGGTTGGTTGGCTGAATCCTAAACATCTGTCATATGAAAGTCTGCTGGAGGGGAGGGAACTCTTATAAGGAAGTTAACTCAACAATTATTGCCAGCCTCCAGTACCCCAAATTGCCAAGGATCAATTCCAGCTCCCATCACACATCCCATGGGTAGGAGAGTTACCGTGGACAATGCTGACGTCTCGTTCCTTATAGAAGTCCCCTATAGTAACGGCAGATCCTTGCTTGGAGGCCACGACGCGGACTGTCCTCCTGCTGTCCACACAGTCCAGGTAGGGATCCCAGTCCAGGTTCCTCTTGCTCATTGTCTGTACACCAGAAGTCGCCATGCCCAAAGCTTCTCCCATCCGGTCCTGGCAGTACGATTTATACCTCCATTGCACCACCGCTGGTTGGGTGGAAGAAGTAGAGAAATGGCAGCGAAGCAGAGCAGGCTGAAACAACATGGCCACCTTCTTCTTCTCAGGCACAGTGACTTGCAACCCTTCCACCTCAGCTAAAAGACAAAAACATGAGCATCATAAAAAACATTGCTTGAAGAGCAGATTATGGCACTTTATCATAGCATCACTCTCCCCACGTGCATAAAATGACAGCACCAGATCTCCTCTCTGAAGGTCAGGCAGCACACAGCGCCGGCCCTGCACACCGCCCTGGTGCCCAGGCACTGCTGCTTGCTCTGCCAAACTAGAGATGCAAGAAAGAGTAGATCCAAAGCGCATAGCTCCTGCTGTGGCTGGCATGTAGCGCTAAGAAAAATTGTTCCACGTGTGAGGTATTGAGAAAAATGGCCCAAACACTCAAGCTTTTCACATTCCCACGGAGGATACGGACCTCAACACGTAATGTTTATCTACCAGCTGACGGGAAAGCTGCAGCCTGGAGCTGATGTATTAAGGCTTCTGAGAAGATACATGGGAATGAAATAAATACAGGACTGCTGCCACATCCTTGTGTAGCTTCGGGAGAAGCCAAGAGATGGTGAGCAATGCCAGCAGCAAGCACTCAGGGGAGTGAGGTACTCCATCTACCCGCAGCACGATGTCCGAAGCCTCCCACACATGCCCCTCATTGCTTCCTGCACTGCAGGCAGCACTTACACAACGCTGCAAACACACACAGACACTTTCCCAAGCCTGGATGTGCCAGCCTGTGGAAGTACAGAAACATCCCAGGAGCAAAGTGGGGCATCTGAGAGGGAAGAAGTTTGTAAAGGGCGTCTGCTTGCTGCTGCTGAGGAACATCGGGGCCCAACAGCAACAGTTCATATGGGAAAAGGGAATCAGTTTCAGTATGACAGCAGCTCCCTACACACAGCTATGCTATACCCCAAGGCCCAGAGCAGTGCACACTGAAAAAGAGGACAAGACACAAGGAAACCTTAAAGAGGAAAGCAAAAGAGGGCATTTACTTTGCATCACAAGAGACTGCTGGGCTTAGGTGAGGCTTAGGGAGGAATGCAAGACTGAGGACAAAGCAAGGCTTTGGGGGAAAGCAGTAGGAGAGAAGGGCAAATACCAGTAAAGAATAAAACATAGTAAAGCATTGGGATAAGCATAGGAAGCAAAAGGATAAGTAGACATGATAATCAGGGAACCAGATGGAAAAAGCTGAAGGTGTCTTAGCCTAGGTCAAAATTATTTCAAAGAGCTGGAGCCAGGTTGCAGGACATGAAGAAAACATGCAGAGAGGAAACAGTCAGCAAAAAATAAACCACCCATTCCAGAAGCTGGAGATGGAAGCTAGCAAAAGAACTGAAATGGCAGGGGAAGTCTTTAGGATCGGGGGAAAAGGCAGAGAGACAAAGCAGTGGAGCTTAATGCAGAGAGAACAGTAAGTACACCAACAGTATGACAACGGCGGGTCAAGATGGAGACAGCCGCAGACCTGAAAAGCAAAAGCAGGGAAAGGTCTCATGAGAAGGAGTCAGAACCACAGCAAAATGAGAAGCTTAGACCAACACTGAATATTCATCTCAGCAAGTTATCAATGTCCACAGTATAAATCACAACAAAGCCTGCAAACACCACTCAGGCGATAAATACACAGTATGGGCACCAGTTAGGAAGAAAGCTTATTTGAGAGAGATAAACTAGTCACTGATAGCAACAAAGAGTTACTAATCGAGGCACAACCTGACCCTGGGGACTACTAAGCGAAGGCTCGCAGTGCACTGGGGTGCTACGGCATCCACAAGAGGAATGCTATATTATGCATATAATGGATGCATGGCCTTATGCATACAGCACTATATGGAAATTGCACAGCGGACATCGTGAGTTTTGATAAAAGTGCCTGGACCCAAATCCAAATGCTGATGTTCTCCAGCGTGCCATGAAAGGCAACTGGGGTCCCAGCAAGATGCTGCCACAGGAGAGGCAGCCCCTGAGGTGCAGGCAGAGACAACTCGAGCAGCACCAGCTGGGACGTTTCTGCCGGGCCTCCTGCTCCCAGGGCCAAAGGGGCAGGAGCGGGAGGGGCTGCACAGCACTCAGCGAAAGTCACCACTTGGTTCTCCTGGTGACATCTTATCCCCTCCTCCCCAGAGGGCCGTGCCTCTGGGGCTGCACGTGAGCCTGAGAGGCATGACAAACACCTTGAAAAACGAACGGGTCCCGCTCAGACCTACATCTGGCAGCTCTGCCTGACCCCACGCAGTCTGCGGACAAAGTCGACGCATGACGTGAGCTGACAAAGTGACTCACCACGTTACTTCAGCTTCGGGGACAAAACAGTGACACGGGGAATATTTAAAGCTTCCCCCTGCGAGCGAAGTACGCCGCTCGGTAAACACAGTGCTTTCGGCTGTCTGTGCGCTGTAGCCCTCCTTCCCTGTTAATGAGATTAATGAGCTTGGCAAGCCGGGCTCCGCTTTAATAAATGATTAGCTGAGCTTTAGCAAATTCTCAGCTGACGAACTTTCCCCACCCCACTCCCATGTGGATGTCTATATTGAGAAAAGAAACTTGTAAGCCGCTTTTGGGAAAACACAGGACTTCTTTCCAAAAGCATTTGGGAGATGCACAGTAAATTATCTGGCACCTTTTATATCCCATCCCAAGGTCTTTATTAACTTTTAAAGTATTCTTTTCGGACCTTTCCCAGAAATAGCATCTGAGGACAACCCAGTGCCTCAGACAGAGACTGGAGCAGTGGAAAGTCTCAATCTATTTAAGTCAAATTGTATATAATTATATATGGCTGCCCTGAGAAATTATACACCTGTTATTTCCACTGCTAAAAAAAAAATATATAAGAGAATCTATTCACGTAAGGTGTCATTGTTGTAACCACAGCCATCCAAAAGGCCAGGAAGACGCTAGGCTGCCTGAAAACAAGATGGGAGCTTTACACCTACCAGTTATGTCTACACACATGAATTACAGAGGTCTCCTTAGGACTTTCTCTAGTTCCAGAAGAAACTGCTGAACTCAAAAATCTTTGAGAGACTAGATGAGAGACCGGAAGCCTCAGGACAGAAATCTGCGTTGTTTATATCACAGAGCCAAAAAATAGGAAAAGATAAGAAAAAGGATGACAAGCTTAGTGACAGCAGACTGTGGTTGCTCTTCGTCTAGTTTAATACAAGCAGGATCATATTAATCAAGAACATCTTAAAAACACAAATACCCTCACTCTCAGAAAGTAAAAGGAATCTATATTTTTGTACGTCAGTGCATATGCACATGTAAAGAGCTTAAAAATATCACCCTTCAGAAACACACGTATGCTTCTTGTTTATTTCTCACGTGCAATGTGTAATTGCCTTTTTGTTTTCCTCTGATTCTTTCCCTAAACAATTCTCAGATTATGCATGCAAACGATGCAATCAACATTACACACAAACTATCCCTAATACATTTTAGCTGTGATTAAAGAAAATTCCGGGGAGTGATTATAGAGGGCTGTATTCATACGGGCACATTGGAGCCTTGTGAGACTGATCTTCCCGAGTACCTTCCATGAATAAAAAAAAAACAGAAAGGGCAACTGAGAGGTACTAATTTAGGTTCTTGATTTTCAGTTGGAAAATCAAGAAGAAGCCTGTGCCTCCCTGCACCTAGATGAATCCCAGGAAGATTTAGCTTCTCTACATAGCCTTAAACTAGCCTTTAGGAATAGAATAAAGTTGATCAGAAGCACTAATCCCTGTAAATAACAACAAAGCCAAACACCATCGTTCAATGTAATAGGTCTTAAACTGCATCCTTCTACTGAATAAGGTAAGAGTCCAAGAGAAGGCAGTACACATTGTTCTTCAGGTCAGCATGGGTCTCCTTATCTGTGCATGCATTGCCATATCTCTTCCTTTGCTATTATTTGGCCCACATCACCATTTGCCTGAGGCAGCATGGCTGATGCTATGAAACTACAGAAATTACGCCCCTGAATTTTATGCATCTTTACGGGTATGAGTGCCAGATACGCATATGGGAGAACAGAAAGTCCTTACACCCTGAACCCCTAGCCTACACTTAAGGGCTTAAGGGCTTTGGCAGAAAAACTTATGTTCATAGGTAAAAGCCAAGGGGCTCCTCCTGGTCTCTACCACTTCTGCAAACAAAATAAACTAATGTGTAAAAGGATGCTGTATCTGTTTCTATTGTGCCTTGGCTACTGCCCATCAACTGTATTCTTTCCCCTCCCTCCCCTGAATACAGGTACTCGGTCCACATTTTCAAATGTGGATCTAGCCTAATTTCAGACATTGAAGGGCTGGGCTTTGAGACTGGAAATCAGAGATGATACGCAGAGATGCAATCAAGTGAACGGAGAGCAAGTAGGATCACTGAGATAGCATTGTACAGATTCTTGCCTACTCAGGCTGGGTTACATCCACTCCATGCAATTAACCAGCAAAAGCCATCACCAGCAGACTGAGTAGTTTATGGGAAATTAATTACGTCTTGGTCTAGTTGCTACCAGACTTGTGTTCTTAGCTCCATAGCCACTAATCGTCAACTGTTTTTAGCCAGCAGGAAACCAATGCCTAAATAGGTCAGCTGAGGTGGACAGACGGCACTGCTTTATACAGCTCCAAAGCAAAACAGAGACTTTCGGCTCCTAAACTGCTTAACCTGGGCAGGTGCAAAACCAAAGCAGTCGCAGGAAAACACAGCCTTGCACACCCAGCACAGAACCTCAATACAAAAACTCTCCATTAAGGTACAGATCGGACTCTGCAAACTGACTGCAGTAGACTTGGACTTTCTTGCTCTTCCAGAACGACCACTCAGCAACCGGTCACCACCAGAAGCCTGAGAACTAAATCAAGAGATGGAAAGAGTCTATCCAAGCCTTGTAACAGTGAGCCATGACACCTGTTCTTGAGATGGCATTGGGATTTCCATCACTACCAGTCCTCCGCCAGGGTGATCTCCCAGGAACAAAAAGTAATGAAAATGTGAGGTTTCTTCCCAGCTACACTAAGCTTATGCTGGGTGCAGCCAATTGAGGGAAGTCAGATGAATAGTTTAACTCAAGATAGATCAAACAATCCATCCATTTTCCTGCCTTCCCAGGGAATCTGCTCAGTCAGCCAGGGAACAGCAAAGCACAACCATACTCCACTGTGCCCCTTCTGCCTGCCCTTCCAAACTGTAGAGGGGAAAGCAGGGTAGTAAATCTACCTACCTTTGTATTACACCATGGCTTTGCAGTGGCTCTTCTGCACAGAGAAAGCAAACAGGCACTGAGTGCTAAATTACCGGAGGAAAATGACTTCACAGGGAGAGGTCACATTTTAATGTGCACGGTCTCCTAACCATAACCTTTCCAGGCTTAGGCTGAGTCTTGAAAAGAAAGTGTGCTCTGCCTGTTCTGCGGGTAAAACCAGAGTTCAGTCTCCAGTGCAACACTTCCCTCTAGTTTTAAATGCGTTAGGAATTACTGCATTAATAAGAATGATGGTAAACGCGAGGGGAAAATTCACCCCAGAGTCAAGCAGCACCTGGTAGTTTATGAGAACCAGCTTTACAGAGGGGCCTAGAGATACTTGACAAACTGTACCTTCTTTTTCCAACCCGAGTCAAATAGTCCTGCACTTATCCCAACCCACACCACTTCACACGAAGGTATAATGGATGACCTGCTCTTCATCCTTTTGCTGTTGTTATTAAAACACAAGCTTTAGGCATGTGGGAGAGTAGGGCAGAAGAGAAGCTGAAACAAGCCCATCATACTTCACACAGGATTTTTTTGAATTTGCAGTAAGAAGTCAATGCAAAACCAAACAAAAGATAAACGCAAGAGCCAAAAATTAAAGACAAACAAAGGACAGAGAGGCATTATTGCTGGGAGGAAAGGAACTGCAAGTGCTGATTAGAAATTTCTCAGCCCACCTAGAGGAGGGAGGAGGGGAGAGCAGGGGGCGAGAGCCTCCCTCTCTTTCTTGCTCCCTTTTGTCTCCCTGCTTCCTCCCTGTCTTGCAGGCTCAGTCTCCTACCCTGGCCCCTCCACCTCCCAGCCCCCACTCCTCTTTCCCAGAGCAGAGCGCTGCTCCGGCTGGATTAGGGCTCCTTACCTCGATACAGACCTTTCATTCCTTTGCACAGCCACTGGGGAGAAGAAAATCTTGAATCCATGTTTGCCTGCCTCTCTCCCTTTTCCACGCACACACTCACTCGCTCACACACACACACCTTTGCTTATTTGCTTTCTTTCGGACACAAAAAAAGGCCGGTGGCGGCTGCTCTATCCCTGGGTGGCAGCGGCTGGAGGGGAGCAAGCTGACACCGGCTGCCTCCATCTCTCAGCGCACGGCTAACCTGTTGCCTGCCAGAAGCCTCTGCCTGCCTGCGGTCGACACCAGCAGCAGCAGCAGCAGCAGGCAGTCCTGTCGCCAAAGCCCAGGACTAGAGGAGACTGGAAGGTCTTCCTACCGCAGCGGTACCTCGCTCTGCACAGACCCTGCACGCTCCACAGGGCGGACGCTGCCAGCAATCACCAGCTGCCTCTAATGGAGGGAGAAAGGTGTCAACAGCCCAGCCTTTTAGCTTGATGGAAAAGTCCTGATTTGGCCAGACACGTCCAGATAACGAAGCTCTTTAAAAAGGAGGAATGTAATGTGTTTATCTACACCTTGCGCCCCGTTACCAGTCCCTGGATGCTATTTATCAGTACGCTACTACAGCGAGTAGGGAAGGAGCGGTAGTTGTGGGTGCGCTGGCACTCCAGACCAACTCACAGAAGTGGGATACATTCGGAAGCAGCCAAATGGCAGGGAGGGAGGCGGGGAGGGAGGGAAGATGAGCCCCAGATGAGGCCGTGAAACCCTGGAAGGGAGCAGTAGGCAGGCACCAGCGCTGAAGATGACTCAGAGTGAAAAAGCAAGGAAAGGGGTGGGTGGGTGGTGGGAGAGAGGTGTTATGACTAAAAGCCGAATTTACTGCTTGTGAATCCTAAATCTGAAGAGGAAGAGGGAAGAGCCTGAGGTCTTTTTTTTTTTTTTTTTTTTTTTTTTTTCTGGGATACATCGGTGGCGGTGTGAAATCCAACTGCTTCTGCTGCTTCCCCGAGCCTGTAGCCAGCCTCCCCGGCTCAGCCAGCCTGCTGCAGCCTTTTCCACAGCCTCCTGCGCCTGGCTGCTGCTCCGGCCGGGAGGCACAACCATCCCCTGCTGCCCTCCCCTCCCCTCCCCTCGCTGCCCTCAGCTCAGCCCCTGCCCTTCCCCACCCCGGAGCCCTGCTGTGCTCCCCCCTGCCCGGGGGGCCCGGGGAGCCGTGCCGGGGGGACGGCCCGGTCCGGGGCTCACAAAGGGCCGGGCACCGCCGCCCCACAGGCCGGGTCCTGACCCCAGCCCCGACCCCAAGCCCACCGAGGCGGGGCAGGGCAGGGCAGCCCCCTCCCCGCGCTCCTGCGCTGCGCTGCGCGGCCGGGACAGCGGCGGACAAGTTCCCCCGATCGCTCCCGACCGGGTGGCTGAGGAGATTTTCCCCCCCCCCCCCCCTCCAAAGTCTCCCCAAAAAACCCTCCGGGAGCCCTCGGGGCCGCCCCCCGCCTACCTGCGAGCCACAGCAGGACGATCCAGCCCAGGACGTGCCCCTCCATCTTCTGGCGGGCCGGCGGCCACCATGCCGCGGGGGAGCCGCTGCCCGGGCTGGCTGCGTGTGGCTGGGCTGGGATCGGATCGGCTCAGCAGGGCTCGGAGCCGCTCTGCACGGCTCGGATCGGCTCCCCTCGACTCCTCCCCCGCCGCCGGGGCCGCCCCCGCCGCTGGCCGGGAGGCGGGCGGGGGGCCGCGGCCGTAATTGCCGTCATTTTCGGTGGAGCGGAGCTGAGGAGGAGGCGTCCCGGGTTGGGGTTTATGGCTTTCAGGCCAAACACGGGGTTGGAAGGGGAGGGAGGTTGTCCCGAGGGAGCCGCCGAGTAGATGTGGTGCTGTGGGAGATGGTTTTGTAAGGGGACGGGTGGTGCTCCGAAATGAACGCAGCGCGGCCCCACATGCGGACACGGCGCGCTTCAAACTTGTGAACTCCGGGCGAGAGAGAAAGAAGGCGGTGGGAGTCGGGGGGACTGCTCAGGGGCTCCGAGCCGACTGAACAGCGACTTGTTTTCACAGAATTGTTAAGGTTGGAAAAGACCTCCGAGATCATCTGGTCCAACCATCACCCTACCACCAATGCCACCCACTAAACTTTTGGTGGGTCAGCACCAAAGAGCAGCACCTTCCAACACGGCCCTCGCCAGCACAGATCCCCTCTGTGTGCTGCTCATCCTCGAGGCGTTTTCTTCCAGGGGCTTGGCTTGCATTCGTAACCGAAGTGTGGATTCTGCAGATGTCAGTGACCCACATGGGAGAAGGGAGTGGTCTTCAACCTCTTCTCATCCGAAATCTGCCAAAGAACATAAACAATCCTGATTTTCTAACAGCAAGTTGGGCCCCAGGGGGAGCAGAACGAGGTGTGTCCCTCTGCTAAAGGCACCCTGCAAGTGATGCCAGCAGTAAAACTTTATAAGCTATTTGCATTCTAGCAGGTATTTTCCAATTGCCTGTAGATTCCTTTTAATTTTGCCTTTCAGACTGAACTCTACAGGCAAAATAAGCTTTTTTCAAACCAGTGAGCAAAAATAGATCAATAATTTCCAGGTGAAAAAGCAAAACAGCATGTTTGCTGTGATAAAAGATGTGTTGAAACATTTTGGTTGTTTTTGAACAGTTGCAGTTCCTCTGCTAATGTAGTTATAGTGGATTTGGGCAAGGAGACAATCCCAAGGCAGCCGGTCTGTTTTTAAGTGTTTTATTCCAAGCTATTCAATGTTATTTAAAAATACACTTCAAATAGAAGTTTGTTTTTATTCAGCATTACTTAAAAAGAAATACACACCCATCCCCAAATAGTCTCCTGACCTTTTGGGGCTCAGAAGGTTCCTCTGACCCAATATATTAGTTTAATTGTTTTGCAGTACCAGCTAAAAGCCACAATTAAGAACTAAGACCTCACTATGTAAATAGCATAGGTACCCAGCAGCACAGTGCTGTTCTCCTTCAGCTCTCAGAGATCTGACACCTGACTGCCCTTGTGCATACTCACAGCTGAAAGGCAAAGTAGAAACTCTTATTAGAGCTGCAACTTCAGCCTCAAGAAATACATGGAGTTCCAGAAAACTCACGGTGACATGATACTTCAGAACATCTGAGTGCTTACCTCACCATGATTAAACATCTGTAGCATATAATCCATGAAGGTTTGTATGCACTGAACTAATGCTCCTAAAAGGTGAACACAAAGCTATTTTTTCTCTCCCTCAATCATTTTTCTTAATAACCCTCAAAAATTCAAGTGAAATCCCTGTGCCTTGCCTTTCTGTAACTTAATTGGGCAGGAGGCTGAACCAGTTTCCTGAGACAACGTTGATGTGATATTATCTCATATGTTAAAGGTTGGGAGTAGGACAATCCCTTATGTATCACTATTGTTAGCTACTCCCTGCTATTTTTTTTTTTTAATCTACTCCAGCTTTTGCAAATAAATTTGGCATACAACGGTTTTGCTAAACTTTTGACTCACAACAAAGGAAGGAAAGATTTTCAATACATGGAAGCACCATTGTTTTGCATGTAACGTTAGATTTATAGCTGCTTTGAAATTTTCATATACTCAAACTCAGTGTACGGTTCTTTTTCACGTAAAGTGAGCTGTCATTTGTATATATACATGTATGATGGATTAATAGATGTCTGAGCCTGGAATAGATGTTCCAGATCTCTGTAGACCTTTGATCTGAATATTGCAACATCTGCGCTGGCTTAATAGGTAACATAGGGATGTTCGCTTTCATTTTAGCCAAGTCTTGTAGACAGGAAGGTGCACTACCACAGTTAGCCCCATTTCACCTTCGGACAGTGGGTGAATTCCTAACCAATTACCCAGATCACTTCAACCTGCAGTCCAGCAGGGATTCTTTGTCCCCTGAAAAACAGTTCTCTGGGGCTATCCTGCACAATTTAGCCCCAGACTGAACTGGAAGAATACCACTCTACAACACTGTTTGATGTAAGTGATACCTCAACACCACCTGGGAGCAGTTCTCTAAGCAATGGGATCATGCAAAATTCAGTTGAGCAATACAGAAACAAACAAACTCACTTCTTGTTACTCACGCTGTAGTAACTGATGGCTTTCTTCTCTTCTTGCAAACTACTTAATTCCTCCCTTCCTTCTTTGATCTTCCAGTACCAGTCTTTTGTGGTCATTTCCTCTGTTGATAAGCAGAATCAGCTTTTTAGTATGTTTCCTGAATCTGGAACGATATACACTAGCACCTCACTCAGAATGATCCATCTTGGCAACATCCCCAAAAACCTGACATGTCGCATGAAAATATTTCTCTTCATGAGTACTTTTGTATATCCATTCAGCTCCCTGAATTTCCTTGGTAGAAATTACCATACAAACTGTTTTCAACAGCTTTCTGGGATGTCATACTAGATTCAGCCATTAGGCACTATTCTCTTGATTTAGTACTGAGACCAGCACATTACAGAAGCTATTAAGTGACACATCATCAAACCACAGTGTTTAGTGAGTCTCTTCAGAATAGCTACTAACTAAAACTTTTCCTCATTTGCTTTGTTACCCTGGAATCTCTTATTAATCTTCAATAGCTTCACAGCAAGACATTGCAGAAATATATGCATTCTCTCTGTATATGCTATTTTTTCTCAGCTGCCTGGCTACATTTGATCGCACAGTGATATGGAGCTTTTACTTCCCATTAACATCAGGAGTGGGTGATATGGATATATAAACTGCTTTTATTCTTAACCATGTCGTTTGTAACAACTAACATTTAAAATGCTTAATGGATAAACTTGATTTTCTCATTCCAGTGAGAACATAGGATATGCGTATCTGTAATATCAATTCAGCATTATACAAAAAAAAAAAGAGAATAGCATCTTTCTACAATATTCACTCCTCCATATAAATTTCCCATGCTGTTCCTGATTCTTTCTTAGACACCAAAAATCACAGTTTCTATTTGCTATGCTTTGAGATGGGACCTAAAATTTGCACTTAAATAAAATACTAAGTGCATATCAGCAGTAATGTTTTGTGAGGTTAGTATACAAGTACACATTCAAAAGTGAATCCTCCCAGCTCATAATCTTTTATGTGTCACTGTACTCAAAAAATACACAGAATTGAAACAAGACAAACTCTACTTCATATCTACAGTTAGCCAAGGATATAACAAGTTGTTAAATTGTCTGTGATTGTTGGCTACAGAGAAACGGTGGCAGCACAAATACCTTCTGGGAACTGGGATTCAGCTGTGATAGTCTTATCCAGCTTTCTTAATGAAACAAATCACACCACTTTGCCACACTACATCCTGTTTGAACCACAGCTTATCTGTTAGAAAAAGAATTACAGACTACTTCGAGTTGGAAGAGACATCACCCAGCACCTAATTTCATCCAACTTCTAGTACTGCCTAGCCAGATGGAAAAGTCTTCTTAGGGGATTTCTGAACAGAGGCAATGACTGTGATCAAAGCACCCTTCAACGTTTTCTTTGGAAGTTCAACAGACTTTTGTTATTTTGCTATATTCTGGAGCTAACACCAGATCTGGAGAGAGGATCCCAGGCACAGCTGCTGAAAGTATGAAAGCAGATGTACTACAGCATCATCTCCACTGCTGATACTTCGTTTTCCTTCCAGGGATGAACCGTTAGTCCTTTTGACATAGCATCACCTGGGGAGATCCCATTTGGTGGATATCCCACTCCGTCACACTCATTCCTAACTATTCCCTCCATCTTTGTATCATTTGCAAGCGTCCATGACAACTGGATGTTTGTTTCAATGGTATTAAATATTTAGTAGCACACAGCCAAGAAATGGCATAAGAGGAATCCTGCTGAAAACGTGCAATAACAATTCCTCCTGTAAAATTACGTTTTGAGACATCCTAAGCTAATGTTTTAATGCATTTACTGGGGACCACATTGTCTCTGTGTCATTCTGTTTCCTTGATTTAGTGTTGTGTGGTCGAGTCATATGCCTCACACGTGTCTGAATGCATTACCTTTAGGAACCACAGTTAATATCTCTGATGCAATTACAAACTAACGTGACAGAATCTATTTCTCTGCAAACCCAGGTTGATTGACATTAATTACATTAGTTTTCTTTAATTCATTACTGAAGCAACTCCTGTATCAGTAATTCTATTCTCTTGCCTGGGATCCTCATCAGTCTGACAGGTCTATAATCACATGGGTCATCCTATTTAGGGCCAGATCCAAAACAAAGACTCTGGAAATTTTTCAGTACCAAACTGTAGAACTGCAATCTAAAAACCCCTCATTCAGCAGCAATTTGAGACATTTGTCAAAGTTGACTGACTATACACTTACAATTTTGCTTCCCTGTGTGTCCAGACTGTCGTGGGCATATAAGACATTAAGCAAAGAACCCAACCTAAGGCTTACATACATGTGGGTTGTCATGGCCAACTTGAAGCTTTCCACCTGAAAACTTAGTTGAGGTCTTACCAAATATTAAGGATGTCCAGTATTTGTCCAGGATACTGGAACAACGTGGTGGCTTCACTGGACCCACAGCATTAAAGATATTTGGAATACATGGCATAGACGGGATGCAGCTGCACCCCACACAGGCAGCTGGTTGACATGTACCTTGTAATATGTTGAGTGCTTCAGGGACACACTGGTCAGCGGTGAAACAGCACATGCCCAGCAAGCACCATGCATCCCACAGCCACATCACCTGCTGCACTGCAATTCCCAGCACAAAAGCTAGTATTTCTGAAGAGTAGACAGAAGCATAGCAGCACCCACTTGAGGCCCCCTCAAAACCTGGAAGAAAGATGCCAATGTCACCTGTGAGGCCTGATCCAAGACATTCACAAGACGTCCAACACTCAGTGAAGCCCTGCAAAGGCAGGCGAGGGAACAAGGCAGGGGCATGTGGCTTACTTTTTGTAAAAAGGCCTCGTGACTCTTAGGTGTCCAAAGTTACATCCTCAGTCACACAGCTGAGGGGAACGGCATTCTCCACTCCTTTTGCAGTTGTGACACCATTCAGAAAGAAACCCAAGATTCATTAGATCAGGAGTAAGACCAAGAGAAAAGCTGACTGCTAATAGTGGACTGCTTAAATCATTTGCCTGAGGGAGGGACAGCCTGAAGGTTCTGGTTCCTGAAATGCTTATGCACTACATATAAACCAGTAATAACTACCGGACTGGAAAGCCAAAGTTCCCATTTTACATCACTCTCCAGGGAAACTGCCACAGGTCTAAAAGCTCCTTTACCAGGCTGAGAAAGATACAAACTGCAAAATTATGTGACAAAAGCTCATCTGCACACCCACAAAGGAGTGCAGGGAGACAATAGCATGGGGGTAGCCCAGATAATACCCCACCCTGGCTCCTCCCTAGCCCATCACAAAAGCCATCAGCCCATCAAAGGCCCACCTCCACTAGTCCAGAGAAGCACAGGAACAAAAGGGCAGGTAGAATCCCAAATTTAGAACTGAGGGGAAGGAACAACTTGTCTGGACCCCTGCCAGCGCTGTTTCAGACAGCCCCTGGGTTCAGGAGTGAAACACATCAAGTCAACACCACAGCAACTTTGGGACTGCAGCCCAGGAATATAGGACACATTGCGGGATGAAGGGCAAGAGCAGTTCAGGATTGCACAGGACTTCCTATGGGACATTTAGGGGGGGAATCAAAAGCAGAGAAAAGGAGGGAGCTAGGTGATTTGGGAAGGAACAAGTGTGGGGAAAGGGAGGGATGAGGGAATAAGAAGAGCTGGGTGCATGTCAACAGTTTGATGTGCTTGTCTGGCCATGCCCTGCGCCTGCTCAGCACAGGCTGTCCTATCTTCTAATTAAATTCATTTCTAGCTCTTTTCCTGGGTGAGGGACTGTATTTTGTGTGTATGTGCGTGTATGAGGGATCTGAGCACCAGTGATGAGACTCAGATGGGTCAGAGGACCTGGGTGCCTTGGTGCCAGTGACTGGAGAGACCCAAGTGGACAAAACCAAGTGACCCACTGGGGTGGGCCAGGGCCATAGAAAAGCTGGATCTCTCTCGAATTCCCTAACAAGAACACCAAATATTTCCCACTCTGTGGGACAGGGCGCTAGCCCCAAAGCAGCAAATCACTGGGTAGCAGCAGATGTAGTTGCCAAGTTTTGTGCAGAATATCTTTGCTCATTCTTTCTAAGGAACAACTGTAAGACACATCTTGGAAGGAAGATAATAGCCATGAATCCTGAATGAATGAAAATGCATTACTGACAGAAAAGTTTCAAATAGTTTTTCTCTTTCAATGTACGTAGACCCTATTTTGAGACATCTAACGAACTACATGTATTGATGAGAAAGCGCAGGTCCCCAGTTGTGGAGCTGGGTTTCCAAGGCCAGCTATTTAAGAGTTAGGTGTTGGCATATCAAGTCATTTAATTGAATTAAGTACTTTAAAAATAATACTTAAACACTGGCACAACCCTTGCTTTTATTCCCTGGAATGGCCCCAATGTGACTTACAAATCACCATAAATGGTCTGGAGAACTCCTTTGCCAGCTAAGTTAAACAGCAGACAATCAAACAGTTAAAACATGAGTTTCCAGTTAAAACACAGGGAGCTCCCCAGGGTCCCAGCCAAGAATACTGATGACATGGTGCTCCAAAGATGACCTTTTCCCTCTTTTTTCTCTCTCCCAAATCCACGTAGGATAATTCTTTCTCTTCACTGCTTATGAATTTTATTTTCCAACCACACCTCTAGCCCTAGGAGAGCTATTAGTGGAGTCTTGTCTTCTTTAAAGAGTTGATGCACACATTATCTAATTTTTTTAAGAGGATGGGCTCTTAGAGGGTGGGTCACAAAACTGCACACAAGAAAAGAACATGGTGTGAAGGAAAATAAAGCAACTGTGCACAGATGTACTCCTAGCAACAACTCATATAGTAACACAACAGCAATATTTGCCCTTCTGGCTAAAAAAATAGACTCTGCAGAAGTTTGTATTTAAAAGATATAAGTTATTTCTTGCAGTCTCTCTTCAGAGATTTAAACTAACGTATCAAGGACTAGTCCTGGATACAAGTAATTTTCCACAAGAATGACAGTGACTTTAAACATGATCTTCTATTCTCATTGACTTTACCTTATGACTTCATATGTTTTTAACAATGTGATTGGCTCCTCCTGTAAATTTAACAGCAAATTCAGTAAGTAAGTGCTTCATAGGCAGCATAAAACAAATTGTTTCATTGGATTTGAGCAAGACAGAAAAGCCTCCAAAAGACTAAACTGCACCAGCATTTTTTAACCTTCAGAGGAAACCAGCCACCAGTAAGATGCAAGAGCTATGTGATCTGACCTTACCTGCCAGTGGTTCCAGCAGTGACAAACATAATTAGCTGAGCCAAAGATCTAAGCCTACACAGCAGCTACCTCCTTTGGAGATAAAGACTCACAGTTACGTAACCAGAAGATGACGAAGGCAGACAGACTGAAGGGAAAAAGCAGTTTTCCAATGAAATGCATTGAAGTCTTCGTCACTGTTTTATATCCTCATGTCCAAATTTACAGTAAATTCAAAAGGACTCTGGAATAGAGGATGGGAAAGAATCTTCCAAGTCAAGGCTGTACCATCCATCTTTATTGCGATTGCTGGGGTAAATTCACTGAAGTTAGCTGAATAAGCGTAGTGTGCTGGTTCATGTTCTGCTACATCATGCAGGCTCTGTAGGAACTGCAACCACATACTGAAGATGGTCCCCCATCAAGATGGCCCCCAAAGACAAAAGGAACAGTGAGGAATGTGGGAGATATCACACACCTGGGGCAAGAAAAACCTGGCCAAAATTTAATCTGAGCCTTTGCTGACACTGACACATTGGCAACCCTGCTTCAGGTTGAATTTTGGGTCCTCTGGTGCAGGCAACCACATTTCACAATCCCTTCTGTAAACTGATTAAACTATCTTCTGTGGCCAGTTATGGATACATATACATATAAAATTAACACACTAAGACAAGTCACGATCACTTACTTTTTGAGAGAGATTGATAGAAAGCTTAAGGAGGGAAGCAACTCACCCTGCCTATCAAGATGATGCAGATCACCCTTTATTTTATGTGAACTGTGGCTCAGTATGCAAACTTTCAGTGAAGGAAATGTCAATTATGTCAATGAGATAGATGAAAGTCTGGACAGCGTTCACAGTTTTGCAAAATATGCGCTCCCAAAGTATTTTTTAATAAGCAAGTGCAAGTCTGCCTTTCCAAACATATGCATGCTCCCTCACCTCCTCCACTCTTCTGCTTTGTATCTCAAAACTAAACCCAGGCCTCTGGTGTGAAGCTGGTCTTCACTTCTCCCCCACTCCCTCCTGTATCCCTCCTGTGAGGGCCTCCACTCCTGTTATCTGTCACCCCGTATTCTCACTCAGAAATCCGGGCCCTGGCAGCACTTTGAGCACTACTGGATGTGTCAGAGCAGGCACATCACCCTGATCCTGTCTCATGGAGCACCGGCTCCTCCTGAGGTCACTGTCAGGGAGCAGCAAGAGCCAGGCTGCTCCAGAAGGAAAGGCAAGGCAGGAGCTCAGGGTGATCATGGAGGCTGCAGGACAAGCACCTTGTCAGCAGTGCCCATCCCTACAGGACAAGCTGGTGTTCAATGGCAGCAATAGCTTGCACCAAGTTCTTGCAAAAATTCCAAAGGCAGGCTCCCCACCCTCACAAAGTGGCAATATACTGATTTTTCAAATTAAAAATATACCCCTATACCTTCCCACTCTGAATAATGTTATATATTAAATTTAGTAAAATCCTTACAGAGTCACTACGCTCACTTATGAATACAGATGTTTGTACATGTAAACAAATAAAAGAAATAGAAGACTTGAATTACATATCTACAATGCGTGGCACCAGATGTATGTGGGACAGGGGAATATGCAGAGATCATTGCTTACTACTGGTTGCAGGTACTTCCCCCAGGCCACAACAGGCCTCTTACTACACCGTGCTGCCAGGAGCAGCAAGAGTACGGCTCCTCCAGGGGAGTTTGAGCCAAGAGCAGGGGGTGACCCCAGCCCAGGCAGAGCAAAGTGCATCCCGGGGAAGCCTTCGTTTCCACGCAGGAACGCAGTGCCAGGACCAGCCGAGGACCACATGTGGTCACTGGCAATAACAGACTGCATTTTTATTGTGTTTCCATCTCGGCAGATGCCGGAAGACCTATTGAACCGGACATTAGGGAGAGGAATGCTTGCAACCCCAAACAATGCAGCAGAAAACATAACAAAACAAACCAAAACGCCACCTGCCACTCTCTGCTGCTGTGGCAAGGCACTAACCCCCATTCTCGCTCCTCGACCGCTGCCGGCCATCCCGGGGCTGTCACCGCCTCCCGGGGGAGCAGCTGGGCATGACGGCCACCTCCCCTGGCCACCGCCCCCAGGCGGCGCCCACCGCCCCTATAAAACGTGTGTTAGGAACCCAGCCCACTCCTCCAGCAAACGCCGGTTGCCAGGAGCAAGGGCAGGCCAGGAGGATAAGGATAGGCCAGGAGGATAAGGCGAGGCTAGGAGGAGGAGAAGGAGGAGGCCAGGCAGGTGGCGGCGGCGGCGGCCATGTCGTGCTCCAGGGGCTTCCGCAGCCCCTACTACTTGTTTGCCCGTGACCAGCTGCCCAAGCTGCAGCAGTGTGGGCTGCCCGTGGCATGCGTGGCCGACGCCATCCCACATTGCGCCAAGGACTGGGCGGTGAGGGCAAGGGAGCTGGGCTGAGCCCTACTTTTAGGAGAGAAGGGCTTTGGGTTAACGCTGTTATGTTGGAAGGGGGTAGGAGGGAGGGCAACTGTATGAATTTTGCCCCAGCACCTCTTGGTGGTGGCAAACTGACAGCTATGAGTTGATCGTGGCACGTGTGGTGGTAAAACACTGATACGGTGCTTGTGAGAGGGGGAGTTAGGTGGTGTCCCAGCTGCTGTCTGCTTAGCACAGCCTTACCTCTTCAGCCTTGAGCAGCTCTATCTGATTTTGGTTAAGAATTACTCCCACCCTGTCCTCCACAGCTGCAGGGGAGGACATCTGTCTTGTGGGCAATGGGTGGTGGCACCCCTGGCTGGTGAGAGGAGCTTCAGGAGACCTCCATGCTGTGACAGAGCCAGCTTGCCCTCTTCTGAAGGTGCTCTAAGTGCATGTGCTTACCAGGTGCTCTGAATCAAAGCTTAATGGCTTTGTAAGAGACAGAGCTGCCCAAAATGCTTGATTTGATGATACCAGTTAGCAATTTTTGCAAAGTACTGATAGCTTCCTTTTGAAAAACAGTGTAAAACACTTGATTTGTGTAACTACTAGAAGGAAGTAGTAAAAACTTATTAATAATTGGCTTTCTTTCAAGTTGCTGACAGAAGAGGAAAAGATGGCATATAATGAGAGGGCTCAAAAGTGGAAGAAAAAGAAATCACAGAAGACAAAAAAGGAGGTAAATGCTCAGAAATTAACACCTTTTGGGAAGTGAAGTGTTGCTTGGGTTTGGCAAGGTGGGACGCTATAGGAGATTACCTGTACTCCTAACCTCAGACTTCTGGAAATTATGGCTTATGTGGTAGCCCTAAGTATTGTGAAATTTAAACAGAAAATTGTTCTGGTGTGACTTGCTGGTGGGAGTACTCTGTACCTCTTTAAATAACCACAGCTTGTTCTTCTTACTCTTTTAGCTACTAAAACATTGTTCTCTAATGGCTTGGTTTTATGTTTAGCAGTATTTTGCAGTGTCTGATTTAAAATGTGTTTTATTTATAATATGGTAAATTAGCATGGTTTTTAGTCACAGGTTTGTGTTACTTTTACTTTGTGGATGTCCTTAATTTAGGTCATTCTTGTCTGATAGCCTGAAAGTCAGTACATTTTACAAGCAGCTGATTTGGTGTTCTTGAGTGAGGGGCTCGGTGGTAGACCAGGTCAATGAAATGTTACAGCCTGCACACACACAAAAAAAAAATTGCTTGCCATTAGTTTTAGATTGGTTTGATTATGGAGAAAATAGTGGTGAAGGACAAAATCTCAATGTAGGAGTTAGTAGTTAGTTTTCTGACTACACCAATGTTCAGCTTATAGCGCTCTCCCAGCAGGTCCCTGAAGTTTTCCTTGGAGTTTGAATTATGTAAGGTGGCACAAAGCTTATTTTATTCCTGTCTTGGTTGTCAGCATAAAAACTTCTATGTCAAAGCAAAGAGCCTGATTCAGTATGTGGATAATAATGCATTTACTTCTTCATTCTGTATTACTGTATACAGGCCATGAATTACTGGTGAGGGTAAGTCTTGGGACATGAAAGTGCTAATGTGACAGAGAGAATGGTAGGATGACTGTAGTTTGGAATAACTAGTAAATCTGGATTAGTTGAGTTAAATAATTTGGACTAGTAAGAACATGTTAGGCAGTGTCTTCTGATTTGGGGGCCTGCATATATAGGAAAAGACTTAAAATATGATTGTGTTATTTTTAGCAGGTGAGGGGTGTATAATTAATGAAGTTAAATGTTCATACATAATGGAGAGCAACACGAAACAACCACTAAGTCATAAATGGAGATGCATATTTTGTTCAACACGAGGTAGCATTTTAGAATGCTTTAATCAGGAAAAGAATAATTGCTTTACTAAAATAAAGCATATCATCCTCATTGCCTGCCAGTGGAAATACAGGACTGTGCATTTGAAACTGTGATCTTATTTTATTACTTGTACTTGGGTACACAGGAAACTACAGTTATTTTGCATAGTGAAAGGTCTTGGTCAACTTTTGAAGATGACCAAAGCTAACATGGGTGGGACTAATTCCTCCTTTTAAATAGCTTAAACTGATAACTATGAGAGCTTGTCAGGCAAAGATGATCATCTGGAATTTGTGTACCTAGATGTGGATGTTATTCACAATTTGGGCCTTGAATGATTGAATCCTGTAAGCCTGTCATGTGTCTAGGCAGATGCCCAAATCTCCCTGCCTTCTTAAAAGCATGCATGAATGTGCAATATTTTACTTAACAGGCCTGTGAGCCCCTCTTACTTGCTATGTACCAGTCTGATGAATTGAGGCTTTACCAGGTTTTCATGAATGCCATTCCTAGTCAAAGACAAATAATATTTGTGGCAAACTTTTTCATCAAGTTTATGTATTGTTTGAAATTCCAGTTGGAGGACTTCCTCCTGTGCAACAAGTAGTTGAACCTAACAAAATTAAAACTTTTATACTTGTATTAGATTTTAACTAAATAGCTGTGGTTCTTTCCAGTTGTGAGTTAGCCAAGGTATTAAGACAACTATCCTTTGTTGGAAGAGAAATCTTGCCGTCCCAGTCTGCAAGTACATAGGCACTTGTACATAAATGATAGATTTGTTCCACCTAGCCACGACTAGTAATGGACATAAGATCTTCCTCTAATAGAACGAGGTGAGGGATTTTACTGGCAGTTAGTAGACTGATTTTTAATTATTTTATCTTTTCCAGATGCCTAATCTGGATCATCCAGCACCTGGCTGTCTGACCACTGTGGTACACAGAGTTACTTCTTTTCCTGATGCCTCTGCTATGTCGTGGAAGAGTGATCAGGGTATACTAATCTTACAGTAGTTGATTCTGTTTGATAAAAGCTTGCTTTTTATAGATATTCTGAGTGGTACCTATACAAAGGACATTTTAATTTTTTTCAATAGCTCTCCATGTCAAGTGTGTGTTTGTTCTTAAAGTAATGGTGTAGGCCTGCAGAAAAAAATAAAAACTTTTTCATTGCATTGAGAGAAGTCAGTGCAAATGTCCTTCTGCCTTGCCTGAAATAATTCTATCCTCTGGTGTTTTTTTCTTTAGCTTAATGGTTGTATAGCTACTAATACTTTCTTTACAATTCTTTCAAGGCTTTTAAGAAAAAGATCATTCTGACATTTGTAACTTACAAGGGTAACCCAACTTCAGAATAAAGGAATGTTTCTGCCAAGTTCAAAGAGTGAGAAATTGTACAAAGTTTGAACTTTGATATCTAACAAGTGTTAGAGAAAATGATGACCTGGCCTCTTTGGGAGAAAAAGAGTGGATATGTACTTGGTCAATGCTTTTATAACATCCTGGCTTATTGAAAGAACTCTTGAAACCTAAACTTTTCCTATATTTACCTTGTCTTCAAGTGGATGTTTTGATTGGAATTGAGTAATGAACACATCTGCAATATTTCCCCCAACAAATTATCATTTTTTTCTCAAAAATGGTAAAATGGTAGTGCTTACAAGGTAAGTTAATCAGCCGCTTAATGTAAGCTATTTCTGTACTGTTTGCTTATGTCTCTGCTCAAGCTTTTTACTTAAGAAGCCCCTTGAACTGTTCTCAGTATTTTCATGGTTATAGAGGGTCAGGGAAGAGTAGCTCAATTTAAAAAGTATAACACCTGTTAGTTTGCTCTCTGCCAGAATCCATGCTTAATATATATAAGAGTATATATATATATATATAAATAATATATAAGAGCATAACTGCTCTTATTCAGTTGAAAGTTAAGGGACAACTGAGATGCATTTTATAATGATGATGCTTCTTAATATTTCTCAGTAAAAATTCTGCATGGTTGTCCATACCTATATCCATTTTTTCATAAGGAAAGCAGTTGCACCTAAGAGATATCTCTCCTGGAGCTTGCAGAGATTAAGACCCATGCAAGAGAGCACCAGAATTCAAATTTAGGATAGATGGTGTTGAATTCCATAAAATCTGACCCACAACATCATTTCTGTGTTTAAAAACACAGATACCTCACTATGATACCTCACTATGTAGTTCTCCCTATATAGTAGAATAAATAACCTTTTTTGGTAAGGGCAGAACGTAAGCGTAGGGATGAAATAAATATTTTAAAACTTCATTGGGAATGTTACGTGGCATTCATTGAACATTAAGCTTTAGGGTGTATAGTATTTTTCACAGTAGATTATAAATTTTTTCTTATGCTTCCCTCGGGTATTTTTACCTTCTTCAGGAGTTCATGTAGTGAGAAGTGATCCTTAGTAGAATTCTTCCCATCTCCTTGTACTGTAGGTTAGTACCAGCTCACTTAACTGATCTAACTTAATGAATTGAGCTTGCAATGCTGCTTTCCAGTTAGCAACATGATTTTAGGTCTCCTCACCCTGTAGGAGAAGAAGACTATCATAAAAAGGAATAGACTACTGATATGTCCAACTCTTGCATAAGTATCAGTTACCTTGTCATCTCACATGTCTTTCTCCATCTGTGTGCTTCACTTGGTCATTACCGTACTTTACTCAGTTCTATGACAAAGTGCACAAAAGTTTTCACTGGATGAGGTGACTCCAGGATGGCTTGCTGTAACCTCTAGTTACTCTTCTGAAAATGTTTTTTTTTTTTCTTCCTATCAGCTGTGGTTGCAGACATCTTCTATTTCCTGAACATTTACAGTCATGGCAAGCTGCCATCCCACTGTGAGCAGCGCTTCCTTCCTTGTGAGATTGGGTGTGTCAAGTACTCCCTGCAGGACGGCATAATGGCTGACTTCCATCACTTCATAGATCCAGGTGATTTCCAAAGAAGGGTAGACAACAAAGAGTTCATCTTCTGCATTAAGAGGGAGGCTATTTAATGTCAGTTGCTGCTGCCCAGATTAGATTTCTGGTATTAAGACAGGTTTATTTATTTGACTGTAAGTGATTGGACTTCTACTCACAATATCTGAGCAGTGCTGCTTTTTTCTGAAGATGTACTTAAGTGCTAGGACTGCATGAAGCTTCAGGGAGGGTAGAGTAAATCCATAAGGCACTTCTGTTATTTGTGCTCTGTATTTCATGCAAGGAACGTATGTCTTGGACCTAAACATAAATGCTATACAATATATACTTTTTTCTCAGATACGTACAACTGAAAATAATTTTTTCAAAAATAGCTGTGGTACTTGTACAGTGCCACAGGGGAAGATGAAGCTGTTCCATTCTCTAAATCAAAATGCGGTGCATAGTTTGGAGTTAAGGATCTGTCATGGTGGTGCTGGATGATGGTTGTTCTTTTTCTCCCCTCCCTTATGTTTTTTTGCAGAAGTACCACCACGTGGTTTTCGGTACCACTGCCAGACTGCTAGTGAGTATCAACAGAGGAAGAGTGGTATGCAAGAGTGTTCAGTTTGAGACTTGGCTTATCTGATCTATATCTACTTGTTTTGTACATCTTCTGGGAGGTTCTTTCCTGGTTTATCTTTCTGGGAACTTCATCTCAAGTTTTGACAAAAAAGGGGTGATAGAACAGCTTGTTGCAGTCACTTTGCAAGTTTCTTGTATCCACAAATGGCAGAGCTCTTGACTGCCTTGTTTCCCTTGTGCTCTTAAGCAGTGTTTATACATTCCAGGTTGTTTCTGTTAGTACACTTCCTCCCCTTTTGTGCAGAAGGAACAAACTTGGCCCATGTTACCCTATGTCAAATATTTAGATAATGGCCTTTTAAGAGGGAGTAAGTGTGCGTGTCTGCTCACAGCCCAGACCAACTAGTCTTTTGCTGTCGGAAGCAAGGTTTTGATAGTTTAATCACGGATATCACAGATGCTGCCTGTAGAGAAGAGGTGTGTGTGTGTACATGCATGTATATAAAAAGATACAAAGGGAGGTTGGGTGGGACTATCATTTAAAGAATGATTTCTCGTAACTTCCCCCCCCTTCTACCTTCATTAGGTGATGCCACTCATAAGATCCCTATATCTGGATTTCATCTTTCACGTACCTGTTACCCAGTTGTCTTACGTGAACTTCTCGAGTTTGCCCAGCCAGACGGAGGTGGTTGGCCTCGCTTTTTCTGCAGGGTATGGTCAAGGTCAAAGTAAGGCACTCTAAATTGAAATCTGTAAATTTTCTTCCACTGGACAATCAAGGGAGAGACTTCGCTCTAAACGATAATCAGCTTGTTGGGGCAGGGAGGGGGATTTCCGAGTTCTAGTATAGGAAGAAGCAGTCCTATTTTAAAAGTTCAGTGATTTTTAACTTTCTTGTAGTGATTCCGGCTTTTTTCATTAACAAAAAGCAATAGGGAGCCTGAATAAGCAGAATTCCTTTTTTGTTTTTTCTCCCACACCCACCCACTCGCATGTACTCCCACCCTGTTTAGGAAAAGAAACTAGTGGTTTTATAAATTAGACTGAGTTTTTTGCCTTGTTATTTTCAGCCTGCATGTCTGGTTCTAGTGTAGTCTAATGTTTTGACTTAGGTTAAGGGTTTTTAAGACTGTACTTAAATTGATTGTGCTGAATATTAGTCAAATAATCTGGCTTTTCTAGGGCTGTTTTCACATTTTAATGTCTTTTTTTTGCCATGAGAATACCATAAATCTTAATTTACTTGTTTCACTGAGTTGCCAGTGTATGAAACAAAACGTTGGGGTTCAGAGGAGTTCAAGCTTCATGATGACTATTTTCATTCTATTGAAGCCTGATGCTAATTCATAACAGGAGAAGAGGATCAAGATCTTGGATTCCATCCATAAATACAGGACTCTGAAGAAATGTGCATGCAAAAATACTATACAGCAGTTAGTGGAAATAGCTGTAGCATGGGTTAACTGTTAACTTGTTCCCAGATGTCGGTCAAATTTCTCCTAAGGTTTGGTTGTAAGTCTGCCTTGCTATTAGATTCCAAGTCAAGGGAATTTTCAGGAAGGTTGTACACAAACACGGTCTTTTGTTTTGGAGGTGACTACTTAAGGTGCAGCCAGAGGTGTTGCAGATGTCAAAATTCTATACTTTACTTGTATATACTTCTTGAAAGTGACTGAAATTTTCTTTTCTCTAGTCTGATGACAGATTCCGAATAACCTGGTGTCTTGAACGAATGGCTAGTGTAGCAGGTGGGAAATCAACCTGTTTGGGCCTTACTATGTAATTATGGATTAGTCAGGAGTTCAGGTCTCAAAGGTTTCATAAAAGCTGGTACTGATAGCTAGAACTACTTGGTGTGCTACTCCTTCTTCTTTTCCTCCAAATAACTACTGTGTGGTCAGTCAGCTAACTGGGTAATGAGCACATCCACAGAACAATGCACTATTTCTTGCTCAGCCAGTTAAAGGAGCAGCAGTGACAGTGAGATTACTGTGAAGATGTGTGTGGTAATAGATGGGAAAGCTAACAGCTTCTGAGGAAAGATGGCCTGTAGGTAGGCTATATAATTACTGAGGAAGAGAAAATTGTGGGAATACAGGACCTGCTTTGCTAGGAAGCCAAATGTTACTAATACAACTGGTGGAATGAATAATTTGTTGAGGTTTACATTAGCTTTGAGGTTCAGTGAAGAGGCTGAATAGTGAACAAGGACTAGCTGAAAAGTGTGAACATTCTGCTCAGCTGGCTTTTCTGTTCTGACCTGGATCTCCTCTGAGCTACAGGCATTGAGAGCCATCTGGAGCTTCTTACTGTGGAAGACCTGGTAATAAAACTGTACCAGAAGAAATATCAAAAAGAGCCATCCAAGACTTGGGTGTGTAGAGAGCTAGATGCTGTCTTGTGGGATTTTTCCAGTAATACCAGGTATGTTGGCTTCTTTTTTTTTGTGGAAATGGGTATTACTCTGACATGTCTTGGTGTCCTACATACAGTTTATGCACTACTAGGCTAAAATCTCCAGCAAACTTCTAATCAGAAATGCTTTTTATCACAGTGTGACTGCAATAGGAAATGTGAAATCCATGTTTTTCAAAAAAAAAAATGTGTGAAGATTGATGGCTTTCACATGCTGAGGCTGGGGCCTGGTTAAAAAAGGGAATTAAATATATTGTGATACTTAACTGGAAATCATGGAAGTGAGAATATTCAGAATCTAAATTGTAATTAGGATGGGACGCTAGCTGTTACTACGTACCTCATGCTGCAACTGTGATGAAGGCCTAGGTATGCATGCTAGTGGCAGTAATCAAATTCTTAAGCTTAAGAGTTAAGTGGGATCTTTTCTCCTGAAGGAATGCTCTTTGTACAGCTCTGGAATGCACTTACTTTGTCAGATTGGTGTTTTGTTTCTTTCCCTACATGTCTTGAACAGAATTTTTGCTCCTTTTAGATCCTTGTGTTTCTACGAAGAATCAATATGTAGTTAGTGGTGTTGCAGGGGAATATTTAGCACTGATGTCGTTTACTAAGATACATACCTGAACTTTTTACTCTTACTGTTTTAAGTAAGAACTAGTAATATGATCTTTTTTTTTTTTTAAAACCAACTAAAACTTATTCATAGTCTGTTTACGGTGTGGATTTTGAGATCACTTGTAAATCAGTGTCACTATTGTCAGTCATTTTTCCATTTCCATGAGTATCATCACAGTAGTGGGAGACCTTTTCAAGAATGGAATGGAAAAGTGTACTTTAAAACATTAATTTGCAGGAGGAGGTGGGGTTGCTTATACTAAGAGGAGCTATCCCACTTTAATGGGAGGCTTCTAATTGTTACTTTTAAATTCCACTTATCTCATAGGATTCTCTCTTCTTCCTTTTCCCTCCCACCCCAGTGTAAAAAGCCACTTAAGCACAGTTCTTGGCTTTACATAAACCAAATCTTTGTTACTGAGTGCTGATCGTATGTGAAATTTAAACTGTATATTTTCACTGAGAGAAAAGATAACATCTTGAATGTTGGCTCCCGTTCCTTCTGACCATACCAACTATTTGCATTGATTAATGGTACTTCTGTAATAGACCTGAACTTCATTTTTATGTAGGTGCAAGTGGCATGAAGAAAATGGTATACTTTTCTGTGCTTTGGCATCTTGTAAGAAAATTGCGTGAGTATTGTACAGGAGTTACCTACAGTATGACAATTCTTCATTTTGTTATAGACATGTGCTTCTTGGCTCTGGCTTTTGTGACTGCTTTGAGCACCATGGTTCTAAATCTCAAGCTTTATTTAATCCTTCTGCCTCCAGGTCTTTTCTATTTGTGGCTTTAATTTTTGTTTGTTTTATGCTGTATTAGCATTTAAATGTAGTGTAATGTCTGTGATAGTAATGTCTATCACTTGGTTTGTATTTGTCCTATCGCTACCTCCACTTACTACTGGAGAATTGGGAGAGATGCTATTAATGTTAAAACTTGCTATTTTTCTTCAGATGTTTAATAAACTTGTTTGGTGGGAAATTCTCAGTTTATTTTAGTCCATCTCTACTTCTGATATTTTCATACTGTTCTACATATAATGTAGAGGTAAGCATAAGCTTACCTAATCTGTTAGGTGGAAGGGGGAAAAGCAAGTAAGTAATTGTGGAAACAAATGCAATTAAAGATCTTGGTCAATAGTAATAACACTATTTGTAAGAAATAGTAATGAGTAGTCTTTCATTTAAAAAACCCTCCTGTTATGTATTACTGTGCCTTGCCAGAAACTTTATTTTCACATTAAGTGGCTGCATTTGATAGTGTAGGGAAACAGTTGTGTTAATTTCAGGTGTAGTTGTAGAATAAGCTGGTGGTCTTAGAAGGATGCAGGGTCACTATCTAGCTTCTGTGACAACACCCTGCCCTCTGTCATCTCCGTACATCACAGTCTGTGGCTGTGATGAACTAAGAATGCTGTGCTTCTGTTAAGCACTACATCCCTCTTAACAAAACTTCTCTTGATTTCTTTATTTTCTTGGTCAAGTTATTGCATCAGTAAATCTTTAGCTGGTGTGTATGGAGTCCCACTGACAGCCACTCACCTACCTCTTCAAGACTGCGATTCCAGTGGAAATAGAAATATCAGTAGGGTAATACTGGATGCTGGACGTTTTCAGGTCAGTTTCTTTAAATTAGTTTCCTGTGTTATTTCTAGTTAACTTGGGTGTTTTAGACAGAACAAACTGGCTGATTTCAGAAGATCTGTTTTCATTTTGGATGCTGTCTTCTGTGCAGTGTACTAGGCAGACTGAGAAAAATCTGTAGGTGGGCTATTTTTTGTGGTCAATTTTGACTGTAACTCCTAGGTATCATGAATAGCTGGGCATATTTCATTTTGGAAGACAAATCTATTGTTTTACATGTTTATTTCTTCATACAGAAAATGAAGGCTGAGAGTTCTCGATATGACAGATACGCTGTTTCTCCAAGTCAGGATCAAGAACATGTCCCTTCTAGTTGTGAGTTTGAGATTTCTCCATTTATAAAGGGAAAGGGTATTTAAACTTAATCCAATTGCTGCTTTTTCAAATTTATGGGTAGAGAAGATGTCTGTCAGTGATGTAAAGGTTATTTAGCTCTGCATGAGCTTACTGTAGAGAGTATACAGTTGCAGATATCATTCAACTTCTGAAGATGAAAGAACTGCCCTTTTCTTACTGGACAGAAACTTATGGTCAGAAAGTCTATCTAAACTTAGTTTTCTTTAAAAATGTTGTTACTGACTTAAACTCTCATTTTCCTGTTATGTGAAGTCCCTTCTTACATGCATAGGCGCTTTGCGGCAGGGCCATCTTTAAAACACTCTTTTGCTCCTAAGTCATGTGCAAATTCAGCTGGTATCTGTTGTAAGTATTCTGTTACAACAGGGCTTTTAAAAACTGCTTATTTAAGGTCATCCTTTTGGAGCTAAGATGTTCCTAATAAAAAGCATGTGCACTCAGTTCATCTGGGCAATTCATGGTTAATCTTCAGAGAGGAACAGAATAGAGTTTAAGACAAGTAAGAATTCTGAGTTTGCAGCTTATTTTCTGCATGGAAAATACATACTGAATTAAATGCTGAAACTGTTCCAATTATAAATTGTGAGATCGTGGACTTGATGTTTTCGGAGGACAGAACATGGCTCTCATTTCTTGCATTAGGACTCTTGAATACATTCAGCTTTACAGCATATGAAGGATAATTACATTAGTTTATGCAAGCTTTGAGGGCTTATTTCTTTTGTAAGCTTTATTTAATCTAATAGGTGATTCTCCATGTGATGTGAAGACTTCTTTTTATGGAGCAAGTACCACCCGAGGAAGAGGGGTTACTCGATTGCTGGAAAACACATGTGATCTATACAAGTCCTTCAACAATTGAAAATCTTCTTTACATCCAGGACAGCTGCACATTGTTTTTTTCTCGTTTCCCTAACACAACCAGCAGTTTCTCCTGACTGCAGTTAGTCATCTTATGTGCAACCCTTGATGGTTCATGTTCTTGTTAGAATGATAAAGCTGTTATTGAATGTATTTTAAAAAGATCTTGTTTATTATATACAGCAAGACATTCTGAAAGAACCTGGCAGTTTCATGTTCTAAAAATAAATACCATGCTAGTTGTGTTTCTTAATGGAGTGCAAATTCAAGATTAAATACACAATGTCATTGGATTAGAAGAACTCTGTAGTGGCAAGTGTGACTTGCTTTATTTCTTCTTTAATAACCTCCTTCCCCTCTTCTGTATGCGGAAGATAAAGTTTCAGTGTATAACAGTCCCTCTTCAAAATATGGTGGAGGGGAGCAATGGGGGTATGACAGGATGCTCTAAGGGAATTAAGTGTAATGGTCTCAAATGATTGTGCTTCATCTCTCTTCCACCCATTAAGAATTTGAGTGGTCATTCAAATTAAAGCAAAAAAAGCAGATTTTCTATGAAGTGTCTTGGAAAGTATGGTGGCAATTCTATTGATTTGATAGTTCTTCTGTAGGCACAGTGTATATATCAGGAACATGGCTATTTTCCCCTTTGCAGTAGTTTTCAGCAGTTAAAAAAAATGTCCCTTAAACTCAGAAGGAATGTAGGTGTTAATGGCTGGGTTTAGTGGGCTTATTTTTTTTATGTGCACAGTTTTGAGTTTTAAGGAATGTCAAAATCAAACATTGATCTGCAGATGTAATCTTGTATGTTTAATAGGGCTGGGACAGATACCAGTTATAATTATTTGAGCGGCCATAAAAACTGGGAGACTGACATATCATTGGGAAGTTAGATGTCCCATTTCATGGAGATTCAAGCCTTGGACAAGCCCCTAAGAAGTTGTCTACTACCTTTCAGCAACTGATTCTTAAAAATAAGAGATCATTTTCTAAGTTGTTTTTACATCTTGTTCCAATGGAGGTCCAGTTGTGAAGTACTATTTCCATAGCAACTAACTGTAAGAGGAAATGATTTCATTCCTTGTAGGAACTGAAAATTAGTAGCTCATCTTTTTGGATGATAGGCAAAAAAAAAAGTCAACACATTTATGAATAAGCTTAAGCATGCTAATCAGTATGTTAAAAAGGCCAATTGCTGGTTTAGTTGGAAACCCGTTAAAGTTGCTCTAAGGCCATTTGAGGGCTGCCTTCCAGTATTACAGGATCACTGAGCCATTTTGATGTCCCCTGCTTAAGAATTGGTTGTATCATTGAATTTTCTTGTATGATTCTGTATTTCCTTGCTTTGAGGTGGTTGTTCTACCTCCCAAACTTCAGCAAATTAAGGACAATAAACCTTGAAGACTGAGATTTACCAATCTTAGAGGCATCTGTAAGCCTTGTAACAGGGTCAGAGTGTCTACTTATTAGTGGTAAAGGCTTTTCTGCAGTGGAATATGGTTGAGTTTAAGTTTCATAATTGACAGCCATTCCTGCATTGATACATCAAAACGTACAAAACTGTAATTTGGGGATTATTTTCAGATGTCGGTGTTTCAGTTTCCTGTTTCAGTTCTTAAGAAGAGAATCTTAAAATACTTGATCAGTATCGTACAAGTACACAGACCTATAAAAGCTTTTGCTACTGTGCTTCAAGACTGAGATGATGAATCTGACCAGAAATGGAGAGAGAATGTCTGTGGGTTCCATGGTGTCTATACCTTATCACCTGTAACATAAAATAATAACATAAAATTATAATAATAACCAACAATCTATGGTGTTTTTGTAATGAAAACTAAAATCTGCATAATGAGACTAGATGTAGCCTGTTTACTATCCATCTTCCTGTGTATATTGAGGGGAACCCTAACAGCTACTGGAAAATGAGAGCAAGTTCTTTCATTTTGGAACTGTACTTCTCTGGCTGTTGAACAATTTGAAACTTCATCTTCGTTTTCTTGAAAAATAAAAGCTTGTTTAATAAATACAGTGCAGTAGTACTTCTCTCCTTTAATAGAAATGTAAGGATTATAGAAAGATGATGATTTAAACCTTAGCATGCTCCTTATGTCAGACATAGTTGATTCCAGCTGGCTCCAACAGCTCTACTGCAGGGCACAGCTGTGCCTCTGGGAAAACATACTCAGAAAAGCAAAATGCTGCACAGCAGACGAGGGTCAGGGGAAACACGAGAAACAATCCTGCAGTCACCACAGTCAGAAAAGGAGGAGAGGGAGAAGGTGTTTGAGGTGCTGGAACAGAGGTTCCCTGCCAGCTTGTGGAGAAGGCCATGGTGAAGCAAGCTTGCTGAAGGTGCACTCCAACCCAGTGTCTAGATTGTAAATGAAAAGGTAAATATTATTGGGGTCAGTAGGAGCCCTCTATGGGTTGGCCTTCATCTGGACTTAGTGCCTGTGAGCCTGGCAGTTCAGCTTGTTTTCTGTCCACATCATAGTACATTTATCTGCTCTGTACTTCATCCATTTGTCTGTGAGGATATAAGGACAGTGTTGAAGGCCTCACTAAAGTCAAGATAAACATCCACTGCTTTCCCCTTGTCCACCAAATTCTTAATGCCACTGTAGAAGGGAAGGCTGCCAGGTTGGTCAGATGAGATTTCCAATTTCCACTTTGTAAATCTATGTTAACTACTCCTAGTTACCTTCTTGATTTTCACATTTGAAAATGGTTTCCAGGATTACTTGCCTGATCACTTTCTCAGGGATCAATGTGAGGCTGACCAGCCTGTCATCCCCCCATCTTCCTTTCCCTTCCTGAAGATGGGAACAATACTTGCTTTCTTCCGGTTATCAAGAACCTCTCTTGATCACAACAGCCTTTCAGAGATGTTTCAGAGTGGCTTTGCAACAACATTGGCCAGCTCCTTCAGCACTTATGGGTGCATCCTATGCAATTTGTTTAATTGTACCCTACCATGAACCTCCTCTACTGAAGGTAAGTCTTCCTTTCTCCAGAGTCTTGCACTATTTCACAGACCTGGGATTGCTGGAGTTGTCTTACCAGTAAACATGAAGGCAAAGGTGTCCAGTACCTTGTCCTTTATGACCAGGTCCCCTTTTCCATTCAGATGTACCAACAGAAGCTCAATGTGTATATTTCTCCCAAGTCATGTCTCTGCTTCTACCTCTTCTATGTTGTTTGTTTTTGTCAGGGTCTCTTTGGTCAACCTTTGTTTGTTTTGCTGTTCATCTTGGAGGAGGTGATACTTGAAAACTCAACAAGCTCACCTGGACTGCTCTTCTCTCCAGGACTATTTCCTATAAGATTCTTCCAAGCTGATCCCTGAACATGCTGAAATCTGCTCTCCTGAGATCCAGGTTTGTGATCCCACTTTTTGCTTTTTTAATTCTTCTTAGGATCCTGAACTCTGTAATTATGGTTATAAGTTTGCCTCCAGAGTTTGCATTCCTGGCCAGTTCTTTTGTGTTTGTAAGTATAGTCCAGCAGGGAGTACCTCCCCTCCTTGGCCCCTCACTCACTTCTAGCATGAGGCTTCTTCCAGTTGTCTGAAGAAAGTCTAATCTACTTCTTCCTGATCAGACTGTTCACAGAAGACACCCACTAGCACATCAACCATGTTGGTCTGCCTACTAATCCTAACCCAGGAGCTCCCAACTGGCTCATTGTCCATCCCCAGACAAAGCTCCATGCATTCTAGTTGCTCTCCTGCATAAAGGGCAACTCCTCCTTGCCTTCAAAGTGAGAAAACACACGAGGCAGTAAGAGATGTGTAGGTTCAACACTTGTGCACACTTCAGCGTCTACATTATAACAAGTTATGTTATCAAAGAGAGTGTTTGCTGTATCTAAAGTAAGATTGCTCTTTTTTATGCCTTTATCAATACGTCAGTCTTCAAAATCTTAAAAGGTAGAAGGAGGGTTGTAACTTGGTCGGGACCATCTGGGTGTAGGGTCTGTCAAGTGTCAGGTACTGGCTTTTGCTGTTCAGGCAGATGTCAGACTGGAGGAAGCAGTGCTGTAGTCATTCAAATGCCATGGTTCATAATCATTCCATGGGGCACGTTTTTTGTCAGCTACCCAGAGTTAGGACCATACTAAGAGACACAAATCAAAAACTTGCATGCATTGCCAGGACTCTGGTTCTTGAGCCATCGAAGTCAGATAGAGTTGTGCTGAAGGCCAGACTCTTGCAAATAAAAACTTGTGTTGTGTGAATGAAAACCTGTATTCAAAGAAGCCTTGTCTGTGTTTCTTTGCAAACTGGTTGTAGTTGTCTGTTCCTGATTTTTTTAATGAAGAATTAATATGGAGAAGCTGTGTTTTTGACCTCTTAGTTGAATTAGAAAATGCTAATCCTTTTCCCCATCAAGAATTACAAATTTTTCTAAAAATGTAAGTGACTAAAGTGTGTGAAACTGAGTTCTTAGTTTCTGGCTGATAGAGGCAGATGCAGCTGACAGTGAAGGCTTTAACAGTATCTTTCTATTTGTCAGAGAAAATGCAATGCAGCGGGACAGGGGAATAACAAATTTGCTATCTAGTTTCTGCCCTCTTAGTGTCTTCTGTAGGTTTACCATCCTTTACTTCTACCCTATAATGAGCTGCTGATTAATTTTTATTGCACTGACTCAAGTAAAATGAAGAAATCAGCAAACACTGTTATTAGTCTAACCCTGTATTATCTCTGTTCCCTCATTTTTTCCTTGGTTCTGTCTTAGAAGCTCCCACAAGCTTCTCTAATTACAATTTTCAAATAATTCCCCATATTCCCTAGTGAACAGGTGAAAGGCAGGAGAGAGAAGTTACAAATTCCCTTATGTTGGGCTATAATAAATTTAGTACTAATCCCAACGCATCCAAAATTAATCTTGACAGTTTTCTCATTGTACTGTGAACTTCTTCAGATAGAAGGCTGCCTCAGTGTCTTTCCTGGAACCGATGATACAAATAAATAGAAAAGAAGTGCTGTTACTCTAGCAACAAGAATTGTGAGATAATTAACTCTTGTCTATCTGATCAGTTCTGGGTTGTGCGCCATTCTGAATCTTGTAATAGGCAGTGGCAGCTCTGCTTTTGTGACCGTGTAATACTGGAGTTCAAGATCTTGAGAAGAGTGAGGAAGGCACTGTGAGGTATGCAGGGAATGGGTAGGTGTAATCTCTGGGAGACAGCTCTAAAGAATAAAGGAGTCCAGGAAGACTGGCAGATCACTGAGGATAGCATCTTCCAAATCCAAGAACAGTTCAAGAATATGTACTTTAGCAAGGCTTTCAATATGGTATGCTTGTGTCCAAGTTGGGATGTTACATCTTGGTCGACAATAGATGACTAAAAATCTGTTTGGGCTCTGAAGGTGGTGATTAAGACGTCATACTCTGTGTGGAGGCCAGTAACAACTTTGGTACTGCAGGCATCTATCCAGAAGCCTATTTAATGTCTTTAGCAGTGACCTGGGGGAGGTGATGGAGTGCACTCTTACCTGTTGAAGACACCAAACTGGAAAAAACAGCTGATATGCTCAAGGGCAGGACTGCCATACAGAGGGACCTAAGCAGGCTGAAGGAATGGGCTAATAAGGAACCTTGTGAAATGCAGCAAAGTTCAGCACCCAGGGAGGAAGAACCCCTTGCAACAGTATAGTCAGGACTGGTAGGAGAGCATCTCTGCTGAGAAGAATGCCCAAAACTGAGGGGAACAAACAAAAAGGGTGTTTGGAAGGTGAAAGGGAAATAGGAACAAGGGTGTTGATGAGAATACTTGCCTTGCAGGGTGTATCAAAGGACTGGGAATATTGATTCCTTATCTCCATGCTTCTTCTATGTTGTGGTCATCTGTGTCTCCTGGCAGATCACTTAACTTTTGTCCCATCTTTTTGCCACTCATAAATCATAGCATTTTACTTGCCACATTTAGTAGACCTTTGAGTTACCTGGAGCAGTTCTATTAATCAGTAGCAGTTTTCTGAGACAGTACTCACTTTTAGAAGAGAAAATGTGGTAAAGTTCTGGTTAGTTTAATTGCTCTGGGAAGTGCAGGGTGATCCAATTTTTCAAATTGCATATGAGGTTTCTCTCCTACCTAGTTTTCATTGCATTGCTAAACTGTTGGAGTGGACTTGCTTGCTCCCTTCATACACTTCATTATACAAGAAATTGCTTGTTGCAGATTGCTGAGGTAATGTCAGGAGGAAGAAAAAAAATCATAACTTTTAAATATCTTCTGAGTATTCTTGCTGAAATAAATCTTGCTAAGCAGTGATGTATCCATATCTTACTGTGGCTGTTCTTCCCACTTGGGGTAACAAATTTCAGCAGTCTTGCAGATGATTTGGGAGCACTTATATTCTTGTATTTTGTTGTGTTTGTGTTTTTTTCTTTTTTCTTTTTCATGCACAGATAAAGCATATACATTCATATTCTTCCATGTGCAGTTTGAACACAAATAAATGGTAATATACTATAGACTGTGTGGATTGTCTCTCTTTTTCTGCCTAACTCCAAACTTTTGAGGGATGTCAGTATCAAAGTTGAGTATGCATACATTAATTCTTGGAAATTCATTAAATGCTGATCACTTTCCAAATCATTTCCATAAATATGTTAGCGCTGCTTTAATTTTCTTTAAAGTTCTGGGTATTCTAGAGGCTCTTAGAGATATTCCTACTTCAAAAGACATGTAAGTCACAGAAAACTGTGGAGTAAATTAGGAATTTGAGTATGTGTATTTTTGGCTGACTGAATTTAACGAATCAGTAGCATTCTGATAAATTGATAGATTCTGATAAAAAAAACAAAACTTTCAAGATACTAGTCTTTAAAAAAAAAGTATGAAAAGCAGTGAAATATCTTAGCCCTCTCTATGTGCTTTTAGTTTGTCAGGGAAGAACTGAGCTTAACATTGCAGAACATAAGTAGCTCTGCTTTAATGATTGTAATGGTTAACTCTCATTTTTTCATTGCTGATTCTTATGGAACCTACTCAGGATTGAATTCATTCTTTTGGGACGTCTTCTTATATCTATTCTGTATTTTGAAACTTTGTTTTTCTAAATAGCTTAATGCAGGTTTGTTAATCTGTATTGATCAATGTGCAAATGTTATTTCAAGACAATTAAGCTTAACATATCCTGTGAAAAATACGGGATAGGTAACACAGTGTTAAAATGTTCTAGAGGCCAGAGCCAGGTTCTGGCTACAAATACTATTGATAACTGTCATGTCTGTTTGCTGGACTTCCCAGTTAAGATGCTTGATGAGAATCCATCCTATTATCCTTCAGCAGAAGCGTTCTTCAGCTCAAGGATATAGGATATAGGTGTTTGTGAAGGAACACAGAGTGGTGATTAATGTCTGTAACAACTAGAAAAGAAATAGTTTTTGTTTCACAGTAAAAACCTGTTACAATGCTAATTAGATTATTCATACTACCCTTTCACATTGTAAAACAGAATAAAATATGTATCATTGTTTTTTATTTGTTCCTCTATTTCTGAGCTATGCACCTTGTTGTTTTTTTTTTTACCTGCCTCCAGCTTCCATGTGAAAAATTTGTTGGGTTTCTTTGGTAATCCATATTTGAAATGTTGAGTCATACATCTACACTGAGCACAGGAAAAAGTTCTCAGAATGTTTTGCTGAGTTGTGCTTCAGATTGTTCATTGCCAGAGAGATTTGGTTTCGTATGTACTTTGTAAAGAATAGACTTTCCATATACATGTTCTCACACTAACATTTTTTTCAGAAGAAGCCACAGGCACAACAGACCACTTGACTCACCAATACAACAGTCAGGAGAAAAGGGTAATGTGATGAGAATTAATATTTAGGAATTCTCTGAGCTGGAATTCGTAAGTTGAAAAATCTGAAAGTATGCAGGCTCGTAGACTGTTTCCAGATCTTTTCATCTGTCTGTTCTGAGTCCGTCTAACTTTTTTGAAACTCTGCAGCTTATTTCTGTTACCTTATCCATGCCATTAGTATATATTGTTGCTTTGAACAGACTTTGATCGGTCATCTGTTTTTTCCCCGTATTTTTGTTCATATGTGGGTGTATAATATATACAAAGAACACACTTAATAAAATGTCTTCAAAAATCAGCTTGCTTCAATCTCAGATAAAATCATTTCTGTACCAGATGATGCTGCAAGCTGTGAAACTTACATAACAGCATAAACAAGGCCACCCTTTCTTGATAACTTGCAATTTGTGACCTTCTGTGCCTTCTGTGGCTCTAGGGATAAAGTGGCAACTCTGTATCCAAATAGACTTAACTGACTTCCTTTACAGAAAGGGGGAAGTCAAGGAGACTGGTGATTTTTGCATGAGTGGGTGAAGCAGTTCTTCATATGCGTTATTCTGCTATGAGGTTATATATTATTACCCATGGTATTTTAAATACTCCTTTCCAGGGAGACAAGGGTATTCTCTCCCAGGAACTAGAAGACAAAGACATTATTAGCTTTTACTTAATTATTCTAAAACAAAACCTTCTTGCAGTAAGAGAGAGGAAATTGCTTGCTTTTCTACAGTGATGTCTGTGCCTCAGAAAAAAATGAAGATGGCATCGGCCTCCCTCTTCTTTCTTCATTCATCTTCATTATCATCTTTTGCTGTCTGATTCTCTGTAGGATTCCTCTGGGAGAATTCATCTGCATCTTTTGTCTCCCTAAAGCATTATTCAGGAACAGAGATGTTAGTTAAAGGCAGGCAGAAATTTTACTGAAGAGATTTTGCATTAAAATGGTTTTAGATTGCTCTAAGCTGATCTAGAAGTGTAACAAACCAAACTCCATAAATTGTCTTGCTGATGATGCAAAAGGTGTGTGAGCTACTTTTTTTTTCATTAAATATGTATAGAGAAATGATGACTGGTGTATCTTTTCTCATGCCATTCTTCTTACAGCAGTCTTACTCTCATAAAGGATAAGTTTCTATCAGAGTGATATTTCTGAATACAGAGCATTATGGTGATTTAGGCTAGCAAGGACAGAAACAGCTATCGGGACTAGGGGAAATGAGAGACAATCCTGATTTTGTTTACCAAGTGGCTGTGCATGCCAAGGTTTGAATGTTTGAATTCTACCCCAGAGACTACAAAGGCATCTGGTGATAAGGGCATATTCTGTGAGAAGAGATGGGAGTCACTAGTGTAAAAACAGAAAGGAGGAAAGTAGTGCATACTTTCCTTGGTGACTTCATTTCTACTGTGCTCTCCACTCCATAGGCTGATAGCAGAGCGAGAATGTGTACCAGTGTATGTTCCATTCACTTTTCTAGCAAAAGGTACTTACGTCATCTCATAGTCAGTGTTCTTGTCCCCCTGACAGCAGCAGCAATAGGCTATAATACCAATAACTACAATTGCAGCAACAGCTCCTCCAATGATGCCGGCATAAAGGGCAATGTTCATGGATGCTATAAAGGAGGAGAAATAGAATCACTGCATAGTCTGAGTTGGAAGGGATACACAAGGATAAGGATAACTGAGTCCAACTCGTCTCTCTAGATGGGTCTACTGAAAAATCAAACCCTATGTCTGAGAGCATTGTCCAAATGCTTCTTGAACTCTGGCAGGCTTAGGGCTGTGACCACTGCCCTGGGGAGCCTGTCCCAGTGCCCGACCATCCTCTGGGCACAGAACCTTTCCCTAACCCCCAGCCTGACCCTCCCCTGTCCCAGCTCCATGCTGTCCCCTCGGGTCCTGTTGCTGTTCCCAGAGAGCAGAGCTCAGCGCCTGTCCCTCTGCTCCCCTCTTGAGGGAGCTGCAGGCCGCCATGAGGCCTCCCCTCAGCCTGCTCTGCTCTGGGCTGAGCAAACCAAGGGACCTCAGCTGCTCCTCATACATCTTGTCCTCTAGGCCCTTCACCATCTTTGTAGCCTTTTCTGGACACTAATAGTTTTATGTCCTCCTTATATTGTGGTGCCTGAAACTGCATGCAGTACTTGAGATGAGGCCACACCAGAGCAGAGCAGGACAATCCCTTCCCTTGACTGGCTAGCAAGGCTGTGCCTGATGCACCCCAGGGTATGGTTGGCCCTTTTGGCTGCCAGGGCACACTGCTGGCTTCTACTTGTTAACCAGAACCTCCAGATGCCTCGCCATGGGGCTGCTCTCCAGCCTCTCATCCCCTGGTCTGTATGTATATTCAGGGTTGCCCCTTCCCAGGTGCAGGATCCCGCACTTGCTCTTGTTAAACTTATTACCTGATGTAACCCCATCTACTATAAACCTTTGAGCCCAACCCATTAGCCAGTTGTTCACCCACCACATTATGTATTTGTCTAGCTGTATGCTGGATATTTTGTCCAGAAGGATACTGTGAGAAACAGCATGGAAAGCTTTGCTGAAATCCAAAAAGATTACATCAGTGGGCTTCCCTCAGTCATCTAGGTGGGTAATCTTGTCATAAAAGGAAATTAAGTTCCTTAAGCAAGACTTTCCCCTAATGAACCCATGCTGACTGTGACCAATGACTGCATTGTCTTTCAGGTGTTTTTCAGTAACTCCCAGAACACTCTTCTCCATAATTTTATAAGGTACTGAAGTGAGACTAACAGGTCTGTAATTATCAGGACTTTTCTTTTTTGACCTTCTTGAAAATTGGAACAGCTTTTGCCAGCTTCAAGTTGACTGGGACCTTGCCAGATTCCTAAGACCACTGAAAAAAAGTTGAGGGAGGTTTCACAATGACATCAGCCAGCTCTCTGAGTACCCTGGTATTAATCCCATCAGGCCCCATAGATCTAAATGCATCTAGTTGCAGCAGCAAATCCTGCACAGATTCAGGGTTGGTTGGGAGTTTATCATTACCACAGTCACGGTTCTCCAACTCAGGACTTCTAGGGTCCCAGGGCCCATCATCAGTGGTGAAGACAGAGGTGAAGAAGGCATTAAACATATCTGCTTTGTCTGTGTTCCTGTTTGTGAGGTGACCATCCTCCTCAAGTAACAGACCAGTGTTATCTCTGGACCTCCTTTTGCTTTTAACGTATTTAAAAAAAAAAATGTCCCCCCAGCACTGGCCAGCTGCAACTATAATTGGGCTTTGGATGCACAAATTTTCTCCCTACAATGGCGAACAGCATCTCTGTAGTCCTCCTGTGTTGCCTGACCTTGCTTCTAGCATCCATATGCTTTCTTTTCCCACCTAATCTCTAGAACGAGATCCAGGCTTAGGCAAGCCCGCCTTCTGCCCCACCTGCTTGATATTTTGGAATTGCCTGCACCTGTGCTCTTAAGAGGTGGTACTTTAAAACTGACCAGTATTGATGGACAAAACACTTTCAAGAGCAGTTTTTCAGGGGATTTTACCAAGTTCCCTGAGCAGCTTGAGTTATGCTGACCCAAATCTAAGGTTGAAGTTTTGGTGACAGTTCTCCTCCTACCACCAAAGATTTTAAATTTGACTACCTCATGGTCACTATGGCCAAGAGAGCCACCAATCACCATTCCACCCACGACAGCCTCTCTGTTTACAAACAATGAACCTAGAAGGACACCTTTCCTAGTCGGCTGCCTTAGTACCTGTATCAAGAATTTATCACTAATGTGTTTTAGAAATCTCCGGTACCTGTTTGTATCAGCTGTGTGGTATTCCCAGTTTACGCTTGGCAAGTTGAAGTCACCCATAAAGACAAGGGTGGCTGATCTAGAGGTATCTCTTAGATCCTTAAAGAGTAATTCATTGGTGTCCTCATCCTGGCTAGGAGGTCTATAGTAGGCTCCCACAATGACATCCCCTTTATCTGCTTGTCCCTTAATCCTTACTCAAAGGCTTTCAACTGTGTCATTGCCAACTGCAAGCTCCATACAGCCCAGCCTCACCATTATATACAGCACCACCACCCTGCCTCACCTGCCCTGCCAATCCCTTGTGAAGAGTCTGTAACCATCCTTCATTAACACCCCAGCCACAGGACTTTTCCCACGAGGTTTTGCTTATGCCAATGATGTCGTAGTTCTGGACTGGGCCAAGGTTTCTGGCTCCTCTTGCTTGCTCCTCATGCTGCATGCATTGGTGTAGAACCAAGTGGTGTTTCCCTCTTCAAAACTAGTTTAAAGCTCTGTCAATAAGCCCCATTAGCCCACCCTGGTCATTAGCACTCCTTAGGGCTGCCTTTTAGGATCTCCCCTCAAGAAAGCATAATTTTATAATTTTGTTTACACTGTCTTTGCTAAAGCTTTCACATTTAGATTGGATATATCCTCTGGCACTATTACTCCAATAAGCAACTTAGTCTCTTACGTGGCACAACGCTGACCGTCATGTTGCAAGATTCCTTTCCCACAATGTTTGTTGAAGTGCAGATGTAAAAGCCAGATGTATCCGCTGAGATGTTCTTCAGAGTTATTTGCTCCCCTGTTGTGAAACACAAACCCAGTCAGGAAAAGAATTACAACAGGGAAGGAAATGGGAACAGCAACCCTTCAATTCTAGCACAGGAAGGTAGGAGCGATGAGAAGTTATTAAAGCTGATGGATTGCTCCATCTTGCTCAGGAGTTTCCACGCTAGTGGAATTTCGTGTGATTTGTGGAAGGACAAAGTGTGCTGTTTTGATCACGGGGAATGTGGCATTTGAACATTGCTTTTAGAAAGAAAACTGTAGGTGGAGGGGAAAGAAGTATGTATGCTTAGTGAAAGCTTTTTTTTCAGTGGGAAAATGGCCAGCAGCCCTCTTTGCCTACAAACATAAGACTGCACAAACCATTGGTTTGTCTTTAAGAAGTGGTCATCTGATGAATTAACTTGTAAAATGGCAAAAAGTTATTCAATCCTCCAGCTCTTAGGATTTCTGATTTAAATTATCTAGCAGTTTTTTAGTCTGAGAGAAGACATACAGGCTGTGAAAATAAATGAAGAAATACAGTGACATGGAAATGCTGTGATGCTAGACATTTCCTATCCAACCTAACAGAGCACAGAACCATATATTAAAGTTTAGCTCCATCTGTCAGAGCAGTCAGTGTTTGCTTGTTACATCTCTAGCTGACACTTGTGCAGAGTCCATGTTTTTTCCTTGGGATCTACTGATAAAGGTCCAGATTCCTGCTGTAAAACCTAAAGGCTCCAAAAACTTTTGAGGGGCTTTCCAATTATTTTCTGTGTAATCCTTGGTTCTTTCCAGCTCATGAGAGGGACTGGGATTCTGTTTAGTCTTTGCTGACGCCTAGTGCCAGATAGTAAAAGAGCAAGCAGACTAAGAAATAACAGACTCCACGTGCTTCATTTCTTAAAGTCTCAGCTTGCTGCAGAGCTTGCATCACTTTTTTTTTTTTTTTTTTTTTTTTTTTCAGTGTGATGTTTATAGCTCTCAGAATTGCAGTCTATTAATGGGCTGTAAATCCTCTTATATTAAATCACAAGTAATTGACTAGTGAGTTGATTTTGGAAAATGCATGTCAGATACTGTCAATTTTGGAGTGGCTCCTGAGGGAATTCTGGACAATGTGCAGCACTAGGACTTGCTTAGCACAAAGTCTTAGCATATTGCTTGTAGTGACAGTAGGGCATCCAGCCAGTAGGGGGGCAGGAGACAGCAGGCATGCTTACTGGACAGCAGTGCTCTGATGAAAACAGAAATAGTGGGAAATGGCTCAGAACAGGCTCCTGCCCCAGGAAAGCACAGAACGAATGGGCAGACAGCTGTTGCTTTGAGACAACAAATCACGGTGTGTTCAGGGCTGTGCACGATGCATTAGCACCGCTTAGTGGCCAGTCAAGTGAATAAGGTTTGTGTTTCCGTGTATGTTTCATATTTTGCATAATTTATGCAAGAATCACCTAGTGAGAGTTGAATAGTCTATAGTCTGATCATATTTAGTTTACCTCCTTAGCAGTGCTACAATAACTAAAACCAGGAATGGCAGGTTCAGACACATACTCCGTCCTTCTGACATTGTATGTATCAGGAAGAAAGGAAGTGGCTTGAATTAATAAATCTGAGTCCTGTGACACTGCTACACTTTAAAGGCTATTAAACCCTTATTACTGTATGAATAGTTCTACCAAAGGTTCTGTTATGGAAATTCATATACTTTTTTCCAGATTCTGACTTAAACCAAAAGCAAATAAAACATTAAGGCTTGTGTGATAGTCCTAAAGACTTGGAAGCCTCTTTTATTCTCAAAGCAGAAATGGTGCAACTGTTTCTCATGACCCATTCCTCTACGTGAGGAGTTATCTCTGAAAGGAAAGCAGCTTTCAGAGCAAACTTTTGTTTGCCTTCACACTAGAAAGTGTGAAAGAATGGCTAGAAAGTCATTGTCAAGAGAGAGGAGATATAAAAACCAGTTAGAAAACTGGTTGTTATTTCTCATACTATCCCACCCTTACGTCCAGCAATTGAGAAGTAATTATTTCTGTTCAGTGCCAAAATGAGACATCTTTCCTGCCAGGTAAGAGCTGAAATGAAAATCTTAGTGACTGCTGTTATTTCAAGTAACAGTCCTTTTTGCCCTGCTAAGTTACTTAGGAGTATATGCTGCCAAAAGGACAACTTCTTAAAATCCTGGTCAGAGAACTTCCTAGAAAATGAATTGAAGTGTGTTGTTGTTGTTGTTGTTGTTGTTGTTATTATTATTATTATCATTATTATTATTATTATTTGCATTTCAAAGTCTTTCCAGTCCTGAACTACAGAGGACTCAAAGATTTGGCGACTTAGAAATTCCCATACCTTTTGTTGTTTGTAGTACACGGGGCTCATGCTGTACATTGAAGCTTTCCCAGCTGTATGTGGGTTTTGGGGAGCCCTCATGAGAAATGCAGGTTAGATTGATCGTTTGGCCATATTCTGCTGTGCCCACAATCTTGCATTCTGGCTTGGATGGTGCAACTGAAGGAAGGAAAAACCAGAAACTTTGTTACTCAGACACAGCATTTTGTTTCAACCCATCTCCTGCAACTTTTTTTTTTTTTTCCAATTCTTGATGATCAGAAGCTGGCCATGCACCTACCACTTTCTCAAAGGAACTGAAGTGAACTCTTGTCCCTAATTTTTTTTTGTCCCTTCTTGACACTTGTCAGCCAAGAAGAAGTTGTAAGATGTTTTCTGAGATATCTCTAATAATGCTGGGCAATTCACCCTTTGATAACTTGAGTGTGACAAGCCACAGGGGGAGTGGGGAATGACCTGTAATGAGGCAAGGATTATTAGGAAAGTGAACTATGTAACTCTAAAAACTGTATTTTTTGCAGTCAAGTATTTAAGGGAGTCAGGTGCTTTAAGCCTTCCAACCCACTACTATAGTAGTAGGAAAAGACCAAAGAGAATTGCAGATTATGATTTACTGGGAAAGGTTTTTTTCTGTTAGAAAATCTGTGGTCTAAGAAACAGTACGGACATTAGGAGAAGGATAGTGGATTATCTAATGGATCTGTTTTTGCCTCCATTATGCTTACTGAGGACGTAAAGACTCGTGATTGCAGACTGCCGAGGAGGGTCATTCCGTAGACGAACACTGCATACATACGTCCCATTGTCTTCCATGGTTACTTCATTGATGGTGACACTGATGTCCCCACTCCCTAAGTTACCAGTAAATTGTATTCGGTTTTCGTAGCCCTTGCCATACTGTACAAGTCCATCAAAATACCTAGTGACAGCATCATCCTGTCAGAGAGGGAGGGAAGCTAGTCAATGTTAGTTTCTTCTGTGCAAGTCTACAGCCTAAATCCATGGATTAGCCTGCTCTTAAGAACAACTTGGAAAAGAGCACCTTAAAACTGCCCCAGGCCAAGAGAACCTTAGGAGTTCAAAAGGGTCGAGCTTCCTGTCTGGAATCTCCTTCTACCTTATCTGTCAGAAACAACTGATTTCTTTTGCGGGGTCATATTTACTTTCCTCTCCATGACAGGACACCATGAGACTCTTCTGACATCCATATGTCAATCAAATCCCCCTATGATTACATATACTCCCTTGCTTTCTTCCAGCAAGGATCTTTGGTGAATAAACCCTTAGCAGTTACTAAAAGGAGAGCTCCAAGTTCTGCTTCTCCTCTCACTAATTCCCAAGAAGGTGAGGAGAACTTTAGAGGTGTTCTTATCTTCAAATACTCCCTGTGAAAGTAAGAGATCAAGGATCTCTCCATGTACTATTATCAATACAAATATTTATAAAATATCAAAGATATATATGTATGTATACTACATACGCAAAAATATACATAGCTTTTTCTAAAGCATCTGAACATTTCATCTATGTTAATAGATGTAAACCCAAGGTATATAGAGTGATGTATCCTCCATATACAGTTGCAAGACCAAGACAGAGGGAAAAGAAAGGTATGCGTTTGCCTAATATCGCACAAAAGATTTGTATTAAATTGAATCAAGATTCAGAGTTTCTAATTGTATAGTGCTGAGATTAAAAAGTCATGAAGGAATCCTTTACTTCCAACACATATTCCCACAGTCCTGTTTCCATCTCTTCTCACACCCCCCTATTAGATACTCTATCATATATTTCTTTATACAACTTGATTTACCGCAGTATTGATTTTCTTCCAGACAACAAAATCTCCTGCGGTGATGGAGGCATCAGTATTAAACTGACAGCGGAGAGTAGCGTTGCTCCCTCGTGCCACCTGTAATTCCTTGGCAGGTGTTTCCACAGTAAGGGTATGAGCAGTCACCAGAACTAGGAAGAGAATACATACTTTAGTCAGCAAAATTAATGGCATCTGATTTTCATGTTTTGTCTATTTGGCTTTCTTACATGCCACAGTAACCCACAACCTCCCCTCTGACACCCATGACATTGCCCACTGAGCAGGAGGCAACATATGCTGAGGCTGATTGACTATAGGAAGCTGCCTCACAGGATGGTTAAGAGCTAAAGTGCTTTTTTTTTTTTTTTTGTTTTGTTTTCCTCACTTCCCTCTTCTTTACCTGTGAAGTTATAAAGATGTAATTTTTTATGAGCCCACTTTCAGCATGACTGACATGGTTTGACAGGTCCTAAATGTACAGAGGAAGACAGATAAACCGATAATACAGGTGCATCAGCACTCTTAAGGATTCAGGCTAAACTAACAAATTGATACTGTCAAATTTCAGGGAGCAGGAAAACTGACAAATAACTTCCACCAAACCAAGTCCATAGAGAAGTGACATTTTGTGCTAGAGAACCAGAACGTATTCATGAAATGCCCTGAAACAAAACAAAGCAAAACCCAAGAAAGCAAAGAGAACTTGAAAGGGAAAAAATAAAAAAAAATAAAAAAAATTAGTTATTTGTGTTTAAAAATGAGTAGGGTGATAGCCACCTTTCTCCAAAAACCATAGCTCCTGCCTGTGGAGTACAGGAATAGCAGAGTTGCATAGAACAGAAATCCCTCTGGGCCTTGGTGAAGCATGCAGGGTGCAGTCTAGGCGTTTCTTGTATGCTGTATTCCTTTTGCCTTGATGCTTAATTCATCATACCTGAGCATTAGGTAGTGTCAGCTCTTAGCTATTCTCAGAACTTTGCCGGAGGTTTTCCTCTGTCCTGGCCTAGATTACCTTTATGTCTGTGGGAACCTATGTTTAAAAACACCTGCTTTGTCCTCACAGTTTGTAGTGGTTTGTTTTTTTTTGTTTGTTTGTTTTTGTTTGTTTGTTTTTTTGTGGGGCATTAAAATGAATCATCTGAAAACTCTAAGCCTGCAACTAGTTAGGGAGGGGGGAGGGAAAGGGAACGCTGCTCAGAGGCACTCCCATGACAAGGAGGAGCAATGTCCAGCAGAGAGGAAGGTGGAGGAGGGCAGAGATGCATGCATCCTTAAAGAGGGGCACGCTGTGGTGGTGATGGTTTGCTTCTGGAAGAACCAGGCGGAGTCAGTGTTCCCCAGAGAGGAAGTGACTGAAAAGTCACCAGCAAGACTTGGGTTCACTCAGCCATGTCTCTGTCCAGATTAGATCCATGAGGAAACGTGTGTGAAGGAAAGAACAAAGGACGTCTGGATTCCACTTTGAGTGGATACATGCTTTTTTACAAAAAGTGATCACAGACATGCCTTAGTTCAACAGCAGCAAGCCATCAGCAAACTGAACACTACAGATCCTTGACTACAGCAGCAGTGAACTATAGTTCCCCTTAAAAAATAACAGTGTAAGCACCCCAAAGATTTTGTTATCACTGTTCTAGAGCAACATAGGACAGTTGGCTCTGGGACCTGCTCCCCCTCAGAAGGGCAAGAGCTTCTGTAACAGCTACCTGTATCCAGTCTGTTCCCCATGGCAAATGGCCCTTCAAGGGCCCTCTTAGAAGTGGCCTATCCTGTCAGAACTGCTGCACCTTCCCTCTCCCGAGGCGGGTGGATGGGAATTACCACAGCAGCCAGATTCTGTGGTGCCCTGGTAAGAAAAGATCTGGCCACTCGGCCAGGATGCCTCTAGCTGAAGTTGCCACCTTTGTGTGTTCTCAGCTCTCTAATCGAGTTGTTGTGTGGGTTCACGCAGTTAATTATTAAATGTTCATTTTGATTTCTTCCTCTGTGACATGGCAGAAGTAGTTTCTGCCCTCTCAGGGACGGATTCATCTATAGCTGTTGACAGCTATACAGAAGAACCAGCAGGGCAAAGTATTTCCAGTGTTCCTTTATTGCAGCCACTCCCAGGTTCTCATCTGCTCTGGAGCAGCCAGTACAAGGGCCGTGTTTCCATAGCCCCAGGGCTTTTTCTTACTGTTTCTAGTGATTCTCTCTGCATGAGAGACACCTTTAAAAGCCATCTTGTCGCCTGTTGTGACTGGATAGAGATGTTCTCCTGCGTTTGGGTGGGAAGTATCATAGCCTGTCCTATGAGATGGAGCAAAACCCATTTCCTGATCCTTTTGTCACAAACTGACTCCAGTAGGCCAGGGTTCACTGACAGGTCATTAACTCAGCCCTGAGGCAGAAAAGAAACTGCCCAGCCCTAAGGCTTCAGTCAGAAGTGCTTTGCCTTCATCAAGTTGGCTGACCAAAATCCTACAATAAATTAGATTTGGTTGGTTTTGTTTGTTTTTATCCCCAAACATCTTCAGTGCAGAGTCGGGGAACATCGATGTACTGGAGAAGCAGCTGATAACAAGCAAGATGACTTATTTGTGTGTTGCTGTCATCCTCATGCCTGACATCTTCTGATGCTCTCACATTTTTCATCCATTACATCTCTTTCCTGCTCCCATGTTGCCGTTGTTACAACTCCTTTTGGCTCTCAGGTTTCATGGTTTCGTTCTGGAGTGCCACTTACTCACACTGATTTCTCTCCATCCCCCTTCTCACCACATTTTACTCCTTCACAAAGTCACCAACAGCCATCTAGTTATAGTTAGCATATCTAAAAATTGAGGTTTATTTATCAAAGTTTGATTTTTTTTTTTCCTGAGTTAAAACAGAATCTATTCAAAATACAGTGGAAGGAACGGGATGGTCAATTCTGAAAGAACTTCAGGAAAGGAGAGGGGACCAATAACCAATATATTGTTGGATGGCATCATCTAGATTTAAGATGAATTACTTTTTACTGTTATTTATTAGTATGTTTATAAAACTTCTCAATTCTTTAAAATGGTTATTTCCCTCTGCTCAACTTAAAGCATCAGTATTAGTGCAAAGGAAGAAGACAATCAAAGCAACGTGTTTACTTTCACATTCGTTGTTGAATAAATATTAATACAGAGTATAAAAACAGACTGAAGGGCAACTAGTAGAGCTGAAAACAATTAAAGGAAAAAAAATGAGATTCTAACCAAACAAACTTATTTTCACCGAGTTGCCTTGATTGATTAGACTAGTGAGGAACTTAGGAAAAACTGAAATGTTTCACTTTCAAGAGGAAATGCTCCGATTTTTAATTTCTACTGAGAAACTTAGCTGGAATTTAACTCCGAAGTGGGAGAGTAGAAACCTCTTCAATGTGAAATTCGCAGTAAAATTAAGTATTTTGTTTGATTCAAAATGACCATTTGGGATTTTTCATCCAGCAAGAAGGACACAGTATCAGTTATTCACACAATTGCAGTGAGAAGTTCAGCAGAAGTCAACCTGCACTGAGAGCTTGACATAGGTAGTTCAAGTATCCCAACACCACACTGCAAAGTGCTTTGTAGTTTCTCTGCTCTGGTCCACTGCAAGAATCTACTATACCTTGTCCAAAAATTCTTCACAGGCCAGTATTTTAACAGTGAATTTTTGTTTGAATCCTGCCCAAACAGACAAAAAGAGCCTCACACACCATACATATTTTTGCACCAAAAAGTTTACCATCTGTAGTTTAGATCGTATGAAAGGTGAGAATAATTAAAAAGGAGAATGAATACCAATGGTGTTATGCAATTTACATATTGATCGCCAAATTATTACTCAAGTCATGTTTGTTATATATGGAACACAGCCACCTTTTCTAATTATGTTAAGCCTCATGAATTTCTTTTCTTGTGGGTTTATTTGTTGAAGCACAGTTTTCAGGATTTTTGATTTCCAAGTGAGTAGGTTTTTTTAAAGTCTGCAGGATGGCGTATAAGCATTTGTATGTGAAGACAACAGGTCAAAAGCAGTGGAACTTAGAGTGCAGGTTCTGCAAGGCAGGATGAGAAAGGGCGAGTCTGGCTGATTTATATGCGTAGGTAGGGGTCGTTGTGAATCCCCTTGAGATGTATAATATAGAGAGATCACAAGTCACATCAGAGTATATATAAACAGTAGGATTTAAACTTATGGAGGCATGTATTACATGCAGATTTACATACAAAAAATTAATACCCAAGGCCTTTTCCAATTCTGGTTGAGGAAGTGCCTTCTTCAGAAAGAAATGCTGTATTTGACAGAAGCAATTAAAATTCATTTCAAAAACATGTTTTCCAGCCTCCTGAAGAACAGCATTCTTTTCGTGTTCCTGAAATTATCTTGCAGCTTAAAGAGATGCCTGCAAGTCTGGACATTCAGCATAGAGAAAGTAAATAGACCCACCTAATCATAAACATGCAGAAACTTTTACTAAACAAAGCCGAGTCCCCAACGCTGCTCAGACTTTGTGGTGCTGTTTCCTTCTACCTAACCCTTGAGGACATAACCAAATTAGTACTCACCTGCACTGAAAACAAACAGCTGAAGCCCTTTCATTGCTCTCCTCCTCCTCCTTTCCCCTTTGTTTCACCTCAAGATGCTCTTCCTTCTAACTTGCAGGTGGTTAGAGAAGCAGTTGCGTTTACCTGAAGGTTTCTTCACAGTGGCATCATAGGTTTGCTTTCTCCTTCTCTTGTAAAGTGCTATTCTACTACGCCACTCCTCCTGGCCAGACTGACAAGGCAGATTGCCAGTAAGCTTTGACATCTGTTGTTGCTCTCTGCCCCTTCCCCTCTTGCGACAGTCCTTCCTCAATTAAACTGCCTTTATGAGTCTCTCCTATCACGTAGATACAGAAAGCGAGAGAGGAGGCAGCCCAAAGGGTGCAATTATTGGGAGTGTACAACACAGCTGAAGTAATGCGTGGTTTGACATGGGGGACAATAAGCCTCATTCAGCTTAAATATCTATGCATAGGTAGCATAATGCTAACACCAGCTCCTGTTTAAGACAGAGGAAGAACCTTCCATCAAGATCCTATCTCTCCCACCTAAGAGGGTAGCCCCCAGCCATGTTCAGTGTGAGTGCATCTATGAATGAGTGTAGTAACCTCCGATGATAGATGCCAAACCTCTTACAGCTTGTTACTTTTTGCTATGTTTGCATGTACATACACTCATTAGCAAAGATTTCTAGCATCCTTGTCTCTTTTCTGCATGGCCACCGTAATCCCATAAGGCAACAATTTGTAGCAAATTGTAAGGAACAGCTTCCAGGCTGCATGCTGTTTGCGTGTTCTCCACAAGTCTGTAACTTAGGCAGGTCCTATCTGCATGTCTACATGGGAATGGTCGTGGTGGATTTTCAGGTCTGGCTATAATCCCCTGTTGCAGTTGTATTCTAACGAATCATGAACAGGATTTTCAGAAGCAATTCAGTGACTTAAAAGCACCACTTTTTATTGGGTGTCAATGGGGTATGTGCTCCTGCAACATTTAGGTCATTTAAAAGCTCTGTTCTCCAATAATATGGAGATATATATAATAAGTCCATAAGCAAACGTCTTCAGATCACTTCCTGCCTCATTTAGCAGTAATTAACAAGAACACATGTGATACTGCTTTTGAGAAGTGGCTAACAATTGCATTGCACTGAGAAGACAGCTGTAGGATCAATACAGTTCATCCTCTTTTGGTACATGAAACCATTAGGATCTGTTCAAACTTGTAATCCGAAATCCATTTTCCCCTTGGTGTGACATGCAAGATTAAATCTATCACTTTTTCTTGTTCTTGCTTGCCCGCCCCAGTAACTGTTTAAAGACAAGTCTGGGCTATGAGTACACAAAGATTTGAGTTCCTGTTTCATGGCTTTTGCCTGTTGTGATGTGGTGTCCCTGCAGATGTGGCCCCATCCCCATGTAGGGATGCAGCACTCAAGTAAGAAGCAAGGGGGAGAGGCACCCCCTGCCCAGAATGATGCAGCAGCAGTGGTATCTGTGGTATGAGGTAGATCCGTGTCCTTTTCTACATCCTTTCTTCCTTGCTTGTTTGTTTGCAAAATGAATCAACAGTGGGATGTCACTGCATGACTCAGAACTGGAGTCACCGGTACAAGTAAATAACACTTCAGCTGTCATCATGTTCTGCCCCATCTGAGCCTGGCCCACAAGCTTTGCTGGGAAGTCAGTGAGTTGGAAGGGGAGGTTTCCTCTTTGAATCGGCATCAAGGGAAGATGCAGTGTACCCAAGTCCTTGCCCTTCCAAAATGGAAATTCCACTTGCTTTTAGTGAGCCTGGAGTGGCTCACCCTGCACTGTGTTTCCCAAGGACATCAGAGGTCGTACCGACTTCTCAGGTTGTGCTCGGCAAGGTCCCAGTTGTGTGGAGGCTCCCTGAAGGCAGAGACTGGGCCTCACTGGTTCTGTGCTCTTCTCCATGTGCCTCCTGTAAGGAGGAAACGTGGGGAGGCCCGTCCCACAGCAGGGAAGGAGTTAAACACTTGACCAGCTGCCGTCTGTGAGGCACTGAATTCTTTCCCCCTGCAGTCCAGCAGCCAGTGCTGGGACAAGGCTATATTTAGAGAGCTGATAAAGGTTTGGTGCTGACAGTTGTCCTGCCCCTTAATGAAGAAGCCACAGAGTGAGAGAGGGGGCAGCTGGTTTCTCTCTCCCTCGTACTATTCCCTGCCAGGTTTCCTACCCTACTCTCTGGGCTCCTTTGCTGTGCCCCTAACCAGGACCTATCCCTTCATCCAGGCGCAGGCGGTAAGTGCCATTTCTTTGCTCCCGGCCTCCCCGCTTGCTGCCCTGTCAGCAGCAGCTGCTCCCACCCAGGGGGGTGGCAGTGGCTCCATTTTCATGGCCCCCGGGTGGGCATGGCAGCCTCCTAGCTCCAAGGACAAAGTCTCGAGGGCTAAAGCTGGCCGAAGCCATGGCATTGGCCTGAAGCTTGAGGAGCGTTTCATGCTGGGGAGGCGAGGTCTCATGTTTCTTTCCCCTGATGCTCTTTGCGGTCCCAGTCTGGCAGTGTACAGCTCTGTCCAGAGACCATGCACGGAGGGTATAGAGTTTCTGCCCCACCACCCCTTCCCTCCCGGCTTCCCTGTGTGCTTACTCACAGGCAAGAAGAGCTCCGGCACTTGCTGGGCACCAGCCAGGGAGCCTCACGAGGACACGGGATCGGCAGGTGCCCTGGCAGAGAAGTCATTACGGCTGGCTCACCACCTCCTCGCTCAGAAAGAGCCTTGAGTCCCCACTGCCTGCCCCAGTGGCCGGGGGACGCCGCTAGCCTCGTGCCACCCGTAACGGTGCCGCGTTGCGTTGTGACTCCTTCCAGCAGATCCTCCCTCAGCCGCCATGGCCAGCGGCGGAGACTCAGACAGCGAGCAGGTGGTGCCCGATGAGGAGGAGGAAGGCCCGGACGTGAGGGCGGTGCAGGCCCACTATCTCCGCAGCCCCTCGCCCAGCCGGTGAGTGTGTGTGGTGGTGGACCGCCTGCCTTTCTGTCCTGCTCTCCGCGGAGGCGCTCGGGTCAAGTGCGTAGTCTGTCTTTCTGCCCGTCGTAAGGACCTGTGGGTGTTTTATGTCCATGTTGGGCCTTCCCTGCCCCAGAAAGTCTGAGGGTCTCAGGATCTGCGTTTGGTTCACAGCCATCTTTAGCTACAGTCTTTGGGCACTGAACAGGAGGCCGACACTGCATGAGCAGGAATAGAGTTACTGCAAGAAAAACAAGCATGATTAGATGTGTTTTTCCTAACATGAGGAAAGAAATCAAAGAAATCAAAGAAAGAAAGAAAATAAAGACAAAATCCTTATTTCATTTAACTACACATATTCAAAAATTGTTTAGGAAGTTCACTGAGCTCACATAAAGTAAAATTAGTTATTGATCCTCATAAATCACTCTCCTCCTGATGACCAGTCACTCAAAATGAGCAGAAGCACCTCTCCAGTTTATTCCCTTCCCTTCCCTTCCCTTCCCTTCCCTTCCCTTCCCTTCCCTTCCCTTCCCTTCCCTTCCCTTCCCTTCCCTTCCCTTCCCTTCCCTTCCCTTCCCTTCCCTTCCCTTCCCTTCCCTTCCCTTCCCTTCCCTTCCCTTCCCTTCCCTTCCCTTCCCTTCCCTTCCCTTCCCTTCCCTTCCCTTCCCTTCCCTTCCCTTCCCTTCCCTTCCCTTCCCTTCCCTTCCCCCTTTTTTTTTCCTCGCTGTTCGTACCAAATACAGTGATGAAAATGCCAAGGTCTTCTCCAAAGTGAAACCGTTGAAGCATCCAGCTGTTTTGCAGCCCCATGGATGCTTCAGGCAGCTACTGGTAAAATCTGTGGCTGTGGTGGCAGATTATCGCGGACTGTTATCTTTATATTGAGCTTTGAAGAACCCTTTATAGTAAATGAAATTGAGCGCTGCAAATTTGTCTCAGCTCTTGTAAACAAGACTCCCCGTGCTCATCTCATAAACTGCCTAAAAGAGGTAGGAAAGGACTACTTTCGGTCATGGTTGACAAGTGCTGGAGCCCAGCAAGCCAACATGGATGAGCCCACTGAGCGGTTTCCAGTGGCGGTGTCTTCCACTTTGAGTATGCAGCATGAAAGCAGTTTAGCTGCCTTGCTGCATCCTGATTGCACATTAATCATCCTCCTTCTCCTGCATTAATTAAACACAAACAGTGCATTGCAAGTACAGAAAGGCTGCATTTCCAGATAGCTTCTCTGAGGGCAGCAACCTTGTACTAATGAACAATATAATCTTTGCGGAAGAAAACATAGAGGGCGTACCTCAGGGAAAATGCTGGGGCAAAATATTTTGTTAAGATGGTCTAAATAAGGGCAGAAGGTTTGCTTGGACTGTATGGACCCAGATGGGAATATATGTGTTTTCAAGACTGTGGCCCATTTTTTCTTAACAAAGATTTGTGTAAATCACTCTGTGTGCCAAAAAAATATCCTCAAAGGTATTTGTGGGCTTCATAGTTGTTTCTGACCCCCAGTTAGGCAGCACTGTGTGACTGAAGAGCCTTAGCACAGGTTCATGCTGTGAAGTAACCAGTGTACTGAATACTCAGGTAGAGATTCATAGCCTTCAATCACACTGCTTGTATTGCAGTTTGAGATAACTCAAAGGGTGCTTGCAGACAATTAAATAACAGAAAAAAATGCTGGTTTTGTATCATAATTAGTTTTGAATTGCTTAATAAATTCTAAGTAGGACAATGTTTGTATCTGTCTGTCAAGGTGGAAGCTACTTGTGAGTTTATTCCCTATGGTCTCCCTGTCTCAAAACCAGACATTGATCCTCTCTACCCAAAACCTTCTCCACCAGTCTGTTCACTTGCACCCTCTGCCCACTGTAGCTCCTCTCACCTGAGACCTGTCTTATCCTGCAAGCACTGGATAACAGGGCATATTTAAAGCCTATAGTATCCCTCTGGAGAGCAGTATGAGGGCTGGGAGAAAAGCTGGGGCTCCCCTTCTATCATCAGTGGATCCTCTCTGCTCCAGTTCCCTCTTGCTCTCCTCTGGAATGGGTAAAAGGACTAAAGTCGCAGAGATGGGATCCCAGTAGAGGGCATTTACCTAATAGGAAGTGTGGTCGGTTGGCAGGTATTCGATAATATCCGACACTGATACAGAGAGCATCTTCATGGATCCTATCCATCTGTCATCTGCTGTGGCTGCCAAACAAATAATCAATGAAGGTAAGAGAAGGAAGTGTGAAAGAAAGAAGTAAGTAAGAGACTTGAGTTGAAGTTGTTTTGCCTTTTTCATCCAGAGACCTCAAAATGACAAAAAAAAAAGTGCCTTTATGAGCAAAATCATGCTTGAGGCAGAGGTGAAAATCACAAAAAAAAAAAAAAAACAGAAAGGTTTGGTGATTTCCTTTGAAGTTGTGCACTGAATCTGTGGCAGAATCATGTACTATGGTAGTGAATACAATTTGAACGCTTGTTGCTTGCTGCAACAAGCTGTCCTCTTCCATTCTTTTGGGGCTAAAATGAGTGTGCACTTAACTCCCGAGTCTTTGGCCAGGTCTGTGGACTGAGAGGAGAGTGAGCTATGCTTTTCTCATAACTAGCTATCTTGAGGCTATTGTATAAGCATGCACATGCATACATTGCAGACAGGATGGTGTAAAGTCATTGGGGAAAAAAAAAAAAAAAAAAAAAGAAGTCTCCAAGGGTTGTTCCGGAAACAAAGAATGTCTGGTCATCTGGTCATAGATTTGCTTTGTTTTTACATGTTTTTAGTTACATTGTCAATTTATTCCAGAACTGAAGACGAAGGACATCAAGGTAGATGCAGTGTGTCCCAGGATGTTAGAGTCTGCACAGCAGTTGATGGTGGAAGACCTGTACAACCGAGTTAAGGAAAAGATTGATGACACCAGCTTGTTTAACACACCGTGTGTGATGGACTTGCAGAGGGCACTTGTGAAGGACAGGCTGGAGACCCCCAGAGACGCTGTGGATGAAGTCTGGCCTAATGTCTTTATAGCAGAAAAGTGAGCATCAGCTTCTGTCATCCTGTTGCGTGAGATTCCCAGTGAAGGGTCAGATGGAACCACTGAAGGCATAGCATATATTACATGTATCTAATACCTTTCATCCCCAGACAGCCCCAAAATGTTTTTTAAAACATTCTCACAAAGATCTCTGAGTGCTGGAAAGTAAATACTTGTAGAATACAGTTCAGCAGCTTTCCTATGCTAGTTTGATGCTTCAGACAATTTAGGAAAGGTAAAGGGAAATGAGCCCAAATTAAACTCTTCTGATTGGAATTTGGCCCTGAAATTGAGACTAAAGTCCTTCTTATGTGAAGAGAATTAAAAAAGAAATTCCATAGCAAATACTGAGTGGAAATGGCTAGAAGGGGATAAGGGGATATAGTTTAAAACATCAATTATAGGGTGATAAAAATGGAGAAATAAGTAAACAACCTGAACCTAAGATGGCAGGATAATTTTACAACCAAGCTGGAGTTGAAACTGAGCATGCTGTGAGTGAGTGTGATACTGGTGAGTGCAGGTTTTTCATTTTCTTTTGCCGGCGAGTATTGGAAAGAAATATCTGCAGAACCCTCAAAGGACCTTAAGGTCTGAGAAGAGCTGCGTATTGGATGAGTGACGCAGATTGGGAATTGGGTAGCACTTGCAGCAGACAGCTTCTTTCCCACCTGTAATAGGTGCACTGATATCTAACATAATTATTTTTTTCTTTTCTGAAGAAGTGTCGCAGTGAACAAAAGCCGTCTGAAGAGACTGGGGATCACACATGTCTTGAATGCAGCTCATGGCACAGGTGTATACACAGGACCAGGCTTCTACAATGGTCTGAATATCCAATACATGGGCATTGAAGTGGATGATTTTCCAGATATGGATATCTCCAAACACTTCCGTCCAGCTGCAGAGTTCCTGGATGAAGCACTGCTGACTTACAGGGGTAAGAGGAAAAGATTAAACTGGTTCAGAGTGCTTGGGAATTAATGGGTGGAAGTATTACTCTGATAAACAGCTGATGCCACATCTGTAATTGGGTAGAGGACAGATTGATTGTTTTTTGCATACAGTTACGGTGAACACTTCTTGCCCATTTCTGCCATGCCTCATACAAAACAGAAAGGGGACAGACCAGTGAGAGGAGGCAGCCTGGCAATCCCTGCTGCAAGCCCCTTTTCTTTGGAATCAAACTGGGTGCAAGCCACTTGCCTCAGCGGCTTTGAAATCACCCTGCTATTGCAATGAGATGAAGCACTGCTCCAAGTTGTTATATTACTCTACGCTCTGAGTCTCAATTTTGCAAGGATGCTTCCTACAAAAGAACAGGCTGGCTTACTAGAACAAAACAAAAAAGAATGGGTTGAACCCCTGGGTGTCTGCACCCAGGCTATTTTATAATTTGCTGGATGCCACTTCTATGGCAAATGATACTTCTGTGGGCCTCCAGTGTAGACTGGTCATTTTGTAGCAACTTCAGGAGACAGTTAGGAAAATCTTTATTAAACCCAATATGAGAATGAACACCAGAATCGGTGATACTACTGTTGTGTTTTTTTATATGTATTAAATGCATTTAATTTCTGTAGAGAACAACAGGTTCCATCTTAGTAGAAGTGACAAGAAGAAAAATGAAAAGTTTTGTTAGTTAAATTAGGATGTAGTTGCATAAGACAAGTTGAGCCAATTTTTATAGCTCACCACTACCAACAAGGGGAGGGACGCTCTACTCTTCTATGTTATTACTCATAACTCCCATTTCTTCTCCGGGCATATTACTGATTCTTACTCTGTGCCACTGCTGACATTCATCAACCATTCAACTCACTAATACAGCAAAACCAACTGCCCAACAGGGAACAGAGGGTTTTTACTGGGCTAGTGAGTTAATCGGATCATCAAAGGGCCCAGTGAGTACCAGAGACAACACAGGGGAGGATGCAGGGAGAGAGGAAAGTGTAGAAAGAAAGCAGAGGAATGAGATCTCCCCCTTTTGGTGAGCTGTTAGGCTTTACTGGCTGTTAAAACACTGGGGAGGCATCTAGGGCTTTTGGTATGAAGGTACAAAAGACATGTTGAGATTGTAGGAATAGGTACATTAAGTAAATACTTATGGTAACACATCATCAGTCAGGAAGTGGTGTTTAAACTGGCTTCATTAAGCTCCTGTGCAAACAGCACGTTGATAAATTGGTGTTTATCACACATCTGGGAACAGTAATTTCAGTTATTTGCAGTCTAGCAAAGCCTCATTTATGCTCTCTTCATATTTACAAGCTTTTCTTTAACTATAGTTTGCTATAAAACTAACTTTAAAAGACAATTCTTTTGTGCCAAAGCTTAGTTTTCTGCAAGAGATGATTTCTGTGTAAATGGCCATGAAATACAACAGATCCTCAGATTTAATTCTAGCTCTTCCAGTCACTATTGACAGAACAGTGGGTCCCAGAAATACGGAGCATCTGTATTGTTTTGTCAGAGTCAAAATCAGCTCTCTTCTGCTAGTTGTTTGGTCATCCTGTTCCAAGATATGTTCTGGCTCTGGCCACCAGCCAGTCTACATATAACTGTCTGATTGTACGTTCCAAACAGCAGATCTGGAAAAAATACGATTAATTTAATATAAAATTGTATTTACATCCTATAATGTGCCTTATAGATATTAACTTATTTGCTTATCCTCCCAATACCTTCCTGGAGGCTAGTGCTAATATCTCCTTTTTCACTTATAGGGAAACTGAAGCTTGGAAAGCTTAAATGTCTTGCCCCAAGTCAGCCAGGAAGTCAAGAATACTGCATTGCTTGTCTTTCTAATACCTGTTATAAGATTTTGATTATCTGGGGAAGTGTATAGGTGAAAATATATTGTTTAGCTTGTTTTAAAATCTGCATGACCACAGCTTTTGAGACTAATATTTTTTGTTCTCGTGTATGTAGATTTCTACTGAGATAAAACTAACAATAAATATTTACTTTTGGTTTCAGGCAACAAAACATATAATCTATCTAATTTTTAACAGTATTCAGAGAATGTGTTTGTGCTGCATAACAGAGCAACCTCTCTCTATTACTAGAAATAGTTAATTACTTTTATATTCAATGTCTGTAGGAAAAATCCTTGTCAGCAGTGAAATGGGAATCAGTCGCTCAGCTGTGCTGGTGGCTGCTTACCTGATGATCTACCACCATATGACCATTCTGGAAGCTCTGATGACTCTGAGAAAGAAGCGTGCCATTTACCCCAACGATGGCTTTCTCAAACAGCTAAGGGAGCTCAATGAGCAGTTGTTGGAGGAACGAGAGTTGGATCATACTGGAGATGAAGATGTCACTCCTAGTCAAAGTCCTGTTGCCCATGCAGGGACATCTTCCCGGCTGTCTGGAGTTGGGGATTCAGAAAGCATCATAGGAGCAAAAGCCCACTCCATCACAGTAGAAGAAGAGGACACCAGCAGCATGCTAGGTAGTCTTAGGAGCTCTTCATCAGTGGGAAAAACCAGCTGGGCCTCAAAACACTCCACCTTCATCAGCGAGGAGGAAGAGGAACGGTTATATGAGGAATGGAGGAAGAAAGAAGGCCTGTCTGTAAAGGAATCAACAATTAACCATGGAAGAAGAACATCACCAACATTTCTGGCTCAGGAAGGGGAACAATCTGAGGAGGATGTAGAACAGAGAATCCACGACTGGCAGCGCAGAAATGAGAAATACCAAATGGGGGATCCACCCAGGGACGAGGATGGAGATTCCAGAATGGGAGGAAGACCTTCCCCATCAGGTGAATTTAGTGATGTTGAGAGTGTGAGCAGTTTTGAGATCCGAACCCTAAAACAACAGCTAGAAGCCAGTAGCTTTAGCAGGATGAGGAGGAGCCGCACAGACTCTGTGTCTTCCGAGAGCACTTGGGACATGTGGAACCAGAGGCTCCTGGAGATTGAGAAGGAAGCTGCTCAAAGGTATCATTCTAAGCATAAAAATACGGGGGAGAGGCGATCCTCAGAAACAGGAAGAGAGGAGAGGGATGTGGATGAGGAAAGTGTATTTTCAGACAGCAGTTCCTTTTATAATTTCTGCCAAAAGAACAAAGAGAAGTTGACTCCTCTAGAAAGGTGGAAAGTCAAGAGGATCCAGTTTGGCTTTCACAAGAAGGATTTAGCATCATCCTCATCTTCTGCACCATCTCCAACTGAAGATGGCAGACAAGCAGATGGAGAGGAGACTGAAGGAAAGAGTTTGTCAGATATTAACCTGAGTGCTTACCAAGCTTGGAAAATGAAGCGGCAGAAGAAAGTGGGCAGTGAAAGCAAGGAAGAATTTGTGGAGTTTGCCAAAAGTGAAGATTCTGCTTCAGCTAAAAAGAAGCAGAGGCGTATAGAGCTACTTGAACGTTCAAAGAAAATCTTAGAAGAAAGCCAGTCCATGTGTAGCTGGGAGACAGACAGTACAATGAGTGGGAATATCCCACTGTCAGCTTTCTGGAGCTCAGCACCTTCTGCAAACGGTACTGAGGATGCAGCTTCTACACTGAGCATGCAGACAAATCATTCATCTTTATCCCAGACCAGGAGCAGCACTGGGGTAATGCAGCCGAGTACACCCCTTCCCAATCTCCAAGTTGGCCCAGGTGACACAATATCCATGGCAAGCATTCAGAACTGGATTGCTAATGTGGTCAGTGAAACCATTGCTCAAAAGCAAAATGAGATAATGATGCTGTCCCGTCCATCGTCTGCAATGGCCTCCAGCATAATGTCAGGAGACTTTGGCAGGCGTACAGATGATGATAAGGTTTCCCTTCTCAGTGCTCAGAGTGGCTCATCTCTTGCTGCCTCTCAGCTCCGCCAGCAGGACATGCAGAGGGCTGAGTCTCAGTCTGTCCTGTCTTGCAATTCCTCAACAAGTGCAAGGACAGACGGGACTAGTTCAAACATGAAGACTACTCAGACAAGCAAACCACTGTACAGCCTCTTTGCTGATGATGTTGACCTAAAGAAGATCAGGAGGAAGGAGAAGGAAATGCAAATGGAAATGAGAGAGAAAATGTCAGATTATCAAATTGAAAAGGTGGTCAGAGACAATAAACGCAGCACTTTGTTTAAAAAAAAGGTGGCCAAAGGAGAGGAAAATGAAATAGAAGATGACACAGAGAGTACAAGAAATAGCCACAGGCACCCTTTGCAAGCAGATCTTGATAGAAATGATACAACCTTTGCTCTGTCCAGTCAATCTGCAAACACAGGTGCACAAAAGTCAGAACTAGAGACTGATATTACAAAGTGGCTCAGTGGCCTGAAAGCAGAGAAAGAATCATCATATCATGATCGAAGTGAGAAGTCTAGAGAGAAATATAGCAGGTCATCCAAAGTTAGAGAGATGGATTCTGAAACATCCAGTTACAGATTTTCAAGATCCCAAAGAGAAGAGCTAGACAGCTGTTCCTCGTATGAGTCAAAAGGAGATTCACTGAGAACCATGTCAAGATTTTCCTCTGCTTCTGCAAAAGAGGACAAAAAGATGTATACATTCACAAGGTCAAGGGTCAGCGAGACAAGTTCTGGAGAAAAGAGCCCGGAGCTGCATGGTTTCAGCCAAACACCTGAACCCTCCTTTGACTCTGAATCCCCTGAACCATCTACACAGAGTCGAGTCAGATCTCATCACGTGGAGGCGTGTGAAGAGGAGGCCAGGTCAGACGTGTCAGAATTTGGAGCTAAGAGAAAGTTCACCCAGAGCTTTTCAAAGTCTGAAGAGGATGGAAAGAAAGAGGCAAAAGTGGAACTAAGCGAAGAAAGATTTGCATCTAGACAGTTCTCTCAGTACAGGAGAAACATGCGGAAAGAGGAGGAAGAAATGGATGATGATGCTATTATTGCTGCTTGGAGAAGCCGACTAGAAGAAACTACTGCAAAGCTCCGGCGGAGAAAGGAAGAGTGACCAAGAATCAGATTAGAGGAACACAAGCAAAGTTCCATAGTCCCAGAATCACTCATCATTATATTTCTGATAATCCTTTGTGGTTTGTAGGGCATTTCCTGCAGATAGTTCTCTTCTTAATCAAAAGCGATAAAGGGAAGAGGTCAAGTTTTGGAAGTGTTTGTGGTTTTCAGAAAGAAGATGCTAGTATTAAATGATCAATGTAGGTAGGAACACAATGTTAGAAGCCATTAGGAGCCAGACGATGTTTCAGCAGTAAAGTCATGGTAGCATCTCAATTCAAAAGACCAATCAAATCCCATTTTGATTATTTCAATTTCCTAGTCTCGTTACAGACGGACATATTTTTTTTCTAGGATTTTTTTGATCATAAAAAGTAGAAGCCAACTGCTTTTTCTAGGAACTTGAAGAATGTTCCTCTCTTAATCAGTTTTACTTTATACCGCTGAGAAGATATTGCTAGGTAGGCTCCATTTCCTACACCAGTCTTATGAATGTCTACAGAAATAAGATTGTTCTGGGGAATACACATACTGTTTTCTTTAACTGAGTAGCTGAAGCAAAGTGAAATACTAGAAAAAAGAAAATGCCTCCTTCTTTTCAGAAGTTCAGTGCAGTAATGAATGTATTCCTGTGGTACCATTGTTCTCATTAGACGGAGTCGTCTTTGCTCCAGTATGATTGGTTCCTGCTAATAACTTTGGGTCAACAAAGCAAAAATGAAGTAGTACTACCATCTCTCTAAAAATTGTGCTCTGATCTAGTTCCAGATTCAGAGTTAGGGCTAGGACTAGTGTTGGGTTAGGCTGGGTTTCTGGAGTACCGGCTTCAGTTTGTTGTATGTATGCAGCTCAGCTGAGTCTGCTTTTATGTCTATAGTCAGATTGTCATGTCTTGATTTTCAACACGTTTGCCTTAAAAGAAGAGAGTGATACACAAACTGACCTCATAATAAAATGATGCATAGCTGAAGTGTTGGTTGAAGGCACTGTGCAAAGACGTACCTAAGGACAAAATGTATGCCTACTGAATGTGGTACTTTGAAGCCTGCTTTTAGGAGGTGGTAGGTTTAGTTGCTGTGTGACAGTTAATGTGCTCTTTGCATCGTGCGAGCTACAGAGTCCATTTTTCAGAGCGAGGGAAGGAAGGCAGCTGAATAGGCTGCGGGAACGGCCTCGGGTCTTCCGTGCCCTGCAGAGCCTCGTGCACGTGAGAACTGATGGCTCTGCTGGGGCTGCCACAGTGTCATTTGCGGGGCTCATATCAAGACACTCTGTCTTTGACATGTCAAAGCACCCAACTCTTTGTCACCAGACAACTTCCTCCACCTCTCTCTTATAAACACCTAAGCCAGTTTCTCCTCTGGAGATATATGTTTGCTTTTCTGTACAGACCGTGCTTGGAAACAACAAAACCCTCCGGCAGAGCTGAATATAAAACAACAATGGAGGGATGATGCTACAGTGCGGCATTGCTCTCTCACGGGTAGTTTTGTCTTTCGCTTTCTCGTCATCTCTTCTCCCCCTCACTGTGAAGCTTAGAGCTCGCTATTAGCATTATGCTAGCACCTCTCACTGGTTTAATTGTGTAATATAGACAGTAATCTCCACAGGGCAAGGGCCTGGTCTTTATCCTTCTCTATACGATGCTATGCACATCAGCAATGCTATCTAAATAATGGTTACTGATAACAAAATGCAGCTGCCAATTTTCCTAAACTTAGAATCGTTTCTCTCAACTATAACTCACTGATTGGACATTATCCCTGCTTCTCTAAAGATAAAGATGACTTTCTGACAGCCAGGACTAGGCAAATGATAGCTGCTTATTGTCAAGTGAAAGGAGTCTCGAAATCAGGTGATTGAACAATAACAGGGCTAGAAAAATAAGAAAAAGAACATATTTTACTCGTGTCAGGATTTTTTTGAGTAAACTCAGATTACATTTTTGCAGTACATAAGGAACACTGTCTTGTTAATGTTTCGGGTATCCAGAGGTGCTGCAAGGCTTATAATGCACTTCTACTATGATATAATATATAATACAATATATCCCTTACTTCTGCATACTTCCATGAGGTTTTTCTTTAAAGTAGTGGCATTTCTGGCTTTGATCCACATTCTGAGATTTTATATTGAATTTCTGCAATGTGCTAGGATAGGCATTTTCTGCTTTTCTTTACCTCTGGTAAAGTTGTTCTGTGCAAAACAATTTAATGCTTATGCATAACTGGAGCTTGCTTTAATTTCAATCTAGAAAAGGTCTTAAGTATAACCACGTGATCCGTCCTCTGTCTTCTCACAACAGTAAGCAGTTACTTAAGTTTTGACGGATCAAAGTGAAAGTGCGCAATACCTTCTGGCAGTGAATTTACTTTTTTATCAAGGCTGGTTCCCTCTGAAAATCTCTCTCCTGCTTCCTAAGGCTGGCTGCTGCTCTCAACAGAAATGTCTGTCCTCTGCAGGTACTGTAGGGGGCATCTCACACTGTAAAAGATGAGCATCATATGATGTAGTAATTGGTTTCATTTTGCACTGCACAGCACAGCCTTTGTTTGGGTAGCATTTTGATTTAAACAGTAATCCAGGTCTGCCGCACAAATAAATTATTCAAGACCGAAGGGCAGAATATGGTTCTGTAACAAGGCTGAGCCAAACCATCCTGATAGCGAGCTTTGACCCTTCTGGGAAAGGGTTAAGTGGGTTCTGCTGACTCACTGAGGTAGGTGGCTTATTAGTTCGCTTGTCTAAAAGGGAGATAAAAATGGTTTGCCGGGGAGAAGCCATCTAGGATGCTGGCTGAGCAGTCATGAGGGAGAAGCCTTAGAAACAGCTGAACTTTATTTTCTTATTGCTTATATCCTTGTTAATAAAGCCAAACCCCCAAAGCAATAAGGGGGTGGGGATAATTTTGGACTCCATTCACTGTATGGCCTGTGCTTGAAAGCGAGTTGGGAAAGGCTCCAGCTCACAGGTATAAATTACATGAAACAGTGACATAAAGACCTTGCATGGTGAAAATATTAAAGCATTCAGTCATAAGACCAATAACCAGGAGAGACAGAAATGAAGAGGTTGAAGGCAGGCTAGAAAGTCAGGTTTTAAGATGAGAATTTAGAAGGAGGTAGGGAATCACTGAAAGAGGAGAGGTCTGCACAGATTGTTTCAGGTGACCAGAGCTGCAGAGGGAATGGTTTTTCAGCAATGACACTAGTCTAACATTAGACTAAAAGAGTAGGTAAGTATCCAAATTTATCTGGGAAGAATTTTTCAGCAAAGATGCACTGGGACAGATATTATTGCTCAGCCTCGCTCTGCTGCTGTAGGCAGGAGGGTGTTTTTTTTTTGTTTTTTTTTTTTTAGCATTGTGTAGTGGAAGGTGAAAGTGCAAGGAGCATCCATACAGTCAGTTAAGAATATAAACACGGGAACATCAGAAAGGCTATATGGGGTCAGACCAAAGGTCCATCTGGCTCAATATCCTGTGTCTGGTGGATACCAACAGTGAATATCTAGGGAAGAATATAAGAGCAGTGATATAAGTGATATTTCCCCAGGATGATCTCCCAGCTTCCAATCATTTGCAACTCAAGGACTTCCTGAGCCAGATGTGATATTTTTGTATTTAATAGCCCTCGATAGATTTTCCTTCCATGGAGGTGCCTAATCATTTTTGAGTTATAGCCATTATAGCCTTGTACCTGTTAGCCTCCATGATCTCTCATGGCAAGAAGTCCTGTACTTACTATGCACTGAATGCTAAACCATCTGCTTTTTTCTTTCTGTTCTGAACCTGCTGCCCACCAGCCTCCTTCAATGCCAAGATACTAATCCCTGTGTAGTACCTACATGCTCCACAAGACTTTACCCACCTCTATCATTATGCCCCATCCTTACCTCACCCACCTCTATCGTTATGCCCCATCCAACCCATCCTTAGTTGTCTGTTTTTCAGCCTAATTAAATTTCTCATTCCTCATTTGAGAGTTGGTCTATGTCTACGACTACCCTCACCATTCTTCTTTGAACCCTTTCCAGTTCTACTTTATCTTATTTGAGATGAGGGACCAAATCCTCACACAGTATTCATGGTGCAGGTGCAGCAGGGATTTATCCTGTGGCATAATTGCCTTCTTTTTTTTTTTTTTTTCCCTCTCTGTTCCTTCCCTGTTAACCCCTAACAGTTTGCGTAGTTTTTGGCTATTACTGAGCAGCAAGGTGACATTTTCATGGAACTATTCATTATATCCTCAAAATCTTGTTGCAGGGTGGAAATGGTCAGCTCTGAGATCATCATTTTCTAGATTAATTTTTCTTATGTGCAATGCCTCGCTTTTATTAACCTTGAACTTCACCTGCCATTTTAGTGCTCGGTCTCCCAGTCTCATTAAGTCCTGCATTTTTTCACACCTGGCCTCTCATTTATAGTATTCTGTTTCCTAAATGTCCTTTGAACAATGTAGAAACTTAGGGTATATGGGAAGCAAAGAAGTTAAGGAGGGATACATGAGTGAGAAACACATTTGATGTTGGTCCAAGTGAAGTAAGAAGTAAGAAAATGATGAAAGCTGGAGAGCTTGGAGATATGAAGAATCAGAAAAGAGATGTAAAGACAATAGGCCAATTAAGGAGCAGGTCCACAGTGGATGGAGAAAGCAAGAAATGTATGGAGGCCAAAGAGGCTAATGCAAAATATTCATTTGTTTAGATGTGTTAAAATTTAGTGGGAAAGGTTATGGGGCAACCTCTTTGGGAAGGAAGGAGATGGTAGGATTTACAGAAACTATAAGTTTGTAGGAAATAGGAAGAGGACTGTGAGAAATGGTGACAGACATCAGTGGGACTTAAATGATAAAATGGCATCTGCGCTACATTGGGAATTCAAGTGTGGAAGAAGCAAGTTGGTAAGGAAGTGGAAATGTTTCCAGAAAGAATTATTCCTAATGTATCAGCTGCATTCTGCATGGTAGTACTGATAGGGGTAGGGCCGTGGCCCACTTCCCCCCCTCCACTCTAGGATTTTCAGGGCAATTTGATTTATTGCACGTGGCATTAGTTTAGACTGGGTGATTTTAAAAGGCGTTTAGCACCATTTTCTTTTTATACAGTTCCTTGAGAAATGCTTACACATTAGCTGTAGTGGAGAGCTAGCTGAATTGTAAGATAAAAAGTTTTAGCTGGGCATGGTTATGTTGCATTGTCTGTCTTTTCTTAAAGCATTTCACCAGAATATATTGGATATATACATTATAACATGAAAACATAGCATCCATGACCTTCCTAAATTTATAGACAATCCAGCAGAGATGCAGAAAGCATGGGATTAATATGGTTTAGGGCTTGGAAACAGAAATTGTATGCTCATATGTTCCTGCAAAATCTCTTTGAGAGCTACCTACCTATTCTATGGAATTTCACTTGTCATTTAGAAAAGTAAAAATGTGTTAAATTTCTGGCTGTTTTAGTTGTGAAGGAACCTTCAAAAATGTGAACAATGTGTAACAAATAAACAGTTCTTTAGAGAGATGGGATCATAGCTCTGAATGGTGTGTGTATTGCCCCAGTCATCTCACCAACGCTTTAAGTTGTTTGCCTGGGAGTAATAAGTTAAATATCAACAAGTTTTGTTATATTGTTCTTCATGTAAAAAGTGGAGAGAGGTTTAAAGTAGGTTGTACTAAGGTTGTTCATTAGGCAACTAGCATTGCCAGTACCAGCATAAACAACCTAAATGAACACCCTGTCACTTTGCCTAACCCTATGAACATAAATTTTTTGGACATGGAAGAATTGTATCTTTTTTTTTTTTTTTTTTTTCTTCAGGACTGCCTTTTGTTCTTTGGTACATTTTATTGTGTTCAAGAGCTGATTTCATGTCACTTCCATCTATACCTCTGTTACAACCTTTTACTAGCTTCTGAGCTCAGTGTTTTTCTGTGACTGCTGCTCCTCTACCAAAGGGTGCGCACACACAGACACAAAGGGAAAACATCATCTGTGAGTCACAAAAGCAAGTAACAATATGGTTTCAGTCCTTCACAGGACCAACAAGTTAATTTTGGAATGTCCATGGCAAAGTATCTAGGTGTAGTGGTGCCAAAATCACCTTAGGGTTAGGAGAAGGTACAGCCTGTCTGTGCTTTGAACCTTTCCCTATGAATTGTGTTTCAAGGGGTTTTATTTGCATGGATCTTTAAAATAGATAAACTTAATCCTTACACAAAAAAATGTAACTGCTCCCACAGATGATTCATACCTGGGAAATTTCAGACAGAATGGTTAACTTTTAGTTGTGACCTGGAAAACACAAATGAGTATAATGGAAAACTAGCTTCATTGTTAACTGTGGAGAGAACAATGTCTTTCCATAATCAATCAATCAATCACTTAGTTTTTTCCAGTGCACCCTTCATGCCAACATGCCTGAATGCTTTACGGTCATTAAATTAAATCAAAGAACACACCACAAAATGGACAAGGCCAGATCAATAAATCTTAAAACCTGATTCAAACTTACCAAGGACTCTGAACAAGTAACCATGAAAGGAAGAATGATTCCATTCAGAAGGGCATGTGTGCGGGTGTAAAACCGAACCAAGATGTAGGTGATGCTAGCCAGAAAACAAAAACATTTAAAGGAAATGATCATTCTTACAGCATCACCCAACTACCACGCACTCTACCCAGAACACATGGTCTTAGAGCCTTTTTGGACTTCTGAGTGACATTACAGAATAACTGTGGTGGTGAGGACTATTTACAACTGACCAGACAGCTATATGCTTCAGGTTACATACTGCCTAACTTCAGATATTCACCTGTTCCTGTTCTCTGCATTTAATTATTGCAGGACACAGTATCAAAGAAAGATGCAGCACACGCCATCTGGTATTAAACATCGTGTGACTCCACACATCTTCATGGACCATCCTAGCAATTTGATCTATGTAATCACTCTGTACTGGATGCAGATCCAGGCCAAGACCTTCAGCTAGTTTGGCAGAACCTCTCTCTCTCCTTGTTTCAGAGAAGAGCTTTATGAAACCACAACAGCCTTTATGAAACTACCAATTAACGGGAAGCTTTGTACATTTTGCTTGTACAAATTTCTCAGTAGCTGCCACAAGCTATGAAGGTTCATTCACAGAGCAGATAAAATGACCACGGGCCTAACTACATCCCAAACCAAATGCAAAACCCAGTTCTTCAACTTAAACTTGCCTCCCTCCATAATTTTGCAAGGCATGTGCTCCTTAGTCTGTGAATTGGATCAAAAGTATTGCCTAGAGGCAAAGGGTCAGAGGAGATTCCACACATGAAGAGCAGGAGGCCCTCAAGAGGGTGCAACCTCAGTTGCTGAACAGACACCACAAATAGCATGGATAAAAGCCCACATGAGACTCTGGTGTGTGAGCAAGCAGAAGCTGACAGTTGCCCCTCAGGAATACAGTATAAAGCTCTCACTTCTGCAGGAGACGTGATCTGAAAGTCTGCTTCCTGGGAGCAAGCAGACCTGACCTGTTGCATGGTGCTGCAGTTGCATAATTTAGTAGTTGTCACGATTCATCCCAAGGTGAGTGTTCTTGGTCGGCGGTAGTAGACAGATAAAATTTGTAAGTCATTAGGGATAAAAGGGCCTATGCAAGAAGAGGTCAGACATTATCCTCATGACTGGCAGAAGGGGTCCATATTAAAACAAAGAAGGTATTTGATTTTCTTTTGAACGTGGGCAGATGATTCCGACCCACCTGCCCTTCACATGCTCTGTCTCTCCCCTTCTCATCTCCTCTCTTTTGAAACAGATTTAAGTCCATCTACTTTTATATTTTCAAACAAAACTCATAAAAGGGCCATAAATATCATGACTCGCTAAAATGAAAGCTGTTTTCTTCTCCTCCCAGGAGACTCCTGCCAGAGAGAGACAGAAAGAGTTCACCTCTTTGAAAATTCCCCCCTCAGTTGAAGTAAAGCTGGTATCTAAGAGCAGTCTTCAAGGCTTTGTTCTTATCATCTTGACCCGGCTTTGTACCGGCTTCTCTCTGTGTTGCTGGTGGAAGTGTGAAGGACGGGGTGAGGGGAAGGAATTTTGGCTATCACCGGCAGAGCAAGGGTCATGCTTGGAGAGGGATCTCATTGTGGCTTCAGAAAGTGTTATAAACTCAGTGCACCAGCAGAAAGAATGAAGAAACTCATTCCCCTGCTGGATCAGACCAGCGATCCACCCCTTCTCTCTCTGATGTTGGCCAGAACCAGATGCATCTTAGAAGGTACAAAGAAAGCTTAAGTGGGCAATTATGGGATAACCTGCCCTGAGTCAAATTTTCTCCCCGCCTGGCCCAAAGCCCTCCTTCATCTCTCTGCCTTGGTTAGAGTTCAGGTTTCTGCCCTGAAGCATGACGGCTTCTCTCCCTTCCAAACTGCTTTTCATCCTGGCCTGTCTAATGCAACTTCCCATGACAGTGTTGTGATGGGATGTATAGGTCTTGTCCATTGAGAGTCCGTGACAGATCACAGCCTTATTGGAAAGCAAGGCAGAGAGGTGAAGAGAAGGCAAGGGAGGAGAGCATAAACTCAGATGAAATATCCATCAGGAAGATGGAAGGAAGAGTGAGTGGCTGAGAAACTAATTGCTGCCTGCTGACCTGGGCTGTGGAGATAGCTTGCAAGTGAGCATTTTTGCTTTTCAGAAATTTCAGCCTGGAGCGCACTAGGAAATTCAGCTCTTGGTTGAAGCTAGTGTTCATCAATACTTCCCCTTTTATATATATTTTTTATTACAGCTGTAGAAGTATTAGAGTAGTGCTGAGAAAACTATTCTGTTACATTCTGAGGGAGCTTTTTCCTCCGCTGCAGTTCATTACTCATTTCTGAAAAGGAGTATTGGAGTAATTGGGAGCTACTAGACATTGAACGCCAATGAAAAACAGGTTGTTTTTCTACTGCCTGAAAAGGATTTGGGAACCTAAAGTCAGGCATTCCTCTGTAGGACCTCGTCACCTTCGTATGAACAGGGATGGCTGCTCATATATCCCAGGTAGAGCAGAAAGCTTATCTGACAGGTCAGGGTCTCAAATGAAAGAAAAAGAAACAGGAGGGTCATTAGTAAGATAATCTAAACCAATGTGTATTTTCTCATTCAAGCTCATTTCTTCCTCACAACAAAAAGGAATCCCAGTTGTGAGATAGCATCATATTGTAAACAATAGAAAAAAAAAGTCTGTCTCTTGGAAAGCATCTCCTTTGCTAAATCCTAGGGATCAGCTTAGTAAAGTGTTCTTTTTGTTTGTTTGTTTCTGTATTCGTCCTTCTTAACACTGGAAGCAATATTATTTTTCCTACAGGCTCCCTGGAGAGGTGGCTGGGATGTTTCTTTCCAGCAGTAGACCTCTGGCAGAGCTTTGCGTTTTCTGCTTCCTTGGGTGACCCATGCCCAGGCTTTCTCAGTGCTAGCTAAAAGATTTCCCCCCCCACTGGCTACAAGGGATGCTAGAAATGTAGGATTTTAGTGCTGGCTATTTCTCATGCCAGATTTTCTCTGCTGAGCAGATACGTGGGTGAGCCTTTTACTTGAACAATCTAACAGGCAATCTGTAGCACAACAGAGCTGTTACCCTTTTAAGCTGCCATTTACAAGTTCAAACAACTAAGTATTTTCTTCTAATCCCATAACACAGTACCACTGCCTGGTATGGATGGGGTGATAGGAATATTATTTCTCTGGACTGATCTCATACATGTGTCCGCAGCTCGGTCTGATGACAGCTATATACCATAAAATAACCCCTCACGTCATCTGCAATCTCTCTCCTCTATCCACAACTAAGTCCCCTTTATAACTCCATTTCTGCCATGATGACAACAATGCAGCTATTTCAAGTGCATAGAAATTGTGAATAACTTGCCTATTATTTTTCCTAGTCACCTTTCTCCTCATCTCTCCTTCAGTTATGAATGCCTTGGATAAGAGAGCATCCTTGCTTAGCACCTGGAAATTCCTTAGCTCTTTGGGGGAGCTGCAGTAAATAAAAAATGATGCTAGATTCTATTTTCACTCAAAAAAAAAAAAAAAAAAAAAAAAAAAAGAGCCATGTTATGACCTGATTCGGTGTGATTATACTGTAAACAGGCCATAAACAGTCAAAGGGAAAATAACCCATAGTATTCACACCATTTAGAGACTGTGTATTGGTAATCAGTTTTCCTCCCTGCTGTTCAAAATATTTTCCAAGTATCCCTGAAACTGCATTGGCAGCAAAATGTGGCCCAATTCAAGGGCTTTAATGCTATTGCTAAGTGGAAATGATTTTTCTCCTAGAAATTTTCAGTGAAATAGTCTCTGTTTTGCAAAAAGGAAATCACAGCTATTCCACTACAAAAGCATTAGAAACAGGCAGAGACCATCAGAAGTATTTCTGAGAAGTCAGACCCGTGTTTTCAAAAAATTCGTCCAATTAAGAAAAAAGTAGTGATGTTGAATTTCAAAGATAGAGTGGCGTTTGCTACGTGATGATGTCAAATATTTTTTGCAGTGTTGGTTGCTGAAGTTAATAGGGAACATAGCCTCCATTTTATACACGGGGGGACAGGAACAGGTTTTTTTTGTTTGTTTGTTTTGTTTTTTTTCCTCTAGCTCATTTTCCACCCTTTTTCCAATAATTGTTATACTTTCCTTGTCACACAGAAAATGAACATTTTAAACCAGTGGTTAACTTTACCCCTACAACTACAAACCTTCTTCAGGAAGAGAACTGGGCCACCTCTGCCTGTCATAACACTATTGAAGAGCTGTGCCTGATGACCATTTCTAGCCTTGATGCAGACAGACTTATCCTCCCCTTTGTGGTGAAGTTTTTTTTTGTTTGTTTGTTTGTTGTTTTTTTTTTTTTCCTGATATCCATGCTGAACACTTCCAGATATTTCCCCTTTCCAACCTCTTTTTATGTCTCAGCATCCTTTTGGACGTTTCTATATGATAGAGTAACAGCTAAAGATGTTATGTACGTTTTCTCCATTAGCATCCAGAGGTTTTCACCAGCACCCAGGCTCCATTGTAATAATACAGCACAGAGCACAATTCAAGATGTTCTCACCCTAAAAGAGGTACAAATTAAATGAACAAAGTGGGCCCAGGTTGGGAGAAAGAGATGCATCTGAGGGTATTTGAGACCCAGAAGCTGAGCCCAACGTTGTACAAGAATAGAGGAAGTCTGCTGGAAAAGTTCAAAAGACTGAAAATTCATCTCACTAACAAAGTCATTCTCCCTGAGCAATCACTCAGCTGTACGTGGCACAATTAAATACTCGCTGGCCTCAAGAGAGCACAAGCATGACTCTAAACTAGTGATTAAGGCGTTCGCCGGAGAGGGGGAGACATATGTTCCAGGCCTTTTTCCAGAGAATATACAATGTGAGAGAGTTAAGGGTTCATTAGTGCAGGCTTATCCCCTCCCATGTGAGCGCTCCTGACCGCCAACCACCAAGCTGCACTTCATCTTTCTGGCCCAAAGACTACTGAAATAATCCATTCCAGGGGAAATAGTTGACATGGAACTCGCTAGCAGCACCCCAGAACAGCTGATAGTGAAGGAAAAGAGCCTTCCGCGTCCACACGCACACAGATTCGGCTTCTCCTGGCACGTTAAAGCTCCATCTGCCATCTTCTGAGATGCCTGAATGCTGAGCGGGAAAAGAGCCTGCCAACAGCTGTTGCTCACGGGCCGTGTCCTGTCTGTGGGGAAGGGTTGGAGTCAGAACCTCAGGTAGAGGTCAGGGCTGTGGGATCAGGCTGGAAAGAAGCAGTCTCATGTTTAGGAACTTCGTTGCAGTCTTGTGTTTAGGACTAATCCAGGATAACGTCAGGGCAGCACACAGGCATCACATCTCTGACATCACATCTAGCGGCAACGTGGGCATGTCAGATCAGTGTGTTGATTTGACATAAAATTCATCTTTTGGTAGAGGTGAGGGAATGGTGTTAGTGACTGCCCTGTGGCCACCCAAATCGCTGTCTCTGAGATGAAGGAGTCATCATGACTCTGTCTCGGGCAAATCCCCAGATGCACCAACATAAAACTCCACTGTAAGACTGGAGCAGACCTATTCTTTTCTTTTTGCTTTGTCCTGTTTTCCCAAAAAGCCTGCTAATGCCTCTGGAGTACCGAAGCTCCAAGCCCAATGTAGACTGGCTTATATTTCCCTCAGCTCTGAGCATGGCAGCTGCAGGGCCGGGATGAATGCTCCCCCTCCCTTATTCTACTACATGGACTGTTACACACCATAAAAATGGGTTCCTCACAAAAAGAGCAGAGTAAGACACGGTTTGGCTTAAAACTAGCCTGCTTATAAGTTAAATCTGTTATCCATCATATGTCTTTTGTTCTGCTGCTTTTATCTTGGTGGAAACTTTTCCTGGTGACTCCTCAGGCATTCATCAGGCCCTGACTGGTGAAAACTGGTGAAAATAAGCTCTCCTCATGTCACAAGCTGTAAGAACATGTCCTTGGTATCTTGCTGTCTCAACTGGGGGCAGGATGGACTTAGAGAACCCCAACTAGAGCACATCTGTCCAGTGTTTTTTCCTGTCCTCTCCTGCACAATTATTTTGGGGACATCTACTACTCTAGGCCAGAGAAACTACAATATCAACACCCACTATTTAAGCTTTCCACTCAGATCTTTTCCTTGCAGTAGGGACTCACACACTGTCAAAGTTGACAGCGCTACGCCGGTTTATTGCACCAGAAGACCTGGCCTTTTCTTCCCTCCCATCTCCTGAGCTCGGCTGCTCCCATTATACGAGCCCCGGTTCATGACTGTCCTTAATAAAATCTCTGTGCTCCATATGCTCCCTCAGCCTCACTTTGATTAGTGCTCCCGCAGTCTTCCTCACGGCTGACGTCGGGCGCGTGCACAGCTCTGCAATTTCCCGACAGCCCTTTTCAAACGCTGGCTTTTAATCAGGCTCTGTTTTACCAGCACTTCTTTCTTTCACAGTGCCTTTGAAGCGGTGCCGCTGTTAGTGGTGGTGTTCCTTCTCCACTGCCCTTTTTTGTCATTTCCATGCAGAATTTCTTAGCTTTTCAGATGCTCTTTTTTTTTTTTTTTTCAGATTTATTATTATTATTATTATTTTCTGTATCATGATCCTAATTTCCTTCAGGATTTCTCCTTCCTCTCCTGGGAAATTTGTCTCTATTTCTGGCATCTGTCCTTCCTAACCCTTCTCCACTTTTTTTTTTTTTCCCTTTCTAAAAACAGGGGAAAAGAATCCATTTAATATTTTTCTGTAGTAACGTCTATCTCATCTGTCAATAAATTACCCTTTGCCATCTCTGGGAGACCCCTTTGTCTCCCTTCACTGACCTTATTCTGTACCTTGCCTGTCTTTTTTTTTTTTTTTTAAGGGAGGATGCAATATCCCTGGGCTGTCATTCCATGAAGAACAGCTGTCATTCCTCCCATAGTGCCTGCATGTGCATCTGAGGAGGGAGGGGAAAGGGAGGGGGGAATTAGGGGAAGACAGGGAGCTGCCACTGGGAAATATGTTGGCCCTGGTCACAGTGGTGAATGTTTTTTCATTCATGATATTCAGCTGGCAATTCTGTCTCTTTCTTCTAGTGGCTTCAGACATTGGTTTTCTGACTAACAGAAAACAGTTCTATATCTGAAACACAAGGTATTTATTAAAGTATTTATTAAACACAATTTTAAAAGTCATTATGCGTATAATTAATACGCTTATAATTGCTTTACACTTTCCGCAACTGCAAATGCTCCATCATTGTCAGAGTTGCAGTCTGATGCTACAGAGTAGGATGCAGGAAGCGTATCCATGTGGCTAAAACGCACGTGACTTTCCCAAGCGTTTTCAGCGTTACAAACCCAAATGCTCGCTGATAGGGTTAAAGAGCACGGTGTACTCCCGCATGCAGCTAGCTAGCTGTGCAGACCTGCATGAGGAAGGGATGAATCCTTGAACGCAGTAATTTCTGTCCTTTCCTTGCCCCTTGTGCCGTGTGAAGCACTGCAGGCTCCCAGGGAGGTCATCACGCATGCTGGACACATGAAGCATGGATGCAAGTTGCTGTCTTTCTGCCCCTGCTCCCCTGCACAACGTAACCATAAACTAGAACAGTCTGGGAAAGCAAATTCTGGCTTTGATCAAATGCCCATGTCTTTTTACCCATATCTTTAAAGAAACAAAAGAACTGAAAGAAAGCTATTGAAGGTGCCTCACCTCTGTAGCATCTGGTAATTACACTGCTAAATGCATTTATTCTCACAATATCTACGTGAAGTAAGGAAATTCAGTTATTACCCTTATGCAGGCATCCAGCAGAGTCTCAGAAGCTCTGTCCAAAGTGACCTGAAGGCACAAAACACAGCACATGGCCCTCACCCTCCAAGCATCTGAACCAAAAGCCTGGCATAATGCACTGTGACTCGTTTGACCCACCCTGACATTTCTTTTGTTTGGAAACCAGCACACAAGCACCAAGTGTGTGCCACAGGACCATGATCGGGCCAAATCCAGACACAGACAGGTACCCTGTGGACCTGTGAGCCCACAGGTGGTCCCAGGCCCCACATTAGCCAAAGAACTCACATTCAACCAGAAAAGTGTGATGTACACAGCAAACTTGCCATTTCCTTGTCCTGTGCTAGCAGGACATCGGAAGAACATCTTTTCTCTTAAAAGCACTACACTACTTGTTTTACAGCTGCTTGGTGAGTGCTGTCTGGTCTGGCCCTTTCTCTCCTGTCTGACAGCTCTGACTAACAGACTCTGTTGGATTTAGCTGCCCTAGCTGGCAAGGTAACCCATCTCCCCAGCTGGGGGCAATAAACTCCTTATTCTCCACAGTGATATATGTTGATACGATCCTGGATTAAATCACTCCTTTCTGCATTTCTTGGTCCAGGATATCAGAGTAAAGTGGTACCAGTGGTGGTTTACATTGGTGCATCAGGCTATGAGCTGAAATGGTTAGCAGTGGACACACCATTTGTCCAGCCACCTCTTCTTTGTGTTAACTCCCTGCGGCACCTCAGCAAGGCGGGTTGAAGACAGCAGTTTCTTCAACTTCTCCGGGGTGAGTCACTAGGGCTTGGGAACCAGAGCCCTCACTTTCCTGGGACATAAGGTCACAGTGCTGGAAACAGTCTCAAGCCTTCAGGAAATGAATGAAGCCCTTCAGGAGCTAAGGCTGTGATTTTCATACGTGTCCTCCTGCTGGTAACACCAACCCTGCATCACAGCATCACAGTGCTGGGAGGCTGATGAAGAATGGCTCCCAGCTGCTGCCATCTTCAGGACTATACCATGTAATTATTCAGGTCTTTTGTAAAATGACACCTGTGGCAACTGGCAGAGCACCTGCACAAACATTGCTGGCCCTCGGGCTGAGAAATTTTTAAATACCCTGAGTATTATAATACTAAAACCTTGATGATGAGAGAGCGTGGGTGGAATAATTGTCTGCTCTGAACAAGGCGGCTTTTTCTCATTCAGTGCCTGTAGCTGAATCCTTATCTCCTGGATAAATAAAAACAAACCTCCCAGGTTATTATTGTTCTCCTTCACCTTTTGACTCTTGATTAGATTTACCGCAGACACTTCCCTTTGGCAATGAAAGTGGAGCCCACGCGTTTGTGATGGGTGCCGGTGAAGCCCTCACCCTGCTCCACCTCAGACCCTGCAGCTCCTGGGTGCTGCACATTACCTGTCCCTGCAGCTTGGACCGAGACACGCCTCTCCTAGTGATTGCTGGCTCTGACCAACATGCTCCATACCGCTTCGAATCTTTATCTCATTTTTCACCCTCGCCACTTGGAGGCAAATCTGATGCCCTTCCACAGAGAGAAACTTGTGGCGATAGCTGCCCCGCTCAGGCTGCTTCCCCCTGCTATATTTGTTAGCGTTTTCCCTGATGAGGCCCCAGGATTATTGCAAACCAGTCCCAGGAAGAAATGCTGCTCAATTAGGCGAAAAGAAACTCGAAGGAAAAAAGGAGTAGAGCCAGCAAATTGCTTGAGATAACAATCTCCCCCCACCCGTGTGTCTCTGTAACTAAGAGGATTAGCTGAACTTTCTGTGTCACACCAAAACTGACAATAAGCAACAGTGACTTCCCCCCGCTGGCACTTGTACCTTCACATGTTTCATTTTCTTGCCCATACTACTGCCTTGCCCCTTGCTGATTGTATGACAAACTTGGGGATGAACGTGATGGCTCCTTCCTTTCCTTTAAGATTTATGACTCAAAGCCAAACAAAAACCAACTCTAGTTATTACATGCTCTGTTTCCTCCTAACAACAACTCACTTTTAACAGTATAAGCTAACCAAGGAAACATGGAAATATGGTCTACTTGATCTCACCCCAGCTATGTGCTGCTTGCCAGAGACACAAACAGCAGCCTCAGGTCTGCTGCCATGGAAGTAGGCATAAAGGCTTCCCTGGGGAGCAGGACCAAACCTGCAGTATATATGAAGCTGAAGTCCCATCAAAAGTCAAAGTGACAGAGGTTCATGTAGATACAGCACTGCCAGCAAGGACATGCATGAAATAATTCCCGTTTCTCCAGTAAACCCACTGCATTTTGCTGAGCTGCCTATAAAGGTTTTAAAGCAGGTGAGCGTCTCCTTGTGCTGAGCCTGCCACAGAACTTGTACTTGGAGAGGAAGTTTGTTCCAAAGGCAGATAGACTGATCGAGGAGGATTCACCCATCGCAACACGCTGCCTCCCCTTCTCCCTCTTCCCCACGAGCTTCCACAGAAGACCACAGCAGGAGGCAGTGGAAATATGCAGGGTGAATCTCTCTGATACCTGAAGGGCAGCGTGCGGGCACACCGACAAAGCAGACGCACCACAGTAAGGAGGGAAAAGGAAAGCCAGAGGAGAGAGGAGGAGCAGAAATATTTTCAAATTGATGTAAAATGCCGTGATGAAACAAATCGGGATGTTTGCACCAGGGTTGGGATTCAGGTAAAATGCTGACAGAGCAAAATCTGCAAGAAATATTGGGGTTGGGTCTTAAAATGCTTGGGATTTGCCCGCTTTTGGAAAGTGTTTTACTGAATTAGGCATCTGTGCTGCCTACCCTCTTGTTGCTACACAGCTCCCTGAACCTAAATTAATTCACTATGGCATTTCTGCCGTGTTAAATGGTGTAAGCAGGTACTCTCAGGCCACATAAATTCAGCAAAGTAGTGTTTTGGGGGGTCCCCGTACAGCTTTATTTAAGATCAAAGGGTATGCGTTGTGGGGGAGAAATACCTCCAGACAGACTTTTACTCAAAAAATTTGTTCAGACTGAGGCATTGTGAAAAACGCCCGATGTATTGCCACGGGGTAAGACTGCCTTGTCACTCTATAGCAAGCCCTGTCTCGCCTATATGGAGCAGCAGTTTTAGTTCAAAGGGGTCTAGGTCCATTCTCTTTCTCCATATACGTGAAATGGGACCAGAGCGGAGCGTGGCAGCCTTTTAACAGTGCCCCACAGCACTGCAAGAGTTCAGACTAGAGAGTGAAGGACACCGTGTCCAATTGAAATTACAGAGGAATTTGGGGTAGGCAGAATATAATTACACAATTGGAATTTAAACTGTGAAATTAAAAGGAAATATTCAAGGATGAAGGGGCAGAGAGAATCCCTAATCTCCAGCCAGGCTAGGCTGTGTGCCAGAAAAGTCCTTTCTGAAGAGGGAATAAGCAAAGCGCCTGTCCTGGAAGAAAGGGAGGTAGAGAATAAAGACAATGTTTTCAAAAGCACCCCAACTCCAGCTGTGTGTTTGTCTCGCGGGCTGTGTCTATTCGACAGAAAACCTTGTGGTTGCTAAAAGGTGTCAGATGCATCCCTCTTGGCCCCCTCTTCGCTGAGGTCAAAACCAATTTGGTTCCTCGTGTAAGCAGCACCAAAGCATTCCCGAGGGCTGCAGCAGAAAGCGCGCTCTGGGGCTGGCTGGAACAAGTGCAGCCAGCACTTGTTTCTCTGTTTCACAGAGATGCAAAGCACAATTTGTCCTGTTACTGTAAAAGTCGGTCAAAAAAAAAATCACTTTGGAGTTTTAGAAAGCAGGCATTCTTTAATTGCGCCGCCGGACGCACAGGGCTTCACTATACCTAGGGTGCGGGTGGAATTGTTCAAGCTACAGGGATTATATACAATCAAACCATACATATTCATTGGGTTTCCAAGAAATAATTCACTTGTTCTCACTATTTCCTGAAACTCATTAAAGTATGTAAATATCCCTGAGTATTCACATTTGTTTCTAATGGTGGTCTTTCGGGGTCTTCCGGTGGTGTGGTTGTCAATGGCCAACTCAGGCATGCATACTAAGCTAAGTCATTTACACGTCCAAGGGCATATGCATACCATGAGTTCCTCACCTGATCTTTTCAGAGGCATCCTCCAGGCCTGGGTCACCATTTACACACACAAAGTTTCTAAACTTCCCTCCATCTCACTTAACACAGTAAAGGTTTGGCCTATCTGTTCATAAAACATTTCAGATTTTGGCCCTATTATTCTATCAGGGAGAGAACCATACCTCCTTCTGGCATGGTATCACTTCTATATGGGGTCTGCCAGGCTGCAGCCCCACTAATATATCGCCGTGATCTCTGAGCACTTCCCAAGGATTAATTAAAAACTTGAAAAATTTTCAAGTGTTCCTTCGCAGTGAGGTGGGAGGCAGAGAAAAGCGACAAAAAGCGTGGCAGTTTTGAGCGGCAGCTTGGATCAGGCAAATGGAAATCCCACTCCCCAGGAGCTCCGAATCAAGCTGCAAGACCCCAACCCTGTCCCTCTGTGGGCGGAGGGACAGGTTGTGGATCTCAGCGAGCTGAACAGGGTCCTTTCATCACTGCAGAGCAGGGAGAGATGGGGGCTCCTCTTGCACTGCCCTGCCACACAGGTGGCTGAGGACACACTCCTGGATCCCCTGCCCTGGTTTAGCATTGATAAAAAGGCACAGCGACAATTTCCTGAACCTTCTGAGTCAGTGATTTGTAAGATATAAATGATGGAAACTGGAAGGCGCTCAGAGGCTGCATTGATGACAGACACTGAAATGTATAAAAAAAATCAAGCTAGAGAAAGTAAATGCAGCCAAAGCAGCAGAGGGGGAGAAACGGATTGAAAAACCCACATGAAAAGATAAGTGTCCTCCTAGTGATTACCTCTCCCTTTCCTGAGGATGTGTGAAGGTTCTGAGTTATGTTTTTTCTTTTTTTTTTTATATGAAAATGAAAACCATGTTTCTTTTTGTCTGTGCCCCAGTTCTTATCTCCAGAAAAGCAGTTAGCTAGCACCTGGGAGGGGTAGAGGTTTATGAGATAGCACAACTTCTCTGCTGGTTTCATTAGCTGGGAGGTTCACAGGACCAGCCACAGCTCTCAGCAATGAGAGATTCAGAGTCATCCTTTCTCCAATCCAGAGGCAACAAAAGAGGGACAGAAACAGAGCTAGAAAGCAGTTTGCTCTGAGGAAGCCTGAGGAGTGTGCAGGGGAAAATGAGAGCCTGCACGTGCAACGGACAGTCCACACCCCTTTGCTGCTCTTGATGCTCATCACACAGGAGCGGGCAGCGACTGATGGGACTGTCCCCTCCATGCTGAGAAACAGGATGGGGATAGGGAGCAACACATGGGAGAAAGGCCAACAGCTCTGTGGTGGAAGGACTGGACTGCACAGCCTCAGTGCACCTTGGCCGAGGTCCCAGTCCCACCAGTGTCTGTGCTGTGACCGCGGAGGAACTGCGCGTGATGTGATCTCTGCAATCTCCACCTCAACTAAGGAGCTACTGCTCCTATTTTTCCCTCATTCTCTGCTTGCCACCTCTCCAAATTGCAAGCTTTTGGAGACACAGGCTTCCTTTTTCTGTTTGTCTCTGCATTGTGTTAAAAGTGAGACTGTGTTCTCTGTAACTGCAACAGAGACTGCAGCAGAGAGGATGTCAGCTCTCTGTAAGGATGTGTATTACACATGAAAAGCAGTAAACAGAGGCATGCAGACAGGTTTAACTGAAGGTGAGACAATCTGAGCCGTCCAGAAGCAAGAGGAATGGGGAGGTTTGGGGTAGGTGTGCTTGAACACACGTGGGGCAAAGATAGGCTGTTTTAAGGCATAGGACTCTGCTGCAGTGTAGAGAAGGAACATGGAGAGCAGAAGAGAAAGCTGCAGCCAACATCATTCTAGAAACTGAAGCACCCTGAGAAAGAGCGAAATCTGACGTGAAGAAAAAATGATGGAGAGAAGGGACATTGTGTGAGAAACGCAGCGTCAGGGATTCAGATTGGAGTGGCGTAGTGGAGCTGGAGCAGAGCAGATAAGTTTGTTCTTAATTTCTCTGTGCATTAGAGCTGTGTGGTGAAAAGGCTCCTTTCCTTCCCGGTCTGCTTTCTGCTTAAATAATAGAATTCTTTTGTCCCTGTCTTCCCACCTTAAACTGCCTTTCTTTTGTCCCCTGCATCCACACCTTAATACAAAAACATATATTTTTGTCTCTGAAACAGTACTGAATTAATTCTGGCAGGAGATTTGAAATTGGGGAGGCAATATAGCCATCGTGGAAAATCTGGGGTTATAGGCACAAGTAGAGGAGGACAAGGAGGGCTATGAATTAGGAGATATCTGAATCAAAATCAAAACAACAGACACTGATTTATTGCTGGGGTTTAAAAGATCCCGAAATACTATTTCTTCCCTTTGCAGGTGTATTAATTTTGAACTCTGTATTGTTTTTCACTGCCAGGAAGTATTTCTAAAGCAAAATCCCTGAAGGAAATCATTTTTACGGAGCAGACAACTCCAGTCAGAGAACAGAAACAGGGTGTCCTGCAAGATGCACACCGCTTCAGGCCCTGCTTCAGCAAAGCATGTTAGCATGTGCGTAACTGCAGCCTCACTGTCTGTGGCCAGATGACTCCAAGTTTTGCACTTCAGTCTTTCTGTGAAATGAATCTGGGGTGCTCAGCTTCTCACAGGAGTAAGCTTCATATCATTTTTGTGTCTAGCTGTCTCAAACGTTTCCAGCAATCTGCTCATGAATAAGCCACCGGTCAGGCATTATGTGGCAAATACCATCAAATAATACGTCTGTAGAAATCATAAGCTCTTTGCAGATAACTCACAATTCAAATAGAGGTAAAATTTACCTGACTGATTATTCATCATAGATGACTTGCCAGCTTTCTTCAATATACAGCCACAGGGACGTATGACATGTTGGGGAAGGCATCAGGTAGAGAGATGCATTTGAACCAAACTGGAGAGGATGCAGACAGAGACCCGGAGCAACTTTCACACGGGGGGGGTGAGCAGACCTGTGGCCAAATAGAAGGAAGTTCTCCTTAGAGCCAATTAGAAAACACAGAGCAGGTTAGCAGCTACTGGAAAAACCAGTAACTATTTGTTTTCAGACAGCATTTTTTTCCGTGGCTGTGGGTTCTAGCTCAGCATGCAGAAGCTGCGGGAGGGCAAGGACTAAACCAGGTGTACTGGGAGCAAATGCTCCCTGAAGAGAAGCTCCTGCAGGTGACTTGGAAGCAGCGTGCGGGACTGAGACGAGTGTGCGGGTGAGATGGGAAGATACGGGAGAATGTGGCGTAGGCAGGATTAGAGCTGTGCAGAGCCTTAATCTAGCCGGCCCTTTCTCTGCACCTTTATCTGTCACGGTGCAGCCACTGTGTGCTGCAGCGCTGGTATAACCTGGCCATAAAACTGGATTAACTGGCCCAGGAGGATCATGGCTGAGCAGAAGAGGGGCATGACAATATGCCTTTGTTTACATTTTCACTCCTGTGAGTTAAGCATAGATCTTCTGCATGACAAAGTGCTTAATTACCGGTAGGGAATATCATCTAATGAATGTGCAAGTGTAGAATTACAGCGTTAGGGCATGGGTTTTGCTGTTTCATAGCACAGTCCATTTCTATTCCTGCTTTCAGCAGTATGGAGGTGTTATTTTATAATAGAAACAAACAAACAAACAAACAAAAAATAAAACAAAATGAAAACCAGAAAAAGTATTGCCAGAGGAGCTTCATTTGAAATGAAAATGCCAAGATTACCTCTTTGATTTGGCTCTCCCAGAGAAACCCTGCTGTGTCCCTCCCTCAGCCTTTCCTTTTTGGCTCTTCCCTGCAATGAAAAATTCCAGCAACTGCTTCTGATACAGCTCATAATTTCTTCAGCAACAGCCTGCAAGAATGAATTCTTGCTGGTTTATCTTATTCCATGACGTTTTGAGCCTCAGAAGAAAATTCAGCTTGGACTCTGACCCGGTGAAGTTAATGACCCTCGGAAAACGTTAAGACCCAGTCCTCAATGAACAAGATCGCACCTTCTGTTTGCTCTTCTTATGAATGCACGTTACAAAGCTTGGCGATAGCATATATTTGGTGCAATGTTAAGGCTAGGAACATTAGCAAGTTTTATTTTTCCTCTGCCAAATCTGTCAAGAGCCAGCAAAGTTCTGTCACTCTGCCTGCTTGGCTTATTGCTGTTGGGATTTGGAAGTTCTGAATCTAAACCTGATTTGCTTTGAGGGTCTCTCTAGCCTCTTGTTATTTATACTTCGTAAATGATGGGGGCACGAAGCCTGATTCCTTTTTCCTTTGGGTTTAGGGAAATTTGAGGTGGAAGAGGGCAAAATGTTCATTGGTGAAAGATGCCCTATGAGCGTGGCAGTGCCCACGCCGTGAGGTGCGTTGTGAGGGGTTCCTTGAAGAGGAGACGGGTTTCCTTGTGTAATTGCTCTTTTCTGACGGAGCAACAGACTGCCACTCACACGCAGGACCGACGGCCGTTATTTCATTTTCCTTGTATTCAGTTCCTTTTTATTCATAGGGGATTAATTTCGCCAGGAGCTCGGGGCGCACCTGTCTCACGGAGGCGGTTTCTCTAATTTCCACCCCGCCACCTGCACAGACAGGTCTTTCGGAAACGCCTCCTCAGCCTACAACCTTTATTCCACGGAGCTTTTATTCCGAGCCTCCCGCACTTCGTCCCGACGCCGGGCTAACCGCCCCCTGGGGCGGCAGAACGGGAGGGAACGGCTCCCGCCGGCCGTTAACGGGCGGCAGCCCGGGGTGGGCAGGGGAGGGGAGAGCGAGCAGGTCAACCCGTCCCCCGGGAGGGCCGCCAGGTCAACCCATTCGCGGCAGCACAAGGCGAGGGGGGGGCTGAGAGGCGGTTCGCGCCTTAAGGACGCCGGGGCCGGAGGTGAAGGGAGAGCGGCTGCGCGGGGGCGCGCATGGAGGGGGGGTGAGGCGAGACGGAGCGCCGCGCGCACGCGCAGAGGAACAGGAGCGAGGGGGAGAGAGGGGGGGAGGGAGGGGGGCCGGGGGGAGCTCGGCTCGCGCAGGCGCAGAGCGAGGCGGCGGCGCCGCGGCTCGGCGGCTGCGCAGTGGGGGCGCGGAGGGGAGGAGG